>NC_092632.1:64113820-65453820 GCF_039555335.1 Amphiura filiformis | reverse complement strand
TACAACATAGAATGTGAGTACAACCTATAAATCCCTCTTCACGCGGGTGTCGACTGCAGACGACAAGTTTCAAAAAAATTGAAAAAATTGAAAAAAACAAACGTAAATTTTCATGACCATAATGAATCAGCATGTAAAATGCATTAAAATGAGTACAAACAAGTACTTTATGTTGAAGCCTATGGCTAGCACGCAGAGCATTAAAGGAAGTCTCCGGCAACCATAACATTATGCCGTACATGTTAGAAAAATAATTTTCAAGCACGAATCACATGGTTTTATTTAAAACAAACTCATATTGACTATAAAAACGAATAAAAACAGTCGGCTCTCAACACGCGATATTCAAATTTCCCGCGCCGAAATTGTCTAAGTGCAATGACGTAATGGTTATTTGTGCTCAATTGTGGTCAGCCTTCATTGTATATAGTACTGGGACGTCATTGCAGTCGACAATTTCGGTGCCCGGGAATTTTGAATATCGCGTTTGAGAGACGGATGTTTTTATTCGTTTTTATGAGTTTGTTTTAAATAAAACCACGTGATTCGTGCTTGATAATTACTTTTCTTACATATATAAAGGCATAATTTTGTGATTGCCGTAGACTTCCTTTAACAAAATTGCTTGAACATTAATTTAATTGCTTGAATATTAACAGAATAATGAATGGGATATAACTGGGTCGAATTCACAAAGTAAACATTCTCTCATACACACATACACACCCCACCCCCACCCATCCACCGCCCACTTTTAATCTTTCTCTTCATCATTTCCATTTAAAAGTTCTCGTATCAATTGACAGGCAAATTCAATCGAAGAACGATTTTAAAGCCGTAGAGAACTGTCAAAACATTACGCAACAATTCTGCAACCTGTCTCCGAGTCCGATGACAAAGGATATGCTTCCAATTGCACATTATATCAAGGTCTTCGCTACATTTCTAAACGAAGAACTGAGGTTGGAAAAAGTCAAGTACTGCAATCAACCACTCTTTCCCATCCGTGAAAGTAAGTCTAGGCCTAAAGGTAACTAATATTATTATATTCGTTAGCAAATTACGCACCACTTTATTGGTAAATAAAACCTATTTCCTCATGTGATAACATACGGTCTACTACTGTCATGACTATAGTCAGAAGGGAAATTGGGGCAATTAATATTCCCGAGGTACTGGTCTATCACCCCGAACACACAGAATCTTTTGCGCACTTCGCGCGCACTGGCCCATCAAAATACCAAACCTCACCTTCGTTATTAGCTAGCTACATTAGTCTAAGGTTGTGTTCTCACTACAGACATGGGGTCTCGTACCTAGGTCCGAGTCCACATACAATTGGACTCAGTCCACGTTGATTTCGCGTTCTCACTAACACCAAAATGTGATGTAGGATCGACTCCACTTACCCGGATGTTATAATATCAAGCGCTTCAATGCATGACCATGACGTCACAAATTCTGTTCCAATGCATGTTTTGAGCCGAACTCACAGCACAAATCAAACTTTACTATAGACTATCAATTTGGAAAGATTTCCAGGCCCCCTGATATAGGCCTATTCCTTCAATCTATGGATATGTTATTTTATGATATATATGCATGTATTTGGAAAGATCTGAAATAAACAGCTCTAAAAACTGTTATTTTATATAGGCCTATCTAGCTCGTTCACATAGCGGTTTCGTTGTCCCACTGGCCTACTTACCGCTACGTATAATAGTAGTGGCGCATTCCGGGGCAGAGCCGCGGGTCGTTATGTGCGCAACCGATTTATTCGAAACCTCATGCTCACCTCCTGCCTTGCTCCAGTAGTTATTTCATATATTTTTTATAAGTCATCCATGGCCTTTAAAGAAAGTAATTCCTCTTAGAAGCAGAAATTTAAGTTATATTAGCTCGGTTATATCTTGCACTGTCACGTACGATCAATTTTGGGAAGTCATTTCCTGGTTTTGAGTTTAGGGTTGGGCGATATCGCCAAAAGATCGTACATGCTTGTTTTTTGGGTTTTTCTTCGTTTTTTTTTAGCTGATTAAATTGAAATAGCAGTGTTATACAAATGTAGTAATGTAAATGAATTATTTCTTGGGATAGGTATTCACATTTTATCATGTATAAATATTTACTGCTTTCTTTTTATTATTATTATTATTATTATTATTATTATTATTATTATTATCATTATTATCATCATCATCATATCTTTATTTAGGCCTATACTAAGTATTTTTAATTATGTGAATATTTGTGCATTTTCTTTTCTTATTTAATTTTGTTTTCCCATTTTATAAATCTATTTATGAGGAAGCAGTGTTTTTATTACTATAATTTATTAACTGTTATTGATTTATGTTTATGTGTTAATTTATTTTGGATTAAATAAATTAGACCAAGTAAAATAAAAACAAATAATTATGAGCCCCCGGGTAAAATTTCCAAACGGCCCGCCAAAATCCCCCCCATCTCGGCCTGCCAAAAATCGCTTGCCCCCCCCCCCCCTCGGGCCGCCAAAAAATCTTTGCTCCCCCCACCCTTTGAACATGCCAAATTTTTGGGATCCCAATTTGCAAACCTTAAATGGTCTAGAATTGTCTTGCGAGTGTAGCGAGCAGGAAAATTTGCATATTAAAGCGTTTACGTACTGTTTTTCCCAACTGTTTTTTTTCCAACAATTTTCAGACCTCCCCAGGGCTCATTATTGTTGCACAGCCCCTTATTTTGTTACTGTATTTTGAGAGTTAGATCCCCTCATCAGGCCCGTACGCAGGATTTCGTAGATTGCCTGGCGATCGGAGTGTTATCGTCAGAGCACCTCGGACTAAGGCCTATCATGCTATACGTGTAAAATGAGAGAAATACATCGGGTTGTTTATTTCTGATTTTGGTAAAGCACGCCGATTCACACGCAACACAACCTCTAAATCATCAAAAATACTAATTTTGATTGGTAATTTTAACTCAGTTTAGCAAAATGTACACCTCAAAAACGAATATTACACCTGAATATTCTTTTGTATTATACTGTAAAGCCCAATGTCGTTTTGCTTAATTCTGAAACTGGATAAAATCTGTACTATATTGCCGCGATGCCGTTGTTTTCACACTGCACGAGAAGCATGCTGCTCATCAAACTACGGCAAGCATCTCGAACGAACGATATATCCACTTTCCCCTCGACTTTTCCGCATAAAAAATAAATATTGTAAATTACATGAAATAAAGCATGTATAAATTTGTTCTATAATACCAGCTACGAATTTAAGTTGAAAATGCATGTTTAAATTTTATCATGGAAAATTATACAATGTAGACATGTATATTGTATAGGCCTATAGTACAACGACGGCCATCAAGGTTGTGCATACAACATTTCCGGTATAAGTGGATCGAGTCCACTTGTAAACGCGTTCTCACTATACTGTTTGATACCGCGTCCTAGGTACGAGACTACCTCAATGAGGTGGTCTCGATGCTACATCCTGGATGTAGGATCGAAACCACTTATTTCGCGTTCTCACTATGCTTGGAAGTGGACTCGATGCAGGATCGAGTCCACGTCCTGGTATCAAACAGGCATAGTGAGAACGCGCCCTAAAATTGACAAAGTGGTGATGCAGTGAAGTTTAAATTGATTTTCCTCTCGTACAAAATAAAGGTATTTTTGTGTAATACGAGAATATTGCCAAAAATGCTTCTTCCTTCTGTTCATGTCTTCAGTTCACCAGTCAAAGCAATTTTTGCAGTATCAGTTTGACAATATCATTTATCATTATCATCTCGATGTTCTTTTTAGAGGTGAATGTAAGTGCGCCAGTAGTGTTACTTGATGAAATTGACGTCACACAGTCGTCCTTTTGGATACCGTTACAAACGGCTCTCACACCTTACAAAGACGCACAAGGCAGACCGTTGCAGATGACGCAGTTAGGACTTGACTCCGATATTTTCTTCAATTACACTCTGGAATCAAGAAGTCAAAGAATTGGTATGTATGTTTGACATTATTATCAGCATTTCAAGTCATAAATCAGACAAAATAATTCCAGATATAAGTACTTGAATATCGAAGGTTGAGAGCCATCACCTGTTCCCACAAAATGAGCATAAAGTCGCCAGAGCACTATGGAAGACACAGTTCATTAATCATGACAAATTTCAATAGAAAACAAAAGACATTGTAGAGGAAATATTGATTTTTGAAGACCAAAGCAAGGAGCCAACTTTATACTCATTTTGCGAGAGCTGGTCATAGTGAGTTAAGGTTTTCTGGTTCTGAACCCTCGATATAATCAGCTTGGGTGTTACATTACCACATTTACACAATCTGTCAATCTCTCTGCAAAATCGGTGAGTTGGCGACTATCATGATGGTAGTGCATCACATGCAACTGTACAAGCTGCGGGTACTTCTTCAGCAAAGTTGAGAAAACTTTCTTGGTTTCTAGTGTGCCCTTGCCTGTTTCGATTTATTTTGATTTCAGCCTCAGTTCTATTCAGCTGCAAGAAACGTTATTAACCCTAACCGTGCCAAACATCGAAAACCTCAATTTCAAAAGCATGCACGGGCAGATATCCCACGTGATATTGATTGCGTCACCATGCAGTCATGTGGCTGGCCAAGCTACACCCCCGTGGCAAGGTAGGCACGTGCACGTCTCTAGCACCCGAGGGGCCGGTGGTTCAAAACCGCACCGAGAAGAAGTTTTTTCTTCTTTCTTTCTTTCTTTCTTTCTTTCTTTCTTTCTTTCTTTCTTTCTTTCTTTCTTTCTTTCTTTCTTTCTTTCTTTCTTTCTTTCTTTCTTTCTTTCTTTCTTTCTTTCTTTCTTTCTTTCTTTCTTTCTTTCTTTCTTTCTTTCTTTCTTTCTTTCTTTCTTTCTTTCTTTCTTTCTTTCTTTCTTTCTTTCTTTCTTTCTTTCTTTCTTTCTTTCTTTCTTTCTTTCTTTCTTTCTTTCTTTCTTTCTTTCTTTCTTTCTTTCTTTCTTTCTTCCTTTCTTCCTTTCTTCCTTTCTTCCTTCCTTTCTTCCTTTCTTTTTTCTTTCCATCCCCCTCGCCAAAAAACAACTAGTGCGTTAGGGTTAATGTATTATCTTTTGTTTTCAAACCGATAGGATCAACAGGTCGTGTGAAATTTGAGAATAATGCTGAGTATACAAATGTGACTTTCAATGAGCATAGTCATGATATTAAGCCAAACACCAACTACACCTTACGTCTACAAGCGTCTTATAAGGAGAGATACAGTGCTGATACCAGAACAATTTACATCAAGACAAAACAGTCAGGTTAGTTGTAGAGGAAAAGATAAGTATTTGTATAAAAATGTTGAAAAAAAGACCACATTAGGGATGAAATCAAAACTTGACCGTCGGTTCCGTCCGGTTGGAGCCAGTTTCTATTGTTCTAAACAATGGAACGCGGTTCAACCGCCGGTCAACCGCTTAACTTCGTATTTGTTACTTTTTTTTGTACAGAAAATATTGTGTCGACTTGGATGGTGGGGTCCATCATTATTGGAGTGACATTGACAATGGTAATAGTGGTCGTCCTAGTCATTCGTCGTAGCTGCTTCTACCGAGTTGTTACTGATGATACCTTGAAAAATAATAAAATATTGGTAAGTATTTGTCGAATATCGTATTTCACTGGAGTATAAGAGCCAAGTTTCTCATGAACAGGACAAAATTACTGAGAAAAAAAAAAAAAACAAATAAAAAAACAATTGCATTGGTCCAATACTAATACTTAACCTTACGGAACCTTGTAAGAATTATAAATTTCTTACCATTGTGAAATGTGTATTATTTATGTCATAAAAAGAGGTTGCTAGGGCCATAAAATACTCCTTTAATATCTTGTTTGAGGCGCTTGACTTTTACTTCCCGAGCTAATCGAGCTAAAGTTGCCCGCTGGATGTGGGTACAGTTTTGTTGGATTGCGTCTTCCAAGAATATACGATCATGAGCTTTTCTTAATGTAATTGCATTGTTCCTTATTTTCAACAGGAGAAAGCTCGAACGACTAAGCCTTTGCTACCATATTGCCAAGAGAATAGCGAGATTATTGATGAAATATCTCGATATATTCCCATCCAAGTGAAAGCAGAAGAAAGCCCCGAAGTGCCAGCTCTTTGCAATACATGCCCACAAGATCAGCCATCAACTCTGGATGGAGGGCCCGTACCAGCTTCGACTTTGCCAATGTCACTGGATATAGCTGAACTAATCCACCAATCTTCTCCCATGGACACCTCTGGTGATAATCAACATTGGGCGTTTCCTCACCTGTACAGCAACCATGGCAATGTGGTCAGATCGCGTAAAATATCGGAGACGGATACTCTTGCTTCTGAGCCGAGATCCCCTATTTCACCTTATTGTAACATGTCTGGTAATGCGGATGGCAATGATAAGAAAAGCGTCTCTCCAGATGTAGCAAAGATCGACCATACTACCAAGTCGTTGAATCATGGTAAGGAACAAAATGAACACGATGAGAATCAGAGTGAAAACGCGGCAAACGGAGAACTCTCCACCTGTCAATTCCAACACGAGTCCTACATTAACATGGCGAAAGATCAAAACAAAGAATGCCTCAACAATAATACCCTGATCTTACCAACTCCTTCCTCGGCACTGAATTACTTCATGACGACCGACGATTATGAACAAGATATAACAGAAAGTGAGAATGAAAACAATACATTAGATTCTTTGGACACTGCAGAATCAACTTGCAACAACCCCGTACTTGAATCAAATGTCACATGTAATGTTGAGAATTACATAATCGCTGACAAGTTGGGGTTCTTCTCAGCTTGTGACTTGAAGGGCAAACAGCAGGAATGTCCAGATGTGGGTGATTCATATGTCCAACATCAGTCGCTTGGGGACATGCAATTTGCAATCTCGGATAAAGATGATAACGACAACCATTACGACCATGACAACAATGAAGGACAAGGTGATGATTCTTCATATTGTCCGCATGCTTTCTTGAAGACCGTGTCCAAAGACTTTCGACCACATGATCTTTATCCGGAGATGCCTTCCACTGACTATTTACCTCGAGATCATTTTAAGCTCTCGCAGAATGTGTCCACTGGATATGTCTCACATAAGTTTCGCCCAGACTTACTCTCAGCTGGATATTGCCCACACGATACATTCCAAGTTGTCATGTCAGATTTGAAAAGCTCCTTGGAAGAAGACGCCTGTGCAGGTGCAATGATAGATCCCACCGATGCTTGTTTGCAAGATTCACATGGGAAAGTAGCCCGGAAAGAAGTCACACCTAATATGGAATATACAAAATTTTCGGAGTTGCCATTGCTTATGCCATCAATCGCCGAATCCATGTAGTCGGGGAGAAATACAATCAAATCACTCTTCTCATGTTTGAATCGTATCACCCGTACATTATATCTAAATACGAGCCCACTTGATCATCGACGTCGGGCTTCATGGTTCGGTTAGAGGACGTCGCTCTTGGGGGAAGACCTACCATTATATTCTTCATCAGATCTTTTACTTCATAGGTGCTGGGCAGTATATTGTATGAATTACTGAAGTAGATCTTTGTCAGTAGCCAGGTAGTTCTGGCAGACATTCGCTTAATCACACATTTCTTTACTAATGCTCTAAACATGCTAAATCAGACATGTCGTTTACAACAACCAGGAAAAGCATTGGCCCAAGTATGGTACCTTGTGGAACTCCACTAACAATATTTTTCTAGGAAGAAGATTCATTTCTAAGTAGGACTCGCTTCAAAACAGGAAACCTTTGATCCATTGACGGAGATTTCCCCTGAATCCAAGTTTATGAATATCCCAGCAAACACAAAACGTTTTCGACATCATTCGCAAAAGGTTATAAAAGGTTGTCAGAAAACGTTTAAATGTCGGGTTATATAAAGGGTATATTAAGGGTATAAAACGTTTTCATAACATTAAAAATCATTTTTTGATAATCTACTGCTCAGAAAACAAAAAATGTTTTAGAGAAAACGTTTAAATGTCGGGTTATATAAAGGGTATAAAACGTTTTAACATTTCAAAAACATTTTTTAACTTGATACAAAACATTCTAAACAGAATGTTATTGTGGGGTTGAAAAAATATTTTGCGAAAAATGTTTGCCCAAAATATTTGTAATAACGTTTTAAAAACGTTTTCATAACCTTTATATAACCCGACATTTAAATGTTATTAAAACGTTTTGAAAAGAACATTTTAAGAACATTTCTGTGTTTGCTGAGTGCAAATATTTTAACATAATGTTATTTAAGTGTTGACAAAATATTTGGCAAAAAATGTTTGCAAAAATAGTTTACAATAACATTTTTGAAAACATTTTAAAAATATTGTTGTAGTGTGTTTTCATACAAAACGTTTTAAAACGTTTTCATGACCTTTATATAACCCGACATTTTAATGTTATTAAAACGTTTTTATGTAAACCAAAAGCCAAAATATAACTTATTAAAAACGTTTCTAAAACGTTTTTGTGTTTGCTGGGATGTCTCTGGTATCAAATGTTTTCGACAAGTATAAATAACACCTGTTCCTACCAAGGTTTTATCCTCATAAGCTCTTGTACAATCGGTATACACCCAAACATACTAATTAATGACTTGTAAACAATAGCTCGATGATTTGAGTGGAATTGGCTAAATTTACTAAAGGTTAGACAATTTACTGTGACATTTGCACAGAAATTTTCAATTTCATTCTATTTTAGCCCAAAATGTAGGTGAAATTTGGTATTTGATGGGCCAGTGTGAGCGTAGAATTGTGCAATTTGACCCCCACTTTTTGTTTTGGGGGCTAAAAAGGGAGATGCACAGGGCAAATTATTGCTTCATTATTTATTCTATTGAAGATTTTTTAGGGACTGACTTCACCCCATGGAAAATATTTCACAAAGTGGACAAAATCCATAGAAGTAAGTGCATGCAAAAACGAAATAATATTATCTTCTTTCAAAGGGATGAAATCAAAAGTCGACCACCGGTTGACCGGTTGTTACCGGCGGTTGAACCGCATTCCATTGTTTAGAACAATAGAAACCGGCTCCAACCGGACGGAACCGCCCGGAACCGAGTTTTGATTTCATCCCTTGTGGGTTGTCTGTAACAATCATCTGTTCAGTGGGGATCATAAATTATGCTACATACTGCCAGTGACGTAGCCAGGTTTTCGGAACCGAGGGGGGGGCACAACTGGTAAAATGTACCGACTGAAATATTTTTGCCGACAAAAGTTGTGAATTGTTGACCCCTTTTTTTGGCCAGTGCGGTCCTCGAAAATCTAAAAAGTGTGTGTGTGTGTGTGGGGGGGGGGGTGGTTAGGGCAAAATTTTCCAAAAAAGTTCAGTGTTTTTACGTTATAAATTAGCAATATCCTTCAATGTGCTAACGTAAACAGCTAGAAAGGAAGAGTCATATCCAAGATTTAAAGTATTTGAGCGATATGTTCTTGATTTCTTCACCATGTATACAAAAAATTGTCTATTGTTGACCCTCAATTATTTTTAGCAAAAGCCCGTCGTCTACAGACGGCCTAAGATGAAACGACGGCAATGAAACACAGGCCCCCTGCCCGCCCCCCCTTAAAAAAAAAGCTGGCTACGCCACTGTATACTACGACTTGTTGTGCCCGGCGCCCATTGCGGTTTTGCTCTACATTTGGAAAAACTGACTCTCTTCGTTGCATGAACCTTGAAATGGTCACTTCATGTCTGATGAGAATACTTTCACATTCGAATTTCTGCCGGGAATTATTTCACTTTTAATATTTATCTTTTGATTCGGCATTTATACTATATAACTCACTATTACCATGGTTACAAATATTACACGCGTGGGTGACCAGTGGATCCTTTCAAGATTGGGGAAATCGAAACTACGAGTATAATAGACTTAATTTATATTATCTTTATAACCAAAAGTAAATAACTTTCCAATCTTGACCTTAGATTTTTGTCCATTGAAAGATCATATTTATCATGTCTATATAGATTTGCCATATGAATTTAAGCTTCAGTTACAGCTTCGTGACGTTATAGTGATACTGTAAAATCTCAGTTATCAAAACAATATTGTGGCATTTCTTGAAGAGGACGCCCTCAATTTTGTGTACGCTTGTAATGTACATTAAAGGCCCATTCAGTGATTTGCTCATCCGACCGATCGGAAAAATCATCAAAATTCAGATTTTGGTACATTTGTCATTGTCATAGATCTATGTGCTAATATTGCCTGCTAGTGGCTCAGCCGAAAGCCTTGTATTTAAGACAAAATAAAACATTTACATGTAATCTGTAATTTACTGTCAGTATATAAAGTAGCTACATGTATTTGAATGGGGCTTCAACTTCTTCAATACTGCCGAGCAGGTAGCAGTAGTGATTGGGCCGCCGAGTGCGAATATGTATTTATTTTGGAGGTTCGTGTTTGTTTAAAATTTTGGGACGTTTTTCCAAAATTTGATATTTCCAAAAAGCGACATGCAAAAGGCAAATCTTTGGGCACATACTTTGTTATTGTTAATACAGTTCATTTCCACATACCTACGTTACCATTTCGCTTGGGCGTTTTCAGTGCGTTGTAAGCTTACCATGAAATTAACGCCGATATCTGGACATGCTCCTTTTAGAATCTATGTCTGATCGTCTGGTTTTGCAGGCAACAAAATGCTTCAGATCAAAATCCTTGATTATCTTCTATGCAATAGTTCAATAGTTCCAAACTGTACCATGCGACTACCATCTACAGAAGAATTTTAATTAATTATAAGGCTGACTTGTCAGCTTTTCTAAACCAGGGGTGTGACTCACCAGACATAACAAGTGTTAAAAAATTTGTTTAAAAAAGTAAGTTAACCTTTTAAACCTTGGGGAATTATATAGCTTTCTGCTAGCTGTTCTACTGCCGCCTCAGAATCGCTCATCAAAGAATTATATAAA
Organism: Amphiura filiformis; assembly: GCF_039555335.1. Taxonomy (NCBI): domain Eukaryota; kingdom Metazoa; phylum Echinodermata; class Ophiuroidea; order Amphilepidida; family Amphiuridae; genus Amphiura; species Amphiura filiformis. The sequence goes on along the minus strand of NC_092632.1, from coordinate 65,442,853 downwards.
ATCAAAACCAAAAAAGTATATTATATTCCCAAATTATATTCTTGATGAGTTCATTTTAGTATGGTCGTTGGACATTTGGACCCGTATCCAAATGTTGCAGAAGTGGAAGAATTGCAGCCGATATAATCCTTCCGGTTGTTTGCAGGTTATACTATGGAGAAAGCTCTCAAACAATGACTTGGATCCAAAGCAATGGGGTTGGAAACGCTCTGACACCGTACTAGCACTGGAAGATGCAGCACCACAAAGCTTGCTTAATTTTGTACGATGCAACTGTAAACTACCCTCCAGGAATCCATGTGGATACATAAGAATAATTCTAAAATAAAGATACCCGAAAGGTTTCTGATGACCACCGAATGGTCATCGGGTGGTCACCGGGAAAATTTTCTTTTTGCTATGGGTGTGCAATAAAACGTAGCGTTGGGTGTCGAGAGATGTATAAAACCAGTGGGGAATATATGTCTTTTTTTTAAAGTGTACATGATGTAATATTTTGTCCTATTTTTTTTATTGTCATTGTCAATTTGTTATTGTCATACGATGGAGTATATAAACGCATCCCAAAAAGAACGTACCCAGTTTGATTTTGGTCCATAAATCAAAGATGGGGTCTTAAATCAAGACCTACCAAAATCATGTTACAGATGAATTTATTCCGCACAGTTTGATACCTCATTTGTCCGAATCGATGCAGAATTAATGACACAGTGATCTTTTAAATGCAGTCACTTCAATTTTGCAGTAATCTCTGTTGATGTGGTAACTTCACTTCATATGTTTTACAGATACTCTTTTACTCGTTCCTCAATGTTTTCCCCTTCACTCTTCACAGTCCATATCTGGTATGTCCTCCTGCTGCATCAATGACTGCCAGACATCTGCGGCGCATGCTCTCAGCGAGATTTCTGATGCGCCCTGTCCTTGATCTATCGCTGCCCATATGTGATGCGATCAAGCAAAATCAGTCGGAACTCGGAAATATTAAATTTTCAGTTTCTTACAAAATAGTAAAAAGCATTTACAAAGCTGCATTTTGCAGAAAACTCCATTGAATTTGAACAACCAGTTCCAAAGATATGAGCCATTACAGAGTTGCCAAAACAATAGGAAAGAAAAGGAAATATTACCTTTGTTTGGCTATATCTCAAAATCAATATTTGCGAGTTCCGACTGATTTTGCTTGATCGCATCACATATTGAGTAGCAAATGAATAGGAATTTACTGCAACTTTAAAAATTGAGGTGATAGCATTCTAAAGGTCTGTGTGTCATCAATTCTGCATCGAATTGGACAAATGAGGTATCAAACTGTGCGCAATAAATGTATCTGTAACATACTTTAAGGGCTGGGGTATGAACGTTTGGACAGTATTTATTTTGGGACATTAGAGCACATCAGACATATCGAATTGCATTCTGAATACGAAGAATGTCATTCTGATATCAAATAATTTTGTTTTTTGAAATTCGCAATTTAATACACATTTTATGGCAAATCATTAAAATTGATATTTTGATATTTAACAGTACTCGAAGTAAACTTTATAAATCTGATGATTTATACTTAACGTGTATGTAGGTGGGATGAAATGCCGACGATCAATTGAAAATTTTGACTTTTTGTATTGAAGATATGGATTTTTTTCCCCAAAAGACCTAATTTTTTTTTTTTTTTTTGAAAAAAATCTATATCTTCAATATGAAAGGTCAAAATTTTCAATTGACGTCGGCTTTTCCTCCCTGCTACATACACTTTAAGAATATATCATTAGATTTATAAAATTTACTTCGAGGACTGTTATATATCACAAATTTGAAAAACATCAAATTTTTATAATTTGTCATAAAATTTGTATTATATTGTGATTGTCAAAAAATGAAAATTATTTGATAACAGAAAGACATGCTTCGTATTCAGAATGCAATTCGATAGGTCTGAGGTGCTCTCATGTCCCACAAAAAATACTGTCGAAACGCAATAAACGCTCATTTTAGATCCCTTAAGTTAAGTAGGTTTTAATTTAAGACCCCTTTATTGACTTATGGACCAAATTCAAACTGGATACTTTCTTTTTGGGATGCGTTTATTATGTTTTATAAAAAGTTACAGCTCGATAAAAGTAAACATGCACACAGGTGTATACAATGTCATAAAATTATAATTTCTGTAAAATGTTTATCAGAAATGTTTTTTAATACCTAGCTGCAGCTCGATAAAGTACACAGCTGGTTTACTGATATCAAGTTAACCAAACTGTATTATGCTTAAAAATTTACAGCTCGATAAAAGTAATATGCACACATGTGTTTACAACGTCATAAAATTACAATCTCTGTAAAATGTTTATCAGAACAATTTTTAATACCTAGCTGCAGCTCGATAAAATACACAGTCATGTACATTCTCAAAATGTGATTGCAAATTGCAAAAATTCGGCAAAGTTACAAACAAATTGTATTACAAAAAAATTAAACACACTTTTTATGAACTACTATATACATGATATACTGCTTAACATCGTACAGACAAATCGCCCTTCTATGCGTATGTATATACGCCCAGCGGGATTAAATTAGCGAGCGCGATTCGAATCTGCCGCTGCAAGTCTTAAAAGGGGTTTCCTTGAACATGGTGAGGATTTTGCACCTCTTTCACACCAATTAAAGGAAATTTTGGTCATAAATTGGTCTAAAAGAAGAGATCCAGATCAACAACACTGAATTTGTTATTATCTGTCCTGCGTGCAATTAAGAGGAGTAATCCATGCGTGCAGTACGCACTCGTTTCTAACTGGAATTTCTGACAAAATTTCGTTCGCGCAGCTCTTGCTTTTTGACTCTCGCCCACAGACGAAAGAGATACAGACCGTGTACAATCAGTCAAAGTCTCAGCATCACCCGATAATCATGATAATGAGGGCCGATTGTGCCACGAAATGCGACAGGCCAGACTGCTACGCACTTACAGCGTATTTTTACGGTCTATCGCATAATCGCTGGCGTGATTGTTAGACACGGCACGATCGAATCGGCCCTCATGAATATGCGAGAACTCACATCATACAATGCACGGGGACTTTGACTGGTTGTACGCGGTCTGTTGCTCTTTCGTCTGTGCTCTCGCCCCAGTGTGTGTATTAGGGATGGGCAGCGTTTTGGCCCGTTCTACTGGGTCAATTTTGCGCGGAGCACGAGAAAACTTTCCATTTTAACCCCAAATCAAGGTGATTATGTTGTGTAAAGACGGGAATATTTGAAATATATTTACTCTATTTTGCCCCCAAATCATGAATACAATAATAATATTCTAGTTAATTTTTGCCGGTATATTTTTTGTCGCCTATATTGTGCATCTGATCTTCCCGAGGTTTTCACCCACGAGTGGGCGAAAAATTGGGGAGAAATTGGGGCATTGCCAGCTGTGTTGTAAGGAGATACTTGCTTGAATTGTTTCTCAAAATAAATGTTTGATTGATTGCCACAAACTTGTTTTGCAGATAATTATTCTATCTCTATTAGTCTTACTTTGTAAGGAGCTTAATTTCCTAGTCATTGGTCGGGTTGAAACTTGAAAAGTATAGACATATTTTAAGCGCGGATTTGTAATTCTCACTGCACGGATTTTTATTCTCACTGCACGAACGTGCCAGGAGGCACGTTAAAATAGCCCCTGCGACCGCCTGTCGAGTTTTGATTTCATCCCTAAAGTGAGTTACCATAATCTAATCGTGAAAAGACGAGAGATCTTCACGACATGCATGACATGGTGGTTTGTGTCCTGATCCAATGACTGAGCAGGTCTGTGTATGTTGCGAAGTTGAAAAGTTTGTCAAAAAAATAAATTAAAATAATTATTATAAGGCATAATTCTCCTAGACTTAGCTTGGCCAATATTATGATCAAATCTGTCGCGTAGTTTGAGGCCGCGGGTGCAAATTATCAATTCTGTGCCGTCACAATAACTCAAGCACTGTAATACAGTGTCGATACTATTTTATTTGTGTCATCTCCCGCACCGGGAATCAGTGGCGTAGAGTCATATAGGGGCAGGAAAATAGCCGAAAACGGCTTGTGCCCCCATCATGGTCGGTGCCTCCCCCACCCATATGATGACCCACGCTACGCCACTGCCGGGAATCAAACCCTGGACCTCTTGCAATATTTGTAAAAGATCTCAGTCAACCACTGTGCCATGTTGTTCTTATTCGGGTCAAAACCTTTTTTAAAACCTTATTTAAACTGTTACTTCTTCCTTGATGTGGGTAATTTTGATAAAGTGATGCTAGCTTTCTCACTCCGATTATGAAATATAGGCAAATTTTTAAAATTGTATTTCCCAACGCTACAAACTTATATCGTAGATCTTGAAATGCCTTTTGTTTTTATGATGTGTATGTAGGCTGTGAGCCTGGTCTTACTCGGATGGAAATGCTGAATATGAACCTGACTCTAATAATGGTCCCCACCACCAAATGCTCTACAAAACGCACCTGTATCTTACTCTGTAAAACATAGGATGTAAGTGTTCAAAACCTTCAATATTGAAACTGTTAGAACATTAACTTTATGTTGAAACCTCAGAATAATAAACGGGGTTCGAATCCTCTGTCTGAATTCTCAAAATATACTCTCTCCTCTCTCTTTTTCTCCCTCTCCTCTTTATCTATCATTCTCTTTATCATTTCCATATTAAATCTCTCGCATCCATTACCCACAGGCAAGTTCAATCACGGAACGCTTTTAAAGCAGGTGAGAACTGTCAAAACATTACGCAACAATTCTGCAACCTGTCACCAAGTCCGATGACAAAGAATATGCTTCCAATTGCACATTATATTAAGGTCTTCGCTACATTTGTAAACAAAGAACTCAGGTTGGAAGAAGTCAAGTACTGCAATCAACCACTCTATCCCTCCCGTGACGGTTAAGTATATAGTATTGTTACAAATCAGGCGAGGGCGAGGTGGCCTAGTGGTCTCTTTTGGACCATTAGGGAGAGTTGAGCGAGGGGTCCGTGGTTCGAAACCCCATCCTGCCCGATCATTGTTGCTCACTCTAAATAGTTCCAGTAGGTTGGACATTTCACAATCATAATAATTCTCTTTCAGCTAGTAAAATATAATTGTGATAATTTCATCCACTATGTAGAATGTGCAGGTATACACAGTGGATGCCCGGCGTCTCGTGGTTCGAAGGGTCACGTAAAATGGCGGCACCGTGAGTCAGACGAGTCAAACCTGTGCACGTAAAAAGTTGCAGGCCTTATAACATAACATAATAGGCATTTATTGAGCGCCCCACAAAGAACGGAGCGCTTTACAAAAGAATATATACAGCTACACGAATCATAAACTAATACAAACAATACAAAGCATAATATATGTCAAGACAATTGGATAAGAGCATGATTAAAACTATTTGAACAGGTATGTTTTCAGATTTGCTTTGAAAAGCTGGAGTGCACCCGCTTCCCTGATGTCACGAGGTAGAGTGTTCCATATCCGGGGTGCACATGATTCAAATGAATGATCACCGGTACGTGTCTTGGTTTTTGGTTGAGATAGAAGTGTTTTGTCCTTTGATGAACGTGTGGCATAAGCAGATGTTTTAACCGAGATCAGTTCTTGAAGATATGATGGAGATTGTGAATGGAGGCATTTGAACACGTAGACCAGTAGTTTAAACTTGATACGTTCACGAATTGGTAGCCAATGAAGGAGACGTAGTATTGGAGCACTGGGATGGTCTCGGCCAACACGCATAATTAATCTGGCGGCCCTGTTCTGAAGGCGTTGCAACCGCGTTAAGTCACCTTCATTGGCACCATAGAGCAAAGCATTACCATAGTCAATCCGGGAGAAAATGAGCGACTGAACAGCAAGTTTACAAGCATCTTGTGTTAAGTAACGGCGGATGCGTGACAAATTCCGGAGATGATAGCTAACACATTTAATGATGGAAGAAATTTGGACTTTCATACTCAACGGAGGGTCGAATACGATGCCAAGGTTCCGCAAAGACTTAGTAGGTGTTATTGTTACATTACCAAGAGTCAGAGTGATGTTATTGAGTCGGGCAGCAAACCCTGAAGAAACAGCAACAAAGAACTCGGTTTTAGCCTCGTTTAGCTGCAATTTGTTTAAAGTCATCCACTGCTTGATTTCAGAAACGCAGGATTGTAGTTTCTTCAAGGCAAGTTGACACGCTCCGTCTACTCTCGGATCAAAGCTTATGTAAATTTGCGTGTCGTCGGCGTAAATGTGAAAGCAGACACCGTTTGCACGAAGAAGTTTTCCAATCGGGTGAGTGTAGGCATTGTATCCCTGTGGCACTCCAAATTCCATGATATGATTGTCAGAAAATGTACCAGATAGGCAAACTCTGCTTGAGCGATTCCTGAGATATGTATCAAACCAGTTCAAGGCGTTACCTTTGATATGAAAGGTCTCACGAAGTCTATTGATAAAAATGACATGGTCAAGCGTGTCAAACGCCGCCGAAAGGTCGAGCATTACAAGAAGAACAGCATGCTGTTTGTCAATAGCAGACGCTATGTCGCTTTTTACCCGGAGGAGAGCGGTTTCAGTTGAATGAGCTGGTTTATAAGCCGATTGAAACTTTTCAGAAAGATTGTTTCTGTTGATATGTTCATTTAAGCGAGTTGCCGCTGCCATTTCCATGATTTTTGCCACGGCTTTTATGTTCGATACTGGCCGATAGTTCTGTAATGTATTTGCGTCCAATGTTGGTTTCTTTATTATTGGAGAAATAATCGCCTGTTTAAGGGAAGTTGGAAACACTCCAGCCGTAAAAGACACATTAATCATATTAGTCAGAACCGGAATGAAGAGAGTTGAGTTCTCCTTAAGAAGCCAAGTTGGTATTTCATCAAGAAGGCACGACTTATTTGACAGTTTTTTAATAAGATCAGCCACTTCGTCACAATTCATTGATCTCAGCTCCAAAAGGTCACAACTGTTAGCTTCCAAGGGGACATCAATCTCCTCATTGTGGTTCATATAATAGTCAATACTTGTACTTATCGAAACGAGTAGGTGGACATCCCGGGCTTGTTACCTGCCCCTCCCTAGGACCCAGGGCAGTAGTAGTTGTGTGTACAGTGATGGTAGTAGATTAGTTGGTATTAATAGTAATCATGGTAATGTTGTGAAATGGTGATATAGATAGATTTACACTGTTGAGCAGTGGTGCGCCTGCTATAATTTCCAAAATTGATTGATTGATTGACATGCCATTCTGATAACACTTTGATGTTTTGCAAACGTTCATTCTACCGTTTCTACAAATCACTCTATTGGTCAATGGCAAACAACAAAGGACATTTTTGTGCAATACGAGAATATTCATGTGATTGATATGAAAGTCGGGTTATGTAGACTTTATTGGTCCTACCAAAAATACTTCAGTTCACCGGAGAGAAAACTATTTTTACAATTATCAGTTTAACAATAATATTATTTCCATCTGGATGTTATTTTTAGAGGTGAATGTAAGTGCGCCAGTGGTGTTACTTGATCAAATGGACGTCACACCGTGGTCCTTCACGATCCCGTTACAGATCCCGTTACAAACGGCTCTCACACTTTACGAAGACGCACAGGGCAAAACGTTGCAAATGACGCAACTAGGACTTGAATCCAGAATTTTCTTCAATTACACTTTGGAATCAAGAAATCAAACAATTGGTATGTATGTTTGAAAATATTATCAACATGTAAGGTTATACGTGACTCTATGCTATGATCAGTTCGTAATATGCGAGAATTATTTGGTTTTTGTCACTGCGCGAGTCAATAAAGTCCCAACTTACGCCCGCATAAATTCACAAATGCGTGCGTCAGTCTCACAATTATTATACGCAAAGCGCATTTCGCGTAGGTGCTGCGCCAAGCTGGCGTGTAGGCCATTCTATATCAATCCACGATGTTATGAGTTCCTCCTATTACAGGGTGAGTCAAAAAAAGTGCAATAGAAAAAAGAATCCATTTTTATTAAAGAACCGAGTTGAATCTTTTAGGTTTGAAAACATTTAATATATGATATATTCATCAGCAACCTTGTGTGAAGAAATAAAGGAATTAGCATTTACCGTTTTGTTTTTATGACACATTTTATAGCGATACCCAATTTTAATGTTTGTCCAAGAGACATCTAAAGTTTGAATGTCAGAGCACTCTGTGTAAGGTAAATTTGGAACAACTGCCATTTTCTTAACCTCGTTGGCATTGAAATTAAATGGAGCACGCAAAGTGTTATTGCCCTTGGTCTTTTATAAGGAAAAGAAACATTATTTGTTGTTATTTTCATTTTACTTTTACTTTAAAGATGTTTATTCTCAATCAAAAACATATAAATTTGTAGGCGGGTTTTTTCAAATGTCAAAATAAAATGCGCGTAAATTGAAGTGGAGTGAATTACAAAATATCCAGTAATTTGGACATATTGGGATTAAAAAAACTGGAGTTGGAGTCAAGTGAGGTATGAAGGACTTAAAGTAATGTTAGAAAGTTTGTTTTAACAGAAACACGTAATAATAATAACGCAAAAATCAACCTTTTAAGTTGATGTCCGTTTCAGAGCCAATACCTTTACCGTGCATTGTGTACTCTCATTCAAAATACATGGTATCTCGTGGACAAATAACGAAATTGTGTATCGCAGCAAAAGGACTTATAAAAATTAAACGGTACTCGCGATTCACTTCATATTTTCACAGAAGGTGACTTTTGAGTGTGGTATTTATAAAAATTTTCAATAATGGGAAAGTTTGACTTGGTTCTTGCATAAATATCGATTATTTGCTCTATTGCACTTTTTTTGACTCACCCTGTACAAGCTGATCAGAGTATATTATAAACTTGGGTATTACATTCTACGTTATTTACTCCTAACACTTACACAATCTCGCAAGCAAATTAATGTATTATCCATTGTTTTTCAACCGATAGGACCAACAGCTCGTACGGAATTTAAGAATAATGCTGAATATACAAATGTGACTTTCAATTAGCATAGTCATGATATTAAGCCAATGACTAACTACACTTTACGTCTACAAACGTCTTATAAGGACCCAGCAAACACAAAAACGTTTTAAAAACGTTTTAAATAAGTTATATTTTGGCTTTTGGTTTAGGTAAAAACGTTTTAATAACATTAAAATGTCGGGTTATATAAAAGTACAATAAGGACAGTTTTGTTGAAATTTTAAACAATGAGAATTGGTCTTCGGTTTACAACTGTACCAATGTTGATGAGGCATGGATGTCTTTCTGTGATCTATTCACCACTATCCTTGACTCTGTGGCTCCTCTTAAAGAGATTAGAATAAAAAATCATTCTGAGCCCTGGATCACAGCAGAAATTCTTGAGAGTATTCGGGAACGGGATAGTTGGTTGCGTAGATCACGGAGAGACAAACATGACCCCGAACACTACAATATGTACCGTATGTTGCGTAATAAATTACACAATGACATCAAAAATGCAAAACGAAATTATATTGTTGATAAACTTGAGGAAAACAAGGATAATCCAAAGCAATTGTGGAAACAACTTAAAACCCTTGGGTATCAGAAAAGTACTAAGGAATCTAACGGTATTGTTTTAGATGTTGAGGGTGAAAAGCTTTTTGACAAAAGGGATGTTGCGGATCATTTCAATCATTTTTTTACTGAAATTGCTTCCAATCTGGTTGGTAAACTTCCCAAACAATCTACTTTTGATTATAGTGTTGATACAGACACATTTAAAGATTTTTATAAGAATGTTCTGGCTGACTCCTTTGAACTTCAAGAGGTTTGCGAGGAGTTTATTTTTGAGGAATTAAACAGTCTTAATACAAACAAGAGCACTGGACTTGACAACCTTCCAGCCCGTTTTATCAAAGATGCGGCAGAGGCTATTAAAGGGCCAATCACTTTCATTATCAACCTTTCTATTCGGTCCGGCATTGTTCCAACTCAAATGAAATTGGCAAAAGTCATCCCTCTCTACAAAAAGAAGAGTAGGCTGGATGCAGGTAATTATAGACCTGTTAGCATTCTCCCAGTTGTCTCCAAAATTTTAGAGAAGGCTGTCTTTTTCCAATTGAACAAATTCCTGGTTGAAAATAAACTTCTTTATGAACTCCAATCTGGCTTCAGAGGATCATACTCAACTGACACTTGCCTCATTCACCTTCAAGATCATATCAGAAAGAAAAACTGCTGCTGGCTTCTATACTGGGATGATTTTATTAGATATCCAGAAGGCTTTTGACAGTGTTGACCATAAAATCTTGTGTAACAAACTGTCTGCCATGGGTGTTAAGTCCACAGCCTGGTTTGAATCTTATCTTTGTGATCGTAAACAAATTGTTCTAATTGATGGGGTTGAGTCTGACCCTCTTGTCATAACATGCGGAGTTCCCCAAGGCAGTATTTTAGGTCCTCTTTTATTCCTATGCTATGTTAATGACATGTCCACTTCTATTAATTGTATTATGTTGCAGTATGCTGATGATAGTGCTTTGATATATTCCGACAAAGATCCAGAGAGAATCAGTCATGTTCTTCGTGATAACTTGGAGAGCTGCAATAAATGGCTTATAGAAAATAATCTCTCTCTGCACACAGGCAAAACTGAACTGATTCTCTTTGGATCAAAGCGTAAGGTTAATAATGTTTCTGATTTTTCTATCATTCTTAACAATGGTCAAATAATTAAGTATAAACATACTGTTGTTTATCTTGGTCTAGAACTTAATCAGTTTCTTGATGGTGAGGAAATTGCAACCAAAATTGTGAAACAAGTTAATTCTCGTTTGAAATTCCTCTACAGACAAGCAAATTTTTTAATCAAAAAGTGAAGAAAATGGTCTGCTCAGCTCTTGTTTTGTGCCTGTTTGATTATTCTATTTCCTCCTGGTATTGTGCCATTTCTAAATATCATTCGATCAGATTGCAGCGAGCTCAGAACAAAGTTATCAGATTTATTCTGGGCAAAGATCACATGTATCATATTAACAAAGCTGACTTTCAGGATTTAGGCATTTCAAATATCAGGACAAGGGCTGAGCAGCTCCGTTTGAACCATGTTTTTAATATTTTTCATGATGTTTGCCCAAGCTATATGAAAGAAAACTTTGTCAAATTATCTCATCTTCATCGTTATAACACTAGGGGTAGCAATTTTAACTTCCAAGTTCCAAAAATCAAAACAGCAGATTCTGCTTCCTTTTTTTACAATGCAATCCATGATTGGAACACACTTCCCGAAAATGTAAAATTGTGCAATATAAAATCAAGGTTTAAAAAGATGCTAAAATTATCCTCTTAGACCACATGGTTATATAGTTTTTAATATTGTAATTTAGGTGTTTCATGTTTTAAATAGTTGTAATATATATATTTTTTCATTGTTATTTATAAGGACCCCTTTGGAAATAAGTCGCTGACTTTAAGGGATATCCTTGGCGTATTATCGTGTCAATTTTTATGTTTTAATTTGTATTTTATAATAATTATGTTTTTGTATAATGTTCTGTGCAATATGTTATTTGACTCTTACGATGATATGCTTAATAAACTCAAATCAAATCAAATCAAATCAGGTCATGATAACGTTTTAAAACGTTTTGTATGAAAACACAATACAACAATATTTTTTTAATGTTTTCAAAAATGTTATATTAAACTATCTTTGCAAACATTGTTGCCAAATATTTTGTCAATACTTAAATAACATTATGTTAAAATATTTGAACCCAGCAAACACAGAAATGTTCTTAAAATGTTTTTCAAAACCTTTTAATAACATTTAAATGTCGGGTTATATAAAGGTCATGAAAACGTTTTTAAAACGTTATTGCAAATATTTTGGGCAAACATTTTTCACAAAATATTTTTCAACCTCAAAATAACATTCTGTTTAGAATGTTTTGTATCAAGTTTTCAAAAATGTTTTTGGAATGTTATTAAAACGTTTTTATACCCTTTATATAACCAGACATTTGAACGTTTTCTGTAAAACATTTTTGTTTGTTGAGCAGTAGATTATCACAAAATGTTTTGTAAGGTTATAAAAACGTTTTATACTCTTAATATACCCTTTATATAACCCGACATTTAAACGTTTTCTGACAACCTTTTATAACCTTTTGCGAATGATGTCGAAAACGTTTTGTGTTTGCTGGGGAGAGATACAGCTCTGAATCTGATACCAGAACAATTTACATCAAGACGAGCTCAGACAGTCAGGTTAGTTATAGAAGCCAAGATAAAGTATCATATTGAAAACGATCTCATCATTTAAACTATAATTGAAGACCGAATTAAAAAGACCAGTTTGCGTGTGACGTCCTGTAAACTAGACCAAAAATACTGTACTGCACAGGTCAGCAACCAATCAAGCCGCGCCTTTGCCCTGACGTCAGACACAAACTAGTCTTGTTAATGACGATAAGCATCAAAGATCATTTTAATCGGATCAAATTTGATACGTGCGAACATGGCAAAAAGTGGCCCAGCACGGGCGATTAAAAGGAAAGAAACCAAGGAATGTTTTTCTGTTAGTCAGGATATTACTGATTCTACTGCATATCAACTTACGCCATGACCCCCTTTTTGTTCTGAAAAGCAAAAATGCAATTGCTAATCATGAAGGTCAATTTTACGTGATGCAAACTTGATATTCGCGAAAATGTCAAAAGTGGCCTAACTCGTTCTCTGCACATTTTAATTAATTGAGCATATCGTTTGATCCCGAACTATAGTAAAGAAACCAAGTAAAGATATTTGGTTAGCCAAAGTGTTACTGATTCCACTGCATATAACATTGTTGTCATGATCTCTTTATCTTATTCCAAAAAAGCGAAATTGCAATTGTATAACTTTTTTACAGTCTGTTATATTGTAGACTACATATTCCTTTCCCTTGCTCTTTACCATTCAGCACCACAAAATAAACTAGAAGGCTATATATTTGTACACAAATACGGCTATACCCGCATGTTATCGGTTTACACAAACTTACAGTGCTTATTTGCTGAGGACTTAGGTTGCTGTTGTCAGTCTCTCTAATTCACAGTGAAGCTATGCAATTTAATAGATTGAAATTCACAATATGCAATTTGATTAGGGAAAGCTATTCAGAGGGAGTATGTAAATTAAATGGAACAGCCATTTCAGAGGGAGTATGTAAATTAAATGGAACAGCTATTTTGGGATCATTTCAGAGGGAGTATGTAAATTAAATGGAACAGCCTATTTTGTGGCCATTTCAGAGGGAGTATGTAAATTAAATAGAACAGCCAATGGGTATGTAATTTAACTGGAACAGCCTTAACGTTTATGTTATCTATATTATAATTACGCTATTGTCTGTTAATCTGTTTAGTCCTATACGTGTATGGGGTGGGATGGGATGGGCGTTATTAACTGTATAATTCTCAGGTGCAATCTGTGTACAAACTATGAGCCCTGAAGCTGCTTTATTTGATGACAAACGGACGGCCCTTTTTTAACATTTGGGGACCATAATATTTGACTTATGAGGCTCATGTACATATGTTGAAGTATAATTCTCAAGTGCTATCAGTAGACTCAAGCTGGGCACTGCAGCTGCTTTATTTACTGAGTAACGGCTGGCCCTATGTTTTAGCGTTTTGGGCCCTGGGGCCAATGGTGTGACATACGGGGCTCATCAATTCTCAGGTGTAATCTGTGTACAAACTCTGAGCTCTAAAGTTGCTTTATTTGATGAAAAACGGCCGGGCCTTTGCTTTACCATTTGGGGCCCAGGGCCCATAATATTTGACTTATGGGGCTCATGTGCGTATGTTGAAATATAATTCTCAAGTGCTATCAGCAGACTCAAGCTGGACATTGTAGCTGCTTTCTTTATTGAATAACGACCGGCCCTATGTTTTAGCTTTTGGGGCCCTGGGGCCCATATTATGTGACGCATGGGGTCTCATATATACATATAACAATATAATGCTAAAGACCTATTAGTGTACCAAATCTGAACCCTGTAGCTCCTTTATTTGCTGAGAAACGACCGGCCCTTTGTTTTAACATTTGGGCCTCTGGGGCCCTAGACTTAATTAAACATCTGGGCCAGAATAGGCAAAAGGCAATTTTCAACTTAGGGCCCATACATGTGCCACATATGAGCTCTAGTGCCCTTGTAGTTTTATAACTAGCCTTGTCAATCTGTTGCCCCTTATTTTAACATTTGGGGCCCTGGGGCCCATAATATATAACATGTGGGGCTTATGTATACTTGTATATATAGAGTACCACTGGATCTATCACTGAACCAACTCAGGGCCCTGAGGCTGCTTCATTTAATGAGAAACAGCATGCTTTGTATTTTTACATTTGGGCCCCTGGGGCCCGTGACCTTTGACCTCTGGGGCCAAGATGGGCAAAGGATAAATCTACGGGGTAGGGCCCATAAATGTACCACATATGGGCCTTGGGGCCCTTGTAGTTTTAGCGCTATCCCTGTCAATCTGTTGCCCCTTATTTTAACAGTTGGGGCCCTGGGGCCCATAATATATGACATGTGGGGCTCATGTATACTTGTATATATAGAGTACCCCTGGGGCTATCATTGTACCAACTCAGGGCCCTGAGGCTGCTTCATTTGATGAGAAACGGCATGCTTTGTATTTTTACATTTGGGCCCCTGGGGCCCGTGACCTTTGACCTCTGGGGCCAAGATGGGCAAAGGATAAATCTACGGGGTAGGGCCCATAAGTGTGCCACATATGGGCCCTGTGGCCCTTGTAGTTTTAGCGCTAGCCTTGACAGAATGATGTGTTTGATGGAGGAAAAGGAGAAGGAGAAGGAGAAGAAACCATAGAATGGCAATATACCCGTTCATGCTTCGCATGCGGGTATAACCATCCAAACTTTCCAACACAACCGTGGATTGTGCAATACCGAATTTGAGAGACATACGAATTACTTCGCAGATAAGCACTCTATTATACTCTATACGTTTCCTTAACTTATGTGAGAGACGAATGAAAGTTGTCGATAGTTATCGACTTCGCGCATGCCCTGTTATAAGGAAATCATTTGTAAATTTTGATAAACATAATTATGTTGATTTACACACCTGATGATCAGGATTGGGGAATACAATGTGAAATGGAGACGGTATTCGACAATGTCACTTGATTACTGGCCATGTAGGAAATTTCGCAACATTGGAAATTATGTCAATTTTAATATTTTACCATGACATTCCTTTGACCTACCTTGACTTTGACCTTTGACCTACCTTGCGTCGGCACGGATGCTGATGCACTCTGCCTTGCCATCTGATCCACGGTGATTCCATGCCATGCCACTCGGTCTTTGGTCAGCCTTCCTGCTGTTGCTATGGAGGTGATGTTTCGTGCTAGGCAGTCTGATTTAATAGTGTCCATCCATCTTTTGGGAGGTCTTCCACGTGGTCTTTGTCTAGGTCTTCTAGTTTTGCGCGTTTTCGAGCGCAATTGTCTCAGTAAAACAGGCCACAAATTATGACCACCCGGACCATTTTCACCCTTTCTCACCCCTGATATGACACTAGTGGGGACAACAGTAAAAAAACCCAAGGGCGCAGCCTGTAATGGCATGCAGACCTGGTAATGGGGCACAGAGTATTTTACCCATACGAAAAATCATTCCGTACGGACCGTACCGTGCATGCACAGATCACTGACAGTAACGCAATCAACCAATCAGCAGTTGGAAAATCGTTAACCCAATGACGTCATCGCTGCATTTTCATTGATAAAATTCAAAATCGTTCAAAAACACGAGTTTTTAATTGCAGATATTTAATTTTTGTAATCATGAATGTCAATGCCTAACTCAAATTAACATCGCGTATTATCGTAGCGTTGAATGCGCTGCCCGGGATGCGCTGAAGCTTGTGAGGCGGATCCTTTGCAAATTTGGCGGATCTTTTGTTTTTTGTGACATTAAAAATCCATCTTTCGCATGGCCGCTGTGTGTGTGTGTGTGTGTGTGGGAACGGGGTCAGCTATGCACGCATGGATTCTATTAATAGCGACCTGCATGCATAAACACTAGTACTGCTGACTGAGTGTACCAATCGTAGCAGGGTGTAAAATATAAAACAAAGTCAATGTTTAATCTCAAATACGTTATGGGGTAAATATAAGCATTTGAATAATTTAACAATAATTTGAACCTGAAAATAAATGAACATGAAAGTTCATGAGTGATTTTTCAACATATTTGACTGTTGGATAAATATGGGTGCTGCAGCTTTGGAGCTAAGGCAATATGGCGCATTACTTTGAAGTTGGTAATGGGTAAATTACACTGTGTGGGGGCATCTTGATAATCGCTCTGGCTCAATATTGGGTTAGGTTAGCAATACTTATAGCCATATTAGTGTGAATCAGTGTTTAAGCGCAGGCTTTCCTCAACATGTGCAAGGAAACCTTTTATGACCATATAATTTATTTATTTATTTGCGACATAGAGAGCAGTCCAGATCAGTGAACAAAAACACTGCTTAATCATGATACTTATTAGCTATCACGAACATACAGGTTCGATGAGTGTCAGACCGACTGACACAAACTGGCTGTGTAGGAGACTATCGTATAGGCAGTCTATAAGCAGATGACAATGGCGAATGTATGCTCGCTGACCGTACAGAGGTCAGTCACAGGCTAATGTCATTAGCCTTAGTCGGATGTCCTTCAGCCCACTATGCATTTAAAAACTATTAAACAATGGCCATGCGTGGCTGTGGATTCAACCTACCATGGCCTTTTCTGCCATGAAGATATCGGGGCGATGTCACTGTGCGGGGCCCAGGGGGCAGAAGGGGGCACGTGACCCTAGGCGCCACCCTGAGGGGGGCACCGAATTGACCAATTCAGCAGTCGATTCTGCGCCCCCTCCTAGCGATGAAAGTCAAAATTTTCGCACAAAATCATTTGAAAGATCAATTTAAGACCTATATTCAACTTCATTATAACCAAAATTAATGAGAAATATGCACCATGATTTCTGCAAATTTTCGCGCGAAATTGAGGAGGGCGCCATTATGTATCCTTAGCCCTGGGCGCCACAACCCCTAGCTACGCCACTGCCGTGTGACATTTTAAGAGATGATAGGGACACCTGTTCATTTCATGCAACATTTAATACAGAGTTTCTATGCGTTTTTCATTTTCATTATTAACATTTTTAATCATAATACCGTTTAAGGGATCTAGAATGAGCGTTTATGGAGTTTCGACAGTATTTTTGCTGGGACATGAGAGCACCTCAGACGTATCGAATTTGATATCAGAAAACCAGCTCTGTAAAAAACCAGCAGTTGTCAAAAAATGATAATTCATTTAAGGGAAGGGGTATGAACGTTTGGACAGTATTTATTGTGGGACATTAGAGCACATCAGACATATCGAATTGCATTCTGAATACGAAGAATGTACTTCTGATATCAAATAATTTTGATTTTTTGAAATTCGCAATGTAATACACATTGTATGGCAAAATGATTAAAATTGATATTTTTGATATTTAACAGTACTCGAAGTAAACTTTATACATCTGATGATTTATACTTAAAGTGTATGTACTATGTAGGTGGGATGAAATGCCGACGATCAATTGATCAAATTTTGACCTTTCATATTGAAGATATGGATTTTTTCCCAAAACACCACAAAAAAAATTAGGTCTTTTTGGGAAAAATCCATATCTTCAATATGAAAGGTCAAAATTTTCAATTGATCGTCTATTTTTCCTCCCAGCTACATACACTTTAAGAATATATCATTAGATTTATAAAATTTACTTCGAGGACTGTTATATATCAAAATGTGAATATCAAATTTTAATAATTTGTCATAAAATTTGTATTATATCGTGAATTTCAAAAATGAAAATTATTTGATATCAGAAAGACATTCTTCGTATTCAGAATACAATTCGATATGTCTGATGTGCTCTCATGTCTCACACAAATACTGTCGAAACGCTCAAAACGCTCATTGCAGATCCCTTAAATGGATTGGCATTCTAAGTAAATCCAAACATTTTGTTTTTATTATTATTACATTTTACAGAAATTAATTTCGTGCAATTGTAGGCACCTGTGTGCATTTTATGCATTTTTGCAGAGTTTGTATTCGTTTTTGTATTCTGATTAATATTGTTCAAATATAATACCATAAACTAAATGACATTAGTGAACCTGGTGTGTACTTTCGTGGAGCTGTAGGTAAATGATAATTCAATTTGATGAATTTATATTTACCTGACAATGCTTGTGAAAGACCATATGTTTACCAAAATATCATTTGATAGTGCACAGTAACAGAAACCTTGAAAGATATATTTTCAAGGTATGACGAAAGCCATTTTTGAGCCGATCCTACGATACCAAATTCATGTGTATGGGTTCTGATAAGGATAATGAACTGAGTGCAATGCATTAGTCAAGATAATCGCACGCGCCGTGGAGTTATTGCATTTAGCTCGAGAGCCGATAGGCTCGAGAGCTAAATGCAATAACTCCATGGCAAGTGCGATTATCTTGACGAATGCATTTGCACGAGTACATTATCCGTCATATACTTTGAGTGTATTAAAACAATAGGCAATATTAATTGCTGCATTCATTATATTAGTTTGAATATTAGGTAAAATATCTTAAATTTTAAAAACACCGTCAGGTCATTGACCAGGTAGCATTTACTAGTAACTGGTCAAGAAAATCAATCACTGTATAAGTTAGCTATCAATGGTATCGATTGCGCCATACGTCATACTTTAGTAACTTATTCACGCATGGTTTGTAACCAATTGACTTTATGTTGTGATCATTTAATATCGTGGTTCCGAACACAGAGAGCACTGAAGCAGTTGACCTGGAAATAATCGATTTTGACGTCCCACTACATGTAGTACTACGGTGAATGGAGATGAGAGAATAAACTTATATATCAATATCAACTGGACTTTATAGTTCTACAATTTGAACTTTAAAATCTACTAATATTGTTAAAACACACGACAGTGGAATTTTTCAATTTGTTCAGTATTATAAAGCATGATCATGATATTATACGCTAGTGTGTGTTTCCAGTGCGTGTTTATGTTATCTTAGATATAGGCCTACATGTAATTCATTTGTAAAATGCTGAATATTTTGTAATGGTGTCATCTTGTATAATTATGGTCCACCTGTTTTTAGCCCTTTTTAATTAATAGAAGCTCGATTATTCTCATTTGATGTTTGATTTATTTGAGTTGATTAATCATAATTTATGGCAATGATAGTTGCAAAATATATAGAACAGTTTATAACCTATGATTTACAAAGTGCGCATGAAAAACTACCATACCCTATAACTATTTTAACACCACAGAATGTATATTCGTACTTTTTTGGTGGTATATATATATCGAACATATTGATATAAGTTATATAGTAGTGTGAAAGTAGTATTTCTAGTATTTGAGCGTGCACGTATTATCAGAGAGTTGATATTCTTGAGAGGGCACTCTATTCACGTGGTTTCTTTTCCAACGCTAAAAGATCACGAATTTTGGTGGTTTGCAAATGAAAAGTGTCCGCACTATCGATTGATTACGTAACTGTTATGAATAATGTATTAGGTTTTCAATGCAATCGCCTCGACCCATCAATACATCTGTATTTATCAAAGTACTTGGAATAGCAATCTGGTGAGTTCACTGAACTACGCCCTAATACTGATGGAGTTTTAATGGCGTTTAATGGCGCTAATCCTCTCCATACACAGATGAACAAATACAATAGGAGAAGGTCAACACATATGACCTCCTATATGACATGTTATATGAGATGTACAACAACCTGAATATCATAAAGATAAGTGTTCGTTTGTGCATATGAACTGCATATTTACAATACTAAATATTAGTCGTTATATATTATGCCAAATATTGGTATTATGACAACACGGTATATGCATTGTATATAAAACAACTAATAGATCCTGCTATCATGGCGTCAGGTCATTGGTTCATCATATCCCGTATGTTTCTTAAAATTCATTCATATTTGAGACAAATTTCTGTGCCCATTTTATAGGCGTACAGGTGGATCCGGTTTTTTGGTCATTTTCATTTCTTTTGATGAAAGAATTAAGGTTTTCCACTGCACGGAGGCCACTATGTGATACTAATTTAATGCTATTTGTAAATGAATGCGGATTCCCGGTTGTTGTTTTTCCACAGTGTGACAACTGTCCACCCATCCAGACAACATCATAACATAATAAAACGTCTGTATTTGTACGATGAGTAAATATTAAACTGAACTTTGCCTTGGAACATTGTGTAAGACGGTGTAAGATTTTGTGGGCGCCCTCAACATTATTATCCTCTTTGTATCCGTAAATGACATGGCATAGACTGTGTGAATTCTATGAAGACTACCCGTCGTTTTATCTTTTCAGTTTCTGTTTCCGTATCCGTAATAGTTTTTGTAAGTCATTGTTATTCTGAAGTGGTAGTCTCCCAGGTATGACCAATCTTTTATTCTAGCCTTTTGTTAGTTACTGAAAATTTGAAGCTCGTGAATTTCAGTTTTCGTTTTGGTAAGTTATATTGATTTTTTACATAAAACCTTGAGATGTGCGGTTGGGTGCCAATCTAGACAAAAGAAGAGCCTAAATTTTACGGTCCTAAATTCGCGGTAAATTGTACGGCTTCAATTGACTTGTGTTTGGGTATATGCACTTACGCCTAGACGTAAGTGGCTCTTAAAAAAAGTCTTGCATTAAAATATATACTAACCATGTTGCCAAGTTATAAGCAAAAGTCTTTCATATTGGCGATGAAACGAGCGTCTAAAATCTCCCAATGAGGCGCGTACAAGTTGTGATTTGGTAATCATGTTTTATATTGAAATGCAATACAAAAGAATTTGCATTGGAGCAAAGATAATGTATTCTATTCATGGCAAGCTAATCTGATAATTGGTTGGGCCTATATTCAAGACTCGGGTTTATTTTAAATGTTTATTTTTGCAGAGCTTATTTTCAGTCATGGATCATACTGATAAATTTCGCGAGGGGGAGGGAGGAGGGAGATACTTAAGTTGAGACTGAACAAGCGAGAGTGGGAGGGGGTGAGGAAGAAAGAGAGGAGAGAGGGAGAGACGGAAAGACTAGAAAGAGGAGAATTCAAGAGGAGAGAGTAGGGACCGGGGGACGGGGAGGGAGTGGGGAGACTGATCATAGGGGGGGGGGGGGGGGGGGGGAGGCAAAATAGGGAGATAGACATTGATACGAGTGAAGGGCGACACTGTGGCCCTGCACAAGTGCTTTGGGGTTCGACAGGCTCATAAGCGGACCTTTTGTGATTTTAGGGCTTATTTGCAACGTTTTTACAGAAAAAAGTGGACTTTGTCATTCGGATTGGCATTCATTTTGTCAAATCAATGTAGATCAATTTACCAAGAGGGCGCTAGGCCATTAAAAACACTGGTGTTATCATAATTTTTTCTCTCCCAGTTTTATTGACATAAGCAATCACCTCTATTGAAATAAGCTGATTGGTACTTCAGAGTTAACAATGAAATCAGATTACAGTAACTTACTGAATCCCTTGCGTTTTCGTATCTGAACAAAAGACTTACGGAAACTGAAAAGATAAAAAGACCCTACTTATACATAGGGTCATATCCATGGACACAAGTAACGATAATTGACAACACGATACGCGACTGTATTTAGGGGCTTAGCACTAATAATTAATAATACCGGGTAGGGCCTACTCCTGGGCGACTCGTGTGGGCAAGGACGGTGACCAAATGAGTCTCAAATTTCACCGGGGTGGGGGGCACTCAAGTATGATAGTGTAGGCCTAAACGCATGACTTTTTAAACACCCCTAAAACGAGTTTTACCCTACCAGCAAATTTAGGATCAATAGGCCTAAGCTAACTTAATACACTAAAGGAAGTTTTGGATGAGAAAACGGACATTTTGATGAGAAAACGGCCAAAATGGTGAGAATTTAAATTTTCTCATTCTTTTGGATGAGAAACTTCCTGGTGTGTGTGTCAATCATTATTGTCTTATTAAAACTGGTGAAAATTGGTAATCCCTGCTGAGCTCAAAATAAACATTATTATTTTGTCATCCAAAAGAAGAATGAGAAAATTAAATTCTCATCAGTGGCCGTTTCTCATCGAAATGTCCGTTTTCTAATCCAAAACTTCCTCTCAGTAGTGATAGGCCTATAGCACATGACGCAAAGACAGTTGTGGTAACACCATGGTCGCAGACATGCAAAAAAGCTCAAAAACAGATAGTAATGAAACCAGTTTTTATTTTCCTTGCTCTAGCGAATTCACAGAGAAGGTGTTTCTAGTACAATACAGCGTCGGACTCTAGCTGAGAGCGTAGCCTAAGTCCAAACGGACTCCAAGAAGGGCTCTCCATACACAAATGAACAAACACAAAGGAAGGTAGTCTCCTCCGTGACCAGCTTGATTTCGATGGAGCGAAAACAAATTGGCTGCAGAGGAGACGGGTAATTTTGCCATGCAAATGAGGTGAGTGTCATCCCCCTGGTATTATCTAAAATCTATTGTTTAGCGTGCGGGTTTTAGATATTAAATGTATTGTTTAGCGTGCAGGTTTATATAAACCTGCACGCGAAGTAGTTCGCGAAAATAATGCACGGGAGAAGAATACATAACGATGAATAGAAACGGGCACTAGAAGTATATATAAAGAAAATCCTAAGGTTTTATATATTAATGGGCGTCATTTCCAAGTTAATACCAATGTGCATGCTAGCATGCTATTTTAGGGATGGGAAAACCACCCAAAACTTTCGTTTTGATAATATTATTACCTTAAACGTAAGAACCGCAAGACCTGTGGAATATAAATGTGATTATCGGTTTCCATGATTCATTTTCTGCCGGATTAATGTATTAATATTAAGAAATACACCGAAACTTAAAGACCCATTCAGTGATCCCAGCGCAAGTGTAAAAAACTAAAATTATTTATAAATAGCTTAAAAGTGAAGGATAAGTCATTCAAATTATCATTTGGTATTTTTGAAATGAAAAAGTTGGTAAAAAACGAGGAAAACAGCAGTATTGACAAAGTTAAAGCCCCATTAAGATTCACGTAAATGTCTTATTTTTTCTTAAATACACAGCTTTCGGCTGAACCACTCGCAGGCTATGTTAGCACATCTATGAAAATGACAAAGGTGCCAAATTCTGAATTTTGATGATTTTTACGATCATCCGGATGAGCAAACCACTGAATGGGCCTTTATATGGTTCAAATATGACTCCTGCCTTATTAGTTCTCGTCTTAGTAACTTTATTTCCTATATTGATGAAACAAATGCAAAATAAAACTTTGAGCAACCGAAATTGAATGCATTTAAAACAATAACAAAAAACCGTCAATATTACTTGTCTATACAAATTTTCACTAATATATTTAATGTCTTTTTACTCTATGATTTCTAAAGATGCCAACAATACAAAGCCGATGCAACTAATGGCCAACACCACATCGAAGGACAGTGTGCATATTTCATGGACACCTCCTATGTCCAATCACAACAAAGGCGATGGTGCAACGTGCGTTACACAATATTAAATCAAATTAATAAGCGATACATATTACAGCATCAATATCTTACAACATTCAGCTTCCAGGCTTACACCTCTCTGTGCTTACACCCTGGTAATTACATCATCATGATGCACTCCCTTCTTAAGGGAATTAAGGATATGAAAGGAAATGTTGCTATAATCACATTCGAGTTCAAATGTGAAGGTAAGTAAGTGGTCACCTTGCAGAATTCAGTCGGCCATATACTATGTCCCGTCTGCACCAAATTGGTGTTGTTACTGCCCAATTGGGTGGATTAAATCCTGCTTAAAATCGGCATTGAATTGTATTGTTGTAAACTTTCATCATTCTTAGCTATTCTTTTGTCTACATGTAACACGGGTGATGAAATGCGGTTTAATATCCGCCAAGGCCACATCATTTCACATTTTAGGTGGGATATACCTAAGGGGGGACCCAGCTATGGCTGCCATTCAGGTGTAGGAATGCGTGAAATTGGATTCGTCTATAGCTCAATACAATGCTATACATTGTATTTGTATAGGAGGTACTGTGTCGACTTGGATCATGTGGATGGTGGGGTCCATCATTATTGGAGTCACATTGACAATGGTCATAGTGGTTTCCTAGTCATTTGTCGTAAACTGCTTTTATCGAATTGTTACTGATGATATCTTGAAAAACAATCAAATATTGGTAAGTACTTGTCATTAGAATATAAGGGCTAACTTCGTCTTTTCTTACAAACAGGGCAAAATTGCACTGAAAATAACAAAACAATTGCATTGTCTTAAACTAATTACGGGACCTACACAATGGTAAGAAAACAATCTTACGATTGTGTGCTTTCATAAATGGATATACAGCTCTTATTTATTCAATATCAGATTGCACAGCCAGTCTCTTCACTATATCTTCAGTTCAATAATTCATTTCAGTTTATTTCATCAAATTATATGCCATACAAATTGTATACAATGATCAGAAAGAGCTATACAATTATATAATAATCAAAACTACGAGGATGCAAGTGAAACACAGCTCAGACCGTGTAATTGTGGCATCCTTACTCAGGGGTGTGAGAGGCCACAGACCAAAAAAGAGGAAAATTACAAAAAACGCTGAAAAACAGCGTAAAATCAAGGTAAAAATGCCAAATATGGGCTGAAAATAAAAGAAAATACTTAAATTTTGGCAACAAAAAAAGAGGAAATCAGCTGAAAAGAGGAACTCTCACATCCCTGCTTACTAAGGGTGCCACAATTACAACCATTTGAAATCATGGTAATTGGGGCACCCTTGAAGCAGGATATTGTTTAAAACTATTGTTTACAGCAAAGTATTATCATTACTGTACGCTATGATTTAGGATAAATTTTACCTCAATATCTTGTTTGAGGTGAGCGCCTTTCACTTCCAGTGCTACCGTAATTGCTTTGTTATTTATTTTCAACAGGAGAAAACTCGAACGACCAAGCCAGCCAGAGAACAGCGAGATTATTGATGAAATATATATTCCCATGAAAGCAGCAGAAGGCCTACAGAATGACCCAGACCTTTGCTGCGATACATGCTCGCAAGATCAGCCAGTCTTTCGTGACCTTGACTACTGATTTTCCAAGAAAACCGGTTAAATCGATTCTAGCCAGAATTGCTAGGGAATAGATTAAAGCCATATTGCTACATTTGCTGAGGAGGACGCCCTCAATGTTTTTCAAAAATGTTTTTTACACGATTGTAATGTACATTACTACCATGTAAATATCAAGGCCTTTTGTTTTGTACTTTTGAATAAAAGATTTTGAATAAAACGACTGAAAAGTCGTTTAATTATTATGATCGTAATATTCGATTATTGCGATTGAAACGGAGTGGCTCGCATCGGCGAAATATACGCTATATTGAATAGCGATTTTCTTTGTATTGCCTCATCTGTTTGGGCCAGAATTAAAAGAGGACATATCTGACAGTAAAAACTATTCTATTTCTTATGGAAATGTTACAATATGGCTTTAATCACATTATTTTGTCGTACTTATTTGGTTATTTATTTAATTATTTATCTATTTATATGTTAAAAGTTGTAAATTTACCTATACACTTGGAAACAAATCAGCTTGTGTGCAATATCGACACTATTATTCATTTGGCTATTATCCATTCGAGACAGTTGAGTCCGCCTGTAAGTACACGCGCGATCAAAGTCGGTGTATCTGTAGCGAAGTGACTATGTTCTACAGAAACAGCGCATTTAATCGTGTGTGTATTACACGCGGACGCTGCTGTCTCGAGGAAGCCAAGTGCAATCGACACTATTATCCATTTGGGCATTTGGCTTCCTCGAACAGTTGAGTCCGCGTATAAGTACACGCGCGATATCTGTAGCGAAGTGACTATGTCCTACAGAAATACCGACTTTGATTTTGCGTGTATTACACGCGGGAACTACTTTTTCAAATCGGATATATATAGTATGACTGATGCAGAGGTAGTTTGGTTTCGGGATTTATTTCATGTGGTTGTGAATAAAAATAATTGCCAGGTCTTTTAGCAGTTTAGAGAGCAGTTGCACGCATTGCCAGACACTACCGGGATCCAGACCAAGCTGGGTCACGGTCCATCATGTCAATGCGGATGCCAATCGTGAGCAATAAATTAAATTTCATCACCATGATCACTGCATAATCGACCCACTCCTTCCTCGGTAGCATTACGGTCATAGTTCAATCCTCTTTGATATGAGACAAAACAAATAAAACGACCCACTTTAAAGGATGATAGTCCGATTAATAACATCATCCCCACTTCTGTGAGGTTCTGTGTGAATAAATGTTAAGGTGAACTCACTTAAGACATAATATGGCTGACAAAATCCAAATAATTGAGGTCACTGAGTAAGTTTAGCCGATAACAAAATATTGATACATAAAAAGTGTGGATGAGGTTATTGATCGGACGATTATGAAACTTATGTGTTAAAAAAGTATCGGACTTTCCCCCAGATTTAAGGGAACGGAGACTATACAGTTGTAACTTTGAACAGATATTTTTAGAACAGCAGCAGGGCACAATCCTGTCACAACGGCGCGATAGGACACATAATGCCGAAATACTAAAATATATCTTAACAATTTACAATCATAAAATTGGTATTTCAGATATTAAGGAATAAGTGCAATAACATAACTGTATTATTTACAAAATGTGAGATGGATGAATAAATAATTATCAGACCAAAAATAGATTATGTTACAGATTTGATAGACGCATATTATCTTGATGCTCCCAAACATTGAGTAAAAAGCATTACAATTCATGTAAAACAGTTAATGGAGACCACTCCCAGAAAACACAAAAATGTTTGTACACGTTATAAACGTGTTATAAGCGAGTTTTGGTTTTGATCAAAACGTCTAAATAAAAATGTCACTCCGGGTTAAAGGTCATGAAAACATTTTTGTATTGTAAAATATATTTTGGTAAACATTTAATAATATTATGGCAGTTTTCAAAAATGTTTTCTGAATGTTATTAAAAGGTTTTATACCCTTTATATAAGCCGGCAATTAAACTTTTTCTGTAAAACTTTTTGTGTTTGCTGGGCTACTAGTACTCTATTGTACTCCATTATGTCATGCGTTTTGCATTTTTTCTACGTCCGATTGTATTTTCCTGGGTAAAATATAAATTATAGAAAAGGATAAAGTGTTCACCAACCGAATATTTAATCTTTTTCAAACTTAAATTGTTTGCACACATTATATTGGCTTTGTTATTGAATACCTCAGATACATATTTGGACACCATGTAGCTCAGTATCAAGACACCCATGGACAACAATTCTCAAGTCTTGTTTAAAGAGGAAGCACTGCCAGAGCAGTTCTTCTGGGGTGAACCAAACTTGTCTGGTTATCATTAGTCAATGACAAGGTTATCTCTGAAACTTGACAGGGGCTAATTGATGCAATAATATTAAAACATCAATTAGCACCTGTCAAATTCAGAGACAACATTGTCACTGATTAATTTGATAACCAGGCAGGTTTGGTTTACCACAGAAGAACTGCTCTCGCGGGGCTTCCTCTTTAAAAAGTAACGAATACTTTATTCCATTATGTAGCGATTTATTCGTAAATGTCCGAGATATTCAATAAGTAACTGTAGTTATTGAAGTGACAAGCTGACGGTTCTAACGCTATTTAGCGTATCCCGACCGTGGTGACCTTTGACCATGTCAAAGGTCACCATGTGTCTTTGTCTTGTGAACATTTTAATAAAGTTTCTTATAATTCAGAAATTAAGATATATGGTTCAATTTCATCCACCTTGTTACATTCCGTTGAGGCAGGTGGTGGTGATGTAGGTTGTGATCCGTGCTGAACGTACGGCGATATTGCTACCTGATCTTGCTGCTGCTGCGGGATTGTCACATTGCCACAATTGAGATTCAATATCTCGTTGGAGTCACACACATAATTGTCACTTTTGTTAATACTATTGGCCGCCTTCTCTTGTGATAACGCAACATCAGACAGCATGAAACCTGCCACAGTATTATCATTTGCTCTGTCTGCAGGACAATTCTTGTTTTTATCACACCCAATATATTCAGGTGTGTCATTAAAGATGTTTTTAACGGGAACGCTGTTTTCTCCAAAAGCCAATTTGGAATATGGATAGGAGTCTTGACGCTTGACTCTACAGGGTTTCGGTATCATTCCTGGTGTGTCAGCTGTTCCTGGTGAAGTATCATATGCATCCTGTGTGTTTTGTGTTGCTGTTGGTCCATTCTCATATCCCAGAGGCAAAGTATTATCTTTGTTATCAAATGTGTTTCCAAAATTTGAAACATTCACATCACATGAAACATCGGTATCAGAATATGAGTTAAGTCTAGAGTATTTAATGTTTCTCAAATGTGGTATTTGTGACATCTGACAATATGGGTTTATATTCACCTTGTCTTGATTCGATATTTCGTCTTTTGCTGACAGTAACTGACTTGACTCAGAGTCCATATCTGTCTCTGGTTTGTGTGATCTGAGGTATAAGTCATTCATAGACAAAGATAATTGCACTTGATTTGGTTCTCCTGTACCGACTTTGAGGTAATTGTTTCTTTTTACCAGAGGTTGATTTTCCAGCAAAGGATTCCCTCCCTCCTTCTCATTATGGGACTTCTTTGTAAAATCAGGGAAGTGGAAACAGGACCACCCAATATCTGGCGTAAGTACAGGTAATTCAGAAGAGTTACTCTCAACCGACAGATCACGTCTCACAAGTAGCCTTTTGAACAATTTGTCTTCATCCGTGTTTACGAAAGTTGTAGAGCAGCAGCTGCAATTAGTATTTGAACACGATCCATTTTCGTCGGCATTAGGGCACGGATGTTTAGATGTAACTATAGCGTCGAACAACTCGGGCTCCACGCGTTTTACAGGTGTTCCCGGTGAGGTGTAGTTTTGAGCAAACTGCAAAATAAAAAAGTTAAAACAGAGTGAGGTACGTTGCAAGAGCTCAAATGGAGAGTAAATACACACAATGTAACTCTCTAAATTCCAAAGAGTGAAAAAGTCAATCCTCCTCGGAGTGACTCTTCGGGTCAATCGAAAAGATTGACATTTCAATCTACCAAAGAGTGAAAATCACATATTTTCCTCCATACGAGTAAAATTTAATAAACATAAATAAACTTCAATCGAGAGAGATTGTGCTGAGGGAAGACTCTGTAAAAAGATTGAAAATTTCACTCTTAAAAAGATTGAAATTTCACTCTTTGCAGAGTGAAAATTTTACTCGTATGGAGAAAAATATGTGATTTTCACTCTTGGTAGATTGAAATGTCAATCTTTTCGATTGACCCGAAGAGTTACTCCGAGGAGAATTGACTTTTTCAATCTTTAGAATAAACCAAATATGGAATAGATTGATATTGATATCGTACTCAGATGCTCACATTAACAGCTGAATATCCCCGTGAATATCCGCGCAAGTAAAATGATTTCCCAAGGTACAAGCACCAAATTCAAATACTGTTGAGTATGATTTGGGTGCTTTTAAGACACTTGTGACCTGCTACCACAGCATGAGCGTAAAAGTCGCACATTGGTAGTTTCGAGACGTCCTGGCTGTCTGAGTTGATGGTCTTTGTTTGCCGCGCACCTGTACAAGCCAGTAGTATGTCCTTCGTGAATGGCCAATTCGTCGTCCGTATTCCATAGTGGCGTACAGTGGGGCGCCGCGAATAAACAACTTTTCGAGAAAATCGGGTTTGAAGAAATGCCAATTTAAAATCGAGTTGTGTAAATCAGACATTCATTATATTTTGTAAATGATGTGAAATTTCTGTAGTAAACTAAATAGATTTTATTGTTATATATTTTTCAAAAGAAATAAATACATACTATGGCTGGCAAACTGAAAATAAAACTATACGTCACTATGGAAAACAAACAAAACGCAATACCCTAACCTAACGTTAACCGTACGCCACCTCGGTCGCCGTGTAATCCCTATGGCGTTACTTTTCGTCGTTCGTATTCCATAGTGGCGTATAGGTCCGATACGTGTACGCCACTATGACATACGATGTTTTCATTTTTGCCGATATTTCATAATTATAAAATGTGTATAAAAAGTGGCGTATGGTCGATACGCCACTATGGAATACAAAAAATGTCACTTTGTAACTATACGCCACATTTAATTAATTAATTACAAATTAATTAGCTAATTATGACTGACGAGACTTAGAAAAATGAAAGAGAACATCATTAAAAACATATGTGCCAATTTTCAAAAAAATGACCAAAAATCACTATACGCCACTATGGAATACAGCCGACGAATTGTGCCCCCACTCAACAGGGGCGTATGAAACAAAGAACACCAACGCAGTAGCCAGGGCGTCTCGAAACTACCAATTTGCGACCTTATGCTCATATCTTGGTAGCATAGTGATAACCCGTCATAAAACTAGGAAAGGTCACTCATAGAAAGCGAGCGAAGTTGGAAACAGTCCAAAAGATAAGTTTCAAAAAATCTCATAGGTTTCTTAAACGTATTCAAGATACTTTTCACAATAAGTACAAATTTCTTCATTGATCAGAAATCAATGACTGAAACTATAGCCGGAGACGCAACTGGTACTGTGAATGAATACTATGGTAAAATATAAATAATTGTTTTCAGAATAATATTAACACTGATCGTTAACCAGTGGTAATTGTAAGTAATAATGGTGAATCATCAGAATTAGGTGGCATCAACTAGACCGGTTGCAGCCAAACGGCGCAAATATAATATATCCACACTAGATAAGGTATATTGCTGATCGAGATCGATGGGCAAACGTGATGCATGCTGGGAGTGAAAATGGCTCAAAAGCTATAGAATTCGTCACCCGAGATCGCGAATTTGAGCCCTTTTCCTTCCCAGCATGCATCACTTTTGCCTATCGATCGCTACCAGCAATATACCTTATTGTAGCACCACCACACCAGTTATCTTTGCAGCATGTTAACTATTGCAGAAAATCTAAATCTTACCCTGATAATTTTGTTGTCTTCATCAAGGTGGAATAAATTATGCAAACCAAGAAATCTTTTAAGCTTCTTCCGTTTCCAGAGACAGATCCAGAGACCAAATGACACCACGATGACAATGGCTAGTACAGCTACTATTGGAGGCCATCTAATCACGACTCCACCTGGCAATAAATAAACAAATAAGTAAACAAATAAACACCAAAACATAAACACTTTGTAAATAAAGGTCTGTCTGTATTTTGAATATAATATATTTGTCAATGCGTTTAGAATAGAGTTCTCAGTTCTCAGTGAGCAAATCACTGAATGGGCCTTTAACAGTTCTTCTTTGATTAACAAGGCAAAATGTTAAACGTGCACAACATTTGATTCATCATAAAAAATGTGCCAGAGATAACATGCAGTATGATGTATTAATAGTTTTGCCATTTGATGTATATGCCACAGTGCTGTTTTCTGTTCGTGTGAAATATTTGCTATACAGCATGTGCAATATCCATTGATGTGCTTCATTCTCTCTGTATTTTAAATGCTAGAACCTATTTTATGATTGTATAATTATTCAAAATATCCATTGTCGTGTTCATGTATTTTATGCTTGTATTATGTTCAGCGCATTTTAATGTAATGCGCTTTATAAGAATAAATACTATTTTTATTAGTATTATCATTATTATTTTTATTATTATCATGATTATTACTAATCGTTATCGCGTGTGAAAGTTTTCAATTAGCCTTGAACCATGTAAATAGAAATGTTTTATCGATCAGGATCATTACACAATTATTAGTTGAATGTAATGTTATATAAGTGGTATTATACATAGTTCATTTAATATTAAACATGATGTACCATTATCTCCAGTTTGTGGGTATGTAGTACTGGCAGCCAAGCCGATAGTATAGTTATGGTCACCACTCTGTATTTCAGACGCAACTTCAAATGTGTATATTGCAGGTTCCAGCTCCTCCATGTGATAGCTTGTATTATAGACGATGATCTGCCTTCTTTGCTTCCCATCAACACCTTCCCATTGGTAGATCACGTGATAGCCAACAATGCATTCTGGGTAATCATTTGGAGGTTGCCATGACACCAGAATTAATGAGTCTCTGCCTTCTTGGACCTGGAGATCTTCAGGTTGGGACAAACGTTTGTCTGGGTAATCATAAAAATCAAAAATATTATTTTTGTAACATTTTTAAAAAGATATAGAATTTCTTTTGAATGTTACTTTCACTGTCAGATTTCACTATGGACCACAATGGCCTCATCCCAGTGACATAATTCAATAACCTCAATTAAACAATCATAGTGCAAAATTTGACCTCAAGTTGCAGAGTATGAGTTTTGTACCCAAATTTTCAAAGGTCATTCAATGCATGTACAAATGTATTGGGGTTAAAGACATGTGCCTTGATAGATGAGCATGTTGTGGATCCTAGCGTTTGTACCCGAACAGATGAGGCAGAACAAAGAAAATCGATATTTTTAAATATCGATTTAAAAGTCCAGCACGTGTCGATCGTGAGTTTTGTGACTGATCATGTCGGCCCTTTTGATGTACGTACAGCGTTCGGGACAGTGATATGAACATCGCGTATGCGTTCGACTATTTACCTAGCTGGGGGGTTTACACCCCCCAGCTAGGTATTGTAATCGTTCGGGTTCTTCCGCTGGCAACAAACCACTGTAATCTTCCGTTTTCTTCCGCTGGCAACAAAGTGAAAATGCACATGTTTTTTTTTGTTACCCTTTGAGTATGAAACCCTGACTTGATGCTATGTAAGAATTATTTGACTAGTGAAGATATGGTTTGGTCTTTTTGAATCATTGTTTTCTAAAGGAATGAATGTGTTTGTTAGTTTGTTACTGTAATTTGTTATTTAACCTAAGGCACTTAATTAGTTGAAAAGGTAATTAATGACCTGTTGTTTCTGCAAGCCCAGGGAATGTATGTGTGGGAGGATTGATGGCTAATATGATTTTGGATGCAGTTAGTTGGAATTGAAAGGTTGTTGCAGAAAACTTGGATAATAGTGACAGTAGTTTGTGTAGGAAGCAATAGTTGAAATAATGGCATATGGGCACATGAACAAAGTGAATAACTTTAGGTGATTGCAAAGCCAAAGGTTTTCTTTAAGGTTGAATGTCAATGCAGTGGAAATAAGCAGTAATGGCATATTTATATAGGTTTTTTTTAATAGAAATGTGATTTTTGATATGAACCATGCAGGTGTGTTAAAGGCACTCCTTAACAGTAATTGTAGTATAAATTTATAGGTTTAATATTATGTTTACTATTAAAAGTACTAGTATTAGGCTCTGGCTTATCTTTTGATTTTGATTTTGCACCCGTATTTTACAGACTTTGGTGGTATGTTTGGAAACAGGGGATTAATGAGCCAGGCTTTAAAATGTTTAGCATTTATTTCTGTATGGTTATGTCCGACCTCTTTCTTTGTATTAATGAAAGTGTTCTCTGGCCTCTTTCTTTGTAATGAATGTGTTTTTGGCTTGATTAGTAATTCCAATGTTAGTACCGGTATATGAAACTATCAGATGTGTTTCCTTTGCAGTAGGAACTTTAATTCTTTCAGTGCCATTATCATGGCAGTTAATATCAAACTCTAGCTAGCATTTGTTTACAGGCTCTATGTTTTGCTTAAGTAAATGATTGTTGGGGATTTTCTTGTCTTCTGATGTTAGGGTTTTTGTTTTATACTTATATCTTAGAGTATGTATCTTATTTTGTTTGATTAAAAACATCTTGCATTAATATATATTTGAATTCCAGTTCCTAATTTGTGTGGTTTAAAACATTAACAATTGGTGTTCTTGTATTTTACAGGAAATTAAACATGGTTTAAGATTATGCGCAACACAAAAATAGCTTGCAAATGGAATAGACCTACATGAATGCGGGACATGAATTCATTTGTTTTCCCTACCTTTTTTTGTTTGTTTATGAAGTTGGGGAAAATAGTATAAAAGCCTTTAAAAGTCTAGTAATTGTTGTTAACTGTAAAAGAAGGGCAGGAACCCTTCATGATACCTCCCGAGTCCACTGGGTATTATACTGTGCGTGCGCGGCAGCACTATTGTGGTGCCACATTACATTTGATGTAGTATATATGTCATGGACTGTAACATTTGAGCTGTTTAAGGGGTCAATAGGTCAGGGTATACAAGTAATATTGTAAATAATTTTTATTGCACAACCTTATGCCCTACAACAAGTTAAAACTGCATTTCTAAAAGGTTTCAGTGTTAGATGAAAATTGGTCAGTGCATCGTGGTATGATAAAATTCCTTCTATAATCTGTGGATAAATGTTTATAATCTGTGAGTTAATGGTACCAGTACATTTTATTGTTATCATGGTTATCACCCATTTGCTGTTTTCTGTAATCATGGTGATCTTGAATGAGAAATACTAGCTAGTACTAACAAGGTAAGACTGATCATAGTTTAATTAATTTAATTCTATTTAGTGATAGTTACAGGACTATTCATGGGTATTGGAATAATTCTGGTAGACCCTGCGCACAAGTATAACCCTAACCCTAAGCAACCCCAATTATAACCCTAACCCTAATCCTCACCGTTTATAAACCTACCCCTAATCCTAACCCTAATTTAAATTTAAATTATAAGGGGCTGTCATTTTCTTTGGAAGGGGGTCATGAATATACTGGGGAGTGGGGGTCATAGAATTTTAGACCAATTATAGGGGTTATAATTTTTCAACACCCAAAATAGGGGGTATAGAATTATTAAGGGCTGGTGACTCAAACTTTTCGCGCGCTGTGCATGTATTCTTGCACACAATCTTTCATTATATAATGCAGATATTTTGCGCATATAGACGAATCCAAATACACGCATTCCTACACCTGACTAGCAGCCTTTAGTTGGGTAGCCGTCGGCTACAATGCACTCAAAATGTGAAATGATTCGGCCTTGGCGGAAATTTTAAACTGCATTCCATCACCCGTTTTACACCTTCCGCGAAAACACAGGCAGACAAAAGAATAACACAATACAGTTCCTTCGACAAAACACACAGCATGGTCTATTCGCTGTTGAAGTGACATAATAATCGGATTAATACACGCGGTATCTATGCATTGATGTACTTGCGAACAAAAGGGCTATATGTATGAATAGATGCGACGGGATTACCTGCGGAATTATCTCCATTATATATATTATTAGCTATTATTCTATTAACCCTCCTCGTCCTTGCATCTTCTATAGGTGTTAGGCGGCTTTTATTTGCACAATTGGACGCTCAAAGCACCAGGTTGGTGCTAGCGGCTACCCAAAGATGTCCGACCAAATCCTGACCATGACTTGGCTACTTGGATTCGTCTATAGCGCGCCTTCTTTACACACACAATTAAATTTTAACGCACTCCACACACTTTCTTTGCTCTAAAAGTTTTGATGCGCTCCTCGCCTTTGTTCCGGCAATGAATAATTTGTCTTGAGTCTGTGTAGGTGGAAGTGGGTGGGGGGGGGGTCATAAAATTTTCGACCCAACATAGGGGGGGTCTAAAAAATTGTGCCCGCAATAGGAGGGTCATAAAATTTTTACTCCGGTCACCGACCCCCCCGACGAAGAAAATGACATCCCCCTAACCAAACCCTAAAACACAGGGTGCACAGGGTAAACCAAAATTATACCTGGGTAATAATAATAATTTCTATTCATGTTTTAGTCCAAGACACAATATGTTTATCAGCACCGTTCAACATCTTTATTAACCACTCCCGTTTACTAACTGCTCCTGTTTACTCTACTAGTGCACCTGCAGCTGTGAGAGCCCTGATGCTGTGAGAGCACTGGCATGATAGCGATACTGTTTGATGACCTAAGACCTCGGTGTAATTTTTTTCATGCTCCCCTCATACGAAGGATTCCACCTATCAAGTTTAAGCCCAATAGGGCAAAGTTTAAATTTAGCCCCTACATGACCTTTGACCTCAATTTTGTTTTGCGCATATATTCCCCTCGTATCAAGGATTCCACCAAGTTTGAGGCCGATAGGACAAAGTTTGAAATCCATGACCTTTGACCTTTGACTTCGGATGACCTCCATATAATGTTTTTCATGCTCCCCTCATACGAAGGTTTCGACCCACCAAGTTTGAGCCCGATCTGACCAAGTTTGAAATTTGACCCCTCCGTAATGACCTTTGACCTCAGTCGACCTCGATTTTATTTTGGGCATATATTCCCCTCATATCAAGGATCCCACCCACCAAGTTTGGGCCCGATTGGACAAAGTTTGAAATTTTGACCTTTGACCTTGACCTCCGATGACCTTCGAAACTACCTGGTAAATAGCGCCCGCCCGGTACCCATCTATGTGTGCAATATCGGGACGATGCGTCGAAGTGCGGCGGAACGCATAGCTGGACAGACACACACACAGACAGACACACACACAGACAGACAACGGCTATTAGTGCACCTGCAGCTGTAATGGCCATGTAGCTATTAGGGCACCATCTGCATGAGAGACACACTTTTTGACCCCAGCTGACCTTTGAACTGGGATGACCTCGATGTAATTTTTCATGCTCGATCAATCAAGTCTAAGCACAATAGGGCAAAATTTAAATTTAGCCCCTAGATGACCTTTGACCTCGGCTGACCTCAATTTTGTTTCGCACATATATTCCCCTTATATCAAGGATTCCACCCACCACGTTTGAGCCCGATAGGACAAAGTTTGAAATCCATGACCTTTGACCTCGGATGACCTCCATATAATGTTTTTCATGCTTCTCTCATACGAAGGATTCCATCCACCAAGTTTGAGCCAGATCGGACAAAGTTTGCAATTTGACCCCTCCATAATGACCTTTGACCTCGGTTGACCTCGATTTTATTTTGGGCATATATTCCCCTCGTATCAAGGATCCCACCCACCAAATTTGAGCCTGATCGGACAAAGTTTGAAATTTGACCCCTCCGTAATGACCTTTGACCTCGGTTGACCTCGATTTTATTTTGGGCATATATTCCCTCGTATCAAGGACCCCACCTGCCAAGTTTGGGCCCGATCGGACAAAGTTTGAAATTTTGACCTTTGATCCATGCGGGGTATTTTTCCCCTATGACCTTTGACCTTGACCTCCGATGACCTTCAAAACCACCCGGTAAACAGCGCACGCCCGACACCCATCTATGTGTGAAATATCGGAACGATGCGTCGAAGCGCGTCGGAACGCATAGCCGGACAGACACACACACACACACAGACAGACAACGGCTATTATTTTAGTAGTACTAGTGCACCTGCGGCTGTGAGAGCCCAGATGCTGTGAGAGCACTGGCATGATAGTGATACTGTGTAACCCCAGATGACCTTTGAACTCAGATGACCTTGGTGCAATTTTTTCATGCTCCCGTCAGTCATCAAGTTTAAGCCCAAATAGGGCAAAGTTTCACTTTAGCCCCTAAATGACTTTTGACCTCGGTTGACCTCAATTTTGTTTTGCGCGTATATTCCCCTCGTATCAAGGATTGCACCCACCAAGTTTGAACCCAATAGGACAAAGTTCGAAATCCATGACCTTTGACCTTTGACCTCGGATGACCTCCATATAATGTTTTTCATGCTCCCCTCATACGAAGGTTTCGACCCACCAAGTTTGAACCCGATAGGACAAAGTTTGAAATCCATGACCTTTGACCTTTGACCTCGGATGACCTCCATATAATGTTTTTCATGCTCCCCTCAAACGAAGGTTTCGACCCACCAAGTCTGAGCCCGATCGGACAAAGTTTGAAAGTTGACCCCTCCGTAATGACCTTTGACCTCGGTTGACCTCGATTTTATTTCGGTGATATATTCCCCTCGTATCAAGGATTCCACCCACCAAGTTTGAGCCCGATCGGACAAAGTTTGAAATTTTGACCTTTGACCTTGACCTCCGATGACCTTGAAAACCACATGGCCAACATGCTTTTCCCGATACCTATCTATATGCGAAATTTCAGCGCGATGCGTCGAAGCGCGGAGAAACGCATAGCCGGACAGACAGACAGATAGAGACCGCTTATTATTTTATTAGTGTAGATAGATAGATAGCTCCCGCTAGTTTTGAATAAAATAAACACACTATCTGTGGTCATCTTGTGACTCCCTACATTTTGGTCATCAAAAGTATTATGCCCCCCCCCGTATTTTTCTTTCCTAAAATTTATGACCCCCTGTATATTTGGGATCCTCCTTCCAAAGAAAATAATAGCCCCTAAGGGGTATTTATGGGGCTCAAACTCAGTGACAACAAACCTCACAACCAGGGGGACATTTTGCAGGGGTCATGTCAAATCTTAGAATTGCTGCATTTTCTGGCAATATGTAGGGGGTACGAGCTCAAACTCAGTGACAATAAACTTGATGAGAAGAGTAACATTTTGGAATATTTTGCATGGATCAGGTCAAAGGTCAGCTGGGGTCAAATCTTCGAATTTCAATATCTGGACATCTGTGAGGGGTACTGGGCTCAATCTCGGTGACAACCTCATGACCTGGGGAACATATTGGAACATTTTGCACGAGTCAGCTCAAAAGACATCATTCTGGGGCCAAATCTTAGAATTGCGTTATCTGGACATCTGTAAGAGGTACAGGGCTCAAACTCAGTGACAACTCATGACCAGGGGTGAATTATGGAACATCTTGCAGGTGTCTGGTCAAAGGTCATCTGGGTCAAATTTTAGAATTGCATTTTCTGGACATCTGTGAGGAGTACAGGACTCAAAACTCGGTGACAACAAACCTCATCACAGGGGAACATTTTTGGAACATTTTGCAGGGGTCAGATACCTCCACAACACCAACATGCCCCAGCTAGGTTTGTGGTCTATGACCACCATTTGCCTCTAGTTAATATTAAGAGTAGACGAGGTATTGTTGGTCGAAGCAACCTAAATATCGATTTTCATTATCTAGATCATATATTATTGAAAATTAACACCTTGATGTTTTGCAAAAGTTCATTCTACAAATCGTATACTTTGCAAACTTGCTTAATTTATTGTTGTTAATGAGTGTTGTTGTTTCAGTGCTCTTTACAACGTAACGCAAGAACCGCAGCACCTATAAAAGTATCTGATTCTCTGTGATGTTTTAATTCTTCTACACACTCGCTATGAATTGAGCAATGCAGTTTTTTGCCAAAGCTCACTACCATTCGTAAGATGCTGTGAACTATAACCTTAAACGCCGTACGTCTCGTTTTATTCAAAATCTAAGATTTTGTCACAACTACCGCACAGGGGCGTAGCAAGCGGGTGGACTGGGTGGATGAAGTCCATGGGCCCCGAGCAAAAGCGAAAATGAAATAAGGGGTTCAGCTTGAGGTTCAGATGAATGAAAGTAGAGCCTTCGTGGCTGAATTGTAACACTTACCATACTTTCACTTTATTATCATGATGTATTAATCGCATTTTTTCCTTATTTCAATGTCAAATATTTTCTATAGAATATGTAAATTGTTGACATGGAATGATTTATTTATATAACTGTGATTTATGCATGCATTATTTTCTTTCAAATGTTTCCATGACTACTTGATTCAGGAGAAGACACATGAATAATTTTCATAATGATCAAATGACCCGTGAATTCTGTATAGCTAAGTAAGAATAAAGTTCATTACACATGTTAAATGACGAGTTAGGACTATTAAATTTAGTTACGATGGTAATGGAATGACTTCCTCGTCCATTTTTTGCAGTCATTAAAGTTTTAAAATTCATAACATTTTGAACAAGGATTATAGACTTTAGCAAACATAGAAACATACGAATTAAAAATTGATATATTTTATATTTAACAGTCCTCGAAGTAAAATTGATAAATCTAATGATATGTAATTTTAAAAAGTTTTAAAAGTGTATGTAGCTGGGAGGAAAAGCCTACGATCATTTGGAAGTCTTGTCCTTTCATATATTGAAGATATAATTTTTTCCCAATCTTCCCCTTTAATGAAATTTAAAATCTGAAGGTCATATGCAAGCCTTCCTTCCCCTATCAAATACTAGTGGGGGAGGCAAGTAGACCTACCCATACGGCAGATCACAATGGAAGATAAAATTCACAATTTAAAGCCATAATGTATGAGTTGGGTCAAATCTTAATTTTATTATTCTTTGGGTTTGCCAAAAATTATTACATAATATATATTAGTAACAACTGTCAAGTCGAAATAATGAGGTATTAAGAAAACCAATAGCCGCGTAACTATGGAGCTCTAAGGAGGATTTGAAGAATAAAAATTAATGCACTTCATGCTTAGTCTTTCACATGGCATTTTTAGTACATTATTGGCATTACAATCTACAAAAGGTAAAAATTGGATAAAAAAATTTCAAGGGTTCATAAATTCCACACTGTCCCACTGACTCCTGCCTACAAACATGAATTACCACCGACCTACATTACACAACCATGTTTTCCAATTATGCCTGAGCACTCTCTTTTAAAGGGTTTTTTATTGTACATGCAGTTGTAGAAATTTTCCGTGGCTACCCATGTAATAATTACGAAATATTGTTTTATATTCAAAAGTATAATGAATAAGTTTGGGATCTTTATTAAATGCGGATCAGAATCCTAGATTTATGATACCTTCATTTCTCACAAAAATAATTTATTCATTAAATGGAGCACAGATAATGATTTCACCTGTACATAAAACATGTAAAATGTCAAATAAATTATTCCCGTCGGTACTATTGCGTGACAAAATTGAAATAATTAAAAAAATATTTGGTATGGTAAATGTAAAGTAAATCATTGCACTTTACGCGAATTGGGCTTTTATAGCAGCAACAACAAAATTCCTTCAGCTTGATCATAAACAAAATAGGAAAAAAATGGTGGCAAGAAATGCACCTTGCTCAGAAACGAGCTACACAAATTACTCTAAATCATAGTACTTCGACTTAATTTGACCTTTCACATGTGATCTTTAACCTGTAATGTAATCCACATTATCTTTACTTTCTTCATCGTACACATCATTATTTTTATTTCGTTCAAATAAAACATACAAAATATTTTTGTTATTTCTTCAAATCAAACATCCAAGTTTCATGCCAATCGGGCTAACACCAGACAAATGAGAATAAGGTCTCAAAAATTGTTTGATTGGCGTAACCCGGCCGACCCGAAAAGTAGACTTTTTTCCAAAAAAATAATAATGAAAAAATAAAGAAATTAAGAATATTAAACAAATTAAAAAAAAAAAAAAAAAAGTTCCAATGCCTTTAATATCGAACGCAATGTACAGCTTAAAAAGTAAAAAAAAAAAATCCCGAACTACCTACCCTAAATTTGTTTTATGTTACGCCAATCAAACAATTTATTTTTTTGAGGCCTAAGTCCAAAACACCGTGCATAGGGACAAGCCACAGATTGGAACACCGAACACAAACACCTGTATCATAGATACTATTGTGAACACCCCTCACACCTAAAAGTACACGTCACCTTGACCTTGAACATTATTCAATGGATTAATTAACCATGCACAATGACGTAGAAAAACATAGATCGCTGAGCTCGAGCTGGTACGTTGCCGTTTCATTGACAATCACACACTGAATAAGCCATTATGAAATGAAGGGACCTAACAAAATCAGCATCAAATACAACTAAAATGGAAACTGAATTTACTCTAGCATGTATGGATTAATAAAATTAAATAAATTACTTGTTTTAGCATATTCAACTTTACTGTGTACCATTTTTATCAAAAAATTGCTGAATAATAAAGGCAAGCACGCT
Organism: Amphiura filiformis; assembly: GCF_039555335.1. Lineage (NCBI taxonomy): Eukaryota > Metazoa > Echinodermata > Ophiuroidea > Amphilepidida > Amphiuridae > Amphiura > Amphiura filiformis. Next base: position 65,400,839 of record NC_092632.1, on the reverse strand, counting down.
CCTAAATCTAGTTCATTCGCCCGTTGCCATGCAGCGCTACAGGAACGGCGACTGAAGGCGAAATTTCGTAAAGTGGTAGAGTTGTTTAGCGTGGCAACACTGATGAAATACCAGATTCAGGCGTGTTTGCCTTTATAATTCAACAATTTTTGATAAAGACAATGGTATACTGGGAAATTTAATGCGTTTTAATACATGATTTGTTCAACTTTGTGATCTATACAGCACCCAAACCGGGACCCAAACCTGCTTCACAGATTCGGCGAGCAGGGCACTCTATCCTTTCTACCTCATTGACCATGCATAATCTCCATCCGGGTTTTTATGTTTCAACAGTTAGTTACATTGTATGTTTAATTATTTCAGTATGAGTAAACAAATCGATGTATTGCTTCATGTTTTGTCACTCGTTTCCATGCTAACCTGTTTTAGACAAACATCTGGCGACATCCCTTTTTTTTTGTATCGGTAGCATTTGTGGAAGTTCCCACGACTTGCTATTTGTTGCGAGAACGTTTGAGTAACCACTGTAACATAGAAATGTTACATAGCTATGGGTAGCTAAGTTAAACTGTTATTTTAAGAGGGAAAATTATAATCCCCGCCCAGAAAATGATTGCTTCTTACCCCCCTGAATAAACTCTTAAGGTTACTATTTTAAACTGTTGTGATTCGGTAGTTCACATCATCTTGCGAACATAAATAGTCACTCGATAGTCGTTTCTGAATATGCTGAATAATATTTAGCCAAAAATTGTTTTATCGAAGAATTCAAAGATATACTTTTGTAGGTCCTGTGGTTCTTGAGTTATGTTGTAAAGAGGGCTGAAACAGCAACACTTTTGTAAAACGTACATAACTCATTAACAACAATAAATCAAGCAGGTTTTCAAAGTATATGATTTGTAGAATGAACTTTGGCAAAACATCAAAGTGTTATTTCTCAATAATATATTGATTTAAATAATGAAAATCGAAACTAATTCTGCCATTACCCTCTCCTGCCGTTGGCCTTAACCATAATCGTAATTTCCGTCTTACTAGGGGGGGGGGCGGGCAGTTTGCACAGCCGCTAATGGTTTTGGTACTCTAAAACGTCCACATAAACCAACAAATGACTTTAGCTAATCTTGGTGTCACCCGCCTTACGCTCATGTATATAAGTGAATATAGAAGGCACTCCGACTCGACTAACCTTTCGTTGTATTCCTAACCATAATTGGTATTACTAGCGGGACACCCGCGCTACGCGCGGGTCCCCGCTAGATGAGTAAATGGGAGCGTTCACTAAAACAGGAGGAATTACTGAACAGGTAGAATCATTGAAAAGGTAAATTTTATTTATCTGAACCTGACCATCTTTAAGCCTACGTTTCCATTTTAACTTCTTTCTTTCTTTTTAGTTTTTTCTACATGGGCCAATTTTGTTCCATTTAAAAAAACAAATTCTGCTGCTATAAGCTTCCGATTTTCCGTTACCATGTTTTTTTTTTTTTTTTTCAACCCCGTTCCCGTTATTTTCTAAATCTGTCCTTTCTTACATTTCCATTTTAGCTTCTATTTTATTTGCTGCATAGCTTGTGATTTCCCGTTTTCATGTTATTTATTTAATTCTGTCCTCAGTTTAATAGCTTTTTTATTTATTTAAACTTCCTGATTTTATTATAGCCATTTTTCCCCTTACATTTCCTGAAGAGTTTCTTTCTTTCCTTCTTTAGCCTATTTTATTCCCGGTTTCATTTTGTGACTTAGTATAACCCACATATGCCTACTCGTACAGCCTGTTTGTCCTCATTTTGTTTTCTTTTTTATTTACTAGCGGGATACCCGCGCTTCGCGCGGGTCCCCGCTAGATGAGTAAATGGGAGCGTTCACTATAACAGGAAAAATTACTGAACAGGTAGAATCATTTAAAAGGTACATTTTTATTTATCTAAATCTGTCTCTTCTAACATTTTCTTTTTTAGTTTCCTCTGCTTAGCTTGTGATTTTCCGTTTCCATGTTAGTTATTTATTTAACCCATGCAGTTCCCATTATTTTCTAAATCTGTTCTTTCTTACATTTCCTTTTAGCATCTTTTTTTTTTTTTATTTGCTGCTTGTGATTTCCCGTTTCCATGTTTTTTATTTAATTCTGTTCTCATTATTTTAGCTTCTTTTTTTTCTTACATTTCCTGAATAGTTTCTTTCCTTCTTTGTTTCATGCCCGTTTCATTTAGTTACTTTAACCCGTTGGTCTAATTACTCGTACCTTTTTGTCCTCATTTTAATTTAATTTTTCTTTATAGTACCGCTTCATCCCGTGACCCGTCCATGTACCTTTTTGTCCTTTATTATTTTTCCTTCTTTCCGTATTATCATGTCCACTGGTCTCTGGCTCGCAGTCGTGTGGCTCTGCGCCGTTTACGCGCCCATTGGCGTAGTGCGCATTACGCACGAGGCGCCGACGCGCTTACGCACGAGGCGCCGACGCGCTGCCGGCCAGCTGCAGTGACGCGTAGGCTGACAACCGATTTTCATAACAAAAAACCCGTTTTTACCCATATTTTCACTGTTTTTGCAGCCAATTCTTGACCGATTTCAACCAAATAAAGTCGAGGCAATTTCCCGTATATTCCTCGATCTCCCGTATGAATTTGGCGACATTTGGATCGAAACTGACGGAGCCTTTTACATAAACCACATAGATACATACAACATTCCCCTATTTATAGTAAGATAGTAGGCCTACCTCTTCATGTTGTTTGTACTTTTTAACACACATCTGTTTCCCGTATTTATTACGCTACGGTCGTTCACCCGTAATATCATTCATTACGTGACTCTGCGTCGTTTACGCGTGCCATGGCGTAGTGCTGCGTTACCCGCGCGGTATCGCTGCGCTACGCGAGCGGCATGGCATTAAATACGCCCGTGCGACGCGCAGGCCTAGCTTAGTAACTGACTCCTCTTTTTGTTTACCTTGGATAGCAACGGACCACATTTTCACTGATTTTGAGGCCAATTCTTGACCGTTTTCAACCAAATAAAGTTTAAACACGTTCCCGTATATTCCTCGATCTCCCGTATGAATTTGGCGACATTTGGATCGAAACTGACGGAGCCTTTATAGCATACACAGATACATAGATAGATACATACAACATTCCCCTATTTATAGTAAGACTAGCGGGACACCCGCGCTACGCGCGGGTCCCCGCTAGGTGAGTAAATGGGAGCGTTCACTAAAACGGGAGGAATTACTGAACAGGTAGAATCATTGAAAAGGTAAATTTCATTTATCTGAGTCTGACCCTCGTTAAGCCTAAGTTTCCATTTTAGCTTCTTTCTTTCTTTTTCTTTTCTTCTACGTGGGCCAATTTTGTTCCATTTTTAAAAAACATTTTGCTGCTAAGCTTGCAAATTTCCGTTACCATGTTTTTTTTTTACTTTTTCCCGTTCCCATTATTTTCTAAATCTGTCCTTTCTTACATTTCCCTGTTGAATTTTTTATTTGCTGCTTAGCTTGTGATTTCCCGTTTTCATGTTATTTATTTAGTTCTGTCCTCAGTTTAATAGCTTTTTTTTATTTAAATCATCTAATTTTATTAGATTTTATTATTCTTTCCTTCTTTAGGCTATTTTATTCCCGTTTTCATTTTCTTACTGTGACTAACTATAGGCTAACCCACATACTCGTAGGCCTACCTGTTTGTCCTCATTTTGTTTTCTTTTTTAATTACAGTAGGCCTACCTCTTCTTGTTGTATGTACTTTTTAACACACATCTTTTCCCCGTATTTATTACGCCTACGGTCGGTCGTTCACCCGTATTATCATTCATTGCGAGACTCTGCGTCGTTTACGCGCGACATGGCGTAGTGCTGCGTTACCCGCGCGCTATCGCTGCGCTACGCGAGCGACTTGGCATTAAATACGCCCGTACGACGCGCACGGGCTAGCTTGACAACTGACTCCCTTTTTTGTTTACCCAGCATAGCAACGTACCACATTTTCACTGATTTTGAGGCCAATTCTTGACCGTTTTCAACCAAATAAAGTTTAAACACGTTCCCGTATATTCATCGATCTCCCGTATGAATTTGGCGACATTTGGATCGAAACTGACGGAGCCTTTATAGCATACATAGATAGATACATACAACATTTCCCTATTTATAGTAAGACTAGCGGGACACCCGCGCTACGCGCGGGTCCCCGCTAGGTGAGTAAATGGGAGCGTTCACTAAAATGGGAGGAATTACTGAACAGGTAGAATCATTGAAAAGGTAAATTTCATTTATCTGAGTCTGACCCTCGTTAAGCCTAATTTTCCATTTTAGCTTCTTTCTTTCTTTTTAGTTTCTTCTACATGGGCCACTTTTGTTCCATTTTTAAAAAACATTTTGCTGCTAAGCTTGCAAATTTCCGTTACCATGTTTTTTATTTACTCAATCCCGTTCCCATTATTTTCTAAATCTGTCCTTTCTTACATTTCCCTGTTGACTTCATTTTTTATTTGCTGCTTAGCTTGTGATTTCCCGTTTTCATGTTATTTATTTAGTTCTGTCCTCAGTTTAATAGCTTTTTTTATTTAAATCATCTAATTTTATTAGATTTTATTATTCTTTCCTTCTTTAGCCTATTTTATTCCCGTTTTCATTTTCTTACTGTGACTAACTATAGGCTAACCCACATACTCGTAGGCCTACCTGTTTGTCCTCATTTTGTTTTCTTTTTTAATTACAGTAGGCCTACCTCTTCATGTTGTATGTACTTTTTAACACACATCTTTTCCCCGTATTTATTACGCCTACGGTCAGTCGTTCACCCGTATTATCATTCATTGCGCGACTCTGCGTCGTTTACGCGCGACATGGCGTAGTGCTGCGTTGCCCGCGCGCTACGCGAGCGGCTTGGCATTAGGTACGCCCGTACGACGCGCACGGGCTAGCTTGACAACTGACTCCCTTTTTGTTTACCCAGCATAGCAACGTACCACATTTTCACTGATTTTGAGGCCAATTCTTGACCGTTTTCAACCAAATAAAGTTTAAACACGTTCCCGTATATTCATCGATCTCCCGTATGAATTTGGCGACATTTGGATCGAAACTGACGGAGCCTTTATAGCATACATAGATAGATAGATACATACAACATTTCCCTATTTATAGTAAGACTAGCGGGACACCCGCGCTACGCGCGGGTCCCCGCTAGGGGAGTAAATGGGAGCGTTCACTAAAACGGGAGGAATTACTGAACAGGTAGAATCATTGAAAAGGTAAATTTCATTTATCTGAGTCCGACCCTCGTTAAGCCAAGTTTCCATTTTAGCTTCTTTCTTTCTTTTTAGTTTCTTCTACATGGGCCAATTTTGTTCCATTTTTAAAAACATTTTGCTGCTAAGCTTGCAAATTTCCGTTACCATGTTTTTATTTACTCAATCCGTTCCCATTATTTTCTAAATCTGTCCTTTCTTACATTTCCTGTTGACTTCATTTTTTATTTGCTGCTTAGCTTGTGATTTCCCGTTTTCATGTTATTTATTTAGTTCTGTCCTCAGTTTAATAGCTTTTTTTATTTAAATCATCTAATTTTATATTAGATTTTATTATTCTTTCCTTCTTTAGCCTATTTTATTCCCGTTTTCATTTTCTTACTGTGACTAACTATAGGCTAACCCACATACTCGTAGGCCTACCTGTTTGTCCTCATTTTGTTTTCTTTTTTAATTACAGTAGGCCTACCTCTTCATGTTGTTTGTACTTTTTAACACACATCTTTTCCCCGTATTTATTACGCCTCGGTCGTTCACCCTATTATCATTCATTGCGCGACTCTGCGTCGTTTACGCGCGACATGGCGTAGTGCTGCGTTACCCGCGCGCTATCGCTGCGCTACGCGAGCGGCTTGAGCATTAGATACGCCCGTACGACGCGCACGGGCTAGCTTGACAACTGACTCCCTTTTTGTTTACCCAGCATAGCAACGTACCACATTTTCACTGATTTTGAGGCCAATTCTTGACCGTTTTCAACCAAATAAAGTTTAAACACGTTCCCGTATATTCATCGATCTCCCGTATGAATTTGGCGACATTTGGATCGAAACTGGCGGAGCCTTTATAGGCATACATAGATACATACATAGATACATAGATACATACAACATTTCCCTATTTATAGTAAGACTAGCGGGATACCCGCGCTTCGCGCGGGTCCCCGCTAGATGGGAGCGTTCACTATAAGAGGAATAATTACTGAACAGGTAGAATCATTGAAAAGGTACATTTTATTTATCTGTTCACCCGTTATCATAATCCCGTGACCCGTCCATATACCTTTTTGTCCTTTATTTTTCCTTCTTTCCGTATTATCATGTCCACTGGTCTCTGGCTCGCTAGTCGCGTGGCTCTGCGCCGTTTACGCGCCCATTGGCGTAGTGCGCATTACGCACGAGGCGCCGACGCGCTGCCGGCCAGCTGCAGTGACGCGTATGCTGACAACCGATTTTCATAACAAAAACCCGTTTTTACCCATATTTTCACTGTTTTTGCAGCCAATTCTTGACCGTTTTCAACCAAATAAAGTTTAAACACGTTCCCGTATATTCATCGATCTCCCGTATGAATTTGGCGACATTTGGATCGAAACTGACGGAGCCTTTATAGGCATACATAGATAGATACATAGATACATAGATACATACAACATTTCCCTATTTATAGTAAGATTATATTTGCACACACGTAGCTGTTGCCGCTATTGTCAATTTTATTATTGTTCTTTTCCCTGTGTCTTCGCCTGGCTATTGTGGGTGATGTTATCGCTCCCACATTGTCCTTGTTATGCTAACACTGATGTAATATTAAGCAACCATTCCCCTATTCCTTGTTTTAATCAGTATCAGGATGTCGCTTACCTATTATGTCAGCAGATATAGGCAGCCATGCACTAGGAGTGGCACCCCCGTTATTATTGGCCGAGACGGAGACTTGATAGAGCTTCCATCGTGACAGACCCACTAATGTATGCGAAAGTTGTAATAGGTCCGTAACTGTGTGGCTTGACGTAATTGCCGACTCCTGTTCTCGCCACATCAACGTGTAGTTGGTATTTGTCCATTCCAAGAATCAACAGGTGGTGCCTATTGTTATTCAAATTATAAATAAAATTCAGTCATATTCAGCGGTATTTTAAAGGGGCATTTCGTGATCCACAGCCTCATCCCCCACTTTTCAAAAAAAAAGTTGAGATTTTTATATCACTGGAAACCTCTGGCTACATAATGTTTATGTACAAAATATTTCTTGCAGATTAATTCGTTTTGCAAAGATATCGTGAAATTTGAATTTCGTTCTGGTGCACCAGAACGAAATTACAACGCATTGTCTATGGAGCAGTGTAATACACATAATCATGCATATTATTCGCAAACGCAAAATCGGAATCAACTGAAATTTTGGGAATAGGCTTTTTTCGTGGATATGTACTGAAAAATGTCATAAAAAGAGGATGCTAGGATCACGAAATCCTCCTTTAAAATGACGCTACATCAGTTTGCTTTGAAACCGAGGAATATCTGGTGCGCAGCCTCGAACGGTACTTCAAGGTCCATACAAAATGCTTAGCTTTTTCACTAAACTAAATGGATTAATAAAACTTATAATGTGACTTTTATTGAGGTGGAAAATGGTTTGCAATTTAGAGCGAAATACAATAATCCGCCATGTAACACCGGCATACATTTTGAGACAATAGTTATAGAGTATGACTCAACAATATCAATAAACGCATTGAAATATAAACAAATTAAAAAAAAACCCAGACGACTTTTTTGTCAGGATATTAACCCCCTGAGCACTACTTGCCGATTTAACATTGCCTCTGATTGGTCAATTACATGATATCTTCATTTTAATCACCAATCAGAATGGAGTTTTGCAAATAATTCACCCAAGCTTTTTGCGTGGTGAAATTATTCTAGCAATGTTGCTGATTGGTCCAATTGATAATGAAAACTTCTTTGTGACCAATAGGCAGGTAGTTCTCATTGAGTTAAGTTTGGAAAGTAATAAATCATTCCCAATGTAACTGTAAGGCAATGTCATAAAAACGCTTGCTATGATGTAAAGTATGTATGTATGCTTACCTTCCATTTAATAGTTATGTTTCTTATGTTAGGTTGTGCACAGTTGGGTTCACTTATTCTGCCAAGAAAAATATCTGGACCGTAACTTGGACCTGTTGAAAAACAGTAAATTTGACATAATTTATTATTATTGGCTATTATTATTGCTATTTGCAGAAAGTTGAATGAATTGTTTCAGTAAAACTGATTTTATGAAACAAAATGTTTTTATGTTCACCGCAAATTGGTATTCTGTGTCCAACACAATTACAACGACGAAGAACGTCGTTTAATTATTATGATCGAAATAGTAGTCGAACACGTACGCGATGTTCACAACAGTCATTTAATTTAATTATTAATTGAATAGCAAAATTATTACACATGGGGGAGGGGGAATTTCAAATTTGTAATATGTTATCAAAAACAACATTTTGAAAGTATTTGACGACGGAAAAAAATATTCAACGACGGAAACGTGTAAAATATAATCACAAAGTTCAACAAAATACACAATTTTGCTGCACAGCAGTCTCATGTTGTTTCGCCTTTGCATTTAAATGTATAGGAAGACCACCTGCTATGTAGAAGGTCACTTCGAGACGTACCGTCTACAAGCTGTTATGGCAGCACGGAGGTGGTCACGTGCGTATTTATAAAAACGTATTTATAATAGTCAAAGCACACTGTCCATCGTCATTATACACATTAAAACCGAACGATAATATGCTCCAAACTTGGAATATAGGCTACGGTACATTTACTATAAACACGTTAAATGATTTCACTTAAAATGACGTATAATGATTAAGCCATCAAGTTTTACCCTGTCATCTACTTACTCTCCATGGTTCAAACTGATATCACATTATTTTAATCATAGAAAGTTCACGCTATTTGGTCAATTATTCACATTTCATTTAGCGACACTGATGGCTTCCCGCGACCAACTCATCCAAAACTAATAGTCGTTATTACATCCACTGCACCGAAAAGACATTTATTAAACATTATTATTATTCAGTAAATTGGACTTTTTGAAAAGTCATATGAATTAGATAAAAGTTGAGAAACAGACCATTATCATAAATAATCGGTTACTTGTTGTGGAATGGTAAGCTCTTGTTCCAAATTTATTGACCTGTCTAAGATTAGGGACCGTTCACAAACACTTGTAAGGGGGGCCTGATGCAAAAAAAAATTATCGCAAACATTTTTGGAGCCCCCCCCCCCCTTTACAGACCTCGAAAATTTCAGGGCCCCCCTTTTGACATGAAAATTATCGGTCAACCCCATAGAAAAGCATATAAACTCAATTTTCCCAGAAAAATTGTGGCCATTTTTTTCAGGCCCCCCCTTAGGAGGGTCAACATTTTTCAGGCCCCCCCTTTTTTTGCATCAGGCCCCCCTTACAAATGTTTGTGAACGGTCCCTTATCTTGACCTGACCAAGATTAGGGAGCACGTGTGGCCGAGTGGATAAGACGCCCGACTCGTAATCCATAGGTTGCGAGTTCGAGCCCCGCTCGTGCCAACGTGTTGTGTCCTTGGGCAAGGCACTTTATCCACATTGCCTACTGGGGGATGGGGTTGGGTTGGATTGGATGTTTGTATAGTTGTTTGTTTCAATGTTGCAATATTGGCGCTGATTAAGCTGCTGTCTGCAAATTGCATTGAATCTGTTTAGGTGTGTTTAATGTACAATTCTAGCAATTTGACCTGCGGGTCACCATCTAGAGTTTGAAATAAAACCTTCCTTTTTTCTTATCTTGACCTGACCATGATTATCTTGACTTGACTATGGGTATCTTGCCCTGTCCACATTACTTGATATATTCTACAGTTTACCAGACTTTGAACAAAAGAAATACAATGGATAATGTGGAACAAAAGAAGAGGGCTAGATAATAGGCCCCCTATGCAGGAACGATTTCTTGCAAAATGGACCGATACTGTTTGCAACTTCATTACTCCTGAGCAGTGCTCGGCTATACTGTAATACATTTTGTGAGGGTGTGTGTAATTATATTAGCTTATATTAATTCTCTATTGTATTGTGCTTTTTACTATAATGACATTTATCTCATCCCAATTAAAGCCATGATGTGTGATTTGCTTTACAGCGACGCCCTCAATTTTACTCATATTTCTACTTTTTGCATAATTATAATGCCCAGTGGTGCACTAAAATACCACGTAAAAGACTAAGCCTGAAGTGCTTTAATAACAGTAAAATTTAACTTTTTATATTAAAACCGGTGCTGCGTGCAAAACCACATACCTCTGCAAAATATGATATTTTGCATATGCAAAATTACATACTTTCCAAAAGTATGTAGTTTTGCATATGCAAAATTACATACTTTCCAAAAGTATGTAGTTTTGCATATGCAAAACTACATACTTCGGCAAAATATGTAGTTTTGCATATGCAAAATATCATACTTTACGGTCACTATGAAAAAATACAAGTTTTGCTGGGAAACCCCGTGCAGTTCGTGTTTGTGAATAAGGGCGCATGTCACAATTGGTAACTTATATTTTAAAAGGCAAAATATAGCGGACTGTGTATGTAGCAAATGAATTAGCAATATCTGTATATCTGTCTCCACAATCCTAAAGTATTAGGCTACATATAATAATATAAATTATTCTTTGAAAGTAGAGAATATTAGAACAGTGACCGTATGGATCCATTCTGCCCCTAAAGCGGCCGATACCGAACAACACATAGGGCCTACACGGCCTTGACCTGCCGCTGTCTAAATTCTGAGGGATTTGCATGCTGGTCAGGTAGAAGATAAATAACAGAGTGACCTTCAGCTTCTCCGTGTTTGGTCAGACCTACCGTATAGGCGTAGGCTGCATGGGGTGTATCCTGCATAAACTTTAGTGTTCTTGGTCAAACCTGAGACTAGTGTACCTCAGGTTCAAACACATGTTTCACACTTAAGTGTACGCTGCATGACTGTATGTTTCTGTTTTCAGGGATGATTATCCTAATGTCTAATAAATGATGAGGGACATTAATTTGGTGGCATGCACCCTTACAACACACATCGCGCGGTGTTTCTTTATGCAAAATAAAAGTTATGCAAAACATCATACTTTGTTAGTATGTAGATATGAATGCTATACCGGGTCGACCTCCACTACGTGGATGTCAGCTTATGTGTACACACGTCGAGCGCGATGCTCTGTGCAGTATTACATGTTACGATCGGCGAGCGTAGTACACGCATTTATAGGCGCTGTAATGTAATGAAACCGCAATTTTCTTCGTTATACATGTACCTCATTTGTTTGGCTCGAAATTAAAAGGGGATAATGTGATCAGTAAAAACAAACATTTAAATAGGAATCTAATCTTTATGCAAATCACACATTATTGCTTTAATTAATAACATACGCTCATCTCTTTGTATTAACGATACTTAATTATAGATGTTTCTACATCAATGACCAAAGTGGACATGCATCATTATAAAACTACACTTTAAACGATAATAATGATCATAGATGTGTGGTGCTTTGGCTTTATCACTAGGATCCACAACATGCTCATCTATCAGGGGCACAGTTCTTTAACCCCAATACATTTGTACATTCATTGAATGACCTTTGAAAATTTGGGTACTAAAACTCATACTCTGCAACTTGAGGTCAAATTTTGCACTATGATTGTTTGATTGAGGTTATTGAACTATGTCATTGGGATGAGGCTGTTGTGGTCCATAGTGTATCTCCTGGTCACTTTGTGTTGCACGGTAATGAACTTATTAACAAAGTACCATATGACCTTTTTTTAAATCGTGACCTTTTAGAAAATGTCAGACCTTTTCTGATTTCCATCGGGAATCGACTGGATTAATTCAAATCTGGTCTAAATATTGTATTTAGTGTAGTGCACTGAGTATCCCAGCAAACACAACACGTTTTCGACATCATTCGCAAAAGGTTATAAAAGGTTGTCAGAAAACCTTTAAATGTCGGGTTATATAAAGGGTATATATTAAGAGTATAAAACGTTTTCATAACCTTAAAAAACATTTTTTGATAATCTACTGCTCAGCAAACAAAAATGTTTTACAGAAAACGTTTAAATGTCGGGTTATATAAAGGGTATGAAAACGTTTTAATAACATTCCAAAAACATTCTTGAATACTTGATACAAAACATTCTAAACAGAATGTTATTTTGAGGTTGAAAAAAAATGTTTTGCGAAAACTGTTTGCCCAAAATATTTTCAACAACGTTTTAAAAACGTTTTCAAGACCTTTATATAACCCGACATTTAAATGTTATTAAAAGGGTTTGAAAAACATTTTAAGAACATTTCTGTGTTTGCTGGGTTCAAATATTTTAACATAATGTTATTTAAGTATTGACACAATATTTGGCAAAAATGTTTGCAAAAATAGTTTACAATAACATTTTTGAAAACATTTAAAAATATTGTTGTAGTGTGTTTTCATACAAAACGTTTTAAAACGTTATCATGACCTTTATATAACCCGACATTTTAATGTTATTAAAACGTTTTTACCTAAACCAAAAGCCAAAATATAACTTATTTAAAATGTTTTTAAAACGTTTTTGTGTTTGCTGGGATTCTACGTACCTAAATTCACTAGACCTAAATAAGGATTATTTGCACTGGTTGACACTATTTCAACATGTACCGTATACAGCTTACAATGTCATTTAACAGTTTGACTGTTATTGTTATATATTGTGTTTTACCTATACACTCCCACACATCTACACCCCCCAACAAATACCTTCACATCCCGATATAAACATATTAAAAATGTATCGTAATGGTTAATTGTTTCAAGCAAACAATCATGTAAATTATGTTAAATCTAGACTTTCCTTGTTCCGGACCACCTCACACAAACATCACACACAATTTGCACTTTTGTACACTTAAAGGGGAATTTCGTGATCCACAGCTTCACCCCCCCACAAAAAAAAAAAAAAAAGTTGAGATTTTTATATCACTGGAAACCTCTGGCTACATAATGTTTATGTACAAAATATTTCTTGCAGATTAATTCGTTTTGCAAAGATATCGTGAAATTTGAATTTCGTTCTGGTGCACCAGAACGAAATTACAACGCATTGTCTATGGAGCAGTGTAATACACATAATCATGCATAACTCGCAAATGCAAAATCGGAATCAACTGAAATTTTGGGAATAGGCTTTTTTCGTGGATATGTACTGAAAAATGTCATAAAAAGAGGATGCTAGGATCACGAAATATTCCTTTAAAGGTGGAAATAATTACCTGTATGATACACCCCAGACACACCCTACACACCCCATACTCTCCACACACCCCCCCACCCGTTCACGCACCCCATTCATATTGTACTTATGGTTAACGCAAACAACTGAGCCATCAATGTAGACTTTCCTGTTTCTGGACTTCCTCACAAAAACAGTCCATACAGTACTTTTACTTTCGTGTAATTAAGAGTGAAAATAATCAGGTGTATTGATACACCCATACGACACTAACCGCACAGAAACATCCCCCGCACCCACCCCCACCCCCACATGCGAACCATTTTCATGATTTACCCAATTTTAAATAGATCGCGTAAAAAGATAAGAGTCAGTTTAAAATCCTTTTAGTTGATATAATGAAAAGATGCCTTTTATACCAGTAGAGACGCATTTACTTGGTACAAATAGCAATCCCAAGTTTATGATGTAACAAAATGTAAAATAATATTCCTTAAATACATGTGTCCTTCGGTATATGCTTGTGACTTCAACAACAAAAATAATTGTAATTATTTAACAAATTCATTTAACATACTCACTCTTCTGTTTCGTCGTGAAAGTACTGGTAGCCACATCGGGACTGTACTTCATACCATACATGGTGTCATATGTAGTGAATACTCGAAGTTCGTACGAGGTATCTGGACGTAGGTCGGTCAAGTGTGTCATATCTATACTTGAGGCTAGAGATTTTTCCTGCAATATTGATGGTAAATGTGAATTTTTAAAAATAATACTCTCTCCAAGTTATGTGCCTAATGTCGTTAAGGTTTTCTGTTCGGACCCACTTTTCTGCCTGACATGTTCTTATTGTGTTAGTCGGGCTGCGCAGATTTACATCTTTATATTGTTTTTTAATGTGCATGTATATTGTGCAATATTTCATATACTTCGCTTTATGTAAATTAAATGTCCCTATTGGTCGTCGGAGTCTGGTCGGAGTTACAACCTTTTGGTGACAGTGTGTTGACGCTGGGACTGTCTAACAACAAGCATGCCAAGCTATATAGCTCTCCTGGTCTACCTTGTTGGTGTTCTTTTGGTGGTATTGATAATATGTCATTGTTTTTTTTTAATGTGTTTTTGCCGAATTTATCAAATTAAATTAAACAAGAACATGAAGAAGGAAAACACGTAGGAACAGCAGCCGAATGTACATTTGAATGCAAAACTACGCGATATCGTCATGGTCAAATAGTTGCAACTAATGTATGTACAGTAAATGTATAAGCTTATTGCATGCTTGCCTTAATCATGTGAATGTGCACCCGTTGGATATTGGCTCATGTTCAACTACAGTTTGCGGATTTTTTTCAGGAATATAGCCTACTTCTGTGTAGTATGTATAGACACAACATGACAGCTAGATCAGGTGGTCCAATTTTGACTTGATTTATTTATTCTTCATGGTACATTAACAAGCTTGAATATGAACAAAATGCGTGGCTCCAAGCTTGACAATTAAGCTCAGCATTTGACCTTGAAAATCCTTATGATACAGACAATAAGAATTCAGTATCGGAATGTCATGTTTAATGTTTATGCATTTTGCAATGTCACTTTTAGTGAACTACTTACCAAAATCTTTGTTGTTTGCTTCCACACACTAATATTATACTTGATAGATATTTCTGTGAGTTGTTGGGTGACGACCGTATCACCAATTGGGCTAATTGGTGCCTTTAGATATGCTACTGCCTCATATGGTCCAATCTTCTCCGGTGGTAGTGTTACAGTTGGCGCACCAACAGTAGCTATAAAGTAACATAAACATCGAAATGATACTGGCATTAGCAAATCACAACCAATCATGATTTGTACCCCAAATAATATATTATGTAAACTGCCAGAAAATGATGCACAAACTTTTAATTGAAAACTGCCAATATGCGACTCATTCCTCTTGATCATGTCACACTGATGTCACATATGTGTATTCAATTTAACATCTGGACCTCAAACTTTGTATCCTAGGCAACAGACAACATTGGGCTATTCCATTTAAAATACATATTACCCTTGCGGAAGATTTGGGTAAAGTCTGCCACAGAGGGAGTATGAATTTTGAATAGAATAGACAGTTGGGTAACATCTATTTGAAATACTCAATCCAGTTAAAGCCATAATACAGGAGGAGTGTGTGTTTCAAAATGATTAACCCTGGACCATAGTTGAAAAACATACTCCCTCTGTGGAAGATATTTCCAAAATCTTCCCACAGGGGTAGGTGGATCAGAGAAGTACATTGTAGTTCACTTCAAGATAATGTGTTTTAAAAGGAAAATATAAATCACTTTTGACAACTTTATTGCAATATGCAATTACAAAATATATCACAAGAGCGCGGACAAAGTAACTATTCAAATTGACAAGAACTCCAACTCGACAAGATTACCATTTCATTTTGACAATATTTTCTTATGTCCCTCTCTGAGAAGATAAACTACTCAAACTTGATAAGTTGACAAGAATTTATTTATTCTGTAATAATTCTTTGGCGGTCAAGTTGGCTCAATCGATAAGGCATTCGACTATGGTGCGAGAGTTTGCGGGTTCGAACCCTGACGCGACGGTGCCTAGTACGCTCTCTTGGAAAAATTGCGTTAGCTTGAACGCCCCCTGGCCAAGGAACTTACTGCTAATTGTCTCGTTGTAACCCTGATCCTGGTTGCGAAGGTTATTTGTGGAATGTATTGGGTGTGCGCTCTTGTAGCTGCAAAGTCCCTGAATTGTTGTTAAATGGTTTATGTAATGATGTGGGGCCGTAGTGGTCAGCGACAACATGTTAAGTGTGCTGAGGCCTGTGGATCAACTTCTGGGCGTTGTGCCTTTGCGTAGCGCATTATAAATCACTGTTGTTGTTTTTAAATAATAAAGGAGACAATCCTTGTACCCAAGCGAGACTGACTACAATTTAGGGAAAGCGATAATATTTTGTGCCCGTCTTATTATAGTATGAATACCTTCCTCGACTCAGTACTTTACTCAGTGTTTTTACTGAATCTCTGAATGTAATTATGAGAAACATATAAAAGTATACATTTTTAGAAAGGAACTGATGCAAGGAATCCACCTAGCATAACAGAATGAGCAGTTTATGAGAAAATCTCAAAATTTGATTTTACTTGACTGACTCGAGGAAGGAATACGGACAATATGACATTTTCGTGCGAAGCGCGCAAAAAGTGTTCAATTGCAGACCAGTGCAATTGTGCAATTTTGCTCTATTTTCGCCCCCCCCCCCCCCCGACCCCCAGGAAGATGCCCATGACCAGGACGCCTATATTAATTTACTAGTCAACATTTGCATAGGAACCGAATAGTCGGAGGCAAGGTTCATTATTGATTGGAGATTATACGTATTTATTAGTAATAGACAAGTAATATATATCGTGTGTTTGCGATTTATTCCGTAATCAATAAGTATGATGAACAAACGCATTTCTGGCAGAAGCACTCACAGCGTAGTGGTATTCGATCTCGACTGTTAATCGAAAGGTTGTGGGTTCGAACCCTGGTAGAATTTTAATTGGAATAAATTTGTTTTTCTTTTGTTAAGGGATCTAAAATGAGCGTTTATTGCATTTCGACAGTATTTTTTGTGGCACATGAGAGCACCTCAGACCTATCGAATTGTATTCTAAATACGAAGCATGTCTTTCTGATATCAAATAATTTTCATTTTTTGAAAATCACAATATAATACAAATTTTATGACAAATTATAAAAATTTGATATTTTTCGAATTTTTGATATATAACAGTCCTGAAGTAAATTATATAAATCTAATGATATATTTTAGAGTGTATGTAGCAGGAGGAAAAGCCGACGGTCAATTGAAAATTTTGACCTTTCATATTGAAGATATGGATTTTTTGCCCAAAAAGACCTATTTATTTTTGGTGTTTTGGGAAAAAAAATCCATATCTTCAATACGAAATGTCAAAATTTTCAATTGATCGTCGGCTTTTCAACCCACCTACATACACTTTAAGTATAAATCATCAGATTTATAAAGTTTACTTCAAGTACTGTTAAATATCAAAAATATCAATTTTTAATGATTTGCCATAAAATGTGTATTCAATTGCGAATTTCAAAATTCAAAATTATTTGATATCAGAATGACATTCTTCGTATTCAGAATGCAATTCGATATGTCTGATGTGCTCTAATGTCCCAAAATAAATACTGTCCAAACGTTCATACCCCAGCCCTTAAGTAAGAGGTAATAATTATGACAATAAATCCGCCGTATAAAACTGAACACAGCTCAATCCAGCCGATTCTAGCCTCATATAGGCCTATAATCATGTAGACCCTAAATGTATTATGTGATGCAAATGTTGACTAGGAAAAAAATATCGCGACCAGGACTCTTTCGTGCATGTACATGTACAAGTTGTGCACAATATGACTACAGAACTTTTAGAACTCTCAAAATCAATACACGGTGTCTTCTCTTATGCTTATGCATTTACTACACATTTCAGTGTCATCGTTTTGAACTATATGTCGGGTTTTTTTAAACTTGACGTTTTATGGCCGCTGTAGCGTTGGATATCGACAGATGTATAAAACCAGTGGGGGGGAATATATGTCCTTTTTTTAAAGTGTACATGATGTAATATTTTTTGTCCTATTTTTTATTGTCATTGTCAATTTGTTATTGTCATACGATGGAGTATATATTATGTTTTATAAAAAGATACAGCTCGCTAAAAGTACACATGCACACAGGTGTATACAATGTCATAAAATTACAATCTCTGTAAAATGTTTATCAGAATTTTTTTTATTAATACCTAGCTGCAGCTCAATAAAGTACATAGCTGGTTTACTAATATCAAGTTAACCAAACGGTATTATGCTTAACAATTTACAGATCGATAAAAGTAAACATGCACACAGGTGTATGCAATGTCATAAAATTACAATCTTTGTAATATGTTTATCAGAAATGTTTTTAATACTTAGCTGCAGCTCGATAAAGTACACAGCTGGTTTACTGATATCAAGTTTAATAACCAAACGGTACTATGCTTAAAAATTTACCGCTCGTAAAAAGTAACATGCACACATAGCTGCAGCTCGATAAAGTACACAGCTGGTTTACTGATAATCAAGTTAACCAAACGGTATTATGCTTAAAAATGAGTACGCGCTCGTTTCTAACTGGAATTTCTGACAAAATCTCGTTCGCGCAGCTCTTACTTTTTGACTCTCGCCTACAGACGAAAGAGCAACAGACCGTGTACAATCAGTCCAAGTCTCAGCATCACCCGATAATGAGGGCCGATTGTTCCACGAAATGCGACAGGCCAGACTGCTACGCACTTACAGCGTATTTATACGGTCTATTGCATAATCGCGAAAACACAACGCTGTATCGCGTATACTGAAGGCACGCAACGCTGGCGTGATTGTTAGACACGTCACGATCGAATCGGCCCTCATGAATATGCGAGAACTCACATCATACAATGCACGGAGACTTTGACTGGTTGTACGCGGTCTGTTGCTCTTTCGTCTGTGCTCTCGCCCCAGTGGGTGTATTAGGCATGTTAGGGGTGGGCAACGTTTTGGCCCGTTCTACTGGGACAATTGTGCGCGGAACACGAGAAAACTTTACCTTTTAACCCCGAATCAAGGTGATTATGTTGTGTAAAGACGGGACAATTTGTAATATATTTACTCTATTTTGCCGCCAAATCATGATATACAATAATAATATCCTAGTTAATTTTTGCCGGTATAATTTAGTTCGCCTATATTTCGCATCTTCCCGAGGTTTTCACCCACGAGTGGCCGAAAAATTGGGGAGAAATTGGGGCATTGCCAGATGTGTTGTAAGGAGATACTTGCTTGAATTGTTTCTCAAAATGAATGTTTGATTGATTGCGACAAACTTGTTTTGCAGAGGATTTTCTATCTCCATCAGTCTTACTTTGTAAGGAACTTAATTTCCTAGTCATTTGTCGGGTTGAAACTTGTAAAGTATAGACATATTTTAAGCACGGATTTGTAATTCTCACTGCACGGATTTTTATTCTCACTGCACGAACGTGCCAGGAGGCACGTTAATATAGCCCCTGGTTCAGGGCTCGTGTTTTTAAAACTCCCGCCACGTCACAAGAAGGCTATATATTGAACAGTGTAGTGGTTGCATGGGGTTTACTCAAGCATATCGATATACCAGTCCTTTGCCTTTGTTGATAAACATTGAGGTCAACTCATCTACAGAACGATTAAACAAAAGAACAAACAAACAGATCACCATCTTACCATTTGTGAGCGGATTGAATGTAACATTGGCTGGAGCTCCAGTACTACCGGCTTCATCATGAGCTTGGACGCTTACTTTAAGGTCCCTAAAAACATCATCGTGTGTGTTGAAAACAGGGAAGATGTAGCAACTATGTTGTGTGATGTTGACACAAGAGGGTAATGGTAACCATCCGAACCCCAACCTGAAATGTTGGAAAGAATAAATAACATGTTGCTCAGGAATTTGGATCAGGTAGAGTATTATATTCCGTCTCCCCTACATTGCTTTAACTTTTAGGTGCCTTTCAGTATCTTTGTGCGTAGCGATATCCCCACCAAGGAATGATGCTAAATCCTTGACTCTGTCCAGAGAAGATGTAGGGGTAGTTATAATCTTGCTATGCCATAACTATTATTGATGGTCTCATTGTGTTAACAAAGATGGTATATAGATAGCTAGTTTTTGAAGACGGGCAGGAAGTACCATTTACCACGGTTGTTTGATGTGATCATTTATTAAATTTTCTAACAAAACTTAATAATAATGTTCAATTCTAGACCTGGACAATACCAACAGCTTACAGCTATCACACTAATATATGCATATATTTTTTAGTTATTTTTAACATAGATTTTTTTAAATACTATAAACTGTATGTTTGTGTTCAAATTGAGGGCGCTATTTACATATATTTTAAATCTAATTTAGCCAAATAATAGAAATTATTCATTACATTTCATGATAAAAAGTTTTTGAAAATTTCCTTGCTATCTATTACTCTTTTTCTGGTGTTTAATGCCACAATACCAGTGTCTACACCTTGTAAAGATTTTAAGATAAATAGCGCCATCAGTGTTCACCTTTTCTTAAAAATGACGTAGTTTTACATGACATCAAAAAACCGTGTTACATAGCCGTATAATATGCGTTTGAACCCACGGAATTTGACCCATATTACTTTTATGACCTCATCACTAAGCTCATGAATCAAAAGTTTGATGAATAGGAAATCCTTGCTAGAGTCCCAGTAGATCAAACTTTTTGGACGAAAATACTACAGATTCTGTCTGCATAGAATAATATTTAGGGATTCAATCATGTTTCACCGTTGTTCATCACCGTTTAACAACGATGCGGCCGCGTCGTCTGCGTGGTTTACTTCGCGAGGGCAGCTTTCGCAAGGGCAGCTTTAGCTGCCCGAGCGAAGTAAACCACGCAGACGCGCCGGACGCGAGTTGTTAAACGGTGATGAACAACGGTGAAACATGATTGAATCCCTTTCAACAACGAAAAGAAGCTAAAGATCGTATAATTCACGATTATTTCACAAGGAAATGTCAGTTAATCATTGTCACTAAGCCTTACAAAACTTCGATGATTTCTCCGTTAATATCAGCAATAAAACGGCAAAGTTTAGCCGCTACCTGAAAAATACTGAATTCAACTTGTAAGCTTGCATACGCACAAAGGTTCCAGGCATGACGAATTTTACGCGCTCTCGCGTAACGCGTAGTCTCGCTCGCGTATACGCTACAGTAAAAGTGTCGATTCATCACGGATTAACAACGGTTGGCTCCTGTACAAAGGTATAGGAGGAGTTGTTGAATAATCTTTCTACAATGATCAACTTAAACTTTAAAATCGGTGCACACCCCCTGAAGAAGAGTTCTGATTTCAGGACTTTTTGACCAGTTATGAATGCTGTAAATCCAGACATTCAAAGTGTCTAAATGCGAAAAAAAATACAGCCAAAAATAGTTCACAATCAAAATTCCAAAATTTGAGTGGCTCATTTTGGACAATTCCGTAATTTTTAAATATATTTTATTGCATTTCAAAGCTTTTTCCAGTGACATTCATTGGCAACTCGTTTTCAGGAAACAAACTTGGAAAGGCAAACATTTCTTTTATTGAAAATTTACCTCTATAAGGGGTGTGCATTTTTCTGGAATAGCCCATTGACTCTATTGAATCTATTATGGGAGCTTACAGAGGCTCCACGATATTGGAACTGACCCTTCGATTAATATAGAAAACGATGCAAACACACTTTTGTACGCGCTAAAGCCTGAAGCCTCTGTGTGCGCAAGCCGTACTACAATCTTTGCTTAACTCATTGCATGGTTGCATGCAAGAAAGTCGTAAATGCATAGTAATAACAAAGGTATTAGCACCGTCTTGCACGAACTGTTTCCTGTTCTGACATAATGCACTTACCCGAAGTAATAAACCGTATAGTAAACAGTGCCATCTTCACTTGAACTACTCGGTGGATTCCAGTGTAAAGTATAATTTAAATTTAGACAGGACACAGTGACGTTAGAAGGTTTCCCTAGCGCAGATTCATCTGAAACGAAAGAGAAAATAAATTAATGATACGACGCCGTGAATCCTGAAGAAAGAAAGAACTCGCCCACACGCTCAAGGGTATAGGAACACAAACATTAAGTGATTTGTCCATTTGCTCAGAAATTTGTTCAATTGCTGACATTAGGCGGACAGTGCCTTATAAAATCGAAGCGGGAAAACCTATGAAAAGGCCAAAATCACCGGTCATAAGCTTATATAATATTCCCAATTCCTAATCTTTCCCCTGTTTTCGATAGCGCAATAGCACCATGCCATTTGGTGCATTGGTTGCGCCAGATTACACAAGGGCATACAGGAAGGGTCACCTGTTACTACTGGTCAATACTGACTTTGACTTGTCCATATGAACACATTCTACATGCCCCGGATGCGAATCGAATAGCTGTCAAAGATCTAGTTCAAACGTGTAAAACAAAGACCACAATGCTTCCAGCACCCACCCTCTTATAAAGGCTCTGACGCAGCACAATCTTACTTAATGCCGCCGTAGAATGCATACAGATCATTTTATTATAAAATATTTTATACATCTCTATTTGCAAGGGCGTTGACAGCTTTTTCGTGTGAGGGGACAAAGCCAAATTTGTCAGTTTTTTGTCCCATTGTGGGGGACAGAGCCAAATGTTCGTCCCCATTTGTCAATGTTTGGTCCCATTTTTTAGTCATTTTAAGGACACTTTACTCTTTGTCCTCATTTTATCCCTAGAAATTTTTATTTTAATCTATATATTACAATCTTATTTATGATAATATAGTGAGCATTTGAAATTTCAATTCACTGGCATTTAAAACATGTGTCGTCCCGTCGTATTGGTCACTTTGGTAACCTTTCTATTGGCTTCCCCTGTAGCGGCCCGATTTGACCAATACAAATACCCGGGTACAAATATTAGCAGAAATATTGCAGCTAGGAATAAATATTGTTAAACTAATTATTGTTAACACTTCGGCGGCGTCGCCGGGAAAATATAATATGTGACCGTACATCACGAATGAGCCGTACAAGTCGGCAAATTGTATTCTGAGATACAGTGTAAAATGTGCATGAAGGTCGTATTCATACCTCAATTTGGTTCTATATGTATCTCATTTTTGATAGCGCCAGTCAAACACCTTTTAAACCAATCGATAATCCTATTGTTGAAGAGGATAATAAGCTTTTACCTATGTCTATAGAATTTTTAAATAGCTCTAGTCTTTGTTTGCTTTGACTAAATCCTGTTCAAGTGGTGGGTTACAAAGCATTGTATTTTGGTATGTACATTATAATAAGCAATTAACAATAAGAGGACAGACATTCCAGAATCTCGTTAACTTTGGGATGATTTAAAATGACCGCCAGTTATGACTGTTTGATATTTATTACCAGCAATGTGGAAAAAGAGACACCTGTAGAACCGAAAAAGGTACCATTTTGTTGAAGGAGCAAAGTTCAACAAACCATAACCCCGCTTCTGGATATCGTTTGAAGTCAAATGATATACTATTTTAACAGTGTTTAAAGCTTCTGATATATATTTTCTAAACACAAAGTAAAACACAATTGACCGGGGCGACTTTACGGCTCATTTGTGATGTACATATGGTTTGTTGCTTTGCTAAACAATTTACATACGAAATAATAATACACAGTAATTTATTTATAATTATCATGATTATTTTAATCATTATAACGCAGAAAAACGTTGTTTATTCTATGCATGAACTCCTTTTTGTAATACTGCTGATACTATTAACACGATCATGACGGTGAACTCATATGGCCCGCGAATCATTGACAACAAAATTAACGCTAAGGCCACTGGGCGTGCTAATGGTCGTTTTATTCATTCAACCGTAAGACAAAATTAATGACATTTTTGATGAATTCGATATAATTAGGGGTTCATTATTACAATACCATTTGGGGCATGATTGTTTTTGTCCAAGGCAGAAACCGTACATACATGTACATATGTAAGGAATAGTTCACTAGTGGACACCAGAGCTGTCACCCCGGGCTGCCATTGTCCCGTTTTATGACAAGAATCAATCAAAATAATAACAAAAAATGTATGCCTGAATCTCTTTATTTAGGTTAAACCATGACTTTCGTCATGCACATAATTGCCTTTAGACATGTTAGAACAGGACCAGCATTCTGGTCGATGCGAACCCTGGGTAGAGGCTGCTATATTCGCCAGCGAAGTGTTACGTGTAATCCGATTATCACTATGTCAACTGGATCAAGCTTTTGAGTTCTGCACCGCGATCGAAATGATCGCAACACAAAGTTTATGGCATGTACTACCAATATTCCAAAAGATGCGTGATCCAGTTAGTAAGGAGTTATGTAACCACTTCGCTGGCAAATAGTTCATGTTTTTCGTAATTGACTACTTCCCACCCGTGGCGTTTGGCTCTGCTAACTCCAATCAGGGACTCCAATTAAGCCGGAGTTAGCGAAACAAAAAACTGAAAGCGAGACCAAAGATGTAACTACATACTCCCAATTATGCAAAGTCAATTTGCCAAGGACTATCTAGCTTAGACTTGGTACAAATGTAATACAAGTAAAATAGAAGTATATTACGTTTAGCCTTTTGCTAATTTTAATCTGCATAATTAATTAGAAACTATTTCAGTTCATTTTATTTTTTCAAGAAATTAATCAAATTCAAAAATCAAATTCTTACTTTTGTTGGGGTAATAGCTTGTCATGTTGGTTTGAAATAATTTGTGTAAGAACAGCATTTTGTTTGATCGGAATACCCTGGGTAAATAAATAAATAAATAAATAAATAAATAAATAAATAAATAAATATATAAATAAATAAATAAATAAATAAATAAATAAATAAATAAATAAATAATAATGATGTGTATGTGATCATAGTCTGCTTCTGTTGATACCTGGTATTGTTTCAAATTTGTTATTGCTATATGTTTCTAAATATTGAGGCACTACGTATGACGTCAAAATACAGTAGCATCAAAATGCTTATGATATTTTCAGAACTGAATCAAAGAGTGATGAAAACAATTAATATGCTATAACCTTTCAGGTTTCAGAATATTATGTATTTTTATGCTTTCATTGTCATGAAATGAGTCAATCTGTCAAGCAACAATTTTCGTATTTAAAAACTGTTTTTTGCAAATGTATGACGAAGGACCCTATCATGTACTACATTAATGTAATTAATGGAATTTTATCAAATAAATAAATAAATAAATAAATAAATAAATAAATAAATAAATAAATAAATAAATAAATAAATAAATAAATAAATAAATAAATAAATAAATAAATAAATAAATAAATAAATAAATAAATAAATAAGTAAAGATTGATCATTTCCGATATACAACGTAATATAATTGATCATATTAATGGATAAGTTCACCTCCAGTAATTTTTGTGACATCATTTGAAACTTTTATCAATACTTTTTGTTGAAGAAACCGGTTGTCAGTACTATTTTATAGATGTATTGTGAAGTCTTCCGTGGTAATAATGACGATGTTAATGTTCTTATTAGGATGATCAGTTTTATATCATAACACTAGTAAGAATTGTCAATGTTTTTATTTACAATCACTCATATGTATCAAGTTAAAAGCGGAACGGCATTACCACATTCAACTCTTAAGAGTTCTTGGAGGACGCAGTCAATAAATGAGCAGTTAATATATCGGTTAAAAATAAGAGCAGCGCATGATTCTCTTTCAGTTCTGTTTAAATATTATTCTTGTTTTGATTTAAAATAATAGATGCGTATGTGAACAAAAACACCTGTATGTCGAGTGCGCGCGGTTGGGTAGGGGTGGGTGCTGAGACGAAAATACTTAGGTATTTTCGTCTCAGGGTGGGCGGGTGTGAGTGGGGAAGGGGTATGTGATTTGGGTCATATTAACCTGAATAACCTACAAGCAAACAATAGACAAAATGAGAAATAAGTCTAAATATTTAATTTAAAAACAAGGCTCAAATGGGTTAACTTTTGGTACCTCATGGGAGAGAAGGAAGCAACATAGGTATATGATAAGGTTTGATGCAACTTGGAAGGAAACATATGAACAAAATGTGAATTAGCTTAACTCTCTTCACGCGGGTGTCGACTGCAGACGACAAGTTTTTAAAAAAAAATCAAATTCAAAAATTTCAGTAATGTAAATGTTCATGACCATATTTGGAATAAGCATGAAAAATGCATTAAAATGAGTACAAACAAGCCTAGTATTGGTCCAGTAGTTCTTTAGATAGAAATAAACGTTCTACCGACTGAAACAATAAAATAATAATTGCTACATGATAAAGCAGGCATTATAGCAGGCAATATAGCGTCTCCTTCAATACGGACGAGGTACAAAACACACTAAGAACCAAAAGATGATACACGAGGATACCTAAAACATATAAAAACAGATCGATTTGAGCTAGGTATAACCAACTTGATGCGGGGAAGAAGACAAAAACGAAGAAGAATAAAAACTAATGCAGTATGCAAACCATGGAAATGTACATACACTGTGCAAGTAAAAATCCAAAACAACAAGGATAAGTAGGGAAAATGTAAATAAAAATACAACCGACATTTTGAGCAGATAAACTGCCCTTCTTCAAGGACAAACATAATATTACAGCAAATGATAGAAGCTAGCTATATACATAGGTAGCAAACACCAAAAATTAATACAATTACAGCAAGTAATTGAACTTAGGTAGTAGGCAAAATATCATACCCACAACTTAGGTAGCGAGCAAGATATCATAACCACTATTTGGGTAGTAAGCAAGATAATCATAACCACACATCGAACTGCAAGCAAAATATCATAACCACAACTTAGGTAGGATGCAAAATATCATAACCATAACTTGGGTAACTGGTAAAATACCACGTAGCAAGCAATATATCATAACCACAACTTGGGTAGCGAGCAAAATATCATAACCACAACTTGGGTAACTAGCAAAATATCATAACCACAACTTGGGTAGCGAGCAAATTATCATGCACAACTTGGGTAACTAGTAAAATATCATAACCACAACTTGGGTAGCGAGCAAAATATCATAACCACAGCTTGGGTAACGAGCAAAATATCATAACCACAACTTGGGTAACTAGCAAAATATCATAACCACAACTTGGGTAGCGAGCAAAATATCATAATCACAGCTTGGGTAACTAGCAAAATATCATAACTACAACTTGGGTAACTAACAAAATATCATAACCATCACTTGGGTAACTGGCAAAATATCATAACCACAACTTGGGTAGCGAGCAAAATAACATTACTACAACTTGGGTAACAAGCAAAATATCTAACCACAATTTAACTAGCAAAATATCATAACCACACATTGGATAGCAAGCAAAATATCATATTAAACCACAACCTAGGTAGCGAGCAAAATATAACCACACATTGGCTAGCAAACAAAATATCATAACCACAACTTGGTAACTAGCAAAATATCATAAAAACAACTTAACTAGCAAAATATTATAACCACACATTGGGTAGCAAGCAAAATATCATAACCACAACTTAAGTAGCGAGCAAAATATAACCACACATTGGCTAGCAAACAAAATATCATAACCACACATTGGGTAGCAAGTAATATATCATAACCACCACTTGGGTAGCGAGCAAAATATCATATCCACAAGCAAGCAAAATATAACCACAACTTAGGTAGCGAGCAAACTATAATCACACATTAGGTAGCATGCAAAATATCATAATCACAACTTAACTAGCAAAATATCATAACCACACATTGGATATAGCGAGCAAAATATCATAACCACAACTTGGGTAGCGAGCAAAATATCATAACCACAACTTGGGTAACTAGCAAAATATCATAACCACAACTTAAGTATAGCGAGCAAAATATCATAACCACAACTTCGGTAGCGAGCAAAATATAACCACACATAATTTTTGGCTAGCAAGCAAAATATATTATCCACAACTTGGCTAGCAAGCAAAATATTAGAACCACAACTTAGGCAGCAAGTAAAATATCATAACCACAATTTAGGTAGCAAACAAATTATCATAACCACAATTTGGGTAACTAGCAAAATATCATAACCACAACTTGGGTAGCGAGCAAAATATCATAACCGCAACTTAGGTAACTAGCAAAATATCATAACCACAACTTGGGTAACTAGCAATATATCATAGCCACAACTTGGGTAGCGAGCAAAATATCATAACCACAACTTAGGTAGTGAGCACAATATCATAACCACAACTTGGGTAGCGAGCAAAATATAACCACAACTTGGGTAGAGAGCAAAAATATAACCACAATTTGGGTAGCGAGCAAAATATAGATAAATCCAAGACACACTCCAAGATGGTTGAACATGATTATATGCTTCTGATAAGTGAGGCCCTATGGCTTTAAGAAACAGATCTGTAAAGTAATGTAGCTGTATCAACACAAGTCCAAATTATTAACCACAAATTGGGTAGCAAGCAAAATATCACAACCACATCTTAGGTAGCAAGCAAAATACCATAACCACAACTTGGGTAGCAAGCAAAATATCATAACCACAACTTGGGTAGCAAGTAAAATATCATAACCACAACTTGGGTAGCAAGTAAAATATCATAACCATACATTGGATAGAAAGCAAAATATCACAACCACAACTTGGGTAACTAGCAAACTATCATAATCACAACTCATGCAGGTAGCAAGCAAAATATATATCCACAACTAACACGATTTTGCTTTAAAGGTCCTTGACCCGATCGGCAGCCTCATCCCCAATTTTCTTCATCAAAACCATGAAAACTAAGATTTTGGTATCAGAAGAAATCTTATGGTACATTGTTATAAACGGTTTTTCTCGTATCAAAACCGCTGGAACAATACAACTCAAAATTTGAATGGTAGATCTCACTGTTATTAGAACATGAAAATCGGACCACGCTTTCTTAAAAAAGTACAAACTAAGTCATTTAAAAGTTTCAAGTGTATCATGTTTACTATATTTTTAAAGTTTACCGATCACGAACAGAACTTTGTCATGACAACTCGTGGATTTGATACAACGTGATCAGTCATCTGGACAAAAGTTTGCCGCAAGAGTTGTTCACTTTGGAAAGAAAATGTCGACACACGCGATATTCCCAAAAAGTTTTTTTGATATAAAATAAACCACAATTGTGAAATGTGAAGGTCGCTCAGTGCTGAGATCGAGGGTAGCTGAGAGTATAATGAGGCAAAGGAGAATTATTAAACGAATTATTCCACACTCTCAAAACTTCAAAATGAATAATGATCCCTGATCATGTCACCCAATGCTCCTACACCTTTTTCATCTCCAAGCAACTCCTATATTATCTTAAATATATTAAGTGTTTTAACACTTAACACATTAAAGATAATTAAATTCTATTCATTTAAAAAAAAAAGAACCATTCAGATTAAAAAAACCAAAAAGCATTCACTTGCATATTTGACAGTTGGCTATTAGGATTGATTTGATATTATGACTATTCAACACCTTTTCAAAGTTTAAGCTTGTCAAAATGCTTCCACCCCATGGAAAGATGTATCGACGAAGCATCGATTAATCGGTATTTCATACTATGCCTTACGCCCATGCCCTTTTTGTGACAATGTTCCATATGAAGGAATGTAATATTTACATTGAAGTCCTAAAAATCAATCGAATCGTATTGATCAAATAATGATCAAAGTTAAGCATGATGTCCGATGATTGACAAGTGAATATACAATTAATAACCATTATTATATACCATTATCACAGCAATATAAATGTCATAACGACTGCTCAGAAGTGTGTAGCTGCCATATGTAGCTGCCATGTGTAGATGAGTACAGTACTGTGTGTAAATTGCCAAATATTCACAGGGCAGCTATTGCACTTACCCGCTTCTGGCACTGAGCAGTCGAACATGAATGCAAACAGTACAAGTCATTTGTAAGTTAATAGAGAGCTTGCGAAATGACGTTACGTTAACTTTAACTTTAACTTCTAGAGGATTATAGAGGATTATGTATTCAAACCCATCTTGGTTTTGAATACATAATCCTCTATAATCCTCTAGAAGTTAAAGTTAAAGTTAACGTAACGTCATTTCGCAAGCTCTCTATTATAATTGTTCGCACTTGCTATGAAGATATTATGTTAATTAACATGATTAAGCTGAAAAGCTACCAAGAGCATGTTCAATTGCCTATAGGAGCTTTCTGCTTATAGACTATAGAGGTTATCCACGTTACTCATGTGTGACTTCTAACAAAAGGCGCTGGTTCCCGTATAGTATTCCTCATTCAAACAAATTCAATGAACGACCTCGGAGTTACTTGCATGACTTTGGCGGGCTATTTTGAAATAGTCATGGTTGCACATGCAGGTGCTTCTTTTGAAAATCCTAAACAAGGTATAGCAGTCGCTGAAAGGATATGCAGCTTATAGAACACGGATAACCTCTATACCTAGTAATAATAATTTTCATTTCGATTTCATAAGTAACGACTGCACAAGGCATCACCATGATCACACCAAACTTGGTTGTCGAGTTAATTTTAGATTACGTATAATTATAGACTTCTCCGTAGTCCACTTGCCCATTGTGCATATATACTAGTACTCTGGCTATTATATTTAAGCATAAAACTCTGATTTGTATGAGCACATCCGATCTTTTCAGTCACCGCACTCCCTCCCTCTGTTAGCTTCCCAAGTGAATTTTACTCGGGCTTTCGTGAAACTGGTAGATTCTAAAATCAGAATTGTTCAGTATTGAAGTGAGCCATTATAATTATGCCATTAACATATGTTGCATTGAATAATATCTTAAAGCCTAGTGACGTATATACTTTACTTTTAATGTCAATCAACGTTTTATAACCATATAATTAGATGTAATTAACATCAGTATAATTTCGAGTTCAACCGAATGCGTTCATCATGATTATAGCATATTCTATTTATCAAAAATCGACTATGGCATAGTCCAGCAATAAAATTAGTATAAAGTTCACTTTTCAAAATGAATTATAAGTTAATGTCATGGTTTCTATCATATTTGTACCACTGCCAACATGGAGAATACCTTCCTAGAAACTACTGAGCCATTTTCCCTTATGTTCATATAATTATTCAATATTTCTATATCATGTAACACAACAACTTGTATTTACATGATTTACTTTTCAAATCTAATTTATATTTGTGTCATTGAAATGACATTTCTTCCTACATGTACCGTAAGCCAATTTTCTCTTCCAGTACGATTCAAATTACAACTGCTTTCTCATGTTCTGCAACGACCACGATTTGCAAATCAAATCATTCACATCTCCAGCACACATATTTTCACTTACATGATATGTAAATTCTTACTATAACATGAATGTGATGTTTTGGCGATACAATGATTTCACCTTGAGAAGAAAAAACAGGGTATCTGTTCGGAATTTTAAGATGTTGAACATGTTGAACTTGAACCGGCTCGGGAACTAGCGATACATAAACAATTATTTTTCACCCCACATATTAAATATATCCTTAAAAATCTCTTCTCAGTGTTAATGCCCACAACACCCCTATATACGAAACACATAACATATTCAAATATATCAAACTATATGTCATAAAGTTCAACTATAATCGGCCTTATTCTTGTATGTTCTACAGTAAAATTGACTCGATTTACTTCTGTATGTAATAAACATACCACGCATAAATAAATTAAATTTCGGAATTTTACATTTTCCAGAGGATTAAAAGCGCTGTAACTCGCTGCGTTATAGTGAATCATCACAATCAGATCGCATCAACTAGGCTGGTTGAAACTGGCGCAAACCTATCCGCACTTAGATTGTTACATCCACCCATTTTCTGCAGCTCCCCAAATTCCATTGGGTAAAGGAAGTTTTTGATAACCAAACAACTAATCACCGATTTTGAAAGCAGGAGGAAACCGGAGATCCCGGAGAAAACCTGCGAGAGCGAGCATGGATCGGAATAAACCAAATGCATATACAGGCCTTCGGCACGGCCGGGGCTTGAACCTGGGACCTCAGTGGTGCAAGGCGAGGGAACTACCGCTGCGCCAACTCGCTCCCACATAACCCTTAACCATATTATATGCAAAAATAAATTTAAAAAAAACTGTTCAAAAATGTAGACAGTTATCATGGTATGGTAATGAATCGAAATCAAATTTTGATCTAGTGGTAGAAAAAAAAAAGTCGACCTGGTGATCATATCAGTTGGTTACGTGGGTGATACAGCATAATCACTTAATAACCAGGCAAACAAACTTAACCAAATAATATCATGAGAAAGGAAAATCCAACAAGAAAATATTTATGCATATAAACAAATACAATCAAGGGATTAAGTGTCCTTGAACATCTGCTCAGTGAACCCAAATAATATATAGTCCTATATATGAATTGAATTGAAGTCCATTATGCCGTGCCATGACCCTGTGAAGTTAACCCTATGATTATATATAGAATCACAAAAAAGGTTATAATTACACAAAATGTTTTCGACAATATTCGCAAAAGGTTAGAAAAGGTTGCCAGAAAACTTTGAAATGTCGGTTTATATAAAGTGTATAATTATAAAGGGTATAATGTTTTCATATTATTCAAAAACATTTTTGGAAAACTTTACTGCAAAATATTTGAACATATAATGTTATTTTTAAATATTTCGTCAAGTGCTCACGAAATATTTGGCAAAAAATGTTTGCAAAAATGTTGATAATAACATTTTTTAAGATTTTAAAAATGTTGTTGTAGTGTGTTTTTATACAAACCTTTATAAAAACCCGACATTTCATATTTAATGTTGTATTCGCCGTAGAAGTGATGATGCATCATGGAGTCGTCCATTATCAACCGGTGGGTGCCTATTACCGAAGAAACATTGATATTTTTTTTGTTTTGTCATAATTTCTTTTTGTCTTCATCTTTTTTCAACTTTTTTGAAAACAAAACAAAAATGACAAGACACAAAACACAACAAACAAAACAAAATTGTTTGTCATTTGGTGTATTAAATTTGCATATTCAAACTGCGATACTTAATACGTAAAAAGTACAAAATGGTTCACCTCGGCAACAACTGTGACTGACATTTGAAAATCAATGTATGTTGATTACTTGTAAAAAGCGATAGAAGAACATATTCAACAATTTCCGTTTCCATGTTTGTGCAGTATTATCTTTGTCTTGTTTCTCCACTTCAAGTTGGTATACCTGGCTCAAATCAAAAGTTTACAAATAAAATATACTTCATATCGAGGGCTTAGAGCCATAACTAGCTATGTCCATTTGTTTTCTCAATTACATGTTACTCATTTCGGTAACAAATGGACGGTTAATTCTGCCCTCAATAAGAAAATGTAAGTGACTTTGGGGTATATGCATGGTCACTTGCGTATAACTAACTGTTCAAGTGACAATGCATACCCAAAAGGCACTTGCATTTATTATGGAGGGCATAATTAACCGTACATTTGTTGCCGAAATGAATAACATGTAATTGAGAAAACAAATGGACATAGCTAGTTCTGGCTCTAAGCCCTCGATATGAAGTATTTTTTATTTGTAAACTTTTGATTTGAGCCAGGTATACCAACTTGAAGTGGAGAAACAAGATAAAGATAATACTGCACAAACATGGAAACGGAATTGTTGAATATGTTCTTCTATCGCTTTTGAGAAAACTAATAGACATAGCTAGTTCTGGCTATAAGCCCTCCTGTTGAGGTGAATTATCAATAAAACTGCACCCGGATGATAGCAACACTTTTTTAAGTGTTTGGTATAGCTGAAGTGTGCGGAGTGCTTATATGATATGAGTTCCGGAACAAGGAAAGTCTACACTGCCATGGTTATTGCACTTAATATTAAGAGTATAGCCACTTAAGAGTCATTTTGTGATGATATTTACATTTCTAATAAAATAGTACCGGCAGACACTGACGACACTTCAGTGAGATGAGCTGAGATGATCACGATAATGAATTACGAAAATAAGGTGTTCTGGTGCATTACTGACCTGCCCCCGAGCCTACGTGTTGTCCATCTGCATGCTAATGGCGTCAAGCCATGTCTAAAAGTAGCATTTCCCCTTAAGACATGAAAGATATCTTTCATACTCAAGATATAGTGAAGTTATAAAAACCTTTCGATGAAAATTCATATTCAAAAGTATTGACATACTGCTTTTCAATGATTTTGACCTAAGGGAATGGCCATAATTCAATACAATGTTTCCATGGCTACTTGTATTAAATCGTCCCCAATCAAGATTCATTATAAACTGAAGTAACCTATAACTGATCATTTTGTACAATTGGGCTATTGTAGTTGAAATACATCCACCCTCTACATGGGAGAGCGTGGCGCAATGGTTAGGGTACTTGCCTTTAGTGCATGAGGTCCCGGGTTCGATTCCCGGCGGTGGCGATTTGCTGGGATATTGACTTGGAAAAAAAAAGTCTGAAATTAATTGGCAACTTCTGTAGATTAAATTCAGACTTCCGCTCTCCCCATGGTTCATTTAGAATTGGGTAAATGAATCATGAAAGTACTCCGTCCTTCGGAGGGGACGTTAAGCCGTCGGTCCCGTGTACAGAGCCATACCTGTACATGTATCTCACAGCCAGTTTCGAAAAGAGTAGGGTGTTAACCCCTGACTGTTCCCAACCCGTCCCGGTGTTCAAATGGACCCCAATGGAAATAAGCTTCAATAGAGGCTTTCTTGGGCTATCCAGGGTTGTCAAAACCCGAACAAATCAAATCAAATGGATAATATGACCATAATATTCCACACAGGGAGTGTGAATTTCAAATGAGATAACCTGAATGGGTGACTCCATTTGAAATCTTATGCACCCGGCGGCCCCTTCGTGTGGCAGATATGATCATATCTTCCATAGGGGGGATGGATTTCAATTCGAATAGTCATAATTTGATTTGGTTTCAATGCTGGAGACCTAATTCTCCACATAAAGGCCCATTCAGTGATCCCAGCGAAGGCGTAAAATATATGATATTTTATCAATTGCCTGGGAGTGAAGTGTAAGTCTTTAAAATTGCCATTAGTATTTTTGCTATGATATATTTGGTAAAAAACGAGGAAACAGCATATTGACCTATAAATAGTATAGAAATTTCGGCTAAACCACCGTGTTAGCACATATATGACTAACAAAGATTTTTACTTTCTATGAAGATGATATTCAAGGGGTCCTATACATTCTGTTTTCAAGGTGTTCACAATGCAATGATACCAGCATAGATTAAGAGTGTCGAATTGCATTTATCAGTGACTAGCATTCATCACTTCACTTGTAAGATTTGTTTTGGTTTCCATTTGATAGTAAAAGAGCTAGTGTATACTCTTTTGATCGTGTAAATTCTTCCATAGAGTGAAAGTTTGCGTAAATACTGAATTTTCGATACATAATTTTTAATCGAGTATTATGATAATTATTTTGTCAACTTGTTATCATCTTTTTCTCCAAATATACAATAATTATCATGTCAAATATGTAGCAAAATAGCTTAGAATCATCGGTGCAAATCTTTCACCCTATATAATTGTCCACAATCAACTCATATTGGAGACTTGCCACAAAGTTGACTTTAGTACTGATATCATTTATTTGTTATTTCAACGTCAGTGAGGCAATACATCAAAAGGAAACGTACTGGATTTCTATTTGGTTTGTTCGTATAGCGTGAGGTTTACTATTCACTTGACAATTAAAAGTCTACAAGATCACCCCACAGAGACACGCAACCACCATCCCAGCAAACACAAACAAGTTTTCATATACACTAGGTCGCTAGTAATAAATAAAAAAGGTCGCTAGTTATAAATAAAGGTTATTAAAGGAGGATTTCGTGATCCTATAGCATCCTTTTTTATGACATTTTTCAGTAGATATCCACGAAAAAAGCTTATTTCCAAAATTTCAGTTGATTCCGATTTTGCGTTTGCGAGTTATGCATGATTATGTGTATTACACTGCTCCATAGACAATGTGTTGTAATTTCGTTCTGGTGCACCAGAACGAAATTCAAATTTAACGATATTTTTGCTAAACGAATTAATCTACAAGAAATATTTGGTACATAAACATTATGTAGCCAGAGGTATCCAGTGGTGTAAAAATCTCAACTTTTTTTGGGAAAAGTGGGGGATGAGGCTGTGGATCACGAAATGCCCCTTTAAGGGACGCACCATTAGACTTAGGGGTAGGAAGTTGGGGTCTTGTAATGGCAGGTGCCCGGAGGATTTAAACCATAACGAGATCTGGGCGACCAATCACAAGCCAGATCCATTTAAAGATGCATTACATCATGGCCAATTTTAGTAGGCCAGAAATCCGACAATCCCATCCATAGACAGCCGTGTTAAGCATGCAAACCGCAATCCAAAGTCAGCAGTAGTCCACTTGGAAAGCTAACAAACAGAGGGAGTACGGTGACTGAAAAGATCAGATGTGAAAATCTATCAATTGTGCACAAATTAATTGAATCAGAGTTTTCAGCTTAAATGCAATAGCCAGAGTATGCACAATTGGCAAGTGGACTACGGAGAAGTCTAATTGACGTTTAAAGCTATTCAACGTCTGAACGTGAATGTTTAAAAAATGTTTTTAACTTTTCAATAAAATATTTTGCGTTTCCTGAGATTTACATTGGCAACGGTTGAAGTTGCACAATAATAATTATTCTAATTCAGTGTAAATTACCGCCCATCCATGCATGGTCAATGAGCATATGATCCGACTTTTACAATCACCATATTCATATAATTAATCATGTTATTGTTAATAGTTTTAACCATGCTAAATCATTAACCATAAAAGCCTATCATGTTAATAGCCATTTTAATTAAACATAGCTCTTGGGTCCAAATCATACAGCTCACAGCTCACTGACATTTAAAAATATCACCAAGGCTGTAGGCCTATCTGATTTGGACCGCATATATTTACAGAGAAAACAGTATAATTGGCTACATTTTTGATCTATTGAATGTATTTTATTAGCATAAGCATGAAAGCAGGTATTATTTTATTTGCTGTCTTTATTCCTCTAATTTCTGTACAACTGACATTATCCCATTTCGCGGGTTCTTTGCAGTGTGCTAGCAGATGAGGGGCACATTGATAATGCAAACTACTGACTTCAAAAGTTCAAGGTCATGGTATCGTTTGATAATTCATTTCACAATTATACATGTGAGAACACTTTCTATTTTACAATATCTGTGATTGTAGATCAATTGAAAAGGGCATTTCGTTTTCCACAGCATCATCCCCGGTCCCCCACTTTTCTCCCAAAAGTTGAGATTTTTATACCACATGGAAACCTCTGACTACATAATGTTTATGTACAAAAAAAATTCTTGCAGATTAATTCGTTTAGCAGAAATTACGTGAATTTTGAATTACGTTCTGGTATACCAGAACGAAATTACAACTATGGGGCAGTGTAAATAGGGCCTATACATACATAACTCGCAAAACGCAAAATCTGAATGAACTGAAATTTTTGGAATAGGCCTAAACTTTTTTTCGTGGATGTGTACTGAAAAATGTCATGAAAAGAGGATGCTAGGATCACGAAATACTCATTACATTAGGAAAGGAATTTGGAGAAAACCTTCTGTTAATAAAATACTATGCTGAGCCACCAGCCTGGGTGACTCACGCTCCAGTAATTTCAGATGATTGAGCTCAGTAATACATCAAAGAATGTCTTCCAATTCATGAAAACAAATAGATAATCAGCTTATCGGATTAAAAGCTTGAGGGAAGGTCTTGCTGCTCAGCAAGTGTGTTTGTAATTATCAGAAGGTTTTCTTCAAATTATTTCTCTAATGAATACCGGTTATTTATTTTTGGCCAATTTTTAAACACAATTTTACGCTCGTATTTGGTTAATTTGAATTCTTATATAGTTGTGTATATCATTTGTAGTAAAAACACTGTAATTTGAACGGACTGAATTTATCTTAAGGCTATTTTGATGTCAGGGCATAGAATGCAAGGGTATCTGAACAAGACCCTTTTGCATAATTGTAATCGACACCTGCGCCCTTTTATCTCATTTTATAGCTATTTAGAATATACATGTATCAGTGTTTCATTCTGATGAGTATTTGAAATGAAAGGCGTAATGCTTTTAATTATAAGAAGTAAAACTGAACCAGATGCTATGAAAATCTATCTTCCAGCAAAATAATCTTAATTTTGTTTTGATTTTGAATAAGGGTCCAAAACATGGGTTTTTATGGTATTTTTTGTATGCTGTGACAATCAAGCCCAAAGACTTGTACTAAGGCTATTTTCAGGTTACGCATTCTAATTTTTGGAAGACACATTTTCAAATATCTTTTATAAACGAAGTATCAAAATTAACATAAAACACTAAATTTATGAGCAAACTCATAGCAAACTATTCCCTATTACAGAAAAATACAGCACTAATTTTTGGGGATTTAAAAGATATTATCGTGTTTTGCCAAACAATGAAACAAAACACAGCTAAATCCTAATCCTTTAGTTCTAACTGGCAATGAAAGGTTTAATTTTAATATTTGGCCAATTTTTGAAAATAAGGGCCAAAAATATGGGTTTTTATGGTGTTTTTGTATGCTGTGACAATCAAGCCCAAAGACGTGTACTAAGGCTATTTTCAGGTTATGCATTCTAATTTTTGGAAAACACATTTTCAAATATCTAAAAGTACAAGTATCAAAATTAACATAAACCACTAAATTTATGAGCAAACTCATTATAGCATATATTTCACATTTTGAATGCTTAGACTTTAGACAAGTCTTTGAATTTTGTGACTGCAATTGTGATAAATTATGCAAAATTTTCCCTCAAATTGCAAAACTATTAACATTTGACCTTTATTGTCAGGTAGAACTAGCTAAAGGATTAAGATTTAGTTCCGTGTCATTTGGCAAAACAAATGATATTTTTAATGCAAAATAAAAACAAACAAACAAACTAGTTCTGTATTTTTCTGGAATATAGGGAGTCAGTCCATTAATTCAAGTTGTTACCATAATTTACAAAGTAGGCCTATTCCATTAATGCATGCTGTCTCGTCTCTATAAATGACATAATTAAATATAAATTACTGTGATGTAATAATGTTATGTAGCATATTGCACGCTGCTACAGGTGCTTGCTCTAATTTTGCGGATTCTTAGTAATTCTGAACTTTAAATACAATGATTTTTAATTAACATGGGACGCATTCATTTCTAAATTTCTAAATGTTTTGTAATTTTTATTTTTATTGTACCGAAACAAATGATCAAAAATTCCGAATAAATTATGTAATTTACATTAATTTTAAGGCTTGGTCAGTGTCAGATAATGAGCCAGACCCGAATTTGAACAAAATCCAGATTCACAATGTTATACTTGAGTGATATCGTGTGATTCTGTAAAATATTCTTTGTCATGCATGACACTCAAGAAAAGAAGATAAAAAAAAAGGAACAGAGAAGAAGAAAAGAAGAAGAAAAAAGAAGAAAAAAAAAAGAAGAGGAAAAGAAGAAGAAAAGAAGATGGAAAAAGAAGGAAAAAAGAAGAAAAGGGAGAAAAAAGAAGCTAAATTGTAAACTTGTCACTTTTTATATCTTGATGATACACACATTTGTAAATCCCAACTGCATATTTTGATAAATTTTATTTTACTATTTCAGTCGTTTTTGCAATTTAAAAGGTAAGAAAGTTTTTGTTGAATCAGCCGGGTACACACGCGCAACAACGCAACGACTTTTTGTGAGTACATGAATAGTTAATTAAAATTTGGATGTTAAAATTTTCCCGACAATCGGCATTTTATGCACACCTCAATACCCACGAATAGTCCTGTAACTATCAAACTTAGAATTTAATTAATTAAACAATGTTTATTACTGTTTGTTGTGAAACAACATACATCCCAGCAAACACAAAAATGTTTTTAAAACGTTTTAAACATGCATGTTATATTTTGGGTTTGGTTTAGATAAAACGTTTTAATAACATTAAATGTCGGGTTATACAAAGGTCATGGAAACGTTTTAGAACGTTTTGTATGAAAACATGCTACGACAATACTTTTATTATTTTAAAATGTTTTCAAAATGTTATTGTAAAATATTTTTTGCAAACATTTTTTGCCAAATATTCTGTCAACACTTAAATAACATTATGCTAGAATATTTGAAGTAAGTTATCAACAAATGTTTTTGAATGTTATGAAAACGTCTTATACCCTTTATATATTCTTTATATACATTAGAGAACGAATTTAGAGAAAACCTTCTGATAATTACAAACACTCGCTGAGCAGCAAGACCTTCCCTCTAAGCTTTTAATCCGATAAGCTGATTATCTATTTGTTTTCATGAATTGGAAGGCATTCTTTGATGTATTACTGAGCTCAATCATCTGAAATTACTGGAGCGTGAGCCACCCAGGCTGGTGGCTCAGCATTGTATTTTATTAACAGAAGGTTTAATCCAAATTCATTTCCTAATGAACCCGACATTTAAACGCTTTCTGACAACCTTTTCTAACCTTTCGCGAATGATGTCGAAAACGTTTTGTGTTTGCTGGGATGTCAATATAAGTGGAACTGTGTGGATGGATTAAATACCTGTTCCTGAAGAAGTGAGTGAATTTTTTGCTTTGTCTTCTGTAGATTTACTGAAAGCTGGTTTATGAAACAACACATCTGTCAAGTGTATGTACTTATAGCGCAAAGGATATCCGGGGAATTACCCCGGGGAATTACGCTGGACAAGTTTGAATCATGATATCATATTATACATCAGTCGTAAAAATATGCGCTGCAGCCTGGTTAATAGCAACGAGATTTCCCGCCATTGACCATGTGGACGATTTCAGATGGAAAAGGGTGAAACATCATAATTAAAAATTGACAGAAATTTGGTAAAAAATTGAAAAGCCAAAATATTTCAGTTCAAACTTTAAGTACACAGACTAATGAATATAGAATTCAAGAAAACGGGAATTCGGCATTTTTTAAACATGCCATGGTTCAAGGTGGCTGTGTACTCTCATGGTAAAAGTGCCATAACTTTGTAATTATTCACGCAAGACATATAAAAGTATACATTTTTATAAAGGCAAGACATCAATGTATCTCAATATAAATACAGATTTGGTGTAAAAACAACAATTATAAATAAAATCACAAAAAAGTGAATTTTCGGCAATTTTTGTTCGGTATATACATCATAACAAAAAAACGCTCTTTCCAAAAATGTTTGTTTTGTTTTTTTTCCTAATCTAGAGGCACCATTCCAAAAAAGGTTTTTTAGTTTTTTGATATTGGCCTTATTTTTTGAGATATTGACGAATTTATTCCACTTTTGCACCATATTTCACCAGTTTTTAAACTTCAATATGGCAATATTTTTTCGCTCGCTTCGCGCGCATTTCTGCCATAAACTTATTCTGTCACTAAAAGGTGCTGGATTAATTATACTTTAAAAAAATACAGTGGCTTGCGCATGAGGATTTCATGATGGCCTAAGAAATAACAAAACAATGTGCGCGAAGCGCACACGTATGAACTATAAAAATGTTAGGTTCTTGAATGGGCTCCGAAACTTGCACCTCATATAGCGTGACCTAAAATCTAATCTGCGCCTGAGTAATTTTTCATTGGTGACTTCTAGCCCTCAGATGAGTTTTGAAAAAAAAGGTTGTGACTCCTGAATAATAATAATTGACGATGCATGGATGATTTATAATAACTCAAATTTAAAT
The DNA here is from genome assembly GCF_039555335.1 of Amphiura filiformis. Classification (NCBI taxonomy): domain Eukaryota; kingdom Metazoa; phylum Echinodermata; class Ophiuroidea; order Amphilepidida; family Amphiuridae; genus Amphiura; species Amphiura filiformis. The sequence continues at coordinate 65,358,953 of NC_092632.1, read as the reverse complement.
TAGAACGATATACATATGTTCCTGGACACAAAGCACGATATTGATTTGTATAGACCTACATGTACATAATTATGTATTTTGTTAAACAAAGATAATTATCGTCAAACAAATCTATAACTATAAATATTCGATAATTAAAGTATGTTAATTAATAAACTAAAATAAGCATACATAAACTACATACATCTCCGCTCATGAAACAGATTGTACTGTTTGTACATCAAAAATACATTCTAAGGGAACGATGTAATTATTAAGGGATCCAAAATGAGCGTTTATTGCGTTTCGACAGTATTTTTTTTGGGACATGAGAGCACCTCAGACCTATCGAATTGCATTCTGAATACGAAGCATGTCTTTCTGATATCAAATAATTTTTATTTTTTTAAAATCACAATATAATACAAATTTTATGACAAATTATTAAAATTTGATATTTTTTCAAATTTTGATATATAACAGTCCTCGAAGTAAATTATATAAATCTAATGATATATTCTTAAAAGTGTATGTAGCAGGGAGGAAAAGCCGACGGTCAATTGAAAATTTTGACCTTTCATATTGAAAATATGGATTTTTTCCCCAAAAAGACCTAATTTTTTTGTGTTTTGGGAAAAAAAATCCATATCTTCAATACGAAAGGTCAAAATTTTCAATTGATCGTCGGCTTTTCATCCCAACTACATACACTTTAAGTATAAATCATCAGATTTATAAAGTTTACTTCAAGTACTGTTAAATATCAAAAATATCAATTTTTAATGATTTGCCATAAAATGTGTATCAAATTGCGAATTTCAAAAATCAAAATTATTTGATATCAGAATGACATTCTTCGTATTCAGAATGCAATTCGATATGTCTGATGTGCTCTAATGTCCCAAAATAAATACTGTCTGTCAAACGTTCATACCCCAGCCCTTAAGAATCACACTCTGTGCAATAAAAATACTATTTGATAATTAAAATTGACAAAATTTGTTTGGCAAAAATTGGCGTTAATTCTCATTTTGATTTTGATGTTTCAGTGCTCGTAGGGCTAGTTCCAACACTACATGGCTCACTAAGTTTATATACTCAGTAATGGCTATTTTTTAATGACAATTTATGGTCTGATGATTGCCTTGTCTGCATGTGTCCATATGGTCATCTAAATGAATAGTTTTAACATGTTTAATAAGATATTTTCTCTTAGTTTTAATGAGGATAATTGATGAATATATTGAAAATGCGCTACGGTATAAGAAAAAGAGCAGGTATCGGAGATGGGCAATACGGTTAATAAACATAGCATTATTCAAAATACAATGCAAATAAATTATTGAATCAAATTCGTCCATCTATTTAGGACATTGAAGAGTGTGAAACTCGCATAAAATACGGGGTTTGTATATTATATATTTTGGCCCGTATCCACGCATAACTGCGCGTATATGCAGTTTGGTTAAAAGCTCTTTGGTGGACAATAAAGTTGGATTAAGGCGGGTGGGAGGGGAGCATAATCTATTTAGCGGTGAGACGAACAAAGCTGACACACAAGAGGAATGGTACGGGTTTTATATGGGAGATCCAATTGCAAGGCTTGATAAGGGGTGTCATATCCGCCCATTTTCTCGGAAGGTACTGGGGCGTAGCAAGAGCCTAGGGGCCCATAGACAAGGAGCAATACGGGGCCCTTTTAACATCTCCTTTATTAGCCTTATGCCCTAAGGGAACAACCCGACAGTTTGATGAAGTCCTATAAACGAAAGTCCTTTCGTTAGGAGGCTGAACCCCTCCCCTCCCTCTGACATAAATGTGAAATATCGAAAATTCCAATATTTCTAGGCAAATAAGAAAACTAAGTGGCCCAAAATTATATGGTTTAATTAACCATAAATTGGTAAATGGCCATTTGCGACTCAGTTTTCTATAATCTTTAATATATAGGCTACATGAATTTTAAGGCCGCTGTTAAGGGATGTGGAATGAGCGTTTGGACAGTATTTTTTGTGGGAGATGAGAGCACGCCAGAGATATCGAATTGCATTCTGAATACGAAGAAAGTCCTTCTGATATCAAATAATTTTCATTTTATGACAAATTATTAAAATTTGATATTTTGATATATAACAGTCCTCGAAGTAAACTTTAAAAATCTAATGATATGTACTTAAAGCGTATGTAGCTAGGAGGAAAAGCCGATGATCAATTGAAAATTTTGACCTTTCATATTGAAGATATAGGCCTACATTTTTCCCCCAAAAGCCCTATTTTTTGGGTGTTTTTGGGAAAAAATCCATATCTTCAATACGAAAGGTCAAAATTTTCAATTGATCGTCGGTTTTTCATCCCAGCTACATACACTTTAAGTACATATCATCAGATTTATAAAATTTACTTCGAGTACTGTTAAATATCAAAAATATCAATTTTGATTATTTACCATAAAATGTATATTACATTGCAAATTTCAAAAAATCAAAATTATTTGATATCAGAAGGACATTCTTCGTATTCAGAATGCAATTCGATATCTCTGGTGTGCTCTCATCCCCCACAAAAAATACTGTCCAAACGCTCATACCCCATCCCTTAAATAGATTAACTTTTTCATACCATAGGCCTACATTAAGTAATTAACACACAGGAAACAAGAGGCAGACATTTTGAATCTTTGTTGTTGGTTTTTATATGTCGGGGAATGATGTTAAGGGGGTACGTACTACACCGCTCGATAAATTTGTGTCTATTTTTGCATTTTTCTCAAAAACTAATAACACACTGGTAACAAAAGTTATGCATATTATAGGGGCATGGAATCCAATTACTACACTGGAATTTCAGTAACTCAAGACAAGCGGTTCGTTATTTATGATAAGAAAAGAGGTACAGCTAGGATGTACCTAATTTCACAAATTTACCACAGGGGTGTAGTACCCCCTTAACAATTGTTAACATTATATTTATTCATCTGTCATTGATGATGAGAGTGTCATCTCACATTTTTATTTCCAAAGTGCACTATTAAAATCATTTACAATAATTTAATTTGCTACCTATTTTGTCTGAATTAATTTTACAAACTATAATTATGTAAATTAATTCATATGTTTCCATGTTTGCTAAAGTCTATAATCCTTGGCCAAAATGTATGGCTATGAATTTTGAAACTTTAATGACTGCAAAAAATGGAAGAGGAAGTCATTCCACATAGGTCGATCCTTCATGTAATTATTTCGTGTAACTCTAACCCTAATCCTAATCCTAATCATAACCCTAATCCTAACCCTAACCCTAATCCTAATCCTAACCCTAAACTAACCCTAACCTTAACCCTAACCCTAATTTCGTGTAAAAATTACATGAAGGAATAACCCTATTTTTAACATCGTAACTAAACATGCTAAATGATAGTCTTAAGTCTACCTGTAACATGTGTAATGAACTTAATTCTTAGCTATATACAGAATTCACGGGTCATTTGATCATAAGAAAATTATTCATGTGTCTTCTCATGAATCAAGTAGTCATGGAAACATTTTGAAAGAAAATAATGTGTACATAATTTATATAAATCAATCCATGTCAACAATTTACATATTGTGTAGAAAATATTTGACATTGAAATAAGGAAAAATTGCGATTACATCCTGCCAGTCTCAACTTACACGCAATTGGATTCAACCAAATTCATTGAGTTTTAGGACAAAGCTCTAATCTGATTGGTGATTAAAATGAAGATATCATGTAATTGACCAATCAGAGGCAATGTTAGATCGGCAGGTAGTGCTCAGAGGATTAAGAACTGCAAGATCTATGAAAATATAAATGCGAGTATTGGTTTCCTTGACTCATTTCCTATAAGTATGATATTAAGCACAATTTTTTAATCGTTTTCATATGTCCCAACTTACACCAGGGATATCCCTGCTTACACCTAATAATGACAAATTCGATGCATTTGTAGGTCAACAGCAATTCAGTCGCCATAAAATTTGTACTATATCACGAATTTCAACAAATCCAAATTTAATATTTGATATCAGAAGGCCGGCAATTTGATGTGTTTACTATATGCTCTCATGTCCCACAAAAAAAAATGTGCAAACGTTGCTATCCGATCCCTTAAAATCTCCATAACAACCTTCCCTAGTTATCATATAATTTCCGTTTTAAATGGACAAAAACCCTTCTTGGTTTCGGAGAGAAGCATGACAGCGGTGTTTGCACACAAATATTGAGACAAATTAAGTTGACACACAAGAGGGATATATGTTCTATAAACGAGATCCCAAGGCTTGATAATTGGTTGTTATTTCTGCCCCATGTAGGCCTACATGATTTATCTTGTGAGGAGGGGGGGGGCACGTCCAAAACGGTTTTGATATATTATTGCCTTAAGGGAAGGGGTATGAACGTTTGGACAGTATTTATTGTGGGACATTAGAGCACAGCAGACATATCGAATTGCATTCTGAATACGAAGAATGTCCTTCTGATATCAAATAATTTTGATTTTTTGAAATTCGCAATAAATACACATTTCATTAAAAATTGATATTTTTGATATTTAACAGTACTTGAAGTAAACTTTATAAATCTGATGATTTATACTTAAAGTGTATGTAGGTGGGATGAAAATCCGACGATCAATTGAAAATTTTGACCTTTCGTATTGAAGATATGGATTTTTTCCCAAAACACACAAAAAAAAAAACCAGGTATTTTTGGGAAAAAAATCCATATCTTCAATATAAAAAGCCAAAATTTTCAACTGATCGTCGGCTTTTCCTCCCAGCTATATACACTTTGAGAATATATCATTAGATTTATAAAATTTATTTCGAAGACTGTTATATATCAAAAATTTGAAAAATATCAAATTTTAATAATGTGTCATAAAATTTGTATTATAGGCTATCGTGAATTTCAAAAAATGAAAATTATTTGATATCAGAAAGACATGCTTCGTATTCAGAACGCAATTCGATACGTCTGAGGTGCTCTCATGTCCCACAAAAAATACTGTCGAAACGCCATAAACGCTCATTCTAGATCCGCAGGAAATACAAACGCGATTCTTGGCTTCCTTGACTCATTGGAACTGAAGATCAATGTATTATAAGTTAATATTAATTAAAAGTGTAATGCAGTTATTCTCCTAATGGCTCCGCGGGAATGGCTCTTATCATCCTACCGCTCGGGTCCCACCGTCGCCTTAAAATGGCTAAAACTTGAAAAATATGACTTTTGCCATCCCACTCGCCTTAAAAATCACAGCGAGTGACTAAAACAAGGCTAACTTTCTGTAACGTCGGGTCGCAATGCTGCATTGCATGTGCTTATCAAAATAACACTATAGGCCTAACATATGTAGGTCTTCAATTATTTATGGTACCGGCGCCCGGGGCCGGCGCCGGTATCCGATCTTTGGATACATTATATGATGATAAACGCCCATGTTACATAGTTAAGGTTATGGTTCATGTGTTTGAAAATGGTATGACCCGTGGCGGTGCTGAAGGCATATGCACTGAATTCAGTGGCCAGGTTTTGGTTTACGTATAATAAAGAGGGGGACTAACATATTTTGTACCATAATACTTACCACTCTGTCTAGAGTGGAGTCAAAACCCATGTACCACTCCCATGTACCACTCCAGACATAATGAGTCACATGGGAGATTACTTGTCCCACACTCTAGTATAAACTTTAAAAATAAACAGACCCACCCAGAGAGTGGCCCTACTCCAGACATAACATTTGACATGGGAGACTACTAACTTGTACCATCCTCATAACAGGTGTGCCCAGAGAGTGGTCCTTTTTTCAATTAAAATTTCCCAGTAACCTCACAAGACAACATTATGTAACCTCACAACAAGGGTACTTTTAGGACATAACCATGACCTCAGCATGTTTGTAAACATAGATTACTTGGCTAGAGTTTGTCCTTGTAGAGTGCTCCTTTTTGCCATGTATCACTCTGCCCTGGTACAAGTAACTTATTCCACTCGTGGCCTGAAGGCCACTCGTGGAATAACTATTACTTGTTCCGATGTTACTAGGAGATTTGCGCGCAAAGCACGCGAAAAAATTCAGTGCTATTTTAGCCCCATATCAACATGAAGTTCGCTATTTGAATGCGAATTTTACAATTTGCCCTATTTTGGCCAAAAAACATGCTGTTATTGGGGTTAAAAGAAAGATGCATAGTGCAATGTTGGGGGCCCTGGACCCGGGCCCATTTGGCCTAATGGTAAATCCGGCCCTGCTCTTCATTATCAGCCCTTATTTAATTTTCGCTTTTGTGCTCGGGGCCCCTGTAACCTCGGGGCCCATGGACTTCGTCCACCCTGTCCCCCTGCTTGCTACACCCCTGGCTACACACCTTGATAAATTCGTGACTATTTTTGCATTTTTCTCCAAAAATAATAACACACAGGCAAGAAATCCAGTTACTGCACTGGAATTTCAGTGACTCAAGACAAGCACGGTACGTTATTAGAAAAGAGGTACCACTAGAATGTGCCTCATTTCTTAACACATAATATAATGAACCACTTGTCTTGAATCACTGAAATTTCAGTGAACTAATTGGATTCCTTGCCCCTCCTGATATACCAGGGATGTGAGAGTAGTAACTTTTATTACCAGTGTGTAGTTATTTTTTGAGAAAAATACAAAATTAGTCACAAAATTTATCAGGGGTGTCTTTATTTTGACATTTCAACCTTCCCATTTGAAAATGTCAACCAATAATCATGATAATAAATAGCCTACTAAAAGGCCACCGTTATTTTACACGTATTCTCACTAGGATCCACAACATGCTCAACTTCCAAGGCACAGTTCTTAAACCCCAATACATTTGTACATTCATTGAATGACCTTTGAAAATTTGGGTACAAAAACTCATACTCTGCAACTTGAGGTCGAATTTTGCTCTATGATTGTTTCATTGAGGTTGTTTAACTATGGCATTGGAATGAGGCTATTCTGGTCCATAGTGTCTGTGGCTCATTCGGGCCAAGTCATTTTGTTCCATCCCAGCAAACACAAAACATGTTCATAGCATGAAAATGGCGCAGTAAGGTTGCCAGAAAACTATATGTAAGTCATATGTAATGGATTATTATCGTATAAAACGTTTCAATTAATACTTTCAAAACATTTGTCAAAATGGCCATAGGCTTAGGAACCGGGGTGAGGGGCTTGCGGGGGCTCACCCCCTCAATAATTTTGATGTGGGACTCAGCCTCTCCCCATAATTCCAGATGAAGTAAAAACAATGTGGCCAAACCGGGAAATGGGTATTTTTGACCTATTTTTCGCCAAGACACCGAGGGGGGGGGGGGAAACTCCCCGGCACCCCAGGATGGGTCATCAAAATTGTCTGTTTCGTCAGCCCTCCCCCAGCAGTGCTGAAAATCTTCCTAAGCCATTGATGGCCACAAAACATTGTAACATATAGCTGTGTTGACAAAATGTATTTTTAAAATGTTTGTATAAAATATTTTGCAATAAAATTCTGACAACATTTTGATATCGAATATTGGATATCTTTTGATTAATAGACATTTAAAGTTATTAAAATGTTTTTAAAATGTTTTAAAGGATATGTTGTGTTTGCTGGGATCATTAAATATGTTCGAACTCTATGTACACACCCCGACATAGAACTTACATAAAATCATTTGTTATACCGGCTTTAAAAAGCTTAGCCCTCGATCGGCTTAACCTCAACAGTTGTGAATAGGAGCTTACAAGTGTAAGCCTACTGAACGGCTAAAAGAAGTTTAGTTATTAAAGGGCCGTCCCGAATTAGATAGCACTTACCTTTACCGATGTTAGAACCATCGTCGTGCGACATCCCTCCACATTGAATAATTTGAAGATCTGATAGCAGCAGCAACAAGGCCGGCACCAACAGCAGAAGGCACATCGTAGTAGCCATCCGTAGATAATGGCCTTCACGGACGGACGACAATGTATAAAATAATTGTTATTTCCAAAATTCCAAATACGAAATTCTTCTAGCAATTCACATCAATTGTCACATTCTATTTAAAGAGGCAAAGAGGCAAAGACATGCTGTACATTTTGAACACATGTTGCCGCTATGTTCATAATGGTTCGTTAACCATTAACGTTGAGCGTTGTCAGTGTCATCACTGCATTACAGACTGCGGTATATGAGATACAGACCAGGCTGATATTATTTTGAGTCATTATTTTTCAGTTCTGCACGGTGACACTAAAAAATCTATATGTATAGGCAACTTAACGCATGCATTAACTGTTTTATAACTGAGTTCATTGATCACGTCAACCAATAACAATCCTCACGGTTCGATTGTAAAATTGACTGGGTACTAATGTGTACTGAAAACTTGCTGCCTCGATGCCTGGGGTTCATTTTCTCATCCAGAACGAACGATTACCTATACAACTGGTTTTCTTAACCTATAGTCGGGTAAATTAATGTACCCAGGTATAAAACAGGTTCAAATTAAGTACAGTATGTATGTATATATACGTGCAGTTATCTATGCGCCTAAATATCCGATACGCAATCAGTTTCTCATGATACCTTCCCTTCTGCAGCTGGTTGTTTACCTGGAATATCGTTAAAGTCTTGAGGTTTGTTTGCTTATATATCCACGTGGTTTGTGTAAGGTGTTTGACCCTTCCGATCTATATTAGGCCTATATAATGTATAGTGTGTTTTGATATTATAATGACTATTGGTTTAAGCCCAAATTGATCAAACATTAGGAACATTCAAGTCAGATGGCAGGCGCAGCGCTTTCTTGCACTTTAGTATATCACACCCTCGAACTTCCACCGGATACCAGATGCCTCGGAAGCTAGAAGCTGATAATTTTCTTTGAACAGACAGTTGACAATTCTAAAAATCTTTTGTATACCGGGGATGTGACTTCTGAAGTGGTCACACTTAAGAGAGATGGTCATCAAATGGCATACTACATGTATTAGGTCACGGTGCAGGAACAGGGCTAAACAGCGTGGAGAGATGGAGCAGAGGAGTTTTTGGAAAACGAGATGTAATGCGAATAATCTTGCCCCGGCGTTGTGCATCAACTCACCAGTTTTAACCAATCTCATAAAGCTCTCATATATTAGTGATGCATGCGCGACGATGCATGCTTCCAAAGCTTTCTTAGAACGGATTAAACATTTACACTGAGAATACATGTAGGCCTCCGTATTGCGTCCTTCTCTAGTGTCGCCATCTTTTAATGCTTACAAATGTGTATCCGTTTCTAGCCCTGCTTTTAGTATAATGGCCTTTAGACCGTGACAATCCAACAACCACGCTATATCAGACCCTGATGGCTATATCCATCCGGAAAACTGCAGAACCCAGTGACCGCTCCACCAGCAGTGGTCACTTGGTCTTAGAGGTTCTCGGGGTATAGTGTGTTTAAAAGACCCTATTATATAGGGCTATAAACCAGGGATATATTCCTGTGCTATTAAACTGTTTGTGTCTTCACTTACTCTTCAGAAACCGACGAAGCAATCAGCACCATATCTTGCATATCTCTTGCCTGAAGAATGTGACTCTATAAATCTTAGTGCTTTGCCATTAGCCACAGTACTGATAAATATCTGCGAGATAGGATTCCATCACCTTCAGGGATACTTCCGTAGTATTTTTTATCATCTTACAATACACTATGGACCACAAGGGCCTCAACCCAATGGCATAGTCCAATAACCTCAATTAAGCAATCATAATGCAAAATTTGACCTCAAGTTGCAAAGTATGAGTTTTTGTACTCAAATTGTCAAATGTCATTCAATGAATGTACAAAATGTATTGGGGTTAAAGAACTGTGCCCTGCTAGATGAGCATGTTGTGGATCCTAGTGATAAAGGCATACCGTACATTGACACATAAATAAATATCTCTTGCGTTTGAAATCAAGTAACCATGGTAACTTTGAAAAACTAAGTTTAATATACTCCAGGGGTTTACACTATCCTTGGGAATGGAATTTAATGTTGAGCTGAATGTTGGCGCGAAACCTTTCGATCATTAAAATTCACCCATTTATCATGTTTATTGTGTGGTCGGCAAGAACACAGTATAGGCCTATATATGGTTTCATATCATGAACATTTTTTGTGTCTTCACTTTTATATAATTATTATAAAAGAAGAAATCACTTTTTTTACTGGTGTCATGACAATAACACATGTTTCTTGGTCAGGATCTACATTAGAAAACAATTCTTGTAAATTAACAAAAAAAATTAAGACATGCAGACACACATCCCATGCTCAACCATTAACTGTGGATATTCGCGGGTAAAGCGTGGATGTTGGAGAAAATGGAACATATCACCCCGAGACTAAAATTCGTTTTTTGGCTCACAAATTACCATTGCATCTCAAATCCGGACTCAAGGTTGTGAATATCGTCAAGGTTGTCGTGTCTTGAGTAATTCAATAGACGTACCCGACAGTATGTGAATCAAAACTGATTTTTTTTCCAGACATAAATCTCTCAGACTTTGGCTCAGATACGTGGACGATACCTTTCGTTATGATCAGAACGAACAAGCTCTTACTATTAATTCCAATATTAAGGTTATTAAAGAAGTTGCATAGACAATCGGTTAGCTTTTCTAGACAATTTTGACGACCTGTTCTGTCTATACTTCTGTTTTCAGGAAACTGAACCACACTGACCGCCTTGAGTTTGGGCCACTTGATCATCCCCTTGCACACGGAATCAGGGGTGATTCGATATTCGTACCTTAAATTACCGCATGGATATACAATCATTTGTGAAGCCTGAGAGTTCCGCAGTTCTATGTCGATGGCTTTTTAAAAATGCCACCAAATAATGATTTTGATGATGGCACAGTTGACGGGTTGACATCATGGCGATCAGAATCAGACTGATGTCCGGATCTGATGATGCATGCTGACGAGGAGGATGAGCCAAGGGCGGTCCGGATTGCAGGAAAAGGTAAAGATCGACTACTCACGCGGTCGGACAGCTCGGGCGGAGTTAGAGATGGCCATATGAAAAAGTTCATTTTATGTGCTTTTCAATGGAAACTTTATTTAGTTGGCTACACCGCCCGAACACCGTACCCATGGTACCCGTAAGGCATCAGAATTTTTGACTTGGCACCCCCGGGATTCGAACCTTTGACCCCCTGCATGCCAAGCAGACGATCGCGGACCGGTAGCTGAACGGGTTATTGCTGCCCGGCCAGCAATTCCGTGAGCATATCACACTTAGGGTGATTGCGTCATCGCAGACCCTGCAGGATGCATGCATGCGCAGAATTTTCATCGTGGTATTTTGTGTTTTTTACTGGTGTTAGGGTTATCATGTTATCTCAGCGGACCGTCACTTTATAGTGTTTTGGCCAATTTTGAGCTATTTTGGAGTTATCATAGGCCAGGGCTTGGCATAGACAACATTCGTGGACATGCGCCCCCATCTATTTATTACAAATGTGTATAATACCTAGAGGGCACTCACATGCATATCAAATGCAAAAGGCTTGACAAACGGGACCACTGAGTATTTTAGTAGGGAGGCAACGGAAACCACACGGAAACGCTTTGTCATCAGTGTAGGCCGGCCTAGGCCTACTTACCAATGACATTACCATGACATTACTATTATTAACACAAATAGAGCACCTATTGTTAAAAGGTCTACATAAATATAAGGAAACCTAAACATCCGTTACGGTTTACCTAGCCTATTTCATACAGGTACCGGCTTCCTATTTTTATTTACGTCAAGATAGAAACCTCATTCCCGGCCTCACTGGCCTACACGATGTAAACCTCATATCAAAATATTATTACTCGCAATCTCCACCTAACAATGTTGAAAATGGCAAATAAAATATAGCTTTGGACCAAAAATAACCCATTCAAGTAACTTTAAGGGTAGACGAGGTATTGTTGGTCGAAGCAACCTAAAATCGATTTTCATTATCTAGATCAATATATTATTGAAAAATAACACCTTGATGTTTTGCAAAAGTTCAATCTACAAATCATATACTTTGCAAACTTGCTTAATTTATTGTTGTTAATGAGTTATGTACGTTTTACAAAAGTGTTGTTGTTTCAGTCCTCTTTACAACGTAACTCAAGAACCGCAGCACCTATAAAAGTATATCTGTGATATTTTAATTCGTCTACACACTCACTATGAATTGAGCAATGCAGTTTTTGCCAAAGCTCACTAGCATTCGTAAGATGCTGTGAACTACCAAATCACAACAGTTTAAAACAATTAATAACCTTAAGCTGGCAGCTGAAAGGGACAATGGGAGATGTTGTGTTGAACAATTTGTGCACAAATTTTGTTTTAGAAAAAGTTTAACGATATTTTCAAAATGCGAAATCGCCAATTAAGTCGTTTTGATTGAAACAAACCTGCGGATGCTTTATTGGACAGAAACAAACTGGGGAAGCAAATCTCGGCCTATAATCTTCTGATTTTTTTAAACAAAAATAAAAACAATTTTAGACTCCCAAAAAGGAAACGGATGGGACACTAAAGATTTATTTTATTTTATCGACCCCGGCCCATTCCACGGTGTAGAGTGAAACCAAATCATATTTAGCATGCTACATGAATCAAATGTCATATATAGTATTTTTTTTACTTTTCATGTCAATGCATATCAAGGCATTTAATAACAGCTGTTATCATTATGCATGGTTAATATGTAGTTGTGTGTACGCGTACATTAATGTAGTACATGATAGGGTCCTTCGCCTTATATTTGCAAAAGACAGTTTTTAAATACGAAAATTTATGCTTGACAGATTGACTCATTTCTTGACAATGAAAGCATAAAAATACAAAATATTCTGCAACCTGAGAAGTTATACATCCATAATTGTTTTCAGTACTCTTTCATTTAGGTCTGGAAAATATCATAAGCATTTTGATGCTATTGTATTTTGACGTCATACGCAGTGCCGCAATAGTTAGAAACATAGCAAAAACATTTGAAACAATACCAGATATCAGCAGAAGCAAACTATTATCATATTTACATTATACAAATCATTACTAGTATTTATTTATTTATTTATTTATTTATTTATTTATTTATTTATTTATTTATTTATTTATTTATTTATTTATTTATTTATTTATTTATTTATTTATTTGTTTTTTTATTTAAAATTTATTTTAAATATATTTTTAAATTTAATTAATTTATTATTTAGACCTATATGTTTTTGTTTTTTTAAATTATTACAATTAACTAATTATTTATTTGTTATTACCCATTTGTTTTAGAAAATCAAATTTATATCGATACAACATTTTTGTATTAAGGGAGCAGCTTATAGGAATAAATACTAAACGAACATATTCTTGTTTATGCCATATTTGTAGTTTTTCAACCCTTTCACAACTTCAGCTGCGTATTAATAACTTACAAAAATTCTCGTAAAAAGTGGTTCTTTTAATTTTAGAAAATACATTAAAAATCGCTCTGGACTCATTTGTTTATCTTTATCGCCGAAGACGTGATAATCGTGGCAAAAATACGCAAAAACAATTTGAGTGAGGCCCGGTCAAACTTCTTTAAATATGTTAAATACTTCAAAAATAGTATGACGTATCAAACTGTTATTATGCCTGTACGTCACCATGGGAACAGAAGTTGACAAATATGGTAATTTCAATGGCACGGGTGAACTTACCATGCAGCTCAAAAGTTCTCTAAGAATTGCGGGGGCGTGGTCATGAACGGCGCTTGGTCATATTATTTTCCGGAATCAATCAGATGGGCATTCCTTATGTAGTATCTTCTTTTTATCTGTCTGAAGAACACGTTTTAGACGTATCGTAAGTCTTTCACTGGATCTATTACAATGTGTAACGATTTGAAAGGTTGTGTTTTTGCTACACTCAGTTTTTACCAAAGAATCAAAAGAATCTGAAGTATTTGGTACGGGGGGGGTGGTCACCAGCAATTTCAAAATGGTCACCATTTTTTGCAATACTAATTTCAAGTATGGTGACATTAAAATATGTAGGCCTATAGGCTATAGGCCTACAATCCAAATTCGTAGCCCAACAAATGTATCAGTGACAACTAAAATTGTAATAGGCCTATTTTCCATGATTCCAGAATCATGATATTCTATCATCCCACCAACAAATCCAAAATGGCCCCTATTTTGAACATTTCTGATATAACCTATTTGGGATTTTTGGCATTTAGCAAAACTCAGTGATATACATTTAAAACAATAGTTTCCCATGATCCTGGAGCGATGAAATTCTACGGGGCACCAAAAATATAATACTGTCATTTTGATCATTTTTTAAACATTTCATGGCTAATTTTAGTATTGAGGATTTTGTGAAATTAAATGAGTTAATTCTAGTGGTTATACCTAGTAAAGCTCGATGAAAATATAATTAACATAATTGTTTCATAAAAAATTATGCATCTAGAATCATGATATGTATTCTATACCTGGGCAGCACAAATTTCAAAATGACCGCCATTTCAAAAATTGTATGCTATTTTTACTAGCATTAAAAGTTTTGTGAAATTAATACAAATATAGTAGGCCTAAACATGATAACTACAAAATATAGCATCCACTGTTAACTTCAAAAATGGCTGCCACTGAAATGAAAATTCACGGACCAAATTCATGATAAGAAAAGTTTCACAAACTCATTATAGCTCACTAGAAATATGGAAAATGGCAGCCATTTTGTATCAGCAGTACCGGTATTATATAGCATTCATGTCACTCTCAACCTCAGGTACAAATCAACAATCAGATAATAAGTGAGCAATTGATTGGTTAGGTGATGAATGGGAACAAATTGGGCTATTCTTGCCGGTAGGGGGGGTATAGGGTGAGACACCCCCTCCCATTCTTAGTTTTGTCGGCAAAAAGTAACTGTTGTCTGCAAAACCATAGGATAATTGTTGGCAAATTACAAGTCATATAAATTAAATGTGCGGTTTTTACCAACTTGGGCTGTTGTTTGTTGTTAGGCCTATCCCCCCGCCTATACAATTATTGTTAATGTAAAAGTAGTTACTATAAAAAAAAATGAGGAAAGATTTTGATCCTGTATCTGTATAAAGTTTTCCTTAAATAGGAAGCCCGTCTGGCCAGTTCTCCACAGAAGAACTGACAATACACCTGTTACTGTGAAATTGAAAGCCCCACTTTTGGTTCAAGTTCCCGCGAATATTAAATTTATCCATGAAAATTATGTTCTGTCTGTCATCACAGTAACAGGTGTATTGTCATTATTGATGAGATTCATCAGGATCGTTCAAAGTCAAGTTAAATTATTAAGATTCTGGTAACAGATCCAAGAAAATAAAGTACTCACTCGATATATTTCAGTTCCTATCAGGAACCTTGTTCACTCTGCAATGACTGTAAAAAGTGTTTCTAGATGTCAGCAGACCCAAGTGGCTGTGATGACGTCGCCACTTTTGTTGGTTGCTGTTGTGAGAAAAAAGGCGCCGCCATGGGCAGTCCCCTCAGCCCGATTGCTGTCGATTTGTTCATGGAATGGTTGGAAGTCCAGGCCATAGCAACTGCATGCACCACCCAGCTGTAGGCCGAAGCTTTGGAAGCGCTACGTGGATGATGTCCTCGAAATTGTCAAAAAAGGTGAAACTATCAACTTGACTGATCATCTCAATCAAATTGATCCAACTGGGAGCATTAAATTTACATATGAGGAGGAGGTAAATGGCAGCATTCCTTTTCTAGACACTCAAATCACCAGAAAACCAGATGGCAACACAAAGTTGTCTATCTACAGGAAGCCTACACATACAAATCAATACTTACAATTCCATTCGCACCACCCTTTACACCAGAAATTGGGAGTGGTAAGGACTCTCCTTGACAGAAAGGATGCTATCGTCACAGAGGAGGCTGACAAAGTTGAAGAAGAAAGCAAGATCAAGGACGCTCTCTCTCAATGTGGATACCCCGGTTGGGCCATCGACAAGGTTAAGGAAGATAAACAACATCCAAAAACCAAGAAAAGGGAGAAGAAAGACGACAAAGACAAAGCTAAGGGGTCAGTCGTTGTACCCTATGTCGAGGGCCTTTCAGAGAGAGTGCCTAGAGTGTTCAAGAAACATGGTTTTTCAACCGCCATGAAGCCGCACTGCACTTTGCGCAATTTACTGGTACATCCCAAAGACAAACGGGACCCCCTCCAAACAGCAGAATCCATATATGAAATACCATGCAATAGCTGCCCTAAGACGTACATCGGAGAAACGGGCCGTTTGTTCAAAACAAGGCTGCATGAACACAAAACTTAAGCTGAAAAAATAAGCGCCAAAAATTTCACCAGGTCTCAAAGAAAATCCTCCACATCCCAAATCCATAAATCGGCAATAACTGAGCACGTCGCAGCTAGCAACCATGTAATCAGCTGGGACGAGGCTAAAATCATCGATCAAGAGGCAGACAAAACCACGCGTTGGCTTAAAGAAGCTATTTGGATCAGGAGCAGGGGCAAAAACACTATGAACAAGGACGAGGGGGCATACATATTGGACAGAATCTATGACCAGATCATCTCACAACAGCAACCAACAAAAGTGGCGACGTCATCACAGCCACTTGGGTCTGCTGACATCTAGAAACACTTTTTACAGTCATTGCAGAGTGAACAAGGTTCCTGATAGGAACTGAAATATATCGAGTGAGTACTTCATTTTCTTGGATCTGTTACCCGCAGAATCTTAATAATTTAAGGTGTATTGTCAGTTCTTCTGTGGAGAACTGGCCAGACGGGGCTGCATTCCAAAGTCTAACTTTTTTTGAACAATCTAAAAAAAAAAATTAAAAAAAAACCAAACAAAAAAAAACCAATGATATTAAAAACAAATCCCAGAAATTAAGACAGGGGACAAGATTCACGAGAACCAAAACACGGATGATTAATTTTATGAGGCCTTACGCTATAGGCCTACTAATCGGACTTTTAGGGTAAAAATTAGGGGGGGGGGAACCACAAAACATACATTCAATTCAATTCAAAGTAGCTTATTCACATACTTATACTTTAGCAACAAGGCACATGATAAAAATATAAGGCAAAAAAAAAACATGTTTGTTTCCTGTAGCAGGTCAAAAAAGTCAAATGCGAAATGCGGTTTTTTAATATTATTTTTGTGCGATTTTTTCCCGGTTTTTGGATTTTTTTTCTTTGTAAATGAATAAAAAAACCCAATGCGCAAAATAAGTTGTCAAAAACGTAATGCACGCGCGCTACAAGAAAGAGTATATGAATATTGAAATAAAAAGATACAGTATAATAAATACCCCCCCCCCAAAAAAAAATAAACCCACCAAATGCGCATTAATTACCCGGACCAAGTATTCTGACTTTTCCCAAGTCTACCAAAATGTACATGCTACTTCAAATGGATACAATATAGTGTGCTTCCCATTCATCGTGTAACAAGTGGTTTATGCCCGGTAGTGCTCAGTGATTGCTGACCTCATAACTTAGGAATTCGTCAAATTCCAGCATATAAAAAGCTTAAATTTTTTATTCTTACAATCTTGTCCCACATATCTTCAAAACCAACAAGCGAAAATGGCAACCAGAACACAAGCGCACGGACTTACAGCCGATATTAATAGGAAGGTAAGCTTAATTTAGTCTGCACTGTACTTGTCTACGGTGCCATGACTATGGACTGTCTGTATCTGTCGTTGAAGTGCATGTGATGTGAGTGTAGTCATGTAGTACATTGATGACCAGATATCAGGGCAGGGTCTTTTAGGATTTTACAAAGTGCCCGCATTTGAGCGATGATATAAATTAAAAGGCAGTACTTCTGATGTGGTCAAAATTTGTTCTTCACAGTCGGGAACAGCATGCTGCAGTGAAGGCTATTGCCCTTTAAAAATCAAACCAGCTATAAAATTTAAATTCCAGGACTATAGGCAGTATAGTACACATGTACAGCAGTGCAAAATCATGCCAGAAATGCTTTATTTAAAGTTAAAATTAAATAGGAGAGGGTTTACAGCTTCTATTTTGGTGTAATACAGTATTTTGTACTTTGCTTTGTTGTGAACTTTTTAACTTTTTCAAATTACCATGAATTTAATATTAGGCCCTTCGCACTTGATTATTAGTTTCCTGTTTACCGCCCGCGTCCAAAATTGAAAATCACAAAATAATTAATTATTTTATTTTCTGATTTTCACCATTAAAAAAACTTTCAACTACTTGTTTGTATTTGACATTTTCTGACTTTCGTAATATCATCAATATTAATGATGAATAAACATTAACAAGGAGTTTGTAACTCTACCTTCACTTATTTATAAAATCAAATATTGTTGTGAAATAATTAAATGCCCGCGCTCTTGTCAAAATGAGTTGAAGGTTGCATGTAACTGTTCAAACTAAATAAAGAAAATAATAGATAATTAATAATTATTAACTAAAAGTCACCTCGTCCCTTTTTCAAAATCTTCATTCTTCAACAGGAAACTAATAATCAAGTGCGAAGGGCCTTAGGGGTGCACCTATTGTAACTAGTATTAACTAATATACTAGGTGGGAGTTCAGAACTGAACTACTACTACTGCTGGCACAAATCAAGACCAATTTCTACAAACTTTTACATCTTTCAGGAAATGCCATTTCGTAGACTTACATCTTGAGGTTTGCCCTTCATTTGAATAAAATTGCCTGTCCTAATTTGACCTTTATTTTAAAAACATTTACCAGACTTCTGCAGCCCATTGGGGGTTCAAAGAGTTCAATATGTTATAATTGCTATAGCCTTGTTTTGCGAATCTGGTCTACTAAAAAGGTCAATAGCCTTTATTAACACCTACAAAATAATATAGCATCTGTCAAAGATGTGGCAGATGGGTGTCTAGCTAAGACAATGCCCACCTACCCCCTGTACATCAAGACTGTTTGATTTTGTTACAAATCTTCCTTCCAAATACTTGTCAAACTATGTACGGGGACTTTGGTGTTAAATGATAACCCCATTGTCAATTCAAATATGTGAATTGTAGCACCAGGCCTCAAATTTTAATTGTTTGGGGCACCCATTTTCAAGACCACTGGGCATGCCAAAGGCAAAGAAGGGCATTAGACTATCAATGAAAGCCTCTTCAAATATTGCCGCATTTTCTGAGAGCTGCACTGATTTGCCAGGTTAAGTAGCTGCTTACACAAACGGCAAGGCAGTGAGAGCACAGACATGATATATGTAGAAAACTTGCCCGAGTTGCAATCAAGCATTTAATGTTTGAACACTCATTCAGCAAGATATTTAGAGTGGAGTGGAATTGACAATTATTGTTGTTGTCGGTTTCAGATTGCAGCTAACTATGATGTAGAGAGAGAGATAGTAGCTCGGGACTGGATCACACAATTAACTGGAGAAGAATTACAGGGTCCACCAGGAATGGATAATTTCCACCTTGCTCTCAAAGATGGTGTGATTTTGTGCAAGTAAGTTACTTGTGTTTTGTAGAGTCAGTACTACATAGCAGAGTTGCTGATTTTTTTTCTTATTTAAAAATCAATTAAAAAAAAAAAATTACAGAACTGCCATACCTCATGATAATGTCAAAAGAGACCAGTGGAATGCTAGACATGTTAAATAAGCAACCTTATCAGGTATACAAAAATTCAAAACATGTTTTACATAAAAATTTCAAAGAAAAAAAATTGGATAAAATCATGGGGAAAAAACCTGTTGAATTCTGCACCTTGAAGATGAATAGAGAGGTATTTTAATTGTATCTAAAAGTTGTAGAAGCATTAGGAATGGTGTAAAACAGTCAATTTTTAAGAAATTAACTTCTATTTATCAAAAATGGCAAAAAATGAAAGAGTTAATTCAATCAGTGATTTTTTTTTTGGAAAAAAAAATCATGTGATTCATCACGATGTAATCAAGCAACCCTGCTACATAGTTGTAACCTCATCATACTGAAATGTTGACGTAACTTGTAAAGGTCAGCTTTCAGTTATTGAAATTGTAAGTGAAATTTTCGGTCTACCTGTATGTCAAAAATTGGTTTTTTTCTATCTTGGCACTAATTTGATGTCAGTCATCATTGATAGGTACCGTAATACGAAAACTAGTTGCTAAGTAAGATTGATGTTGTAGCAAATGTACAAAACATGAAACCAATGGTGTATAGAGGCCCTGCATGAAATTATTGATTGGCTCCAAACAAAGGATTTCAACGGGTGTCCTTCACCGTAGTTATGGCGGAGTGCAGTCCATTCAATCAAATGTTGTCATCAACCTATTTGATCGTAGTGCAGGGTTATGTGTGTGAGACTTAACTGTCACGGTAGATTGCAATCATGCTTTTGTTGAATGCATTTGAGTAGTCCGCCATATTTACGGGATGATACGTCACATGCAAGGCCTCTAGGCTCTATACAGTTCCAGTTATCCTCAACAAGTTTATATTTTACACCTTTTTCTCACCATATTTCCTAACTTTTTGTGTGCAGATTGGTTAATGTGCTTCAGCCAGGTTCAGTTAAGAAGATAAATACCAATAAGATGGTATTCAAGCAGGTAAGTCATTAATATTGATTAGTTCATTGATTGATTGATTGATTGATTGATTGATTGATTAATCTTTCTGGTGGAAAGAGGTAGGGGTAAACTAGGGATAATATGATGAGGGAAGTGATATACTTTTCGAATTCAAATGAATCCAGTGATAAACTTGATTTGTGTTCAGTTCCTAAGATTTGGTTGTATACTTTATGCCTGCCTAAATGGAATTAAATAAGCATAGGTTATGTAGAAAACATTGAACCTATGGAGCGATTACCGAATAGGGTGCAACTCTACTAATCTCATTACAAGACTGACCTACATACGTACACCAACCCTAAACCCAAACCCTTAACTCCGTAAATGAAGATTGGACTCAAATCTAGCAAGTTGTACTCAGTTTTGATGTATGCTAGCTCCAAGATGATATTGATAAAGAAGAAACATATCCAGCACATACTTGGCCCAAGTTAGGAACATTCTAGAATTACTGGCCTGGCTGGAGGCTAACCACATCGTCAGATTGAGAACAATTCCCAAAATCAGCTTGACCACAAAATAGTTATAAATAGCACAATGTGCCTATCTGGATTTCATGATAATTATGTAATAAGTGATTGGCAGGCAATTGCAGATTTACCAGAATTGACCATTGTGTATTCTTAGATAAATTTTATTTTTGAAAAATAAATAGTGGGCCCCAGAAATGTTTGCAAATATAGAGCAATTGAAATGTCAGCTCACTACATACATAAATTTGGCTGGAGGGGGGGGGTGAAGGGGCAAGACTAGATTTGTTCAGTCTGTGTCCAAAGCGATTTGGTCACAGATTTGTCTTTCATAGGGGGTGATGGACTTTAAACAATAGCCCAATATGGCGGTGTTGCAAGTGGCAAAATAATTAAGTTTCAATAATGTTGGATACAGGTCTGTCACTCACAATGCAATATGATTTAGTCAAATCCAATGTGATAAATATAAATTCAAATTCTTGAACTTGAACTTGGTATGACATACTAATATTCATTCCATTCCATCTCCCCCCATTTTTATGTTGGAAAGATGCGCCAGCACTTTGTAATTAGCACCCATTCCCTAATAAGCCCCAACCCATATGGAATTTTTCAAGTATCAAATGTACAAAAGCTCCCTTTTCTATGCACACAGTATACAATTCAATACTGTCAAATGTTTTGAAATTACCATCTAAACTTTCCAGCTTAGAATTATAATTATTTTTGACATCCGAATCACTGTATTTACATTGTTTATGTATGCCAATTTCTAAGCAATTTTGACCGTAATTTAATTTTTTTGATAAAGCGCCCCCATTACCCCCCCATTGACTAAAAGGGTTGAATACCGTAATTGAATTTGTATGCAATCCCGGTATGCAGTACAGACATTTACATCAAGGTCATATACTTTCTCACATCTATATAAAGCGCACAGAGCCTTGTTCATTTTTGTACAGTATACCAGTTGTACATTTTACCACGACCAGAACAATTTACAGGTAGCTTTGTTCTTTTTTTTTTTGATAAGCGCCCCATTACCCCCCCATTGACTAAAAGGGTTGAATACCGTAATTGAATTTGTATGCAATCCCGGTATGCAGTACAGACATTTACATCAAGGTCATATACTTTCTCACATCTATATAAAGCGCACAGAGCCTTGTTCATTTTTGTACAGTATACCAGTTGTACATTTTACCACGACCAGAACAATTTACAGGTAGCTTTGTTCTTTTTTTTGTGGACTAATTTGCACTCAATATCCCCTAATATTCACTGAACAGCCTTTACACAATATCAGACTATGTCAAGCATGATATAAATTGCAAATAAACGGTGGAGGAGAATGTACATTGTGCATTTAAGTAGAGTAAATTGCAGAGCTATTGTATTGTCAGAGTGACTTGCACATATATTAATGGTTTGTTTGGAAGCAATGGAGGAACCTTGGGGTTAAATGGATGAACCTTGGGGTTAATCGCTTTATGTGATCAAAATTTGTATAATGGAGGGAAACATTTCAAATATTGTCATAACTGATAATGATTTAAGATATTACAATGATTTCATTTTGGAATGTTGATAAAACGTTGCTGATCAAAGTATTCAAATAGATAGGCCTATATAGATCAAATAAGAAAAAAAAAGAAGTAGTAAATGTCCATATACCCCCTAAAAGAGGGAAAAAATGCAAGACCATCTTGGTTGTATTTTGTTATGAAAGTCCTACTTAAAAAAATACTGTTATTAGTGGAAATATATGCATGCTACATTTTGTTGCACCTATAGGGAGGTTTCATGTACGCCACAGGTCACTAGCCCTGGAGGCACAACAACGATATTGGAGCACGTGAAAATGAAATATCACCTACATTGTACAGAGTGGTATATTCCTTACAAAACATGGGTTTGAATAACGCGCCAAAACTTCACAGAGGAAGATAATAGTTTGTTTGTCCTCACCACACTTGACTGACTCTTTCGTGCAAGCGCCCTATTGTGTTCTAAGAAGCAATCATGAAAATAACCCGGGGGAGGGGGCACTCGTGTACACCAGGCACAAAAAGAAACTCGTCAGTTATATTCATCCTTGCTGTTCAAAAACTTGATAAGTTTGGATTATTCTGAAATATACATTTTGTTAATTGGACACCCTGTTTGTGACAAACGAACAAGAATTGACCAAGATATGCGCCTCCAAAGTCTCAAACCCCAAAATCAAAAGTTGCATTTTCAACGATTTTCAATGGGAACGCATCGTTGTATTGCACACAAGCACCACGGGCCAATCAATAAAGTACACAGTGTAACAGGCACAATTGAATTGTTAAAATTGCAACTTTTCATTTTGGGGTTTGAGAGTTTGGAGGCGCATATCTTTGTCAATTCTTGCTCAATGTTCACGAACAGGGTGTCAAATAAGAAAGAAAAGTTCAATTAACAAAATGTATATTTCAGAATAATCCAAAATTATCAAGTTATTGAACAGCAAGGATGAATATAACTGACGAGTTTCTTTTTGTGCCTGGTGTATATCAGTTGTAAGCATCCGTGTGAATTGACTTTCAAAAATGACCCTAAGCTAGGATGTCGAAAATTTGTCAAACTAACACAAAACAAGGATTTTACTCCAATAAAAACACCCTAAGCAAGGAATTGGTTTGAAATTTACCCCTAAACAAGAAAAGACATTATAAATATATTATAAGTGAGGAATTGGTTTGAAATTTCCCCTAAACAAGGATAGACATTGCATGTGTTGGTATGAGTGTCATTCAGTCATTTCAGTGACAGTAATATTGGTAAGCTGAAAATTAAACTAACTGTTGAAAACGCGGCTCCGAATTTTAAAAAATCTGGTTTGTAAAATCTCTTGCAAACCACTTTTTTGTGTCCAAAAACTAGGTAAATATGTCACCACTAATGGCTGTTAATTGGGTAATTTTGAAAAACTACCTAGTGAGGATCGTCCTTCAAAAAGCACCCTTATTCTAGTAAAATGAGTGTTTGAACCACCCTAAATCCGTGTTTTCTTTCATGCGGATGCTTACAACTTTTATACATGAGTGGCCCCCTGGGAAAATAACATGTGCGA
This sequence comes from Amphiura filiformis, assembly GCF_039555335.1. Classification (NCBI taxonomy): domain Eukaryota; kingdom Metazoa; phylum Echinodermata; class Ophiuroidea; order Amphilepidida; family Amphiuridae; genus Amphiura; species Amphiura filiformis. The sequence goes on along the minus strand of NC_092632.1, from coordinate 65,334,755 downwards.
ATATGTTCCTGTCAGTGTAGGAAGCTTAGAATCACAAATTTATATAAAACAAGTGATACAGTTGGAAATTGGCGGAACGTGAAAAAGTGATCACACGTAACCATGCCCACTTTTATACTTCATAGTATAAGCCTACATCTCAGGGGTTATGAGCCCCCCCCCTCCAAAAACCCCTCGCCCCCCCCCCCCTCGGCCCAGCAAAAAATCTTTGCCCCCCCCCTTGAACATGGCAAATTTTTGGGATCCCAATTTGCAAACCTTAAATGGTCTCTATGTATATTTGCATATTTAAACGTTTCTGTACTGTTTTCCGAAGCCTTTTTAGAGCGTATTATTAAAAAGGCGCCCCATGAATGTGTGCCAAAATCGCTTCCCCCCAATTTTACCCTCCCCAGGGCTCATAATTATTGCACAGCCCCTCAGGATATGCCCTACCAGAAAAGTTTCAGAAGTTTTAAAAATGATATCAATTTAAACAGGTACATACTACTAGTATTGTACACGTTAATCCAAGACCTATTTTGGTTTCAAATTATTTAATTTCATTGTCCTTTTTCAAGTATGGTATATTTTAATTCAATGAGAGAGACATGCATGAATGCATTTTGTGTAATTGTTGATGGATTAAAATTTGATTACAAAGCAAGTGGTATTTCTGGGTCAAGGATAAATCATGAACTTCCTTGGTTCCAATGTACCAGGTATATTAAATGCATAGCATATCTGTCCTGTGAACCAAAATGAGGATAATAATTAATATTAAGAATAAATTTTTTGATTTTTGCATTATGATAACGAGCTTTTAAATCAGCTTTATTTGATGAAAATTCCATCAATAACAAAAGGAAGCCAGTTGTAGTATTTTAACAATACAGAACATAATATAAATTGTATATCGGCTCAGAACTCAAAATATGGTTTGGCAAAATTGGGCTATTCCATTGAAAATCCACACTACAGCTGTGGAAGATTTAGCTCAAGGCTCCCACAGAGGGAGTAAGAGTTTTGAATAGAATAGACAATTGGGTACTTGGTAGTAACTTCCATTTGAAATACTCACACCAGTTGTGGAAGATATAGGTCAAGCCATAATACAGGGGGAGTATACGTTTCAAAATGATTAACACTGACCAGTTACATTTGAAAAACATACTCCCCCTGTGGAAGATATTTTTGAAAATCTTCCACAGGGGTAGTGTGGATTTTAACTGGAACAGCAATTTGCAATCATTTGGCTTGTTCAGGTTACAAACTATCTTGGATGTAAGTAAGCTCCATAGTAACCAGTAAATATAGGACTAAACAATACATACTAGGGCACAGAGAGGACTTGTTACACTAGGATCCACAACATTCTCATCCATCAGGACACAGTTCTTTAACCCCAATACATTTGTAGATTCATTGAATGACCTTGGAAAATATGGGTACAAAAACTCATACTCTGCAACTTAGGTCAAATTTTGCACTATGAGTGTTTAATTGAGGTTATTGAACTATGCCACTGGAATGAGGCCATTGTGGTCCATTGTGAGAGAGGACTTGTTAGCCTGAAAGTAATGTGAAGCAGGTGGTAATATGAAAGGTTCAAACTTGCTATTGGGCTATTCCAGATTTAGCTAAAGTCTGCCACAGAGGGAGTATGAGTTTCAAATAGAATATAGACAGTTGGGTAAATGCCATTTGAAATACTCACTATAGCTGTGGAAGATATAGGCCATAATACAGGGGGAGTATGGGTTTCAAAATGATTAATCGTGGCCAATTAATTTTGAAAAACATACTCCCCTGTAGAAGATATTACCAAAATCGTCCATAGTGGTAGTGTGGATGTTAACTGGAATAGCCCATTTATGAGCTTTACACAGAGTAACAATAAATATTTTGTAGAATCTTAAAAACTGAGTCAATAATTGCATTAAAAAATATTTCCATAGGTCTTGTGATTCTTGAGTTAAGGCCAGATAATTATAACAAAATAACATTTTTTTTGGCATTTGCCCCCTAATGAATAATATCATGTACATGTCATGGGTTGGAAATGACACCGGGGGGTCACCTTTGTAAAACGTATACCATTCCCCTTGTATGTCAGCTTTATTTGTCTCAATATTTGAGTGCAAACACTACTGGGTCATGCTCTCCTTTGACCTGCCTTAACTAAAATTATACACATTTTTATGGTTTTCTTAATGTAGGGACCCTCAGTCTCCAAAAACATCTAGCACACCAGCCACTCCTGCATGCAAAAGGCATGCCATTTCCCGCATTTTTATTGCACTTCTCAATTTATTTGGTGGCTTAAGCCCGATCCTGACTCCACATCGGGCTTAAGCCCGATTCTGACTCCACATCGCAGCGATGCGATGCTATAAAAACTGCAATCCGAGCCAGGTTTTTACGAGCTCAGCGTTGGAAATTCTCATCGCGCGATGGAAATTTTGGTCCGCGATGGAGTTGAACAATGTTCAACTTTTTCACATCGCGCTACGATATCGCAGCCGTGCACGCTTGTGATTGGCTGCTGGAAAATCAAGGTCGGTAGAATGACCTTAAAAGGAGATACAGATTCCCCACATGCTTTTCAATCATTGCAACATCGTGCGATGAAATTAAAATAAACATTTCAATTTCGCCGCGCGATGCTGTGATGTTTGAAATGCATCGCAGCATGATGTGGAGTCAGGATCGGACTTTACACTGTACACAAAACTATATAGTATCAAAATGTCATTACAATGTCATATCTGCCTGAAGAAGAGAATGATGGTTTTTCTGGGATGCTTTTCTTATGATGCATGTATGGACCATACTCTCATTTCATGATTATGGCACTGCAAACACATGTGTAATTATATTTTGAAGGCGTATGATGGTGTATAAGAATAGACAAGTATCAGGGTGGATCCTTGCAATAAGGTGATGAGGTTGCAAATGGTAACCATGTGAATGAATCAAAAAGCCACAATCTACATGATAAAATGTAGGTAACATTTTGCGTGTGAATGTTAGTGATAAAAATATGTGGCGCAAACGTGTGCTCCCCGCCCACCCAGTGTGACCTCAGAGTTGCTAGTGAAATCCTTTAAAAGGTGATGTGATAGTAGCACATTCAGAAAGGTAGCTCTAGAGTTAGATAACCCCAAAATATCACCTGAGCATCTACTTTAAAGACCTATTCAGGTATTTGTTCATCCGGACGGACGATTGGTAAAATCAATAGGTCAAACTATATCTGAATCCTATGATCAGATGGAATATTTCATAATTTGTTTTTTTTAAAACAAAATTGGCATGAATTTTGACCCCTGTGTAAACTTTGACCAAACTGGGTATATCAGAATGGCCCAGTACCCAGCACACCTAATATACACATGTACACCTGAGAAATCAACCTAAAAATATGCTATAATTTGTTAGTATACATTAGGGTGCATCAAACGCCCCTCATGTCAATGTTATTTTTTTGCTCATATGATTAAAGTGTGCCACTTGTCAAGTTAAATAAGTGGTCCAAATTTAAATTCAAACGGAGGTCAGGAAATGGGTCCACCGCAAGCTCAAAGTTTGAACGTTATTTGCATGTATAACATATAATTACACATGAGGCAGCTATTTAGTTTTCGGTACTTTATGACATGCACAATAAAGGCTGCCTCGTTGATTTGTGCACTAAGTAGCCAAAATGTATCATCTCAATGATCTCATACTTACAAATCATAATAATCATGCTAGGATGATGTCACAGGTTATAGATATGCCTTCAAAATGAATAGCTGCCCCATGTATTCAAATACATAATAAAGCATACATATCTCTTATAGTCTTATTTGGTGTTAATTCACTTTACGGTTGCCATCAGAAAGGAGTCAATAGATAACCAGTTAAGTACAATAATGCTTCTGCTTGAGCAGTGAACAATTAAAAAGCCATTATATTATTTATATTACCATTGCTCAAGATACTGCCCATGAAGTGAAAGTTACTAGTTTAGTCTTAATCACGGCTATCGCTATACAGTTTACACTTCCGCAAATTTGGTGTCTTCTTCCGATCTTGCTCCACCACCTGCAGAACATTCTGATAATGTTTCTCACTGTGGGCTGTAGCCAGGAAATCGGTTTCACGCCACGTTGCGCTGCGTCATTAACCACATTGATGGCTTTAACATTGTTTAAGGAGGATAGATACGCTGGGGATTCTGGCCATGTGTCTACGTCATCTGTTAAGAACGCCTCATTAATCTGCAAGATGTTCATAGTAAACCAAGAGTCTCTGCCGGCAAAGTCAGCTAAAGCTGTTGTTTAGTGTGATGTTCTCATCAGAGAACTTAGGCTTACCAAAGCCTGAACCATACCGATTAGTTGATGTGACCATCACTTCATCGGGTTTAACTGCGAGAAGCCTACTAGCAAGAGCATGTTTCTCCTGTGGTGGCACCTTATCACTGAAGAGAGCCAGTGGGATCATTTCTTGGGAGATGTACCACAGATGTCGTTTCATGGCTTTTAGGGCACTTGCAGCAACATCAGCATTGACATCAGAATACTTAAGCAGACTCTTGTATAAGCAGAGATCGTTCTAGGGAGCATCAACTGCAACGCTGCATGTCATCCACCAGGAGCTGTAGATTACAGTTGCGAAGATGACAAACTCGCGTAACTTGGGCAGCTGTAGCCGTGATTAAGACTAAACTAGTAACTTTCACTTCATGGCCATGGGCAGTATCTTGAGCAATGGGAATATAAATAATATAATGGCTTTTTAATTGTTCACTGCTCAAGCAGAAGCATCATTGTATTTAACTGGTTATCTATTGACTCCTTTCTGATGGCAACCGTAAAGTGAATTAACACCAAATAAGACTATAAGAGATATGTATGCTTTATTATGTATTTGAATACATGGGGCAGCTATTCATTTTGAAGGCATATCTATAACCTGTGACATCATCCTAGCATGATTATTATGATTTGTAAGTATGAGATCATTGAGATGATACATTTGGGCTACTTAGTGCACAAATCAATGAGGCAGCCTTTATTGTGCATGTCATAAAGTACCGAAAACTAAATAGCTGCCTCATGTGTAATTATATGTTATACATGCAAATAACGCTCAAACTTTGAGCTCAAGGTGGACCCATTTCCACCTCCGCTTGAATTTAAATTTGGACCACTTATTTAACTTGACAAGTGGCACACTTTAATCATATGAGCAAAAAATAACATTGACATGAGGGGCGTTTGATGCACCCTAGTATACATGTATGTACAATATAGAGGGAAAACTTTGCAATGGTCCCACCTTTAAAATAGCACCACTTGAAATAATTATATCTCTAGAGACCATAATATTTTGAACTGTCTCAAATTATTCACAATCTCCATGTGAATTTATTTTTCATTTGCAGCGAGAAAACATCTCCATGTTCCTTACAGCGTGTTCAGATATTGGTGTTGCTAGTCACAGTTCCTTCCAAACAGTGGACCTCTTTGAGAAACAGAATATGGTACAGGTAAGTCGACCGACCGACGACCGTGGCACAGCCATGTAGCAAGATCATAAAATAATTATTTTAAAGCCTTGCATATTGTAAAATTTCCATAAGGTGATGGAAAAAACCTTGTTTCATGGTCCCGTCCCAGATTTTGCATTTTGGGATTTTTTTAAAATTTTTTGCTAAAACCAGCCAATGCAGTGTATTGATTTTAAAGACTGAAAATTTTTGAAAAAAATCAGAGCATTTTCAATATATGTTTGCAAAATTTTTACCAATTTTTCGAGCTTTTGGTGATATTTTTTGAGCCTCTAGGTTTCTTTCATTGCCTAAAAAGTAGAATTTTAATTTAATTTTAAAAGAGAAGAAGAAAGAAAGAAAGAAAGGAAGAGAGAGGGAGGGAGGGAGACGGCACTGAAATTTTAAATAAAACAGTGCTTTATAATTAAATAAGAAATGCAAATTTTCTAGTAGCCTACGGAGGTTTTAAATATACATACAATGTACATGTAGGCATATATGTATTTGAGCTACATTAAATGTATTTCTGTCTCATCATTTTATTAGTGAAGAGTTATAAATTTTTATTCATACTTTTATTCTCAAAAGATCTATTATTTCTGGTCCATAAATGAAAATGTTGAGAGACCGCAAGACAATGGGTGAATTATATTTAGCTCAAAATGGTTGTTGCAAATTTCCGATAGAGGTAATCAAATATAAAGTAAAACAGATTTCAATGATTGGAAATGAGTCAGCATTGAAATGTACATATGAAATAAAACACCTGTTTTTGTAAGCTTGCATGGTAGCATCAGTGTAGGTAATTGGCATTGCATTCCATCCCAATTATAGTCCAATTAAATCCTCAGGTGCGTTTAGGTGGATGCAGACCTGAACTTGGAAAAAAAAATCGTTTTAAATTGTAAATGGGTGGTTCCTGAACATGCATGCAGTGATGTTTGATATAATGGCCATGTTATCTCATTTTACATGTTTGTCACTCAGAATATCTGGTATCCAGGTGTGTTGCCCTAACCACATGTAAAATGTCAGAGGTCAAGTTGACACCATAACCTTCATAAGAATTGTGTCAAGTACAGAATCCACAATTTATCTCTGGGTCTGTTTGTGTTGTAGATGTATCACCTGGTGTTTTGGCTGCACCCTAATGGGTTGCTATGACAACAGATCAGTCCATTTTGCCTTTACTCAGTCAGATATTAATAATGTGATAATCAGTGAATGAAGGTCATGTACATTTGTACATGTACAGTGGGCCACAAGAACATGAAATATATAGCCCCAATCTAGCCAAGTTAGCTCGGTACAGGGCCGTAGCAAGGTTGGAAAATGTGGGGCGGCCATCACAAATGTGGGGCGACCAAAATACAAATATATGCCCCTATTGAAATAAAGATAACAAATTTCTCAAAAAGTGGGGCGGCCATGGCAACCCCGGCTGCCCCACTTGCTACGGCCCTGGCTCGGTATGCAAGTTAGGCACTGTACAAAATGTACATGAGATAGAAAGTTTGACAAGAAAAATATTTTATTGGGGATGGAGCATGAATAACATTTTTATCAATCGAAAGTCACTTGGAAGAAAGGTATAGGCCCTGTATACATGTAGGTACTAAATGTAGATTTTGTGTATAATATGTACATGTACATGTATAGCCTTCATAAAATCCAGTATGAACATGGTTGTGGTAGCTAGGATATCCAAGGGCAAACTCCCAAAATATTAAATGTGATATAATGTACAAATATTGAATGTTTACCAGTACAATGGTAAGAATATTTTCATGAGGTCTTTTTCTAGGGTCTGTAGAAATATTGACTGTTCCATTCAACAAGGCGATTTGCTAGGATGGAACAGTTCATATTTCACCAAATGATTAAGGCCTAATATTCTTTCCCGAAATAACCTAGCCCTTAAAAGTTTTTAGCATTACACATTTGCCTTTATAAACCACCCGGGGGGGGGGGTACAAATGACCATATGGGGACGTGCCGCAAATATGGGTAGCATTTTCAGCCTTTTGGTATATCAATGACCCCTTTTTCAAAGCCTATTTTGGTATATGAATGGGTCCTTTTTTCAAAATTTTCTCAATTTTTTCGGAAAATAGCCCAATTTTTCCTTAATCTAGCCAAAATTTTCCCAAAATTTTGGGAAAAAAAAAAAAAACTAAGACAATTTTGGTTTAATTCGGCCAAAACTTTTGACTTTTGGTATATCAATGGGTCCAAATTTCTTGAAAAATTGGTATATTTATGGGTCCACTTCCAAAATCTCAGCTGCACGTCCCTACCAAAACCAAACTTGAGTACCCCGGATAAACCTACACATGTATAGGCCTACTAGATATTATTTAGAGAACAAAATTCCATTCCTGCTGCTTTTATAATATAGCCTAAACACTCAGAGGATACCCCTAACAATAAACTTGACACACTTTTATAACAATTTCCTCAATAAGTCCTGTTTGCGGAAGTTTTCTATTTTTATGGGTCAGACAAAATAATAGAGGCCAAACGTAAAACTTCCTGGATATCAGAGTCTACAAACGGTCTACCTCAGTTTCCTCAGCAACCAGGCATATCCAAGCACTTCCATTTCGACACCTACATGTACCTGGTTTGTCGGCTGATTTTACCGGCACTAAAATCTGGCTAATTTTTATCATTTCAAATGACATAGGCCTAATACTTTTAATAGGCTACATTTTTTTCAAGGGAGACTTGTGAGCAACTTTACCATAATTTTTTTAAATCCCCTTTGCATGCAATTTGCAATTAGTGGAATATTTCCGAAATTGATTGAAAAAATGGCATTAGAATACTGTTTTAAATTCCATTCAAATGTTGAACTTGACTTTTTTTTATTCTATGGCATTGATTCCCCAATACCTGAACTCTAACATGTACCTAAAGGGCATTTTTTTTATCAAATTGCAAATTGACCCTCTTTGGGGGTAATTTTGTGATACTCTGAGCTAAGGTGAGAAGGTCAGTGAACTGAAGGTTCCCTCCTTAAAAAATATGATAAACGTCTTTTGAATATTTGACAAAAGGTGAAAGTGCTAATCTTGTATTAAAACATAATTTTCTTTTAAATTTGGGAGGATTGTTAGTTAGACTGTCCTGATGTATGCCTAGATGCTGTGCTGTGTTGATTTTGAATCGCATTTGTGGACCACTTTCCTTGGTTTTTTTCACCCAGGCTTCAGCCTGGTGATATTACATTCAGTTTAGACCTTGTCCTTTGAACCCAAATTTGGCTACTTTGAAACGAAGTAGCCAAATGCATTTGCTTCATCCTCATTAAAATTATTTTACAGGATAATGCAGAGTATCTAATGGATCTGCAGGCTACTAAAAACTAACCTCACTCCCCATGACAAAATTCATAAAACTATATTCAGTAGTGCTTGACTTTACCCAGGGAATGGATGGAATATTAACCTCATTCAAGTCCCCATGACAATTATTCGTACAGCTGTTCTGTAGCCTATGAAGTTATTTTTCCAGCCATGGCTTAATTCTGAATTGTCACCTAATTTGGGTGTACTTTGTCTTGGGTCCAATCTCTATCATGGAAAGTTTGCTATATCTTTCTAAATATAATGATTGTTTGTTCTAGATTTGTGTTTTAGCGTTTCATATTTGAAAGAACTAATGTTTAATTGCAACATTTGAAACTACAAACCCAAACTGGGTGCTATGATGTACAAGATTGGGCTACGAGTATGCATTTTATCAAGTTAGCAATAGGTATTTCCTTCATGTTGCCAATGCATGACTTTCTTTATTATACTCAAAAACGGATTTTATTATACATGTACTAGAAAGTTGTTTACGTGCATACATTTTGTATAGGCTCCTTCACAGTCGGTTTCTGTTGTGTATGTTTACAACTGAGCAACATACAGACTGGGTTGCCGGGACTACCAGACAAAGAATCTGTTTTTTGACTATAATTTGGCCTCCTATCAGTTTTACTGATAAGATGGCTAATTGAAAATAAACACTTATTTTGTAAACAGATAATGCTCTGTGGTTATTTATGGATGGAAACTTAGGAAATTGCTATTAATGAAATAATTCATATATTAAACATACATTTTGCTTTGTTAACGACGGAAATCCGTTCAGAAATAAGGTTTTTTGGAACCATTCGACAATAAACATTTTGAACAATTTTGCTCTATGAAAAAGGATACAATTGCACCCCTGCTGATCCGACTACTGATAAGCTGTCAACAAGCATTGACAAGCAGTGACCACTAATTAAACAATAATAATGAGCATTATCTGACCATTCCCTGATCTGACCAGAGCTGGGTATAAATAGTGCAGGTGCCTACTACCAACACTAATTGATGTTGGGAGTGATACTAGTCGTCGAGGGGGGCGGGGGTACCAGTAATTGGGGTAGATAATAGTGGCTTTGGTTTTATACATTTTTGGTACATGTAGAGCAACCGGGAATCCCTGGGATTGAGTAATCAGTCTTTTTGTGATTAGGCCAATGAAAGTCGATTTTGAGTTTCCCGTCACCTCCCTCACTTCATTTTCTGACCCTCACTTGAATTCATTATTGTGACTATTTTTAATATACTTTTGAATCTCATTAGGGCTAAACATCCATCTTCAAGTGAATGAGTATACAGTGGCAAATAACAACACATTTTACATACGTGTTGGTCATATAATGAAAGGCAGAAAAATAATGAATAATGAAAAAGTTACCTCACTTGTTTTCAGAAATTATGTGACGGAAACTCAAAATTGACTGTTAGTGGCCTTATAATGTGATTGTAACTACCAGTAAACTATACATTGTGAATAAATATATCTAAAATTAATTACCATGCTTTTAATGGATTTTATACTAAATATTGGTAAATAGTAAAACACAGAAAAGGTAATAAAGGACAGAAATTTGGAGTTTAGATGAATAAAAGATTTGAGAGGAATTCGAAGGAGTTAGATTGTTATGGACATGGTGGGGTAAGCGGAAAATGTTGAAGGTCATGCAGGTCAAAGTCACCCGAGGTGAATTGAGTATAGATTGTCAGATTGTGGATAACAATTCTGCCCAAAATTGTTAAAGGTCATTTGAGGTCGACTATTAAAGTATATATTGTGTTGGATTGTCAGAATGTTCAAAGTGGTGTCAAGCGCATTTGATGTCAACAGCGCATCGATAGTCTGATTTTCATAAAACGTGGTGCATGTAATCACAATTAGGCCCTAAGGGTCAAAACCATCAAGGTCATATCAAGGTTAACAGTTACTGATAATAGATAGTTGGATTGTCATGAAATTTGGTTGATATGAAATCTCTTTAGCAGCAAACATTCTTAAGGTTATCTGAATATAGATTGTTGGATTGTTGTAAAACTCAGAAGATGCGATTTCAATTGAGCCGTTTGTTACAAGTATGAATTAAATGTAGACCAATTTAGCACACATTTTCCAATTGAGCTTTCGACATGAACATTTTGAGTATTTCCTAGCATGTCATTGGTGGTATTTACCAATAAATGCCAATATTTCGCACCCAGTTAGTTGTGCCAAACATTAAAATTTACTAGCTTTCCAAGTACTTGCAATGCAAAATTATGAAACATGATCTTCATCCATGGCGTTGTCTTTTTAAAGACATTTCTTGTTTGACATATAGGGATGATGTTGCAATATGAAAGTTGACTGGTGAATGGCCATGGCCACTAATTCATGAACTTGGCTAGCTGGCTGGCTGGTCTGAGGTCACACTTCTTAAACATCTATGATTTGAATTGCATTGTTGTTCTCATCACAGACTGAATTAGAAGGAACCATTAAACTACTACTATTAAAGTCTGCTATTATAATCGGACTCTAAATTAATTGTAAAAATCCTCCTGCTCCCATCATGCAAGTTATTCCACTTAGACTGTTTGATATAGGCCTACTTTTATCAAAATAAGCATTGATTAAGCATTTGCCAGTGAAACATTCTCACTCACAAAAATCACAGATACACAACATGAGAATCTGTGCAATGTTTGACAGAGAAGGTCACTAAATCTGGCCGTCTCAAGTTCATAATTAGTTTTGATTGATCTTCATGTACCAAATCATTTACTTTAAATTGATATCCTAGCTGTGACCTCTGAGCCAAATGTTCTATATAGCATAGTAACACCACATGCATTCATATACATTTATATAGGCCTACAAACATATTGGCATAATGGGGATTGATGTTCTCTGACTGCAGTCAGAGGGCTACAAAGTAGGCCTACCAGTATGGCTAGTAGTAGCATACAGGTAGTTCATATACTTATTCAGCATTCAGCAATCATAGCTCAGTTGTGGAGTAGGCCTACTAGTTCTTTGGTTGAATCACCACCTTCTTGACTGATCAGAAGACTGGTGTTTTATATAGGCTTACTGCATACACTGCCTACCTCTTTGCAGCTATGTGGAGCCAAGGTGGGGCAGTCCGGGGGGGGGGGTGCAGTCATGTGACCTCCGTGCTGCCTGGGTATTCCCTTTTAAAGGGATTTTTATTAACACTGCAAAGAAAATTTTCTAATTTTTTTTCTGACCGAAAAAGAAGTTCAAAATAGGTTGATTGTAGTAAATCTGATTTAACTTTGTGTACAGGCTTCAGATACAATTTTTTGCATGGCCTAACTTTTCCAAAAGTGGTTTTATATGAATTGGAAAGGCATGAACCTTATCCTCTACCAAGCAACCAGTGATACCAGAGATATTCTCCTATATAGTAGGGTATAAATAAATTTATGCTCAACCAGACACTTAAGTTCCAATCAAACTTAATTGACCTTGACTTACAAAGTAAGTGAATTTTGTAGTCGCAAAATTTGGAAGCAGCATGTGAACTTTTCCCCAATAGCAATACATCACTAGAATCCACAACATGCTCATCTATCAAGGCACAGTTCTTTAACCCCAATACATGTGAACATTCAGTGAATGACCTTTGAAGATATGGGTACAAAAACTCATCCTCTGCAACTTGAGGTCAAATTTTGCACTATGATTATGTAATTGAGGTTATTGGACTATGCCATTGGGACGATGTCATTGTGGTCCATAGTGATGTGAACTTTTCCCCAATACATGCAAATAGGCACAGCGAGGTAACCAAATACTAAAATCGCAGCATGTTACCAGTCTGTGGAGGCAGTCAGACATGCTTAGTTCTTAAATTTCTAAAAATATCAAAATGACAAGTATTTTAGGATTGCAAGAATATTTTTGCACAAGTTACTGGATATTTGGGAAAGATGAGAAGAGCGTACAACAAGTCTGTAGGCTTAAATATAACTTAATTAAATGAAAATGAAGCAAAGGTTCGGGGGGGGGGAGGAAGGTTATGTCATATATGTGAAAGTTAGAACTGCCTCAGTTCCCTCTCATTGCGATGCCCCGATCGGCAGTGGTGATTCGCATGAGTGGCGTGGGAGTGTCATGATGGCATGGATATCTGAGCACAGAGCTACATGTGTAGTGCTAATATTCAAAGTGTCTGTGTACATGTAGGTGCAGGCCTAACTAAAGCCTAACACCTTTACTTACATAGAGGTTAAAGGTTAAAACTGGGTGGGTGATGATGATGGTATGTAGGCCCTGCAAGGGAAAAAAAAGTGACCCTCCACAACTCGTGTGTGGTGGTGTTATTTACCACGCTGTCCCAGGAAATGATATGCAAGTTTCCAAGCCATTTTGGTAATATGAAACTTTATTTGGTATTGTTGTGGGTTGGTTTCTATGTAAGAATTGATATTAATATTAACACAATATTATTAAACCATTTGGTGTATGACTTCATGTATCATGGATGTATATTCTTTGGAAAGTAAAAGTGGAAATTATATGTAGTCATATTTATATAATTTAGGTAGTGGATAGGCCATATAAATTTTTGATATTAAAGGGGCACTTCGTGATCCACAGCCTCATCCCCCCACTTTAAAAAAAAAAAAGTTGAGATTTTTATATCACTGGAAACCTCTGGCTACATAATGTTTATGTACAAAATATTTCTTGCAGATTAATTCGTTTAGCAAAGATATCGTGAAATTTGAATTTAGTTCTGGTGCACCAGAACGAAATTACAACGTATTGTCTATGGAGCAGTGTAATACATAATCATGCATAACTCATAAGCATAATATCGAATCAACTGAAATTTTGGGAATATGTTTTTTTCGTGGATATGTACTGAAAAATGTCATAAAAAGAGGATGCTAGGATCACGAAATACTCCTTTAAGAGTATATAAATCAACATTTGAATATATTTGTTGAAACAGTATATTAAAGAGTATTTCATGAACCTAGCATCCTCTTTTAGGACATTTTTCAGTAGATATCCATAAAAAATGCTTCTTCCTAAAATTTTAGTTGATTACCGATTTTGCGTTTGCAAGTTATGCATGATTGATATGTGTATTACACGGCTCCATTGTTCTGCATGAATGAAAAATTCAAATATAAAAGACAAGACTATAATAAACAGGAGTATTTATTCTTTGTAAAATGTTCAACTCATCTTATTTTTCCATTTTCTGTTTATTACAGGTGCTGAGTACCCTCTTTATTCTTAGCTCAGCGGTAAGTATCAAATAAGCTTCACATTACTCCCAGTTAGTCATATTCACAGGGCTGAATTTACCATTGGGCCAGATGGGCTCCCAAAATTATCTATGCATCTTCATTATTTGCCCCAAAACACCATTTTGTTGGCCAAAATATGGTAAAATTGCATAATTTTGTGTGCTTCATGCCCTTCAAAGATCAAAATTCACCTTCATTTAAGGATAAAATAATTGATTTTTTTTTCACACGCTTCACATGCAAGTCCTAGTAAATTTGGGACAAAATATGCTCGCCCCCCTCTACACTTTAATGCATCCGCCACCATGTCGACCTTATATAAGTAAACCAAAATTTGGCCACTTGAGTGCACATGCCTTCCTCACAGTGAGTTGGGGCCTCCAAATTTAGGCTGCATGGCCCAGGGCCCCAAAAAGGTAAATCCAGCCCTACTGATATTCAGATTACAGAATTCAACGACATAAATATCACAAAAACAAGATTATAGCACGCTAAATTGAACTAAAAATTCATCATTTTGATGGATTTTAATTTGAAGGATTTTTTAAACAACTTCAGAATAACAGCTTATGAGACACCATTCAATATCATTGACTATAAAACTTTCAATCTGGATCAACATTTCCTTCCTCATTACAGTTGGGTGTCATTTCCAGCCTGAATACACATGGTCCCAGTAATTTTGATTGGTTATGTAATTGTAGACAATTCTATGTGATGGTGGTTTATTTTATGCACATGTATGCTTGATATATGTACATTAAGTGGTTGACAGACCCGGGGGGGGGGGGGGCACTCAAGTTTCACAGCTTACATATGCATGAACCAGATATTTTCAAAACTTACCCCAAACTTTTGCCTTTTGCCTTTTTGAGCAAAAAACACCCCAAAACAGGAATTTCAGCAAATTTACCTCTATACCTGAAAGATAAACCTAAGCAGGATTTTATCTGAAAGGTACTACCCTTACAGGTTTTTGATAAAATAAACCCTTATAGTATAAACAAGGGAAGAGGCCTACGCATCATACACTAGAACATGGAAACATTCAAACATTACAAACTAGCGCACGAGATCAAATTAATGATGCTTAATCGTATTCTTAATATATCAATATACAGGGAAAGAAGAATTACGATCGCACGCTAGCACAATGAAACATGAATTTACAAATGGAAACATTACAAGCATAGGCAGATATACCAGAGTAAAAACTCCGGACATACCTGCCTGTGCGGGGACTCGAACCCCAGACCTCTCGCTTGTCGGGCGAAGCGCCTACCACTGAGCTACACAGACTGTCCCTGATAAACAGGACTCAAGTCTGGTACTTATGGATATGAGCAGTCATGCGGGGTAAACAGTACAAACAACACATTACATACCAGTGTACGAGATCAATTAATGATGCTTACCCGCCGCCTAATATAATCATGCAAACAAGGGAAGAGGCCTACGCATCATACACTGGAACATGGAAACATTCAAACATTACAAACTAGCGCACGAGATCAAATTAATGATGCTTAATCGTATTCTTAGGGAGTGTTCATAAAGACTTTGGTAGGGGGGGCTGGAAAATATGTAGGGGGGTTATAAAATTTTAGGAGTTCTGAAGAGTTAAGTTAAAAAAGTTTTGGGTGTATGAACAGGGGGGGTTAAAAAGTTTTTGGGCAGGTAGGGGGGGTGTAAAAACTTTAGCAACATTATAGTCCTGAAGCAAAAAAATATAAAATAGCCTGAAATTTTTTCGCGCGCATAAAAGTTCATTCCAGATAAGGGTATCAGGTCCTTTATGTATTTTGAAAAGTCATTCAATATAAGTATTAATTAATTGTCTTGCTGTCTATAACCTCAATTCTAGCAATTTGACCTGCGGGTCACCATTAGAGTTTGAAATAATTAAACTTAATTTTGAGGTTTGTGTCAGTTCCTTCTGATCTGCTCTTTAAATCACTAAAAAGGTGGTGCAATATCTTTGTTCTCTGTAGTGTTGACAATTTTTGCAATAATGTTTCATGCAGTACAGATTATTAATTTATTATCACTGATACAACTAAATCATGTTGCTTTACCATTATAGGCGGAGGAATCTTGGAGAACCGGGGTACAAGTTTCCACCCACTAATTTGTCCATGGGGACATCCGCCTAAAGATCCTAGTAGGAGAAAAAAAACAATAATTGCCCTATGCAACTTTTTTAGCACATCGAAAAGCACTGTGTTTTGGGCCCAAATAGGGTAAGAGTGCACAATTTTGCGCTTCGCGGTCACACAAACTGGCCCAGCAGATAGCAAAACACCCCATTTCGACAGTAGCGTAGCTAGGGGGCAAGGGGGAAAGTGCCCTATGACAAAGATGAAAGAAGAAGTTCCCCTGACAAAAATGAAAGATAAAATCTGGAGGGCAAAGGAAACGAATATGGGCAAGGGCCCTTTTCCACCCAAATTCACCCTGATCATGGGCCAAAATAGTGTAAAATACAAACGTTTAAAGGCTCACGCTGGCCGCTGTATGCGGACATTGTCACAATAAAGGCATTTTTATCCCCATCATGGGCGAAAATAGTGTACAATACAAAATTTGTGCACACTACGTGCACACACCGTCCCAATAAAGTCTTTTATGGAAGCTCAAATACATGAAATGCTCAAATTACAGTCTCTCTAAAAACAAAATTGTTATGTATTTGCAACTGCAATTTTTTTGTCAACTGTGCCCCCGAAATTTTATTTTGCCCCCCCCCCCAAGTTCCAGTAAAACCAGAACAAAATATACTTGTCCCCAGACCCCTTTAAATTTCAATGCTTCCATTGGCACTGATTCCAATCATAAATGGATGTTTTTTTAATACTGGGTTCAAAACATACTTATGAGCTATACTTTACAAAATGATAAAACATTTCCACAATTTCACATATTTTATATTGATCAATGACATGGATGTACACTTTAATTGCACATCAATACAAATTTTAGTATCATTAATATATTTCCTCTGCCCTTTATAATATATAGGCCTACGGTACAAATTTCTTCAGTCCTTTGATGTAGAATGGTACATTAAAATGGGGGGGTCAAAATAGTTTTGAACCTAATATGAGAGAGGTCAAAAAAGTTTTGGGTCCATTAAGAGGGGGGTCAAAAAAGTTTTGGGTTCGAAGAGGGGGGGGGGGTTAAAAACAATTTTGACATGAAAAAAAATATTTTCCAGCCCCCCCACCAAAGTATTTATGAACACTCCCTTAATATATCAATATACAGGGGAAAGAAGAATTACACATCGCACACTAGCACAATTAAACATGAATTTACAAATGGAAACATTACAAGCATAGGCAGATATACCAGAGTAAAAACTCTGGACATACCTGCCTGTGCGGGGACTCGAACCCCAGACCTCTCGCTGGGCGAGCGCTCTACCACTGAGCTACACAGACTGTCCCTGATAAACAGGACTCAAGTCTGGTACTTATGGATATGAGCAGTCATGCGGGGTAAACAGTACAAACAACACATTACATACCAGTGTACGAGATCAATTAATGATGCTTACCCGCCGGCCTAATATAATCATGCAAAGAAGGGAAGAGGCCTACGCATCATACACTGAAACATGGAAACATTCAAACATTACAAACTAGCGCACGAGATCAAATTAATGATGCTTAATCGTATTCTTAATATATCAATATACAGGGGAAAGAAGAATTACGCATCGCACACTAGCACAATTAAACATGAATTTACAAATGGAAACATTACAAGCATAGGCAGATATACCAGAGTAAAACTCCGGACATACCTGCCTGTGCGGTATTTTTATTCATAATTTTCTAATATTTAGGGCCTATGTTTGTGCGACATTGAGCCAAGTAAATACACCAGGGAAACATGCTTTGTGAAATAGCGGGATCACTGAAATAACTCCTAAACGCACCAACTAGAAGTTTAAAAACTACACTTTTTCTTGACAAAAAGGCGTTTTGACCCCTAAACAGGATTCGCACGGTTTGCGTTCATTCTCAGAAAAGGGCCTTTAATTCAGGTTTTTCTGGTCATGCATGTGT
The DNA here is from genome assembly GCF_039555335.1 of Amphiura filiformis. Taxonomy (NCBI): domain Eukaryota; kingdom Metazoa; phylum Echinodermata; class Ophiuroidea; order Amphilepidida; family Amphiuridae; genus Amphiura; species Amphiura filiformis. The sequence continues at coordinate 65,316,543 of NC_092632.1, read as the reverse complement.
GTACACTGTGCAACTTGAGTGGCTCCCCTGGGTCAACAGAGGACGTTGTAACCACACTGTAATATTAGCATTGAGCTGATATGGGAAATTCTGTTATAATGTCGCATCTTGATAGGAATAATCTGGAAAATGGATTATTAAAGGAATTATCCACTTCCTCTATTATTTTCTTGCCTTACATCATACTACTAGTAGTAGTAGTTGTGCATGTGGTCCAGTGTAATAAAGTTTATCACGGTTGCCAGTTTAAGGTATGTGTGGTGTGGACTGGGGGTGGAGGTGTGTGTTGGGGGGGGGGATAGTCAAGACACCCAATTCCCCAGTCATATGAAACAACACATGCAATCTTAATCATGTTAATATTTGGACCTTTTACTGAAACATATGTTATATAGTTAAGGGATCTAGAATGAGCGTATTATTGCGTTTCGACAGTGTTTTTTGTGGGACATGAGAGCACCTCAGACATATCGAATTGCATTCTGAATACTGAAGCATGTCTTTCTGATATCAAATAATTTTCATTTTTGAAAATCACAATATAATACAAATTTTATGACAAATTATAAAAATTGATATTTTTCAAATTTTTGATATATAACAGTCCTCAAGTAAATTATATAAATCTAATGATATATTCTTAAAGTGTATGTAGCTGGGAGGAAAAGCCGACGGTCAATTGAAAATTTTGACCTCTCATATTGAAAATATGGATTTTTTCCCAAAAGACCTAATTTTTTTTTTTGTGTCATGGGAAAAAAATCCATATCTCCAATACTGAAAGGTCAAAATTTTCAATTGATCGTCGGCTTTTCATCCCACCTACATACACTTTAAGTATAAATCATCAGATTTGTAAAGTTTACTTTGAGTACTGTTAAATATCAAAATATCAATTTTAATGATTTGCCATGAAATGTGTATTAAATTGCGAATTTCAAAAAACCAAAATTATTTGATATCAGAAGGACATTCTTCAGATTCAGAATGCAATTGATATGTCTGATGTGCTCTAATGTCCCAAAATAAATACTGTCCAAACGCTCATACCCAAATTAATTTAAATACTGCCCATGAATTTTGCGGCCTGTGCCCAAAGGAGTTTGATAGATTTCAATCTGACAGTCATTTTAATTTGTGTGTCAATCCATGAATCGTTTAAATAAACACACATACAATAATTTCATAATTGTGTGGATAATTGAATTCTGTTAGTGACAGATGTGCACAGGCTGATAAGAGTTTTGACAGTATTACAGACAAAACGTAGCCTCGCTTAATATACCCAGGTAATATACATGTAGGCCTACATGTAAATTAATCCTGGCCAGGTCTGTAGATAAACACACTGTATGCATTTTGGCTGCCATTGCCAATTCACCCATATCACAGACTTTGTATTCACAGTTCAGACAAACATGCATTCCATCATGTTGTAGATCACTGACTTTTTCCCCTGGCTTATATTTTCCTATTTTGTCCAACACTGTGTGCTAGTTTACTCCAGTGTAAAACCAGCTGACATAAATTTGATTAATCATGCTATAGGTGTGAGGCTCAAGACCTACATTTTTTTACTCCTAAGGTCAAGAGGTCTATATTGTGTGACTGACATGGAATTAGCCCTACTATAGGACCTTTTGATTGTGGCAATCCAAAAAACCTGTGTTCTGTCCATAGAACTGTAAAAGTAAATATGTTTTAAAAGGCCCTATGGTAGGGCTACATGTGATGGGACCATGTGGGGGGTTGCAAAAATATTGTAAACATAGGCCCCCTACATGGTGTGTAACCAAACAGAAATCTGAGTGAAAGGGTTTTTTTAGGCAGGCAAGTAAAATATGTTTGTGCTTTTAATAATAGAGCAGAAAATGCTAATTTTCAAGAAAAATGGTAGCTGTTCAGATTTAAAAAAAAGTATTTTTCAAAACATTTGTACATTGAGCCCCAAGATTGGCCATATTTAAAGCAAAAGGCCCTTTTTAATGAGGGAATAATTTGTATAAAATATTCTTGTATTTGAAATGAATACTTCTGTAGGGCTATCTCGAAAATGATATGGGTCACACATGTGTAACCTAGTTCATACTTGAATGGCCCTGGGACTTCCTACTTGTGCTTAAAAAGCAAAAAGTCAAGAAAATTTGTAGATTGTATGTGGTAAAGTATGAGAGCAAAGGTTGTGAGCAAAACATAAAGAATGCATTAATAAGTATTTGGTCAATGTAACTATATTGATGGACAACTTTTTCTTTTGCAGGCAAAAAGAAAGGCTTTGCAGGACCACACATTGGAGTCAAGATGGCAGATGCAAATAAGAGGGACTTTGTGAAGAAACCCTGCAAGCAGGAAAAGTGCATTCATCACTTTTTACCGCTGGAACCAACAAAGGGCATCACAAGCAGGCATGACATCGTTTGGAACATCGCGAAAGCTGTAAACTACTTCTTCCGAGGACATGAAATCAACTCTGCATCATCAAATCATTATCATTTATTGCCATGAAATCATGTTTCCAAATTGTGAAGGATACAAAGTTTTACATTTAGTCATAAAAAATTATATTGTGTAATTGTCTAAATATTGCATGCCAATCTATTTTTTGAAAATAAGGTAGGGTATGATGTAGTAGATTTGTTTGTATGGCCTCAGCCTTGCCACCTAGCTAGTTGTATATTTACCATACCTGATAAGTTCACACAATGTAATGAATGTATATATAAACGCTACCATTCTGTAACATTCACACATATACTGTTACGAAATTTGGAGAACAAAATAGCATCCAGACTACAGAATGTTGCAACATGCTCATCTATCAGGGCGCAGTTCTTTAACCCCAATACATTTGTGCATTTATTCAATGACCTTTGAAAATTTGGATACAAAAACTCATACCCTGCAACTTGAAGTCATATTTTGCACTCTTGATTGTTTAATTGAGGTTATTGAACTGTGCCATTGGGATGAGGCTATTGTGGTCCATAGTGATTGTCTTAAAACAAAATGGGAGTTGACTATGTAAGCTTTTGAAGAGCTAGGCCTATTTGGTTAAATTAAGATGCCTATTGTAGTATGAAGTTGTCATGGCCAATATTGAACTCGGGTGCCAGTTCTGACGAGCCTAAAGTCTTGTACGAATGATGCTAGTGTATTTTTCTGTGATTTTTAGAAAGTAATGAAAATTGCTTAATTGACCTAGCATTTGTCTCCTGGATGTATTGCCGGAAAGGTTTATAATTCTTCCGTTATGTTCTATTAATTAATATTAAAACGCCATATAGACCTTGTCATGGCTTGGTTTACACAGGGAACCCATCAGTGGATAGCTTGTCTTCCTTTCTTTGTAATTATATCCACATGTTGTTTCCTTTTCCTTGTTTTGATATATCAAAGATGTTTCCATCACTGTCAGGGGATGAGTAGTATTTACTTAAACTTTTAAAGCAATAATGTGTGATTTGCATAAAGAATAGATTCCTATTGAAATGTTTGTTTTCACTGATCACATTGTCCTCTTTTAATTTCGAGCCAAACAAATGAGGTATAACGAAGAATTCTTTCCAGCGCCTACAATGCATGTACTACGCTCGCCGATCGTAACATGTAATACTGCACGGAGCATCGTGCTCGACGTGTGTACACATTTATAAGCTGACATAAATGGGAGATGTTAGCAAGTAGTCGATCGATGAACTCTGAATAAAACCGGGTCGACCCGGTTTTAATATAAAAAGTTAAATCTTACTGTTATTAAAGCACTTCAGGCTTAGTGTTTTACATGGTATTTTAGTACACCACTGGGCATTATAATTATGCAAAAAGTAGAAATCCAAGTAAAATTGAGGGTGTCGCTGTGAAGCAAATCACACATTATGGCTTTAAGAGATGGTTCTAATAAAAGAAAAAAAGTCAAATCATTGGTCAATCTAATTTTAAAATTGATATTATACACCTTTAAAAGAAAAAAATGTTGTAAACGGATTACCATAGAAAAATGTTGTAAAACGGATTAAATTACAATGCATGGTCATAAAATGATCTATTTGTATTTTAAATCTGCTGCACAATTTCATTAATATATAGGGGGCTTAACCCCGAACTGCAAAGATATTGTTATCTTTATCGAGGTTTTAATATCATTGTTACAAATGGCTTGTACAAAGCGTTTGATTTTTCAATTTGATCAGATGGCAGTGTAAAAGGATTGAATCACTTGAATGCATGTCAGTTGTACAAATTGTATGTTGCCTTATTGAACTATGTTATCAATTGGGCAATTCCAGTTGAAACTCATACACCCCCTGTTGAAGATGTGAGCTTAATCTCCCACACAGAGAGTGTGAATTTCAAATGGGGTTACCTATAAAATTGGTGAATCCATTTGAATTTCACACCCTTTGTGTGGGAGATTAAGGTCATGTCTTCAATAGGGGTGTATGGGTTTTAACTGTAATAACCCATTGTTTGTTCATTGGTTGGTTTTAAAGGTTCACAGTAATATCAATGTAATTTTCTCATTTTAAAATTTAGGCTACATATAGTTGAGCATAATTTCATAAATTGCACAAAGGTTATTAGTATGGTTCCTGACAAGAATTAACTGTCAATGTTTTATAGTTTGTACCTGAATCATGTGAATGGTGTTAATATAATCTTGTGAAGTATTTAAATCAAAATTCATGGTTTAACTTATGGAATTTCTTTGAAAAAGGTATGGAGAGGGTCTGCTCCTTTAAGGGACCATTCACAAACACTTGTTGGGGGGGCTGATGCAAAAAAAAAAATTCATCGCAATAATTTGGCGGGCCCCCACTTTTCAGATCTCAAAAATTTAAGGCTTCCCCTTTTTGACATGAAAGTTATGGGTCAACTTTTAAGTGCCCCCATTTTTGCATCAGGCCCCCTAACAAGTGTTTGTGAATGGTCCCTAATTGTTAATTTATTTTTTAAGGAAAACTTGAGTATTAATTACTCGTCGCCCTATTGATTGGTTTATAACAAAAACAACGTATGCACTTTATTGTATAAATAATTTATTAGAATGTTTATATCATACAAATTACACAATCATTGTAAGAACTGTAGATCTAATCTATTTATATAAAATAATTAAGACTTTTGAGAAAAGCCAAAATAAAATGATTATTAAAGCATATAGAACATGTTATTTTTTAATTATGTCATCATGTTTGGATATATCTGTTGTGTCTTCCTTTTGTAGTTTGTTTATACTTCTCAAGTGTGAGGGATGAAAACCACTTGTCACAAGCTGTTATGTACATTGTATTTGTATGATTTGAGCATGGGTATGTGGTGTGGTTTAGACTAATCAAATGTGGATATCATTTTTACATGACTAATACAATAATACACTTGGATCATTCCTAAATAGATAGGCTTCATAGTCTTTTGGTATACCGTAAACGTTCGCCTAATGGCGCTATGGGCTCCCTTAACAAAACTGGAATTTTAAACACACACTAAAAGTGTCCTACCATAAAAATCCCACCAGCAAATAAGGGCACGTACCCTTAATTCTTGTTGGGATTTTTAGAGGAGGGAGCTCTCTATTTGTACACAAAATTTACTCCAAGGCAAAGGAGCCAGGGGCGCCATTAGGCGAACGTTTACGGTATATTAGTAGCCTAAATGTATTGCAATATTGAACTTCTAAAATGAAAAATGGCTTGAGATTCCTTGATTTGACCAACTGCAAAATCACAATTACTATATATATTTGGTGCATCAAACTGTAGTACCGGTACCTTACTATATGTTTTGCTTCAAGTTGTAGTGGTGTACATACATATTTTGCTGGCTGCAGTAATGAATTGTGCAGGTAAAGTAATTGCGCAGAGTGTACCCACACACGAACAAAGGCGGTTTGTCGACACATGCTGCGCAAACCCCGAAAAAGCATTGACGTTGCTACCGAACTTGAAGCGAACCAATGCAGACCACATCTGATTACTTACATACCACACCAATTATGCTCAAGTTTTGCGATGAAAATTTGTTTTGGTTTAATCAGGTTAAAGGGTGAGCATTCCTAGTACATGTATGATATTTGCATGTTTGAATGATGGTAAAAAGGACATGAAGTCTAGATTTCAATGAATACGTTAAATGCACATATTGCTACTTGTGATGAATGTATTGTGGGGAATTGAGAACATTAAAAACTTATGATGTAGACTTGTGGATTATGAAGAAAGATGAAGGGCAGTACATGTATATTTGAATGGATCAGATTGAGAGCTGACATTGAACATGTTATTACCAAAAGTTATATAATATGTGCAAGTAATGGCTTGGTTGAGTCCTTGATTGCTAAATGGTGTGAATTTGGTGATATTTTGAATCAGATTGACCTTTTCGATAAATCCCATAAGCCTCTGCTGGTAGACCCGAAATGTCGTCATTTGATGTCACGCTGATGCGCACACTGTTTTAGCGAACATCGTTATTGCACATTGCAAGTTGGCATGACATCAAATGAAGACATCTCAGGTCTAACCACGATGGGATTTACCAAAAACGTCAAAGAAGATGTATGCACATGAGTGCCTTATAAGTGACGATGTGCCAAAGTATGTAATTACAAACTGATTTGTGGTTACAGGTTGTGAAATATAAGTCAGCATATCATTAGTTACTCATAGTAAAGCTACTAAGCAAGCACCTTTCACTTGTGGTTTCCATATAATTCCCATTGCTTGTAAGTCTGATTAACAAAGACCTTCAAGCACCTATACCCTGCTTTTAATAGTATCCCAGGGAAGCTTTTTATTTGGCCATTGGAATACACTCGGTTTCGGAGAAGAATGGCAGTCCCATGCTCAGATTGACATGAGCGCCCTGCCCTGTTAATGAGCGACATACAAGCTTTATGTGCACTGACAAACGTTTTGACGCCTAATTAGACTTCTCCGTAGTCCACTTGCCAATTGTGCACTACTCTGGCTATTACATTTAAGCTTAAAACTCTGATTTAATTAATGAGTGCACAATTGATAGATTTTCATTAACTGATCTTTTCAGTCACTGTACGCCTCTGTTTGTTAGCTTCCCAAGTGGACTACTGACTTTGTTTTGAGAGTTAGGCCAATTTCTGGCCTAACTAAAATTGGTGATGATGTAATGCATCTTTAAAATGAATCTGGCTTGTGATTGGTCGCCCAGACCTCGTTATTGTTTAAATCCTCCCGACGCTGCACTGGTACCATTATAACTATACATGGTACACAACTATCTAGGGAATGCGGCGCTTTTGTGCTGGTGGATGAACGTATGCATCTAGCTGCGACTGTACCACCATGCTTAGTCTTGTGGTTAGATTTTATTGATAAACAAGCACGATTTACAGTGTGTGAGTCGCAGGGTAAAGTTCTGCTTAAAAGTGAAAGTCCATAGTCGATAATAAACTGGCAGATTCTAAAATTAGAATTGTTCAGTATTGAAGTGTCATTATAATCACAGTTATAATTATGCCATTATGATATGTTGCATTCAATAATATAAGCCTTTACTGTTACTGTCACTTATATAATTATATACACTTTTTCTTAATTATTTACTAGTATTTTGATGTAGGCCTACTAAATATCAGTATAATTTCGAGTTCAACTGAATGCGTTCATCATGATTAATAACATTTTTATTTATCAAAAATCGACTATGGCATAGTCTAACGCCTAATGGGCCAATCAGATTATCAGTCTGTTGTTATGTCAAACGATTGAATCGGCCAATCAGAACCACACTTCCATGTTTACGTTGTACACGCTCTCAAAATGTAAGCAACTGCCATACTTCTTTGCCAGAAACTGTAGGAATCCAGGTGTTGGTTGGCTTATGAGAAGTATTGAAAATCTGTCAAATTGGACATGTGAAAGGAAAAGTATTTCACCTGGAGTAACCCAGTGGAAAGCTGAAATCAAGCCAATGATGATTTGCTATTGAACAAAGCGAGGGTTGACAAACAGAAGTCCTTAAGACAGCGTTCAAGCTTTGACTTACGTTTGGCGGACAAAAGTGTGAAAAAATTATTTAGGGGTGAAAACAATAAAAATTCTTGATTGTTTATATGTTTCCAATGGTAAAATATCATGTAGTTTCAGATTTTGGCACTTAAAACTTCCTATCTTTTATAGATTTCAAGAAAAATTCAATTTTATGTCCGATTTTGGCCGAAAATAGCCGTTTTGGGGTGACAAAAAAATTGGCTTGCAGATTTCCTGTCAGTGAATGAACATGAAAACTATTAAATAGAGCCTAATTTTCTATACTAATTGTGTAACAAGGGTACAATTGTGATATTAAAAGCATTGAATGGGATCGACATATTTTCTTTATTTTCGTAGCAGCAGTAGAAACTTGAGCGTTCGGGTGACAATTGATTTGGAAAAAAGTACGATATTCGCCTCATTTTCTATTTGAAAAGCCATATCTCCACAATGGTATGAGCTATAGGGATGCTTTAAGTGTCTTTTTTTTCAGTATTTCAATAGCTAAATTTTTATATAATAAATAAGTAAGCTAGATTTACAGAAAAGAAAATAACTTGCAATATGCTACCCCCACCCCTAAGAATTTTGAGGGCGTGAAAAAATTAATGGATTCTCTAAAAAAAATAAGTCCTTCAAAACTGGGAGGTTTAAGGCTAAACACACACAAACTTGCTCTTGCCAATATCTCCCTCTAGAGCAAGTTTATGTTTATTTAGCCCTAAGTATCCCCATTTTGAAGGACTTATTTTTTTTAGAGCAAATTTTCACTCATTTTTGAGGATTTCGGGCAGAAATATGCCTGTACAGTGCTATGGGGAAAATTTTCAAGTTGATAATTATGCATTTTTTATGTCAGATTCAGTTTCTACACAAAATTTCACCCTAGAAAATGTTCCTTTAAGTAGAATATCTTTCACTTTAAGTTTTCAACATTCTGGCCACAAAAAGTAAGTCAAAGCTTGAATGCTGTCTTAACTCAAAAAGTGCCTTTTTGAGAAAAATGAGTAAAAATAATATTTTGCATTGAGATGTGACCAAGTATTATTGTGCTATAGATGCAATAGGAAGTTGAATTGAGTTAAGGCTTATGATTTTAAGAATCTGTGGGTATTACAGATTATTTTGGTACCAAAATCTCAAAATGGCCAAAAGTGAGCTAAGGCCTTCTGTTTGTCAACCCTCGAAAGGACATGTTAAAATGTGAAATGGAATCATCTCTACCTACTGTTCTGTAAGAGCATTATGTAAGATTTACAAGTGGTTTTAAAGATGTGCAGGATAAAAAAAACATTCCGTTTACCCTTCATCTGATTCATAAAATCATCAGAATGCTTCATTCTCAAAAATAATCTTGCCATAAAAATTAAGAACAAAATTATATTTATGGAATATGTCACACACAAGATTTGAAGAAATAAAAAACCATGATTTATTTAGCTTGTCTGTAGATATTGCTGCCAAGTGTAATACATCAAATGTAACACAAACATTTTGAAGGGGTCAGATGTCACAAGTGATTGTGTCTAGGTTTTGTAGATTGTAATATTTGTCAGTAGACTACTATAATATTATTGCAGTTTATTCTAGTGCCATACAAGCACAGATCCTGGAACCAGGTTATCTGTTGTGGTATACGAAATCATGATTCTTAAGAAATAGAGCATTTATAATGATTATTGTGCTATTCAAATTGAAACCCATGCACCCACTTTCGCAGACTTTAATCTCCCACAAAGGGGGTGGGGATTTCAAATGGAGCCACCCATTCAGGTAACTTCATTTGAAATTCACACTCCCTGTGTGGAAGATTAAGGTCATGTCTCCCACAGGGTGTATGGATTTCAACTGGAACAACCCATTTTGGAGCAGACGACACTGAATGGGTTGACTCTATTTGAAATTCACACTCCCTGTGTGGGAGATTAAAGTCATGTTTTCCATAGGGGGTGTATGGATTTCAACTGGAATAACCCATATTGGAGCAGACGACATTGAATGGGTTGACTCCATTTGAAATTCACACTCCCTGTGTGGGAGATTAAGGTCATGTCTCCCACAGGGTGTATGGATTTCAACTGGAATAACCCATTTTGGAGCAGACGACACTGAATGGGTGACTCCATTTGAAATTCACACTCCCTGTGTGAAAGATTAAGGTCATGTCTTCTATAGGGGGTGTATAAATTTCAACTGGAATAGTCCATTGTGGCAAGACACTGTCTTTTGAGCTTATGTAAAACCCCTTCCTGAAGATGCGAAAAGTTCTTCCTTATCTGAATGTTACAAGATCTGTAACCCAGTGAAATATGCTGTCCTGCCTGGTTTAGAGAAACATTAAGGAAAGGTATTTGATATATCATACATTTATTATTAATCTGAATACAAAAAAGCTAAAAAAGTTCCCAATATTGCTCTGAAGTCTTAATTTCACCATCTGTGCTCTCACAGGTGGATATAGTTGTTTGTTTTCCTGTTGAGTTGAAAACTTTGATGAGATGTCAGGGAAGGCATCACAGTGATATACAAACAATCATTTCTGAGTTGGGATTTTTTTTGCACCACTTCATGGACCAAATTTGAATATGAAGAAAAAGCATGTATTATTTTGGTATCAGCATTGATTTATGTTAGCAATAAAGAGTGTTTTAATGTTTTTAGATTTATGATATGAAGAAAAAAATAATTTTGTATGGGTTTCAGCACAGATATCTGTGATTTCAGAGAATAGTTCACATTGAAATAAAATATGCAACTCTTCCTTAGTCTATGGTTAAGACAAACTTGTGACTCCTGATTTTCAACTGTTTATAATAGGCTATGTGTAGAGAACTCAACTTCAGGCTCTTCCTGTGGAGTGGGGATTTGGATTGCGGAGGGGTGTTTTGTATGTTCATACATAAAAGAAGTGGGACTCGTAAAAAGTGCTTACTACCAGCGTTCCCTCTAAGGATTGCCAGCTTTAGTCCTAAGAGAATTGAACCACTCCCCGAGTGAGGCCTCACCCAGTGATGCCCGGTTAGAAACCGTCCCACTGGTGGGTATCCTTGGTTGAAGCACAGTCTGCATGGAATGGGTCATATATCGCAATTTCATGAAAATTTGGTTTAAGAAAGGGTGTGTTTTTTTTCTCAACAAATTGCACATTCTTGTATAGTTTTGAGACAAATTTGAGTAATTTCGGGCCTGGTTTTTCGTCAAATTGGGTTAAACGGCTGGGTAGTTTCCTAGCCGCTTATTCCCGCCCAAAGCAAGTGTTGAAACCCCCTCCGCCCCCCCCCCCCCCCATGTTGCTGACTTCCATGTCTCCTGTAGTATTATAGCATCGAGCTACTACGATGATTATAGTTCCAGTTCCGGAATGGTTCCAGTGAAACCAAAAAAGAAACGTCTATAAAAATCACTGCATGCAGTCTGTTAAATTCAGGTTAAGGGCGCATTACACCAAATCACTGAGCGAAAGGTGCAATGGTAATGAGTTCCGGTTAAGAGTACAAAATGTATATGGCTACTGGAGACAATGTGGTGTCCTTAGAGACCATGTTCTTCGTGAGGTTGGCATGTTCTGATTTAAATGAAAGATGCTAACCTATTAATGACTAAAATAGCTATGAAATTATACAAATCGATTTCACAAGAAAAGTAGGCCCTGTCTGAATTACTGCTAACGGAACACTGAAGTTTTAATGCTAGTTTTGGCGTTGATAGCGGCGTCGCTTTTCAACATTATTTTAATAAAAAACTGAACCTGTAAAGTTCCCCAAAATTGAAGCTTTAATGAAATTTCAGTCCTTAATTAATACAGGGATGACGTTAAAAAGTGAAAAATATTGTCACGCCTGGTAGAAAACCGCTTAAAAGTTGATTTTTACATGCGTTTCAATGGAGAAGTTATTTGGTGGTTTACGCCCTTAAATTGAGCAGGCGGCATAGGACACGCAACACGGACGTACGAGGCTGGCGAAGATACAGGGCTGACAGCCCCATTCACAATACACGGTTAGCGATTATAAATGGACAATTCACATACTTGCAGTGGGGTACTTTGCAGAACCCCAACGGTTTTAGAGTAAGATAATTTTGCTTTGACACCACATAACAAATTTAGAATTGTTTGTGAAGATTTCATGATTATGTGTTAATCCAATGGCGACGTCAAAAATAGCGATATCGCATCCACCATCATCTGAAATTGAGGAGCAAATACGCGACGCCCTCGGGGGTGAGTAATCTTTTAGGTCAAAGCTATAGATGGCGCTGTTACACTTTAAATCATGTACTTGAATTGGACAATCAGGGGATGCCAGCTAACATTTTCTCATCTTACCGATTGAGCTTTATTGTTATCAGTTAGGCACAAAAAATGTTGGGTTGTCCTCCATTTTCTGGGGTAGGAGCAGGCGCGCGGCAAACTTTGTTAGCTCATGTTAAGGCTTGGAAAAAGAAAATCAATTATCGATTATGAACAAAAATATCTTTGCAAAATTCGTCAAATTGTACAAGTCGACCTTTTTTGCATAATCGAAATCAACGCCGAAAATTGGTATGTGCCTTCCAAAACATTGAAAGTTGAGACCTGAACAGCGAGTCCAAAATTAAACTCCTCAACAAAAGTTTTGGAAAGTTTTTTCAAGCATCTTTAACTTTTGCTCTCAGATTAACACGTTCATTGTTCATATCGTGTTGCATATCAGTGGATACTAGTACCTACTTTATTCCCCTTTACAATGACATTACATTTGGAACAATCGCCCTTTTCACGGCTGAGTGTACGTACATGTTTCATGAATGTAGTGGGGTCTTAAACAAAATGTGCCAAATTGACCATTATTCTGTGCTCAAACAACACTAGTCACCAGGGCGGGCACCAGGGGCGTAGCAAGCGGGGGACAGGTTGGACGAAGTCCATGGGCCCCGAGGGTTCAGGGGCCCCGAGCACAAAAGCGAAAAATAAATAAGGGCTGATAATGGAGAGCAGGTCCAGATTTACCATTGGGCGAGATGGGCCCGGGTCCAGGGCCCCCATAATTGCCCTATGCATCTTTCTTTTAACCCCAATAACGGCATGTTTTTTGGCCAAAATAGGGCAAAATTGTAAAAAAAATTAGCGCTTCGCGCCCATTAGAATGGAAAAATTCATGTTGATTTGAAGCTAAAATAGTCTGAAATTGAATTGTTTCGCATGATTTGCGTGCAAATGTCTTAGTAACATCGGAACAATATATGTTAGTCCCCCTCTATATTATACGTAAACCAAAACTTGGCCACTGGCTTGAGTGCACTGACCACTGACTTGCGGCCCCATAAGGTAAATGCGCCCTGGTTAAAAGGGCCCGTACTGCTCCTTGTCCATGGGCCCCTGATGCTCTTGCTACGCCCCTGCTAGTCACTAATACCCGGGCCTCAATAGCGTTTGGAAAAGCCATACCACAACAGCCAGGCACCCCCTCCTCATGCTGCTCACCAGCCTGGTCTGGTCACACTTTGCTGTGGATGGTATTCCATTCTTCATTCAGGATTCGTCGCAGGCCATTCAATGTGGTTGCATCCATTGGCTACTCTGGCACGCACAGCACGACCAAGCTGGTCCCACACCCGGGGGGGTCACTCTCACACAAAAGTGCCTCCCACCCGCGTCCGAACACCTCTGAAATACACCCTTAATGGCCAATTTTCACATAACCAAATTGCACCCCTTAATGGCGAAACACATGCAAAACCCTACCCTAAATGGCGTAGCACATGCAAAAACCATACCCTAAATGGCGTCAAATTTGAAATATCAATATTGATACCCTAAGTGGCGTAAACAGGGAAATGAGCTAATTTGATACCAAGGTGTCTTTTTCATGTTGCAGACATATAGATACTGAAGAAAACATGCACAAAAGTAACAAGACTCAATTAAAAAGTGATGATTTTTATCAAATTAGTGCAAACTCACTGAAACAATAATATTACTAACCCTAAACGTCTAAGGATTTGGCTGAAAAGGGACCCCTAAATGGCGATGCCTTCTGAAAAAGTACCCCTTTTTCAAAAAGACGTCGACGCCGCTGTGTGGTGAAAAACATACCCTTTTAGACGTTTTTCTTGGACACGGGTGCGTAGCAAGTCAAGTGACCCCCCCGGGGTCCCACAAGTGTTCAATCGGATTGAGTTCTGGGCTGATGGCAGGCCATTCCATTCTCTCTACTCCCATATTTTGTAGGTAGTCGTTGGCTACCCTGGCTCGGGTGGGGGCGGGGACGATAGTTGTCATCTTGGAGGATTAGGTCCCAGATTGTCAAGATATGGAATTGCAGCTTGCTGCACAGAATAATGATAGTCAATTTGACACATTTTGTTTCAGACCCCACTACATTCACAAGACGTGTACTCAGGTGTGAAAAGGGTGATTGTTATAAATGTGGTGTCATTTTAAAGGGGAATAAAGTAGCTATCTATTGATATGCAACACGATATATGAACATGTCACAAACAATCTGACATATAATGCTTGAAAAAACTTTTGTTGAGGAGTTTAGTATGGTTATTATGGTTATAGACGGAAATAAACAGAAAGCGCGGATATTTTCCCGTACCTCGTCGCTATAGTTTCACCATCTCAGTATCACAACAATGAATGCAGACAAAAGATGGAATTTGCCCGATCAATTTGTCTACCTGGAGTCGCCGGTCTTGTCGGTATCGCCAGGGAATATTCGGAAATAGTACACGAGAAATATCAATATCAGCAAATCAGTACAGCACAAAGGTTGGTTGACACAGATGAGTCAATGTGTTCAACAGTTCCGCTTTTAAGGGAATATTCACAAACCGGTTCACAAACACCTGGGGGTGGGGGGGGGGGGTGTGTGCTGCATGCATATGGGGTAGGCTGAAAATATGTTAGACCTTAATTCGTGTTGCAGGTGTAGTCACCTTTCTGGACGCATGCATGATGCCTCACGCCCAACTATGACACTGCTCTAGCCACTGTATTTTTGCAGGGAGTTCCGGATCGTGGAAAGACTACATTAGTGCAGGTAGTTAGTCGCAGTGATTAATTTGTGTATATGTATGGCCTTTGTAGCTCTTTGTGCCACCTGGGACACCAAGGGAGAACTGTGCCAGTGCATTGATTTGTCACCTCAGGTTAAATAAAACAAATTAAAAAAAATTCACTTCAATTCAATCCCCCTACATATATATTTGTGAACTGTCCCTAACTGAATCAAGAATTGAACAATGTTGAAGCAAAGTCCGATTTGATCAGCCATTGATGGCGCTCCGGGTTCCACGATGCATAGGCCTATACCATGTTTACATAATTAAATACAATATCAGTAACATGTAAAAGTCGAATGTAGTTACATTTATTGTTATTTATGCCATTATTAAGTGACTTCGGATCTTTGGCACGTTTGGGCTTCAATGAACCATCAATCCATGGGGTTAGTCATCATAGGCATACCTGAAGTTTTCTTCGCAATCTTTGCACTCCAGGATCCGGATATCTGTATTATTTCCTGGTATTTTGTCTGGTCATTAACCCAAACCGGGAGGCAACTACAAGCTTTCTCCAACTGTTGCGATCTTGGGCTAGCGATTTTGTTTGGCTAAGCCATAATCCTTCACCGTTCATTAATCGTGGCCGTGCAATCGGTGCAGCTTTGAATTCAGTTGAACTCAATCACAACTTTATGTATAATGCTCTTCTCAGACACGACACTGTAATGTGGACTGTATTAAGCAGACCTTTCATTGGAACTCAACCTCTCCGTTACTTTGCAGTTTGATTGAGTATTAGACCTTCCAATATCATCATCTCTTTGAATTCCGAAGTCTCAATAGTTGTTCTCAATTACCATTGGTCATTTACGTTAACATCAAGTGTGAAAAGTTCAGGTGGTAGTAGGCAGCCTTGTCTTACTCCATCACTGCAGGCTTGTTACCATGAACAGGCTATGATCATAACAAGCAAGATGAATCAACCCAAGGCACAGGTTAAACGCCGTCATGATCGTCAGAGGAGCAAGGCAATAGTCATCAAATTTACACCAAATGCCGATCAACATAAAACAGAAAATCTGGAAAATGGTGAAACAAAAATCAATGATCCAGTTGGTGAACATGATCAAGATCATCAAGGTGTCTGCAGAGAACTTGATCTTGCAGGAGCAGAAAGCTTTGAGAATGAAGGAAATGGTGATAAGCATCCGGATGATAAAACAGATCTGGATAGCGCAAGAACGAAATTAAACGACCTTGATCACGCACAAGTTCTAGATGGTGATAAAGAACCAGAAAATGAAAATGACCAAAGTAGTAGTAGTAGTGATAATAATGATGAAGACAGTGCCGTAGAGGACGATCCGGATGATATAGAAAAAGATGTGGATTCGATATTGAACGTAGTCGGGCTAAACATGCTAGAAACCATGGAAACGTTAGGATCATCGCTGTCACTGTTTTCAGCATCGACATGTGATGAAGACGTCGACGATGCCGGTTACGACGCTGAAGGGTCGGATGTAGAAACCTATCAATATGATGATGATGATGAGGAGGAGGAGGAGGAGGAGGAGGAGGATCAAGTCGCAGATTATCAAAATGATCAGGTGAGTGATACTTAATTGTTATCTGGAAGCAACTTTGCCGTGCCTATATGGGGGGGGGGGCGATTTTCTTGAATGGCTAATCGTCTTGAAACTGCTCAGGAGAGAGGTAAGTGAACACTGAGCTTACCATATCCCGGGATGTAGTTTCATCATCTGATTATGCTGATACATATATAAAATTACCTTAGAATAAATATATATAAAATTACCTTAGAATAAATAACAAAAACTCTACAACAATCTTTAAATTTAAATATGTGCCCTTTATTTAGTACATAACTAAAGATAAATTGCTTATTTTTGAAGAAAAACCCTTGCATTACCTTACCTTACCTTACCTTACCTTACATTATACAATGCCTTACCTTAATAACTTATAATACCTTACTTTACCTTGCCTTACATTACCTTTCCTTATATACATTAGCTTACCTTACATTGCCTTACCTTACCTTACCTTGCATTACCTTACATTACCTTACCTTACCCTACCTTGCATTACCTTACATTACCTTACCTTACCTTACCTTGCCTTACATTACCTTACCTTACCTTGCCTTGCCTTACATTGCATTACCTTACCTTACCTTGCCTTACATTACCTTACATCATAGGTATTTGAGGATTCAAATACCTATGCTTACATTGCCTTACATTACCTTACATTACATTATACAATAATTTACCTTACATTACCTTACCTTGCCTTACATTACCTTGCCTTACATTACCTTACCTTACCTTGCCTTACATTACCTTACCTTACCTTACATTACATTATACAATGCCTTTCCTTACCTTAATACCTTACAATACCTTACTTTACATTACCTTGCATTACCTTACCTTACCTTACCTTACCTAACCTTACATTACCTTACAGTACCTTACCTTACCTTACACTACATTACCTTACATTACCCTACAGTACCTTACCTTACATTACCTTGCCTTACATTACCTTACATTACCTTACCTTGCCTTACACTACATTACCTTACATTACCCTACAGTACCTTACCTAACCTTACCTTGCCTTGCATTACCTTACATTACCTTACCTTACCTTGCCTTACATTACATTACCTTACCTTACCTTACCTTACCTTACCTTACCTCACCCTACCTTGCATTACCTTACATTACCTTACCTTACCTTGCCTTACATTACCTTGCCTTGCCTTGCCTTGCCTTGCCTTACATTGCATTACCTTACCTTACCTTGCCTTACATTACCTTACATCATAGGTATTTGAGGATTCAAATACCTATGCTTACATTGCCTTACATTACCTTACATTGCCTTACATTACCTTACATTACATTATACAATAATTTACCTTACATTACCTTACCTTGCCTTACATTACCTTGCCTTACATTACCTTACCTTACCTTACCTTACATTACCTTACCTTACCTTACATTACCTTACCTTACCTTACATTACCTTACATTACATTATACAATGCCTTTCCTTACCTTAATACCTTACATTACCTTACCCTACCTTACATTACCTTGCATTACCTTACATTACCTTACATTATCTTACATTACCTTACCTTGCCTTGTCTTGCCTTGCCTTACCTTGCCTTACATTGCATTACCTTACCTTACCTTACCTTACCATACCTTACATTACATTACCATACCTTACCATACCTTACCTTGCCTTACATTACCTTGCCTTAAATTACCTTACATTGCCTTACGTTACCTTACATTGTCTTACATTACCTTACAGTATATTATACAATAACTTAACTTACATTACCTTACCTTACCTTGCCTTACATTACCTTACCTTACCTTACCTTGCCTTGCCTTGCCTTGCCTTGCATTACCTTACCTTGCCTTACATTACCGTGCCTTACATTACCTTACATTACATTATACAATGCCTTACCTTACCTTAATATCTTACACTTACAATACCTTACCTTACTTAACCTTACCTTAATTTGCATTACCTTCCCTTACATTACCTTACATTACCTTACCTTGCCTTACATTACCTTACCTTGCATTACATTACATTACCTTACCTTACATTACCCTACAGTACCTTACATTACCTTACCTTACCTTACCTTACCTTACCTTACCTTACCTTATTTTACCTTGCCTTGCCTTACCTTACCTTACCTTACCTTACCTTACCTTACCTTACCTTACCTTACCTTACCTTACCTCCTCACCATTACCTTACCTTACCTTACCTTACCTTACCTTACCTTGTCTTGCCTTACCTTACCTTACCATACCTTACCTTACCTTACCTGACCTAACCTTACATTACCTTACATTGCCTTACATTACCTTACATTACCTTACCTTACATTACCTTATATTGCCTTACCTTGCCTTACCTTACCTTACCTTACCTTATCTTACCTAATCTAACCTTGCCTCACATTACCTTACCTTGTGTTAGATTACCTTTCCATACCTTGCATTACATTACCTTACTTAACCTTACCTTACCTTACCTTGCCTTACCTTACCTTACCTTACCTTGCCTTGCCTTGCCTTGCCTTGCCTTGCCTTGCCTTGCCTTGCCTTGCCTTGCCTTGCCTTGCCTTGCCTTGCCTTGCCTTGCCTTGCCTTGCCTTGCCTTGCCTTGCATACATCACATCACATCACATTACGGAGAGCAATGAGATGGGCCTGTAGTTGCATTTGCATTTTGTTCCTGTATCCTTTGTCAAACCACTGTAACTGGAAAATGCGAGCAAGAAGAGAAGCAAGTTATGGTATGGAGGAGACATTTGTGAGTACAAGCGCTGGTATATCGTCAGGGCCAGAAGCTTTGTTAGCATTTAGGTTCATCAGTTGTTATTTCACCTTACTGGGCTAGAACACTTTGAAGCCGTACTCGGGCAGAGGTTAGGGACTGTTGCTGTTCTCGTCTTCATGGTCTTCAGGGATAGTCGAACTTCATTGAATAGTGATGAAAATCATTCAGGTTTATCTTAACTTCTGAAGTAATGTATTAAAGGAGTATTTCGTGATCCTAGCATCCTCTTTTTATGACATTTTTCAGTAGATATCCACAAAAAAAGCTTATTCCCAAAATGTCAATTGATTCCGATTTGGCGTTTGCGAGTTATGCATGATTATGTGTATAAAACTGCTCCATAGGCCACTGTTATGATTTCGTTCTGGTTATGATTTCGTTCTCGTATATACCAGAACGAAATTAAAATTTGGCGATATTTCTGCTAAACGAATTAATCTGCAAGAAATATTTGGTACATAAACATTATGTAGCCAGAGGTATTCCAGTGGTATAAAATTCTCAACATTTTTTGAGAAAAGTGGGGGATGAGGCTGTGGATCACGAAATGCCCTTTTAAAGATCGTCCATCTTCCTTAAAAACTGGGATTTCCGTTTTGCCTACCTCCCCTGCCAATTTGTGGGCCATCCACCACCATCTTTTTAAAGCCAATCTGGTGTTCTGTTTTCATCTTCTCCTTGACTCTCATTTTCTGGGTCACAATTACCTTTCTTTAGATAGAGGTGTATACATTTCTGGCTTCTGTCTCGTCACGACTGCAACCTGTGATGTCCAAAAGTTAAGCTCTGATACTAAAGTTTAGCGAGCGGTAGGCCTATAATTTCAAAATCAGCTAATCACAGCCTGGCCAAGAGCCTCTTGGATATATGGACAAGATTGCATCTTGGAATCTTATTCAAAAAGTGGTGTCTCGTGGCCAAAAATTGAAATTGGGTATCGCAGTAAAAAATAAATACTAGATCAGGCGGCGAGTGGCATGATAGAGCCGGCAACTTGTGAAACCGCCCGGCCGTATAGCATTTTCCATATACTTGGTTAGTTTTGTGGGGTTCATTATCGAACCCCAACGGTTTTAGGTTGTATTTATAATATTATTTATTTGTGATATTTCAAGCGTTTTAAAATTTCAAAATAATCCCATTCAATTACACGGTTGACGATGTAAATTTACTGAATTTAGAGAATGCACTGCGACCACCACCTGAGTAGATGCGATTCACATACACGGTGATTATTGAGTGTAGCATTATAGAAATTTTCTGAAAAGTTAAGCCCCCCTCATGTTGAAAATCTTCCTAAACCAATGTGCATTATTGCACTTTTTTGACTCACCCAGTGTAATTAATTTTTACTTGGTCCAAAATTCACCTTTATTTTTAATTCATAAATTTTAAAATGACATCTAAAGGCAGCCAAGTTGGGATGGCGTAACCAAATGTGATGCATGGGTTTTTGGGTTGCTTTTCAAGAAACGCGTCACTTTGGAACCCTGGCCTATAAGAAGACATGAAATCGGAATCCTATACAAGTATTTTGGCGCCTTTGAGATTCCAGGATGACTATTATTATCTTTATTATCTTTATTTTCATATTTGCATTAAGTTAGATTGGTTTGAAACTGATAATGAATCAGGTCAATGTTTTCTTAACCGCATTTCTCATTACATTATGTGTATATACCGGGTGTCCAAAAAACGGGTTAAATGTAGATTTTTGAAAAATAATTTTTGTTATTAAAAAAGGTTAACAAAATATAAATGTCCTTTTCATGACATAATCTATATTACCCTAGTACCCTGTGAATATCAAGTTCACAACGTGCATATTTGCAGCACTTTGACGAGGTTCACTGCCCGCACAGTGCATTTGGCGGGTCATTTGAGTAGGTCCTGCAGACGCAGTATTTTATTCTGTTAAATATGCAGAAAATTAAACTTATCCATTTATTTCGAGAGTTCAGTCAGAAAATAGACAATATTCTTTCAGTATACAGCAGCAATTTCAACTCAACAAAATCCACATTAATTTCAGTATGTTGATGGCAGGAGATACGTTACTTTTAAAGGAGGATTTCGTGATCCTAGCATCTTCTTTTTATGACATTTTTCAGTAGATATCCACGAAAAAAGCTTATTCCCAAAATACGTGTTGATTCCGATTTTGCGTTTGAGAGTTATGCATGATTATGTGTATCACTGCTCCATATACCAGAACGAAATTCATATTTGACGATATTTTTGCCAAACGAATTAATCTGCAAGAAATATTTGGTACATAAACATTATGTAGCCAGAGGTTTCCAGTGGTATAAAAAATCTCAACTTATTTTTGAAAAAAGTGGGGGGGTGAGGCTGTGGATCACGGAATGCCCTTTTAAGATACGGAGTTGAAACTTAGCAGACAATTCGCAAGAAGGACGAATAGCGAATATTTGAAAAAAATACACTGTTTTGTTGTACCACCAGCACAAAATGGGGTTCATTTGCTTCATGTAACCTTTTTATGGGACACCTTGTACAATGTACATGGACAAAATTGAATCATTAGGCCCGGGCATTAGGCCTGCGAAGTACATTTATTAATAAACTATCAATATTTGAACTAAATCTTTAATTGGAGCATTCAGTAGACAACCTACTTCTGTCGCTATTATCAAGCGATAATTAATGATAATGCAAAAGAACCAATTAATAAAGAAAACAAATCAAATTGACATATGCATGAATTATGGTTAGAACTCATTTTGTTTGTCCACGAGGCACTGACATGACAAAGGAGGACGCCATAAAGCACTATAATATTTTGTGACACTCGTATACATACACTTTACACAAGACATGTTTTTCTTCCTCAAAATGTTTGAGTTTGCACAATTCATACAAATCTACAAAATAAATCCGAGTCGAAGGACAAAAACAAATTTACCCAATCATGTCAGCAACATCAATAAGAATTCAATGAGTGAAATGGGCGACCAAATATTGTACAGCTGCAAACTGCTGATTTATAGGTAATGAAAAGTATTAAAATAAGTTGGATCGTTGATTTTAATGTTGATTACCACGTCTTCAATTGTGACAAGATCATGAAGATAACAATTATCATTTTTGTAACAAAATTAATTAAGTATTATTGCACAAGATGCAACTGCAGAACATATTTTAAGTTTATTTTATCTATTTTTTCTTCCTTTTATCATGTTTATTTTTGTAACAATGTGTTTTTCAAAGAATTTTTTAACATCGTTTTCATGTTGCTGGTTTTGCTCTTGTATATAGTGTCACCTGTGTCCTGCTTCATTGTAACCTTAAGGGTACACGATGTATTGTTGGTCGAAGCAGTCAAAATCGATTTTCATTATCTAAATCAATATATTATTGAAAAATAACACTTTGATGTTTTGCAAAAGTTCATTCTACAAATCATATACTTTGAAGACTTACTTGATTTATTGCTGTTAATGAGTTATGTACGTTTTACAAAAGTGTTGCTGTTTCAGCCCTCTTTGCAACATAACTCAAGAATCATAGGACCTACAAAGGTATACCTGTGATATTTGAATTCTTCTACACACACTCGCTATGAAATGATAAATGCAATTTTTACCAAAGCTCACTACCATTCGCCAAGATGCTGTGAACTACCAAATCGCCACGGTTTAAAATAGTTGATAACCTTAATGTTTTTCTCCAGCATTTGATGGATCACATTTCAGACTGCATTCATTTGCATGGTTTATATATAGATCCGAACCGTTATATTATAATATGAACAGATAATATAATATTTTATCATCTAATCTGATAGATTTAAGAAAATATAATAGTAATCTTCACCCATATAGTGGGCTAATGAACCAGGATTTAACTAAAGTACCTTGAGCTTTAAAAGATGATTATGTAATAGTATTTTGCTAGTGCAAATACTTAAAACACATTTCACAAAAGAGTGAGTCTTGTTGATCGTGGTCAGTCAGCGGTGCAGTATTTTACTCAGGAATATTCAGTATTTCAGTTGTCTCTGTTTTGAAGGTGGAGTATAGAACTATACACACTTGATATAAGGTTATTTATATCATGGAACAAAATGAACTGTTGTGTTCACCATGAATGTGATATATACAGAATACTTAAGTATCACGATTAATTCTACCACGTAGTGTTCTGAGCACGTAACAAAAAACACAAAGCTTCTGTGTTCTTGGGCAGCGCAGCAGTGCACGGCTTCTTAACTTCCTGGATTGAACTGGAGAAATTTAGGGAGTTGTTTCCAAACAAGGTACTCCTGGTATAATGGTGATACTCTTGTGAAAATGGGGTAGTGCTTTCATTTGGAAACAGCAGGCTGCTCAATCTGACAATCTGACTGGAAATACTTGAAATTGACAAATAACAAAGGTATGTCAACATTTACTTGTATGTATATGTTTTTAGTGATTGTTATTATGGAAATTTGTGATCAAGATGTTTTCACTGTTTTCTGTTTTCACTTTTGTTCTCATCCTTTCTTGGGACCCCATTAGAAATAAGCTTGCCTTTTTAATGGGTTATCCCTGGCTTGTCATTTTTCTTGTCTGTGTGTCCTGGTCCTAAATAGCTTTGTGGCTGGATTTATTATTAGGTCTCATATACCGGTATGCTTTGTTATTATTTCTTTCTTTATCATTTGTTTTTGTATTCCAATGATCAATGCCGAATAAAACATAAACAAACAAACAAACATGTTAAAGACCTCTAATGCTACTTAGTCGCATTCTTGTTTTAAAAAAAATATTGTTATTAAAGTCGTAATTTTACGGTGTCCTATTCTGGGACACGGTTTTTACATGTGAACATTTCTTGGTGTTAAGAATTTAAGATGCTGTTGTTGTGTAATGTTGTTTTGCATATAGCTGATTGCTTTTTGTTTGTGTTCTGAAAATAGCCCAAAAAGAGGATATCTTTTAAGCTTTCATAGATAATCAAGATAATCTGCCATTTTGGTGACAATCACATACACTGCGGATCACATGGCTTCATCCTAATGGCATAGTTCAATATCCTCAATTAAACAATCATATTAGTACAAAATTTTACCTCAAGTTGCAGAGTATGAGTCTTACCCAAATTTTCTAAGGTCATTCAATGAATGTACAAATGTATTGGGGTTAAAGAACTATGCCTTGATAGATGAGCATGTTGTGGATCCTAGTGATAATGATTTCAACAAAACCAAAGTTTTCTGGGCTTGTCCAACCCTTTTTTTTATTTAATGACCCTCTCATATTTCTAATTCTAGTTTTGGCCCCTGGAACTCGATTTCAATGTTGCCAAAATAATTCCAAGGAGTCGCGCTAAATTGTTAGGATTTGTATTTAAGTTAATGTATACGTGTGTTAGCCTTTAGGCCCCCTATATATTATGTCAAGATTATCTTTATTTCAAGTTCGTATGTATCTGTAACACACTTTTATTAAACAATACATCATATTTTAATGCTGCAGGCCTTAAGAATAATCAGCAATATATATACACACTTTGCGGCCTAAGTAGGATATTTAGCATACAGTTTATGAACATTGATGACCATCACGGAACTAATTAATTAGTCGACGCACAACGGCACAAGCTGTGATAACACTTTTTGAGCTGAAAAATAAATTAGTAAACAATAAGAACCGCAATTAAAAATTCTTTAAAAAAAATTTTTTCTCCAGTTTCCCCATCAACTTCAAACAGACAAAAATCACATTTTATAAATTCAAAAGTTATTTTTATTCACTGAAAATAGGCCAAGAAAAGTTTAATAATTTGAGTAATATTATTTCGACTATTTTTAACATCATTGTTTATTTATAGCACCCTCTATAAGCCCGCCATGCATGAGTTCGACCTCTAGACAGAAAACAATCATGTCAATACTTTCACGTTTTGTCACGCTTTAGCGATAGTAGTGCGAACAACTTCGTTACTTCAAATTTACTTTGAAATGGTTGACAACATGTGTGTGTGTGTTTTATGTGGGCCAAACAGCATAGGCCGTATTTTGTGTGCCATGGAATGTGTCGGCAGTGTGATTTGAGTGTTTTTTAGGAAGGAAGTACTTAAATCTTGAATATTTTACGGTGTTGGTGCTGAAAGTTAAAGGTAAGTTTTTGATATTTACAAAGGTTATACAAAGGTACCTTTTTCCTTTTTGCACACAAAATAATGTGATTATGTAAATACTATTATGTAAGCTACACATTTATACTCCTTTTCCATGTTTTATGTATGCAAATAGGGCCTACATACAAATCCATCCCACCAACACCCGGTCCCGCATGTCACCCTAACCCCACCTCCCTCCACACACCGCCCCGTCACACCCGCATTCCTGACCCTTACCTAGCTTTTGTGTTAATTACTCACGTCTCCCTTAGTAGGCCTAATTTTTTAATTGGGTCATTCAAGTTACTATAATACGTTGTAGGCCTATTTACACATATTTCATATATCTATTGCATTATCATGATTATAGTATAGGCCTACATATTACGTATGCGATATGGCATGTTATATAGGGCCAATATATTTTTCATGGGAATCATAATTTTGCTATATTATGATTTTACCCAGCAAGTTATATTATTGACATAGGCCTATAGTGTGCACATACCAGTTTTCCGTTGTTATTTGACTATTGTAAATTGTGTATAATGAGAAGAGATGGCATAATGTAATCAATATAATCGAAATAAAGAAAATAAATGTACCGAAGGCCATCTTAAAATACCCGTATAGGCCCTATGCATTCCAGGTCAGTAGGCCTAATGCTTAATGTTTTCTTCTTGTCATTCCGATAATCGTAGATCCAGGTACCGTTTAATAAGGAGTATTATTTATCATGCCCATTTTCATGATTTTGTAAACAATTACAGAATACATTACACAGTAAGAATACAATAAATGCTCAATATTAAAATCGCTGTCCCCTTCTTATCATATACATATGATAAAAATCCTCTTTATGTAACTTAGCAAGATCATCTCATATCCTATTTCTCCTTGCTATATTATTATGTATGTTTGTCAAAACTAGCAATCAGACATGCCAAAATAACCTACAATTTTGTTTTTTTGTTTTTTTAAGGAAAAAACGTGTATCTTCAATACGAAAGGTCACAATTTTCATATGATGGACGGGTTTTTCTCCCAGCTACATACACTTTTTACATACATGTATCATTATAATGTTTACTTCAAGGACTGATATACGATATCAAAAATATATCAAAAAAATATAAATTTGTGATAATTTGCTATAAAATTTGTATTTAATATCGCGAATTTTAAAAAAAATCCAAATTACTTGATATCAGAAGGACATTCCTCGTATTCGGGATGCAATTTGGTGTGTCTGATGTGTTCTCATGTACCACAAAAAATACTGTGTAAAGGTGGTGACCTTAAACCACAGATATTACGTTCCAATTATCTGTGGTTGATCTACATTATACTTAATACTTTTTTACATTATTTACAAAGCCCGTTTAAATAATACCCTTATACACACATATAAATAAATTACATCTATTCTTTTGCTATTGTTATTTTAAAGGTATTTATGAGAAACGTGCTATTTACCATGTTTCCTTAAGCTTCCTTAATCCTTTAATGTATTACAACATCGTGAAACTGTGAACATTGGTGAACTCACAAAAAGCAAAAGCATATCAAGTACAAGTTCAAGCATCATGTTGTTTCAGTCAGGTTTGGAAGCCACTGGGGAGCTTGCAAGTCATGAATGATACCGTTGAACAACCTGGCGGTATTTATTGTATACCACATGCGTTCTTCATTATTTATGAGTCACATTCATTGCTTTTATACATTGACCTATGTATGTATTCCTTTATTTTCATAGACGACTGCATCTCAATCTACCGTCCACAAATTAACGTTCACATTCTTGTGGTAATAATCATGCGTCACGCATATTTCTCTATGTTAAAATCATTAAATTATCATAATATTGCGGAATATTTTCAACAACTAAAAATTCGTGTTATATTTTATTATGTGATTTCACACCAAATACTTTGCTTGGACTATTTAAGCAAAAGTTCAACTAACATCAGCTTACATCTTATGGTATTTTAATACAATAAAAGCTAATAAAGTACGAAAGCTCATCACTTCGAATTATATCACGTTACTTATTAAAAGATATACCGTTACTAAATCTTAGTCTCCATGATTTATCATGTTTCTAACTATTGACCCATGATAACCAAGTATAAATCTATATAACACAAGTGGATTGTATCATGCGAGTATATTCGATCACATTATTTCCAATAATTGATCCCATTGCATAATTATTCCAAATCCCCCGTACCGGACCCCTACTCTGACTCACGGGTTGATTAATTTCAGTATACAAGTTGAAATAAAAATAATAAAAAATGTCCCAGACAATCATATTTATATTATATAAACGTGATAAATCTTTATATGGTAATCAAATGATCGTCACAATATCGTCATTAAAACAATTAAATAGTAGTCAAAGTTAAAGTTAAAAGGAATTGCATACTGAAAAGTCCAAATTTTTCGTTAATAAGGATTCGCATTTGTTTTTAAACTATTAAAATAGTATACAGTGTTTGCTTAAACGGTATGGGCTTTACATTATTATTGTTTCATTCAGTAAATGTGCAAGTGTCTTTGTAAATAGTATTAACTGGTGCTAAAATTAATTGTGTGACACATTACTATTCCATGGCTCGAGAAAACATTTGAAATTTAAGGGTAGACTAGGTACTGTTGGTCGAAGCAGCAAAAAAAATTGATTTTCATTATCTAAATCAATATATTATTATTGTAAACACTTGGATGTTTTGTAAAAGTTCATTCTACAAATCATATACTTTGAAAACTTGCTTGATTTATTGTTGTTAATGAGTTATGTTTTACAAAAGTGTTGTTTCAGTCCTCTTTACAACATAAAGAACCACATGACCTACAAAAGTATATCTGTGATACTAGTATTTGAATTCTTCTACACGCTCGCTATGAAATGATCATCAATGCAATTTTTGCCAAAGCTCACTACCATTCGCAAGATGCTGTGAACTACCAAAATCGCAACAGTTTAAAATAGTTGCTATAACTTTAAGCAAGTTAATGCCTAAAGCAGTTTTTAAGCGTTTTGAAACATTGTGTACATGTGCTTTATGCTTATGACCCTTAATGTAACATTTAATATTTTATAACATTTCTTCGCAATTAGGCCTTTTGCATGAGGGTCATAATATAAATCTTCAATACAACTTCACCATAATCTGCTCATTTGAATGTTTGGGTTGTCTCAGTTTTGAATCATTTAAAAAGGGAATTTTATCATTCTGATCGTCAACATTGTTAAATTAAGCCGAAATATTTTAATGCGTTTAATCCCAATTGAATTAGAATGCCATAAGGTGTCACATGTTAGTAAAATGCAAAGGACAAACTTTATATGCAGTCATTTATTTTTATTTTGCGCCAATCAAAGGAAGAGATTTAGGTATTAAAAAGAGCTTACGAGTTCGTTGTATTCATGTCATCAGACGATGTGACCATGAAATCGTGAATACAGGATCGAAATTGTTTCACAACAATTCTTTCATTTATTCTTTCTTCCTTCCCACCGAATTGTTACCGAAATTTGTTGACAAAATTACTTTGAAAAGCAGAATGACAAAAAAGAACGAATAATGTTTACTTATTCACAGTCAGTTGTGTGGTTTCATGAAAGGAATTTTATTAGATTCTTATTGAAATCTATATAAATACTGCATATTTGCATTAGTTATTGTAACTAATAAGGTAACACGTATTCATTGTATGCGCATCATAAGATTTAATAGGATTGGGTCTTTTTTATCCCATTTTAATCTGGTCATTTATTTTTTAGTGTTTAGATATGTAAACAGAAGTATAAATGTGTTTTTTTTATACGAGCTCTCTTAGATTTTGTTTTTACAGGATCTATATTGCATGCATTGATACTAAACGCTATTTTGATAATTGAATTAAGGGTAGACGAGGTATTGTTGATCGAAGCAGCCAAAAATCGATTTTCATTATCTAAATCAATATATTATTGAAAAAATAACACTTTGATGTTTTGCAAAAGTTCATTCTACAAATCATATACTTTGAAAACTTGCTTAATTTATTGTTGTGAATGAGTTATGTACGTTTTACAAAAGTGTTGTTGTTTCAGCCCTCTTTACAACATAACTCAAGAACCACAGGACCTACAAAAGTATATCTGTGATATTTGAATTCTTCTACAGGCTCGCTATGAAATGATCACTACCATTCGCAAGTAGCTGTGAACTACCAAATCGCAACAGTTTAAAATAGTTGCTATTTAAACCATAAAATTACTTGTAATATATCATACACATCCTTGTGCAATGAAAATTGAAAATAAAAACGAGGAGAGAAAGAGAATCCATTATTGATGATATTTGTTACTTTGACAGTAATTCTAATCTTATTTTCAGCTTTCCTTTATACATTTAATTGATTTAAATGTTTAGAATTAAAATGGTGGCACAATAACTTGACATCTGTCTGTTTGATTTTATTTTCTTTCATTAGAACAAAGAGGACGAAGCAGTTGCTGCTGATCGAACGCAGTATACTTCTCCATGGGTGCTTCAGTCTCATGAACTGAAGGCCAAACTGGAACAAGTAAAGACAGAAAGAGAGAGGTTTGAATACTATAATGACATGCCTGCAGATACAGAACGTGAATACTACTATCCAATGGGAAACGGTGACAGAAGGGGAAAGGAACGAAATAGACACTCATCACATCATGTAAAAGCAGACGATCAAAACACAGCAGACGACGACGATATGGCATCATTGACAATAGTGCATACAACAGGAGATAAACAATCCTTCAATGGAAATTTAGACAACTCAAGGGAAACTTTAGAAGGAGGTCGACAATCGACAGAGATTTATGATCATGATATGAACGATGACCTTATACGTGACAGTATTCGGCATAGTTACCGGTTATCCAAGGGGAACTTGCACCCACACTTCGACAGCCCCACGGAAAGTTTTCGATTGGCGCGCAGGTATAGCTCGGCATCAAAATTATCCGAACATGATGAATTCATTACATCGGATGACGGGTTCGAAAACAGTCCTGCTTTTAGGAGGAGAAGAAATAGTATGACATTAGCATTGGAGGAAGGTGAACTCGATGTAAGTGGACGATTCGACAGCCAATCTTCATCACGGCAAGAGCTGCATTTCCAATCACCAACTTCTCCAGCAGATAACGTATTTCTCTCCACCCCGTCACCTCCAAGGACTCCTGAAGCAAGTAATCAACAGCAAGTTGATTTCCAAGCAGCGGCTAAATACGATGATGAAGTCGTTACACCAGAAGTACACAACACACGAGATCGACGGAAGAGTAAGAAAGACAAACACCAAGCGTCTCTTAGTCAAGATTCAAAAACAGTCAAAGACCCATCTAGAAGAAGAGCTGCGACATTAGTGCCTGAAAAGGAATATAAACTCCGACCGAAAGATCTTATGGCGAAATTAAGACTCAATTTTTCCCGTAAGAGTAAACAGAAAGACAAGAGATCCCCTGTGACTCCTGTGATAAGTTCACCTATAATAAGAGTTGACACTGTTGCTGATCCGTTACAATCAACACCTACTGAAGAAAATGTGCAATTGAGAAAAAAGACAAAAAATATGGATCCATCAAACAGACTTACGTGGCATGGAAGCACAGATGCTGACGGTGTGCAAGGAAGAGCAATGAGGCATAGAAAATCAGGGGTTTCACCTGTGGAAAATGCAAGGTATTCCATGGATATGCAACAGGGAATACAGACGAGTAAGAGTACGACGAATGTTGCCGAATTCGGAAGACAATTGAGACCTATAGCAGACTTCTATGAAGAGGTATGTACCAATTAATGTAATCATTGAAAACATGAACAGCAAGGCAACATATAAATGATTATATCACAAAAAGTACCCCAACGGTTTTCCCAGCCTGTCGTAAAATATAATATCATTAAGAAAGAAAAGTTATCCTTGCCATTCTTACGGACATCGAAGCTAGGATCCAAATTTCCAGATTGTTAATACAATTGGACTCAAGATTTAAAGGTAAACCAGAATATTCGATCTAAAAAACAAAATTATGTTCGCTGAAAGTATATCGAAGAGCACATTCCATATTAAAAATATGTTACATGCAGAGAAGTGAAACCATCAGCTGATCGGTTCAAGTATTAAACCCATTAGGGATCAAATCAAAACTCGACCGGTTCCGCCTGCGTCCGGTTGTCTGTCTGGTTGTCTGTGGTCATTGCCCGGGGGTCATTGCTATACGAATATTCAAGAATGCATAAGTAACATGAGAAGAACTCAAGGGAAGGAAAATCGGTTCTTCCTATTGTACTACATTTGTATAAAACCAACTTGAAATCACTCCACTTGAAAATTGTATTACTTGCACCGACGACTGGATGATATCAACCAGCCATGTGAACCAGGGTGTGACGACTGCCCTCATTACTGTTATTCCTGTAGACTTTTATAACCGCCAGAAACCGACCGGAACCGGTGGTCAACCGGCGGTTGAGTTTTGATTTGATCCCTTGTAAATTGCGAGCACGGTTGGTTAATGTTGGTTGCGTTTCTTAACTGTTTTACCAATTTAATCTTTCTCCATTTTACGTTTTTCTCACACGTGGCAGCCATTATTTTTCACCCTCGCGTAAATACAAAAAATAACACCTTTGTGCTAAGTGCTCTGTTACGATGCAATTAAAGTGTAAATTAAATCAAGTGACGTAATCCTTTTTTGACGGAAAATAACATCCTTAAAAGTTGCCCACTCTGCAACATCCATAAAAGTTGACAACCCTGTAACAGCTTCATATATTTGATTATATATGAGTGTGTTTTGAATATTCCATAGGATAGTGACGGTAACTCAAGTAGTGCTTTTGCAAGTCCTGCTTCATCAGTATGTAGTAGTAATCCTTCATCAAGACCTGTGTCTGCTACGGACATTCCATGGGAAAGGTACCATATGGCAGCACACATCAGAAGGACGGAGTCAGAAGGTAAGTATTCCTCTACCTATATGTTCCATGAAATGCCAGATGACAAAGCTGTATATTGCCACCTAGACTTTTCACACTTTATGTTGAAGCATAGTATGGTTGAAGCTATAATATACAATAGCTTATAATCTTTTTTTAATTTTTTTAAAACCTGATTTTTGACGTATTTACAATGTTTACACATGTCCCAACTTATAATTGAGTCGGTCAAATTCGTTGTGCTCGGAGAAACAAATCAATCCCCATCATATGTTCTAGAAGGGGCCCCGAGAATCTGTGTTTGGACGACCGACATAGTTAGTTGGGTTTCTTTCATGTTACCTCATTATTTTTACTTAAAATGGACAGAAACCCTTCCTGACAGTTGTTACTAATATTATTTCATTATATTTGTTGAAATAAACATTAACGGAAATCTTACATAATGGAATTAATCTTAATGGCTCAACACATTTAATGTTTGAGAATGTGTTCGTTTTCATGACTCATGGAAATTTATAACATTGAATACTTTAAAATTAATGTCCTACATGCTGCATAGCAAATGCTGCTATTGCTACAATGTGTATATTAAGGTCTACTGATACTCAAGCAATTAAACTGCAGTGTAACGTGAAATTTACATGCCACATTCTAATGTAAGTATATGAGAGGAGCATTATGCATACTTTGTTTGTTTTGAGTTCTACCGATTTCAAAGCTGCTCTGATTGATGTCATTTGTAAAGCATTTTGTTGATCATGATGGTCATTGTTGCTGATATATAATTGTCATAACTGCATGTATGATATTAATCTTACACAATTTGTAGCTTATACTATCATGTGACTTATACTGAAACTTTATAATTGGTTAAACCTGTTTTTTTTTTCCTCAACGCAGGTTACCTCAAGTCAGTGTCTCCTAGTGCAATGAAACCAAGTGAACTTAAACTCAAACGTCATTCAAGTAGCTCAGTATTCACAAGTTCAACAGTAGGATCTCCATGGAGACATGTAAATAGATCAAACTCTGGCCCTGCGACGCCACCAGTGGTCCTCGAAACTAGTAATCTAGACACTAGTTCAAGTGGCAGTGCAAATCATCTTGCTGGAAAGAGAGTCCAAAGGGTTTCCTTTGAAGAGGATGAAAAGAAAAGACTCCAAGAAGCGGCTAAAACGCCGAAGCCAAGGCATCAACCGCGGCGGGTTAAGACTGATCTGGGAGACAATCTATCTATTATATCAGCGCTGATGCACCAGAAAACACCAGGGGACGCTTCTTTAGGTAAACCTTTTAGCCTTAAGGGATCTGGAATGAGCATTTTGAGCGTTTCGGCAGTTTTTTGTGGGACATGAGAGCACATCAGACATATCGAATTGCATTCTGAATACGAAGAATGTCTTTCTGATATCAAATAATTTTCATTTTTCGAAATTCACGAAATAATGCAAATTTTATGACAAATTATTAAAATTTGATATTTTTCACATTTTTGATATATAACTGTCCTCGAAGTAAATTTTATAAATCTAATGATATATTCTTAAAGTGTATGTAGCTGGGAGGAAAAGCCGACGATCAATTGAAAATTTTGACCTTTCATATTGAAGATATGGATTTTTTCCCCAGAAAGATCCATATCTATATCCATATCTTCAATACGAAAGGTCAACATTTTTAATTGATCGTCAGCTTTTCATCCCACCTACATACACTTTAAGTATAAATCATCAGATTTATAAAGTTTACTTCGAGTACTGTTAAATATAAAAAATATCAATTTTTAATCAGTTGCCATAAAATGTGTATTAAAGTTCAAAAGATCAAAATTATTTGATATCAGAAGGACATTATGCGTATTCAGAATGCAATTCGATATGTCTGATGTGCTCTCATGTCCCATACTGTCCAAACGTTCATACCTCATCCCTTAAGGAGGATGCCCGGTTTATTTGAATTTGGATGAGTTTGTGTCCTGATTCACGAATGTGTAAACAGATTATGAATGTTCCTATTAAAAAGGAACATTGCTTCTCAGGTGAAATCGACAATTATATAAAATCACGATTTGTTTGTTAAATTGTCACCTCTTTCTACTAAATGAAGCCTACAAACCAAGAGCAAGGATACCAATTCACCCTACGACATTATCAAACTGTTACGTTAAAGTGTCCAGTGAGAAACTGACTAACAAAATAGCTTCAGTGAATGTGATTTGAAATGTTATTATACAAAAAGTTATTATACAAAAATATACAATGAGCCTATAATGAAATTTTTAATATACAAAATCTTACTCGCTGACAAGCCATAAATCACAAATGAGGCCTTCAGATCCATTACTTTATCCAAACATTGTCGTTTATGTTGCAGAGAACACTCCTAGACCCATGCGACGTAACTTGAGACGACGAGCAATATCCGAATTAGGTGGAAAATCTTACGTTATGCAAGCTATTGAGAAGAAAGCGAATGAAGATGAAGAAAAGGAGAAATCACCAACAGACAACAACGTAAAGAGTGATGCGGAGGTAACGTGACATAAATCAATTCAGTTGAATCTTAAAGCCATATTATAACATTTGCTGAGGAGGACGCCCTCACTGAATTTTTCAAATTCTTTTTTTTTCACACGATTGTATTGTACTTTATTAAACCAATATACCTTGCAAAAATCAAGACTCTAGGTGGTGTAGTTTTGTCAAAATCCGAGATTTTGAATAAAACGCCGGAATTATTTTTATTATTACGATGGAATTATTACTCGAACGCATACACGATGTTCATAACACACAGTACGTACACGGCGTGCCGGACGGTGATATACACAACAAAGGGTCGTACCATAACATGACCGAAGGAGTGGTACGTATTGGCGACATGTGCGCTGGTAGTAAATTCCAATTTTCTTTGCTTTGCCGTAGTTGTTCGGCTCAAAAATAAAAGGGATATATCTGACAGTAAAAGCTAACATTTTATGGCAAAGAAATGCTAATCTATTTTGTTTGAAAATGTTATAATATGGCTTTAAGTCTCAAGGTCATTGCATTCGCCCCTATCACCATGATAAAGTTGGTAACTGAGTGTCAGTTTCTGAACGTTATTTAAAAGGGCATTTCGTGATCCACAGCCTCATCCCCCCACTTTTCTCAAAAAGAGTTGAGATTTTTTTATACCAATGGATACCTCTGGTGACATAATGTTTATGTGCCAAATATTTCTTGCAGATTAATTCGTTTAGCAAAAATATCGTTAATTTGAATTTCGTTCTTGTATACCAGAACGAAATTACAACAGTTGCCTATGGATCAGTGTAATACACAGTCATAATCATGCATAACTCGCAAACGCAAAATCGGAATCAACTGAAATTTTGGGAATAAGCTTTTTCATGGATATCTACTGAAAAATGTCATAAAAAGAGGATGCTAGGATCACGAAATCCTCCTTTAAGTGTAAGCAAATATTTTGTACTTCATAAAGTTTACATTTGATTTTGTTTATTTGTGTTCCACAAAAGATACTGGAAACAACTCAATCAGACGAAAAACCGCAATCAAAGGAGGAATCTGAAAAAGGACTTCCTGAGAACAAAAGATCACCACAAGAAGCTCAGCATTCTCAAAGAGGTCACAGACGAAGCGATAGCCAGGGAAGTATCACACGCTCAATAAGTTCACAAGATATTGAATTGAAGAGATCTGATAGCACAGAGACATTAAAACAAAGAACACCATCTGTTCCTTCACGTAAGTTGCTTGCAAATACTATTTATATTCATTTTTTTGTTTTACCGTGTGCTGTGAAAAACAATTTATTGTATTTGGTAAAAAAAAGTTGAACATTCATCCAATATCCTGTCGATTTTACTTTTACGTACTAGATAGCAATGTCCTTTGCGTGAAATAAGTAAGATTAGGCTAATCAATGGGATGGAATGTGTCACTTGTGGTGACATCATGTGTGTATTTCGGTGCTTACAATGGCGGAAAGACGAAAATTGTTTGCATACAATTGAGACGAAGAAACTAGAAGTCTACAAAATTTAACATTTTGAAAACACGCCTTTAAAGTGGTCGCCAAACGGTTTAACTAGTTTCTGCAAAATATCAGAAAAATGGTGGTGGGAGAATGATTGTGTCGTGTGGAAGAATGATTGTGTCGTGTGGAAGAAATGGCAGACTTAAAAGACAAAAGGTTCTTCAAGGTCTGTGGGACTCCGCCCGGGGACTCAGAAGTAAGGTTACGCGGCTACCCCATAAGGAACCAGATGACCTTGAACCACAACAAAGCCATTTCTTGCGTGTCCAGTACGTGTTTAAATGGCATTATTTACCATGTTTACCTGATACCTTGAAGATACCTCTTAGTCTTAACCATTTGGTGATCATTCTAAAGATGGAGATCATTGTGAACTAAAGTTTTTTCGTCTGTGTATTCCATTATTCCGCTATTGGCAGCACTGGAATACGCGCATGTCACCACAGCTGACACCTTACTGACGTCCCATTAATTAGCCTAATATTACTTGTTTCATGCAAAGAACATTGTCACCTAGTACGTAATTATGAAATCAACCGAATATTGGATGAATGGTCAACTTGCAGTTTGCCGAATGCTTCTTTTTTTCAGCGCTGTTGTAATACTTTTGACCCAGTATGTTTAGTTGTAACATAATGTTCACAAACCAACCATTTTATTTTCCGTAGAAGATTTAAACGTGTTTTTCGTCAAGAATAATCAGATACCTTAAAGACCTGAAAGATTATTGTTCTGAAAAAAAAACCCGATTCACTAAGTCCTGAGATATACTGAATTCACTACTTTTTTGTCACATTATTTGAAGTGTTTTGTTAAAGTAATAATATCCAACCGTTAGACGCTAAAAGCATGTCCACTACAACGAACACATGATAAATGAAACTTCTGCTTACATGTCTGAAAATCCGATTTCATTCCAATATTTTCAAACTCTCAAACAATAGTAACAAAATGATCCTCGTTTCTTGAATTTTCGACATGCGATATGAATTCTAATTGCAATAATGTACTGTGATAAGCGCAGTTTGAAGAAGGACGTGTGTCGCATGTCGAAAACTGAGTTTCTGGCAACTTCGAAAGTATATTCAAATTATTATCAAATACATAATTTCATATGATCACATTGTGCATGTATTCTTTATGTGTTTAAGCCTGTTTGAAATTCATGCAATGGCATTGCGAGCCAGCCATAAGGATAATTATATAAACATCTCACAAAAAGTAACTAACCCCCCTTAAATAATGACCATTATTCAAAAACGGGTGATTGTATTACAAATCTGTAAAATGCGTTGGAAGCAGAATTTCTGCACATTTTGACATCTCATTTGTAGCAATTGACTAAATATTGACGTCACAGCGTACATTTAAATCAATGTAGCCCAAGATGTGAAAGTTGCAGAAACTTCTATTGATTTTGCATTCAGTGTAATGGAAGGAAATCTGTGTAATGGTATCTGAGTGTTTTTGTATTGTAAAAATTTGTATGTAAGTGCAACTTTCAAATCTGGACCTCATTACATTAAATTGACCGGTGTTTTATTGTTTTCTGTGCTATCGTATCAAATGAGGTGTCAAAATGCGCAGAAATAAATTCTGCTTCCAACGCATTTGACAGATTTGTAATACAATGGCCCTTTTTAGATAATGGCCATTATTTAAGGTGGGTTAGTTACTTTTTTTGAGATGTTTACTTGTACAATATTACATCCTGTCATGACTTCTGTGTCTGTGCCATCGTATTCATTAAAACGCTTTAGTAACTCATGTCCTTGTCATATTGGGAAGCAATAGTCAATCATTGACATGGTCATACTCAGCACTTTTATCCTGTAACTCTGCAAACTATGTTTGGTGGCAAGGTCGTCCTTGATAGGGCATGATCTCTCTTTAGTTTTGTTGTCTTTGTTTTTGTTTGTATTATCAAACAATTTTATTTTATTATTGATCATCTAATCAAGACAAAGTTTCATAAACAAACATACAAAGCACCACAAAACAAAACAAAAATGCAATAAGATTCAACCAAAATGTAATAATATTTTGCACTGTATTTTGTTGGTTGCAGTTGTAAGCATTGATTCCATAGACATAAGCAAAGATGAAAGAAAGGTATTACATGATTCGACGAATAATAATAAGACACATGACAAGGCACCTTACCTAGCCGCAAATCTAGACTTACAGGTAAGCGATCGGCATTAAGAATAAAACTTGTGATATTTAAAAGATCAACCTAGTGATCTCGCCAATTACAGAAAATGGGCATCTTCAACATGTTCAAACATAATAAGCTCGAGTTTAGACAGAATACACCACATTTAACACCATAAACACGACAGACACACCAATTTTAATATTTATAACAGCTACTTTTCTTGAGTCGGTATTTATTTATTTATTTATTTATTTATTTATTTATTTATTTATTTATTTATTTATTTATTTATTTATTTATTTATTTACTCATCTTAATCACTAATTATTATCGTCATAATCATTTTGTAATTATCATCGTGAAACATGCTGGGGTGTGTGTACAAAAACGGCATGTGCTAAAGAGCATGTATGTGCAAAAGACAGTAAAAAGACCAAAATCGATGCTTGACAGATTAACTCATTTCTCAACAATGCAAGCATAAAAATACAAAATATTCTGCAATCTGAGAGTTTATATATCCATAATTGTTTTCAGTACTCTTTCATTCAGGTCTGAAAAATATCATAAGCATTTTGATGCTATTGTTTTTTGAAGTAATGCGTATTACGCAGAGCCGCAATAGTTAATTTACTTTTTTAAATTTATTTATTTATTTATTTATTTAATTTATTTATTTATTTATTTATTTATTTATTTATTTATTTATTTATTATTTACTCATCTTAATCACTAATTATTATCGTCATAATCATTTTGTAATTATCATCGTGAAACATGCTGGGGTGTGTGCACATGAACGGCATGTGCTAAAGAGCATGTATGTGCAAAAGACAGTAAAAAGACCAAAATCGATGCTTGACAGATTAACTCATTTCTCAACAATGCAAGCATAAAAATACAAAATATTCTGCAATCTGAGAGTTTATATATCCATAATATTGTTTTCAGTACTCTTTCATTCAGGTCTGAAAAATATCATAAGCATTTTGATGCTATTGTTTTTTTGAAGTAATGCGTATTACGCAGAGCCGCAATAGTTAATTTACTTTTTTTATTTTTTATTTTTTATTTTTTATTTTTTTATTTATTTTTTTTTTTATATTTTTATATTTTTTTTATTTATTTATTTATTTATTTATTTATTTATTTATCTTCATCGCTAATTATCATCATGAAACATGCCGTAATGTGTGTATGTACATGTACGGTATGTGCTAAAGAATATGTGCAAAAGACAGTTAAAAGACCAAAATCGATGCTTGACAGATTAACTCATTTCTCGACAATGAAAGTATTTAAATACAAAATATTCTGCAATCTGAGAGGTTATATATCCATCATTGTTTTCAGTACTCTTTCATTCAGGTCTGAAAAATATCATAAGCATTTTGATGCTATTGTTTTTGAAGTCATGCGTATTGCGCAGAGCCGCAATAGTTAATTTACCTATATTTATTTACTTATTTATTTATTTATTTATTTATTTATTTATTTATTTATTTATTTATTTATTTATTTATTTATTTATTTATTTATTTACTCATCTTAATCACTAATTATTATCGTCATAATCATTTTGTAATTATCATCGTGAAACATGCTGGGGTGTGTATACAAAAACGGCATGTGCTAAAAAAAAAGCATGTATGTGCAAAAGACAGTTAAAAAGACCAAATTCGATGCTTGACAGATTAACTCATTTCTCGACAATGAAAGCATAAAAATACAAAATATTCTGCAATCTGAGAGTTTATATATCCATAATTGTTTTCAGTATTCTTTCATTGATGCTATTGGGTTTTTTTTTTTTAAGTAATGCGTATTACGCAGAGCCGCATTAGTTACTTTACTTTTGTTTATTTATTTATTTATTTATTTATTTATTTATTTATTTATTTATTTATTTATTTATTTATTTATTTATTTATCATGAAAGCTAGAGCTCTTTTTAAAGACTAAATCCAAAATGCGCGACAACTGAGCACAGTCTACCTGAAACAAATTTGATCTCAAAGCCCGTTTTATTTTCTTTATAGGCATATGGTTTAGGTCCTGTTGCTATTTTTGCCGAAGCTCTCTGGGATAATGTAACTATGGACGAAACAGAACTTGCATTCAAAGCAGGTGATGTGATTGAAGTTACTGATACAACAGATAAGAATTGGTGGTGGGGTTACCTAGGAGACAAAGAGGGATGGATTCCCACTCCGTTTATAAGGGTAAGTAAGCGTACATAATGATCAATTGTATCAAATGCCTTCACATATTCGAGAATTCAAGATTTCAGCAAAATAATACTCAGTGTTGCTTTAAATGAATTAGTGTTATGATAAGTTAGATAGGAGCTCACTTTGTGGGAAAGACTTTCGTCCCATTGGTTACTTGGTACTTAGATTGTTATCCTCCAAATATTCCACCTGGGAAATATAAACTGGAGGTGCGAAGAGTGGTTTTGTGTGATTGCATTGTGTTATATCAATTTAATTGAAACTTGATCCTATGAAAAGTTTTCAGATTATACGCACTTTTCTTTTTGAACCCTAATTATTATTTTTGGCTCCAGTTTTCAACATTTCTCCGCTGCATTCTTGGTTTAATATTGTGATGTTCAAGCAGCTGTGAGCATTGCAGCTCAGCCACCACAATCAACTACTTCGCGCGTATCATATCTCGCGCGTATTTGTGGATTGTGCAAGCGCGTTTTACGCAGCGTATGTCATGTGAGTAAACCCGCGCTCCCTTTTTACGCGCCAATCTTGCTGTGCACCGTGGAAACGCGCGCAAAACAACAATACAGTAATGGGCCCTGGGAATGGGCCGATATAATGTACAGTTTGAGCGTATTGGAGAGCTGACAGTTTAGGATCAGAGTCAGAGAGGGGTAGTCGTTAAATATTTAAAGATATTTGGGCATGACGAAAACAGTAACCGATGACCATGATGACGATGATTCCCAACTCTTTGCAGTTGAGGGTGAGTCAGGGAGAAACAGTAGAAGAATGCATGGAAAGACTACATCAAGAAAAACGAGAAATCACAGCCACAACTCACGGAAGGATTAGTCTGAGTTTCTTGAGTAATGACCAGGTGCGAGCAAATATTGTCCACGAGATCATAACAACGGAACGGGACTATGTCAATAATTTACGGGACGTGTGTGAGGTAAGTAAATTATTTCATTACTAATATCAAGATGAAAGGCTGAGTAATTTAAAATTTCTTTTAATTCAATCACGCCCTTGACTGCTTCTATTTCTCTAGTTAGTTGCCAATCACGTCTGATCGGCAACCAATCCCTGGATAAGGGCAGAAAGGTTATCTTCAAATAGAAATGTAGGAAATTTAACTGGCATATATTGTATGATAATTATTATTTTTTAGCAAACATACATTACTGATGGATCAGCTGAGACACCTTAAACATATGCCTGAAACATTTCAACATAATTATACTGCACACAAAAAATAAGGTACAGGGTGAGTCAAAATAAAGTAAACTCATGTTTGTGGACCTTTTGTACGAAATCTAGAAGGAATCCGCTGTAAGTGAAAAGATCATTGAAAAGAGCAGTTTCTGAACGGCTAAATTAAAAAAGGAGTTGTTGTATTTGCTTTCTGCAATCCCGATTTTATACTTACTAGCGGGTCCCCGCTAGATGGGAGCGTTCACCATAACAGGAATAATTACTGAACTGGTAGAATCATTGAAAAGGTACATTTTATTTTTCTTCTTACACTTTCTTTTTTAGTTTCTTTTTGCTTAGCTTGTGATTTTCCGTTTCCATGTTATTTATTTATTTAACCTCGATCCCATTTTTTTTTCTAAATCTGTTCTTTCTTACATTTCCCTTTAGCTTCTTTGTTTATTTGCTGCTTGTGATTTCCCGTTTCCATGTTTTTTATTTAATTCTGTTCTCATTATTTTAGCTTCTTTTTTCTTACATTTCCTGATTAGTTTCTTTCCTTCTTTGTTTCGTTCCCGTTTCATTTAGTTACTTTAACCCGTTGGCCTATTACTCGTACTTTTTTGTCCTCATTTTAATTTTCTTTTTCAAAACCACCCATTTTTGTAGCTGCACAATTCATTTTTTTTAATTCTAGCCGTTCAGGATCTGCTCTTTTCAATAATCTTTTCATATAGCCTACAGCGGATTCTTTCTAGATTTTGTATAAAAGGTCCACAGACACGAGTTTACTTCATTTTGACTCACCCTGTACTAGTAGGCTTTGGAACCAGCAGCCAATAGATGCATGTTTTAGCTCGGATTTAACACCTCATTCTTTGAAATCGTTCAAGAAATAAAGACACGATCATTCAAAACCCAAAGGAAGGTGCAAATTCAAAATTGATTTGTACACGAAGCGACGTCAGTGCAACTTTTGATCATTTTCGTCCTTGTTTAGGATATACAGGGTGAACATAATGGTACCTTAATTCTTTTGTGTACTGTAATTACAGTTTTAATTATGCCATATCTGATGAGGCAAGCATATTGTACAAATATTTCTTAGTAACATTATTGTACATTACTTTATACAGAATTCTGTGGGTTTTTTCTTATAGGGATATTTAGAACAAGCCCGACAAAGACCGGAGATGTTTTCAGAGGAATGCGTGCAAAACATATTTGGAAATATCGAAGAAATTTATAGTTTTCAAAAGAATTTTTCATTGGTGCTAGAAACGTGCATCCATCCAGAATGGCCACATCTGAGTGAAATCGGAAAAGCATTCCTTAACCACGTAAGTTTGAAGTTTGGTTCCCTTTATCTTATATCGGGAATTTAGGTTTAATTGCTTTTGAAATTGTT
This sequence comes from Amphiura filiformis, assembly GCF_039555335.1. Lineage (NCBI taxonomy): Eukaryota > Metazoa > Echinodermata > Ophiuroidea > Amphilepidida > Amphiuridae > Amphiura > Amphiura filiformis. The sequence goes on along the minus strand of NC_092632.1, from coordinate 65,273,008 downwards.
AAAGCTACCCGTCGTATTTCCGCCTTAGATCCCTGCGTCGTCCACTAGCAGATAATTTGACACATATGCCTACCGTATAAAAAGTTCGTTAACAAGCATATGTGCCTATTAACGACGCGAGGTACTCAGACAAGAACGAATTTTTAGGGTAGTTTGTTAAACTTTTTTTCCTTTTAGGTCACAAATATCTACAACACAGTTATTTGTAAATTAATGGGAAAAAATGAAAAAGTTCAACAAACTACCGTAAAAACGCGTTCTTGTCCGAGCAACTCGTTAATAGGCACATATGCTTATCAACGAATTTTTACGGTATTGCAGGTTTTTAATGCGCTACCTATATGTCAGAAGAATTCACTGCAGTTGTCAAATCCTGAAGCTTTCATAACCAAAAACTTAAACAAATGATGGGAGTAAAATAGTTTCGGTAGAAGTGTTCCGATCCGACTTCTGCTTTACGCTTTACTCTAGCTTGTTTACCTCGTTTTCCAGATATAAGATTTTACTTATACTGTTTAGCCATAATAATTTGCCCAAGATTGCAGACACTAACGTATAGCCTAACGTTTTAATTTTTTCTTGAACTGGATACATATATTCCCTCTTTCTATTATAGTATTATTTATTTTCATTTACACACGGTAAATCTTTTTTGTTGTTGTTTTTGGTGTTGCTAAACACAGGAAAGCGGATTTGACATCTACTCGGACTATTGCAACAATTACCCGAGAGCTGTAGGAGAACTCAAATTATTAATGGATAGACCCAAATACCAACAGTTCTTTGAGGTTCGTTCAAGCTTTTGTTGTTTTCTATTATATTGCAATTTATAGTAAAAAGTATACAACAATGGCTTAGTGGTCATATCTGGAGTTCATAAAGCAGGAATTTGTTCTGTTTACATGAAACATCGTCAACGTAAGATTGTTAAGCAATATACTATCAACTGGTTATTTGTTGCTGTCCACTGGAAATGATACTCAATCACACTGTATAGCAAACTCGCGATGATTTTACATGTGATGAAAATAGTGCAAATGTGGTTCGGAGTAAAGCGCAAAAACTTCAACTTCAACTAAAATAAAATTTCTATCGCAACTACATCAAAAGCAATAATAAATCAAATATGGGAAGTTTTTTGACTGCAGTGTAACTTCCAGAATCTTTCTTTTGCATCGAAAGAAATGTGCTATTCCAGTTAAAATCCACACTGCCCCTGTGGAAGATTTTGGAAATATCTTCCACAGGGGGAGTATGAATTTCAAATGGAATGAACACATTACCGGATCCATTTGAAACACATCCTCCCTTTGTGGAAGATTCAGGTCGAATCTTTCTCAAAGGGTGAATGAAATTCAAATGCAGCTGCTAATGTGTTCATTCCATTTGAAATTCATACTCCCACTGAGTAAGATATTTCCAAAATCTTCCACAGGGGCAGTGTGGATTTTAACTGCAATAGCCCAATGAAGCAGTGCCCGCATAGCATTATTTATAGTATCTCCATGTTCCTAAAATCCGTAAACTATATGTAACGGGATGACATTCTAAAACTCATATAGCCTTCTTTTAGAATTAACAGAATAATATTGTTATCTCGTATAACATTTTTTTTTCAGGCATGTCGACTTCTACGGAACATGATAGAAATCAACCTAAACGGTTTTCTGTTGACTCCTGTGCAAAAGATTTGTAAATACCCACTACAACTTGGGGAACTACTGAAATACACTCGGGTCCAGCACCCTGACTATCTACCTCTTCAGGAAGCACTACGGGTTATGAAGGGGGTGGCATTTAGGATAAATGAGAGGAAAAGAACTATTGAGAATATAGAGAAGATAGCGGCTTGGCAGAAATCCATATTGGATTGGGAGGTATATTTCTCTTCTCGTCTACTATTCAGATTAACTGTCCTTTCACTCTCACTCTGTGTTTTTTTTTCATTCATCGATTGAGTCAAGTTAGCTCAATCGATAAGGCGTTCGACTATGGTGCCAGAGGTTGCAGGTTCGAATCCTGGAGATGTTTTATACGCTTTCGTGGAAAAATTAAGTTAGATTGAAATTCCCCTGGACAAGGAACTTACTGTTAATTGTCTCGTTATAACCCGTACGAAACTCGGGAATCTGATCCTGGTTGCGATGGTCATTTGTGGAATGTCTAGGGTTTGCGCTGTTGAAGCTGCAAAGTCCCTGTGTTGTTATTGGTTTATGGAATTATCTGGGGCTGGGGTCAGCGACAACCTGTAGTTGTGTTGAGGCTTGTGGATCAACGTCTAGGCATTGTGCCTGTGCGTAGCGCACTAAATCACTGCGCTAAAAAATTCTTCACAAGACAATATACTGTACTTCATAATTACCACTATTTTTACTCTAAATAGCACCAAATTATGGCTACAGTTTTTAGATATCCATATAAATGAGTTATCAAAAATATTTGTAGACCTACTATAATGGGTTTCTTTCTGCTATATCAGTTTTGGAGCTATTACCGAATAGGGTGTAACTCTTAGTCTTATTACAAGACTGCCCTACCCCAACCCTAAACCCTAACCCTAAACCCTGTAAACGAGGACTGGACTCAAGTCTAGCAAGTTGCACCCTAATCGAGATTTGTACATCAGTGGGTCAGTGTTAAAGTTTTATGCGTAGAGATTAATAAAGCCGGGAATTACTTTTTGTGATGCATGTGTTTATTATACACGGCTAACCAGTGCGTGGAAAGCGTACCTTTGACGAGTTATTTGTCTTTGACCTTGAATATGCTACAGTAGTAAGTAGTTTTTGATCATGTTGATGCAGTTTTTTCGAGTAACATTTTTATTTGCGAGTTTCACATGTTTGTATTATCTTTATTAATTGAAATGTTTTATTTATGATTAAATATTTTTTAATTTGCAACAGGGCGAGGATATCTTAGTACGCAGTAATAAATTACTTCATTCTGGCGAGGTAACCAAGGTGCTTGTCAAGGGAGGTAGCAGGAAAAGAACGGTTGATCGCAGTCTCTTCATGTTTGATCATCAACTCATTATATGCAAAAAGGTTGGTCATGTAAAAATAATCTCAGTTCTTGGTAGCCAAGGGGGATTTAGACACACAAATGCAGGTTTACTTGTTCGTATATAACTATCAGTATCAATGATTTGTTCAAAACCCTTTATAATTTTATGGATGGGGCTCTTTATGTTTGCATGTTTTTAAAGCGCTCGAAAGTAAGCACACATGCTAACTATTGAGTTTTTACGGTATTTGAAGTTGTCCAGAAGCACTCTCATAATGAGTTGAATGTCGCTTTCTTGCATAAAACTGAAGAACACCACTACCGTAAAAACTCGATAGCATAATGCTTACTATCGAGCGCTTTTGAAACATGCAAACATGAAGAGTTCCATCCACAAAAGTGTAAAGGGTTATGAGCAAATCATCGATACACATAGTTATATACAAACAAGTACATGTAAACCTGCAAATGTGTGTCTCAACCCCATTAGCTCAGTTGGTAGCCTGTTGGTAAAGCGCCGGACTTTGGTATAATATCATGTTTTCAAAAGCACTCGATAGTAAACACAGTATACAATTTTGTGGTGTTTTAAATCATTCTGATTTTTCCAATGAAATCAATTTGCAATCATTATGTAACCTAAGACAATAACATTATAATAATTAAAGTAATTGATTGATTAATTAATTTAATGTTTTCTTATTCTATAGGATATGTTAGGAAGAGGGTATCAGTACAGGAGAAGACTGAACATGGATAGATGTCGTGTAAATGACTTACCTGATGGCAAAGGTATATATACTGCGCCAAGAAATTATCCTTACACTTGGAAAAATAATCACAATTTCAAAAATGAATCATATTGGGGTAAAATTGTTTTTGTAATTGATGCACTATCTAATCCTGCACGTTATGACACCACATTGAATCCAATGTGACCTCAAGAAGTAAAGTTACAAGCATTTGATTAGACGAAGGTCCAGTTTTAAAAGTGACAAATTGACATATACAAGGCGAAAAGATCCCAACAATTAAGCGCAACAAAGAGACTACACAGTTTCTTCAATGAAGCCTTATTTAAAGCAGTATTTATTTCAGTTTTTACTTCTCTGTACTTTTCATAACTTGCATTTTATCTGTCAGCTCTTTTGTTTCAGTTTTCTTTTGTTTTAACTTAAAGGCACACATAAATTAGCCATTTACCACTCTCAAACCAGATGTCTAGTCCGTGGAGTTTTGAATAGGGCAGTCTGTCACTTTTAAAACTGGACCTTCGTCTAATCAAATGCTTGTAGCTTTGCTTCTTGAAGTCACATTGGATTCAATGGGGTGTCAAAATGTGCCGGATTAGATAGTGCATCTCTTTAAAAAAATAAGTTACCCCAATATCGTTCAGTTTTGAAATTGTGATTATTTTTCCAAGTGTAAGGATACTTTCTTGGAGCAGTATTACAATGAGTTGGGTTATACCCATCCTTAAAGAGTTCATTGGCCAAATAAAAACATTGGGTGTCATGTCGGTTTTTTGTTTGTTTGTTATTTGCAAATTGCAAATGGGGTTACCTGAATGGGTGACTCCATTTGATATTTACACCCCCTGTATGGTAGATTACAGTCATATTTTCCATAAGGGGTGTATGATTTTAAACTCGAATAGCCCATTTGTAGCATCATCATAGATAAAATGACCAAAACAAGAAGATAATGATAAAGACACAGGCAAATAAAAAAAACGAGAAAACGAATACAAATTAATTGTTTATTCTTATTTATTTATTTATTTATTTATTTATTTACCTTCATCGCTAATAACGTCATCGTTTTTGTAATTATCATCATGAAATATGCCGTAATGTGTACACGCGCACATGATTGTTTATTTCTGTACACGTACATGCGGTATGTGCTAACGAGAATATGCAAAGGACAGTTAGAACTTAGAAAGACCAAAATAGATGATTGAGAGATTAACTCATTTCTCGACAATGAAAGCATAAAAATACAAAATATTTTGAAACCTGAAAGGTTATAGATTAATGAGAGTTTTCAGTACTCTTTCATTCAGGTCTGAAAAATATCATAAGCATTTTGATGATATTGTATTTTGACGCCATGCGTGTTGTGCACTTTCCACAATAGTTTAAAGCAGTATGCACTGTGGCTTTATATATAGTTGCAGCTCCAGTTTGGTAACGTGCTTGTTTATTTCATTGTCATTTACAGAGCATGCATGGAATATAAACATCAAAAACGGTTGGAAAGTATGGGATACAGACACGTACAAAATGTATATGTTTTGTGCCAAGTCACCTGAAGAAAAGACGAGGTGGTTACAAGCGTTCCAAAGTGAAAGAGGTATTGTTGAAGAAGGCAGAACCGCCGGTGAGTTATGTGTTTCATTGTATCTCACATTTACATCAGTTTTTTATTCAAAGTTTTGCATGATTGGATCATGATGGTCCACCAAAGGGAATTGAAAAAATGATGCGATGTAAGAATTTGCTGTTTAGTAATAAACATGTAGTTTTTTTAAAAGCTTAAAAGCTACCGTATACAGTGCAAGAATTCAAACGTATGTTTTCCGTACTCTGGTTCCTCTCCAAAAACCATGTTTCGCCACAAGATTGCATTCACTTTGTTTTGTATGTTTAGATGCTAAACATTATATGTATCAAATTCCTAAACATTCATTTTCAATTCCTTAACTATCAATTTTACCCTAACCATGTTTAGTATTTTAAACACGTTTACAAAGTGAACAAGAATGTGTTTAGAAAAGTGTTTAAAATGCTAAACACTGTTTTTGCAGTGTAATCATGGAAAGCACATTGATATTAACAACACTGGTTATACATCGTACAAACAAGCAAACAAATATAAATTATAAAATCATATAAAAGAAGTCATGGTGGCTGAGGAAATGCGTAGATTATGTAATTGTATAATATAGCAGCAATGGTACTCATATAAAAGCGTACATCATTAATTGCTACCGTCTACGTATAGTATTAAAATTATATATTTTTTATTTCCCTGTATAGGTGTGCACATTCCCAGCTGGACGAAAGAGGCTGCTATGAAACACGCATCTCTTCTTGACCGCCCCAGTAAACCAACTCTTGCAGGTAATCTCACGGTTTTTGTAAAGTAGTTTCATTTATCTATAGTAACATTTTATGTGAAAGAATTTAATATAGGCCTACTTCAGCATCTTTGCTGAACAGTAAATAAGAAATAAATAGAAAGCCGATACAATGGACTGATAATAATCACTATAACCTCTGGGCCTACATCATTTATTTTAACATGTTAAATTCATAGAGAGATTAAAGGATAGCTGATAGCATTCAACTATCGGAAGCCAGTAAATGACGTGATTTTAAATACAATATTGATAGCAAAACAATAACATTCCAACAGAACAGGCGTTCTTACTCGATATTGGATGCATTTTGGAAGAACAAAAATGAGAAATAACTATAGATTTGTCTTTGAAAGCGCTTGACCATATCTTATCATTACATCTTGCCCTGTAATTATCACGTTTCAGATGAAGAGAGCCTTATTGACTTTGAGTATATTGAAAATGGTAAGGTGGGGAACTCCTGACACATCATGATGTATATTTTACTCTTTGATTATCATATCAACCCATGGTGAACCCTGACTCCATATATTTATTATATTATATCTAAAGTCATTCATATTCACTTCAGAACAACAATATTTCCCATATCACCATGATCACCGGTATTCGGATTTTGAAATAACAAGTGATATAATTATGATACCGTAAAGAATAAACATTTGTGTTGAAATCTTGCTTCATTTTCTCGCTTTTGTTGCAGGCGCATAGCCAACATTGTCAGTCCGGGGGGAGGGGTGGCAAATGTCAGCATCGTCCCTATTTTTACTCCCTTTCCCTTTTCTCTTTCCCTTCCCCTTTTCCCCTCTCCTTCCCCTTTCCCTTCTCTCTTTTTTCTCCCCATTCTTCTCGTCCCCATTTTCCACTTCTCCATCCCCATTTTAGGTGTAGGGCAGTCTGTCCCCTGCCACCCTCCACCCTCGCTGGCTACGCTACTGTTTTTGTTGCTACGGCCATTGGAACACCATGCAGTTTCTTTTTCAGATATACACAAAATTAGCCATTGCAAGAGTTTTGAAATAGACTGAGCTAATGAGTCTAGGATAACACCATCACTAACTATCAAGAGGGTCAATTTCAGATCAATTACTGCAGTTAACTCCGTCGTTTTCTAACATATCGAGAGACATTTCAGATATTACTTGCATTTTTTACATTTTTTTTTACAATTGCTTGCCCGGGGGGCACTTCCATTACAGATATGCATCATGTGCCTCGGGATAGACCCCCTTTTTCAAACCGGCTTGTACCCAATGACCCCCTTTTTTGTGTTATGGTCCTACCTATTATCCATTGACCCCCTTGAAAAAAATTCATGTACTCAATGACCCCCTTTTTCTATTTCCTGCTATACCCAATGACCCCCTTTTAATTCCCAAATTTAGGTGGTATTATGTTCTCCTCCAGAAATAATGAGATTTTTCACATTTCCAAGGTGGCCAAGTTGTTTTTATGCAGTTTGGCACTTATTTATGTGTACTTAATGATACTTTTTGGCAATCCTGTACTCAATGACTCCCATTTTACTTTTTGTTACCCCAATGACCATCCTTTTTTCAAAGTTTCATACCGAATGACCCCATTTTTATTCAGGTTGTGTACTAAATGACCCCATATTTTTGTAATTGTATATTTGACCTGAATGCCCCCTACTTTTAACATAGCCGAGGCACATCCCTGCCATTTCAGATAGGGAGTGCCTCCCCCGGGATTGCTTGATATTGTGGCAGGATTTTCAAATCACCGTGTATTATATTGTTCACATTTTGGTTTGCAGTGGAAAATGCACATGACATCCTTGTAAGTTACCCGGAACAGCAGCGGACACCATTAGGGGGAATCGTGTCCCCTATGTGCTTGTCCTGCTATGGCGAACGACAAAGAAAGAAGACAGCACCCTATATGCTTACATGAGCGATCATCGGGTCAGTTGTACATCACGCGCACTGCACACTCCTGAATCCAGCACCTCACACTAGGATCCACAACATGTTCATCTATCAGGGCACAGTTCTTTAATCGCAATACATTTGGACATTCATTGAATGACCTTTGTAACTTTGGGTACAAAACTCATACTCTGCAACTTGAGGTCAAATTTAGGACTATGAGTGTTTAATTGAGGTTATTGAACTATGCCATTGGGATGAGGCCATTGTGGTCCATAGTGTCAAAAACCTCTACACATTAAACGTCGGGTGAAATGTGCACCTTTTACAGCCTTATCCTGGGATATGCATGTGGATTTTACCAAAGTCTCTAACTAAACCAGACTCTCCCTTCTTTTCAACCTATTAACCATGGTTTATACCACAATTTGATTTATTTCATATTCCTGGTGTATTGTCTCTGTATAGGTCTACTAATTCATATCTATTATTGCCTATACACATCATTCTTGAGATGAAACATCGTGGAGAACATCTTCACATTTTACTCGTTCAACACTCGGTCACCTGGCGCAACTAATTTCAGTTCGGGCAGTTTGCGGTACACCTCAACATCTATCCTTTTTCTTTGCGGTTCCCAACATTTGTGTCAATAACTCACGCATGTATATACTTAACCAGATTTTTGAAACCCTTTCCTTTTTGTTGATGTAATTAAGGTATAATTAGGTTTAATTATGACAACAAACAATTCTTGAAATTACTTTGCGGAGTATCTCTGCGGTTGGTGTAGATCTAAAATACAGTATACCACAACGGTCCACTGAAGGGCTACCTCTTTAAATGGAAGCTCAAACATAAAACAATATTGTATACATGGACAACGATGCAAGTTACACAAACAAAACAAAACAAGCAAACGTTCAAAATGTCGTCATATTTATTTATTTTTGCAAATATTTTTCTTTACATTCCGTGTATACTTCTGGATAAATTGTTATTTTCTTTTAAATTAAAGGAATAATAAATGTGCTCCTTCCTTTTTTTAAATGCAGTTGGTAGACATAGAAAGTTTTCTACCAGTGAGATGCCATTTGATTATCAACATAAAGTCATCGAAGGAGAACAAACCAAAGTGTCGCTTCCCGAAGGTATATCATCGTCAGATGTGTTCAAGGGAAGGAAAAGGAAGTCAATCTTTGGATTCAACAAGAAACAACAGCAGACGGATGACGTCAAACAGAACTCTATTACTTTGGCTTCCTCGTAAAGGTGCAATTGCTTGGAAACGCTCCCTTGATTTTGACATTCAGTGGCTGATATTTCGCTAATTTGCGAGGTTTGTACGAGATGGCGAATCACAAGCCGGTATATTTTGTTGTTTTTCGATGATTCTGGAAGTTTTGGCGATAACAGAATAGATATCCGCGACTTCTTGCATCAGCATATATTCAATTCATCATGTTCGTTGATTTTTTATTTAAACTTGTTTGCTCAAGTTACATCATGTAGATGTCCATGCATCTCTATACGTCTGATTATGTTGTTCGCATTAGTAAAATCTAAGTTTATATGAAACAATATCGTAACAATATTCATTTTGCATTATGTTTTCTATAAATTATCGAAAGATATTGCGTATCCGAAGTTTCAAACGGCACGCACTTACAACCAATTTGTTTCTCAAAAGGTTTAAGAACGAGTACATTGGGCTATTCCATTTAAAATCCACACCACTCCTGTGGAAGATTTTGGACAAATCTTCCCCAGGGGGAGTATGAATTTCAAATGGAATTAGCACATTAGGCAGCTCCATTTGAATTTCATACACCCTCTGAGAAAGATTCAACCCGAATCTTCCCCAGAGGGAGTGTGAGTTTCAAATGGAGCTGCGAATGTTCTAATTCCATTTAAAATTTATACTCCCCCTGAGGAAGATATTCCTAAAATCTTCCACAGGGGTAGTGTGGATTTTAAATGGAATAGCCCATTTAGTGGCTGCATCAGGGGATCCACTCTCCATTATTGTAATTCCCTTATTCTTTGGATTCCTGCCCACACTTTTCCCAGTCAAAATAACCGGGAAAATAATTTTCATTTCTGGGGCAAAAATGCCGACATTCACTTTGCCATCTTAATGACTGACTGCCCGGTAAAATTCTCACTGAGAATATTGATGTTACACTGCAAAAATTGTGTCTTACCTGAGGACACTATTTTAAGACGCGACTTTGAAGCCACTTTTTAGCCATGTCCTTATGCAAGTCATGTCTTGCATGGCTTGTGGAAAGACAGGACTTTGAGCTGTGTCCTTATCCAAGATATGACTAGCTACAAGACATCAACAGAGTATATGTAGCTAGCCTTAAGTCATGTCTTAATTATAGGATCAGAATGGGACATGTCTTACTTCATATCCTAATTAAAGACACATTATTGAATAAGTGACTTCTAACAAGTCACTAATGCTTCGAGTCGTGTCTTATCGCAATTTCATATGTCTCTAAACTAGACATGAATCATATGCATAAAGTCATGACTAACCACAAGATATGGTTATGATAATGTGACTTGCAAAAAGACGCTAAATTGAGACATGTCTTCTGAAGACATGTCTCCATGCTAGACACAATTTTTTTCAGTGTAGTTTCTACATGATTATGCCAGCTACACATTCTTAGTATATCGTAATGTTCTCAGAAATTAATGTTCTAAAGGTCCTTAAAGAACCCTTTTTGTCCTCTATATGGAACCAGAAAAAAGCTTCTTTTTAAACTGAAACCCTTTCCTAAAAGGGTTTCAGTTTAACCCTTTGAAGAACCTAAAAATTCTAACCTCGTAGAACCATTTTTTGGCCTTTTAGAACCTTTTGGATCGTTACATAGGCCTAACCGTTGAGGGTTCCAGAAAAGAGGATGTAATTTAGAACCTTGTTTCTGAGAATGAGCTCAGTTTTGACAGTGTAAATAGCCCTTGTCCCTATTGAACAATTGAAAAAGGTCTGCGTTTCCAATGCAGGTGTAAATTTTAAGAGATATATCTATGCGTTTTACAATAGTTTCTTTCTTTGTTTTATGGTTGTTCCATACAAAAACAAACTTGGACTCAAAAAAGCCAGGCTTTAAAGTAGACCTATTCTGGTCTTTTGAAAGAGCAGTTGCTTATAAACATATCAAAAAAAGTAACTAACCCCCCTTAAATGATGACCAATATTCAAAAAGGGGCTATTGTATTACAAATCTGTAAAATGCGTTGGAAGCAGAATTTATTTCTGCGCATGTTGACACCTCATTTGATACGATAGCCCAGAAAACAATAAAACATCGGTCAATTTAATGTAGTGAGGTCTAGATTTGAAAGTTGCACTTACATGCACATTTTTACAATACAAAAACACTCAGATATCATTACACAGATTTTCTTCCATTACACTGAATACAAAATCAATACAATTTACTGCAACTTTCAAATCTTGGGTTACATTGATTTAAATGTACGCTGTGACGTCAATATTTAGTCAATTGCTGCAAATGAGATGTCAAAATGTGCAGAAATAAATTCTGCTTCCAACGCATTTTACAGATTTGTAATACAATCACCCGTTTTTGAATAATGGTCATTATTTAAGGGGGGTTAGTTACTATTTTGAGATGTTTATAATAGGGTGAAGAAAAGGAGCCATCTCAACATATCTAAATACATGACGAATTCACTTTCATCCTTGGATCAAGGGAATAAGAGAGAATTCTTTATCCTAATCTTAATTATCGTGCACATAACTGTCATATTGAGAGTTATTTAACCATGGTAACATAGGCATATATACTGCGCCAAAAAAGTATCCTTACACTTGGAAATATTTTTTAAACTGAACCATTGTTATGGGTAAATTAATTTTTTTAATAGATGCACTTTTTAATCCTGCACATTATGACACCCCATTGAATCCAATGTGACATCAAGAAGTAAAGTTACTTACAAGCAATGATGATTAGACGAAGGTCCAGTTTTAAAAGTTTTAAAAGTGACAAACTGGCCTATAAGGCGAAAAGATTCCCCGGGAAAGAGACAACAACAACAACAACAACATAGAGACAACACAGTTTCTTCAATGAAGCTTTATTTAAAGCAGTTTTTTTTTTCAGTTTTTTTTATTTCAGTTCTTTTTGATTTAAATTAAAGGTGCGTATTTATTAGCCATTCACCACTCTCAAACAGTCAAACCAGATGTCTAGTCCGTGGATTTTTTAGGCCAGTTTGACACTTTTAAAAATGGACCTTCGTCTAATCACTTTGGTTGTAACTTTACTGCTTGAGGTCACGTTGGATTCAATGGTGTGTCATATGTGTCGGCTATAGATAGTAGTGCATCTATTAAACAAATAAATTTACCAAATATGGATTTTTTTCCAAGTGTAAGGATACTTTTTTGTTGAAGTACAATGGAGTGTAAATGAAAAATTAATGAATTATTTGAATTATAATCTTAACTGTGCTAACATAATTAATAATGTGCTTAATGACTGGTTACACACCATAATGGGTTTTATCTATAATAAATGGCCTTAAAAATCATTTCTTGGGAATTTTATAAAGATTTTAACAAAGACTCATAATATAACTGTAAATATCATAAGTACTTCGAAAGAGTGTACGGAATAACAACACGGCGATATTTTTAGAAAGTATAGTCATGAAAGCTTTAGAAACTAGGTATACTAAATTCTATAATTCTATTAATTATTTTATATCCAAATAATATATTTACTCAGGTGTACATGTCATATGTCATAGTGCTGGTTCATTATGAATTTTCTTTTTGAACTCTTTCTGATTTTGACCATTTTTATAGTATCTCTTGTATAGTCGCGAAATGACAAAAACTGCTATTAATTAAAAACGATGGCTATTATAGAGCCGACTTCAAAATACGACTAGGTGCAAACCGAGGGTATAGCGCGGTTACAAGAGTGGATTCAGAACACAGTTGTACCACGAAGTGTAACAATTTTATTCTAGGAAATTTGTTTTTGAATCCGAAGTTTAATTCTTTTAGTTTGAAAGTTGTGGTGTTAACAGTTTCTTGTCTACAATGTACATTCTTTTTAAAAACATGAATGATACACAATTTGTTTGAGAGAAGATTGGACCATTTTGCTCATACAATTTCTTACTGAACACCTTTTTGTGGCGCCCTCTACGGAGGGGCCACATATAGGCATGTACTTTGTGAAAAGCTTCTAATTTCACTCTTGCTAGATTTACTCCTTAATTGTTTTGCTAAAATTATGCCCAGCTCAGAAATAAAACCACAATATGCTAGGATTTTATTTTATTATTGTTTTCTGATATGCACGGGATAAAATGATGTGTGTATATTCTTTGTTTAAAATACAAAATTAATGGACTTATAAAACACCAAATAACCCGTGACCTTTGTATGGTTTAAACCAGTTTACCGCCTCTTAGAACCCGATAGACGGTGACATTTGACCATTCTAATTATGTATGTTTTGAACATGTTTGCACATGAACTAGTTGTTTACAGTGTGAAGAATCTACAACATGCTCATCTATCAGGGCACAGTTCTTTAACCCCAATACAGTTGTGCATTCATTGAATGACCTTTGAAAATGTGAGTACAAAAACTCATACTTTGCAACTTAAGGTCAAATTTTGCACTATGATTGTTTAATTGAGGTTATTGATAATATGCCACTGGAATGAGGCCATTGTGGTCCATAGTGATTGCACGCGGTGCACCTAATCCTTAAACCAACACCAATTAATTATAGTTGACCAACACAACCACTGACCAATCATGAAATCACTAATTGGTTTATGACTTTATGTGCTTGAATCGACTGCTAACTGATTGTGACCAAAGATATTAGAAGCTCAGTATCTTTGTGGTGACTATCTCTGATAAAAACATTAATTAACGAAAATCAGTTCTGGTCAGCAGAGAAAGGAATAAATTCGGAAGACATGACTGTGTTGAAGGTCAGAAGTGTATTTGCAAAAATAATATTCATTGTAATGCCTAACTGCTGGGAAGGGTTCCTAGCAAGGTTAAGTGAAAGAAACCCCACTGGCTATTTTGTCTGTTTAAAATAGAGTTCTATGACGTAATTTTGTTATTTATTAATTAATTTTTAGCAGAATTAATAACATAAAAATGGGCTGTGCCCGTTTCATGAAGAATAACGATCGATCTTACCCTTGATTTAACAGGCCTGTCAATTTCTTGGTATTGTTTGATATGAAAGGAGGGTATGATTGTTTTGTATTAGTTTAAGTATTTCCTAGCCTCTCTTAGCAAAAGACACAGAGTATACCTTAGGATAAACTGGCATGAGTGCGCCGACCCCAAGTTTTCAACATTTCAGGATTGTTTCTGGACGGAGGTCGGGTGAAAAACGAAATTACGTTTACATGACTTTGTCGAAATTCGTCGTGTGACAAGAATGAGTGTATAGATGACTAGGGGAAGCTTACTTATTTGTGTCTTCTAGTTATCCATCATATGCCCTAGGCCCTGCATAACGAAAATCAACAATATTCAATATCCAAAGCAATATCCTCACTACAATAGGCTCCAAAAACAGAACTCCGACCCTACATAAAAGCATTTCTCTCGTATTTGATCATCTTCTACTCTTCCCTTAAAAAATCATTATAATACCAAATCTAATCACCATGGAATTCACCATATCCCGTCCAGCTCACATTAGGCGCCACATTCCTTTTTTAAAGGCATTTTTATTTTGTCTTTTTGAACTCTATTGAACAATTATTATTCTATAGGTGGAACCGGCCGCTGTCCCTGTTCCTACTGTCTATGGTTCAAACTGCTTCTGTTTTGTGTAATATGTACCGCTTCCCGGACGCCTCTGCATGCAAAAACTGTAATTGTATCCCGTATATACCGTAAAACCTCGTCTACAAGCATAGTGTTTTTGATGAAAACTAAATTAATACGAACCAGTCATAAATATACCAATACAATAGATTGGTCGTAAAATAGTTCTTAATTGTCTGTATATGATTGTATGGTAATTTAATTATTTTTTCAAACTCCATAATGTTATAATTCTGTCGATGGATGGCGCCTGGATTGAATTAACTTTCATCAAATGTACTCTGTATGCTTGTAGACGAGGTTTTACGGCACACTTTAACGCGTACATGTACTTTGCTAATTTTTTTTGAAGCCATAACCTATCATGACTAAGTTCTTAATTTGTGTAACTATCTTTTGACTTAATGTAGAAGAAGACTGTACATCGCCTGACATGGGTCCTTAGCACCTGAAATGACTAACATTCAGTAATAAAACAAGCCATTTAACATGTCAATTTAATAATTTGTTTTCTCCTTGTAATTTTTATGTCTCTACATTTTGAAGAAAGAGAGTTAGTTAGAGTTCAAGTTCAAGTTTATTTTCACCATCATATTGTTATGAATTCGGCAAATTTTTAACAGAGATCAAATGATAACAGCGTGATAAATAACCAAAAGAGGGCGGCATATAGTGTTGGCTTACGGTGCATCGCAGATTCGCAGTACTATCGACGATTATAACAGTACTTAAAAAAAATTGATATGCTGCCCTCTACAGGTAAGTATTGATCTCTTGTTCTCTATAATTCAAAGATAATACATGTGTAACATGAATTTACCAAAAAGCCGAATCCGGATTTGGCTGTCTGCCGAATTCATAACGAATTATACGGTATACTATCAAAAATATCAAGAAAAGGCCGGTAGGACAATCACAAGAGCAAAGATCGAAAGACGCGATTGCCTTCAGTGCCCGGCTTCAGTGCAAAAAAAAAAGAAAAGACGCCTACAGACAACAAGGACAGAGTGCAAATTTTCGCGCGCTTGGCGAAGATTTGTACCATAACCATAAACTAGCGCAAAAAGGTGCTGGATTTACTATACTTCAAGATTTTTGTTTCAATCCTATCCCAAATCTACGCCGCTGGTTGCAACCCCGGGGTCACTCCCATTGTGGCCTAGCTGTACACCATCCGCGATAATCAACTTTTGAAAAGCACCCTAAACAAGGATTTAACCCTTGGCTAAAACAATACCCTAAACAGATAGGCCTAACACTCGCCTGTTTTCACACCCTAAACAGGGATTTTATTCCTTGCATCAAATTTCATACCCTAAATTTCATTTCCGCATATTAGCAATTGCAATTTTGCTACCCTTTTTTTTTCAATTTTTCGTTTTTTTGACAACCTAAACACGATACGAAAAACTACCCTTTTTACGCGTTTTTATTATCGCGGATGGTGTAGGCCTACAGGCCGCAATGGGAGTGACCCCCGGGATTGGAACTTAAACTTTGCATATTCATTAACTGGGACTTTGCAAATACGCTCTAATAATTGTAATGTCCGATCATTTGTGGTGACAATATAGAAGGAATGGTGGTAAATGGGTAAACATGGTCAAAAGAAAGAAATTTTATCTCAAGAAAAGGTGAAAGCATGGAGAAAAAAAGTAACAAAGGTAAAATTGAACGTAATTGAGTAGGTCCATGCCTAAAACCAACGGGCCGAAAGTCGGGCCCGTGAATGAAATCCATAAAAATAAGTGGTTGGGAAATAAATAAATAACCCAAAAAGGGTGAAAATAGTGCACCAAATGGCTTCATTTGTGCTTTCATTTTATTTTATTTTTTTCAAATTATAAGGGGGCACATCCCCCCTCAGACTAGACTACTCCGTAGTCCACTTGTCCATTGTGCATACTTTGGTTATTGCATTTAAGCTTAAAACTGATTTAATTAATTTGTGCACAATTGAAAGATTTTCACAACTGATCTTTTCAGTCACCGTACCCCCTCTGTTTGTTAGCTTCCCAAGTGACTACTGACTTTGGTTTGCGGTTTGCATGTTTAACACGGCTAGTCTATGGATGAGATTGTCGGATTTCTGGCCTAAAATTGGCCATGGTGTAATGCATCTTTAAATGGATCTGGCTTGTGATTGGTCGCCCATATCTCGTTATGGTTTAAATCCTCCGGGCACCTGCCATTACCATTAATAACTACATGGTACACAACTATGCGGCTTTGTGTTGGCGGGAACATTAAACTCCCAGTAGGTGCATGAGCGCGTCTTGTACCATGCTTGTACTTCCAAGCTTTGTGCGTGCGGTTAAATTGGATTGATAAACAAGTATGATTGACAGTGTGTGTGTGTTAGGGACTTTGCCCGATCAAAGTCCCGTTTAAAATGCAATGTCCATAGTCGATTTTTAACCTGGACTTTCGCGATTAATAAACGGGTAGATTCTAAAATCAGAATTGTTCAGTTAAGTGCCCAATATAATTATAATATTATGATATGTTGCATTCAATAATATAAGCCTACGTATAGCCTACTTTACTTTTACTGTCACTAATATAATTATATAAACTTTTTCATAACAATTTTATACTAGTATTTTGATGTAATAAATATCAGTATAATTTCGAGTTCAACCGAATCCTTTCATCATGATTAATGACATGTTTTATTTATCAAAAATCGACTATGGCATAGTCTACCCTCAGACACCCCCCTGCGTCGCGCAAGCGCGACGGGCAGCACTGTCGCGCCGCACAACAATCTTTACAAATTGGATTGCCCCCCTATCAAAATACCGTGGCGCCGCCCCTGGTGCAGACAGATAAAGACGCTGGCAATGACATGTTTAAAAAAGTCAATGGAGAGAAGGCCCGTAACCAGGAAGGCCTGGGGCAACACGCCCCCCCCAAAAAAAATCGCCAAAGTACCAAAAAAAGCCGAATCCGGATTCGGCTTTTGGTAAATAACGATTATAATCGTCGATCGCCTGCGATGCACCGTTAGGTAATCCTGTATGCCGCCCTCTTTTGGTTACTTGTTACGCTGTTATCATCTGATCTCCGTTAAACATTGATATGCTGCCCGTAATTCAGCATCGAAGTGGTTACGTAATTCTCTTGGTTACCGGATCACGCTATTTTTATATCCTTCGAGTACCATATACTTTGTGTGGTGATTGTTTCGATCGTAGTTCATTACTCTGGCGCGTGATCCCGTTGGCATAGTAACATTACGTAACTTCGATACTGAATAGGTAAGCATCAATAATCCCCTGTAATTCAAAAATAATATAGCCGGCCTATACCAAAAGCCGAATCCGGTTTCGGCTGTCTGCCGAATTCATAGAATCATAACGATATTGACTAATAGAGGGCGACTCTATCATCTTTTTTGTCCTTTAAACAAAATACTTTGCGTGCAAGATTCTGCGTTGCCAAACCGTTTTTGCCACGATTGTTGCTAGTGCTACCCGCGATCGGCGAGTCGCGCAAGACATTTCACGCCTAAAGCTGAATTTATACTCCTTCGCTGAGCGACGAGCGATTGTCCTACCAAAGGACTCTGACTGGCAAAAGATGGACAATAAAAGTATGTTTACTTTTGGAGTTCTGACCCCCCGAAGTTGGTCCTGGATGGACGAAGTTGCATTTTGAGGGCCCTACATCTTTTAAAGTATAGGAGTTACAAGTTTTCTGATGCCAGATTTGAATTCTACACAAAAAAGTACCCCAGGATACATACTTTTCAAAGTTGTAGGGAGTTCCTTTTATACATTTATGGACCTCCAAACATGGCCTTTCGCGTCGCGACACATTTTTTACGCTGACATGACCCCCCTAAATGTCAAATTGCTGCCACGGGAAAACGAAATGGACTATGAAGCTCAAATTTTCAGGATTTTACTTTCTCACCAATATCTACCACCACACACAAACAAAAAAACACATCCCTGGAGTTGACATGGATTGGCTCATAGCATGGAAGTAAGAGACTAAATACTCGCCTTTGAGCACTTTAAAAGTCTGAATTTCCACCAATTATGACTGGACAAAAAGTCCGAAAATTCGAACTACTCTACAGGGGGTGTGCATCTATTTTCTGTAATAGCACATTGATATGTTCGGGTGTTTTTCTTATTCCCACATTAATAATATCTAATTACATACGTGTGACTCTTAACGATACTCTCTCATTTTGTATGTACGTACATAATAAAATTGACAGTAAACATTCCCCTCAGATGAACTTGAAGAGCAACTTAATATCATTTCCCATGCACATTAATATTCGGTATTCCTTGAACAATGTTACAACATGCACTTGGGACTAATGAAAGTTATAGTTTGGTTATCGGAACGGAAAGTTCACAAGACGAACATCGTAGATCATCACCTAAACAACGTGATTAATTCGATAAATTATTAACAAATTTGCGTAGTTTTTGATACATGTTCTTAAATCATTACTAGGTTCATATTTTTATGGCCTGATTCGGTGTGTGAGTCAAAACTGAAGTATTAATAATTTGATTTATAATATTATGAGCTAGACTTGTCAGCGAGTTCTATTTACGCAATTAAACCCTAATTATCGGAGTTTCTTTATTTTGTATGGTGTATGTGGAGCTTCCAATTGATCTAGATTTATCCAGATCCGGATTCCAAGAGCAATTGTTTCAGGCGCATCTGCCCAGATCTGCTGTTGTCTACCGCGCACCCAATCGATAATGATTTAATTATTTTCGCAAAATACTCAAATTAATAATTAATTTGTATGCATTATGTATGTAAGTGATTGATTGATTGATTGATTGATTGATTGATTGATTGATTGATTGATTGATTGATTGATTGAGTGGGTGGGTGGGTGGGTGCGTGGGTGCGTGAGTGAGTGCGTGAGTGAGTGCAGGGGTGTGAGTGAGTGAGTGAGTGAGTGGGGGGTGAGTGAGTGAGTGAGTGAGTGAGTGAGTGAGTGAGTGAGTGAGTGAGTGAGTGAGTGAGTGAGTGAGTGAGTGAGTGAGTGAGTGAGTGAGTGAGTGAGTGAGTGAGTGAGTGAGTGGTGAGTGAGTGAGTGAGTGGTGAGTGAGTGAGTGAGGGAGGGAGGGAGGGAGGGAGGGAGGGAGGGAGGGAGGGGGGGGGGAGGGAGGGAGGGAGGGAGGGGAGGAGGGAGGAGGAGGGGGAGGAGGAGGAGGAGGAGGAGGAGGAGTAGGAGGAGTAGGAGGAGGGAGGAGGAGGAGGAGGGTGAGTGGCGCATAGACCATCGAATATGTTTCGATGGTAAAATTAAGTTGGAATGAAATTAATTATTAGACCTAAAATAATCATTGGTCTCAATAACTGCCCCGGCAACTGGCAACTTTATTTTCCCACGATTACCCAGCAAACACAAAACGTTATCGACATCATTCGCAAAAGGTTATAAAGGGTTGTCAGAAAACGTTTAAATGTCGGGTTATATAAACAGAGTATAAAACGTTTTCATAACCTTAAAAAACATTTTTTGATAATCTACTGCTCAGCAAACAAAAATGTTTTACAGAAAACGTTTAAATGTCGGGTTATATAAAGGGTATAAAACGTTTTAATAACATTCCAAAAACATTCTTGAAAACTTGATACAAAACATTCTAAACAGAATGTTATTTTGGGAGTTAAATAAATATTTTGCGAAAAATGTTTGCCCAAAATATTTTCAATAACGTTTTAAAAACGTTTTCATGACCTTTATATAACCCGACAATTTAAATGTTATTAAAAGGTTTTGAAAAAAATATTTTAAGAACATTTCTGTGTTTGCTGGGTTCAAATATTTTAACATAATGTTATTTAAGTATTGACACAATATTTGGCAAAAATGTTTGCAAAAAATTATTGGTTTAGTGTGTGTTTTCATACAAAACGTTTTAAAACGTTTTTACCTAAACCAAAAGCCAAAATATAACTTATTTAAAACGTTTTTGTGTTTGCTGGGTACCTTAATGAAAGTCTTGAACGGCAAAATAGAAAGAGTTCATTTCTTTATCTGACAATATGGGGTCACGTTAATTGTGTCATGTTCATATTTTCATGCTGTATAGCGGTTAAGTTTGCGCATTATTGGCTTGATTTACAATGTGTTCGAAGCTTATGTGGGACACGATGCTCTGGACGATTTATAGAGCGAAACTAATGCCGACATGGCCATGCATATTGTCACATTGAAGAGGTGAAGTAGCGGTCTCGTGCGTCAATGAACATTTTGATTCTGCAATATATAATGAAATATATAGGTGAACATTAGACTAATAATAAAATTATTATGTTGGGAAAACAGAGATGAAATCAATTTTCGATAATCGATCATGTCTAGAGCTACCTGGGGTGGGGTACGGTGTACGTTAATGCCACAACGCCCTCATAATGAAATGAGCTTAGGCTACAAGTACAACTTACATGTTGCAAAAGAAACGCTGCCGCTTGGGGGAAGGCTAACTTCATCAACGTTTAAAATAATTAGGTGCCTATTTATTGATTACTAGCGGGATACCCGCGCTTCGCGCGGGTCCCCGCTAGATGGGAGCGTTCACAATTACTGAACAGGTAGAATCATTGAAAAGGTACATTTTATTTTTCTAAACCTGTCTCTTCTTACACCTTCTTTTTTAGTTTCTTTTGTCCTTTCTTTTTCCTTCTTTCCATATTATCATGTCCACTGGTCTCTGGCTCGCAGTCGCGTGGCTCTGCGCCGTTTACTCGCCCATTGGCGTAGTGCGCATTACGCACGAGGCGCCGACGCGCTGCCGGCCAGCTGCAGTGACGCGTAGGCTGACAACCGATTTTCATAACAAAAAACCCGTTTTTACCCATATTTTCACTGTTTTTGCAGCCAATTCTTGACCGTTTTTAACCAAATAAAGTTTAAACACGTTCCCGTGTATTCATCGATCTCCCGTATGAATTTGGCAACATTTGGATCGAAACTGACGGAGCCTTTCCATGATACATAGATAGATACATACAACATTCCCCTATTTATAGTAAGAAGACTAGCGGGATACCCGCGATTCGCGCGGGTCCCCGCTAGAGTAAATGGGAGCGTTCACTATAACAGGAAGAATTACTGAACAGGTAGAATCATTGAAAAGGTACATGTGATTGATCTAAATTTGTCTCTTCTTACATTTTCTTTTTTTAGTTTCTTCTGCTTAGCTTGCGATTTACTATTTCCATGTTATTTATTTATTTAACCCCGTTCCGATTATTTTCTAAATCTGTTCTTTTTTAAATTTCCCTTTTACCTTCTTTTTTATATTTGCTGCTTGTGATTTCCCGTTTCGATGTTTTTCCCGTTTCCACGTGATTTCCCGTTTTCATCTTTTTCCCGTATTTATTACGTCCTCTCAGTCCATGTACCTTTTTTTCCTTCTTTCTATCATGTCCACTGGTCTCTGGCTCGTAAGTCGCGTGGCTTTCCGCCTTTTACGAGCGCATTGGCGTAATGCGCATTACGCACGCGGTGCCGACGCTGCCGGAGCAATAAACTGAATCTCGACCTACTCCCCTAAAATCCTCACACGCTTTGCGCATGTGCGAGTACTAGTCTGTGTTCAAGACTTTGCGTGTATTCATGATGTATTGACCAGGCGAGCACGTATATTTGCCGTGCTTGAGATCACTTAGTAGCCTACAACTTATTATAACAAGTATGCTAAAATCATAAAAAATAAACTGTTACTTTTATGATAAAAGAAAATATAGGCCTATTCGGTAATTGTACCAAAATAGGTCTATAGGCCCCTATCCATAGAAATATTAATGAATGCTTTATGCAATCAACTATCATAATGCCGTGAGTTGGTTATAATTAAGCTGTTATAGGCCTATGCCCGGGCCTATGCCTAGCTTAGGCTCTTTTAGATTTTTTAAAACGGCACGATGACTGTTAATTAGGTAGGCCTATTAATTATTAATTTTAATTAAAAATAATAAGTAATTAAAATTACTTATTATTTTCTTTATTTTGAAACGAGTGGTCACATCCCAGTAGGTCTATCAACGGTACATTTGGCTAATGAAAGTCAATGCCCAGTTTCCCGTTACATAATTTTTCATGACTGTGTAGGTGAACATTTCATTATTCATTATTCATTATTTTATAGGGCCTACCATTTCATTATTGCATCTGTTACAGGTGTAAACCAATAACTACCCATGTATACATGTGATAAATCACAGTTTGTAGTTTACAGATGTAGTTTACAACCACATGAAGATGATGAAGGTGATTAATCAAAAGTTTCACAGTATTTTTTACGGGATGAGATCAGTGCTGATCAAAAAGTGCGGAACAGAGAATTGAGTAGGTAGGGGCCCTATTCATTATTAATTCATTATTAACCATATACCATGCTCCTACTGCAAAGATAATCCCTGAAAATCAACAGAAAGAGATTTATGATAGGGCCTATATTTAAAACCACAATTATTTATTTTTATGTTCAAGTTTGTTACAAATCAACATTTTATTCAAAATAATGAAATATTTTACCAGCAAATTGTTTTGAGCGGAGTAGGGTAACGGGAAACTGGGAATTGACTTTCATTAGCCAATTTGGCACTGCAGATATAATTATTGCGATTATGGTTGATTTTATAGGTCTACATTGATATCTAAAATGCAGGGGTGTTTTAGTAGGCCTATCATAGTTAAGAAGTAAAAAAAAAGTAGCAAATTAATATAGGCCTATTTTTGAGAAAATGTCAAATAAAGATCAAATAAGCCTAATTAGATATTTTGCAATTCTCAATTTTGGACGCGGGAATTATTAGGCTAAATAAATAAGAAATAAGTAAATAAATAAACATGTTTCACGTCTCCTCTGGCTTTCTTTTTTGAGGTTTCTTCGATTTATAGGCCTATATTATTTTTTTTTTTAATTCAGTTTAATATAGGCTAACTTTTCAAAACATATCTAGGTCTGGGTATTTCTCTGAAAAGGTGTACTATTGGAAGATAGGCAAATATGAATTTGAAAATGATTATAAAAATGTTTCCTTTACATATCTGTAAGGATGTAAGTCTCTAGTGCATGAAAACAATATTTGGCGCAATCTTTAGAACCAAAACATTAATTTTATACGGCCTAAAACTAAAAAGAAGCATTTTATTCCGGGATTTTATTTCGATTATTAATAGGGCCTATTATAAATCCAGGCAGGAAGATCCAGGGTTATATCATATTAAATTATGGCCGGTAGGTTTATGGTAATAATTGTGGCCATAAAATGTTGTATTGTAGCCTACTTGTACTTGTAGGCTACTGGCTACAGCATCAACATCAAACTAAATTCCCCGCGAAATGCAGGCAATGTAGCAACGTTTCGCGATTCGTGCATGACACCGTGATTTATTTATAGACTGCATGCACTGCGCGCTAGACTTGTGAAATGAATCGTACTTGTGCCGTGTGCAAATTTAGGGGAGTAGGTCGAGATTCAGTTTATTGCGCTGCCGGCCAGCTGCAGTGACGCGTACTGGCAACAGATTTTTATAACAAAACCCCCATTTTTACCCATATTTTTACTGTTTTTGCAGCCAATTCTTGACCGTTTTCAACCAAATTTTCGCATTACCGTCTCGGTATATGCCTCGATGTCCCGTATGAATGTGGCGACATTTGGATCGAAACTGACGGAGCCTTTAACTTTCATACATGCATAGTCACAACATTAGCCTATTTATAGTAAGATGATGTAAAACGCTGAAATCTACAATATAAAATTAAACAATTTAAAAAAAACACCACATTTTGAATGAGCATCGTAGCATCAATGGCTACGCCATGACTTTGGTAATTTTTTTAAGTTTCGGAGTGAAAACCATAACTTTTAGTGATCATGGCTAACAGAAAACCTTTCCTTTTCTTTACTAGTTCGGGCTCAAAAGGCTATGCTCAATTAATTAAATCGTACAGAAAATGCGTTGGGCCACACATGACATTTTCGACGTGAAATTGACTTTCATGAGTAGCAAGGCTGCATTTTTGCTTTTCAGAAAAAATAAATAAAATGGGTTATGGCGTAAATAATTATGATATGCAGTAGAAATATGTCTTGGCTAACAAATAAAAATTCCTTTAAAAAAGGAATGTGGCGCCCAATGTGAACTTGGACGTGATATGGTGAATTCCATGGTGTGTAGATTTGGTATTATAATGATTTTTCTAGGGAAGAGTAGAAGATGATCAAATGCAAGAGAAATGTGCTTGATTGGGGAAGGTGTTCTGACAATCCAAATATAAACTTAGTCCACCTCAAATGACCTGTAACAATTTGTGATTGACATTACTTAATTCACCTCGGATGACTTTGATCTGACATTTAACAAAAAACTTTACTTGGTTTCTTCTCTAGTAAGGTACAAACCAGTTAGCGTAGCCAGCGGGGGGCGGGGGGGGGGCAAAGTGCCCCTGACAAAAAATGAAAGAAAAGTGCCCCTCTGACCAAAAAAATGAAAGAGAAAATCAAGAGGGCAAGGAGCCCCTTTTCTACCAAAAGCCCTTTCCATCCTGATAATGGGCGAAAATATTGTAAAATACCATATTTTTGCGCGCGCACGCAAATCGTCCCAATAAAGCCTTTTTGGAAGCTCGAAGACATACAGTCTCTATGTATTGTGATGCAACTGTAATTTTATTCGTCTGTGCCCCCGAAATTTTATTTGCCCCTCCCCCCACCAAAAGAGCTGGCTACGCCCCTGGTTCAAACCAGGGTTCGCAGGTTTTTGCCACAGGTGGAAAAAAACCGCGGTTTTAACCGCTTGGCAAAAACAGTTTTTGCCAGTTTTTGCCGGCAAAAATGGCAAAAACTAAAAAAGTGATTTAAAGTTCAGATTTTTGATCTCAAAATGAATTATTAAATTAAAAAATTATTTTCCGGAGTGTAACAAGGCCAGATTTTGTAATTAAAAATAACATATTAAGCAATTAAAGGCATGCATTTTCATTGCTCACTTAGTGCATTTAACTGAAATCTGTAGGTATGCTAGGTGAATTCAAATTTGCCATCAAACTGCATCATTAAAGCCCTTGAGTAAAGAAAGCCAAAACTGAAAACATTTTTGTCATAGCACTTTCCGTAACAAAGTTACATCTTGTCAAAGATTGACTTTCATCAAAAAGATTCTGCTAGCAAAATTCCCCAAAACGGCATTTAGGGGTGTTTCTAGATCTTGGTCTCATGGCGATAGCAGCTTTTTTTGGCATAACTACACAATACCCACCACACCATGGGCACAGCCCCGAGCTGCTTCGAAGGGAATAACCCCCTCAATTTGATATTTTCTTGTATTTTGACAAATAATCCCCTATAGTCACATCATAATTTCTTTTTACATTTTGGTTCTTGGACAAATGTCTTCAACGAAGCGCCATCTATCTAGTAGTTGGACAAATAATCCCCCTACAGTCACGATATGGCTTTTTGGATTCTGGTATTTGGACAAATAATTTCAGACAGAGAGGGCGTGTTGATTGAAAACAGCCCGACGGTGTTGGTCGGCGTAGACGCAGTGTCTTCAACGAAGCGCCATCTATCTAGTAGTTGGACAAATAATCCCCCTACAGTCACGTCTTAATGTCTTGGATTCTGGTAATTGGACAAATAACCGAACACACTTGTACACAGAGAGGGCGATTTAGCCATAAGGTATTATTCGGTGTAGACGCAGTTGAAAACTCATTATTTGAGTACGTCCAAGGTTCCGCACCATGGGCCATTAACCAAGTGCGTCCATGTACAAATAGGATATGCACGCAATTCTTGGTTTTATGTTGGCGCAGTCGACGCAGACGTAGTTCTGAATTCGATAGAGGGCTTATAGGTCTTGGTTTTATGTTGGCGCAGTCGGCGTAGACGTAGTTCTGAATTCGAAATGGGGCTTTGAAAACAGCATGCTTCTTAACAGGACATAGACACACTTGCGTGTAGGTTTTGACCTCGCCGCAGTCGGCGTGGACATAGTTGAGAATTCGCAGTGTTCCGTAATTAATGGACACACTTGCGTGTAGGTATAGACCTCATAGTTGAGAACTCGCAGTGTTCCTTACTTAAGGGTAGACGAAGTGTTGTTGGTCGAAGCAATAAAAAAAAATCGATTTTCATTCTCTAGATCAATAAATTATTGACAAATAACATCATGATGTTTTGCAAAAGTTCATTCTACAAATTATATAATTTGAAAACTTGCTTAATTTATTGTTGTTAAAGAGTTATACACATTTTACAAAAGTGTTGTTGTTTCAGCCCTCTTTACAACGTAACTCAAGAACCACAGGACCTACAAAATTATTTCTGTGATATTTGAATTCTTCTACACGCTCGCAAGGAAATGAGCAATGCAATTTTTGCCAAAGCTCATTACCATTCGCAAGATGTTGTGAACTACCAAATCGAAACACTATAAAATAGTGTATTACCTTAAACACAATGCACGACTAAACATAATATATGAGGGAATGCCTCGTTCTAACAAGAAAGCCCGACTGCGCGTTGGGACGAGAGACCTTATTTTTTGTAATATAATATTTAGAATCAATCGTATCAAATTTTTAGTTTAGTTGTAAAAACCATAAAAAGAGTCTCAATCAGTCTCATTAATTTTTATCTATTTTGCTGTTTGTTGGTATAAGAACATGTGTAATTAGTGCAATGCATCGCAACAAGACCAAAGTCATATAATTTGGATTCTATTATTTGAGAATTCAGTTTATTCCAAAAAGCCATAAATTCGCGGGAGAATTGTCCCAATTTTAACGTGATAAAATGGACTTTACAATCCATACCCGATGACCCCCCTTTTTTTTTTTTAGTTGCGGCTACCCAATGAACCCCTTTCTTTGGTTGCGGCTACCCATAAACCCCTTTTTTCTATAATAGCATCATCAAAATGTAACTAAAAAATGCCGAAACTGTCCAATTTTGCTTCATTTTTCCAAATTTTCTACCCGATGACCCTTTCTTTCAATCTTATACTCGATGACCCCCTTCTTTATTTTGTTTGTACCCAATGACCCCCTTAGTTTTAAAAATAACGCTTTGTACCCGATAGGCCCCTACTTCGCGACTCCGGTAGGCACATACCCGTCACTTCCAAAGTTGTGTGCCCCCCTGTCCCCGAGGTCCAAGTTGGATATGGTATACAAATGTGACTCAAAGACAGAGACAATTATTGTTAAATTCTTGATGGTTTATTGATAGTAATAACAAAATATACTTACAAAATTGGATGCAAATATAAGTGAGATGATTGTTAAGAAATACAGAAAGGTGTACAATAGTACGGTGTCTGATCTCCGCCAAACTCCCCCTTTTTTAATTCATCTCCCCAAATTTTCAGTTTCCCCCTTTTTGCGAAATGCTTTCCCCCTTTTTCAAATATTTCCCCTTTAACTTTCCCCTTTTCAAATAGTTCCCCCCCTTTCGACTTTCCCCTTTTCAAATAGTTCCCCCTTTTCGACTTTCCCCCTTTTCAAATAGTTCCCCCTTTTCGAATTTTCCCTTTTCATATAGTTTCCCCATTTTCGAATTTCCCCCTTTTCATATAGTTTCCCCCTTTTCGAATGTCCCCTTTTCATATAGTTCCCCCTTTTCGAACTTCCCCCCTTTTCATATAGTTTCCCCTTTTCGAATTTCCCCTTTTCATATAGTTCCCCTTTCGAATTTCCCCCTTTTCATATAGTTTCCCCCTTTTCGAATTTCCCCTTTTTATATAGTTCCCCCTTTTCATATAGTTTCCCCCTTTTCATATATAGTTTCCCCCTTTCGAATTTCCCCTTTTCATATAGTTTCCCCTTTTCGAATTTCCCCTTTTCATATAGTATCCCCTTTTCGAATTTCCCCCTTTCATATAGTTTCCCCCTTTTCATATAGTTTCCCCCTTTTCGAATTTTCTTTTCACCTTTTACATAATACCATTTTACAGATTTTTCCCCATTAAAACAGTTTCTCCCTTATTTTTTATTCCTTTTTTTACTCCCTTTTTTTATTCCCTTTTCACGATGCGTAGGCACGGACCATCTATAGTACCGTGCATTCACGTCCCATGTACTTCGATATTGAAATAGGTCCGGCCTACACGTTGAAAGCACGTGATTGTCTGATACAAATTCTTGAGCTAAATAAAATGAAAATAAAATTTAAGAAAAATCATAATCTGAATTATATCATGCAACTAAATAAAGACCCAGGAAAAGGCCAGGAGATTGGAATTCGAATCAATTAGATTGGCTTATTAATCGTTATTATTTTGGACTTGTCTCGACTTTAAAAAAAGACTAGGCTTAAGGGGGTACTACACCCCTGTCCAATTTTGCGCCTATTTTTGCAATTTTCTCAAAAATTATAGCACATTGGTGACAAGTAAGATATGTATATTATAGGGGCAAGGACTACAACTACTGTACTGAAAATACAGCAACACAAAGCAAGTAGTTATTGATTTATTGATCAAATATTGGTTTTCCCTCATTTTTGACTGTAACTCCACAACTGCTGGCTGTGCTGAAATAAAATTTCCAGTGCAGTAGTTGTAGTCCTTGCCCCTATAATATACATATCTTACTTGTCCCCAATGCGCCATAATTTTGAGAAAAATGCAAAAATAGGCACAACATTGGGCAGGGGTGTAGTACCCCCTTAATTGCTACTTAATTCTTCATCTAACAAATAGGGCCTACTAATTCTTTTTGGATTTTTGAGGCGTGCACCACTGACCGAAGTCCCTGGTTCATTTGTCTGGTCAATTGAATATACGCCATAGAGCCTTTGATTAGAAAGCACATTTTTATTGTTAACGGGATTGTTGACAAACAAAGAATAGCGAAAATTACTTGGAACTGGCTTAAAAATAAAGTTGCATAAAATCACACAGCCACACTTGTCATAAATATGCAATGCCCATTTTGTCCAGGCCCGTTTTATAAATGTATGCTTTTATTGTCATTTCACTGTTAAGACCGCTTGTTTTAAACTTTGGTGCTAACTTTAAAAACCACTTTTGAATAATTATATAGCACAAACAATTCTTATTATCTAGGCTTCTGTAACAATGGCAGCCAGTTGTTTGTTGTCTCTGACATATCCCTGTTTATAGACAAGTTCTTCACAGACTTTCAAACATCATTGCTATGAATTTGACCAGCATAAATATTTATGCATGCCATTTCACCCGTTTAACATTCTGAACATCATTTGGTTTATCAATCATATCGGATTTGCTCTTTGTACAGCCCCTCTATAAACGTGCATAAAAGTTGACGGATCCCTAACCCATTGAATTTAGCGGCGCTTGCACAACAGGCTATAAATCTACCGACGTTGGTATCCAAATTCATGTAGAACGCCTTTCCAATAATGGATGTAGCGAAATGAGCTCTAGTGAGTGCACGGTACTCTCCAGGGTCCAGGCTTACTGGTAAAGCCTACGCACGGACAACGGGGAGTACCCAAACAAAAAGGGAGTATTAAAAACAAAAAGGGAGTATTATTTAAAAAGGGAGAAACTATTTAAAATGGGAACCTATTTGTGAAAAGCGGGAGGAAAGTTAAAGGGGATTATTTGTAAAAAGGGGGAACTATTAATTTTACAAAATGGGTGAAAATAAAAGGGTATTATTTGTAAAGGGGTAATTGAAAACGGGGAAACTATTTGAAAAGGGAAATTAAAAAGGGGGAAACTATTTGAAAAGGGGATTCGAAAAGGGGGAAACTATTTGAAAAGGGGAAAGTCGAAAAGGAGAAACTATTTGAAAAGGGGGCAAGTCGAAAAGGGGGAAACTATTTGAAAAGGGGGAAAGTCGAAAAGGGGGACACTATTTGAAAAGGGGTAAGTCGAAAAGGGGAAACTATTTGAAAACGGGGAAAGTTAAAAGGGGGGAAATATTTGAAAAAGGGGGAAAGCATTTCGCAAAAAGGGGGAAAACTAAAAATTTGGGGATATGAATTATAAAAGGGGGAGTTTGGGGAGATCAGACACCGTACAATAGAGTTGATAATGGTAATCATGGCTATGTGTCATTCATGTTAACTGTGTTTTCTTTTGAAAATATGCAAGCTTCATAAGCATAGTAATTGAAGATTCCGCATGTTTTGAAGGTGATAATGATACTTTTTGATAATTTTGGCTATGGAGCACGGGCCCAAAACGGGGAGGATGTATTGCACGTCCCACGGCTGGTACCAGAGGATGAATTAAGCACTTCCCAGCAAGTCTTGCGGTTAGCATAGCTGCAGAGGATGATTTAAGCACTTCCCAGCAAGTCTTGCGGTTAGCACAGCTGTGTGAGTGAACATGACACCACTGCCCGCCCACTGCATACACACGTGCATGCATGGTGAAATTTGAATTTGGACAGATATATTTACAATAAATACACCTTCAAAAGGTTGGTCGATTTCACATTTTATGTTATCTACAGAAGGTGTGAATTATCCTTCATGCATACATCACTTTAGATCTAAAATCGACCAAGTAATAATGACACACGGGCAATTCTAAAACAACATCTTTTGCACAGAGTTCAATGGGATTTGAAAAGTAAAGTGGCAGTTGAAACTCTAGTGATAACACTTTTACAATGCATGATGGGGCTTCCTTAAATCATCCTCTGGCATAGCTGTGGGGTGAACATGACACCACTGCCCGCCCACTGCATACACACGTACACGTGCATGGTTCAATTTGAATTTGGACAGATATATTTACAATAAAAACACCTTCAAAAAGTTGGTCGATTTCACATTTTATGTTATCTTATCTACAGAAGGTGTGATTTATCCTTCATGCATACATCACTTTACATCTGAAATCGACCAAGTAATAATGGCACACGGACAATTCTTAAACAACATCTTTTGCACAGAGTTCAATGGGATTTGAAAAATATAGTGGCAGTTGAAACTCTAGTGATAACACTTTTACAGTGCATGATGGGCCTTCCTTAAATCATCCTCTGGGCTGGTACGTTCAATCTCAGCCCATTGTCATTCCGAAGCAATAAACATTTGACTTCAACAGGAAGGCCTGTTTCCATTGCTACATTCTTGATGTTCTTATATTAAACGAAAGTACGATTGCCGGATTCCGAATGATATTGTTGATTGTAACACATAATAAGTTCTATGTTAAAGCTTTGTTTTACATTACCTAATTAAAATTGGGTGAACAATGTGTTCGTATGTTTACTGCGCTCTGTACAAAATAGAAGAATAACATTACATAAAACCCTCCACCACTAAATACTTACAAATTAATACATGAAGAAAATAATATTTAAACTGGACTACTGCCTAACATTTTGTGTCTTGAGCTGTTTAAGGTGGTTATGCAGGCATTATAAAAGTGCTCTAAACAGATTAATTGAGTAGACCAAAGTACACTGATCAATATGCCTTTTCTTTGGAATCAATCGGACATAGGCCTACGGTTTTCAAAATACATCAATTTATATTTTCTTTGTATCTTATTGTTTTTATCAATAATCAATCAAGTCAATAAGCTAAAATGACTGGAGAAGCTCATTAACATATAATTTTTGCCAATATTTTGCTAAAAATCCATGCATAAATGTT
The DNA here is from genome assembly GCF_039555335.1 of Amphiura filiformis. NCBI lineage: Eukaryota > Metazoa > Echinodermata > Ophiuroidea > Amphilepidida > Amphiuridae > Amphiura > Amphiura filiformis. Next base: position 65,240,492 of record NC_092632.1, on the reverse strand, counting down.
CGGGGTACTTTTATTTTGCATAAATTTGCCCTGAAACTTGGTCAAAGTGTTTCTAATATGTTTTAATGTATTATATAGTGAAGGCCAAGTTCAATAATAAACAACCTGTTTTACATCCGACTTATTCAAAACAAGGTGGAGGAAAGGGCATTTTATTTTTTAGAGCAGAATCGTGAATACCCATAATTATAGTTATTCTAGCATACACTATGTCTGCACAAAAGAGGAGAAATCTTTTTATTTGTTATACTGACATATAGGACCCCCTTATTTATCTCAAAACATTCCTAAAGTGTTTCTAGTTTATTAGCAAGGCTATAGGAAGAATATTTGTTTTGTTAAAATAACTGACTTTCACAAAATACAAATTTAATTGAAGAAACCTCAACAAAGGAAACAAAGAAGACGTGAAACATGTTAATTTTGTTTATTTGGCCTAACTTAAGGGCTATATGTTTTACATCATACAGCATTATCGTTGCTCAACAATGTAAAAACGTTTTTGTAACATTCCTAAAACATTTTTAAAAACTTGGTACAAATCATTCTAAACAGAATGTTATTTTGGAGTTGCAAAAATATTTTGAAAAAAATGTTTGTCCAAGTATTTACAATCACGTTTTTAAAATGTTTTCACGACCTTTATATAACGCGACATTTAAATGTTATTAAAATGTTTTACGTTTTTATAACATTCCAAAAACATGTTTGAAAACTTGGTACAAATCATTCTAAACAGAATGTTATTATGGAGTTGAAAAAATATTTTGAAAAAAAATGTTTGTCCAAGTATTTACAATCACGTTTTTAAAATGTTTTCACGACCTTTATATAATGCGACATTGAAATGTTATTAAAATGTTTTACGTTCTTATAACATTCCAAAAACATTTTTGAAAACTTGGTACAAATCATTCCAAGTTGTTTTTTCGCACTTATTTATGTGTACTTAATGATATTCTTTTGGCAATCCTGTACCCAATGACTCCCATTTCACAAATTGCTACCTTAATGACCATCCTTTTTTCAAAGTTTAATACCGAATGACCTCATTTTTATTCAGGTTGTGTACTGAATGACCCCATATTTTTGTCATTGTATACATTTGACCTGAATGCCCCCTATATACTTTTAACATGGCCGAGGCACATCCCTGCCATTTCAGATAGGGAGTGCCTCCCCCGGGGAAAAAAAGCTTTCCGGATTCGGTTTCAGCAGCCAAAATGGCTATAGAATCCACTCGTCTAATAAATGATATGACAAAAAATGCTATCATTTGCCCAGGTACGGTATTGTGCAAAATTTTACTAAACAGCAGAGTAAAATCTTTCCCCTTACTCAACACCGGGTAATTTTACTCAATTCATGTGATGTTTGGTTTATAATGTGATTTTTGGTTTACATTGTGATATTTTGGTTTAAAATGTGATTTTTGATCAAAAAATTAGTTTTTGGTCTAAAATGTGCTTTTTGATCAATAATTTGATTTTTTTGTTGGCCAAAAATAAGAAATGTGAATTTTGGTCAAAATTAATGTGATTTTTGGGTTGGAAGGTGTTTTTGGTCAAAAATGTGATTTTTTTTTGTATGTATGATTTGTTTTCCTTTTCTAAAACATCTTGTTTTAAAATTGGGAAACAAATGATAATGACGTAGATATTCATTTGTTTTATACTTATACACATTACCCACCTAAAAAAATGCGGACAGTCCTAATATATTGCATAATATGTATTTCGATTGAACATCTGCATTTTGTACCAATCAAAGAACAGTAGTTTTAGCTAGTAGTAGCTATACAGTTAATATTGATGAGAATTTAAATAATATGATATTGGAATTAAATTCATAGTCCCTCTTTAAAAATAAAATGTTATCAATTTCAGACAATTGAGGCCCGATTTAAGGAAAGTTAAAAATGAGAAAGAATCCTCACTTTGCAGTTTTTATGTTTCTTATTATTTTGTGATGATAAAAGTAAGGATATTTTAACACTTTAGAAATTTCTCGTTTGTTATGTTTCTTATTACTTTGTGAGGAAAAGTAAGGAATTTTTGTATTACTTTGGAAATTTTTCACTTGTTATCATCATGTTTTGTGATGACAACAGTGAGAATAATTTTCATCATTTCGCCAACTTCTCATTTGTTATGTTTAACGTTTCTTATTATTTTGTGAGGAAAAAGTGAGGATTTTTTTATCACTTTGGAATGTTTTCATTTGTTATATTTCTTATTATTTTGTGATGAAAAAAGTTGTTCATTACGACGCGACGCCAATTTTTCATTCATTTTTTAAAATTATTTTGTGATGAGATACGTGAGGATTTCTATCACATTCGAAATATAATTAGATATGGCACGATTTGGGGGGAAATTTTGGCACCTATTTTTTGGACATCATAATAATTCATCACTTTTTTCATCACTTTGAAAACAATATTACAAAATGCAATCAAACAATATCAAGGCATGGAATAATAATATGAAATTTCTCAATCCATGGGCTTAAAGCAACATTGTACATTATACAGAAAATTTAAAAAAAATCCGAATTTCAAAATCTTTTTTCCATACAAAATAATGTGAAACGTAACAAATGAAAAATTTGCGAAGTGATGAAAAAATTCTCACTTTTGTCATCACAAAATGATAGAAAACATTAAAAATCAAAAATATAAAAGTAGTAAAAAATCCTCACTTTTTTCACCAGAAAAATAAAAGAAACATAATAAATAAAAAATTTGCAAAGTTATGACAAAATTCTCACTTTTTTCCTCACAAAATATTAAAAGACATACAAAATTCAAAATGTGCAAAGTGATGAAAAACTATCACTTTTCCTCACAAACTATAAATAAGAAACATAACAAATGAAAAAATTACAAAGTGATAAAAATCCTCACTTTTTCCTCAAAAAATATTAATAAGAAACATACCAAATGAAAATATTACAAAGTGATAAAAATTTCGGGTTGGTACAATTTGTGACCCTAACTTCTCATACCCGACTTTTCAACCTAAAAATTTCAGCCAATATGGTACATATTTTCTAATGATTTAAGCAAAATTTTTTTTTTAATTCTCAAAAACCAAATAACAAAAACTGATGCTAAACTTAAAATGTGTATCCATTAATATTTAAATTCAATCAATCCCGGAAATTAAGCATGTTATTAAAACCCTAAGCCACGATGGGTAGATTTGTTTTTGATTACCCAGATCAGCTATAATGCGTAACATATTATTAAAAGGGCTACTGCATGGAGGTGAGGTTTATGACCAAGAAATGTAAATATTGACTTTCCCTCTGTGTGTGTCATCACATGAACAATTACGTAATCGTATTGACTTTTGTTGAACCATGGTTGAACTTGTAAAGGTCAGTAAACTCATCATCACTCCTGCCAGAGACCATTTTCTCGGGGGGGTGCCCTGTGCAAGGCAACATGATTCAGCTTTGGCCCTTCAGATCTGTAACCTAACTTTTCCAAGCTGTCCCAAAAAATCTCTTTTCCCGTGAAAATTTGCTATCAATGCTAAAATGCGAAGGGGGATACCCGAGCCAGGGGCCAAAATTTCCACATCGCATCGTTCAACTTAGCCTTGATTCAAGGCTTCTGCCTTTTTCCTCTTCTTTCTTCCTTTTTAAAAAATTACTTTACTTTTGCTCGAAATTGAACATGAAACCTTTAAATACCCAATTGACTATAAAAGGCCTATATTGCTTATAGATCAATGTTTTCGCCAGCCCATAGGGCTGGTATCTAATTCTGAGATGGGATTTGTGTACACTAAAGATTAGCTAAGATTATAGCCTTCTTCTATTGGTATGAATTATTTTTTTACTTCTTGTGGTGGAAATGTTTTTGATGTCTGCTAATTCGATTTGCAAGGAAAAGAAGTAGTATGTTTTGCCGTTTCAACGAAAGAAAACGATTGAATAATGCCAAAGTTATGTTTGAATTAATTATGACTTAAAAAGTTATCATAGGTTAGGCCTACACATAAACATAAACTTGTTCAGCAATCAGCATATCAAAAAAATGACATGGTCAACAATTAGTAATTAGTGGGGAATGCTCACTGGAACAAGGTCATATCAGTGGACTACTACTGAGCATGGCATGATGTTTGGTTGCCTGTGAGTGCATAATTGATATGTTGATAACAGATCTAATGATGTTGTAGAATCAAAATCTTCATTATAGGCCTATGGACCACTAGCTATAATATTGAACAATATATCCCATATTTTGACATGCACTTATAGAAAATAAATAAATTATTGTCTTACTTTATAAATTATAAATACTGTAAAATGACACATAACTAAACTAGTGAGGCCACTTTCTATCTTTTTTATTTGATTCATAAAATTACATTCAACAAAATGATTGAAGACTGAGAAAACACATAGTGCAGACTATTACAGAATGGAGTAGGTAAGATGCCATGTCCATAGCTTTGCAGGAGTTTCGGACTAACAATCAACACATTAAAAAAATACAGTTTAAAAGTGAAGATTGTAGTGAATGATCAGTCCTTTGTCATGTGCTTGCCACTATCTACTTTGTAGTAAACTATACATTGCGAAATAATATAAAATCATTTTAAAATAAAATGTGCATGTAAGTTGAGTTTACATAATATTTTTGATTTTAATAAAATGGGTAAAAAGCAGTAAAGACAAAAATACAGAACAATTTGGAGTAATGAATTAAAGAGTTGACAGGAGTTATAGGAGTTAATGTTTTTTGCTGTTTCAGTGTGCATGTTTTCACCATTGATGGTTTGGTGAACTGTCATGTAACATGGATGTAAGCGTGATCCTAAAAATGCCTTTCACGGTGACCCAAACTATTTACAAGACCTCTTCTGCATTGAGGCTGGCCTTCCCTTTTAAAGGGAATTTTTATTTCGGAAGTATTTCCAAATCATTCTTGGATGTCATTCTATCCATGCATGCACTGAGCATGTTGGTTTTGGCCACAGACAGAGGGGCCTGAGGGTTCATGTGTCTGACCATGGTCTGCCTTCCCTGATCTAACCTGGAAATCCCTGCTGGCTGCTTACAATAGCATCAAGCACACTGTATACAAGAGACAGGGTATTCTCACACTAAAGGACATTCCCTCCAGTTTTAGCAGATTGGCAGAGGCATGGCTGGATGATGTTCTGTGCATGTTGTGTGGCCATGGTTTTAAATAGGTTTATATACCAATGGATATAAATGAACAATTGATAGAAAAATGCATCAGTCTATAGAAAGCCTGAAGACTTGGACTCATTGGAGCAAGTCTACGTTCAACTAAAAACATTAATTACCAGGACAAATGCGCGCGAAAAAATTGCAATGAACAAAATAATCATGTGCCATAAAATCGTGCCAAAGCCCACCCCTATAGCCAAAGTCATCCTTAAAGAACTAATATCACTTTCAAAACATACTGAATCTTCAATTATTAGGGGGGGCTGAAAAATATGTATAGGGGGGTTATAAAATTTTGGAGTTCTGAATATAGGGGATTCAAAAGTTTTGGGTGTATGAACAGGGGGTTAAAAAGTTTTGTGCACTTAGAGGGGGGGGGGGGGCTGTAAAAACTTTAGCAACATTAGTCCTGAAGCAAAAAATAAAGAATAGCCTGCAATATTTTCGTAAATGTTCCAGTATTAAAAACCAAAACAAAAGTTCATTCCAGATAAGGGTATTTATTTGATACAGTTAACATAATTTAACTACGTCCACGCCTAAACGCAAAACCTGCTATTTTTGAACTACGTCTGCGCCGACTGCGCCGACATAAAAACCAAGACCTACGGTCCAAACACTACATGTAGCAGCAAAACACTCAAACACTTCTGGTATCAAACACAAAACAACATACCATCCCAATTCAACTTCAACGGGGACAAATCCCCCTCCAACACTGCGTCCATGCCCCATTTATAAAATCACCCATTTTAATTAGGCCTACGACCACACCCAAAGCCCAAACATGCTAAATTTCGACTACGTCTGCGCCGACATTAAACCAGGACCTATACTTTGTCCAATTTACATGTACCAACAACAAATTCAAACACTATCAAACACAAAACAACATCTTGTAGGCCTACTCCTTCAACGCCATTGGGGGACAAATCCCCCCGCAATACTGCGTCCATGCTCCATTTTTAAAATCACCACTTTATTTAACTACGTCCACGCCCAAACGCAAAATCTGCCATTTTCAACTACGGCTGCGCCGACTGCGCCGACTTAAAAACCAAGACCTATGTCCAACATACTGTTCATGTACTGCCACCACATTCACACACAATTTAACATATTATACTAATTCAACATCATGGGCACAAATCCCCCAAACACTATGTCCCATTCATAAAATCACCAATTTTATCCACGTCCAAGCCCAAAGCCCAAACCTGTTAATTTTCAGCTACGTCTGCGCCGACTACGCCGACATAACAACTAGACATAGAATTTGTCCTAGTAGGCTTATACATGTACCAACAAATACAATCACACACAAAAATACCACATCTTGAACTCCTTCAACGGTATAACGGGGACAAATCCCCCCGCAATACTACGTCCACGCCCCATTTATAAAAACCTGTCAATTTTCAACTAGGCCTACGTCTGCGCCGACTGCGCCTTGTTAAAAACCGACACTTATAGGGCCTATAGGCCTACTCCCGAGTAGTACCAGCAAACATACTTCCTTTGTTTCAACTGCAACTTAAATAATGCATCTACGCTGCATTGATCAACCCGCCAATTTAAACTGCGTCCACGTCAAACGCCAACTCTGTCGGTTTTTCGACTACGTCTGCGCCAACTGCGCCCACAAAAAACCAAGACCTATACTTAGTCTCCAGAATAACACACTCACAACATTACCATACACAAATCATTAAAACAGAATACCCCACTCAAGCACAAAACACCCTATTCCAATACATACAAACATGTTACAACTTTATACAACTATACCCCCGAGAGGGGTATTCTGTAGTTACTCCCTTTTTTAATGGAACTGCTATCAAAATCCTCTAAAATTCCATGTGCGACTTGATTATCACCATAAAAAATCATATATTTGGGTCAAGTGAAGTATAGAAAACATATTTATGTAGGTTTCCTTCACCGACCTATTCTCGAAAAAAATTCAAATTTCTATGTAAATATGCATTGTGTTTGGGTCCCGGTCTCGGCGAATTTTGCTGACTAGCAAATGTGTTAACTAAGGTTTGCCTGGGATACCTAAAATCTGGCATATCAAATTGATAAGACAAAAAATATGTTGAATGATTCATTAAAAGTTGTATGTTTACTGTTTATGAGCTTTCTGTGTACTTGTTAACATTTGAGTGACTATACATAAGTTTTTGCCAGTTTTGCCATTTTCCCGGTTTAAACCTGGCAAAAACTGGCAAACACAGGTTTTTGCCAGTTATTGCCACTTTGTCGGCAAAAACAGGTTTTTGCCGGCAAAAACCGAACCCTGGTTCAAACGCTATGCCCGATTTTAGTTGGACCACTCTTTGCTATGTTCACACGTATGAAGTTTGTACCGCGTCAAAGATTTCAGAACAAAAACAAAGGTTTTTCATGTTTTTCTTTCATTTAGGCCTAATTGACATTAGTAAATAAATAATATTATGTTTATTTCAAATTTATAAAATTAAAATACCATTTCAAATGTCCCATTGTTTAAAATTTCCCATCTTAAGGGATCTAAAATGAGCGTTTATTGCGTTTCGACAGTATTTTTTGTAGCACATAAGAGCACCTCAGACCTATCGAATTGCATTCTGAATACGAAGCATGTCTTTCTGATATCAAATAATTTTCATTTTTGAAAATCACAATATAATACAAATTTTATGACAAATTATAAAAATTTGATATTTTTCAAATTTTTGATATATAGCAGACCTCGAAGTAAATTATATAAATCTAATGATATATTCTTAAAGTGTATGTAGCAGGGAGGAAAAGCCGACGGTCAATTGAAAATTTTGACCTTTCATATTGAAGATATGGATTTTTTCCCAAAAAGACCTATTTTTTTGGTGTTTTGGGAAAAAAATCCATATCTTCAATACGAAAGGTCAAACTTTTTAATTGATCGTCGGCTTTTCATCCCACCTACATACACTTTAAGTATAAATCATCAGATTTATAAAGTTTACTTCAAGTACTGTTAAATATCAAAAATATCAATTTTTAATGATTTGCCATAAAATGTGTATTAAATTGCGAATTTCAAAAATGAAAATTATTTGATATCAGAATGACATTCTTCGTATTCAGAATGCAATTCGATATGTCTGATGTGCTCTGATGTCCCAAAATAAATACTGTCCAAACGTTCATACCCCAGCCCTTAAGAGAGCTTAAGAGAACTGACCAGATGGTTCAGGGTTCAAATTCAGTCACATTTGCTACACAAAGACACGAAAGTGGCCCAAGCTGTTCTAGGACTTAGACCACCGATTTTATTGAAACAAAGCTGTATGTAATAGCTTAAAGAAATTACCTTAAGGGCTGGGGTATGAACGTTTGGACAGTATTTATTTTTATTATTACATTTCAGGGACAAAATGGGGATGGTATACGGTAAAGAGCAAAATGTCCGCCTTAAATTGACCAAAAATGGGACCAAAATGACAAATGGGGACGAAAATCTGGCTTTGCCCCCTAAATGCCGACGAAAATCTGACCTTGCCCCCTAAATTGGAACGAAAATTTGGCTTTCCCTCCTTACACCAAAATCCTGGTTACACCACACTGAATCTGAAGTTCTACTTTGATTATAGGGGGCCTCAGAGTTCAAGCAAATGTATTTTTAAAAAAATGTAATATATGTTGTTATAAATTTACATGTTATTATGTGTAGGCCTACCGGTAGTTGCTTGTGTACTATTTCTGTAAAAGGTACACTCTTAAAAAAATAAAAGAGCTACTTAGAACCTTTTTGTCCCGTATATAGGACCCTAATGTTCTATAAAGAACCTTTAAAAAAGTTCTACAAACAACCTTTTAATTATTTAAATATGCCTAGGAACTTTCTATAATTCTTTAATTCAGGGACTCATCACAATGAAAAGGGTGTTAATCCTTTTTGGTTCTGAAAAATCATTTTCTTTTCTAATGAACCATTTTTCTGTTCTACTGAAAGGGTTCTTTATTGATAGTTCCTTAAAGGTTCTAAAAAGAACCACATGGAGTACCAATAAAGTCTTTGCCAAGAAAATGGTTCTTTGTAGGACCTTAAGCTTAAGGAACCCTATGATAATCGAAAAAAGGATTCTTTTGGTAATAAAATGATTTTGTAGAACCAAAAACGGTTCACAGTTCACACTGCTTTTCACTTTTTAAAACTTTGCGAAGAGTCCTTGAATTAATTGATTAGAAAGTCCCTATTTAAATCTTTAAGATTCTTTATAGAACATTTTAAGGTTCTTTATCGAAACTTAGCATTGCTTTGGAGTGCTATATATATACGGGACAAGGTTCTAAGTTGCCACTAAGACCGGTTTCTCGAAGTATGGCTAGTGGTCAGGCTTCTATAAGCCATCAGACAAAAGCCCAATTAGTTCTATATACCAGTGTATACACTTTCACATCGTACATCACCTAGAAAGATAAATCAATAAAATGGATCCACATTGGTAGGGCTAGCCTGCTGGCTTAGGCCCCGTATCCATAGGCTGTTCCCTTGTGGCGTGTGCCCTTGTTCCGTGTTCACTTGTTCCCATGTGACCTGCCACACAGACAACCTATGGATATGGCCACTAAGCAAAACAAAGGTTCGTTGTCTGTGTGGCAGGTCACATGGGAACAAGTGAACACGGAACAAGGGCACACGCCACAAGGGAACAGCCTATGGATACGGGGCCTACGGAAGCCTGACCACAAGCCAAGCTTCGAGAAATCGGACCTAAGAGTGTATGTTAAGTTTTTAACAGTTTTGAACATGGTTTGAAGTTGTTGCACGGACGAACACACATACCGTAATTATGTGGTAAAGCAAAAATCTATAACGGAAAAAGGCACAACTTGTTTTTAGCATTTTTTCATTATTCAACCAATACACAATGACAAACATGAGATTTGATTAAGATTAACATCAGTCAATATGAACATGTTTCTTGACTAATTATTGTATTATTGTGCAAATACGAAAACTAGTATTTACATAACTAACTATAGGCTTAATGAACGCGTGTTCTTCTTTATAAGCTTTACAATATGTTCAACAGCCTACAATATTTTTATACACACAAAGTCATCATCCAGTAATCAGCCTACAAATACACAAAGAGGACAAAGTCATCTTTCAGTATTGAATTTAACCAACAAGGACAGTAAGCAACAGCTTGAACAGTTCCACTTGGCTTATTGGCCTGATTCACTTATTCTCAGTATTTCCTCCGTGTCAAGAATATGTCAACTTTAGGGACAACTTACAACAAACTTACAAGTTAATTCTGTCCAATTATTAGTATCAATCAAATCCAATTGCCTTGGCCTTATCACGGTAGCAGGTAATTTGTCGCATCAATTTATCAATTGGGGCCGTACTGAGTAACTGATTTGTTGTATCCTATGTTTAGAGAACTGACTTGCTGATTCATATTTTAGGGTTTTGATCTGTCGTATAAAATTACGCGTTAGCGATAATCAGGCCCGTAACCAAGATTGATTTTTTTTTCTTCAAAATTTGGACCTTTTGGAGATGGGGCGTATTTTGAAAAAGTCACGATGGACTTTTTGTCAAAATTTGGACCTTTTGTTGACCCAAAAGGCATACATTTTTTTTGTGAAAAAAAAAAAAAAAAAGGGTGACTTATAATAATATTAAAATTAATCGGATATAATGATGTTAGGCATGACAACCATGTTACATCACGATGCTGCTGCTAACAGGACACGCACACTCTACACCATATTAAACCGTCGCAACCAGGATCAGCTCAGCTATGTTTCGTAGATCCCACCGCCAGTTAGCGGTTATTTTGGGGAAATTTCAAGTAAAGACATAAAAAAAAGTTTTTTTGTCAAAGCCAATCGAAGAAAAATTATTTCCTTGCTGGTAGTTTCTTCAGTGAACTACTGTGACTTTTTCCAAGCTTGAAGCTTGTTGTGATGATCCAACAGCTGATGACTGGCGGGAAGTTATGTCACTTTCGAAAGTGATGTTAGTCTTACTTACAGTCTCCAAAAGTGATCATAAACATGACTAAGATTGTAGATCCCATCATCTCTGTTCATAATTACAAGAAGCGACACCAGTCATCCGCTGGTACGTGGATCATCACAACATTAACAAGCTTTGAAAAAGTCAATGGTTCAATGACGAAACTGTCAGCAAGAAAATATTATGTTTCTTCGGTTGGTTTTGACAAATTAAAACGTTTTATTTCGCAATTTACCAATGATGAACCTGTTTCAAGATTCAAGTAAAGACAATTTTCACGAGAGCAAACTAACGATACTTCCTGGGCTCGAACCGGGCTCGAACTCGTTTGCTTGTTTGTTTTGGTGCCCCATATCATTCCACAAATTAACCTTTAACACAGGGACTTGCAGCTACGAAGCGCACACCCTAGACATTCCACAATTGACCATCGCAGCCAGGATCAGCTCCCCGAGTTTACGGTTCATTGTCAGGGGAATTTAAAGCTTAACACACTTTTTAACACGAGAGTGTACTAACCACCGCCAGGGTTCGAACACACAACCTCTATAGTCGAACGCCTTATCGATTGAGCTAACTTTACATTCCATGCACGTGTAACAGAGCTTATAGTTCAGTATGTCATGTCCTATCTTAATTTAAAAATCTAATCCTATGATTTCTATCATATAGGATTTTGGTCTCACCTGCAAACTTACGGATTACGGTATAGAAAAATGACAGGAAATGAATTTGTGGTGGATTTTACTATTCAAATTTTATATCTCAAGTTGATCCAACCGTAAAATGGAAATATTTGGATGAAAAGTAAAACTATTTGTTTATTTACTATGTATATGTAATGAATCAGGCATGCATGTAATTTTTGTGATTTTGATTCTTTAAGAGCTTTCAAGATCTTGTTATTTGCACTTAAGAATATTACTATAGTGTTGCATATGTTACTCCTTTGTTAGGCTTGGTTATATTCAAACTTTGGAGTTGTAATTTTTGTGGCGCCCCAAACCTGGTATGAATAAGTACAGACGGCGAGTGTCATGTTGGCCGCTCGGTCGTATGGCATTTTCCATATAGGCCTACTCGGTTAATTTTGTGGGGTTCATTATCGAACCCCAGCGGTTTTAGCTTGTATTTATGTTATTTATTAACATAGGCCTATTTGTTTGTGATATTTCAAGCGTTTTAAAATTTCAAAATAATCCCATTCAATTGACACGGTTGACGATGGAAATTTACTGAATTTAGAGAATGCACGGCGCCCACCACATGAATAAGTATAGGCCTACATAATTATAGATCTTGCTTATTTTAAGAAAATAACCGTCTTTTTGTTTAGTTAAACAGTCTAACCATGCAGAAGATATGCTCTCTACCCCCCATTACATGGTAAAAGAAGACATGGAAGACAAACATCCTACTTGTCTTATGTGCAAACACTGTTGGGGGATTTCGACAACTTTCTACTGCCAGATGCCATTACCACTTTGGCTTCAGATCGTAGTACATGGAGAAACTTTGTAGTCGCCTGCTTCGCATGGTTATTGAAACTTGAGTCGATCCTTCATGTAATTATTTCGTGTATGCTAATCCTAACCCTAATAACCCTAACCCTAATCCTAACCCTAATCCTAACCCTAACCCTAATCATAACCCTAATCCTAACCCTAACCCTAATTTCGTGTAAAATTACATGAAGGAATAACCGAAACTTGTAACAATACCATACGCTTGCATTTCAAAATAGCACGTTCCTAGATTAATTCCACGTTCTTCAAAAATTAGTCAGAACGTCTTTTGAACATGCATGAGCGTATTCAACATGCGAGTGTCTTTTGAACATGTAATTGTTGAACGACGCATAAAAGGTGTAATTCCCCTTGCATACCGAATCGCCTTTTCAAAATGTATAAAGAAATTTGCTGCATAGATGATCATCCTTGAACAGAAAAAAAAAGATATGCATTTCTATCCTCATTATTGAAGTAAGCTTAAAGTATAAGTCACCTTTGTAGTAAATAATAGCATCCAGATTTCGTTATTCTCAATTGTGTGGATTTGCAATTACCTAAGGTGGTAGAGGAGCCAACTTTGGTACCCCTCCGGCAGTGCACACGCCCAAGAGACGTCGCAAGAAAAATGAAGATGTAAAACAATCATAAATATTGAAGAATATACTAATGATCTTTAACCCTATTCCCTTATGTGTCTATTTTTTTAGACTTGAAAAGGTACGATCCTGGTGAAGTTTGGTTTAGGTGGTCATGGTTCGTTTAGACATAAGGTTGATCACCTTACCTTTGGGTTAAATGTAAGAATAATGATTATAACAAATAAAGAAAAACAAAGATAAGACAAACTTCAATGGTGTCCATGATCATTTTACAGTGAGAAAGTTTTGAACGATCAAAGTTGAGCGTCAGAGTAACAACTTAAATGGCGTCTCTTATAAAGTACAACTACTCTCAAATATTTTGTGATGAGAGTTTTGACTTTTGGGTATCCAATGTTTGCTCCTTTTAAAATAGGTTTAAAAGTGAACTTATACTACCACTAGCTCAGTTGATAGAGCAGCCGATTCGCGCTTCGCGCTGGCAGGCCACTCCCGGTGCCACTTTGCATCAAAATGTCTCTTATAAACATTAAAAGTGCCACTACACTCAAAAATTCTGATGAGAGTTTTGACTTTTGGGAAGAAAACGAATCCACCGTTTGCTCCTTTTTAAATAGATTTAAAAATGAAATTATACTCCCGCTAGCTCAGTTGATAGAGCAGCCGATTCGCGCTTCGCGCTGGCAGGCCACTCCCGGCGCCACTTTGCATCAAAAAGTGTTACTAAATCATCAAACATCCACTTAAATGCAATTGAAATATTTTAAAGAACAAGGATCATCTTGAAAATGATTGCCGATGCTGTGGTTATAGAAAAGAATGAGTATGTAAGCAAAGATCCTCAGGATCGTTGGTATAAGAACGAAAGAAAGGAGAAATGCGCAGGCGGATACAAAACCGCCTTGGGGTTGTTCCTGTGTAGATGTTTTGTGATGAAAACGCCTCTCATCAGCAGTATAGGAGGGGAAAGATCTGCAGTAAGAGTTACACGGATCGATGCAAAAATCCTGCCGAAGTGCATTCGACAATGTCGGTGTTTAGAAAACATGGGAACGATTTGAGAGGTAGAACACTAAAGATTCTTTATAATCATGATAAGTGAATACATGAAGAAAAGTGGGATTACCTTGTAACAATCCGGCTTAAATTTGTCCAACGATTTAAGGAACAATAAAATGGGACAAATACACTGCAGGGCAAATCTTTAGTGCTACAAGTATGTGTATAAAGACTACGTGTAATAAGAAAGAAAAGGGCGGTTTTAGATCAAGATTTTCAAGTTAAAATACCTTTGTGAATGTGATTACGCATTATGCAAGTGAATGAGGAAGCAGAAGATAATTTCACTTGTAGTTGTACCTGAGACAATTTACTGGTCTCATCTTGTACAGTACCAGTAGCGTAGCCGGCCGGGGGGAGGGGCAGGGTGCCCTGACAAAAAATGAGAAAGGAAAAAGTGCCCTTCTGACAAAAAAATGAAAGAAAAAAAATCTGGAGGGCAATGGAAAAGAAAATGGGCAAGGAAAAGGAAAATGGGCAATGGGCATGGGAAATTTTTTGAAATTCGCAATGTAATACACATTTTATGGCAAATGATATTTAACAGTACTCGAAGTAAACTTTATAAATCTGATGATTTATATTTAAAATGTATGTAGGTGGGATGAAAAGCCGACGATCAATTGAAAATTTTGACATTTCGTATTGAAGATATGGGTTATTTTCCCCAAAACACCAAAACAAAATTAGGTCTTTTGGGGAAAAAATCCATATCTTCAATATGAAAGGTCAAAATTTTCAATTGATCGTCGGCTTTTCCTCCCAGCTACATACACTTTAAGAATATTATCATTGAATTTACTGACTGTCACAAAATTTTTATTATATCGTGAATTTCAAAAAATGAAAATTATTTGATATCAGAAAGACATTCTTCGTATTCAGAATGCAATTCGATATGTCTGATGTGCTCTAATGTCCCACAAAAAACACTGTCGAAACGCTCAAAACGCTCATTCCAGATCCCTTAAAGTGCCAATCAGATATTTTCTATACAAAATATTTGGTATAGCCTATTGAACTATTCCACCAAACTTGCAAAACCTTACTCAAATCGTAAAATTATAAAGGTATGCCGCTATGACTTTCATCCTACCTTCATTTTGAAAGTCAAAGTTTGTGTTTATTGCATTATTTTGACGTTTGTGCTCAAAATCTAAATTTTACGGTGTCCTTTCAAAATCACTGATATAGTCACTTTAAGGGGGTACTACACCCATGTGGTAAATTTGTGACTATTTTTGCATTTTTCTCAAAAAATAATAACACACTGGTTACAAAAGTTATGTATATTATTGGGGCAAGGAAAGCAATTACTACACTGAAATTTCAGTGACTCAAGACAAGCGGTTCAGTATATATGATAGGAAATGAGGTACATCCTAGCGGTACCTCATTTCTTATCATAAATAACGAACCGCTTGTCTTGGGTCACTGAAATTCCAGTGTAGTAATTGGATTCCTTGCCCCTATAATATACATAACTTTTGTTACCACTGTGTCATTAGTTTTCGAGAAAAATGCAAAAATATACACAAATTAAACGAGGGGTGTAGTACCCCCTTAAGGTTTCATTGTGAACAGGGGACTGTAAATGACGCCGCACCGTTAGGTTTCAGGGGCATGGAAGTGTAAGACATGGAAAAGTTTTGATTTCTTTCTGTTGGATTGGAGATAAAGTTCAGAAGAGCCCAGAAATATGGGGGGGGGGGGCACTCGCATATATTGGCACGCGCCATGTGCCTGTCAATAGACTCCCTTTTCTGCAAATATGCCATTAAATGACCCCCCCCTTTTTCATCGGCCCAATGATCCCATTTTTTTAATAGAAATTTACACCAAATGCATTGTCAACAAATTTAACATTTTTTGTAGCAATTTTGCCAAGAAAGTTATTTTTATGGTCAATGACACCCAATTTTCCCATACATAATGACCCCCCTTTTATTTATTAATTTTGTTAGAGCCGCCACTGAATGGCCCCTTTTTTGGACACAAATCGCGACCGATAGACCCCTATAATTGAAGACCGAATTAAAAAGACTAGTTTGCGTCTGACGTCATGTCAAAGGCGCGGCGTGATTGGTTGCTGACCTGCGCAGTACATACTTGTTTGTCTGGGCGCAGTACGGCATTTTTGACAGGAGGTCATACGCAAACTAGTATTGTTTTTTAATTCTGTCTTCAATTATTGTAGTGTAGTATGCTGGTTTTGGCACAGGTACGTCACTTTTACATTCGAGTGCCCCCCCTCCCCCGGTGTATGGACTGTGGGTGGGGGAAATATGTTCCCTTCCACTTCCTAGTTACATCCCTGTTTGCGAACGATTGGCAACGACATCCCATTGTACTGTCGTGTTAAAAGATCATGCGAATACGATTTAAAAAAATCCTAAGATTAAGTGTTTGACCCTAAGCCTCGTTGTTAAATATAAGTGGTCTAAATTTAAATCAGACCAATATGTAAATAAGCGTTAATGAACTTTGATTTCCCCTTCCCACCTTTCGTTTCCCACCGAGATTTGTAGACATGAGCTTATATGTAAAACATATTTAAGAGGGGAAATTCTTTCACATCCTCAAATGGTTTGCTCATGCGGAAGGTATTTTCTCATGTTTGGTTAACTTTTCAATTGAGTGTTTGAAACATATTTAACAAGCACTCTTCTCCCGATCAATTCCTCTTTTTTCAATCTACTCACCGACTTATTCCATTTTCTCAAAAGTTACCATTGCCATGTGCATTGTTACTTGGTATTATCATGATTATATTCGAACAAATACAAAGAATACCACATAATCTTACTAAGTGTGTATACATTTCTTATCGGCGATAGATTTTTTTTTTCAATTTTGGAATAAGATGTCTTTTCATAAAAGTCGGGCTGATCATAGGTTAACCATCAAAGGGTATTCAGTTCATGCCTGGGGCGTAAAACCCTTAACAAGCTTTGCACATCAGGTGCTTCTTTCTTAAATACTAAGGTTTAACCAACAACAGTCATTGACAATATTTGTATGACAAATTATAATCCCGTCATCTCTTTAAACCTTGTACATATTGTATTTTTCTATTGTATTTATATTTCTCTATTCAATAATTACTTGCAAGGTGATTTTGAGTTGGTGACTCATCATCATCATCATCATCATCATCATCATCATCATCATCATCATCATCATCATCATCATCATCATCATCGTCATCATCATCTTTGTCGTCGTCATC
Source organism: Amphiura filiformis (assembly GCF_039555335.1). Classification (NCBI taxonomy): domain Eukaryota; kingdom Metazoa; phylum Echinodermata; class Ophiuroidea; order Amphilepidida; family Amphiuridae; genus Amphiura; species Amphiura filiformis. The sequence goes on along the minus strand of NC_092632.1, from coordinate 65,222,882 downwards.
ATCGTAACCATCGTCATCATCGTCGTTGTCATCATCGTCACCATCGTCATCATCATCATCATCATCATCATCGTCACCAACGTCACCATCGTCATCATCGTCACCATCATCATCATCATCATCATCATCATCATCATCATCATCATCATCATCATCATCATCATCATCGTCACCATCGTCCTCATCAGCTCTCATCACCATCACAGAGTATCAGACTTCGTTTAACGTCGTCAATATTATCATCGTAATATAATCGTTTTCGTTAACGTTGTCATCTTCATCACTAATAATAGTATTATCGTCATCGCCATTATCGTTTTTAACCATCATCGTCATCATCAAGTGCATTATCATCATCATGATCATCATTCATATCCACAAAACATAACGGGTGTGTGTGTACAATGGGAACTTGATAATTATCAAAATATTTAACGTGCTATACTTGCAGAAGACAATGTAGATTTTCTGAAATACCAAAATCGATGCTTGACAGATTAACTCATTTCTTTACAATGCAAGCATAAAAATACAAAATATTCAAAAACCTGAAAGAAAATAGATTAATAATCATTTTCATTACTCTTTCATCGAGATCTAAAAAATATCATAAGCATTTTGATACTATTGTATTTTGACGCCCTGATGCACGTGGCGCGTAAATTAACGTAATTGTAACAATTCCAGGTACCAATATAAACACATAGTCAGTACACACAATTTGTTCAACTCTTACATGTCTTTCGACGCCGATGCGTCAAAAGTTGTATCATTCGAATATTTTCCGTGCTGTACAATTACAAGTTCATCGACTTGATAATATCAGAGTAAACATTCCAAAGGAAATTCGAAAGGGAATCCATCCGGCATAACGATCCCATATACTTCTTAAATTCTTTTGTGCATCGATTTCTGTTTGGGATCATTGATCTTTAAAAGATGACGCATTTTGTAAGTTTTGTTTTCCTTAATTTATTATTTTGTCCTCATTAATTAATACAATTTTGAATATGTATACGTTCTGAATATCCAATTAATTTGATCTGAAGTGTGCAATAATTATTAATGACAAGCATTATCAGAATTGGACCTGTATGCACATATCTTATTTTAGAATTCTTTGTAAAAAATGAAGAAAAACACCAACGTCGCGGTAAACAATTATATATATACTCAGATTATTTTTATAAAATTATTTTTTTATAGTTGAAATAAGCCTTCATAAATTCTGTAATTTACGCATATGGCCTCCAACCCTCAGTACTGATCGCTTAACTAGATTAAAGGATTCATATAGGTTTTGCATTTCCACTTCAGTGGAAGAAATTAGATACATTCTTCTATCTGTATGATACCTATTCCCGGACCCCATTGTTCCACAAAGTGGGAGTTAACAAACCAGTCGGATAGAAATGATATCAGCTAATTATGATCTTGATAGATGGATGAAAGTTGCATCCAACCTTAATACTGCAATACACCTGGCAAAGATATTGACATGATTTAAGTAGGAGAAGATCATCTTTGCCCACAAGCTTAAGAAATACTTGAGATAATAAGGCCCTAATACAGAAGTCGATGTTACGCACTCCATCAATTTCTCCTTCAACTTGTTCAATTCAATAATGAAACGTGTTAAGCATCACACCGAGCGAATTATTACATATATCAACATTCAAATCTAATTGAACCGTTTGTCACTAAAATCCGTATTCAAAATAGATCAACAACAATTATTGGCTCAAGTTCTTTTCATAGCTTGATTAAATTGCACAATCAACAAATGGATGGATTTCTATAGAACGATTTCAATGCTCCGCCCTGGGACCACCTTTTCATTTCAGAACCTTAAGAGGCAATTTAAGGCTTATACCATGTTCAAGTACAACATCGATATAACTATTCTATGATTACATCTAAAATAAGAACCAATAATTCAAAACTACTTCCATCAACACTGATCAATAGCGGATAAGATCTTTACCAAATTGGAAGTTCAACAAAGCGCAAATAATTTTGAAAAGTTTGGTGTTTTTAATCCAGCTCGATGTTTCTGCTAGATATAATCTGTATTAACATGAGTAGAACAGGATTAAAGTAATGGATTTAAGGAAAACTGATGATGAGAATTGATGTATTGTATTGTGGTAGTGTAAAGCAACTGTATTGTGTTCAAGATTGTTTGGTGTAACACTTAATTACTAGTATTCTTACGAGATATTCGTTAAGCTTCCTTGAACTGCACCTTGACAAGTGATCAATATCGGCCATGTTCTTGTACATCTATTTCATTGATCATGTTGATTATATCAATAATAACTTATGTATACACATGTCAACCGTTCAATAAAATTTTAAGTGTAATTTTGACCAGGTCGTGACAGGTAGAACTAGAGAAGAGCTTTTATTACGTCTTTTCTTATGGAACTTGAGTTGACTTTAATGGATATTTGGCCCAAAACAATGTAGACTCAATACACTATCTTAAAGTAAGCCTTTACAGACACTTTTATTGGACACCGGATATTTTTACATGTTTTAAGACGAACATTTTGGTAGATATATAGCACCAAAAGTCCATTTCTCGGTTCTTATAAAAGAAGTTTTGATACTTTTCATCCTTATGCCCTAGTTGTGTAGATTGAGGTATCTTATGAAGACCCGGTCTGTAATGGTTGTACACAATAGATGTATTATAATGGGTAGTTATATGTCGACTAAGGAAAATAATAACTTTTTTCTGATGGATGGTCTTGTCTCGTCTCGCGGGCCGAGCAAAATTCACCGGCGTAACCTGCGTGCGCCATATTCGGCCCGCGGGCCGTAGGCATGTTGCCCACCGGCCTGCCCATATAGTGGTTGACGAAACAGTTTGTAACAGTACCTTAACATCCAATGCCCATATATGGCTGTTTTTCCATGATAAGGTACTGTTTCAATTTTGCAGTTTTGTAAAGATGATGTCATGTCATGGTTCCAATAAAGTTTCAAGTGTCTTAAAACAACAGAATGTTGTTAAAAACATGAATACCATGATGCACTCTAAATGATAGTACATGAAATCAACCATATATGGACATAACTACGCGACAGCAAAATGGCATATAGGTCGTCAAAAGAAAATGCGTGACAATTTGTCAGCCTGCGGATATGTTCTGATAGGTTTATCATTATGGCAGCATTGCATTGCAAAATATTGTCTATTTATTTCATTTAGTTAGCTCACTGATCACATTTGTAAGTTGTATGTGGTGACCATTAAACAGACGTCTAAGACAGTGTTGAAACGCGAGCAAAACAAAAACTGACAAGTGCCGTGGGCAAGTTAAACATCGACAACATGCATCATTTGAACTAAAACTTGAACTTGGCGCTTGAATCGGTGGCGTGTTGTCTGGTCTCTGGCTGCAGGTATACACAGACCTATGTGCAGTGTAAATCTTCAGCTTTATATTACCATTATTGGGATATTATGTTACAATGATTTGTAAAGTAGGTTTTAAGTGATCTGCTCAAATTGAGATGTCTTAGCTCCAGGATAATTCATTTTTTTGCCCTTAAATGCAGCCTTTGATTAAGCTTAGCCTCAAAAATGTCGTTGCAACCCTCTTGGACCTATACTTTTGACGAAAATTTGCTTAGCTTGAAGACTGAGCATTAATGCTTTTATAATTTGGGTCACCCAAACTCTTAATCTAATCGTAGTATGATTTTTGATTTTCCATTTTGAGTTGAGTCACTCTGTGTTTATCTTATTATACAAACCTTTGAATTTAGGATCTCTTGAACTTGGGCCTGCGACGAGCCTCGGGCTGAAGTCTTCTGGAACCAACAAATGTGATCCCATGAATGCCGATGTAAAAATTATCATCTCATATTAAGGGTTTGTTTTACTTGAGCAGTCACTTGGATCCACAACATGCTCATCTATCAGGGCATAGTTCTTTAACCCCAATACATTTGTACATTCATTGGATGACCTTTGAAAATTTGGGTACAAAAACTCAAACTCTGCAACTTGAAGTCAAATTTTGCACTCTGATTGTTTAATTGAGGTTATTGAACTATGCCATTGGGATGAGGCCATTGTGGTCCATAGTGAGTGCGGCTCCATGTCTTTGGTGTCATGGATAAGTTGAATGCTGGCGTCGTTCGCCATGGTTGACGGTAACATCTTCATCTACGTTTCAGGTATCTGAGACTGAGGTATCTCCTGTAAATAGGCCAATGGGCGCGCCAAGAATTCAAATGACTTCAGTACGTGATGATGCGAGTTGTAGTAAACAAGTTCGGTTTAATTATAAACATAATTATTTTTCTATACCACAAAACATGTACCTACATTTATGCTAAACTATTATAACTTTATTAATTTTCTGTTGCAGACTGAGACTGCAGTTCAGATTATGCTATATATGACTTATTTTAAATCATTGGATAATCTTGCAAATACTCGTAGCTACTTTAGAGACAAAAATTAACTACACAGCTACATGTACTCATTAATGTGGTGAAAGGGTGTTAAACTGTACAGTGAAAGGGTGTTAAACTACAACTTTTCTTGGGGTGAAAGGGTGTTAAACTGTAAACTTTTTCTTGTGGTGAAAGGGTGTTAAACTGTACACTTTTTCTTGTGGTGAAAGGGTGTTAAACTGTACATTTTCTTGTTTAGTCTTACGACAGATTGAGAATCACTATACATGATTGCACATGAATATGGTGGATATGCGGATTCATGTAATATTTTGAGTCGACCTTTGACAACACAAATCAACATTGATAGTGCAGTGTTCGATTTTGATATACTTGGCCATTTGCATGTAATTAAGGCACTGGACAAATTGTAATACGGCTCGTATGACCGAGTGTCAAATTTTGAGCATTGTTATACCTAAATGGTCTCATTATACATGTTATACAAATTTTTAATGGTCGGTCATACACTTACTGATTTTTTTTTAATTCCTGGTCCAATTGAAATGCTGGCCGCCAGTGTACAATGGTGTAGTGACCCATAGTAATTGGTACCGATCTGTCCTGACAGAAAAGTTAATCTAAAAGCACCGGAAACCTCTGTGTGCAAAAAAATCTTGTAGATTCATTCGCTTAGCAAAAATATCGTAAAATTTGTATTTATGTTCTATTAACAAAGCAAACTGACAGCATATAGTGGCTTAAGGAGCAAACGCGCAATCATGCACAACTCGCAAACACAAAATCTGAATCAAGTGAAATTTTGGGAATAAACTTTTTTCGTGGATATCTACTAAAACATACCATAATGAAACTAAAATGGGGGCGACCCTCTGTAGAGGGTACGCCCAAAAAGAGGCTACTAAAATACTCGGCTTCAAAGCCATGTAGCTGTGCCGCATTGCCTCTTCCTTGCTTTAAATCTTAACGGACAGGGATCATGGAGTTTTTAGCTTCAGCAGCTTTCTACAACCATTTTATTTGTTGTCACTTTCAAAGCTGCAAAATGACTATCTTTATGAGTATTTAGACCAAATTGCAAGACATATTTTTCTAAAAAAGCATCTAGACATTTGGAGCTCTTGGTACACCAAAACGCACATATTTTTTTTAATAAGTCACTGTATAAATAATTTTGAGGTACACATGGTAAATATGTTGCTTAATGCAAACAAAAGCGCCTCAATTTGTTGTCTTCATCATTGTTTTCATTCTTATTTTGTGTATGTAGTTTCAAATGGAATTGTTACAAGGCACAGATAAAAAAAAGAAGAAAGTGAAAAAAAGTTTTCGCATCATTCAGGTAGATACATGAGCAGCAATGTGTCTCAGTATAAGTCAGCTCAGATACAGCATGGTTTGCAAGGAACGGTGTGCAACCAGGCAACAGCTGGCAAGTCAGGCAAGTGCTCGAGGGAAGTGTTGCCGCCGAGTGCTTTCAACTGTTTTACCGTGACTATCCAAACACGCCCGTGACAATTCCTGTCACACTTGGAAGTCGTGTAAATTCAAGAACGATTTAAAACACGGATGTTTTCTATTCTTCTTATTGAAACATCGTGCTGAAAGTGAGTAACAAATCTAAACATCGTGTGACAACAAACTTATTGTCTTTAAAACTTTAAAAAGTGAGAAATGCGAATTTTGAAGATTGACGAGTCTTTGATTCCATCTTGTTCTAATCACTTTCGACATTTTTACACAAGTCAAATATATCATCAAGAAAGTTGTTTTGATGTTAGAAAACTTTTAGAGTCGATAATACTTTAAATTCCGGACAACTAAGTGCAATGGAAATCGATAAATGTGTTGTACAACAACATAAAAGTGAACAGCACAACATGTGGAAAACAAGATAAAAATAATAGAAAATTTGCCGATAAACCGCTGTAGCCGAATCGTTACTGTATTCTTTTAAATCCGCCGGGCAACCCCCAGGGTACAACATAGTACAGTGCTGGTCCAACATAGGTTTACTAAATGGGGTGGCACACACGGTTTAAGATATGTCCTCTTATAACTTTTATAGATTTTTATCTTTTCAGACAATCTTGTTTGTTTCTTAGTTCATTAAATATGAATTAGTCATATTGAGCGTCTAGAGTGGAAATCACGGAAAACATCACCGAGGAGCTTGTGTGGTCAATGGAACAAATTGTTTAAAATTCAGTATTTTATTTCGTGCTCACGTAAAATCTGCCCTAGCAATATGTACAGCGGGCATAGATTAAATTTACTAATTAAGCCATATTGTCATAATCACACATTTTAACAATGGTTAAAATATGTTGTACACATGTACTTTTAATTATCTTGTTACCGTACTTCTTTTGTGACATAAATTGGGAGATCATAAACACTCGAGGTACACTACTTGTGCGTGTAAGGGGACGACAAACACTTGACATGGACGAGTGTTTGCGTTTGTCCTTATTCGCAATAGATTGAGGCCTTTGCTATAATGCCATTTGCCGCTGGGTGTTCCAAATATGAAAATTAATATTAGAAATGAATGAAATATGTAAATTTGACTAATAATTAGTTTCCATCGACCACATATTTTAAATTCTACAACAGTTGGATCTATTGTCATTTATGGCGTGTAATTATTAAACAATCCTGTTCTTGTCTAGAGCTGATTTACTTTTGTCGAATCCTTTCTCTAGCCTCAATCATTCTAGAATTTAAAATCAGTCAATTCTTTAATGCGCAGTTTAAGGCACATCATATCTCCTAATTATCGTTAAAGGTCATATGTTTTCTTTGAAATCTTGTATTATCTGTCTATAATATCGTTAATTATTTCTTTAAAATACTATGATTTTAATTAATATTTAATTATGATTTTAATTAATAATTAATTACCTTTGTGCTGCCTTCATATTATGTTGTTCACATGTCTCGTGATGTCTTGTCTGCACACATAGTCTTGTCTTCTATATTGCCGTTGTCTTGCACTGTCTTTACTTTTGATGAATTTACACTATTTAAAACAAATACCATTTAATACTTTTGGGTGACCATTTATGTCGAGCTCTGCTCTGTATGGTTCACCCATTTTCAAATCAAATACTTATTGCCATTATATTAATATTATTGCCCATATATATATTTTGATTTGTTAGTGGACAAAACTGAAACTGAAACTGAAACTTGGTAGATACCTTTTCTCGATAAAAATGAACTTACGGAATACGTTTTGAATAGATTTTAAATCTTTTTGAAACAGTGGTAATTTTGTCCGAATCTTACTTATCAATCATGCTATACCCAGCAAACACAAAACGTTTTCGACATCATTCGCAAAAGGTTATAAAAGGTTGTCAGAAAACGTTTAAATGTCAGGTTATATAAAGGGTACAAAACGTTTTCATAACATTAAAAAACATTTTTTGATAATCTACTGCCCAGCAACACAAACTGTTTAACAAAAAACGTTTAAATGTCAGGTCGTATAAAGGGTATAAAAAACGGTTTAATTAAACATTTTTGAAAACTTGATACAAAACATTCTAAACAGAATGTTATTTTGAGGTTGAAAAAAATATTTTGCGAAAAATGTTTGCCCAAAACATTTGCAATAACGTTTTAAAAACGTTGTCATAACCTTTATATAACCCGACATTTAAATGTTATTAAAACGTTTTGAAAAAAAAAACATTTTAAGAACATTTCTGTGTTTGCTGGGTGCAATTATTTTCACATAATGTTATTTAAGTGTAGACAAAATATTTGGCAAAAAATGTTTGCAAAAATATTTAACAATAGCATTTTGAACACATTTTAAAAATATTGTTGTAGTGTGTTTTCATACAAAACGTTTTAAAACGTTTTCATGACCTTTATATAACCCGACATTTTAATATTATTAAAACGTTTTTACCTAAACCAAAAGCCAAAATATAACTTATTTAAAACGTTTTTAAAATGTTTTTGTGTTTGCTGGCTACCTACCTGTTTTATGTTTATCTTACAACATAAACGTTTACTCGACGTTAACTAACTTACGTTAATGCTCTGCGTGCTAGCCATACGCTTCAACGGGAAAAGTTGAAGTTTTGAAATATTTTCTCAAAATATCAAGATCTATCTTAAGAACTACTGAACCAATACTAGGCTTGTTTGTGCTCATTTTAATGCATTTTTCATGCTGATTCCAAATATTGTCATGAAAATTTACATTTCTGAAATTTTTGCATTTTTAAATTTTTTTTGAAACATGTCGTCTGCAGTCGACACCCGCGTGAAGAGAGTTAAATTGGAACTGTACGAAATTAATATTCCATTGATCTTTCGACAGATAAAAATTGGGCTTTTAGATTCCTATGCTCAAGGATGAAAAACAAAAAACAAACAAAAACAAAGCATTAACAAAAAAATAAAAATAAAAAAATAAAAAACAACCCGTAGGCCCCTACACAACATAAGTTATGAAAATGAGTGTGACTCAAATATTAAATGAGGCTGATGTTGTTAATTGTAGTCATGATAGTTCAGCTTGTACATTCATGAAAAAAACCTGTCATAAGGTTAGGCCCAAACTATAATTAGGGCTTGGCAACAGGGCCGAATTTACCTTTTTAGGGGCCCTGGGCCAGGCCAAAATTTAAAGGCCCCCAAATATACCACGAGGAAGGCATGTGCACTCACTTGGTCAAGTTTTGGTAGTAAATTCGACAGTGCTGGCGAGAGCATTACATATACAATTGAGGGGGAGACTAGCATAGATTTAACGAGGACATTAATTTTGCGCGCAAAAAAGTTTTCAATTTCATACTGTTTGAAACCCAAATGAAGGTAAATTTTGCTATATTATAGTGGGCCAGTGCGCGAAGCGCCCAAAATTGTGCAATTTTACCATATTTGGCCCAATGGTGTTTTTTCGGGCTAAAAAGGAAGATGCACCTGTAGGGCAATTTTGGGGTCCCAACAAATTTGGGGGCCCTGGGCCCGGGCCCATCTGACCCAATGGTAAATCCGGCCCTGCTTGGTAACAATCTGCAACTGCCTTTCTTCGGCGCAAAATCGCGAATTTTGGGTACAAATGCGTTTTTCGACATTTATGAATTCACTTTAAAAATGCTGAGGTCATTTGTGATTGATTCTTTTAATTGAAAAAAAAAATACAATTTTTTAGCGGGTTCGCCGTCGGTCAAGTTTAGAACTGTCAAGCTTTCGTCAGGAGCAGATCTGACTTCTTCAGGACAAAGTACCTAATAGAACATGAAGAAATGAGACATGTAGGCCGCCTTTGCCTACTGGTGGCTCTGAAAAGAGCCGTTCACTGAAGACTGTCCCTTGTCAACAGAGGACAAGCAGACCTCGCCTATCTGCTAATGTAAAAGGTTTGATGGCTCTGAAAAGTGCCGTTCACTGAAGACTGCCCCTTGCCAATGGAGAACAAGCAGACCTTTGCTAAATTCAACGGTTTGGTGGTTCTGAAAAAGGCCGTTCACTGAACAATGCTGAAGACTGCCCCTTGTCATCAGAAAACAAGCAGACCTCGCCTATCTGCTGATGCAACTGCAGAGAGTTTGCAACAAAGTAGGTTGTCCCGTACCTCTTTGTGTGATTATTAAATAAATAGGCTGCCCCTTGCCTAAGGTCGGTGATCACTGATCATGGACTGACGACAGATGATCAAAAATTACAACTTGGTATCAGGGAAAATTTTAAATTTCATTTACTTCAGCCTACACTAAAATGGTAGAAATGAACACATATCGAATTGATCTTTGCCACGGTAATGTAGACTGAACTGAATATAAATTATAACTTTGAACTTTGTGGATACATGCTTTTAATGTTTTGGTAATTTGTCCCCATTTATTAAAATATCAATCAGGAATGACCCCAATCCAAAAATATGGATCACTTCGTTCAAACCAACCAAACGTAGGCTTCACGTAGACCATATAGACTACGCCATATCTCATTAAAAGCTCATCAGGATAAATTGCAGACCGTTTTACCCCAAGTACCTACAGTAAGTCATATCAAGTTGTAGAGCATCAATCAATGAAGATATCGAGTATCTCTTTCGAAAAATCGCAATTTACTAAAATGATTTATTACAATTTTTTATAAAGGATAACTTTTAAGGATTACAATAAACTGATGGCATTAGACTGACCCTTTCTATATTATCTCGTATTCAAAGCCCTTATCGGCCCTTGTCTTTCATTTGTACCAGAACATTACAGTTTTCATCATACATGGGGGATTGTATCGAACGAATGCATGGTTTTTATCATGTTAAATTATAGTTTAAGATCAACCTATGAATGCGGTCTTCATAATGTCGGTACTTTAATGTAGATTTGATTTCTTGTGGTGTTGAAATTTATAGCACTTAGAAGTAGATATCATATTTTGACATAGGTATCATGTTTTGTTACTGTAAGCAAGCATGGTAAGTGGGAAATGTGTTAATGTACCTAAAACAGTGATACACGAGGTGCTCCAATTTTGGCAGCATGACGGCATAAGCAGTAAAATATTACCGTATATTCTACTGACTGACTGACTTATAAATTGAACACTAACAGTGTTATTTTTTCAACAGGATAAGTGCACATAGCATGCATATAAGATGGGACCCATTTTTCTGAAGGGTCATTGGTCCAAAATGGTTAACGTTACGTTAGGGCATTTTAGGTTAGGATTAGGGTTAAGGTTAGGATTAATTGGTTATCATCATGGCTAGGGATAGGGATGTTTATGATGGTTAGGGTCAGGATTAGGGCTTATAGGATATATGTTAGGGTTAGGGTGATGCCTGAAGATTAATTTATAGGGTTAGGGTAAGGATTAGGGTTTATATCGATGTTTGGGTTTTCGGACTGATGATCCGTCGGACTATCGACCTGTAATCCATAAGATAATGTAGTTTTACCAGTTCTAGCAACTATTAACCATAACCCAACCAGAGCTCACTAAAGCTCACTATTAAAATCACTGCTCGTGCATGCATTCCACGTGATGCTATGACGCAATCAGCCTAAGTCATATACCCAGGGAATCGCTGGCGGGGCCAGCGTAACCCCCGTGGCTAGAGGCTGGTGATCTTCTGCGTGGCATGTGAGGGGTCTGAGGTTCGAATCCCGGGGGTACCAAATGACTTCTTTGTTCATCTTCTCTCCTTTTTCGTTTCTTCTTTCCCTTCCGATAGCAAAAAACCCAAACACGCATCGCACACCACGCAATGGTTTTGCATAAAAGAATTCATCCTCAGTAACCTAATGTTTCACCCATGCCTCTCAAAGATGGCTTAGGCTTATAAGAAAAAAATAAAAAATTGTTAATTTTTTCAAATTTTAATGAACATTGGTCGAAATATAAATGTTAAAAGTATATCATGAGATAATACGATAACAGTATCTCATGGCAATGACGTCAGTAATTCCGGGGTTAACAACTGATGAATTTCAGCACATAAACCACACACCCCGTCATCCCGCGTACCACTCACATCCCAAGTTTTACGTGTAATCCGACTATCACTATCCCAACTGGATCACGCTTTTGAGTTCTGCACCATGATCGAAATGATCACAACATAAAGTCTATGGCATTTACTACAATTCCAAAAGATGCGTGATCCAGTTACCAAGGAGTTGGCGAATAGCCTGCACACGTACACATACACGTAAAATAATGATTATATAAATAATGATATACAAATGTGACTTGAAGCTTAGGCTAACTAACATATAGCCCTAATAAATTGAGAGAGCAGAAAAAAACCAGGACTCAGTGGGGTTTGAACCCCGGACCTCACGATTACAGGTAGATAGTTAGACACCGGACTGCCCGAGTTAATTGCTCAGCTGGTACACGGGTAATCTCACCAAAATGTGCACAAAAATGATGTGCTAATCAACGTCAACTTGACATGGTCAATCAATGTCCCGTTATCTCATCCCCTGTCATTCGTCCTACCTGTCCTTGTCATAGTGTCTTCATTATTGCATCATATTGACACTAGAACACACAAGTCGCCTTGTATAGGTAGATCATAGCATGTTTGCATTGACAAGGTGTGGACAAATTTTGAAATTTTAAGATAATGAGCACAAGGTCAAAATCCACAGGCGGATGGGGTAGGATTCGAAAATGACAGTGGGAATGTGACGTGAAAATAAGCACGATAAAGTTGTAAAGTTTGAGAAGAGCAGTATGTTGTATTCCAACTATCTTGATTGATTGGTATCATTTACCATGGTAACTGATCTTGTCTTTGACATTTTGGGCTTGACAACGTAACAAAAAAACGTCGAAGTTAAATACGACCAAATTTTGATTTCGTTAGCGCGCGAAAGTAAAGCAACGTCACGCGAGAGCAACGAGACGGATGACTACATAGCGTTTTAGAGTTGACAAAGTGTATATATGTGGGCCCTATAATAATACAGTTTATAATTAATATCATTTCATTTTTTTCCAACCATTTTTTGACATATATAGACCAGGAAAGTTGAGAAGATATTGGACGCAATTCGTTGATCTAGTCGTATAGATTGTTGCGGCAACCTCGCCATGCGGACACCGGCTCCCGTAATTACCGGGCTATAGTCGACGCAATCAGTGGTAATGACAATAATTGAAAGAAAAAAACAACAAAACTACATATTCTTGTTTCTAACAAAAATACAAATTTAACCAGACTTAAAATACAATAATACTGCGCAATTCATAGTTTATAAATGACCGACTAACCATACTGTATGCCATGGGCATTTCCCAGCATAAATTGGCATAATTGTGGGACCCCTAACCGTTGAACTAACACCCACAAAATGTTGATATTGTTTGCAAACCAAGCCTGACCAGAGGGACAACAACATTGCAGGTATTTGATTGACTGATACGCAGAGATATTCACAGTGATTCCTTCTTTTTAATAATATTAATGGTGGTAAACATGAAATGCCGAAAGACAGTGCAATAATTCGTCAGCATTGCATTAACGCTCCCAACGCATGTGTCGACTGCAGACGACAAATTTCATCTTTTTGGGGCGCCCTCTACGGAGGCGTCCCACAATATAGGCATGTACTTGTGAGTAGCTTCTAATTTCAGTCTTACTAGATTTACTCCGCAATTGTTGTGCTATTTTGCTAAAATTATGCCCTTGCTCAGAAATAAATCCACAATATGCTTGGATTTTATTTTATTATTGTTTTCTGTTATGCACAGGATAAAATGGTGTGCGTATATTCTTTGTTTAAAAGACAAAATTAATGGATTTGTAAAAACACCAAATAAATCTAGACCTTTGACCTTTGTAACCACTTTGACCTTTGTAACCAGTTTACCGCCTCTTAGAACCCGATAGACGGTGACCAACACTATGGATTACAATAGCCTAATCTGAATGGCATAGTCCAATAAGCTCAAATAAACAATCATAGTGCAAAATTTGACCTAACTTGCAGAGTATGAGTTTTTGTACCCAAAGTTTCAAAGTCAGGCATCTTATCAAGATCAAGATAGTGATAGTGACATAACAATTAACACGCTTATCTTACCAAGGTCTTATCTATCTGCATGGTAATTGGAAATATTATTATGGTGTAGCCTATTTGTTTTAAGGATGAAACAACTGGCTCCTTTTGCATGGAAATTAGAACAAATTACTATACAAGCTGTATCAAAAGTTTGGTACCCAGCAGTTTTGATAGTAATTGAAAAGCCTGGTTCTTCCAAATGCAATATCGGGTCCCCTTAAAATGATAAAATGATCAGACCATAAATCTTTTGTGACTGTTTATGACATTAATCAACAAATTATGCGGATCCTAGATGTGTCGAGGATGTTATGTTTATGAACAAAACGTTACGTTTGTATTTTCAACATTGTTAATCATTGCTACGTGTATGTTAACAAATGAAAGTTCTGTAATTATTTTAATTCTTCAATGCTAAGTTAGTAAGTATTCTTTTGGATATCATCAAATTGTAAATCTCTAGTCAGATTTTCAGTGTGTTAACAACTATGTATCAAAGATGTTACGTTCATGTACAAAACATTAACGTTCTTATCTTGTAAACATTGTATACCCATATAGCTACTTTTGAAGAATGAATGTTCTGTAATTGTCTTTTATCCTTCATCTCTATTAGATTTTCAGTGTATTAGCAAGTAGATGATGTATATGTATCACAGACGTTATGATGTATATGTATCACAGACCCGGGATCACAGACGTTATACATTCATAAAAACTTTTCTTTTGGTCACATTGGGGTAGATCCTCTTCTATACTATCCATCATATACCCCCCTGCATAACGAAATTCAACAATATTCAATATCCAAAGCAATATCATCACTACAATATGCCCCAAAATTGCACCCCCCCACCCCACATAATCGCAAATTGACACGACAGCTTCATTCCAATTCAATTTATTTCATCCAAAACGGTCCTGTGATACACCTTCCCCAATCAAACACATTTGTCTTGCATTTGATCATCTTCTACTCTTCCCTAGAAAAAATCATTATGATACCAAATCCCCGGGACCAAATCTAAACACCATGCCATGGAATTCATCATATCACGTCCAAGCTCACATAATTTGGGCGCCCCATTCCTTTTTTAAAGGAATTTTTATTAAACATTAAAAAACGTTCAGAATTGCACATTTTCATGGCCATATTTGGAAAATGTATTAAAATGAGTACAAACAAGCCTGGTATTGAACAGTAGCTCTTGATAGTTCGAGAAAATATGTCAAAACTTGGGCTTTTTATGTTGAAGCCTATAGCCAGCAGCCAAACACGCATTCAGGAGTAGTATGCCCTAAATTATCTCGCGGATACATCAGCCAAAAATGATAGAAAATTGAAGAAATGAAAGTCCTCCCACTCTTTATGAATATGAACAATAATCATATTACAAAATATGAAAAAAAAATTCTTGCTATTGTAAAATATTGTTCAAATACTTAAAAGACAACAAAAAGTTATGGATCATGCTTTTCATAACGACTGTGTGTCCTTTGTTAAAAAATATGTAAGATTTATAATTTTTCATTATTTTTACCAAAAAGGACAATCGATAGGTGTCTATAAGCTACACTTTGTAAAGAAGCTTAACAGGGAGTTGGCTGTTTCATTCATTTATCGTATTCTTCTATTACTTAATATTTCAATGGAGTTTGATTATTTCCTTGTTCTTCCTCCAACGCATACCAAATCGGTAAAGGGTTGATGAGATTTCACTTCACATGAATCTTAAAAGATTTATTCAAACAATTCAATCATATTACATGTATTAAGAACCCTTACATATTTGTTAGTTTAAAAGATTTGAATACAAGTATTACCAGATTATTTGCATTTTCTACAGATTTGTCCAGATTGTAATAAAGAAAGGTTTGCTAACGCGCTCTATTCTTTTCTTTTTTTGTTTCGTCATTATAGATGTAATCTGTACAACATATTTGCAACATTTTTGCTCACTGTGAATAGGATTTAATACGGAATTATCAGCTGGTATTAGACGTCGAAATCAGATTTACTTCATGTCTTACAATATGGTATTTGTAGGAAACAAAGAAAGAAGAAAGAAGATAATACAAAGCAGTAAATCGTCTTTAACAGTTACAATGTATGAAAGCAATATAAGGACCAGAAGAAAACATGTTCGGTGATCTGTATTACAACTTTAAGCGCATAAGCCCCGATTTAGATCTTAGCCTATTGTTATTAAGATCAAACATGGTTTTAATCTATAGGTACTGTTTTTCCCACAAAGGGAGAAAATAGAGAATAAATATTTCGTTCAAATCAATCAAATAGTTGGAATGAGACCCAGGAAGAGCTGAATTTGCACAAGGAATTGGATTAGAAATAAAAGAGATATTATAATTATATTTCTTAATTTGGCCTTGGTTCCTACATGGAATAGAATAGTGTTGCTCCCGGTTCCGGGAGTATATAAAACGGGGACCCCGAAAACGGGGACCCCTTAAAATCACCCCATAAAGTTACTGACAAATTTCTAGGGGTCCCTGTTTTTCAACTTTGGGGTCCCCGTTTTACAGATTGACCCAGGGTAATCTGTAAAACGGGGACCCCAAAAACGGGGACCCCTAGAAATTTGTCAGTAACTTTATGGGGTGATTTTAAGGGGTCCCCGTTTTCGGGGTCCCCGTTTTTGGGGTCCCCGTTTTCGGGGTCCCCGTTTTATATACTCCCGTTGGTTCCTACATATTCCGTTGGTTGTGTCGACATGTCACAAATATACTCATTAGGATCAGAGAAGATGAATAAATCGCAAAAAAACCCCAATTACAATTATTTATATTAATTAACACACAAGTAGGCCTAATTATCACGGTTCAACAAGGATGTTCAAATAAGGCCTACCACTAATTAATTTTGGTAACTAGAAGTTGAATATCGTTCTTAAAATGTGCGCACAAATGTTGACTTTCATCGTTTGGAGGGGCGCAGAATTGATGCTGAATTGGTCAATTTGGCGCCCCTAAGGGTAGCGCCCGGGGCACGTTGCCCCTCCTGCCCCTTCCCCTCCCTAGTTACGCCACTGGCGACAATTTTATCAACTTCAAAAAACGAGGTTTCTCCCCGGGGGCTCGTGCTTTAGAGTTAAGGGTTGATGTTACGGTTAAGGTTCGCGTTTAGGGGTAGAATTAGATTATGGTTACGGTAGGGTTAATTGTTAAGGTTAGTGTAAGTTAAAGCCAAGAATTCTCCGCGTTGCGGAAATTCCGCGAAAATCGCGGAATTCGGAGGTGAAGCGGAAAACGCATTTCTGAGAAAACAATATAAAAAATAAGCAAAAATTACCTAGAAAAAGAAAAAAATACAATTGAAAAGAAATAAATAAAATACTAAATGAAATGGGTCTTCAAAATTCATCAAAATAAAGTAAAATCCGTCATAGATTTGCCGTACAACGCCTGTCCTACCTCTCATTGCAGCCATGATGCCCAATCACCCATCCCAACTTTGCAACATCGCAATGATCGTCACATTGGTCGGGCTGCAAAAAATGTGCTAAAATTACAAAGCGGAGAAAAGCAGAATTTAGCATTTGTAAAGCAGAAAATTCTTGGCTTTAGTGTAAGTGTACAAGGTTAGGGTAGTGTTAAGGTCAGTGTAAGTGTTTAGCATGTTTATAGAGATAAGTAAGTGTTTAGAGTTCAGCGTATGGTTAGTGTTCAGGTTATGAGGTTTGTGTTCAGGTTATGAGGTGAGTATTTAGGTTATGAGGTTGTGTGTTCAGATTATGAGGTTGTGTGTTCAGGTTATGTGGTTAGTATTTAGTTTATGAGGTTGTGTGTTCATGTTATGAGGTTAGTGTTTTCTGGTTATGAGGTTATTGTTCAGGTTATGAGGTTAGTGTTCAGGTTATGAGGTTAGTGTGTTCAGGTTTAATTATGAGGTTAGTATGTTCAGGTTATGAGGTTAGTGTGTTCAGGTTATGAGGTTAGTGTGTTCAGGTTTATTAGGTTAGTGTGTTCAGATTATGAGGTTAGTGTTCAGGTTATGAGGTTAGTGTGTTCAGGTTATGAGGTTAATTTTAGTGTGTTCAGGTTATGAGGCTTATGTTCAGGTTATAAGGTTGGTGTGTTCAGGTTATGAAGTCTGTGTCCAGGTAATGATGTTAGTGTTCAGGTTACGAGGTTAATGTGTTCAGGTTATGAGGCTAGTGTTCAGGTTATGAGGTTAGCGATCAGGTTATGAGGTTAGTGTGTTCAGGTTATCAGGTTAGTGTTCAGGATGTGTGTTCAGGTTATGAGGTTAGTGTGTTCAGGTTATGAGGTTAGTGTGTTCAGGTCATGAGGTTAGTGTTCAGGTTATGAGGTTAGTGTGTTCAGGTTATGAGGTTAGTGTGTTCAGATTATGAGGTTAGTGTTCAGGTTATGAGGTTAGTGTGTTTGTTCAGGTTATGAGGTTAGTGTGTTCAGGTTATGAGGCTAATCTTCAGGTTATGAGGTTGGTGTGTTCAGGTTATGAAGTCTGTGTTCAGGTAATGATGTTAGTGTTCCGGTCATGAGGTTAGCGATCAGGTTATGAGGTTAGTGTGTTCAGGTTATCAGGTTAGTGTTCAGGATGTGTGTTCAGGTAATGAGGTTAGTGTGTTCAGGTTATGAGGTTAGTGTTCAGGTTGTGTGTTCAGGTTATGAGGTTAGTGTTCAGGTTATGAGGTTAGTATTTAGGTTATGAGGTTGCGTATTCAAGTTATGAGGTTAGTGTTCAGATATAGTATTATGAGGGTGGTGTTCAAGTTACGATGTTTGTGGTCAGGTTATGAGGTTAGTGTTCAGGTTATGAGGTTAATGTTCCATGTTTAAATGTTTAATTATGAGGCTTGTGTTCAGGTTATGAGGTTTTAGTGTTCAGGTACGTTATGAGGTTAGAGGCACATTATGAGGCTATTACTCAGGTTATTAGGTAAGTCTTTAGATCAGTATGGGGTTAATGTTCAGGTTAGAAGGTTTATGTTCAGGTTATGAGGTTATTGTTCAGATTATGAGGTTAGTGTTCAGGTTATGAGGTTTGTGTTCAGGTAAAGATATTAGTGTTCAGATTATGAGGTTAGTGTGTTCAGTTTATGAGATTAGTGTTCAGGTTACGAGGTTAGTTCGTTCAGGTTATGAGGTTAGTTTTCTGGTAATGAGATCTGTGTTCAGGTAATGATGTTAGTGTTCAGGTTACGAAGCTAGTGTGTTCAGGCTTTGAGGTTAGTGTTCAGGTTATGAGGCTACTGTGTTCAGGTTATGAGGTTAGTGTGTTCAGGTTATGAGATTAGTGTTCAGGTTATGAGGTTAGTATGTTCAGGTAATGACGGTAGTGTTCAGGTTATGAGGTTAGTGTGTTCAAATTATGAGACTAGTGTTCAGGTTATGAGGTTAGTGTGTTCAGGTTATGAGGTTAATGCTCAGGTTATGAGGTTGTGTGTTCATGTTATGAGGTTAGTGTTCAGGTTACGAAGCTAGTGTGTTCAGGCTTTGAGGTTAGTGTTCAGGTTATGAGCCTACTGTGTTCAGGTTATGATGTTAGTGTGTTCAGGTTATGAGATTAGTGTTCAGGTTATGAGGTTAGTATGTTCAGGTAATGACGGTAATGTTCAGGTTATGAGGTTAGTATGTTCAGGTAATGACGGTAATGTTCAGGTTATGAGGTTAGTATGTTCAGGTAATGACGGTAATGTTCAGGTTATGAGGTTAGTGTGTTCAAATTATGAGACAAGTGTTCAGGTTATGAGGTTAGTGTGTTCAGGTTATGAGGTTAATGCTCAGATTATGAGGTTGTGTGTTCATGTTATGAGGTTAGTGTTCAGGTTACGAAGCTAGTGTGTTCAGGCTTTGAGGTTAGTGTTTAGGTTATGAGGCTACTGTGTTCAGGTTATGAGGTTAGTGTGTTCAAATTATGAGACTAGTGTTCAGGTTATGAGGTTAGTGTGTTCAGGTTATGAGGTTAATGCTCAGGTTATGAGGTTGTGTGTTCATGTTATGAGGTTAGTGTTCAGGTTATGATGTTAGTGTGTTTAGGTTATGATGTTAGTGTGCTCAGGTTATGAGGTTAGTGTTGAGGTTGTGTGTTCAGGTTATGAGGTTAGTGTGTTCAGGTACGTTATGAGGTTAGAGGCACATTTTGAGGTTATTACTCAGGTTATTAGGTAAGTCTTTAGATCAGTATGGGTTAATGTTCAGGTTGGGAGGTTTATGTTCAGGTTATGAGGTTATTGTTCAGATTATGAGGTTAGTGTTCAGGTTATGAGGTTAATGTTCACGTTATGAGGTCAGTGTTCAGGCTATGAAGTTATTGCTCAGATTATGAGGTCGGTGTTCAGGTTATGAGGGTAATGTTCAGGCTATGAGGTGTGAGTTCAGGTTATGAGGTTAGTGTTCAGATTATTATGTTAGTGTTGAGGTTATGAGGTTAGTGTTCAGGTTATGAGGTTAATGTTTTCAGGTTATGAGGTTAGTGTTTCAGGTTATGAGGTTAGTGAAGCCAAGTTGTGAGGTTAGTGTTCAGGTTATAAGGTCTGTTCAGGTAAGGATATTTGTGTTCAGGTTATGAAGTTGTGTATTCAAGTTATGAGGTTAGTGTTCAGGTTATGAGGTTAATGTTCAGGTTATGAGGTTTGTTTTCAGATTATGAGGTTATTGTTCAGATTATGAGGCTAGTGTTGAGTGTTCAGGTTATGAGGTTAGTGTGTTCAATTATGAGGTGAGTGTTTATATATGAGGTTAGTGTTCAGGCCATGAGGTTGTTGTTCAGGTTATGAGGTTAATGTTCAGGTTTAATTATGGGGTCTGTGTTCAGTTTATTAGGTTAGCAGTTAGTGAAGCCAAGTTGTGAGGTTAGTGTTCATGTTATAAGGTCTGTTCAGGTAATGATATTTGTGTTCAGGTTATGAAGTTGTGTATTCAGGTTATGAGGTTATGAGGTTAGTGTGTTCAGGTTATGAGGCTAATGTTCAGGTTATGAGGTTGGTGTGTTCAGGTTATGAAGTCTGTGTTCAGGTAATGATGTTAGTGTTCAGGTACTAGGTTACGAGGTTAGTGTGTTCAGTTTGTGAGGTTAGTGTTCAGGTAATGAAGCTAGTGTGCTCAGGTTCTGAGGTTAGTGTGTTCAGGTTATGAGGCTTATGTTCAGGTTATGAGGTTGGTGTGTTCAGGTTATGAGGTTAGTGTGTTCAGGTTATGAGGCTAATGTTCAGGTTATGAGGTTGGTGTGTTCAGGTTATGATGTCTGTGTTCAGGTAATGATGTTAGTGTTCCGGTCATGAGGTTAGTGTGTTCAGGTTATGAGGCTAGTGTTCAGGTTATGAGGTTAGCGATCAGGTTATGAGGCTACTGTGTTCAGGTTATGAGGTTAGTGTGTTCAGGTAATGACGGTAATGTTCAGGTTATGAGGTTAGTGTGTTCAGGTTATGAGGTTATGAGGTTAATGCTCAGGTTATGAGGTTGTGTGTTCATGTTATGAGGTTAGTGTTCAGGTTACGAAGCTAGTGTGTTCAGGCTTTGAGGTTAGTGTTCAGGTTATGAGGCTATTGTGTTCAGATTATGAGGTTAGTGTGTTCAAATTATGAGACTAGTGTTCAGGTTATGAGGTTAGTGTGTTCAGGTTATGATGTTAATGCTCAGGTTATGAGGTTATGTGTTCACGTTATGAGGTTAGTGTTCAGGTTACGAAGCTAGTGTGTTCAGGCTTTGAGGTTAGTGTTCAGGTTATGAGGCTACTGTGTTCAGGTTATGAGGTTAGTGTGTTCAAATTATGAGACTAGTGTTCAGGTTATGAGGTTAGTGTGTTCAGGTTATGATGTTAATGCTCAGGTTATGAGGTTGTGTGTTCACGTTATGAGGTTAGTGTTCAGGTTATGATGTTAGTGTGTTCAGGTTATGATGTTAGTGTTCAGGTTGTGTGTTCAGGTTATGAGGTTAGTGTGTTCAGGTACGTTATGAGGTTAGAGGCACATTTTGAGGTTATTACTCAGGTTATTAGGTAAGTCTTTAGATCCGTATGGGTTAATGTTCAGGTAGGGAGGTTTATGTTCAGGTTATGAGGTTATTGTTCAGATTATGAGGTTAGTGTTCAGGTTATGAGGTTAATGTTCACGTTATGAGGTCAGTGTTCAGGCTATGAAGTTATTGCTCAGATTATGAGGTCGGTGTTCAGGTTATGAGGGTAATGTTCAGGCTATGAGGTTTGAGTTCAGGTTATGAAGTTAGTGTTAAGATTATTATGTTAGTGTTGAGGTTATGAGGTTAGTGTTCAGGTAATGAGGTTAATGTTTTCAGGTTATGAGGTTAGTGTGTTCAGGTTATGAGGTTAGTGAAGCCAAGTTGTGAGGTTAGTGTTCAGGTTATAAGGTCTGTTCAGGTAAGGATATTTGTGTTCAGGTTATGAAGTTGTGTATTCAAGTTATGAGGTTAGTGTTCAGGTTATGAGGTTAATGTTCAGGTTATGAGGGTTTTTTCGGGTTATGAGGTTATTGTTCAGATTATGAGGCTAGTGTTGAGTGTTCAGGTTATGAGGTTAGTGTGTTCAAGTTATGAGGCGAGTGTTTATATATGAGGTTAGTGTTCAGGCTATGAGGTTGTCGTTCATGTTATGAGGTTAATGTTCAGGTTTAATTATGGGGTTTGTGTTCAGGTTATTAGGTTACAGTGTTCAGGTACGTTGTGTTCATAACCTGAACATTATGATGTTCAGGTTATTAGGTTAGTGCTCAGGTTATGAGGTTAGTCTTCAGATATGATGTTATGGTGTTCCGGTTGTGCAGTTAGTGTTCAGGTTATATGAAGTTAGTGGTCATGTTATGAGGCTACTAGTGTTCAGGTTATGCCGTTACTGCTAAGGTTTAGTCTTCAGATATGATGTTAGCGTTCAGGTTATGAGGTTAGTGTTCAGAATATGAGGTTAGTGTTCCGTTTATGAGGTTAGCGTTCAGGTTATGAGGTTGGTTTTCGGTAATTAGGTAGCTTCTAAGGTTAGTCTTGATTGAGCTTAATCTTGAGATATGAGGTCAGTGTTCATATGAGGTTAGTGTAAAGATGACGTGGTTAGTATTCAGGTCGGTGTTCAGGTCATGTTGTTACTAAAAAGGTTAGGCACAACATCTTTTTTGGTCCTATAGCGCTATCGGTGCCCGAAAAGGTACCGATGGCACTTTTTTTTTCGTACCCTGAACATTTGTACAGTGCATTTGTTTTTTATTTAAATGAAAAATAATAACACTATGCAACTTTTAATTATTATGCTTGAAACAATTTATTATATCTCCAGGGAGTTATGCTATGCGCTTGATACAATTTATTGTATCTCCAGGGAGTGATGCTATGAGTCATCGGTACCTAACCGGGCACCGATAGTTCTATAGGACCAAATTGGATGTGGTGCCTTATTAGTTTAGTCTTTTACCGTTCGTTATGAGGTTAGTGTTCAGAATTCGAGATTAGTGTTCAGGTCGTGAGGTTAGTGTTTACGTTATGAGATTAATGTTCATATTGTGAGGTAAATGTTCATGAGGTTATGAGGCTAATTAGTGTTCAGGTAATGAGATTAATGTTCAGGTTATGACGTGAGTGCCCAAGTTATGAGGTTAGTGTCCAAGTTATGAGGTAAGTGTTGAGGTTGTGATGTTAGTGTTCTGGTTGATAATAGTGTTCAGGTAATGAGGTTGGTTATGAGTAAGCGTTAAGGTTATAATGTTATTGCTAAGATTATAAGACGGTGTTCAGATAATATGGTTAGCGTTCAGGTTGCGAGGTTAGTTTTCAGGTTATGACGTTAGTGTTCAGGTTATGAGGTTAGTGTTTGGATTATGAGGTTAGTGTTTAGATTATGAGGTTTGTGTGCAGGCTATACACGTTAGTGTTGAGGAATTTATGAATGTTCAGGTTATGAGGTTGTATGTCCAGATTAAGAGGTTAGTGCTCAGATATGAGGTTAATGTTCCAGTTGTGAGGTTATGTGTTCAAGTCATGAGGTTATTGTTCAGGTTATGAGGTTCAATTTAGTTCACCCGGGAGTGTTCAGGTTAGGAGGTTAATGATCAGGTTGTGAGGATGGTAGTTACGGTTATGACTGACTGAAAAAGATATCCAGCCAGGGATTAACACCCTGCTCTTTTCGAAACTGACAGTGAGATTCATATACTGGTATTGCTCTTTGAACACGAGATTGACCGCTTAACTCTCTCCACGCGGGTATCGACTGCATACGACAAGTTTTTAAAAAATTCTAAAATTCTAAAATTTCAGAATTGTAAATTTTTATGACCATATTTGGAACCAGCATGATAATGCTTGAGTACAAACAAGCCTAGTATTGGTTCAGCAGTTCTTGATACAGCTGTTGATAGTTTGAGAAAATATCTCAAAACTTGGACTTTTTATGTTAAAGCCTATGGCTAGCACGCAGAGTATTAAAGCCCCCTCCGAAGGACGGACTACTCTCATTACCTAATTCTAAATGTATATGAGAGCGGACGGCTGATATACAGATGTTATACCAATAACATGCAATTCTTTGCTTTTAGTACTTTTCTCATTTTGTCCACATTCTGGTGTTGTTGCTCCACGTACGACCACGCATCGTCGACAATTTCAACACTTACATTAATGGCATCCATACCCGTCTCGATGTCATTATCTCAATACGCACAAACAAATCAATCATAACTTGGTTCACACTTCATCATGGTCAAACCAGTCTCTCCTAACTCTAGTTATGTCAAACAGTTGCTTTGATTTACCGTTGTCCCAGATATTTTACGCCATTTGATATAGATATCAAATCCTCTTTATATTAATGTTGATCACCATCAATTACGATGGATGCCATACATCCATGTTTCAAACAAAACAATTTCAACAACACCATCTGCATGTGTGTCATGGTTGATATCTTGGAGAGTGTAATGTATTGTTTATGTAAGTAAAACGGGCTATGATCTTAGAGCGATGAGTTTGAACTGTGAGAATTTCATCTTTTGCTCCTTTATTTTTCTTTTATTATTTCTTTAGCCATTCTGATATGGAAATGATGAGAAACTTTCAGTGATCATGGTAATGTCAATCTCATCTTTAGGTCATTAGAGCCGACAATACTTTATCATGTTTTAAAAGGGAGTCATTTTAAGACCATTGTGATTGCATAATAGTAGTTAAAACCAGACCCTACTTCCGAATTGGACTTCTGCGTTACAGACCCTGTACCTATATTACCCATAGTGAGAGAAACTACTGGGAACAACACACTCTTGGAAACTATGGTGGGCACCGCAGCTCGCACTCGCCGCTCCGCGGCTCGTATTTGCCGCTTGGCGGCACGCTGTCGCCGCTTCGCCGCTGACCCGTCGAATTGGACTATAGGTATTGATTTCAGCATACTTTGAAGAGCCAACCTTTTACGAAATTCCAGAATCATTTGTTATTGTAACAAAATCAAAATAAACTAAAGTTACGAAACGGATGAAAAAATATTTGAAAAAATCCCCGAAAAACAAACCTACAAATAAAAACAACAACATGCACTTATTACATAAACAATGCTATTTTGGTTTTTATTGTGTCCACACTCTTATATAATATTGGTTCTGATAATCGAACCCGAGACTTCCGGGCCAGTAAAATTTTACAGGACCAATGTCTTGTCTATAGCAACCCGGCAAAATTAAGAAAACCGTTTTTGACATTGTTCGCAAAAGGTTAGAAAAGGTTACCAGAAAACGTTTAAATGTCGGGTTATTTAAAGGGTCTATAAAGGTTTTTTAAAACGTTTTCATGACCTTTAGGCCTATATAACCAGACATTTAATGTTATCAAAACGTTTTTACCAAACCAAAACACATATATGCAACGGTACTTGCAACCTGTTTAAAACGTTTTTTAAAACGTTTTATGTTTGCTGGGAAATACACTATAACCAAATGTTTATTTGATTCAAGTTAAGCTCAGTTCCGACTCTCTAAGTTTGATACAAATTATATCTCTTATTAAAAAGGGGAATGTTTATGACAGCGAATATCTCCCATGATTTGGCATTTACTGAAAATGGAAGCTTTTCCCGTAACGTAAGATCTTAATGTATAGGTGAAGCCCGCAAAAATGTGCACCCACCATAATTGACAAGTATTTGAATGACATCAAAAATAACCATTGAATCAAATACTCCACCAATACACATTCACTCTTATAAGAATACTGTGAACTTCACCTTGGGCGATGTTGTAACTTGATTATTTATTTATTTTCAGACTGAGACTAGTTCACGTCCAAATAACAGAGTACACCGCAAAGTTTATTTTCTTTGTAAATTAAAACATATCGAGAAAAATTGGTCAAGATGGTCTACAGGGTTGCTAAAAAAATCAATCCATGGCCATGGATACAGTATGCCTGGGAAAGCGCATCGTCATTTTTCGGTTCATGATGAATTTCAAAGCGCGTGTGTTTTAGTACTAATATATCATGTCTTGCCATTTGAGTTTGTTTAAAGTTGTCATACCAGAAAGCGAGTGGTATAGCAAATATCACAGAATATACACAACAAAGTGATAGAGTTCACGCTTGTCCTTACCGCTGAAACATGGAACAATTTCTGAAGAGGCTCTTGACGGGTTAGCAAAAACCCTTGTCACTTCACACAGCGTTACTCTTTGCGAGCCAACACCGCGCATTCTATGGCACTCGGCGTGGTGAAGGACCCCGTTTGAAGAACCCTGTCCGTGTAAAGCGAGGTGGCCACTCTTGAAGAGCTCACCTAGACCCATTATAGTATCTGCTTACACTCAGAACGTCCTGTAGTCCTAGCAAGACACACCATATCAATGTAATGGCAAAGTGGGCTGGAGATTGTTTCAGCGGGAAACCTGTACGCAATTGCGCCATGTTTTATCGGGGTCCAACCATCAACAAACATGGCTCCAGTTGCAAGTTTTCGCCAACACCTTTCGTTTCCCCTCTATAGTAGAGTATAGATGGAGCGTCATGTTGATTGTATGAGAGTTCTATTTCCGACATAGTGTAAAAACATCAACCTTTTGAAGAAAAGAGCGCGAAATCTGAGAAAATGAAAGCATTGCAAAGGTGTTTCAAACAAGTTGGACCTGGAATAAAACTATGCGGAGTTGAATCTAAAGGAGACCGCACAATCGCGAAACCTAATAGCTCTATCGTTGGAACGAGGCATTTAATTTCACAAGGTGGTTGCGCTGATGTCGATAAAACACGAGTTTACTAAATGGCCCTTCATGCAACAGCTTCGTTTAAATTTCATACTAATAGCCCACAAACTTGTTCTATCATATGTGTGGGGTGAATACCAAACACGTGTAAAGTGTTGTAGAAGATGCTTGTTAAACTTAAGTGAAATTGATAACCGACGTACTAGGACGATTACGGGAAACGGATAGCCGACAATTGAAGCCCCCTTAAACATGTAAACGAGAGAGATAGTGAGTTGATAGCCTGGGCCTGGCGGCTTCCATCAGACAGAATAAGATACGCTCTTATCTTGGCGTAAAAAGAGGAGAGAGATGTAACTAGTAAACTTGTACATGCATGTAGAAGCATGACGGGAAAATATCTTTGTAAAATCTGGTCATTTTATATTGCACATTGGTGGCAAGATTTGGGAAGTGCCTTTTACCATGTTTACGTCTTCAAGTTTCTTCGCCATGCATAATGCCTTTTTTTGTCCAATTCCTTATGAACTACATCATTTCAGACAATATTGCTCAACTTTCGGTTAGTAAATAAACAAAGTTATTGTTGCCTATAGTAGAAGTACCCATGATTATAACAGCGATTTTAAACGGGACATTCCAGAAAATAAGATGTACACCCCTATAGATGTAATACGACGTCACTCATGACAGAGTTCTCATTTAACATGTTTTGAATAAAATTCTGCCCTCCATAAGGTACCACAGGCCAATTCGCACGATAATGAAATAAAGGAGGTGATAGGTATGAATGGTCGAGGAGTTCGGATTTCCGGACTCTTGTCCAGTCATGATTTTTAGAAATCCGGACATTTAAAGTGTGCAAAGGTGGATAAATTCAGCCAAAAATAGTTCAAAATCAGATACTCAATTTGAGATTCCATGATGTTTCATTCATTTATAGACTTTCCACGCCCTGGACTTACATATTGTATACTTGCACTACTTACTACTAGTACTACACTGTAAAAGTCATAGAACACTTGACACTAGTGCTCTGTCTCTGTTTCCAAGATTAGTT
The DNA here is from genome assembly GCF_039555335.1 of Amphiura filiformis. Classification (NCBI taxonomy): domain Eukaryota; kingdom Metazoa; phylum Echinodermata; class Ophiuroidea; order Amphilepidida; family Amphiuridae; genus Amphiura; species Amphiura filiformis. Next base: position 65,194,671 of record NC_092632.1, on the reverse strand, counting down.
ATGAAAAGATTTCTGCATATCCATACTAAAATTTGCGCAAATTTGCTCAAAAGTTTTCGCAAATGTTGTGAAATATTTCCAGAAATTGGCAAATGTACCGTAATTTTGAAGTAAAATAATTTGGGTCTCTTTTTTCGTCAAATTAGGTATATTTTGGTTTCGAAAATACCAGCTATACATCCCCACACCCCCGGGACAAAAAATACATCACTTGACATATAATCTGTGAATGTATGAGGGCCATGTCAAACGATTATGATATAGCAAGTACACACCGTCCAACCTCCTTAAGTAAGTTAATTATTGCACGGAGGCCCAGGACATGGAAAGCATACTAGTGGATATTTCTCTGTGTGTAAACAAATAAACCGTACAAATTCGAGGCATGACCATTGGCAATACATCAAGGCCACCCCACGTGCATGTACATGAATGACATACATCCTGCCTTTAAGGCGATATAATACCCCGATTTTCATCAGTACCCCTCTTCTTTTTTTTTTCTTGCAAATTTATTAAGTACATATATATGTTTATCACCTCATGTCCTGAACTTATAAAATATATCTACATATAAAGTGACTTTCAACCATTTTAGTAAGTCATTTTAACCCTATATATTTTTTGTTTACTGTAACCTAGTAACTCAGATCTGTGTTTCATAACAAACCATAATTTATTCTTTTCAAAATGTTCAAGTAGGGTACATGAATAGAATACATTAAATCCTTTGTTATACTCTCTATAGAAAATCTATAGTGGTGCATGCAAAATACCTACCATGATATAACACTGAATAAATTAAATACACACTTATACAATAGATGCATAGTCATTAGTTGTTAGGAGAAGAAAAGGCTATTAGGTCACCGTATGTCAGGTTATAGGTCAATTGGTTCAGGTCAAATTTAAGCATCAATTTTGAATACACATGTGAGAGTCTGTGATATCATATGAGGCATAATTTTGATATTCTGTCTTTAACTGGATATATATCGAGAAGTGCATGGTGGATATACTAATATACCTTGGGATGTAAATGGTGAGTACAATTTAGAATGCCTAGTTGAGACGGATTTCACAAATAAATATAAAATAGTTACCAAAATCACAAAAGGTAAGCTTACGGAAAACTACCCAATATGGTTGTATAGGTGACAAGAAATACAATTTTTTTCATCATTGCTGTAGTATGGTTGTGGTAACCTGTTACCTGTGGCTTAATTAAGTTTCAGTGAAATAATGTCGCAAGTTAAAAATACAAAATATAGCTCAACATTGAAAATAGAAGCATTTTAACCAGTTCCTTTTTTGATAGTTGTGGAGCACCAAGTTCATGAAGTCATAAAAGAAATCAGGAACCACTTATTCCCATTTTACATATCAACTTTATTTCCCTAATGTGTTAGCAACACATATCCAAAATTTTAACGAAATCCGTTGATAGTAAGCTTTCCAAAATGAAGTGAATTTAAATCATCAGTGATGTACCTCCTTTTGGCTTCTATCTGTAAAAAGCATGTAAGCTACATTGATACCGATACCACCAATAAAACGAGAAGATTTGCCCCTTCATTTTGCATACCACTTTGTCCAATTTTGTTTTGTAATTTCTTCACAAAATGCAAAAAAATGCAAAAAAAATCAATGGGTGTAGTACCCCCTTAAAGCCATAATGTACCATTTTCGTCAAATTTGAATTTATTTTTTACCAACAATGATGAAATAAATATTAGTAATATTTGTCTGGAAGGGGTTCTGCCCATTTTAAGGCAAAAGGATATTGATAAAACGAAAATTTCTGAGTGAGTTTTCATTTTGCTCACGGTGTGAATAAGTTTCAAAGTTTCAAATAATTCTCTCTCTCCACTGGTTATCATGAGAAATTTAATGTAGTTGCGTCATTAATTTCAAAAAATTAATATGAATCAAAGTTACTCTGTTGTCCTAACTACTTAGACGTCAGGAACATGCAACATCATTTAAATTTTATTACAAATTTAAAATTCGAAAAAAGGAGTACTAACAAAAACAAAACGTTTCAAATTAGTATGACTTTGTGAATGAAAACATCAATTGGGTTATTCCATTTAAAATCTACACTACCCCTGTGGAAGATTTTTGGAAATATCTTCCACAGGGGGAGTATGAATTTTAAATGGAATTAGCACATTAGGCAGCTCCATTTGAATTTCATACACCCTCTGAGAAAGATTCAACCTGAATCTTCCACAGAGAGAGGGTGAGTTTCAAATGGAGCTGCCTAATGTGCCAATTCAATTTAAAATTCATACTCCCTCTGTGGACCATATTTCCACACTCGTCCACAGGGGTAGTGTGGATATTAAACGGAATAGCCCAATTTGCGTCGATTAACCCATTTGTCTAAGTTGTAGATGAGTTCAGTGACCACATATTGCTATGCCTGTGAGCCTATAAGCGCTGATGTCTCCACGGGTCATCCGTAGCCTCCGTTAAGCCAACATTTTAGGCATCATCGGAAGATGTTGAAATTGTTCCCTAGATACTAATGTTCTGTCATCTTTCCTTCTGAGTTGCTTTGGTTTACATTGTGTTAAGCACGTACTTTACTTGCCTCGTGGTGAAGTTTTGCTGGCAAAACTGCGGGAAGTGATGTTGTGTGGTTCAATTTCAACGCTCTATCTAAACCAAAATAAATCCTCGTTCACGTCTTTATTTTCAAAGAGTGTTTTCCCAACAGACGTCGGCGTACATTACACTATGGACCACAATGGCCTCATCCCAATGGCATAGTTCAATAACCCCAATTAAACAATCATAGTGCAAAATTTGACCTCAAGTTTCAGAGTATGAGTTTTTGTACCCAAATTTTCAAAGGTCATTCAATGAATTTGCAAGTGTATTGGGGTTAAAGAACTGTGCCTTGATAGATGAGCATGTTGTGGATCCTAGTGTTACCCTATCTACTGCAGGCATATCATCATTGCATAAGCTGAGGAAACAAGCTATTTGTCATGTTTGTGTGAAACTGGAAAATCCAGACTTTCAAAGTGTCTAAATACGACAAAAATCCAGTATAAAATAGTTCACAATTGAAAATCCTAAATTTGAGATGCTCATTTTTGGACAATTCCATAATTTTGTATAGCCTATACATGATATTGCATTTTCATGCAAGCCTTTTGCTGGTAATGGGGTCTTTGGTTGACAGCGATGGTGAAAAGGGGGTTCTTAATAGCCCTACATACGCGTCACCTCCAAAGTGGGAGTGCCCCCCGGATTTCAGCACATCACGTCAAAGCTCCCATTGGGCGCCCCATTCCTTTTTTAAAGGAATTTTTATTATATTAGCAACTGGAATTCCAGTCGTTTTCAGGAAGAAAACCTGGAAATTTAGACATTTCTTTTATTGAAAATTTACTTTTCTATATGTGCACCTATAACTCAATAAAGTAATACTATAGACGTATAGTTCTAGAGTGCATGGACTGAAAAGACCGACGATAATGCGGTAACTGAAGAAAGCCTACTTCAGTCACGCCAAATTCGCCAAAACAACTTTATACTTCTGATTTCAGCATAGTTTTGGTTTTTAATTTATGCTGGTTTTATGACGGATAATTACTTCGCATCGGTCAAGACGTAATATATTCCAGAATAGTATAGTCGACTCAGGGGCTATTTTAACGTGTCTCACTGTCACGTTCGTGCAATGAGATAAAAGTGTTGATGAAGTAGAGTGCGTTTCAAAAAGTGACATGTCGCGCTCCCCCGGAGACAGGGTGCATCTTCAGTTTCGTAAATACGACAAGCCTGACTTTAGTGGTGAGAAAATGCATTGACTCTTGATTCAGAAGCAAGGCTCATTTGTTTCAAAAATGCCCAATGACCATCCCCATTTTCACAGCCTAAATTTGTGCGTGTTCCGACGGATCTGCACTCGACCGGCCTATAGGTCAGTGGACTGAAAAGACCGCGACGATGATGGGGTAATCTGAAGAAAGGCCTACTTCAGTCACTCTAAAACAACTTCTGATTTCAGCATAGTTTCGGTTTGTAATTTGTGCTATATGGTTTTATGACATATAATTACTTCGCATTGGTCAAGATGTAATGTATAATAGGTCCAGAGTGGACTGAAAAGACCGCGTCGATGATGGGGTAATCTGAAAAAAAAAGCCTATACGTCAGTTACGCTAAATATTTCAGCATTGTTTTTTGGTTTGTTTAAGTAATTTGGGGTTTAAGACGGATAATTACTTCGCATCGGTCAAACATTTCACCAACAAATTTAGGCTGTGAAAATGGGGATGGTCATTGGGCATTTTTGAAACAAATGAGCCTTGCTTCTGAATCAAGAGTCAATGCATTTTCTCACCACTAAAGTCAGGCTTGTCGTATATACAAAACTGAAGATGCACCCTGTCTCCGGGGGAGCGCGACATGTCACTTTTCGCACCAAAACTGTAATTTGTTACCTTATTTTGCGATGCAAAATTTTTCGAATTAGCAAAAAAAAACCTCTTAAAACGAAAGAAACACAAGGCACCATATGGCGTAAAGTCCGGGGGATTACGGGGGAGTAAATCCCCCAATAATTTGATAAGGGGGATGGTCCATACAATCATCCCCCAATGTTGACACCTGTATGTGGGTTTCTGACCAAACTTATCTCATATTTGACCACTATATCAAGTGTGAATTGTAGCGAATTTCTTCCACTTTTGCACCAAATTTAACCATTTCATTCACTACTTCAAGACAATTTTTCCAACCCCATCATGTACAAGAAATCTACACCACATGCAAGTGACGTGACCATTTTTGTCTTCACAGGAGACAGGAGAACTATACTCCTAAGAAAGACCCATAAAAAGATCTTAGAGCACTCTGAAGACGTGTCAAGTTCTACAACTCGTGTAAAAAACCTTTATTGGTTCTACACAATGTTCTTAAATTTTCACGAATTCCCTATTTTGAATTTGAAGGTTGGGGAACCTCCTTCGACCCCAAAGTTATTAAAAATTTAGAACCCTTTGGAGAACCAAAAATATGCTAAATGACTTTCAGAAAACAGAAAAATGTTTATCAGAGGGTCTTAAGATCCTTTTATGGTTCCTCTTGCTTATTAGTCGGGGTGTTTACATTTGTTTGTGCGTTTGTTTGTATGTTTGTTTTTTGTTTGTTCCCATTCTTTTTTAACTTGTTGGTTAAACAAACTTTTTCGCGCGTATTATTTCACATTGACCATAATTTATATGCGTACAGACCATCACTCATACATCGTAGCATCATCCATTCCGAATTTGCTCCTAGATCCATCCCGATTTATTTTCAACTTGTTGGTATATTATAAACATGTCTGTTCACCATGAACTAATTATAGATAAGAAACGTGGATGTCTTCTTTTGATAATAAACTGAAAGTATAACTTTCTCAATAAATTCATCAGGCGGAAGAAAAAACAAGCACACACGCTCGCATCATCTATGTATTTATACCTTTTTGCCGCGGTCATCGGCGGTGTACTTTTCTTCTGATACCCTAATATAAATTGTGTGTATCGCAAAACGCCTGTCGGCAGAGTTTTATGCCAAGGATTGGATCAACTTATACCATCGCGTAGAGCAAATATTTAGGGTTGTTTTATTGATTCAGTTTGGACTTGTGGAAAAGATCGGGCATGGTGAAATATACAGATCCTTATCAACAGGTGACGGGCTATATTATAATGAAAATCGCACCCTAAAGGCAGCATTAACAACTACTTGGATGAATGAAAGCAAATTTCCTCCCTCACATCACTCCCCTTTTTATACCCTTGTAAGATTAGCCTAAAGTTTGCTTGTTTCATCTAGCTTAAGATATATGAACTAAAAGGCTTTACTGTGCAGTGGGTATAGTTTAGTTAAGCATTATTATTTTAAGTCCAGAGTACTGAGTAGGTATACACTTGTGATTTTACCTTAAGCGAGATGTAAAATACACCGTTCACTTCTATGGCGCCCAAGCTGCGTGTCCTTCTAATGAGAATTGCATATATCAAATTGTATTGACGATCAACAAAGTAATGCCTTTTTTTTCTTTGCTCATATTTTATTATTATTGGATATATCACAAATGAAATTAAGGTTTAAAGTAAGTCGCGTTTGGCCGTAAGGAGTGAGGCCTTTGCACTTTTAGTATTCATTTTTATTCTTGATAAAATAATAATTATCCGTCTTTTTGTTACACTATAAAGTAAGTTAAGTACAGTACCTCCTTGTTAAAACGCGTGCTAATTTGGTGCAATCTGGTGCATGTATGTATGTATGTATGTGAAAACCTCCGTTTATCCATCAAGTTCTGTACTTCACCGTGGACAATCAATACAGCTATATGTATAATTCTTTTTTGAAAAATTTCAAGTACTTTGAACATTTGACAGGCTTATCATTATAACTTTACATGTGCTTCAAACCGCTTTAGTTCTGTAAACCCACTTGAAGAAAGGGCCCAGATCATGAGCAGATAATTGGTGTATTGTATTAGGTATTACAACTTTTTTCACCCGAAGTGAATTACAAGAGCCTTTGTGATTGGCTAGGACAGCGAGCAGCCTGCGGCATATGTGAGGGCGGTTCCGATTGGCTGGCTTATCCAAACTTTGGGCGGTCGTACTGGTTTAGGTGACAGGTGATATACTGTGTATAGTAAATCGTGACTTGGGGTCGCCCAAACCAACTCCGATTACTTACCAACACACATTAGCGGGTTAGCTCAAGTTGAAAGTCCACGTGAAAGTGTTCACTCTTGAATTACCACTACTGCTGTTACACACGCATATAGTTTTCTCCCTAATGCTGTGATTTCATATCTAAGTTGAAATATTTGTGTGGATTCATGTATAGACACAAAATGGTACAGAAGATGATGGAACGTGGTAAAGATGTTAACCACATCATACCTGCTGCTAAAAATCCGTTTTCTATCGATAGCATGTTAGCAACTCCAGTCGCTAACACAGCAACAGTAGAACCGATGCAACACCTTCAATCTGCTAAAACAATGGGACATTTTGAAGAGACCAATATCTCTGAGGTTGATTCAAAAACTTACTCTGAAACCATCGACGATGATGTGAAGTCTCCTGCTGATTCTGAACATCCTGAAGATGACAGTAGCGAACAGGAGAGTAAAGAAAAGCCGGAATCTGACGGTGAAAAAGACTCAAAAGACGGTGCCAATTCGACAGGTAGTAGCAGCACGCCAACACCGCGCAACAAGTACGGTGAGAAGCCTCCGTTTAGTTACAATGCTTTGATCATGATGGCAATAAGATCGAGTCCAGAAAAAAGACTAACTCTTAATGGAATCTACGAGTACATCATGACTAACTTTCCTTACTATCGTGAAAATAAGCAAGGTTGGCAGAATTCTATTCGTCACAATCTAAGTTTGAACAAATGCTTTGTAAAAGTTCCCCGTCATTACGACGATCCCGGTAAGGGTAACTATTGGATGCTGGATCCATCTAGTGACGATGTCTTCATCGGAGGAACAACTGGTAAACTTAGGCGAAGATCCACCGCTGCTTCCAGGAATCGTCTTGCCCAATTGAAGCGTAGTGCCGGCGCCTTACTACCAAATGGTTTTCATTTACCAATGAGGACAGATAAACCATACCCATTTTACTGGCCAAATGGCTTGCCAACCGGACCAATGTTTCCGTACCCACACCATCCCATCTCACCTTTATCAATGGACAGACCACCATTACCGGGAGATCGTCTTCATCCATCTGCATCTCATTGCGAGACTTTATTAGCGGCCACTGCACCTCTTCCCAAACCTGTACCTGGACACAGTTTTAGCGTAGATCGACTTCTCGGACTTGACTCTCAATCGTCGGCATACGCCGTACGAGCGGCAGCCATGGCTGCTGCTGCCGCGGGACTTTCGCCGACATCAGGTAATCATCCAGCGGTAAGCATTTGTGGACGCTTGAATTCACCGTGTAGTATATCTAGTTCAGAACCGCATAGTCCAACTCCTGGTTGTTGTTATCCAAGACTAACCTATTCTCAACCACCTCTGACTAGCCAATATGCTGACTTGTATCCAGGACTACATTCATTACATGGTGTGCCTGTTTTACCACCGAATATGTTTCCTATGTCAGCGGCATTTGCACAAACACAACCTATACCAGGCAAGTAATATTGTATCTAAATGCCTAGCTCCCCAAGTGATTGAAAGCAAAAACCTCCGTGAGTGCTGCTCTGTGAGACATTCAACATGATGAACTTCTTTGTCAAAACTGTAATGTAGACCAAAACTATGTGTAAATGGGCACAATATGTGTAATAATGGTTAATTAATTAAATTCATGGTATAGTAAGTTTAAAGTTATCAAAATATGGTAAAAGTCATACTTAAATTTGTGGTGTATCAGGCTGCACCGCTCATTAACTCTCCTAATTACTACTGGTATGCATGATTGGAATGAAGTGTTGGTTTTAATTGACAGAAATGTCTGTCAATTTTAATCGTTCGTTAACTCTTTTGAACAAAAAATGATCACAAACTTTCAAATTTTGATGTTTAAAAGTGTCAAAAAATGCTGGTTTCAAAGTGTTCTTTTTCAGAATGTTACTAGTATGCTCAACTTTAAAATCAAAATTTGGTCAGTCTCATCCAGAATTTAGAATGGTTTAAAATTAATTTGGCATGAAACACTTCAATTTAAAATTAATTTGGCATGAAACACTTTAATTTAAAGTTATTTAGTTTCTTTTAATTAAGATTTCAAATTCTATTTATACATGTCTAAGTATAATTATAAAGAGCTATCTATAATTCTACAAAATAGGAAAAGATTGAATTATGATCTGTGGTGTTTTGTTTCTTTGATTCGTGCATTTGTGGTGCCATAAATGTTGTTTGGGATTAATGTTTGTATACCATGTATACTGACTTCCAAAAGTACCATAATTATTAATATTCAGCATGATGTGAAAGTTTCGTAAAACACCACAGCTCTCTTGTACGTACGATGGGAGTTTTTCATTCATTTCGCTAAAACACAATGTATGTTTACTTGTTTTCTTCTTATAATCACATGGATATGAAGAATTTGCAGTGAAAAGTTGACTTTCGTGCTTCAAAATGTATTCAAAAAATCATGAACCTTTTCATACAATTGAATACAATTATTGTACGTTCCTTTAATACAAGTTTACAACAATATTATTCATGAGACTTGATTGTATTTCAACATGTTTTGAACAGTTTATAGATTATCAGGGGTCCAAAACGACATGGGAACTTACGACAGATTGGCATACATATTGTTTTTGTTTTGTTTTTCAAGAAAGTAAAGTTTCGTATTATATTCGTAATATTCTTCAATTGGGGAGAAATGAGAAATTGTGTTTAAAGCACCAAAGAAAGACAACAGAAAAAGGAGTACAGTCAGTATCAGTCATTATATTATAGATATATTATAGCCATGCAAATTTGTTGGTATAATTCTGAAGTTAGCATCATGGTAATTATGTGTGACCGTGTTTAGGATATGATGCGATACAAAACGAAATTTTCAAATCAGTTGGATCATGTTTAAACGTGCAATATAAAATTACAGACAGTTGATGTGAATGTATATTTATGTATATATATTTGTATTAGATTTCATAAAGCCAAGTTTAGCAATACAGTTAAGCTTACTATCATGAATACGAATAAAGAGATGATTGATAACTATATTTAATACTAATACGGTATACACTGCGCCCTGCAAATTTGTCACAACAAACAAAGTAGCTAATTTATAACAAATTTGTCACAATTATTGGAAAATACTTGACAAAGAACCAAGCCGATCAATGACCCTCCAAAACCTGGTCATTTTGGATACTTATTCAGGCGCAGAAATATGCAAGTACCAAAGCTATGAATTCAATACCTCATCCTTTTCACACCATTCAAAAGAAGAGAAGCGATGCTTCTACTTTCCTTAAGTTGTATTACATTTCTTGTTCATATTGTGTACCAAAATTCGTTGTAACAGAAATCAAACCGTTTAAGAGCTTTCGCCGCCATTTTGCCATTCATTATTTTCAATTAAACGTATCAAGTGTAATTCGGGTGAAATTTTACACTGCAAATGCATAATTCATAATGCATTTTATTTGATGAATGATTGTAAGTACCCGTGAACGTTTAACCTGATATGCGTTTTAAGTACATGGACTGTTTTATATCATTGACTTTTTACGGTACATGAAAAAAGCAGGTAACATGGTATAGCAATGCCGAGTTGATTGAATGCATTTTGTAATGTTCTGGGCGTAAATGAAGATGTTATCTTAAACGTCTGTGTATCAATGATATGTTTCTTATGTTGCTTACACTTTAAATGAAAGTGTTTAGGGTTTCTGTAAAACTTTTTGAACACTTCTAGGCGTTTAATTTTTCATTTACACAGTTAAGGTATAGGACAGTGTCACTGGGCTAAACACCTAAACACCAAAGTAAACACATAGTACACACATAAGAGTATAAACAGAGTATAAACAGTTAACTTGTTTACTTTCAAATTGTTTAGAAAGTAAATGCATAAGTGTTCACTTATAAACATTTGGTGTGTATTTACTTTCTAAACAATTTGAAAAGAAACATGTACATTGAAATACTTTCATGTGTTTACTATTAGTGTGTATGTGTTTACTTTTGTTTTAGGTATCTAGCTCAATAAAACCATCCTATATCGGTAACTTAACTGTGTAAATGAAAAATTAAACGCTTAGAAGTGTTCATAAAGTGTTACAGAAACCCTAAACACTTTAATTTACCGTGTATTTTACATTATACTCTCATAGTTTCAAGGTTCATTTTCCATATTATTTCTCTATTTTGGACCCACAAGAAGAAAAATTGGTCAAAAGAAGAAAGAGTTATCATGATTAATGCTTTTACCAGTGCGTAACATGATAACTATGTCCTAATCCGAAAAGAAAAAGATATATGTGCATCAAAAGAAGCAAAAATTAACCAAACCAGTGCACTCAAAAGTCTTTTAAAGAATGTAGTAAAAGACAAGCTTTCTTGTAAGCTTAAAACTAACAATGATATTTATTTGCAAACATTGTTATGGTCTGGTCACAATAAGTCATGACGACAATGTTTGATGATCCTTGGTGCGTCTCGGGAATTAGTTTTAACTCAACCTTTTTACAGTTTACTTGTTTGAAATGTGTATCTTAGGTTTACTAATGCTATAACTATCGCTTCTTCCATATCAATAGTGTCCAAAAAACCAGTATAACAATAGTAAATACAAATATAAACATTGATATAAAGAATGCTTTCACTCTTGCTTGTCATTTTCGGATCCGATAAATTACACATCAGTAAATTGTGGATTATGGAACAATTGTGTTTGTAGATTCTTTCTTCCTTAAAAGTGAAAGCGTAAGATATGTGTTTGAAGGCTTTAGAGTAAGTATTTACAAACTGTACTCCTAATAATATGGTATACAAACTCCAGGGCGATAATTCACAAGTTTGCAAACAAATGTCGCGATAGAGAGGTGTTTCAACATCTTTAGAAACATATCGTTCCCATACTTGTATTTCTTGTATCAATCAATACGCCCATGACTGTATGGTTGTGGTATTTATAAATAGTCCTGTTTCAACTAATACAGATCTATTGAAAATAAGAAGAAAATGAAAATATATTGTTACATCGGTTAAAGAATTTGAGTGCTTGTTATGAAAATGTTGTAAGTTTAGCTTGGTCAAACAAAGATTTGAAGATGTAACAAAGGAAACAACATCAGCTTTTAAAAAGGACTTAGTCCTGGTGTTACAACAAATAACTAACATGTAGACAATCATTGGATTGGATACTCATAGATTGTTATTGTAAAATATATTGTATATTAGATTTATCATGTTTATATATAAAAATGAAACAAAATGTGTGCATATGAAATGACTAACATTAAAAGGAATTTAACAGTAAATATCGAAATGGTGTTTGTGTTGTTTGCTTCATTGCTTGCTTAGTTCTGGTGGTTTTCCCGAACCACGACAGCTTTCCATATCGTCACCCTCATAACCAATGTGCCTAAGTCATTTTTACATGTTTCTCATTTGCAATTTGATTTTCTGAGTAATAAACCCATAATTAACCAAATTTCCAGCCGCATTCTTCATTAACTTGTGGAATACATCAGATGCATTCCACAAGTTAATGAAGAATGCGGCTGGAAATTTGATTAATTTTGGGTTTATTACTCAGAAAATCAAAATTGCAAATGAGAAACATGTTATAATGACTTAGGCACTTTGGTTATGAGGGTGACGATATCCTCCTGTCCTGCATACCGTTCCCAGATCAAATGCTTCCAGTTCAGTGTCCTGCTTGAGTACATCTACATGTAAGGGGTGGTATACCAGGGTTTCTTATTCCATTGTTTCCCTTCTTCCTCTGATCTGATCTGCTCTGAGAGTCTTGGAAGATTCCAATGGATGATATACACTGTCCTAAGTATTCGAGTGTAACAGCCGTCCAGCTCTTTAGATAGTTTGGGAGTTGTTTCTTCTTAATGCCCAGTATCTACTTTAAACTGCCCTGTTTACAAAGAAGTATCTAACAATATATAGCCCATACTTTTTTCTTGAATAAATGTTGTTAGATAATTGAAACTTTCATCTATTTAAAGAAAATACTGTTTGATTGCTTTCAATTTGAAACTGTCTTGAACTCTTTGATTTCTTTCAATTTGAAAGCAATCAAAAAGTATTTTCTCTATAAGCAGCCCCGAAAAGACCTAAAAACTTCCCGGGGTATTCAAGTATGGTTTGAGTAGGGGTGAGAGAATTTGAAGTTGAAAATTTGAAGTGGACCCATCAATATACCACATTTTTCAAGAACTTTGGACCCATTGGTATGCCAAAAGTCAAGAAAGTTCGGCCATATTGTCAATTGTCTCAATCTTTACATTTTTTCCCAAATATTTTGGGGAAATGTCAAAATAATTTGGTTATTGTGTTTCGTGAAAGATTGGACCTACACTCCTGCGCAGAGTATACCCCAACATGAAGTTTCAGTGTAATGCATTATGCGTGCATGCACACCCTAAATCACACTTAGCCTATTTTTGAGAGCAACCTTAACTTGCATATATAATAAGCCAAATCATGAAAAAAATTACTTTTGGTTTGAAAATTACTAATTATTATAAATATTTTAAGCTGACAATAATTTTGAAAGTGGCTAGAAAAAGGTAAGAGAAGATCGGATTTATAAGCTTCCTGTATTATTGCGTAAACAAACATGAAACTTTTTGAAACATTATGGACCGACAATTATTTTAAGATTAGGTGGGGAACAAAAACAATTATATTTGAAACCACTATCAATAAGAGTTTATAGAAATTCTATAGGCCTAACACGTGCACTTGTCGTAGCTTTCCCGGATCTGTGGTTTGATGGACCTACTTTACTCTAATACCATGCTCTATAACCATAACCAGCAAAAACCATCACAAAATGGTAATCGATCAACGCAATGAATAATACGCGTGACGGTGTGATCATCTTATCATGAAATTACACATCGCGAATTAAGCTACATTGATGAGATCAGATAATGGACTTGATAAGTGATATTATCCCGTGTCGACATTCTTGTCTTTTTGAGCTAATTGCGATATACAATGTCCCTTACCCGGGGGTCCCTTACCATCATGGTATGAGATGAAGCTATAATCAAAATTCTTTGTACTTCATTGATTTGTTGGCCTATCTCATCGATGCATCCTCTAAAAGTTATACAAGCTGATGTCTCACAAGATCAAGAATTGACTTAAATTATAGTAAGGTAAAATTATTTTATTCTTTACGCACAGTTGGTGTATATTTCTAATGCTTGTGCATGAAGTTCATACTTTGGAATACAATGGTATAGGGGAAATTTTGTGTTTTGCGGTGCCTTATCACGCCATGTCACACCCTTCTCCAGTCAAACCAACTAGGCATCCATGCGTTCATGTCGTATTTGTCTTGTCTTGTCTTGTACTGGTACTACACAACACCCCCCAAAATTGGGAGTCAACCGGGTATATAGGGTACTTGATTTGGTTCTTGATTTGGTTCGATTTGCCTATGTCATGTATGTGATTAGTCAGGCTCACTAGGCAAATCGAACCAAATACGACATGAACACGGATGTCTAAAAAGCCAGGCTAAAAAGCCTGTTAATCCTAGCACTATACCCATAGATATGCACTTCACCACTGAACATGCTGAATTAACGGCATGATGCAGTCATGTCTACAGTAGAATTCATCTCGACCTTTGCAGGACTTAAACCCCATTAAAAGCTATTAAACCAAGATAACACTCATAGAAGCAGCTCAACTGATTAAATCAGATCTTCTCTGGTTGTGCACAAGTGTCTGTTTTCAATGTGCGACATCGCAATAAAGCTGATATTATAGCTTCAGTTGGGTAACCGATTATAAAGGAAACGAAAGGAAACAATGGTATGTGTAGCTTTGTTCACGAAATGAGACAAAGACCTGCTTTTTGTTAACCAGCATTCTTCAAAATGAGCAACATAATGAATGTTGACTTAAAACGGTTTGGAAATAATTTCTTCATATTTTTGGTGTTATCTGTCGTTTACATATCCTTCCTAAAACACAAAAGTGCGACCCTCTCCAAACATCTAAATTAGCTAAAAATTTAGGACATGTTACAAAACTATATTTTCTAGAACCTATTTAGAATAGTTAAAATGTAGCTTATGTACCGTTTTTGTGGCATCCTTCAGAAGTGAGCGGTCCGATACCAATATTTTCGGTCAAATCTCCATTCAATTAACACGGGGAGTTGGCTAGCTATGCCTTGCCCTCACTCATATTTTACAAAAGTGCGACTATTTCTGAACATCTAACCTAGCTGTAATTTTAGGTCATGTTAGAGAAATATATTTGCTAGAAGTTTGGAGAATAGCTAAAATATTGGCTGGTTATTTTTCACACAGTGATGTTAACTAGGCAAGTGCCCATTCTTCCAACGTACATCATTTTTAGAGGTCACGCGTCAATGGTGAGAGCACTGTGTATTGTGTATAGGAAAACGGACAGTAACTGCAGTATGGCATGTGAATATCTAATAAATGCGTGCTGCAATTTTACGGAGCTGAGATAACTGGCAGCGAAAATGCCGGAGCTGTCCCGTATTATTTTAGGCTTACCGTAAGCAATACTTGATACGCCATATTCTTACAATAATTTAGCTTGTTTTACCGAGTTTCGGCAACTTCGATGCCGGAAATTATCGAAAATTTTCAGCACATCATGGCAGTACAGTTTGTTCTGTTTCGACAGGTACTAGTAACTATACCACCTTTCGATGTCATTCTGCACCAGCATGCTTATAATAATGTTATAGGCTTTTTAGCCTGACTTGAGCATTTTATTTGAGCTTGGTCCCACCAGGACGCAAGTGTGTCTCCACACGGATTGACCGTTTAAACAAACAAACTAACTAACAAACAAACAAACAACTAGTATGAAACTTAATGTTTCTGACAGTGATGCACCACGAACATTTCAAAAACAAAGTTTTGTTATAAGCCTAAGTCAACCCGATGCACATTTACTCGATCCCGTGTAATCGATATGTACGGCTCAATATTGAGCAACTTTATTAATATCATGATTAAGCAATTGTTTTACGCAGCAAAATTTTACATTTTCTCTAAGAAATTAATAAGGGTTCATGCCGGGATCTTGAATATTAATTTTCTGGAAGATGTGGTCTGAGTTTAACAGTCCATATCCGCATGGTCCATCCCAATTGCCCGATAAGTCGCAGTAGGTCACCTAACACTAAAGTTTTGTTTTACTCACATAATTATTAATGACCAATTAAATTTGAATTATATTGTTTAGTCCTATTTTACCAGTGCAGTGCAGTGATCTGTTTAGGATTTTTTTTTGATCCCGAGAATCCTGGTTTAATCATGAATGCTTTAATATTGTTGTTATAATGATTTTATGATAATGATATTATGATAATGATAATGATAATGATAATGATAATGATAATGATAATGATAATGATAATGATAATGATAATGATAATGATAATGATAATGATAATAATGACGAAAATGATCAGATAATGATAATAATAATCAGTCATATAGTCTGCTTCTGCTGATTGTTTCAAATGTTTGTTGTTGTGTATTTTATTGCGGCAAGTGCGCAACACGCATGACGTCAAAATACAATCGCATCAAAATGCTTATGATATTTTTTAGACTTGAATGAAAGAGTACTGAAAACAATTATGGATATATAAACTCTCAGATTGCAGAATATTTTGTATTTTTATGCTTTCATTGTCGAGAAATGAGTTAATCTGTCAAGCATCGATTTTGGTCTTTTTAACTGTCTTTTGTACTTTCTCTTTAGCACATGCCGTACATGTACATACATGAACAATGACGTTAGCGCGTACGTGTATACACACATTGACATTACGGCATGTTTCATGATGATAATTACAAATCGATTATGAAGATAATAATTAGCGACGAAGATAAATAAATAAATAAATAAATAAATAAATAAATAAATAAATAAATAAATAAATAAATAAATAAATAAATAAATAAATAAATAAATAAATAAATGAATGAATGAATGAATGAATGAATGAATGAATGAATGAATGAATGAATGAATGAATGAATGAATGAATGAATGAATGAATGAATGAATGAATAAATAAATAAATAAATAAATAAATAAATAAATAAATAAATAAATAAATAAATAAATAAATAAATAAATAAATAAATCAGCAATTCTTTGTAGCAATTTTCTACAGAAACAGAGTTACAGAAACCCACTAATGCTCAGTTATTGAAAATATAGATGTTGGTCCATATTTCCCATTGGGATCATGTGTTACAATTAGAAAAGCACACATCAACTGAAAAACAAAGACTTTCTTTTAAAAATAACTAGTTTTTGGTTAACAAAATGTGATTGACTTGAATAAATTGAATGTAAACATTCTATTCATAAATATATGAAAATTGTGTAACATAGTGTAGACCTATAGACGTTTCTTCAAAAGTTTTCAAGATTTTTTGGCACATTAGATGCGGGTATTCTAACTAATCAAGACGTTTTTTACAGAACTTCCCGGTCAAATGATGTGTCAATTGAAATAACCCGCGTTGCATTTATTAATGCAGCCGTCAAAGGGAATCTTGAGCGTCTAATCTTAAACTTACAGGACAAAACCATAGGGTGAAATTTGACCCAATGAGTTTACAGATGCTGTGAATCTTCAACCAAACAACTAATTGCAAAAGTGAATATTTGACTAATCTTTAAGACTTCTTTACCCTCGTGTGGAGTGTTATATATGCTTTTACATAGAACCAGCACTCACAGATCAGGTGAATCTTGAACTAATAATATTTTTAGACAGAAGGTGAATCTTTGCCTAAAATAATTTTTTTGCCAAAAGTAATTTTGAAGGGTGAATCAAGGTGAATGGCTTGAGGAGGGTAGGTTCAAGACTCCCTTTGACGGCTGCATAAAGGTGTGTGGTTTATACCACTGTGATAGGAAGATGTTATCATGCCTGGGTTATCATGTCTACTGCACCATGTGCACTGACAAGGTTCAAAAAAGGTTTCTATATTTTCTAACAGAATTTTATCTTGTAAATACAATATAATAAATGATATCATTCGTTTCAAATTTCTATAATGAGTCACTTTATATAACACAAACTGACAGTAACTAACGTTCACCATCCCTCCCTCCACCCTATATTTGGAACTTTAATTTACCTCATAAATTCTTGTCTGAAAGTTTCTATCGGAAAATACATCGTCAATAAGTCTGTGGTCAAGAGGGCTCTTTTGACCTTAAAAGCATAAATAATTAAAAATAATCATTACTCAAACATGTCAAAGACAAATTTCACACACCTCGACATAAAAACAAATCGCCTAGAACTCTTTAGAGACTATATTGAAAAGAATTGGACAACTGTATTAGCTAAATGGTAATAAATTATTAGTTTGAGACAAACATTATATACATACGTAGTTTTAGAGTTCACATATGTCGTCATTTTGACCTACTTCAAACACACCGTACGGTTTCTATCGTGTTGCGTTTTTAAAAGGCTGACAGTAAAAGAAGTAAAAAGGGAATACTATAACTTCAAATGTAGGTCGCTTGTATGACTTGTGGCGTTATTAACAAGATGTTAGGGAGAGAGTGATAATCCAGATCAAGAAGTTATGACAGTTACCAAGCGGTCAGCAGAAAAGTGAGCAATAAAGTCTTCCGAATTACATGATGGGAAATCAGCTTGATTCGTGATGTTTTCCGAGGTTTCCGTGAAGTATATTGTCTGCAATAGGTGTGTTCAGTATCGGGAAGGCTTGATATGATTCCTATACACTCTTAATATAGGCCCTAGGTATGCAGTTCGTGTCATGAACAAGCAGTTTGAACACCTCGTGGCTAAACACACCCACCCAATCTACACAGAAAGGTAGCGAAAAAAAAGAAGACAGAAGTTATATTAAATGTTTCGATCCCACAAATTAATTTATGCAATAACATTTCATTTAAACTTGTAAAGAGTACAATAACGAAGGGCTACTGTTTAAAAAAATCCTTTGTTACTTTGAAGCTGACAGGTAGACGGCACAACATCGTGTTTTCAATCTGTGATAACTAAAAATAAGTTTGATTTCAAAGAAGTATAACTTATTTCGATATTTTAAGGTATTGTCTGTGGTGGCCAGGACTCGGAAACGAGTGGAGGTCATGGAGAATGCACACCTTACACCTGGAGAGACCACGTATCTGCTCTTGTCTCGGATAAAATAACTTCATCATCGAACTATTTCATGATAAACAATAAATTATTGTTGTATTTTATGCATTTTGTTTTGTTTAATTTCAATATTTTGATGTATTGGACTTGTTCAACTAAGGTCACTAATCGGTTCAAGTTCAAGTTCATGTTATAACTCTAAAATAAAATTAATGATCGTCAGATGCAATAATATTTGGTTCATAAAATGAGCTCTCACCTCGACCTCCTTCGAGATATAGCCCTTGTTTTCTTCATTAAATTTTACAGCAATGCAGCACGTCAGTAGGTTTGCCTCCATATATCAGTATATAATACTTTGTAATAAATGTCTTATGTGTTTTTAATGACCAACCCTTAAAATTTGGCTCAAAACTTCTACAAAGAACTTCCTAATGTGTTCAAAGTTGAATGTCATAATAGATCCATGGAGATTGTTCTTACGATCTGTCCTCACCACAGAATTCTGTGGTCCTCACAAAACGTCAAATCATCCTAATTTTCTTCGTTAAAATATAACTGAAGATACGGTGATATATTCGTACTTTTTCATCAACAATACCAAGGTATACATGATATGTGATTCGCTTGAGGTCCTGTGTCACAACCTGGGGTACCTTTGTGTTACATAGTAAAAAAATTAAATGTTTCAAACATTTTACCTACACGTCTCATTTGAAGTGGTTCATCCTCCTGAACATTTTGACACCTTTTTTTTGTTTGTTATGGAAATCGGTTAAAAAAATGAGAGAGTGCGGGCAAAAACAATCGCAAAGTAGGTGGGATTTAACCCCACCTCTTTTTTCCACATTTACAATCATTCTGAGCAAGTATTAGTCTTTTAAATGACCTTCTGTATTTATTTACTTAGTTTAGATGTCTGGGAGTTCATTCAGACATTTTTTCACTAGATTCAAATTTTTAATGGGGGTTTTAGATCAAATTTACGATACGAATCCCTCCTCCTAATCATCCTCCTCCTAATCCTCAACCACCCTTGGCACATTTCATGCCAAACGTCATAAGAAAATAATTAAAAATTATTTTAAAACAGGATAAAAACATAAGTAATATAGAATAAATTAGCCTCAATTTAAGACCTAATTGAATCTTTTAAGTGAAGGAATACTCAAGCGACACTGTTTTGAAGTTCAAGCTGCACATCAAAATGTAACAAAACCACCTTTTTGGGTACCCCAGTGTATGACACAGGATCTTGAATGAATATACAGGTTCCTATATAATGCAACAATTGGCTTCTAAGCAGGTTGTCAAAATGATCGCTACGAAACTTTAAAAGATTATGAGCATATGGTTGACCCAAGAACGGGCAAGAATGAAGTTTGATGGTAGCTTGTTCAAACTTTTTCATTTTCACATGCTTATTATCGAATTGTTACGGTATATAATTTAATGGATCCAAATAGGGATAACACTGCATGTTAGAGAGAAACATAATATATTTCTACGGATTAAACAATTTGCATGTACAATCGTCTGCCTATGATCCTGTGTCTTATACTGGGGTACTAAAAAAGGTGGCTTTGTTACATTTTTGATGTGCAGCCTGTATTTCAAAACACTGTCTCTTGAGTATTCCTTCACTTTGAAGATTCAGTTAGGTCTTAAATTGAGGCTAATTTATTCTATATTACTCGTGTTTTTAACCTGTTTTAAAATCATTTTCAATTATTTTCTTATGAAGTTTGGCATGAAATGTGCCAAGGGTGGCTGAGGATTAGGGGGAGGAGGATTAGGGGGAGGGATTCATTTCGTAAATTTGATTTAAAACCCCCATTAAAAGTCTGAATCTAGTAAAAAAAATGTCTAAATGAACTCCCAGACATCTAAACCAAGTAAATAAATACAAAAGTTCATTTAAAAGACCAATACTTGCTCAGAAATGATTGTAAACGTGGAAAAAAGAGCTAGGGTTACATCCTCCCTACTTTGTGATTGTTTTTGCCCGCACTCTGTCATCTTTTAACCGATTTCAATAAAAAAAGGTGTCAAAATGCTCAGGAGGATGAACCACTTCAAATGAGATGTGAAGGTACAATGTTTGAACCATTTCATTTTTTCACTATGTAACACAAAGGTACCCCAGGTTGTGACACAGGACCCTATACACAAGAGTTGTTTGTTTGTTTGTTTGTTTCTTTCTTTCTTTGTTTCTTTCTTTCTTTCTTTCTTTCTTTTTCTTTCTTTCTTTCTTTCTTTCTTTCTTTCTTTCTTTCTTTCTTTCTTTCTTTCTTTCTTTCTTTCTTTCTTTCTTTCTTTCTTTCTTTCTTTCTTTCTTTCTTTCTTTCTTTCTTTCTTTCTTTCTTTCTTTTTTGCCATAAATCCATGTTGCTCTTGATGTAACCATAAAGTCGCAGAGGTTACACAGCAAAAACAATATACTACATGTACGATTTCCACAATTTCAGTGCCATTCATAACATTTGAATAATGCGCTTTTCTCAAATTCATCCGTCCTTTCCTGCTGTCGACATTTCTATGTCGTCGTCGCAGACGATCATAATGCGTGATGAACATCATTCGTTGTCTTGTTTGTCTTCTTCACCTTTGCTGTTCGTCTTCTTTTCTTTCAGCTTTTCCTCCTGAAAACGCACGATTTAAAATTATACTGGTGATAACTTTGAATGATTTACTTTTGTTCAACTCGGTCATGTCGGCGCCTTTATTTAGCATTTCGAAAGCAATACTGTTATTGATAATGCTTTAAAATTTGCTTAACAGAGAACTTAACATTATTTTGCTAAATGTGTGTGTCAATACTATTATGCATGCTATAAGAGCGTAAATACCGCAATTGATAATTGTAACTTGTATGTGTCTGTATTTTCGTTAAGACCCTTTACATTACCACAATAAACGGAGTCGAGTCACATGTAATGCGCCAGAACAAACTTGTATCTCAGATCAGATTTGGCCGTCTGATGACTAGACTCAAAACAAACTTTTGTGAATACATGTAGGCCTACTACAAACACTTTACTTTGTCCGAAAAAGCAATAGGCCTACGTAAATGATAATTATTTACATTTTATATATTCATTATACCATAATCTGCTCCACTAGGCTCCTTTACTTCAATGCAATATAGAAGTTATAGAATTCCGAACTCAATATAGGTGGCCCCTAGTATATTATATAGGTAGCAATGATGATAGGCAAAATATCCCAATTATTTAATTTGTTAATTCATATCATCTTATATTTCATATCAAAATCGTTGATATATTGCTTAAATGGGTGTGACCTAATGAACATAATAAATATGTGGTTCACGATTAATGACAATTTCATGGCATAATTATAAACCATGAAAATGTTATGATCACATTTTGTGCAACTTTACCTTTGCGGCAGTAGTTCCAAGGAGAGGTGATGAAGTAACAAGTTACTTCAATCATGAGCTCCCAACACCGGCTTTCAAGAATATCGGTCAGAGCATCGGTCCGGTGATCCGAAGGTCCCAGGTTCAAATCCTGGATGGTCAGTGAAATTTTCACTGGCTGTCATTTATGTATGTGGAGACTTGTGTTAAAAAAACCTTTCTCAGAAAGAATAAAGAACTTTGAAGAAGCAGTTTGGGACACAACTATAGCACACTCTTTAAACTTGGAATCTTTACTTTTGCAACTTTTTTCTCAAAGATGTTAAAGAATAAATTCTTTTACTATGCAGGCTTGTTTAATATCAGCATCACCCTTGATTTTTAAAGACATTGTAATCAAGGTAAGTTCACACTACAATTGGTATTGTGTGGTATGAAGTTTCCACAAGAATAATCCCGAGGTATGGAAGCTTAGCATTGAGTGAGAAAAGATCAACAAACAAGCAGGCGATCAACTTGCGTTAGTACAAAAGTTGTCTCAATACAAGTTGCTAGTTTGACCGCGGGATATTTTGCTTAGTTGAATATCTAGTTACTCAACGGCACTCACCAAATCCTATGCACTTGCCGTTATTAACCTCTGTAAAATTGTATAAACGTATTGTATGCGGTGGTGAAGTTTTAGTTAAACATGGCCAGCCCCTGAATAAAATCTCTCTGACAAGACCGTGGACTTGAGCTGGCTAAAGCTGGCAAAAGAACTAAAGAATGACTTTAGTTTTACAATGAAGTAACCTGACGTGCTTTGACTAAGCATCACAATATTTTAACATCACTATAGTACACACTATCAGGCACAATATGTCAACAATGACGACAATAGGTTTGGAGTTCAGGCATTCTACTGGTATCGTAATTACGTGCCTTTTTAAGAAAGAAACTCTTGTATTGGCGATAATTTCCAATTCTAATTGAGTAAAAATAGGAAAATATCTCATTATTTGAGGTGTTAAGGTGGAAGTAAGGTGATATGAAACCTACGATATTGTTAGTGAACTTCATGTTCAAGGTGACAACCCGAGGTGACGATGCTTGACCAGTACAACTTGAAGGGGGAATAAATTACGCTCTGAAAAATGTGCTTAGAAATTTAAACACTGTTAAAACACTGTTCCAAACACCCCTTGCTAAATCGATTTACTAAACACGTCAATATCGTAACGCAGTTCATGTATAGCTATGTGTTTAGGAAACTTGACATGTTATTTCCGAATCCAGGGCATATGCATTTAAAAATTTATTGAACTTCATTATTAAGGCAACATTAATCTTTGTGCTTAGTGGTATGCATATATTAGACATGTCTTCGACTTGACAATAAAAAACACAAAATCAAAAAAGTTTCACAGCAAACACAAAACGTAATTAAAACGTTATGAAACAGTTTCCTTTAACAATATATAGACCCATAACGTTTTATAATATAAAATGTCGAGTCTATGTTATCGAAATGTTATTTGTAAAACATTTTTTGCCAATTATATTAATAAAAAAATGTGCTGTCAACTTTCAAATAACCATGATAACATAATGAACAAGGATTTCTGATGAAACCCTTTTGAAAACATTATATATGTTGTGAAAACGTTTTATAACCTTAACTAAAGTCAACATTTTAACGTTTTCTGGTAACCTTTGTGACGTTACGAAGAAAACTAAAAAGCGTTTTGTGTTTTGTTGCCTTACGACACTATCAATTAAGATATCTTAATCAGAAGACATCGTAACTGCTTCACAAGACGTGCATGTCTTAGAATTTGTTTTCAGGTAAAACATTTCTGAATAGTTTCTGTTGCAATTGTTACAGCTTGCGTAATATATGTTATACTAGTAATCTAATATCAGTTGTGTAGTGGAATTAAAAACTTTGAATATATGGAATAGTGGTTCCTAAGCTTAACTTGTCTTAGACTATTCAAAAGATTTATTTAGTAATCATTAGAACTTCAATATTAAATACCTGAAAATGTGCTGTCAACTTTCAAATAACCATGATAACATAATGAACAAGGATTTCTGATGAAACCCTTTTGAAAACATTATATATGTTGTGAAAACGTTTTATAACCTTAACTAAAGTCAACATTTTAACGTTTTCTGGTAACCTTTGTGACGTTACGAAGAAAACTAAAAAGCGTTTTGTGTTTTGTTGCCTTACGACACTATCAATTAAGATATCTTAATCAGAAGACATCGTAACTGCTTCACAAGACGTGCATGTCTTAGAATTTGTTTTCAGGTAAAACATTTCTGAATAGTTTCTGTTGCAATTGTTACAGCTTGCGTAATATATGTTATACTAGTAATCTAATATCAGTTGTGTAGTGGAATTAAAAACTTTGAATATATGGAATAGTGGTTCCTAAGCTTAACTTGTCTTAGACTATATTCAAAAGATTTATAGTAATCATCAGAACTTCAATAATACCTGAAAATTGCAAGTATAAAAAAGTCTTTTAAAGTTTATAACCTTATTGTTCATGTATATTTTTCCAACTCCATTATGAAATTTGAACACAAATAATTATTGCTAATACTATATGATTTTGAAGTATTAAAATATGTTTGTCTTGGCCCGGGGCAAGCTGTCCGGTCATCGTTTTACCAATACCATTTCTAGGATCCAGGCACAAACTGTAAAAATACTCCATTGTTTATGTTTCGCTTCAAAAGTTTGAAAAGATTATACAATTATAATAAATAATTGGGGTGGGGCCGTGGTCAAATCAAAACATAAAACATATTGAGCGCAATTAAAGGTATCTGCACTGCCCAGATGCACAAAGTCCTGTCAATTAGTGCTTTGGGCAAGATAATTATGCTCGATGTAGCGGTCTAAACCTGCTTTGCGCCATTGTGGCATTTTCTTTTGAAGCGCCCAACAAACACAACACGTTTTACCGAAAACGTTTTATTGTCGGGTTATATAAAGTGTATAAAACGTGTTAATAACGTTCCAAAAACATTTTTGAAAACGTAATGCAAAACATTCTAACATATTTTAGAAAAATGTTTGCAAAATTGTTTTACAATAACATTTTAACAACGTTTTTAAAATGCTATTATAGTGTTTTTTCATATAAAACGTTTTACAAACGTTTACATGACCTTTACATACTCGACATTTGAATGTTATTAACACGTTTTGAATAAAACCAAAACGTATTTAGCTTTCATGCAGTATTTTTTTACAATTTCACCAATTTCGTTGACCCCCTTGAAAGTGACCTTTGACCCATTGCCCCCGCGAAAAAAATCCGAGCTGGCCACGTCACTGTCCGCCCTATACCACAAAAATATGTTAAAAGGTGTTTGGTGTGTAAATATTGGCCTTTGACTTCATTACTTGATTGTCAGTTCAGACCCTACCAATGCTCCTTAATCAGTTTACTAACCCTCCAAGTGCTCTTTTACGAATGGAAGGGAAAGAAGGAAGGAAGAAGATGAACAAAGAAGTTGTTTGTTTGGGGTGGGATTCGAACCCGTGACCCCTTGCATGCCAAGCATTGGGTCGCCCATCAGGTGTTCGCTGTAGTATTTTGTAGCACGAGGTTAATCAGTGCCAATATAAGGGAAATGCATATTATTAGTATTTTATAGGACAGTCCAGTTTGAGAGAGTGACATTTAATCTGAACAAGTTCTATAATTTTGAAAATCGAAAGGTGCAGGTTGGAGCAAGTATAGGACATAATAGTAGACCTATTTGCCTTTTGACTGATGATTGGGCCGCAAGTTCAGTCAAACACAATTGTAGCCACAGAATTTACGAAATACTGAATAGTCTGTGAGTACATTGAATGGAAGTGTAAATTAGGTAACTAATTATTCTCATCGAGTATTTAGATGTAGTAATTGATAAGACAATTCAAGACTTATTCAAGACTCCATGCACTATGGACCACAATGGCCTCATCCCAATGGCATAGTTCAATAACCTCAATTAAACAATCATAGTGCAAAATTTGACTTATAGTTGCAGAGTACGAGTTTTTGTACCCAAATTTTCTAAGGTCATGCAATGAATGTACAAATGTATTGGGGTTAAAAAACTGTGCCCTGATAGATGAGCATGTTGTGGATCCTAGTGATGTATAATAGTTGATAAGGCAATCTAATCACAGACTAGGGCAGGGCTCAAACCATATAGCGAAGGGAAAATATAATGACATTTAGGCGAACATAAAAGTGTGACAAAGCACTTCTCCAATTTATGTGATAAAAGAACTAGTAAATGAACTAGTTTGTGTGCGCACTCAATTTAAAATTCTAAATATACGTGTTGAATATTTAATCTGATTTTCAATTAGATTAAATATATGTTGACGTGTTATCTACAAATCTACAATTTATTGAATGTATTGAACGAAGATGAGGGCATGTATACCTCACTCGCCCTATAAAAATAACACCAGGTCCATTGATGCAAGATGTAGAGATTAGTACAACTGTGTAAGGGGCTGCTTGATATAGATGGTTATTAAATTTACAGAAGTTATAAAGGCTGAGTTCAAGTTGGTTTAGTCTTAGGGAATTACATGGTATATACCGGGTTCATATAGGCATTACCTTATCCCTGAGGCAGCATCCCAGCCAAACTTGGAAAAGACGGAGTAGGGTAACCTAGCGCCAAGACCATCTGAGCTATGCAACTTGGAAAACTTGTAGACAGCGTGAAAGAAAGTCCTAGTTAATCATCCCGGAGACATGAAAACTTAGCAGCCGCTGACGGATTGTGATGTATGCCCATGTCGACTCCGATTTACGTCCCTTTTGGCCGTTAGTAAACTTGGACAAAACATCGTGCCGGAAGTTTTCACTACAACCCCCTTATTATGTACGCGATCTTTCAGATTAAACTTTTCAAAAGGGTTTCTACAATCGTGAACAATGACGGAATGAGGAATGGGGAGCGTGTACATTACATGTTAATTTATTTTGATGAGATCGGAATTGATCGAACAAAATAGAGGCGAGACATAATTATACGTCTCTGCCAACGGCGATTAAAAGCTTATTAAAATATAGGGCAATATTATTAGAAAATATCCAAAACACGAAAACAAGTTTCAATCAAATGCGCAGTGAAAGGTTTATTTAACTAGAGCCAATATAGTACAAACCAAGTTTAAACTTGGGAGAGAGAGATAGATCGAGAAAGAGAGAGAAGGGGGGCGGATAGAGAGTATTGGGCTGGGAAAGGGGGGGAGGAGAGGAGAGGAGGGAGAGGAGAGGGAGAGACGAAGAGAGAGAAAGAAGCTGCGACGAGTCAGAATGGCATACAAAGACAGACATACAGTTATCACATACGGGCAGACAAACAGAGAAGATGACCTGATGGACGACGGTATTAATTGGTTTTAACCCTGCAACTATATTTGTGGTAAATAATAGAAAATAATACCCAGTTGAGAATTTGAAGTCCTTAAGCATGATCAATATGCCATCTTTGGTATGTATAGCACTAAATTTATTTATCTTCAGTATAGATAGCATGGATTTGCCATCTTTACCAAAATTAAGCAGATCGTATCAATATTGTGCTTTGATATATCTGTATAGTATCGATAAATTACTATCTTCAGTAGATAGCATAATAATCTCCATACCATTGAGTTCTTGCTGCAGTTTATCTTCAGTAGATAGCATTGATAGATTGCTATCTCCAGTAGATAATTTTAATATGTTACCATCATATCAGATAGATCTACATCAAATTTATATTTTCATAATGAAAACATCAACAAATTGCTTTTTGCAGTTGATATAGAAGGCATGTGGAATTTGCTGGTATCAGATGACACGAAGTTTGTATCTTCATTATGTAAGCTTGGCAACCCTTCGTTTAAGTTATTTACAGTAAAGTTCAATAATCGAACTTTACCTTATATCATGATCATATTATCACCTTCTGCATCAATGCTATCTACTGAAGATAGCACATGGCACCTTCCCAGCTCTTCACACGTATCTCTCTTTTCTTTCCTTCTTTGTCTCTCTCTCTCTCATTCTTTCAAATCCCAAAGCAGGGCAATACAAATTTCACTTGTATTTGTT
The DNA here is from genome assembly GCF_039555335.1 of Amphiura filiformis. Lineage (NCBI taxonomy): Eukaryota > Metazoa > Echinodermata > Ophiuroidea > Amphilepidida > Amphiuridae > Amphiura > Amphiura filiformis. The sequence goes on along the minus strand of NC_092632.1, from coordinate 65,166,310 downwards.
AAATTATATGGTATGTCTAAATCCCCTTAAACATACATAGCATTCTGATCCCTTGCAGTAAACATAGTATGCCCTCACACTCAGGACTTATTGAATATTAAATCGGACGCCAACGGGACTGCTTTTTAATAAAGAAAAAGAAACGACATTATTATCGAGCTAAAGAAAGTTGTTGAAATGGCACAAATGTGACTTTGTAGCATTAAGAGTTGACAAAGACATGAAAGACAACATTAACTTAGTGCTTTTCTGTACGTCAGCAAAAGACAAACAATGAACATTTTGGTAACATATATAATAATTATATGCCACATGGAGTGTTCGTTTGGTTAAAGTACCCCGAATAACAAACCTGTCGCACCCGACATTGAAAACTGCCAATTGGATTCAGTTAAGCATACCTTAATTAGGTGAAAAGTAGACTCTATCGAGCGTGAGATGTTGACCACGCATGATATCATGCGGGATAGAATGAATAGATTTGCAATGTGTTGTTGTGTTTAGTTTACATTTGTGTGTTTGTTTTCTGGCCTTCAAACCTGTTAGCTACGCACAACAAGTGTTGATATAGCGTATTCTTATGAAAAGAATAAATTGGGAGAGTCTAGCTGACTTTTCAAAACTTCATAAACCTTACCATGACTTACCACTGTGCTGTGTGTACCGCTGTGCACCATCCTGCTGTTAACTATCGGCAAGACTTCACAACCAAATAGCAATGAACTGTATTCACACCCGCAGTTTGGAACCTATTCATTGAAGGTGATAACTTGTGTTTTATTAATAGAAATAATATTGTTAGAGAAAATTGCGCGAAAAGATAGTTATACAACCAATATTATGCTAATTATAATTGCTCTTTGTACCGCGCCCAATTAAGTAATTGTGACTTTGCGGTATTTAATGGGTCAGATGAAATAATGTTGCTATCTACTGAAGATAGCAAGCCAATATTGCAATAGTAATTAGTATTGGCGCAGTTCCATAACATTATTTTAATAAAACTTCAGTGCTTCTTTAAGGAGTTTCCATAATTGCTGTTTGATTAAAGGCTAAAATGATGTTTAGTTTCTGATCATGTTTTATTCTGGTATAGTTGCTATGTTGGTACTTCTACTACGTTTACGATTTAATTGGAGCTTGCTTTTTTCCAGGATTATTTCAAGATAAGTCGTTCATCATAAGAAATTCGATTGGTGATTATCACTGACACCGATAAGCTTTGTGTCTCAGTACGGCCATTTACACTTGCAATATAATTGCTATGTTCAGTATATAGCATGGCGTCACCGGCATGCCTTATATGTCAGTACGCCCATTTACACTTGCAATATAATTGCTATCTTCAGTAGATAGCATGACGTCATCCGTCACCGGTACCGATATGCCTTGCATGTCAGTACGTCCATTTACATTTGCAATAATTGCTATCTTCAGTAGATAGCGCGACGTCACCGGCACCGATAAGCTCTGTGTGTCAGTACGTTCATTTACATTTGCAATATAATTGCTATCTTCAGTAGATAGCACGACGTCACCGGCACCGATAAGCTCTGTGTGTCAGTACGTTCATTTACATTTGCAATATAATTGCTATCTTCAGTAGATAGCACGACGTCACCGGCACCAACAGACTTTGTGTCTCAGTACGTCCATTTACATTTGCAATATAATTGCTATCTTCAGTAGATAGCACGACGTCACCGGCACCGATAAGCTCTGTGTGTCAGTACGTTCATTTACATTTGCAATATAATTGCTATCTTCAGTAGATAGCACGACGTCACCGGCACCGATAGGTTATGTGTGTCAGTACGTCAATTACATTTGCAATATAATATTATTGGTATCTTCAGTAGATAGCACGACGTCACCGACACCGATAAGCCTTGTGTGTCAGACATTCATTTACATTTGCAATATAATTGCTATCTTCAGTAGATAGCACGACGTCACCGGCACCGATAGGTTATGTGTGTCAGAACGTCAATTACATTTGCAATATAATATTATTGGTATCTTCAATTCAGTAGATAGCACGACGTCACCGACACCGATAGGCTTTGTGTCTCAGTACGTCAATTACATTTGCAATATAATTGCTATCTTCAGTAGATAGCACGACGTCACCGACACCGATAAGTTTTGTGTGTCAGACGTTCATTTACATTTGCAATATAATTGCTATCTTCAGTAGATAGCACAACGTCACCGACACCGATAGGCTTTGTATCTCAGTACGTCAATTTTCATTTGCAATATAATTGCTATCTTCAGTAGATAGCACGACGTCACTGGCACCTATGGGTTTGTGTGTCAGTATGTCCATTTACATTTGCAATTGCTATCTTCAGTAGATAGCACGGTACTCAAACTGATATCGCTATCTTATATTATAGACCCCCATCATTATGTAACTGAAGCTACAATGCAATTAATGATATACGGGTGTTTTTTACTTGGTACAGGGGGTCTTGTATCGTAATCTACGGTAGATATAGCAGTGGTATGTGTCTGATATCAGCGGGGTACTTCACACGCTTACGTGCAAGTCACGACCAAACAAGTTTTGTATAGGGTATTTTGATTTGACTAAAAGAGTGGAAACTTAGTGCCTCTTGACTTGCAGAGTTAAAGTAACCACAATGCTTGTTACAATGGTTCACGGACGATTGAAACTTACGTTAAAAAGCAAGGAGTTAAAGTCAATAGCATGCTACATAAAAAAATTGTTTTTAATAAGGATAAAAGTGACGCCTGAGATCTGAATACCATCAACAAAATCACAATATCCATTCTTACACACTGAACGATGACATGCTGTGAAATTGGTCCATATTTTCTCAACGAATAACAACAGTTTCAGAGTGCCGAGCTTACAACATAAACACGGCAATTGTGATCAAGTGAGCCGGGAGTAAGACGCTGTATTTGCTCGTCGGTTACCTGCCGCCGGTTTTCATGGCATAACACCCGTTGTAATTTACCTTTTAGTTAAACGCCCCTCAAATGACAACAACTAATTTTGAACTAGCGTGATTCTAGCAGTTCTATTGGTTTTTGTGGAGTAAATAAAAGCAAACTTTTTCTCTTGTGTTTTTATTAACACCATGTTTGTTGAAACAGCTCTGTGCTAGAATTGAAGGGTACGAAGTGACAAAACAGCAGGGGGATGTTACGGGTTGGATTGGAATGCCAATGGAAGGGGACTGCGTTTATAAATCTGGACCGCAGTGAAAACACGACCCAGATTAACTTGATGTGCATTATTTTTGTCCAACAGACCGGATCAGCAGATGGGGTTTCTAGGATGATGTCTTGATTGCTTCAAATACGAGTTAACCCTATGGCTATACATTTCAAATGGATACATCTTCAATAGGCCTTTAGTTGCGGACTTCAAGGAGTTCATGGAGGGCCAGTTCATGCGTCCTTTTTGTACGATCCCATAATTTGTATTCCCTGGCACTACTCGATCATGTCGATCTGAAATAAATGCGATACCCTTTTTTCAGAAATGTACGGAAGCTCTGAAGGGACATGACGTGTAATTTATCTCATCATCTCGAAATTATGTTGTCACTTATGTCATCATTTATAATGTCGTCATCTCGTCAAGTCGTCAACTCGTCATGTCCCTTCAGAGCTTCCGTAGAAAGGGTCTATATGGTGGCAGTATGTCGTCAATGTTTGTCCCGTGCACATTGTTTTTGAAATGAACCCCATTTAGGACCTGCAAACGATTATATGGAATGTATAACAGTATAAGCATGATAAGATGCAAAATAATTTGTAGAAATTAGAAATCAGTCTACCTTTAAAGTAATAGAATTACGATATAGAATGTTTAAAGTGTTAGTAGAAATAGGCTATAGCTTAATTTATTATAATAAGCCTGGGTTATCTTGCTCATAGTCGTGTAATAAGAAAAAAACCCGGATTTAATAAAAATAAAAGTAAGGACGTAATTTTATCACTAGTTGAAATTTAAAATGAGAATTCTTTCAAAAGCGATGAGAATCATGAGAATTGAAAATTTTCTAATTTCTATGAAACTTTTACCCTGTGTGTGCATGCTTTCTCATCCAAATGATTGAAAAATACTAATTATAACGTGCAAACAACCTGTCACATTGTTTTAATTAAATGAGAAAATGTAACACGATAATTAGTATAACAATTTAACATGCCCCGATCAGTCCACAGTGTTTAAAGTTTCACTAAAAATGAGAAAATGTTCAATTATCATAGTTTCGTCTAATTCTCATCGCTTTTGAAAGAATTTTCATTTTAAATTTCCACCAGTGTATTCTAACTTCATTTTGATGTCCGAGTTTATCTTTATCAGATTGCTTCACATTTGCCATTTGTCTTCTTCGATATATCACATCCATATGGCTGTTCCAAAAATGCAAAAATCTAAATTTAAGACTGTTCTGATTCGGCAAATCGATGATCTCTTTAAAAATTGAGCTGAAAATCAAATTTGACTCCATTATAAAGTGATCTGGTATACATAATAATGCATAAGGCCTAAAAGCATTTCAAAGTGGGTGGTTTATTTACTAATATTTAGATGAAAGTTAACGAGGCAAAAATCTCACGCTTCCACTTCAAATCTGGGCCACTTCGGCTCCACTAGGTCCGTTAGAAACTATAGATGAATTGACCCACACAACTGACCAGATAATCCGAAAAGTGAACACGCTTCAACCGATTGACTCTGACGTGCTGCTGGTAACAGAACAATTCACTCTTACAAACTGCTGTAACGAACTTGACACCAAAAAGGCGTCAAATCTAGGCCTGGGTCAGTGGTTGGAGGTAAAGAAAGATGTGACGTGACACCGACATCAGTAGATGAAAACGTTATAGTGGTGCTGATGCATGCTATGGATAGTGCAATCTTGAGTAGGTTGTTAACCCAGGTTCGCCATCCTTGGAAATCTAGAACCAATGCACTAAAAGCATTATACTCTCTCTCTCTCTCTCCCTTTCTTTTTCTCTTATTGCCTTTTACTCTTTCATTTGTATCTCCCCGTCTCTCACTCCCTCCTGTTCTAATCTCTCTCTCTCCTCCCGCTCCCTCTCTCTTTTCATACTACGACCCGGAGTACCTAGAAAATCGGGGAGGAATTGTATTGACACCGTTTTCTCTGACACGTTTCTTTTTGATCTGCAATTTGGGATCATGACATGACCATGGATGGCCATGAGGCTCAAAATACACCTAAGATTATATACCTGGTCGCCTGATCTTGGACGTCCAAGATGTAATCCCGGATGTAATGCTTGAACATTGAGATGCAGTCTTGGATATTCATGATTCAAACTAAATGCGTCCAAAAATTTCGCGGTAGACTCACAGAGCCAGAAATCACAAAAGCCATTAAGGGGCAGACAGGGTCACTCTAAGTGGGAAAATTTTAGATTGTTTTATAATGTATCTTAAAAAGTAATGATGATATTAAGTGTACAGTACATTTTCAGATAGAAAATTATGCAAGGGATCCAACTATATAGCACAGCATAGGCCCTAATTCTGAAAAAATTGTCAACATTTGATTTTCCATGCCATTTTTTCGTCCACCATAACAACTTACCAAATTTCCAAATCGATGAAAACTGCATATTAATGTTTTAAAGACACAAAACTAGTAGTTTTTTTTCACATTTTAGAATTAGTAACTTAAACTCTTTTTATACCATGACATACCATGATCAAATTTTGGTCAAAATTGAAACAAAAATAGTTAAATTTTGATCTTATTTGAATCATATGGCCATGGATGCTCAACACAATATAATACTAAAGAGACTAGACCTACTTAATATAATAATATTATATTTTTATCGTTTCTCGGGAAATGTCTCTAAAATATTAAAAGCACTCTTTCTCCCAAACGGGGGCCGATGCACGCGCGCAAAGTCTGAAAACTGTTGCCGATGTCGAATATGTTGACTTAAGCCTCATGTGAGATCAACCGATCTTGCAAAGTGTTATGTTTAATACAGTCTTATTGGGAAGTTGTCAAATTTTACACCAAGAGCATATTTTCCTCCTTATTATGACAGCTTCAACTCAGTATACACTAAAGTTTTATGTCAAAATCAAATGCTCGTGGAATTCACATTCAGTTCCCATGTAGCTACCATTTTAAATAAAGGTCATGATTGATCTATACTCAGAGTTGCCATGTCAACTTTATTCTTTTCCGATTCTTAAGTTACCCTTATTTAAAGATAGATGACAACTTGATCAAATTGAGGATCAATTAGTGCTTTTATCGTTACGGTGAAAATTTAAATAGGGACCATAGGCAAAGCTGCTGTCTTATGTTATGCTGTTAGCATACTTCAGGGAGGGTAACTGTGATCTATTATATTGTAAACATTGGTAAAGAGTAAATGGTGTGGCATGAACACCCACCTGATGAAGAACACTTCCTATATCTCAGAGAATCTAGACTCAGGTCAGATGCAGCTCAGATTTGGGTCAAACGGACGACACTGACAATTATCTACATGCGCATGGCACGATCGTTAAGAAATCACACCCATTGTCATGATTGTGATGTGCAACACTAACAGTAAAAATGTGCTCTTTCGTTCATGACACATCATCCGATAACGGTAAATGACACTGGACATCAAGTACTTCAACATCCATAAATGTGACACATTATCCTCATACAAATTTCATTTTAGCAAAGAAAGTGAACATTTTAATAGAAAATTTGAGTGTAAGTTGCGAATAAGTGTCACTTTACCCGCCTACCGTCTAATGATTACAATCGCATGCATGAACATGATAACGGAATATCACTTATCATGCTTATGCATGTCTCTTTCTTATCGCAATGCCATGTTCTTAAAACCCCTTATCACGCTATCAAAATCATGTCGAAGGATTCTCCAGCGAGTGTCATTATCACGAGAGTGTAAATGTAGCCTGATTTTGAATGCTGAGAACATATAGCTTTGTTTGAAATAAGCGAAATCAACCCGAAATATTTGCCTCCCAAAAGTGTTTGACAGTTCCCTGTGGAAGCGGTATATATCCTTGTATACACAGCCGGGGATTCGCACAATTCCAATCGGTCTAATTTGTTTTTACATCGCCATTAGTGCTTGCTTTTACAGCCATTCTCACCCTCTCATCCTTGAGGCATAATGTCTGCTAAGTTTGCTGCTACAGCAATGCCTTCTTCCCACCTCTTTTCAGTTTCCCTCTTGGAGTCGTGTTTACGTTTGGATTGAAAACATTGCGCTGAGGTCGTTTGAAGCATAGACCATTATGGTCTATGTTTGAAGCGACCCTATACACTTAGCCCACAGATCCTGGAAAGAGTGGAGAAAGCCACTTTTAGCCTCAATTCATTCAAAGTTCGAGTTTAGCCTTTGTCATTGTTTATATCATTTATTCGCGGGGGTCATTGAGTATAAGATTTCAAAAAAAGGGTCATCGGGTAGAAAATTTTGAAAAAATGGAGCAAAATTTTGAAAGTTTTGACATAATTTTGATAGTTTCATTTATGTGTAAAAATATGTTTATCATTTGGTTTTCAAAATTCAAGGTTAAAATATTTATACGGCATTTAAGAAAGTGCCTTTTGAGTTCCTCTATATCATAGTTACGTCATCAAACCAATCTCATGTTTCATGTATGATGGAGAAACGTTAATGGGCTATTCGAAAAAATTAAGTGCATACACCATTTATGGAATTTGGATATCCAGATTTTTTATCCATCTGAGACGGCCAATAAAACTGGGGGCACGGTAGCGTAGCGGTACGGGCTCTGCCTAAATATGATCGGTGGATTGCGAGTTCGAGCCCCGGCGGTGCCATCGTGTTGTGCAATTAGGCAAGGCGCTTTACCTTACTTGCCTCTCTCTACCCAGGGGTCAGGGTGAAATGGGGAGCTGTTATGAATATTGTCCATTTGAGCGCCGCTTAAAGGTATGAGCATACGGTACCTTGGGCATTGCATGTTCTTATACGACAGCGGAATAATTGTAAAGCGCTTTGCTACATGTGAAAGGCGCTGTATAAATACCAACATTTGTTTATTTATTTTTACTGACTTCTGACACAGATACTTCTGACAATACGAACATGGATCGCGGTGTACGCGACAGTAGACTAAATGCTCAAAAAATATGGCAAGAGTTTTAAAATTATTCTAGTTTCATCTTGAAATTAAAAAAAAAAATGTTTATTAGTCCATTAGTCTGTAATTGCTGCCTTACACTATTAAGCCTCCAGCATACTTTCCTGCCGCTTGCCGCTGCGGCAAGCGGCATGGCGTTTCAACCAATGACAAGCCTTTATTGTGTCCGCTCAGCGGCAAGCGGCAGGGTAGTATGAAACCAGCATTAAAAGTGTAAGTCAAGTTAGCTCAATCGATAAGGCGTTCGACTATGGTGCGAGAGGTTGCGGGCCGTCGAACCCTGGTGGTGCCTAGTATGTTCTCGTAAAAAATTGAGTCAGCTTGAAATTCCCTTGGACAAGGAACTTACTGCTAATTGTCTCGTTGTAACCCGTACGAAACTCGGGGAGCCGATCCTGGTTGCGAAGGTTATTTGTGGAATGTCTAGGGTGTGCGCTCTTGACGCAGCAAAGTCCCTGATTTGTTGTTAAATGGTTTATGGAATGATGTGGGGCCATAGTGATCAGCGACAACCTGTAAAGTGTGCTGAGGCTTGTGGATCGACGTCTAGGCGTTGTGCCTGTGCGTAGCGCACTATAAATCACTGCGCTTTTTTTAAACGCACGTTCATGATCATCTGTTAAGGGTTCTAAAATGAGCGTTTATTGCGTTTCGACAGTATTTTTTGTGGGACATGAGAGCACCTCGGACCTATCGAATTGCATTCTGAATACGAAGCATGTCTTTCTGATATCAAATAATTTTCATTTTTGAAAATCACAATATAATACAAATTTTATGACAAATTATAAAAATTTGATATTTTTCAAATTTTGATATATAACAGTCCTCGAAGTAAATTATATAAATCTAATGATATATTCTTAAAGTGTATGTAGCAGGAGGAAAAGCCGACGGTCAATTGAAAATTTTGACCTTTCATATTGAAGATATGGATTTTTTCCCAAAAGACCTAATTTTTTTGGTGTTTTGGGAAAAAAATCCATATTTTCAATACGAAAGGTCAAAATTTTCAATTGATCGTCGGCTTTTCATCCCACCTACATACACTTTAAGTATAAATCATCAGATTTATAAAGTTTACTTCAAGTACTGTTAAATATCAAAAATATCAATTTTAATGATTTGCCATAAAATGTGTATTAAATTGCGAATTTCAAAAATCAAAATTATTTGATATCAGAATGACATTCTTCGTATTCAGAATGCAATTCGATATGTCTGATGCTCTGATGTCCCAAAATAAATACTGTCCAAACGTTCATACCCCAGCCCTTAACCTGGATCATATAATAATACTCGGTGTGTGACCATTCTCCTCTGGTTGTGAATTCTGGGACATTGTAGGACAAACTGAACGCACACGAAATAATTACATGAAGGATCGACCCGCTTTTGGTACCTTCTTCGGGATTGGGAGCACGGTGGCCTAGCGGAACGGGCACTGACTCATAATCGGAAGGTTGTGGGTTCGAGCCCCGGCGACGCCATCGTGTTGTTCCCTTGAGTAAGGCACCTTATCTCGATTACTCCTCTCCGCCCAGGTGTTTAAATGGGTACCGGCATTCGTAAATGCTGGGAAGGTAACAGACTCGCTGTAGAGGAGCCTGTAGCGATCCCCCTATAGCAACATTTACATGGAGGAGTCTGGCCCAATCGCCATATGAAAGATAGAGAGATGGGCACTCCGATCACTGTTTATACAGGATCGTCTCCTTTACCTTTACCCTTTTTCTTCGGGATTATACTTAATGTTAAACGGAGAGATCATGTCTCAAAATGTCAGCACATATGCCATGACCAACACTAAGCCTTATAGGACGTCAACGCATCTCTTACAATGTATGTAACCTACATTCAACGTTTACTATGCTATGATGAAGGCATTTAAGCACAACGGACAGCCGCACTTGCCAAGGATCTCCGCGTGCATGGATAAATCTTGTGGTCGCCTGCTCCGCAGCCGAAGGATGATGAATCAAAATATTATTCAAGTGTTGAGCTGGATTTAAAAAAATAGAAAGCTGGATAAAGTGCATGGTTATTATAAAAGCTTGTATTTGACACATATATCTAAATCAATTTGATCTGAACTCAAATTCATCCTGCAGTGGTATACTCGTATACTGCGCCAATAAAGTATCCTTACACTTGGAAAAATAATCAAAATTTCTAAACTGAACAATATTGGGGTAAATTTGTTTTTTTAACAGATGCACTATCTAATCCTGCACATTATGACACCACATTGAATCCAATGTGACTTCAAGAAGCAAAGTTACAAGCATTTGATTAAACGAAGGTCCAGTTTTAAAAGTGACAAACTGGCCTATTCAAAACTCCACAGACTAGACATCTGGTTTGAGAGTGGTGAATGGCTAATTTATGCATTTGGCTTTAATTTAAAACAAAAGGAACAAAAGAAAACTGAAACAAAAGAACTGACAAATAAAATGAAAGTTATGAAAAGTACAGAGAAGTAAAACTGAAATAAAACTGCTTTAAATAACGCTTCATTGAAGAAATTGTGTTGTCTCTTTGTTGCGCTTGTTGGAATCTTTTTGCGCCTTGTATAAGCCAGTTTGTCACTTTTAAAACTGGACCTTCGTCTATTCAATTGCTTGTAACTTTACTTCTTGAGGTCACATTGGATTCAATGTGGTGTTATAATGTGCAGGATTAGATAGTGCATCTATTTAAAAAACATGTACCCCAATATTGTTCAGTTTTGAAATTGTGATTATTTTTCCAAGTGTAAGGATACTTTATTGGCGCAGTATATAGCTGCTCACACTTTCTTGATGTAAATGAATACTCTGATAGGGGCATGTTGTGATACCGAAGATAAAACAATTGATCAGTATCGTCAGAGTCAATTAGGTTGCTAAGTGATATTTATATGGCAATTATATTGTACACTGTAAAAATGGTGTCTTGGCGTCATATGTAAGACATGTCTTGGCAATGGACGTGTCTTGAACAATAGAAATATAAGAAAATAGGACCAATAAAAACATAATCTAAGACACAAAGACACGTCTTCCAGCCAGACATGTCTCTCAATTGATGACAAAAGACACGTCTTATAGAAACCCGAAGTGTCTTGCATAAAAACATGACTTGTGAATAAGTGTTTTGCAAAGAGACTTTACATTTGAACATATCTTGTACAGAGACATGACTTTGTGTCTAAATTAGAGTCCGAAGTTTACCGTTTTCTAAAATCATCAACAATGATATTTAATGTCACAATAAAGAGTTCAATATATCGCGATCAATATGCTCTGATTGGAATATTCTCACGATAATATGCAGACTATTACGGTTTTTGGAGGGATATAGGGGGTTCATGTCTTGGTAATATAGGCCTACCTTTATTTCGGTATTATTAAACAGTATTTTTATCATAAAAATTGACATGCACAGCTCATGATTGTTTTTAACATTTAGTTCTCTTATCTTTTAACAATTTTTGTCACATCATACAAAAATGTCATTTTCCGTGTTGTACCTCCGATTCCGTGATTTTCGTCCGTTTTCCGTAAAACGGAAAACTTCGGACTCTAGAAATAGATACATGTCGGTCGATCCTTCATGTAATTATTTCGTGTAAGCTAATCCTAACCATAACCCTAACCCTAATCCTAACCCTAACTCTAACTCTAACCCTAAAAGTAACCCAATCCTAATTTCGTGTATAATTACATGAAGGAGTAACATATATGGCTCCCAATTGATGACACATAAAGTGTCTTTTGCCAAGACACCATTTTTACAGTGTATATATAAATATTCACTAAGCATGATTTATGTATAATGTAATAATTTACATCATGTATAAAAAAAGCGAAATATAGGGAAATTCTGTAAAAAAATATAGGCCTAGTCATGATAAATGGGGTAGATAGCGTCGAGATCGTGCGCTCAGTTATATATCCTTGTTACCCATTTTACTATTTAATATACGATTTGAACCAATGACATCACCGGGTGACATCACCATATCACGATTCAGGATCAGCTGCTATGTACATTAACATAATTTGGAAAAATATTTTATTTTATATGCGATAAACAACAATAAACATGACATAACTTACAGCCCCAAAAAATGTTTTTCTTTTTAAAGAAATTCGCAATATTTTTTTCATACACCGCGTTTGGTCAAGCGTATCCATGGATACCTACATCCATGACAACTGTCAAGTTCATTAAAGCTCACCAGCATACCCATGGTAGATCCACCTTAAATCTCCCGGATTATCCCTTGATTCGTGAAAATTTGGACGCAAATTGTTGATGTAAACCACACATTTACACAAAAAGTGAAAGTTTGGATGAAACCACAGATACTTTTTTGATCGATGTTTTGTACCTGTAGGTTGTATTAAATAATTGGGCTATTGCGTTTGAAATCCATACACCCCTATGGAAGACATCATAACCTTAATATACATAGGGAGTGAAAGCTTCAAATGGGGTTACCTAAATGGATGAATGAATGATTGGTTGATTGATTGGTTGATTGATTGATTGAATGATTGAATGAATGATTGAATGATTGATTGATTGATTGATTGATTGATTGATTGATTGATTGATTGATTGATTGATTGATTGATTGAATGATTGTTTGAATGAATGATTGATTGATTGATTGATTGATTGATTGATTGATTGAATGATTGAATGATTGAATGAATGAATGAATGAATGATTGAATGATTGGGTGAATGAATGAATGAATGAATGAATGAATGAGGGAATAAATGAATGAATGAATGAATGAATGAATGAATGAATTACGAAATAACAAAGGCGAAAGGACGAAAAAAAAGAAAGAGCGGAAAGAGCAATTTGGGCAAAGAAAGAAAGGGCAAAAGAAATGTCAAAAAAGAAAAAACAAAGGGCAAAAGAAAGATATTGCAAACGAAAGGGCAACAGAAATGGCAAAAGAAAGGGCAAGAAAGGGCAAGAAAGAAAGAACAATATAATAAATTTCATAATTTACTAAAAGTTGACAAGCCAAGATGGTTAACGTTAAACAGCAGTTTCACAACATGCACAAAATTTCAAGGGGCACATTTTTAATAAATTGAATGTCAGTTCTGGACAATATTGATCATGTCCAATACAACGAGCTAAATCTTTCGGAAATATGAATTTGACATGACTTCTGGTACGAGACATTGTGTTTAGGTCTTCAAATTAACTCAGACAAAACACACGGGTTACATTGCGTGGTGCGTTCGACAGAAGTAGGGCGAGTTCACCGCTAAGTTTGCCCGTCATATTTGGCCTATCTACACGGTACGGTTGAATCCAAGCCCATTTCAGACTAATGAAATCGGGATTATGCACGCCGAGGCGCGTGATGCGTTAACGCACTAGTTTTCTTCCAGTGTTTCCAATGCGTAGTGCGTGTACGCCCCATGATCTTAATTAGATATGGATTAATTTGACGCGTGGCCGCAAAATTACGCAAGTTTCTAACTGAATCTGGATCAACTCGCATTAGAAATAGCCGGGCAGATTAAAACCAACGATACATCATTGCGTGTGTGGCGGGTTCAAATCCCATGGGATCTGAAGCAGCAACTGATGAGCACGGAAAATAATGAGGAGTGTTAGACTCGATTTCCTATATAAATTATTATTGCTAAAGACAGGTTGCCTGTTATACTGAAATTGACCCACCCTAGAGATATAAAACATGAAGAGTAGATTAATTATTAGTCTTTGTCAAAGACCTTCGCAATCCATGATCGAGGGAGGAACGGCGAAGCCGAGAGGAGAGCGCCGAAGGCGCGAAGCGCCGATGCAGCTTGCTGTGTGTGCTACCCCAGTAAAGTATACAAATGATGAATATTAGGCAGACGGTCTATTAATAATATGGTATCAGTACTCGGGGCATATCATTGATCGGACTTAAAATCGGCATTTTTCACGAAAGGCTTCAAATGTTCTTCTATCAGGCCAAATACATCAGGTTCATCATACTGTTGATGATTTTAAAACTAAATTATAAGCGTGCCAAATTGAACATGAGTGTTTGAGTTTATGTTCAACTGATAATCGCTCAAAACATCCACTAGGACTATGTGATTATATTAGAGAAAATTAGAAAATTAAATATTAAATATATATAATTAGATCATCCTTAAATTAACATGAATCATTCGTTTGTTTATACAATTTTGACATGACGGAAGTTTGCAGAAATCATGAAATTGACACATTGTCACAATATCGCGCATGTGCGTTACAACCATGCAATTAGGTATACTTACAATGCATATGCTCTCATTTATAAATGCGATGAGTCGAACACTTTGAACAAATATGCCTAATTAGGCCTAAGCATTTTACTCACTCTAGAAACAGATAACAATAATTATAAAACATCCATCTATAATACTATGTTTTACTTTGAGTTTGGAAGTGACGTAGCTAGGTGCCGGGCGTAGGTGCGTAGTCGCTGGTCGTGTATCGAATCGCTCGCGCTAACCTAATCCCACGTGCACGTGTACAAAGGCGGTATGTCGACACGCTTGCGGCGTATTCGTGTAAAGTATTGACGTCACTGCCAAACTCTTTGACTTTGCCCTCCACCCACTTCACTTAAATGCAAATGGCAAATTCTGCAAGCAAATTATATCAAACACATTCAACAGTTTTAAATAGTTAGATAAGTTGAGTATTTTTATCCAGTACCGCGTACCGGTAATGTGAATTGACAGGGCAATTGCCACTGACGGAAAAATAAAAACTAGACTTGTATCAAAGTGAATAATTCCTGCATGTCAACGCAGTGTGATTTACACAGAGGTATAGATAGCATTTATCATGTTGATGATAGAAAATGCGATCCATGAAACCAGTATTTTGGTGCTGATTGCTGAACACTATGCATAGTGCAGTTATGTCCACGGCAAATTCACCGGGACCTTTCCAGCCATAAACCAGCTTAGTGAAGATTAAACCGATATATGCAGTACTAAACCATTATAGTAATCAAGGCGGTCCCCCGTTATTATAAGGACTATGCTAATTATTTAAAGATTGACATGTAGAGAATAAACCATACTTGATTGACAGAAAGTACTAAGTTTATATACCTATTACGGTTTCGTGACACCAATCTTCCAAATACGACCAAGCCAGGGCTGCCCGGTGAAGCAAAATGTGCATTGGAATAACACGGGAGTTTGGATAGATGGTAGGATTTCTTTCTTATAAAAATGTATGGTCACCCGTTATTAAAGCTTGTACCGGGTTGAAAATTCAGGTATTTTGAAAAGAATAAGTAATTGAAACATAGAGCAAGTACTAAAATCATAGCTTTTATACTTTTTGATATATGACGCTAACTAGTTCATCTCCTATATCTACAACACAGCGCTACCAGTATGGTTGAATTGCCTATTGTGAGTGCCCCTGTGTTGTGTGCATACATGTACCGGTAGTTTACAATAACTGCATGATGGCATGCTCCATGTATCTAAGATGCTTTGCGCTATGTGGTCATGGTGACCATGTTAAGGGATGAAATTAAAACTCGACAGGCGGTTACTGGCGGTTGAACCGCATTCCATTATTTAGAACAATAGAAACCGGCTCCAACCGGACGGAACCGCCCTGAACCGGCGAGTTTTGATTTTATCACTAAAGCACTTCTGTTAGATTTGTTATAAAATATCACACAAAATAACACTATACTGTGTTTAAAGGTTGAAACAAACAGTGTTTAAAAGTTCAAATAAAACTGTTTAATTAAACAACAACAGTCTTTAAAAGCTTAAAATTCGTGTTAAACAAAAAGTTTAAGCAACAGTGTTTGAAAGTTTCAACAACGCGTTAAAAGTTTAAAGAACAATATTCAATTACAGAACAGTGTTTCAAATTTTAAACAGTGTTTAAAACTTTAAACAACAGTGTGTGAAATAAGGTTAAATAGCACGTTTAAACAGCAGTGTTTAAGGGAAGTTTAAACAACAAGAAGTTTAAGCAAGTGTTTAAACAACAGTGTTTAAAAAAAGTTAAATTAAACACTGTAAATGAAATTTGAAACAACACTGTTTAAGAGAAATTTAACCAGTGTTTAAAAGTTTAAAACAGGTGTTAAAAAGTTCATATGAGTGTTTAACATAAGTTTATACAAGGATTTAAATGTTTAAACAACAGTGTTGTGTTACGAGAGGTTTAAACAGCAGTGTTCAAAAGAAGTTTAAACATGTGTTTAAAAGAAGTTTAAAAACAGTGTTTAACATAAGTTTAAACAACACTGTTTAAAAGAAGTTTAAACAGTATTGTTTAACACAAGTTTAAACAGCAGTGTTTGAAAGAAGTTAAAACAACACTGTTTAAAAGAAGTTTAAACAACGCTGTTTAAAAGAAGTTTAAACAACAGTGTTTAAAAGTTTTAAAACGGTGTTTATAAGAAGTTTCAACAAGTGTTCAAGATAAGTTTATACAAGTTTGTAAAGGTTTAAACAACAGTGTTACAAGAAGTTTAAACAGCGGTGTTCAAAAGAAGTTTTAAACAAGTGTTTAAAAGACGTTTAAACAACAGTGTTCAAAACAACAGTATTTAAAAGAAGTTTAAACAACAGTGTTTAAAAGAAGTAAAAACAACAGTGTTTGAAAGAAATTTAGACAATAATGTCTAAAGTTTGTAAAGGTTTAAACAACAGTGTTACAAGAAGTTTAAATAGCGGTGTTCAAAAGAAGTTTAAACAAGTCAAAAGAAGTTTAAACAACAGTGTTTAAAACAGCATTGTTTAAAAGAAGTTTAAACAACAGTGTTTAAAAGAAGTAAAAACAACAGTGTTTGAAAGAAGTTAAGACAATAATGTCTAAAAGACGTTTAAACAGCAGTGTATAAAAGAAGTTAAAAAAGTGTTTAAAAGTTTAAAAGTTTAAACAAAGTGTTTAAATAACTGTGTATTATATATTTAAACCACTTCAACGGATAACTGCATGACTTATAAAAACTTATTGTGAATATCTATTCCACAAAAGTCCCACTTGTTCACTAATATACGTTGTTGTGCAACATCTATATGCCCCGCGTTTCGATGATTCTGTGTTGCAATATTTTCAAAACATTAGACATTGTTCAAATGACCACTTGATTAAACCAACCAATGTCTATTACATGTAACAGTGTTTAAACAAAAGTATTTTTCATTTAAAATAACAGTGTTTGAAAATTAAAACAACAGTGTTTAATTAAACAACATCGTTTACAAGTTTAAACAACAATGTTTTCAAGTTTAAACAACAATATTTAAACGACAGCGTTTAATAGTTCAAACAACTATGTATAAAATTTAAAACAACACTGTTTAAAAGAAATGTAAACAAAAGTGTTTCAAGTGGTGTTTAAAATAAGTTCAAAAAATTGTTTAAGATAAGTTTATACAAGCATTTAAAGGTTTAAACAACAGTGTTACAACAAGTTCAAACAGCAGTATTTAAAAGAAGTTTAAACAACAGTGTTTGAAAAAAAATTAAACAGCAGTGTTTAAACACAGTGTTTAAAAGATGTTTTAACAACATTAAACGAAGTTAAAAAAAACCCAAAAGTGCTCAAAAGTTTTAAAAGTTTAAATAACAGTGCTTAAATGTTTGAACAACTGTGTAGTGTTTGAACCACTTTAACGGATAACGGTGCATGATGTAACTTATGAAGCCGTAGCCCAAACTTGTTGTGAACTAGTCATTCTACAAATTCCCCCACATGTTTACTAGTATACCTGTATACGTTGTTTTACAGCATCTATTTATATGCCCCGTGCTCCAATCATAGTTCTGTTTCAATTAAACAACATCGTTTACAGGCTTAAACAACAATGTTTACAAGTTTAAACAACAATGTTTACAAGTTTAAACAACAATGTTTACAAGTTTAAACAACAATGTTTACAAGTTTAAACAACAATGTTTACAAGTTTAAACAACAATGTTTACAAGTTTAAACAACAATGTTTACAAGTTTAAACAACAATGTTTACAAGTTTAAGCAACGATGTTTACAAGTTTAAACAACGATGTTTACAAGTTTAAACA
The DNA here is from genome assembly GCF_039555335.1 of Amphiura filiformis. Taxonomy (NCBI): domain Eukaryota; kingdom Metazoa; phylum Echinodermata; class Ophiuroidea; order Amphilepidida; family Amphiuridae; genus Amphiura; species Amphiura filiformis. The sequence continues at coordinate 65,148,066 of NC_092632.1, read as the reverse complement.
ACAATGTTTACAAGTTTAAACAACAATGTTTACAAGTTTAAACAACAATGTTTACAAGTTTAAACAACAATGTTTACAAGTTTAAACAACAATGTTTACAAGTTTAAACAACAATGTTTACAAGTTTGAACAACAATGTTTACAAGTTTAAACAACAATGTTTACAAGTTTAAACAACAATGTTTACAAGTTTAAACAACAATGAATGTATGTTCTTAGTCATCACTGATGGGACCGGGCCATCGGGACGATACCTAGCCGTCACGTGACCAGCCCAACGGGTCAGTTGCCTGATGAAGTCTGGTGGTTCCAGACGCAACGTAGCAATAGTTGCAAAAAGTAAGTTCCAGTATTAGATTTAATTTCAAAACTCTGTTTAAACAACAATATCTAAAAGTTTAAACAACTGTGTAAAGTTTAAACAACTGCGTTTAAAAGTTTGAATACCAAGTTTGAACAACAGTGTTTATAAACCAATTAAACGGCTAACGGTGTATGGGGTAAATGTAACTTGTGATGCCACATCCTAATTTTCTAATATAAAGATAACAAAAAGATTTTTCACTGTCAAAAATTGGCACAAAACAACGGGTTTTCAGTGCTTATTAGGGGCCCATCATTCGTTTACAGAACGTCTCAATATTTTGACATTTTGTGTTTCATGTGCCGACATCAAATCCGAAATAAAACACGGGGTTAAGGAGTCGGAGTTTAAACAAAATTAATTCCAAAAATTGTGCTTCCCAAAATGTTACTACTGTACAGTGACCTTTGGCGTAACTCGCAAATTCAATTTTGAAACAATTGAAAGTTTGGAAATAATTTTTTCGTGTATATATCACACCCTAAACGAGGACGACGACAGAGTTACGAAATACACCTTTAATCTATAGGCTAATCACTTGATTATTAATATAATAAATTATTCCTGAGTTATGGAACAAGTATAACAGTGATACCATACATACGATGCCTAACAGAATGGTCTACTGCAGATCCGTCGAATAATCCTAAGTTTTTGTTTTGTTTTTGTTATACTAAGGAGTGGCTAATCAGGTATGGCTTCCCAGCCATCTCTCTCATGACAATTATTTCAATCTTTTCATGTATTTCTTTTTGTTCATTATTGATAAATTGTGGAAATAAAGAATAATCGAATAGATAAAATAGAGTTGATATCATCACTAGTTTTGTTTGGTCACTCAATAATTAAGCAACAACATGAAGTATGCACAACACCGACTAAACTAAAAGGACTGGATCTATGCCAAGCAGGCAATCCAAAATATTTGGCGCACACCAACATCGCCTGGTTAATAATTACATTGTACAGCGGAGACACTAAAATCAATACACGGGATCGATACACGTGAATGTGCTATGCACGATTTGATATTCAGACGATAAATCTTTGGATAGGCCTACCGGGGTAGAATATCTCCCGTATTTTTTTTTATTCTAAAGAAGCCACATTTTCCCTTGCACTTGAACATATGTGTTGAAAGGATATGATAGTCGTTGGCTTGCGTATTGAGAAAGAATCGTATTGAGCTCAAAAACTTACAAAAATTCTGATTTTATATGTGCCGAACTATTAATAGCGCAGCGTAGGCCACTCGTGGAGGCAGTCTAAAAGCAGATGACCTCATGGCGTACAATGCTCACTCACACACACAGAGGTCAGTCACAAGGCTATTGTCAATAGCCTTAAGGTTCGTTCATACTACCACCGCATTTGCGATGCGTTGCTTTGCGATGCGGTGCGTTGTCGCACCGCATCTACTGCATTGCGATATCGCAATAAAGTTAAATACATTTTAACCTGGAAATGCGACGAGTTGCGTTGAGTTGCGGCAAAAGTAATCGATATATCGGCATCGCAAAGCAACGCATCGCAAGTGCGGTGGTAGTATGAACGAACCTTTAGTCGGATGTCCCTCGGCCCATTATGCGTCTCATTAAACAGGTCGGAACAAAATGGACATGCGTGGCTGTTGATTCAACCTACCATGGCGATTTCTGACATGAAGATATCGGGGCGATGACACTGTGTGGCGTTAAGAATTTAAAAGAATTAGTCCGTCGATGAGGAAGACGTTCTTCTCGACGGACTAACTATTATAATTAAAGACCGAATTAAAAAGACTAGTTTGCGTCTGACGTCATGACAAAGACGCGCCGTGATTGGTTGCTGACCTGCGCAATATGGCATTTTTGGTCTGGTTGACAGGACGTCATACGCAAGCTAGTCTTTTAAATTCGGTCTTCAATTATATAGCTATTGAAGAAGCGGTCTCCACGATCCACGTGAACACGCATGATGATTGGTAGCTTTGATGTCACGGCTGACTTTTACATACTGGCTGAAATATTTATCTTGGGATGGCCATGTACGTCACGGTTGATATCTGGTAATCAGCACTCGATAAATTGGTCGGACAACTCTATCTGTTCTGCTCTGTCTTCAACACAAACACTACACTTAGGTGTTTATTATGAGAAGCCGGCTAACATCACTAACCAATTCTATCAAGCTATAAACAAATCAGTTACAATATATACACAATGTGTGAATTGTTGTAATACTACAGGGAACAAACCATGAACAAAACTAGAAACATACGTTGCTCCTTATTATTATCTGATGAGGCCTAACATTGTCGTGATAATATCTGTCTATCCTGATATAGATGGTGAAGCTAGCCCAAATGCCATTCTTTGCTATCTTCCTCTTCTTATTTTGCATGCTGTTGGTCCTTTTTTTTTTTGCAGCCGCGGGACATTGGGTACTTCCATACCTGAAACTGACTATTGTGATATTCTTATACTCTGGGTAGATTTAATGCCCACTCCGAAGGACGGGATACTCACATGGTTCACTCAACTGCACCACCCAATTCTAATACCGTAAAAACTCGATAGTTAGCATATGTGCTTACTATCGAGCGCTTTTAAAACATGCAAACACGAAGAGTCCCATCTACAAAAGTGTAAAGGGTTTTGAGCAAATCATCGATACACATATTTATATACGAACAAGTAAACATGCAAATTTGTGTCTCAACCCCATTAGCTCAGTTGGTAATGCGCCGGACTATGGTACAATTTCATGTTTTCAAATGCGCTTGATAGTAAGCACGTATGCTAACTATCGAGTTTTTACGGTAAAAAAAGAGTGTGATTCTGAAAACAATAATGTTACTAACCATCAATCAACACGATCAAGTGTCTATTGTTGAGCCATGATTATAGCTGTAATTGTGTTCATGTTGTTCCATCAACTTCTACAAAAAAACCTGAAATTAAACACAAATGAATAACCAAATATTTAATAAACTCTGGTAAATTTTCTGGACCACATAACGTACAAAGTATCTTTCTATGGAAGAAACTTCATTCACACTTAGTTGATGGTGAACTTGACAAAGTTGAACTTGAACTTCACACCTATAACAATGGAAATCAAAATATCAAACATGATGAGCGCTGTCAGTCAACCGAGTTCCAGGATAAATGAATTCACATTGGTTTAATCATAATACACAATAATATTGTTTTGTAATTTTTACCTTAGTCAGCCTTTCCTTGCCCTTTCTTTAGCATGGTTAGTATTAGTATACATTTTTAAATAAATTGATGGATTTCACTATAAGAACTAAACAATTTCAAAGTGAAGGAGTCAAAGATTAATGTTTAATTTTAAACTGTTGCGAATTGGTAGTTCACAACATCTTGCGAGTTGGCAAAAAATTGCATTAATTACTTCATAGCGAGTGTGTAGAAGAATTCAAATATCACAGATATACTTTTGTAAGTCCCGTGGTTCTTGAGTCATGTTATAAAGAGGGCTAAAACAACAACACTTTTGTAAAGCGTGCATAACTCATTAGCAACAATGAAACCAAGCAAGTTTTCAAAGAATATTTTTTGTAGAATGAACTTTTGCAAAAGTGTTATTTTTCAGTAATATATTTATTTAGATAATGAAAATCGCCTTTTTTTGTTTGGCTGCTTCGACAAACAATAAATGTCATTTGTTATAATGTGAGCATGGAATGTGCTTTGAAGGGTAACATCTAGAAAATGATCATGATTACGTCTACCGTAGATAGCACATTGAAGGCTAAAACATCCATGTCTGGGATGAACCGTTATAACCATGTAGGATGTCTATTATTCCATAAAGTTACTGTTTAGGACGGGTGGGTATTAACAGCCACAAACAATATGAATAATTGATCAGAAGTGGGGAGTTTGTATATAAACAAATATAAATAATGCAAGTAGATGTTATTGTAAAATCGAATCTCAAATTAATAAATAATTAGATGACATGCTGGAAACACGGTAGATTACACGGTTATTCTTTCAAGGCAACAATATGGATCTATTGTCAAAACTTGTACAACAAATTGGTTCACTTTATTGAACATATAGATGATCGGATAATACCATGTTTTGCTTTGTTATCATATGACAACTGATAAAGTGAAGCGAGATTAATACATGTTAGTCGATAATATTTTGTATGGGGTCTTATAGATCTGTGGTTCGTGTTGCGCATTCCAAACCAGGGATCCATTTAGAATTATTGTACTTTTTTTGTTTCTTATTATTACATCTTATGTAAAAAATAAAATATCTATCCATTAGAATTATTGTTTTGTACAATACATCAAAGGTGAGTAAATTCCATGTTCCAATCTATAATGTTATTTCTAATCGTGTTATTGGAAGAAATATTGAATTGTTGCGTCAACTCGGAGTTTTCAAAAAAGGCCATGTTTTGAAACATGTCGTACTAAGTATCGAACGTCAGATTTGTACATTTTGGTATCAATATTAAGTTAAGTTTACATTTGTAAAACAGTTGTAGAATATGTCGAATGCATATATTATAAACCCAAAAGAGTAATATTAATCGTAACAGTCTTTTCGAATTCATTTTTTGTTATTTCCAATCCACGACTATCACTTTGGATACAGACATCTGATTTTTCATTCATCTGCAATTGGTATTGAGTAAGAACACTAATTGCTGACAACTGTTCGTTGCTTTTGTTCAGGCATTTGGCAGTAATGTCCTGTACGAGATCCAAGGAATAGCGTACCGAAAATGAATGAAAAATAAGAATTCAAGATTAATGTTACTAAACCAGTACCTGTAGCATATGTGATGATGAAAAGGTGATAAAACTTACCAACTGACGTTTCATCCGCCTAGATCAATCGGATTTCTATAGTATACAACAAAGGTTATACCAAATTAAAAATGGGGAGTGTTTTGGCCAGCCTGTATACTAAATAACAGTATATGGTTTTAAAACACTAGGTCATTCAAATTGTCTCTTTGTCTCCATGTTGTTAACTTCAATTCTTTCCATGAAAAAAGCGCATTCTTGAACCATATCACATTCATATGTAATTGATACGTGTTCCAGTTGAATTATTATTGCGATTATTGAAGCCTATTGTCACCACACTCACGTATATTTTGATATAAATAAACATCAAAATGATATATGCTACAATGTAAATATTATAATATTGTGTAAATTGTTACCAAGTTGTAATGAGACAAACTTGTAAACATTGTCTTGCCATCTATCATGTTGGAAGATATACCATGCATTAGGATCCACAACATGCTCATCTATCATGGCACATTTCTTTAACCCCATACATTTGTACAATCATTGAATGACCTTTGAAAATTTGGGTACAAAAAATCATACTCTGCAACTTGAGGTCAAATTTTGCACTATGATTGTTTAATTGAGGTTATTGAACTATGCCATTGGGATGAGGCCATTGTGGTCCATAGTGATGGTTAGTGTTGATGTTATTGAAACACCAATTTCAAGAAGACATTCATCCGTCATCGAATACATTCATAACGTAAACTGACATTACACAAACTCTACCTCTATCGTGAGCGCGATTCGGCATCATGTTATACAATGCTATGATAAAAAAAATTCAAATGTTTTAGGATTTGACCAAAATCAAAAAGTTGTGTTGAATCTATATAAAATTTACTACTAAAAACATGTAACTTTTTAACTGTCATTTTCTGTACAACTACTAAAATTATATAACCAATAGAATGTTAATGACAGTCCATTGCTCTAGTATATCATTGTAATCCAAACGGGAAAAAATAATACCAAGTGCAATGTTTTCTTGGTTTGTTTTACCCTGATATCGAGAACAGTTAGTCTGGCTATCTTCTCAGACTCTAATCGCTCAAGATATAGTCAATGGACTTTTGTGGTTCGACTTTCCGGGTCTCCCCGTCAGTCCGAAACACCGTCAGTCGAACCACCGCCAGTCCGAACCACCGCTATAGTCCGAATGTTTATGGTTAGGGTTAGGGTTAGGTTTAGGGTTAGGAACCCTAACACTAACCCTAAAAATTCGGACTAGCGGTGGTTCAGACTGACGGGGTGTATCCGACTTTCTTGCGCCTGATAACAATTAGTAACAGCTTGGCGAAAAATGGCAGTGACAATGGCGTTGATGTTGGTTGTTCACTTCAAAGTGATCAGCGACCAGGATTGAACTAAATTAGAGCAGTGAATCCAGCACCCTTTAGCGACAGGATAAGTCTAGCTAATGCCGCCAGCATACTTTCCTGCCGCTTGACGCTGCGGCAAGCGGCAGGGCGTTTCAACCAATGACAAGCCTTGATTGTGTCCGTTTGTCTGCAATGCGCGTGCGTCACGCCGCTCAGCGGCAAGCGGCAGGGTAGTATGAAAACAGCTTAAGTCTGTGGTACAAATGCGAGCGAAGCGCGCGAAAAATTGCCGTATTAAAGCTAAAATGGTGAAATACGGTGTATAAGTGAAACAAATTCGCGCGAAGAGCGCAAACATTTGACACTTTTTTAATTAAAATTGCCAGTGAGGTTAATGTGATCAAAAACCCACATACATATGGGGGGAGGGGTGATTGTATGGACCACCCCTTCAAAATATTGGGGTATTAATCCCCTATTCCTCCGGCATCTACGCCTATGTCAGCGACAGCAACGACAAATTATTACTGACAACGACAACGACGACGATGAAGATTTGATTTCGCGGCAAAAAGGTGCACAAGCAGCAAATACGTGCTGTAAAAGGAATGAGTGTGTACGGAAAAGGTGACAACGTCATCAATCGACACTTGCAATAAACAAACGAGATAAATTGTGTCGTCAATGTAAACAAAATATTGCAAAAGTCATTAAAGTTATCATAATCATGATAATTGGCAACAGTTTCACCCAATGCAGACAGAATTGAGTGGTAGGTCGCTACATGTAGGTGAAATGGAATAGCGTATATACAGAACCCTCATTGCGCCCTCTCTTTCTCCTATTTCTGAAAAGTTGATAAAATGTATTTTGGTATGTTAAGAAACCTTACATCGTTAGCTTTCATAAACCAAAACAATTATTTCAATTGGCTCACAATTTTTGAATATATGCTCTCTTAAAGAAATGTACCTGTTTTCAATCTGTCCACGGATGAGGTTTGGCTATATCAAAGATTAAAAGGAAACACACGGTTAATGACATGGATAGATAATAGCATTATGCTTTGGAACGCATTTACTATGAGCGCGAGGATGCCCAGCTAGCCTCTAACATCTTTTCAACCGTATTACTGCTGCATTCGCAAGGAGGGTACGCAATGAAATTGATGCAATGAGGACTAGGGCTGAGACCCCGGGCTGAGACCTGTATTCGTCAAGGAGGCAACCAGTTAGAGGGCAAAGCAGAACAGTAAACTCACTTTAGAAGAACCAAGGATATACCAAACAGCCCTTTTTCAGGCTACCTTTTATCCCCAAAAGAGAAAATGACATGTTATAAATAAAAAGAAAACAAGAAACAACAAAGTAAGAAAGTAAGAAACATAATAAAACAAAAAGGCATAAATAAGCAAGAAAAAATAAGTTTAATTGCAAGTATAGCAAGAGAAGGCCCATCCCACATCCATTTTGCCGACAAGTTAATAACACTTAACACAATCCATAGTCCATAGGCCCACCGGTAAAGCCTATTCCCTAAATAAAGTGTGTTATCTTATAAAATTATCATTGAGGAATGCTTGATATTCATGCATGGTACGTGTACTCCTTTTCAATCTTTGAAGTAGCCAAACCTCCTCCGTGGACAGAGTGAAAAACTGGTACATTTCTTTAAAAGACTCGGCATATCTTCACAAGTTGTGAGTCGATTGTAATAATTGTTTTGGTTTATTAAAACTAACGATTTAAGGCATCTTTATAATATCAAAATACATTTGATCAACTTTTCAGAAACAGGAGAAAAAGAGGGCCCAATGAGGGTTGTGTTTTTATTGGGACACCCTGTACATGCATGGTAGCCGATTGTTGTATTCAGTGGTCACAAATCGGGACGAGAGTTTGGAGTTCTGTATAAACATAATAACAACACTTCTTGCAAGTTGAGCTTAATTGAAAGCAAGTTGAAATTAATTATGCTTGGTCAGTCAAATTTTATGTTTTACAACTACCAAACAAAATCGAGCCATTTGGCTCTCTTTCTAGCCAAAATCGAGCCATTTGGCTCTCTTTCTAGCCAAAATCGAGCCATTTGGCTCTCTTTCTAGCCAAGATCGAGACATTTGGCTCTTTCTAGCTGAGATCGAGCCATTTAGCTCTTTCTAGCTGAGATCGAGCCATTTGGCTCTCTTTCTAGCCAAGATCGAGACATTTGGCTCTTTCTAGCTGAGATCGAGACATTTGGCTCTTTCTAGCTGAGATCGAGCCATTTGGCTCTCTTTCTAGCCAAGATCGAGCCATTTGGCTCTCTTTCTAGCCAAGATCGAGCCATTTGGCTCTCTTTCTAGCCAAAATCGAGCCATTTGGCTCTCTTGTTAGCCAAGATCGAGACATTTGGCTCTTTCTAGCCAAGATCGAGCCATTTAGCTCTCTTTCTAGCCAAGATCGAGACATTTGGCTCTTTCTAGCTGAGATCGAGACATTTGGCTCTTTCTAGCTGAGATCGAGCCATTTGGCTCTCTTTCTAGCCAAGATCGAGCGATTTGGCGCTCTTTCTAGCCAAGATCGAGCCATTTGGCTCTCTTTCTAGCCAAAATCGAGCCATTTGGCTCTCTTGTTAGCCAAGATCGAGACATTTGGCTCTTTCTAGCCAAGATCGAGCCATTTAGCTCTCTTTCTAGCCAAGATCGAGACATTTGGCTCTTTCTAGCTGAGATCGAGCCATTTGGCTCTCTTTCTAGCCAAGATCGAGCCATTTGGCTCTCTTTCTAGCCAAGATCGAGATATTTGGCTCATTCTAGCTGAGATCGATCCATTTGGCTCTTTCTAGCTGAGCTCGAGCTATTTGGCTCTTTCTAGCTAAGATCGAGCCATTTGGCCCTCTTTCTAGCCAAAATCGAGCCATTTGGCTCTCTTTCTAGCCAAGATCGAGACATTTGGCTCTTTCTAGCTAAGATCGAACCATTTGGCTCTCTTTCTAGCCAAGATCGAGACATTTGGCTCTCTTTCTAGCCAAAATCGAGACATTTGGCTCTCTTTCTAGCCAAGATCGAGACATTTAGCTCTTTCTAGCTAAGATCGAACCATTTGGCTCTCTTTCTAGCCAAGATCGAGCCATTTGGCTCTCTTTCTCGATCGAGCCATTTGGCTCTCTTTCTAGCCAAGATCGAGACATTTGGCTCTCTTTCTAGCCAAAATCGAGACATTTGGCTCTCTTTCTAGCCAAGATCGAGACATTTGGCCCTCTTTCTAGCCAAAATCGAGACATTTAGCTCTCTTTCTAGCCAAGATCGAGACATTTAGCTCTTTCTAGCTGAGATCGAACCATTTGGCTCTCTTTCTAGCCAAGATCGAGACATTTGGCTCTTTCTAGCTGAGATCGAGCCGTTTGGCTCTCTTTCTAGCCAAGATCGAGACATTTGGCTCTTTCTAGCTGAGATCGAGACATTTGGCTCTTTCTAGCTGAGATCGAGCCATTTGGCTCTCTTTCTAGCCAAGATCGAGCCATTTGGCTCTCTTTCTAGCCAAGATCGAGCCATTTGGCTCTCTTTCTAGCCAAAATCGAGCCATTTGGCTCTCTTGTTAGCCAAGATCGAGACATTTGGCTCTTTCTAGCCAAGATCGAGCCATTTAGCTCTCTTTCTAGCCAAGATCGAGACATTTGGCTCTTTCTAGCTGAGATCGAGCCATTTGGCTCTCTTTCTAGCCAAGATCGAGCCATTTGGCTCTCTTTCTAGCCAAGATCGAGATATTTGGCTCATTCTAGCTGAGATCGATCCATTTGGCTCTTTCTAGCTGAGCTCGAGCCATTTGGCTCTTTCTAGCTGAGATCGAGCCATTTGGCTCTCTTTCTAGCCAAAATCGAGCCATTTGGCTCTCTTTCTAGCCAAGATCGAGACATTTGGCTCTCTTTCTAGCCAAAATCGAGACATTTAGCTCTCTTTCTAGCCAAGATCGAGACATTTGGCTCTTTCTAGCTGAGATCGAGACATTTGGCTCTTTCTAGCTGAGATCGAGCCATTTGGCTCACTTTCTAGCCAAAATCGAGTCATTTGGCTCTCTTACCAGCCAAGGTCGAGCCATTTTGCTGAATGGGCTCTCTTTCTAGCCAAGATCGAGCCATTTGGCTCTCTTTCTTTTCACAAATTCTTAAAGAGCTTGGATTGGCTTGTTGATTTAATGCGACTTAATTTGGGCACTATACTTTGAAAATTTACAGGTTAATTCGGTTGTATGCAAAAACACCTATAGATTTGAACCATTTATGGTCCTCTAAATGGGGTATGTCGGACTGACGCAGTTGACGAAAAAACACATAGCTTGCAAAATGTATTTTTTGTGGTTAGCTTGAAGCTAACCACATAAAATACAATAGCTTCATGATAGATTTCATTCAAGTTGCGTCTAAACCACCATTTATTTGATGGGTTTGGAGAAAAATTGCTCTTTCAACCGGGTTTGTTTATATGAAGTTATACGCGAGACATGAAAAGTTAATAGGTCCATCCAGGATCAATCTAAATCTCAAAATGAAGCCGATACCTGATTTCTGTACACTGCGTCCTTGTTTGATACCATGCCTGGAATGTCATACTTCAAATAATTTTGTCGCGCTTCATAAATGGTAAAAGGGGTCGCCTTATGCAAGGTCAATCATTATTTAAAACAAAAATATAATATTTGCAACCTATTTGAAACAGTAGACGATTATGTGTCAAAATGAGTCCAATGCCAATATTTACACAAAGTTGACAGCCGACCAACGGGCCAGTATATTGGTCAAACTAATACCCATGCTGCGCCAACATCGTATGTCGTCAACATTCATCTTGGATAAACACCAAAATATCAACTGACAGATGCCGATTACAAACTAATCCTTGGTTGATTTTCCCTAGAGGAGATGTTGAGGAGGAGGAGGAGAAGGTTAGCAACTTCACACGTCGAGATAGCTAGTCTAGAGAAGTATAATTAGACGAATATGGTCGGGTATACTTAGCCATAGCGACGCGATAACCGATATAGGGTGTTACAAATTTTCAAATCAAGCAGCGTGCAGGTTCGGACGTGTACAGCAGTGTACAAAGTTTTAGAACCGATTAAGTAAGTGATGAAAATCATCCGACGCTTTGTTATTTGACAGTCTTTTAACGTGTTACGATGTGGTGTCCCTCAGGTGTCGGGTCATTGGCCCACTAAATTATGATGTCTATCAGTAGCGCGTGAGTCGGTGACAATCGTTTAAAGGTAAATGAGCATTGCATGTAATCGGCACTTGGATTCTACATTAATAGATGACACACTCTTAGTGACAAAATCAAGTTGCTCGACTCCGAAAGCCTAACATCACCAAATGGCAAACCAATTATTAACATTAAAAATTAAAAAAAAATTAAAGTATTCAGAACTGAAACTATTAGTTAATGTTTTCAAAAATCTTGGATCCTATTCATTATATCAGAAATAAGAAATGAAATAATGACATAAAATGCAAAATAGGCCTACATAAATGAAGATGGACAGAGATGTATCACATAGCCGTTATCACGCGCCACAAATTGAATACAAAATAATGACCAACATCACATGCTGGCTGCATAATGTGAGAAAGAAGTCGTGTAAAATTCTAAGCTCACATAGCTTGATGTTTGTTATTCAAAGCTTTAGGACTCCTTTCTTGTAAGATGAACTTGGTAGTTGAATTTAAGAGTGTGTCGAGTGATGGCCGATATGTCAACGCTAAATGTCATTTTCGTCATCATCGACTGCAGCAGACGATGATCACGAATCTATGAGGGTATTCACACGGTGCTACATAATCCATTCCAAACCGGGCGCAAGTAGCTTGGTAGGTGACACATAAATCGTGCTTTTTATTCTGGCGACTACCTGGTCGCGGTACCCGGTATCAGTATGATGCTTTCGCACTTTTTCCCGATTTTTGGCATAGTACATGCACTGCGTAAATACAATTGCCGGGCTGATTTAATCATGTAATAAAATAATATCGACACCATTTCACTGAATTCAAGCCGTGTCGCATCGCGTGACAATACTACCCGCACTGGAGCACGTAATGACGTCACTCTCTTGAGGAAGGTCAAATGGACAATAATAATTATATAGCTACCAGCGCCGAGGACTGTGCCGAAAACCGAACTGTACTCAGAGAGTGACGCAAAGGCCAATTACGGTGGTGCGAGCCGGGTGCGAGCCGTCGGACCTTGTCAACTTTTCAGTTCGGTTTTCGGCATTACAAGTTCGGGTGTAACATTATGGTCATTGGCGCAACACGAAATCGAATTAATCTGGATCCATTAGCGGCGTAAAATTAGGCGCATTATCGCTTTGCTATTAGCTCTTTAAGCGCGAAAAACTTGGTCACACAATAATTGTACCAGGTTACATAAAAATTGCAACACTTTTATCATTGTTTATGGGGAACGTGTATCGTTTTGTGTAAAAAAATATATTGATACATGAAAATATGGTGAGAGTGTTTCGGCATTTTGACAAATTATAGAATTGTAAACTTAAATTGATTTGTCGAGTATCGCTCGCATCTGTTGTAAAGCGTTAAATATTACCCAACAGAACGCATATAGGTGTAATGGCGGAGCCGAGGATTGCCCGGAGCCAAGAAATGTCACTGAAAACAGGGCCAAATGATACTGCTGTGTTTTAAAATAAACAGCCTGGCGGGCATTACGACCTATGCTGACACCAAAATATGTCTACAATCACTGCATTTTATCCATACATGATGGGGTCCTGACCGACAGACGTATAAATAATGATCATATTTCTTGAAGTCAGATCATATGATCTACTATTAATATTTTAATAGCACAAAGTATAAAGACGTTTTGGTTTTATGTACATCATCTGCATAGACCGCAATTATCAACGCGAGTAAAGAGGAAAAGCCACGGGTGCACATCGCACTCACGAGAGGCGATTGCACGATATCGATGGTGCTTACTACTAGCCAGCACATCATACGTGATAGGCCTATCTCATAAAAGACGCTTTAAGTTAATTGCAACTTCAAACTATCACTATTTAATGTCAAACTTCAATTAAAAGACTATAAAATGTTCACCATTATCCCGTTTCCCTGAATTAGCCATTATTTGAAAAAGGTATATTCCGCCCTATCGCATGTATTGCATGGACCTTTAGTTGGTTTACATGTGGCATACGGGATGGCATATAGCAAGAAATGGGGCCAATTTCAGCACAAAATTTATGACTTGTTACCATTAGAGCTGTGCATTTGTTTGGAAATATTGGAGGCAATTACGCCTATAATGGGCCATCCATCTCTCAATCAGGATCCTCGCGTTGGCCGGCCAGTCGTCGTGATTAGCGATCTCAAAATCCACACCACAAATCAAGTTCTTGAAAAATTTATACCAGTCGCCAGTGTTGACTCGGTTTCTATATACTTTTGTTGCCATAAATCAAGAGATTTCACATTATTTGGATTTATATTTTAGAGTCAAATAAATACTGGGAATGAACTAACCTATTTTATTTATCTAATTAGTTTTGTTGAAAGTTAGTGGAATTAAACAAACGCTTCCTGTGAAATGAAGTACAGTATTCGTATCCCGCGATTCGTATCAGTGGCTGATTAATAGTTTAGCTCGTAAGCGCTGATTTTCATTGGTTCCTGGATGTCGTCTACCACACGGTAGACGACAGCCTTCGCTTCGACGCGGAATACGTTTATCGAGGCGCGAGTATTATGTAAAACACGCCTTTTTGTATCCGCAGCTAAACTTCAGTAAACAAGTTTCGTTCTTTTCAGAATATTACCAAGGGGAGTTTACATAACGGTAACTTTAATATTATTTGCTAAATAGTAATTATGCCTAACTGATTAATTAAGAATGAGAATATATAAAACGATATCATGACTTTTTGACTAGGCCTATCCAGGAAGAGCGGCGTACATAATTAATTTAAAGACCAACAAGCCTGCTTCTTTTATCTTCACAAACCGCACGGAGATCATAATTTTCGTACCTGTTTCGTGCCAAATGACACGAAGTCACAAATAGTAAACATTCCAAGATTTTGGCACTGTCGCAAATCCGGAGTTGCGACAATTCCTACTTTTTGACAGGCTGCGTCACCGCGCGGGCTGCGTCACCGTTGAAAACATGACAGTCGCAATTTCGAAATTGTGACAATGCGACTTTTGACAAGCTGCATCAAAACGGAAACTCTCACAATTCCGGAATTGTGACAATTCCTGATTTGCGACGCAGGACCAAGTGTGCATTTATTTTGAGCACGGGGAACTTGCATGAAGATGCACGTCCGTGAATTTTATCGCGCATAAGCCTATTTCTACGAGGACCACATCAAATTCATGATATTAATGATGTCGTGTTTGGTTTGCTCATGCAGCAGGCACGTGCCTCCGAGTCCGAGAATTTGAAAGTAGGCCTATGGACCCTTATTTATACAAATTTTGCAAGGGGGGGTAGCAAAGGCATAGAGACCAATGATTTGCGAACCCGTAAACCGGGACAAACCCCGGGGACACCCCCACCCCCACCACCACAACCCGGGCACGTCCCTGAAGCCCAACCCGTTTATAAGGATTATTTTACCCGAAAGAGGCACATCATTTCTAAGGATTTTGCGCGAATCAGAGAGACTACTTTTTAAAATGCACCTTTTGCAGTTTTTTTGCCGTTTTCCCTGGTTTTCCCTTCTCACAAAAGCTCCCTCCTGTTTGCCCAAACAAACCCATGTACCGCGGTCTAGAACGCACGCCACCTATTTTTCTTGCATTAATAATTGGGTTGAAAGGATTGGGGCGCTATACGACAGTGGAGTCATGGACAGAGCGCGTAGCAGCTAGAAATGTAGAATGAACACTGATGAAATGCAGAGCTGACAACATTTTTAGCTAATCCGCGGCAAACACTGTCACTGAAAAGTCATGGTTTGCTGCATTTGACTATAGGCAATGTTTTTTCTTTTCTTTTCTTTTTTTTAAATATTATTATTATTATTTTTTTCCTTGCTATCTTCTGAAGATAGCAATTTTGGTCAGCTTCGTCATTTTAACATTTCTTTTTAGCTTTGCATTCGGCCTAGTGCCGATTTTTATACCAAAAGAAAATGTGGCGAGACATGCCGTAATTTGCTCGATTCTGGTGCCGGTGTCTATAGAGCTCCTGCATTGATTTACATGGGTAATATTAAAATTGAAATATCTCAAAAACCGAATACCGTATGACGCTGAAACAAACTTTGAAATAAAGCTTTTACATTTCTTTATCTGTTTTATGTCATTTTGGTGTTTGTCGGATTCGTGTGATTTTGCTATCAACTGCAGATAGCTCAAATTTAAATGCCCGTTGGTTGTCGTTTTTGTCTGCTGAACGAGATAAAGGGTACATACCACAATAAAGCTTTCCAGAGACTTTACGTGCTAACTTAGGGGTCGCGTTTTGGCCATAAGTCAAGTTACGTCCAACTTTGAAATATATATTTGATATCATCTGAACTAGAACAAAATTCTGCATAACATTTCTGAAAATGACTACACATTTTTGGTCCGACTAATTTTTGAGAAAATTAGTGCTATCATAAAAAGGCCACATTTTCCCGTGTTTACATCCGAACCGCTTTCTGACCTCGTTTGTTCATGCGCACATAATCGTAAATATCACTCAAATTTTCGCATTTTCTTTTCAAATTTGTAGAGATCACATTCATAAGTTCTAGTAAAACACGATTTTCAACACTAAAATTGTTAATATTGTACCGATTTTCTAGAATTTTTATGCAAAGTTTGGGACTATAGGCGTGATAAACTTTTACCGGATACCGCTTCACAGGCGGATTTAGTGGTATATGAACCATGAAGCGATATTTTATAGAATCATGTTACTGCTGTGCTATCTTCTGAAGATCAAATTAAAATTTCAAATGTTGCTACATTTTGTTTTGGTTTATAATTTTAATTTCATGTGGTTTTTTGTTCTACATACTGAATACTAGTATATAGCTGAAATAAAATGCAGGCCTATGTTTTCATTGTCCCCTGCGCGAGATTTAGGCCTACTGGTGCTATATGAGAATCAAATTAAAATTTCAAATGTTGCGACATTTTGTTTTGGTTTAATTTGGGACTATAGGCGTTAATTTGGGACTATATGAGATTCTAAATGCTAGGCCTATCTTCAGTAGATATAGCGAAAAAAATCCTAAAACGCGCACGGTTACTCTGCGCGAATAAATAAAATCGGCATTGGGCTATGCCGCGCTATTTAAAAAAAGGGGAAAAGAGGTAAAAATAGAGAAACAGGCAGATGATAATCTCTGCTTTATAAGTGCCGTTTTAAATTTTGGTCAGCTTTGTCATTTTTACATTTCTTTATAGCTCTGCAGTCGGCCTAATGCCGATTTTTCTCTGAGAGCGCAACCCCGTTCAATGCAGTTTTGCCGTTTCGCGCCGTACTGAATCATCATCTACAACGCGTGCAAGGCAATGTTTTTCTTGTTGTTTTTTTTTTATTATTATTATTATTTTTTTTTTTTGCTTGCTATCTTCTGAAGATAGCAATTTTGGTCAGCTTCGTCATTTTAACATTTCTTTTTAGCTTTGCATTCGGCCTAGTGCCGATTTTTATACCAAAAGAAAATGTGGCGAGACATGCCGTAATTTGCTCGATTCTGGTGCCGGTGTCTATAGAGCTCCTGCATTGATTTACATGGGTAATATTAAAATTGAAATATCTCAAGAACAGAATACCGTATGACGCTGAAACAAACTAACTTTGAAATAAAGCTTTTACATTTCTTTATCTGTTTTATGTCATTTTGGTGTTTGTCGGATTCGTGTGATTTTGCTATCAACTGCAGATAGCTCAAATTTAAATGCCCGCTGGTTGTCGTTTTTGTCTGCTGAACGAGATAAAGGGTACATACCACAAAAAAGCTTCTTGACATTTTGTTTTGGTTTAATTTGGGACTATATGAGATTCTAAATGCTAGGCCTATCTTTAGTGCAGTAGATATAACGAAAAAATCCTAAAACGCGCACGGTTACTCTGCGCGAATAAAAAAAAAATCGGCATTCGGCCTATAGGCCTATGCCGCGCTATTCAAAAAAGGGGGAAAAGAGGTAAAAATAGAGAAACAGGCAGATGCGGAAAGTGATGAGTCTATAATATCGCTTTAAACATTCTGATTGGGACTGATGTATTAGAAAGAAAAAACTGGCCGCTACATGATGAAGTAAAAATTTAGAGAAAATAATGTAAAACATTACTTCTAGAGTAGAAAGATGCAATGAATCGGGATGAGATTCTAAATGCTATCTTCAGGAGATATAGCGAAAAAATCCTAACTGGTGCTATATCTCCTGAGAATCAAATTAAAATTTCAAATGTTGAGACAATTTGTTTTGGTTTAATTTGGGACTATATGAGATTCTAAATGCTAGGCCTATCTTCAGTAGATATAGCGAAAAAAATCCTAAAACGCGCACAGTTACTCTCCGCGAATAAAAAAAAATCGGCATTCGGCCTATAGGCTATGCCGCGCTATTTAAAAAAGGGGGAAAAGAGGTAAAAATAGAGAAACTGGCAGATGCGGAAAGTGATGAGTCTGTAAATTAATATCGCTTTAAACTTTCTGATTGAGACTGATGTATTAGAAAGAAAAAACTCGCCGCTACATAATGAAGCAAAAATTTAGAGAAAATAATGTAAAACATTACTTTTAGAGTAGAAAGATGCAATGAATCGGGATGAGATTCTAAATGCTATCTTCATTAGATATAGCGAAAAAATCCTAACTGGTGCTATATCTCCTGAGAATCAAATTAAAATGTCAAATGTTGAGACAATTTGTTTTGGTTTAATTTGGGACTATATGAGATTCTACATGCTAGGCCTATCTTCAGTAGATATAGCGAATAAAATCCTAAAACGCGCACGGTTACTCTGCGCGAATAAAAAAAAATGGCATTCGGCCTATATGCCGCGCTATTTAAAAAAGGGGGGAAAGAGGTAAAAATAGAGAAACAGACAGATGCGGAAAGTGATGAGTCTGTAATATCGCTTTAAACTTTCTGATTGGGAGTGATGTATTAGAAAAAAAAAAAAACTCGCCGCTACATGATGAAGCAAACATTTAGAGAAAATAATGTAAAACATTACTTCTAGAGTAGAAAGATGCAATGAATCGGGATGAGATTCTAAATGCTATCTTCAGTAGATATAGCGAAAAATCCTAAAACGCGCACGGTTGCCCGAATTAAAAATCGGCATTCGGCCTATATGCCGCGCTATTTAAAAAAATGGGGGGAGAGGTAAAAATAGAGAAACAGGCAGATGCGGAAAGTGATGAGTCTGTAATATCGCTTTAAACTTTCTGATTGGGAGTGATGTATTAGAAAGAAAAACTCGCCGCTACATGATGAAGTAAAATTTAGAGAAAATAATGTAAAACATTACTTTTAGAGTAGAAAGATGCAATGAATCGGGATGAGATTCTAAATGCTATCTTCAGTAGATATAGCGAAAAAATCCTAACTGGTGCTATATCTCCTGAGAATCAAATTAAAATTTCAAATGTTGAGACAATTTGTTTTGGTTTAATTTGGGACTATATGAGATTCTATGCTAGGCCTATCTTCAGTAGATATAGCGAAAAAAATCCTAAAACGCGCACGGTTACTCTGCGCGAATAAAAAAAAATTGGCATTCGGCCTATAGGCCGCGCTATTTAAAAAAGGGGGGAAAGAGGTAAAAATAGAGAAACATGCAGATGCGGAAAGTGAAGAGTCTGTAATATCGCTTTAAACTTTCTGATTAGGAGTGATGTATTACAAAGAAAAAACTCGCCGCTACATGATGAAGCAAAAATTTAGAGAAAATAATGTAAAACATTACTTCTAGAGTAGAAAGATGCAGTGAATCGGGATGAGATTCTAAATGCTATCTTCAGTAGATATAGCGAAAAAATCCTAAAACGCGCACGGTTGCCCGAATTAAAATCGGCATTCGGCCTATATGCCGCGCTATAAAAAAAAAAAAAAAAAAAGAGGTAAAAATAGAGAAACAGGCAGATGATAATCTCTGCTTTATAAGTGCCGTTTTCAATTTTGGTCAGCTTTGTCATTTTTACAGTTCTTTATAGCTCTGCAGTCGGCCTAATGCCGATTTTTCTCTGAGAGCGCAACCCGTTCAATGCAGTTTCTCGCGCCGTACTGAATCATCATCTACAACGCGTGCTAGACAATGCTTTTAAAAAAAAAATATTATTATTATTTTTTTTGCTTGCTATCTTCTGAAGATAGCAATTTTGGTCAAGTTCGTCATTTTAACATTTCTTTTTAGCTTTGCATTCGGCCTAGTGCCGATTTTTATACCAAAAGAAAATGTGGCGAGACATGCCGTAATTTGCTTGATTCTGGTGCCGGTGTCTATAGAGCTCCTGCATTGATTTACATGGGTAATATTAAAATTGAAATATCTCAAGAACCGAATACCGTATGACCCTGAAACAAACTTTGAAATAAAGCTTTTAAATTTCTTTATCTGTTTTATGTCATTTTGGTGTTTGTCGGATTCGTGTGATTTTGCTATCAACTGCAGATAGCTCAAATTTAAATGCCCGCTGGTTGTCGTTTTTGTCTGCTGAACGAGATAAAGGGTAGGCCTACATACCACAAAAAAGCTTCTTGAAATTTTGTTTTGGTTTAATTTGGGACTATATGAGATTCTAAATGCTAGGCCTATCTTCAGTAGATATAGCGAAAAAATCTTAAAACGCGCACGGTTACTCTGCGCGAATAAAAAAAAATCGGCATTCGGCCTATAGGCTATGCCGCGCTATTTAAAAAAAAGGGGAAAAGAGGTAAAAATAGAGAAACAGGCAGATGCGGAAAGTGATGAGTCTGTAATATCGCTTTAAACTTTCTGAAAAATAATGTAAAACATTACTTTTAGAGTAGAAAGATGCAATGAATCGGGATGAGATTCTAAATGCTATCTTCAGTATAGATATAGCGAAAAAATCCTAACTGGTGCTATATCTCCTGAGAATCAAATTAAAATTTCAAATGTTGAGACAATTTGTTTTGGTTTAATTTGGGACTATATGAGATTCTAAATGCTAGGCCTATCTTCAGTAGATATAGAGAAAAAAATCCTGAAACGCGCACGGTTACTCTGCGCGAATAAAAAAAATCGGCATTCGGCCTATATGTCGCGCTATTTAAAAAAGGGGGGAAAGAGGTAAAATAATAGAGAAACAGGCAGATGCGGAAAGTGATGAGTCTGTAATATCGCTTTAAACTTTC
This sequence comes from Amphiura filiformis, assembly GCF_039555335.1. Taxonomy (NCBI): domain Eukaryota; kingdom Metazoa; phylum Echinodermata; class Ophiuroidea; order Amphilepidida; family Amphiuridae; genus Amphiura; species Amphiura filiformis. The sequence continues at coordinate 65,127,215 of NC_092632.1, read as the reverse complement.
TGATTGGGAGTGATGTATTAGAAAGAAAAATCTTGCCGCTAAATGATGAAGCAAAAATTTAGAGAAAATAATGTAAAACATTACTTCTAGAGTAGAAAGATGCAGTGAATCGGGATGAGATTCTAAATGCTATCTTCAGTAGATATAGCGAAAAATCCTAAAACGCGCACGGTTGCCCGAATTAAAAATCGGCATTCGGCCTATATGCCGCGCTATTAAAAAAAAAAAAAAAGGGGGGGGAGGTAAAAATAGAGAAACAGGCAGATGATAATCTCTGCTTTATAAGTGCCGTTTTAAATTTTGGTCAGCTTTGTCATTTAAATTACATTTCTTTATAGCTCTGCAGTCGGCCTAATGCCGATTTTTCTCTGAGAGCGCAACCCCGTTCAATGCAGTTTCTCGCGCCGTACTGAATCATCATCTACAACGCGTGCTAGGCAATGTTTTTCTTTCTTTTTTTTATTATTTTTTTTTTTGCTTGCTATCTTCTGAAGATAGCAATTTTGGTCAGCTTCGTCATTTTAACATTTCTTTTTAGCTTTGCATTCGGCCTAGTGCCGATTTTTATACCAAAAGAAAATGTGGCGAGACATGCCGTAATTTGCTCGATTCTGGTGCCGGTGTCTATAGAGCTCCTGCATTGATTTACATGGGTAATATTAAAATATCTCAAGAACCGAATACCGGATGACCCTGAAACAAACTTTGAAATAAAGCTTTTACATGTTTTTATCTGTTTTATGTCATTTTGGTGTTTGTCGGATTCGTGTGATTTTGTTATCAACGGCAGATAGCTCAAATTTAAATGCCCGCTGGTTGTCGTTTTTGTCTGCTGAACGAGATAAAGGGTACATACCACAAAAAAGCTTCTTGACATTTTGTTTTGGTTCAATTTGGGACTATATGAGATTCTAAATGCTAGGCCTATCTTCAGTAGATATAGCGAAAAAATCTTAAAACGCACACGGTTACTCTGCGCGAATAAAAAAAAATCGGCATTCGGCCTATAGGCTATGCCGCGCTATTTAAAAAAGGGGGAAAAGAGGTAATAGAGAAACAGGCAGATACGGAAAGTGATGAGTCTGTAATATCGCTTTAAACTTTCTGATTGGGAGTGATGTATTAGAAAGAAAAAACTCGCCGCTACATGATGAAGTAAAAATTTAGAGAAAATAATGTAAAACATTACTTTTAGAGTAGAAAGATGCAATGAATCGGGATGAGATTCTAAATGCTATCTTCAGTAGATATAGCGAAAAAAATCCTAACTGGTGCTATATCTCCTGAGAATCAAATTAAAATTTCAAATGTTGAGACAATTTGTTTTGGTTTAATTTGGGACTATATGAGATTCTAAATGCTAGGCCTATCTTCAGTAGATATAGCGAAAAAAATCCTAAAACGCGCACGGTTACTCTGCGCGAATAAAAAAAGATCGGCATTCGGCCTATATGCGCGCTATTTAAAAAAGTGGGAAAAGAGGTAAAAATAGAGAAACAGGCAGATGCGGAAAGTGATGAGTCTGTAATATCGCTTTAAACTTTCTAATTGGGAGTGATGTATTAGAAAGAAAAAACTCGCCGCTACATGATGAAGCAAAATTTAGAGAAAATAATGTAAAACATTACTTCTAGAGTAGAAAGATGCAATGAATCGGGATGAGATTCTAAATGCTATCTTCAGTAGATATAGCGAAAAAATCCTAAAACGCGCACGGTTGCCCGAATTAAAAATCGGCATTCGGCCTATATGCCGCGCTATTAAAAAAAAAGGGGGAGGGAGGTAAAAATAGAGAAACAGGCAGATGATAATCTCTGCTTTATAAGTGCCGTTTTAAATTTTGGTCAGCTTTGTCATTTAAATTACATTTCTTTATAGCTCTGCAGTCGGCCTAATGCCGATTTTTCTCTGAGAGCGCAACCCCGTTCAATGCAGTTTCTCGCGCCGTACTGAATCATCATCTACACCGCGTGCTAGGCAATGTATTTTTTTTTAAAAATATTATTATTATTATTTTGTTGCTTGCTATCTTCTGAAGATAGCAATTTTGGTCAGCTTCGTCATTTTAACATTTCTTTTTAGCTTTGCATTCGGCCTAGTGCCGATTTATATACCAGAAGAAAATGTGGCGAGACATGCCGTAATTTGCTCGATTCTGGTGCCGGTGTCTATAGAGCTCCTGCATTGATTTACATGGGTAATATCAAAATATCTCAAGAACCGAATACCGTATGACCCTGAAACAAACTTTGAAATAAAGCTTTTACATTTCTTTATCTGTTTTATGTCATTTTGGTGTTTGTCGGATTCGTGTGATTTTGCTATCAACTGCAGATAGCTCAAATTTAAATGCCCGCTGGTTGTCGTTTTTGTCTGCTGAACGAGATAAAGGGTACTACCACAAAAAAGCTTCTAGAGTAGAAAGATGCAATGAATCGGGATGAGATTCTAAATGCTATCTTCAGTAGATATAGCGAAAAAATCCTAACTGGTGCTATATCTCCTGAGAATCAAATTAAAATTTCAAATGTTGAGACAATTTGTTTTGGTTTAATTTGGGACTATATGAGATTCTAAATGCTAGGCCTATTTTCAGTAGATATAGAGAAAAAAATCCTAAAACGCTTACGGTTACTCTGCGCGAATAAAAAAATCGGCATTCGGCCTATATGTCGCGCTATTTAAAAAGGGGAAAAGAGGTAAAATAGAGAAACAGGCAGATGCGGAAAGTGATGAGTCTGTAATATCGCTTTAAACTTTCTGATTGGGAGTGATGTACTTAGAAAGAAAAAAAAACTCGCCGCTACATGATGAAGCAAAATTTAGAGAAAATAATGTAAAACATTACTTCTAGAGTAGAAAGATGCAATGAATCGGGATGAGATTCTAAATGCTATCTTCAGTAGATATTGCGAAAAAATCCTAAAACGCGCACGGTTGCCCGAATTAAAAATCGGCATTCGGCCTATAATGCCGCGCTATTAAAAAAAAAAGTGGGGGGGGGGAGGTAAAAATAGAGAAACAGGCAGATGATAGTCTCTGCTTTATAAGTGCCGTTTTAAATTTTGGTCAGCATTGTCATTTTTACATTTCTTTATAGCTCTGCAGTCGGCCTAATGCCGATTTTTCTCTGAGAGCGTAACCCCGTTCAATGCAGTTTCTCGCGCCGTACTGAATCATCATCTACAACGCGTGCTAGGCAATGTTTTTCTTTTTTTTAAATATTATTATTGTGTTTTTTTTTGCTTGCTATCTTCTGAAGATAGCAATTTTGGTCAGCTTCGTCATTTTAACATTTCTTTTTAGCTTTGCATTCGGCCTAGTGCCGATTTTTATACCAAAAGAAAATGTGGCGAGACATGCCGTAATTTGCTCGATTCTGGTGCCGGTGTCTATAGAGCTCCTGCATTGATTTACATGGGTAATATTAAAATTGAAATATCTCAAGAACCGAATACCGTATGACGCTGAAACAAACTTTGAAATAAAGCTTTTACATTTCTTTATCTGTTTTATGTCATTTTGGTGTTTGTCGGATTCGTGTGATTTTGCTATCAACTGCAGATAGCTCAAATTAAATGCCCGTTGGTTGTCGTTTTTGTCTGCTGAACGAGATAGAGGGTAGGCCCTACATACCACAAAAAAGCTTTCCAGAGACTTTACGTGCTAACTTAGGGATCGCGTTTTGGCCATAGGCCTAAGTCGAGTTACGTCCAACTTTGAAATATATATTTGATATCATCTGAACTAGAACAAAATTCTGCATAACATTTCTGAAAATGACTACACATTTTTGGTCCGACTAATTTTGCTATCATAAAAAGGCCACATTTTCCCGTGTTTACATCCGACTGCTAACCGCTTTCTGACCTCGTTTGTTCATGCGCACATAATCGTAAATATCACTCAAATTTTCGCATTTTCTTTTCAAATTTGTAGAGATCACATTCATAAGTTCTAGTAAAACACGATTTTCAACACTAAAATTGTTAATATTGTACCGATTTTGTAGAATTTTTATGCAAAGTTTGGGACTATAGGCGTGATAAACTTTTACCGGATACCGCTTCACAGGCGGATTTAGTGGTATATGAACCATGAAGCGATATTTTATAGAATCATGTTACTGCTGTGCTATCTTCTGAAGATCAAATTAAAATTTCAAATGTTGCTACATTTTGTTTTGGTTTATAATTTTAATTTCATGTGGTTTTTTGTTCTACATACTGAATACTAGTATATAGCTGAAATAAAATGCAGGCCTATGTTTTCATTGTCCCCTGCGCGAGATTTAGGCCTACTGGTGCTATATGAGAATCAAATTAAAATTTCAAATGTTGCGACATTTTGTTTTGGTTTAATTTGGGACTATAGGCGTTAATTTGGGACTATATGAGATTCTAAATGCTAGGCCTATCTTCAGTAGATATAGCGAAAAAATCCTAAAACGCGCACGGTTACTCTGCGCGAATAAATAAAATCGGCATTGGGCTATGCCGCGCTATTTAAAAAAGGGGAAAAGAGGTAAAATAGAGAAACAGGCAGATGATAATCTCTGCTTTATAAGTGCCGTTTTAAATTTTGGTCAGCTTTGTCATTTTTACATTTCTTTATAGCTCTGCAGTCGGCCTAATGCCGATTTTTCTCTGAGAGCGCAACCCCGTTCAATGCAGTTTTGCCGTTTCGCGCCGTACTGAATCATCATCTACAACGCGTGCAAGGCAATGTTTTTCTTGTTTTTTTTTAAATATTATTATTATTATTATTATTTTTTTTTGCTTGCTATCTTCTGAAGATAGCAATTTTGGTCAGCTTCGTCATTTTAACATTTCTTTTTAGCTTTGCATTCGGCCTAGTGCCGATTTTTATACCAAAAGAAAATGTGGCGAGACATGCCGTAATTTGCTCGATTCTGGTGCCGGTGTCTATAGAGCTCCTGCATTGATTTACATGGGTAATATTAAAATTGAAATATCTCAAGAACAGAATACCGTATGACGCTGAAACAAACTAACTTTGAAATAAAGCTTTTACATTTCTTTATCTGTTTTATGTCATTTTGGTGTTTGTCGGATTCGTGTGATTTTGCTATCAACTGCAGATAGCTCAAATTTAAATGCCCGCTGGTTGTCGTTTTTGTCTGCTGAACGAGATAAAGGGTACATACCACAAAAAAGCTTCTTGACATTTTGTTTTGGTTTAATTTGGGACTATATGAGATTCTAAATGCTAGGCCTATCTTTAGTGCAGTAGATATAACGAAAAATCCTAAAACGCGCACGGTTACTCTGCGCGAATAAAAAAAATCGGCATTCGGCCTATAGGCCTATGCCGCGCTATTCAAAAAAGGGGAAAAGAGGTAAAATAGAGAAACAGGCAGATGCGGAAAGTGATGAGTCTATAATATCGCTTTAAACATTCTGATTGGGACTGATGTATTAGAAAGAAAAAACTGGCCGCTACATGATGAAGTAAAATTTAGAGAAAATAATGTAAAACATTACTTCTAGAGTAGAAAGATGCAATGAATCGGGATGAGATTCTAAATGCTATCTTCAGGAGATATAGCGAAAAAATCCTAACTGGTGCTATATCTCCTGAGAATCAAATTAAAATTTCAAATGTTGAGACAATTTGTTTTGGTTTAATTTGGGACTATATGAGATTCTAAATGCTAGGCCTATCTTCAGTAGATATAGCGAAAAAAAATCCTAAAACGCGCACAGTTACTCTCCGCGAATAAAAAAAAATCGGCATTCGGCCTATAGGCTATGCCGCGCTATTTAAAAAAGGGGGAAAAGAGGTAAAAATAGAGAAACTGACAGATGCGGAAAGTGATGAGTCTGTAAATTAATATCGCTTTAAACTTTCTGATTGAGACTGATGTATTAGAAAGAAAAAACTCGCCGCTACATAATGAAGCAAAAATTTAGAGAAAATAATGTAAAACATTACTTTTAGAGTAGAAAGATGCAATGAATCGGGATGAGATTCTAAATGCTATCTTCATTAGATATAGCGAAAAAATCCTAACTGGTGCTATATCTCCTGAGAATCAAATTAAAATGTCAAATGTTGAGACAATTTGTTTTGGTTTAATTTGGGACTATATGAGATTCTAAATGCTAGGCCTATCTTCAGTAGATATAGCGAATAAAATCCTAAAACGCGCACGGTTACTCTGCGCGAATAAAAAAAAATGGCATTCGGCCTATATGCCGCGCTATTTAAAAAGGGGGGAAAGAGGTAAAAATAGAGAAACAGACAGATGCGGAAAGTGATGAGTCTGTAATATCGCTTTAAACTTTCTGATTGGGAGTGATGTATTAGAAAGAAAAAAAAACTCGCCGCTACATGATGAAGCAAACATTTAGAGAAAATAATGTAAAACATTACTTCTAGAGTAGAAAGATGCAATGAATCGGGATGAGATTCTAAATGCTATCTTCAGTAGATATAGCGAAAAAATCCTAACTGGTGCTATATCTCCTGAGAATCAAATTAAAATTTCAAATGTTGAGACAATTTGTTTTGGTTTAATTTGGGACTATATGAGATTCTAAATGCTAGGCCTATCTTCAGTAGATATAGAGAAAAAAATCCTAAAACGCGCACGGTTACTCTGCGCGAATAAAAAAAAATCGGCATTCGGCCTATATGTCGCGCTATTTAAAAAAGGGGGGAAAGAGGTAAAAATAGAGAAACATGCAGATGCGGAAAGTGATGAGTCTGTAATATCGCTTTAAACTTTCTGATTAGGAGTGATGTATTACAAAGAAAAAACTCGCCGCTACATGATGAAGCAAAAATGTAGAGAAAATAATGTAAAACATTACTTCTAGAGTAGAAAGATGCAGTGAATCGGGATGAGATTCTAAATGCTATCTTCAGTAGATATAGCGAAAAAATCCTAAAACGCGCACGGTTGCCCGAATTAAAAAATCGGCATTCGGCCTATATGCCGCGCTATTAAAAAAAAAGGGGGGAGAGGTAAAAATAGAGAAACAGGCAGATGATAATCTCTGCTTTATAAGTGCCGTTTTCAATTTTGGTCAGCTTTGTCATTTTACAGTTCTTTATAGCTCTGCAGTCGGCCTAATGCCGATTTTTTCTCTGAGAGCGCAACCCGTTCAATGCAGTTTCTCGCGCCGTACTGAATCATCATCTACAACGCGTGCTAGACAATGCTTTTAAAAAAAAAATATTATTATTTTTTTTTTTTGCTTGCTATCTCCTGTAGCTAGCAATTTTGGTCAGCGTCGTCATTTTAACATTTCTTTTTAGCTTTGCATTCGGCCTAGTGCCGATTTTTATACCAAAAGAAAATGTGGCGAGACATGCCGCCGTAATTTGCTTGATTCTGGTGCCGGTGTCTATAGAGCTCCTGCATTGATTTACATGGGTAATATTAAAATTGAAATATCTCAAGAACCGAATACCGTATGACCCTGAAACAAACTTTGAAATAAAGCTTTTAAATGTCTTTATCTGTTTTATGTCATTTTGGTGTTTGTCGGATTCGTGTGATTTTGCTATCAACTGCAGATAGCTCAAATTTAAATGCCCGCTGGTTGTCGTTTTTGTCTGCTGAACGAGATAAAGGGTAGGCCTACATACCACAAAAAGCTTCTTGAAATTTTGTTTTGGTTTAATTTGGGACTATATGAGATTCTAAATGCTAGGCCTATCTTCAGTAGATATAGCGAAAAAATCTTAAAACGCGCACGGTTACTCTGCGCGAATAAAAAAAAAATCGGCATTCGGCCTATAGGCTATGCCGCGCTATTTAAAAAAAGGGGAAAAGAGGTAAAAAATAGAGAAACAGGCAGATGCGGAAAGTGATGAGTCTGTAATATCGCTTTAAACTTTCTGAAAAATAATGTAAAACATTACTTTTAGAGTAGAAAGATGCAATGAATCGGGATGAGATTCTAAATGCTATCTTCAGTATAGATATAGCGAAAAATCCTAACTGGTGCTATATCTCCTGAGAATCAAATTAAAATTTCAAATGTTGAGACAATTTGTTTTGGTTTAATTTGGGACTATATGAGATTCTCAATGCTAGGCCTATCTTCAGTAGATATAGAGAAAAAAAATCCTGAAACGCGCACGGTTACTCTGCGCGAATAAAAAAATATCGGCATTCGGCCTATATGTCGCGCTATTTAAAAAAAGGGGGGAAAGAGGTAAAAATAGAGAAACAGGCAGATGCGGAAAGTGATGAGTCTGTAATATCGCTTTAAACTTTCTGATTGGGAGTGATGTATTAGAAAGAAAAAACTCGCCGCTACATGATGAAGAAAAAATTTAGAGAAAATAATGTAAAACATTACTTCTAGAGTAGAAAGATGCAGTGAATCGGGATTCTAAATGCTATCTTCAGTAGATATAGCGAAAAAATCCTAAAACGCACACGGTAACTCTGCCCGAATTAAAGGCATTCGGCCTATATGCCTATAAAAAAAAAAAAAAAAAGGGGGGAGGTAAAAATAGAGAAACAGGCAGATGATAATCTCTGCTTTATAAGTGCCGTTTTAAATTTTGGTCAGCATTGTCATTTTTACATTTTTTATAGCTCTGCAGTCGGCCTAATGCCGATTTTTCTCTGAGAGCGTAACCCCGTTCAATGCAGTTTCTCGCGCCGTACTGAATCATCATCTACAACGCGTGCTAGGCAATGTTTTTCTTTTTTTAAAATATTATTATTGTTTGTTTTTTTTGCTTGCTATCTTCTGAAGATAGCAATTTAGGTCAGCTTCGTCATTTTAACATTTCTTTTTAGCTTTGCATTCGGCCTAGTGCCGATTTTTATACCAAAAGAAAATGTGGCGAGACATGCCGTAATTTGCTCGATTCTGGTGCCGGTGTCTATAGAGCTCCTGCATTGATTTACATGGGTAATATTAAAATTGAAATATCTCAAGAACCGAATACCGTATGACCCTGAAACAAACTTTGAAATAAAGCTTTTACATTTCTTTATCTGTTTTATGTCATTTTGGTGTTTGTCGGATTTGTGTGATTTTGCTATCAACTGCAGATAGCTCAAATTTAAATGCCCGCTGGTTGTCGTTTTTGTCTGCTGAACGAGATAAAGGGTACATACCACAAAATAGCTTCTTGACATTTTGTTTTGGATTAATTTGGGACTATATGAGATTCTAAATGCTAGGCCTATCTTCAGTAGATATAGCGAAAAAATCTTAAAACGCACACGGTTACTCTGCGCGAATCAAAAAAAAATCGGCATTCGGCCTATAGGCTATGCCGCGCTATTTAAAAAAAGGGGAAAAGAGGTAATAGAGAAACAGGCAGATGCGGAAAGTGATGAGTCTGTAATATCGCTTTAAACTTTCTGATGTATTAGAAAGAAAAAACTCGCCGCTACATGATGAAGTAAATATTTAGAAAAATAATGTAAAACATTACTTGTAGAGTAGAAAGATGCAATGAATCGGGATGAGATTCTAAATGCTATCTTCAGTAGATATAGCGAAAAAATCCTAACTGGTGCTATATCTCCTGAGAATCAAATTAAAAGTTCAAATGTTGAGACAATTTGTTTTGGTTTAATTTGGGACTATATGAGATTCTAAATGTTAGGCCTATCTTCAGTAGATATAGCGAAAAAGATGCAATGAATCGGGATGAGATTCTAAATGCTATCTAATTCAGTAGATAGGCCTATAGCGAAAAAATCCTAAAACGCGCACGGTTACTCGGCTCGAATTTAAAAAATTGGCATTCGGGGGCCTATATGCCGCGCTATTAAAAAAAAAAAAAAAGGTGGGGGAGGTAAAATAGAGAAACAGGCAGATGATAATCTCTGCTTTGTAGTGCCGTTTTAAATTTTGGTCAGCTTTGTCATTTTTAGATTTCTTTATAGCTCTGCAGTCGGCAAAATGCCGAGGTTTCTCTGAGCGCGCAACCCCGTTCAATGCAGATTTGCCGTTTCGTGCCGAACGGTATGACAGCGATGCTCAAAAAAAGGGAAACAGGCAGATGATAGTCTCTGCTTTATAAGTGCCGTTTTAAATTTTGGTCAGCATTGTCATTTTTACAATTCTTTATAGCTCTGCAGTCGGCCTAATGCCGATTTTTCTCTGAGAGCGTAACCCCGTTCAATGCAGTTTCTCGCGCCGTACTGAATCATCATCTAAACACAGCCAAAAAAGAAAGTCTCCATTAGTTCCATCCCCATTTAATCAGAGTCTGATGAGTTTATGGCAAAATAATTTATATAATAGTTTTCTATACACTTTCCCTCAAACGTTGATACCAAATTTGATATAAAAATTTAATCATCATGAGCATAGGAGCCGTTGTTTGGAAATTCGTGCAATTTAAAAAATGACAAATTACGAATTGACCACGCAAAATCCAATGCATGGTATCAGCTTATTATGTGGCCTGAAGCAACCCGTACATGAATCATTGCACACGTGCCTGCGCACAATTGAAAGAGCGGGTTATTTGATTTGCATTTTGACATGCATGGGTAAACCTTTAACCTGCCGGCCTATTCAGGCGACGTAATTCTTGGTACTCACGCTAGCTCTGCTACGTGATACAATTCCCTATGTCATTTTTAAAATTGCGCGAATTTCCAAACAACGGTTTCTATGCTCACGATGATTAAACTTTTGATATCAAATTTGGTATCAACATTTGAAGGAAAGTGTATAGAAAACTATTATATAAATTATTTTGCCATAAACTCATCAGACTCTGATTAAATGGGGATGGAACTACTGGAGACTTTCTTTTTTGGCTGTGTTTACAACGCGTGCTAGGCAATGTTTTTCTTTTTTTAAAATATTATTATTGTGTTTTTTTTTTGCTTGCTATCTTCTGAAGATAGCAATTTTGGTCAGCTTCGTCATTTTAACATTTCTTTTTTAGCTTTGCATTCGGCCTAGTGTCGATTTTTATACCAAAAAGAAAATGTGGCGAGACATGCCGTAATTTGCTCGATTCTGGTGCCGGTGTCTATAGAGCTCCTGCATTGATTTACATGGGTAATATTAAAATTGAAATATCTCAAGAACCGAATACCGTATGACCCTGAAACAAACTTTGAAATAAAGCTTTTACATTTCTTTATCTGTTTTATGTCATTTTGGTGTTTGTCGGATTTGTGTGATTTTGCTATCAACTGCAGATAGCTCAAATTTAAATGCCCGCTGGTTGTCGTTTTTGTCTGCTGAACGAAATAAAGGGTACATACCACAAAATAGCTTCTTGACATTTTGTTTTGGATTAATTTGGGACTATATGAGATTCTAAATGCTAGGCCTATCTTCAGTAGATATAGCGAAAAAATCTTAAAACGCACACGGTTACTCTGCGCGAATAAAAAAAAATCGGCATTCGGCCTATAGACGAATGACGAATCCAAATCCACGCACTCCTACACCTGACTAGCAGCCTTTAGTTGGGTAGCCGTCGGCTACAATGCACCCAAAATGTGAAATGATTCGGCCTCAGGCGGAAATTTTAAACTGCATTCCATCACCCGTTTTACATCTTCCGCGAAAACACAGGCAGACAAAAGATTACAACACAATAGGCCCTACAGTTCCCTTCGGCAATACACAGCTTCTACATGGTCTATTCGCTGTTGAAGTGACATAATATTAAATCGGATTAACTACACCATATCAAACGCTACAAATGGATGTACTTGCGAATAAACGGGCTAAGTATAAATAGATGCGACGGGATTACCTGCGGAATTATCTCTATTGTATATTCTATTAACCCTCCTCGTCCTTGCATCTTCTCTAGGTATTAGGCGGCTTTTATTTGCACAATAGGGCGCTCAAAACCCCAGGTTGGTGCTAGCGGCTACCCAAAGATGGCCGACCAAATCCTGACCATGACTTGGCTACTTGGATTCGTCTATAGGCTATGCCGCGCTATTTAAAAAGGGGGGAAAAGAGGTAATAGAGAAACAGGCAGATGCGGAAAGTGATGAGTCTGTAATATCGCTTTAAACTTTCTGATGTATTAGAAAGAAAAAACTCGCCGCTACATGATGAAGTAAATATTTAGAAAAATAATGTAAAACATTACTTGTAGAGTAGAAAGATGCAATGAATCGGGATGAGATTCTAAATGCTATCTTCAGTAGATATAGCGAAAAAATCCTAACTGGTGCTATAGGCTATCTCCTGAGAATCAAATTAAAATTTCAAATGTTGAGACAATTTGTTTTGGTTTAATTTGGGACTATATGAGATTCTAAATGCTAGGCCTATCTTCAGTAGATATAGCGAAAAAGATGCAATGAATCGGGATGAGATTCTAAATGCTATCTTCAGTAGATAGGCCTATAGCGAAAAAATCCTAAAACGCGCACGGTTACTCGGCTCGAATTAAAAAATTGGCATTCGGGGGCCTATATGCCGCGCTATTAAAAAAAAAAAAGGTGGGGGAGGTAAAATAGAGAAACAGGCAGATGATAATCTCTGCTTTGTAGTGCCGTTTTAAATTTTGGTCAGCTTTGTCATTTTTAGATTTCTTTATAGCTCTGCAGTCGGCAAAATGCCGAGTTTTCTCTGAGCGCGCAACCCCGTTCAATGCAGATTTGCCGTTTCGTGCCGAACGGTATGACAGCAATGCTCAAAAAAAAGGGGGGGGGTGGTCTTAACAGCCCTACATACGCGTCACCTCCAAAGTTGAGTGCCCCCGGCCGGCCGATATCCCATTTTTTGCGGTATTTTTCAAAAATCCGATTTCACCCATTTCGAAAATTTATTTACGATGAGGTTTAGGGACTAGGCCTACATTATTCGCAAGTTGATTTTTTTTCTGACCAAGAGTCAGCTTTAGTATACTCCTAAAAGTCATCATATAAAGGGGAGTGGGACTGTTCACTCGGGCGGGGTTCACGCACAAAAAAAAGTATTGAGCACGAATTTTGTCCCGGGATTTTGTCTGTTTTGTGTCTGTGTCGAGATTTGGTGTTGTGCGCCCATAGCGCGACTATGACCCGGAAGTGTATTATTCTTGTAAACACAACGAGCATGGTCGATGAAATTGAAATTGTCTACATGTAAACTGTTTTGCACATTTTAGAGGAGGAAATAGGTGTCATTTTCAAGCAAGGTATGCTAAATATTATACAGTGGTATGCTTCAAGAACTTAAAACATTTGTCAGATACGTTTCTAATTACTAAATACTAGTAGTTTAACATGGTTAATGCCTTAAGTTAGTATGGCATGTATGGTAAGCTTAAAGTTTACTGTTTAGTCATGTTAGTATAATTAAAGCCATAAATAATTATATCACTCATACATAAATTCTAGACAGTCAATTGTTTAATTACCATTTATCATTTTTACCATCAGCCTCTCTGTGTGATAGTTTTTACCATCATAGTGCTGCGCCGTTGTGCGCCGGCGCCAAGCTGTGCGCTGACTCTTACTAGACTCGCCGATTTAGTATGGGGGTGGACCCCAAAATGTGAAGTATTTCACGGCAAAACATGGTTTTATGTTGATGAAAAAATGTATTTCCTACAGTAAATAGTATTTTAGTAATAGAAATTATGTAGGAGTGATATAAAACAAATATTAACTGTCTTAAATTTGTGTAATGGTCGAAATATAAGTCTCGGTGAAAGATGGCTTGTTCCATTCCACTCGCCGTTCCGGCTCGTTGTATGGAACAATCCATCTTTCACCTCTTAATTATATTTCGACCATCACACTCATACTTAGACAGTTAATATTTGTAAAATGTACTGATCTTATAATATGAAATTGGTTAATTTTTTCAAACCTGATTTTTTTGCATATTTGTAATGTTTACACATGTCCCAACTTGCACCTAAATGGAATCGGCCAAATTTGTTGTCTTTGTAGGTCAACACAGCTGCACAGCTAAGTTAATGTTTTATTACTTCCGTGGTCCGGGTACGCGCTGGTGAATTGCGATCGCGTAGAAAGTGACAAGGTCGCCTACTACGCGCCTCGCTGATGACCAATGGGTCAAGTCCGTTGTTGTCAAGTCCGTTGATCAGCCAATCAGCGTGATTGTTTATTTCTTCTGCGTCTACGCTTGGCGCACAGCTCAGACCACGGAAGTAATAAAGAATTCACTTTAGGCCCTTCGTACTTGATTATTATAGGTATGCTAGGTGAATTCAAATTTGCCATCAAACTGCATCATTTTATATACCGGGGGGGGTGGTCACTTGTATACCAAAGTGGTATGCATGCTCGTCCCCAAAAACGTCGAAAAAGGGTTGATTTTTGGCCTTGTGGCGGCGGTGCAGTGTCCGATTTACAATTTTTTTCCTACCTGCACTGGTGCATGTAGCCCAAAATTTCTACATGCACAGCAAAAAGTGTGCATGCACCAAAATTAAAGCAAATTAGGGGTTCATTCATATATTTTCATGACTAAACGATTGTTTATGCCCGAGGGCTTTAGCCCGAGGGCATAAACAACGCTTAGTCATGAAAATATATGAATGAACCCCGCTCATACATACGCAACATTCTGCTTGCTGTTATTTCCTCCAAAACTAAAAATACCATCATTTTAAACTAAAACTACCAGTTCCTTATCATTTTTAACAGTTTCTCCATCGCTAATTGTAAGAAAACGTTTTCTTGCTCAGTCCATCGTGCTTGGACGCGCGCAACATCGCGCGTACATCACTCGCGCTTATGCGTAAATAGCTCGCGAACATAGACGCGTAATATCCTACTCGCAAGCGTCCATCAGTTCTCGCGCGCTTGTTTATGATCGAACGCCGGGCATAAACGTTGTTTATGCCCGCCTATCGACCAATCACGCAGGCTGTTATATAGCGAGTATGTATGAACATAAAATCACATTGAATCACGATCATTGTCAGTTAAGCTTGTAATAATATTTCCGGCTCCCCTGTCAGTGTCATTTTTATGCCGATCACTCGCCCCTTCACTCGCCGATTTCTCAGCCAAAACACTGGATGCTGTGGCTTCATCTGTTCTAGAACTAGTCGCCGACGAGGTGCACAATTTCCAGAATGATGCAAGTGTTTTTTGAGCTATTTCCTTTTTTGCTGGACATTATTATGATTAAATTCTGGTTCTTTTTTTTTTCAATGAAATGAAAATGACACTCTTCTACATGTGCGAGAGTATCGGGAATTGGTGGCATATGATGTCACATTACGCTAGCCCCTCTAAGGGAAGTCATAGTCTTGGACCAGACTGTATGTGGCTATTGCGAATGTTCGTTAGGATGGACGAGTATCAGACCGATGCAAACTGGCTGTGTAGAAGACTAGGGAAGTCAATGAAAAAAGTGACAGTTCTCACGTGATAGGGGTATCGGGAATTGTCAATTGTGCGATTTGTGCCAGCCCTTCTAATGAAGTCAGAAGAGGTTGCGCTAAAAATAGATTGGGTTTTTCCCAATCGGACTGACTGCTTGTTTACTTTTGTATATTGGCCTTGTCATATCGCTAGCGCTAAAATCGTACATGCACGTGTGCAGGCAGGTAGTGAAAAGCTGCATGCACAGAGGGAATGTTACATGCACTGGTGCAGGTATGCAGGTGGTAAATCGAACACTGCGGCGGTGACATTTTTAGAAAAAAGGGTGCTTTTCAGGTATAAAAGTTTCGACGTTTAGGGTATATTTTTCAACTTTAGTGGGTTTGTTTTAGAATTTACGCCATCTAGGGCTCCATTTTAGTTTCTTACGCCGAATTACACCATATTTTAGGGGTAAGATTTACAGAGCCTTACGCCATTAAGGGGTGACATTTTTCCACACTGATTACGTGGTGCTGGGACGAGCATGCATACCATTTTGGTAAGCGATAATGCGAGTGGTATTTATTCAAAACCTTTTTGAATGAGTTAAGATTGCCTTCATTGCCCGTAATGTGCTTTGTTTTATATGTGTATAATGTATTTTGGAAATGGAAAATGACATATTTTAAAATTATTGTTATCTAATCCCCGGCTATAGGTCCAGTTGAATCAGTATGGACGACATGGAGCAATGCTGTCCGCATTGCAAGACTACTAAATATAGGAACCCGTCGCTAAAACTACTTGTCAACATCTGCGGACACTCACTGTAAGTACAGTCAATGTATTCAACTGAAAAGTATTATAACAAACATGTATTTATTTATAGAATTGCAGATTCATACGTAGTGGTAATAACAATGAAAATTATTAATTTAAACTTCAACACTACTTGTTTATTTCGCTTACCGGGAGCGCTTTCGAGGAACTTCCTCGTCATCAGCCGATGTTGTTAGCTCTGATGTTTTCTTGGAAACGGCTAAGGATTTTTTTGAAATTCGCAATGTTATACACATTTTATGGCAAATGATTAAAAATTTAAACTTTATAAATCTGATGATTTATACTTAAAGTGTATGTATGTGGGATGAAAAGCCTACGATCAATTGAAAATTTGGACCTTTTGTATTGAAGATATGGATTTGGCTGATGACGAGGAAGTTCCTCGAAAGCGCTCCCGTAAGCGAAATAAACAAGTAGTGTTGAAGTTTAAATTAATAATTTTCAATGTATTTATTTAATTTTTACATTTTAAAACTATGTTGAGATGTGATAAGATGTCAGAAACAAAATAAAATGTTTGAAAGCCATGGCTAATGTCCAAGTGGTTCCCATCAACTGATTCCATCCAAAATATTTCCAGCACCCTTTACATGATCCCCTCCATTTTTAGGATGCAAGAATTAAAGAGTGAATTATTAACCGATCACCAAAGCCAACGATCAATTAAAAATTTTGACCTTTCATATTGAACATATGGATTTTTTTCCCCAAAAGACCTAATTTTTTTGGTGTTTTAATCCATATCTTCAATACAAAAGGTCCAAATTTTCAATTGATCGTCGGCTTTTCATCCCACATACATACACTTTAAGTATAAATCATCAGATTTATAAAGTTTAAATTTTTAATCATTTGCCATAAAATGTGTATTACATTGCGAATTTCAAAAAAATCAAAATTATTTGATATCAGGAGGACATTCTTCGTATTCAGAATGCAATTTGATATGTCTGATGTGCTCTAATGTCCCACAATAAATACGGCCAAAATGTTCATACCTCCTCCCTTAAGCATGTCACAACGTATTAATATAATCCATTAATGTGAACCAATTAACTTTGCAAAGTAGACTTAATCTCTATATTTACCCTCAACAGATGTGAAAACTGTGTAGAGAAGCTTTTCTTCCGTGGTTCAGGATCTTGTCCAGAGTGTGGTACAGCTTTACGTAGGAATCAGTACAGATTACAGCTCTTTGAGGACCCTGGTGTAGAGAAAGAAGTTGACATACGGCGTACTATTCTCAAAGAGTAAGTCATAAAGTCAATAACACTGAAATGAAGAGTTGCAACCAGTGATGCCACCGCCACGCCTTAGGTGCACGGCGATCAGTGCCAATCACTTGCCGCTACTCAAAAAACCATACTGCTACTTGCGTAAAATTGGGCTACTTTGCTAGTGCTTTTAAGGGGTACTACACCCCTGGCCAATTTGGTGCCTATTTTTGCATTTTTCTCAAAAATTATAGCGCATTGGGGACAAGTAAGATATGTATATTATAGGGGCAAGGACTACAACTACTGCACTGAAAATTCAGCAACTCAAGGCAAGTAGTTATTGAATTATTGATCAAATATTGGTTTTCCCTCATTTTTGACTGTAACTCTACAACTGTTGTCTGTGTTGAAATAAAATTTCCAGTGCAGTAGTTGTAGTCCTTGCCCCTATAATATATCTTACTTGTCACCAATGCACTATAATTTTAGAGACAAATGCAAAAATAGGCACAAAATTGGGCAGGGGTGTAGTACCCCCTTAACTCACCCAGCACATCTTTAGTTTTATTGGCCCCTTGGTGATTGGATATGGCCCCTGGTTCCTAGGCTTAGTTAAATATGTTGAAGCAGGGGCCATTTTTATGTAAAAGTAGCCCCTGGTCCATCAATCCCTATTTTCACCCCTGGCGATAGGCCATAGCAGTAATTCACATATTTCCCTTTCAATGAAGCCAATTTTTGAAGGTTTGAAGCTCCAAATTTTAATAACAACGGGTAAAACCGTCCAAATCTCTGGTATTGGACACTTTTTTTTTAATCTTAAAAATTGGGCTACTTGAGAGTCATTCACTGCGGTCTGACATGACAATTCGCCACGCAATAGTTTTGGTAATACTACAATGTAGTTGCAGTAATAATTTGGTGCTGCCCTTTTATTCTACTATATTCCTTATGCTTATTTGAAGTTGAACCTTTATTGTAGCCCTAAACCTAAAAGTAATACTCATTTTAACCCAAGTCTAAACTGTAACCTTAAACTTACATGTGTGAGGTGCAAATACTACATGTATAACTTTACCAAACAAGTATGTTTATGTTTGTGCCTAATTAATTTAAGTAGTGCAAAATCAGTTTTTGACATACTTCCTGAAATTTGTTTTGCATGAGATGCAGTTATGGTCTGACTGAGCATGAAAAAATATCCTCTTTTTGACTAGCTAAATTGTACCTTGCCACCATTATATGGCAATAGTAATGAAGATGTTGATTTTGTCTTGTTGTAGTTTCAATAAACAAGAAGAAGACTTTGCTAGCCTTCAGGAATATAATGACTATTTAGAGGAGATCGAAGTCATAAGTAAGTATATAGGAAGAGACATTGATACTATATTTTATTGCTTCAGTTTTACACATTGTGCATGACGTGGAAAGATTACAATCTTACAGTGGTGTGCGCAAAAGGGGTGGGGGGATTTGTGAGCAGTCTAGGGAATCCAGACCCGTGGACCCCACTTTTGAAAACCTGCGCTCGCCACTACAATCTCATATCAATCTTATAGTTAGGGATGAAATCAAAACTCGACCGGCGGTTCCGCCCGGTTTCCATTAAGGGTACTACACCCTGGCCAATTTGTGCCTATTTTTGCATTTTTCTCAAAATTATAGCACATTGGTGACAAGTAAGATATGTATATTATAGGGGCAAGGGCTACAACTACTGTACTGAAAATTCAGCAACTCAAAGCAAGTAGTTATTGATTTATTGATCAAATATTGGTTTTCCCTCATTTTTGACTGTAACTCCACAACTTTTGTATGTGCTGAAATAAAATTTCAAGTCCACTAGTTGTAGTCCTTGCCCCTATAATATACATATCTTACTTGTTCTTAATGCGCTATAATTTTTGAGAAATATGCAAAAATAGGCACAAAATTTGGCAGGGGTGTAGTACCCCCTTAAGAACAATAGAAACAGGACGGAACCTGCCGTCAGCCGCCGGTTGAGTTTTGATTTCATCCCTTAAATTACATTGGCATTTGGTACACTTCATTGCAGATACATACAATATTAAGACCTCAAAAGAGAGTAGACAGAGTACCAAATGCTACCATCTACAATCTGACAGAGACAGCACCCCTTCTTGAGAGAGCCAGGACTCGTCAACTGAAATTCATACGGCATATACTCCACTTGCCTGATAAATCTGTATGCACTGTATGTCCCAACTCATGGCAAGAGGAAACCCGGACAGCAACCAACTTTGTTTCAGAAATACATCCAGTGTCCAATAAAGTGCAAGGCCTGGCTCACTGTGCACAACCCTGGAAAAATCTCGGCCTTTAAGAGTTGGTCCAATCATCTAGCGCAAGGAAGGCCCTTATTATGTATATATGATGAGAAAATTCTGACCTTAGTTACAATTTGGTCAGCTTATAATTGGCGAAAAAGAGACTTGTTATACATTGTGTATTGATAAAGAATTGCATGCACACAGTTGGGCACAGTACTTATGTTAGTTGTGTGTTGCCTAATGTGTGACTGGCATTGCCTTATGTGAATTTACGCGAGCATAAGTTTGGACATTGATTCATACAGTTACCAAAAAAATATTTTTGCCAATTATGAGCCGAACAATCTTTAGAACATGGAATGGAATATAGGACTTTCAAAATGCTGAGGAGATTTGTAAACATTTTCCATGAGAGTCACAAGCATTAAAAATCTGAACTATTTTGGACATTACAATGGCCTACATGTATCGGTAACATTCCAACATTATATAATTATTTTCATGTTAAATTTCCATTTCAGTTTTTAATTTAACAAACAGCGTTGATGTGGAAGCCACAAAGAAAAAATTAGAAAACCACCGTAAAGAGAATAAGGAAATGATAAAGAAGAATATGCACAGACAAGTAAGTAATGAGTTGGAAGTGGGGTGTGTGTGTGTCAGAGGTGTCTATAAACATCTGCAAAAGGCTGCAATTGAGGATACACATATGAAAAATTTGTGTGTAGACTGTATTAAAAAGGGAGTAAAACAAGTCAACTGTCATGCATTCAGGCACTTTCTCGTGGTCTCACGCTAAGGTAGTAAACTCGGACTCCTAGGTAGTAAAGGTCATGCCAAAGTTGTAAAATCTCACAAAATGTCACCCATCGTAAAAATAAATAGTAGACCCTACCCCCACACTGTTTAGATTCTCGAGTGCCCTGGCTCAAATAATCATGGGGCAAAATTAACAATTGTAGTCGGCAAACAATAATTCCGTCCTAGTGCGCCACTTCGACAGTGTCGTACATCAAGCAATTCCAAAAAGTTGAAAGCCCTTGCATAAAAACATATCATAAATAATATCCTGTAGTTAAGGTTTAGGGTTTTAGGTATAGGGTGAGTTGTCATTCCATGGTGAAAACTTTTATAAGTTAAAAAATAGTCCACAAGGCAAATAAAACTTGCACATGTGTCTGCTGTTGAATAGAGAAAACACCAAGAGGTATATACTGCTGTTCACAGTGGATGGTAACTACATATTCTGGTATATTTTGAGGGGTGCAGATTTTGCAAAGGGGACCTTTTTTCTGGGAAGGCATGATTCTGTGAAAATCGGATCTTCACAAAATGTTGACCTTTTTTGACCAATAAAGCATAGAAATTGAATTGGAATTTGTTGGGACTTTTTTTATACTGGGGGTCACCCACTATGAGCCTGGGTATGTGTATTTGTATGTGGGAATGAGATCCATGTGGTTGTGTATGAATTGCAAGAGATCAAATATACCACAAAATCCAAGCAAATTATGAAAAATAAACCAACTAGGAACTAGGACCTGGCATCTCCAAAAGGTATTCTTACTCTTTATACTGGGGCTTTAATCCTGTTCCATGTAATATATGTTTGTATTTTTATCTACAGTATTATATTGCTCAACTTGGTAAAGTGACATGTAGGAAACTACACAGTTAATCTTCTTGTACTTTTTGCTGTTTTTGGACAACATCTCAACTAAATCTCAAATTATTGTTCTTTGCCTTGTATAGAGTCAGGATCAAAAGTATCTCAACGGTTTATTACTAGAAGAAAAGAAAGTGGAGAAGGACAAGCGGGATGAGATTCAATTTGCAGAGAAACAAGCTAAAAACCAAAAGAAAATCAACAAAGAAGCTTTATTAGATGAATTGGTAAGTAAGCAGTCAATTTTGACTGCTCAGTGCTAGAAGTGGGTAATTAACATGCAGTATATGTTGTCTACACATGGCAGCTACATATGGAAGCTATTGCACTTGTCCACTTCTGGCACTGAGCAGTCGATTTGTCAGTGCTACTTCTTGTGCATATGTTAATGAAAGTATATGTTTTGTGTGCGTTCATGTTGAATCAAATTGCTGCAATGTCATCAGTGCATAGCAAGGTAGAACATTTGGTGGGTGCAACTGAGAAATACACACTGCGTCAAAAAGCTCCCCATCTTTATGAATGAAAGAAAAGTTCCAAATTCTAACTACTTACTTTTTAGCTGTGGTGGCCTGTGGACGACATCTGTCGACATTCAGTACCAACAGATGTTACTGGGATGTTGGAGGGGCCATGTGACCGGGCCTGGTAAGACAAGAATCACGTCACAATGTGAGCCTGTTGTACATTCTTGGAAGGTGGTGGCGCCCTCTGTCTCAGGGACTGTCTTTTGGAATTTGCAGGAGAGCATTAAATAGCTCTTCTGGAGCCTTCAAGGAGAGCTGTTTTAGAGCATAGTACAATAGAATGCAAGGCAAGAATGGTCTAAGGAGAACTAAGGAGAGCTAAAAATCACTCTCCTATATCAGATTTAAGGAGAGCAGTAGAGAGTGATTGCTCTCACTCTCCTCAAAAGGCAGTCCCTGCTGTCTCTGATTAGGTCGCTGCTGGTCCTCCGTATATGAATAGTTTCCTTGTCACTGCGCTTGAACCAATTCTTCTCTGTGGCCAATACCTAGACCCCCTCCCAGTCAATATTGTGTTGAAAAGGGGTCAAATGTTCGCCGACTGGAGAGGAGGATTTAGTTTGTTTGTCTAATCTTGTTTTGAGGGTTCTGGTGCCACATCTTTAATTTGATATTGGTTGTAGATGAGTACAGACTAAAAATTAGAGCTCAAATGAGAGTTAAAGATTGGTTGCATTTTCAATAAGTTACATTTGAACAAACGTAGTATGGAATAAAATTGTTATAATTTTCCCCCATTGCAGATGTTTTCTGACATGCCTGCTGATCAGGTTATAGCAAGTCACACAGCACACCAGCAAGATGCTCCAACATACAATCCTAATGCAAAGAAAGCACCTGGAACCAGTTCTTCAATGGGTCTTAAAGTGGTAAGAAGATGATGCAACACTTGAATTCTAGTATTACTGTAAACAAATGTTTAGCTAATAACACAACTTGTTGTCTGCATATTTAGTTCATAAATATGCTGAATAAGTGATGAAAATGAGGTAGTTAAGGGACTGGATAAGAATGTTTCAATTTTTCATATTTAACAGTCCTTGAAGTAACAAATCTACTGATATGTACTTAAAGTGTATGCAGCTGGGAGGAATAGCCGACGATTATTTGAAAATTTTACCTTTTGTATTGAAGATAACACATTTTTTCCCCCAATTTGTGGGATAACATATAATATCTTTTTTATACGAAAAGTCAAAATTTTCAAATGATCGTCAGCTTTTCCTCCCAGCTTTTAGTGAATATCATTAGATTTATCAATTTTACTTTGAGAACTGTTAAATATCAAAAATATAAATTTTTAATAATTTGCCATAAAATTTGTATTATAGCGTGAATTTAAAAAAAATCAAATTATTTGATATGAGAAGGACATTCTTCGTATTCACAATGCAATTTGATATGTCTGATGTGCTCTCATGCCCCACAAAAAAATACTGTGCAAACATTGCTATCTGAGCCCTTAAGCATTCATGTGAATGTGATATTTCAAAGTATTTTTGGTGCAAACTCCTGCTGGCTCAAATTACTTGATGAATGAACTTGCTGCTCATACATATGTTGGAAAGATATTACCAACTGTATCAAAACATGAAACCATCAGTATTGAATGTCTGCAACAACTATGTCAATTATCTTTCCTCTGTAGGGTGTAGGCTATCAACAGGAGTCATTCCTTCCTGTTCCAAAGGTGCAAGAAATTCCTTATGAATATAGGAAGACAGAAACAGAGACATATGGACCACCAGCTCCATCACCAGAGGAATTGGAATCAATTGGGTAGGTTGTCTGTGATATTTGAATTCTTCTACACATTCGCTATGAAATAATCAATGCAATTTTTACCAAAGTTCACTACCATTCGCAAGATGCTGTGAGCTACCAAATCGCAACAGTTTAAGATAGTTGCTAACCTTAATCTTACACAAAGAGTGGAAATTTCAAATAGGGATACCTGAATGGGTTGACTCCATTTGAAATTCACACACCCTGTGTGGAAGATTAAGGTCATGTCTTCCATAGGGGGTGTATGGATTTCAACTGGAATAACCATTCTAAAAATGACCTTTTAAAACACAAATCAGGCTTCTGTAGCCATCTACTCATGTACTCATCTTTTTCCATTACCTAAAGTGACATTTTCCAGTAATTTTATGCCTTAGAGCTAGAAAGATTCAGCCAATTAGTTCCAATTTTAGTCAGCAACTAGGGGCAGCTGTAAAAACAAAACCTTATACATTTGTATTTATAATGTCATAAGCCAATTGGTTGGATCTTCATAGACTTCTGTTTTCTCATGTGATTGCTTTATTGCTACAATGTAAATCATTCCTGGTTTATTTTCGTGTCCTTCACAGGTACAACAAGCATGTGCGAGCAGCATCACCACAAGGTCTAGGCGGAGGCTATTCTCACAACATTGCATGTTTCAGGGCATTGCAAGAAGCATTCTCAGGATTAGTATTCTCAGCTAAAAATGTTAACGATGTCTCACTCATGGAGACAAGTTGATGCAACATGGACAATCACTTCAATAGAGGCAGAATACTTATTTTTTTACAAGACATTTCCAAAGTACAAGTAGGACCTAAGCCTGATACTTAGGTCGTTACACAAGATGTCTTAAATGAGGAAACCAGTGTTTTAGCCAGTCGCTTGTTCACTTTCCAAAATCGCTCTTTGCAGAGGCAAAATCAGATGCTTGCCAGATATTAGCTGTTGACGAAGTCTGGTAAATCATGAAATGAAGTCATAGCGACACAGAATTGAATTGATTTCACTTGTATTTATACGCTACAGAAGCCTGATTTGTGTTTTAAAAAGTCAAATATTGGAATGGGCTAATTCCAGTTGAAATCCATACACACCCTGTCGCAGACATGACCTTAATGGTTCACACAGTGGGTGTAGATTTCAAATGGAGTCACCCATCCAGGTAACCCCATTTGAAATTCACACCCCCTGTGTTGGAGATTAAGGTTATATCTTCCATAGGGGGTATATAGATTTCAACTGGAATAGTCCAAATGAACAATTGCATTCAAGTGATGGGCAATTTCAGCTTTAAAGTGAAAACAGTGGATACTGACTGGTGAAAACTATGAGTGCTAATATAAGTAGAGTACATTTAGAGAGCATCATTGAATTTGGGCTCCAAGATCAAGATGTAAAAACTTTTCAAGCCTTATTTGGGCATTGTCTACATGGCATGGTAGGAATCGGGAGTGTAAAGCTCATAAGGTACCATGACTGCTGGTTTACACAAAGGATGGGTCACATAGACCCTTTTAAAATGATGATAGGCATGCCTTATCACATGCTAGATTCTGGGATCAGTTAATAGCCAGTTCAAATGATGCAATTTGCTTGCAACTACCTGTTTGCAGACCAACACAGAACTGAGTTGTATCATGTGATTTAAGCTTGTACATGAAATCTCCACCATTACCATGAACAACAGTGCAAAAAATTCAATGGAATCAGTAAAAGTACACAAGAAATGGTATGATTTTTGTGATTGCTCATCACAGTAGTAATTTGAGATGCAGAGATTCCAAACTGTTACAGGTGTGAGTAGTGTCTTGGTTAGCCACCCGTCTGCCTGACATTTCAGATGGGGAGTTTGCTCCTGGGATGGCAACATTAATGCCTTTGACAGATGCTGCATTATAATTGTAGGTGTTGAGAAAGGCTATTGGCCTTTTTAGTAGACCAGATTGGTAAAACAAGGCCATAGCAACACATATTTCATCTCTTTGAACCCCCAAGGGGCTTTAAATATTTTAAAGGTGAAATTAGGACAGGCAATTTTTATTCAAATGATGGGGCAAACCTCAATTTCTAGCTAAGACCCGGGTGCAAGTTACAATTTACCAAAGATAAATTGGTTTGGAGTAGTAAGCCTGCATTAATATTCTTATTTTTGTAAGGTATAAGCATTCATTGTTAACAACAATGTAATAAGCAATCCACCAAAAAAACGTTGACAACGTAAAGAAATCAGCAAGTTTAAAAAACCCACCTCGGCTCACTTTTTGAAACTTGGTCCCATTTGTAAAAGGTACTGATTTAAACTTTATCATATTTACATCAATTTAAAACATTTCCAGAAGTGTTGTGTATCTTTAATGTGCAGATGCAATATTAATTTGTAAGCTTTCTGGAACGACCTGAACAGTTATTATCTTGTTCTTGCATGATAAGCCAATATCTTTTTGTGTTTTGTTTTATAATATCATGATTAATGATTGAATTAAACGAATAACAAGTAGGCTTGTTTGTAATCTTGTTGGAAACGCTGTATTCTGTTGAAATAAAATAAAAACACTGATTTGCTGTTGGTGTTCAAATGGGACCAAGTTTCAAAAAGTGAGCCGAGGTGGGTTTTTTTAAACTTGCTGATTTCTTTACGTTGTCAACGTTTTTTTGGTGGATTTCTTTTCTTTTTATGAATGTAGCCAAGCAGCTCCAAGCTTGGAAAGTCAGGTTATGAAGTGCACCATAAAACGAATAAAACGAAAAATGGATGTTTGAAGTTGCCATTCTTGATTCATGACAATAAATAATTAAACAAAACTTTATCAATCGTTTATTTTTTAAACTTGCTCGTCACGCGTGACTGTAATGTTCAGAGGCGTACACAATGATCAATAAACATTTTAATATACTTTAATTATTCAAGGCTACGTAAATATGTAAATAAAATGTAAATATGAACAACACACACCCAATGTTGACAATGCCAGAGAGACACGCATAGAGTAAATCCGATTTAGGCCTACTTCATGTCGGAACTGGTAAATGCGCATATATTTAAGCCTATACTACGGAAGCGTCTAAATGCCCCAGATAATCGTGTTTTAATGTTGGTGGTTCTTTGTAGCCCTGCGGGGCAATCTACTTGGCTATCCAAATTTCGCGGTTTGTGGTTCTTTTGTAGCCCTTCGGGCAACCTAGTTGAATATTCCTATTAAGCGGC
This sequence comes from Amphiura filiformis, assembly GCF_039555335.1. Lineage (NCBI taxonomy): Eukaryota > Metazoa > Echinodermata > Ophiuroidea > Amphilepidida > Amphiuridae > Amphiura > Amphiura filiformis. The sequence continues at coordinate 65,100,431 of NC_092632.1, read as the reverse complement.
GGTTGTCGGCGATCTTTCGTGGTTTGTGCTTTTCATCAAGCCCTGCACTCTATTGGGAGCTAATTTATAGTTTAAGCTTGTTGAATATCCATATTTTGTGGTTTGTGGATCTTTGTAGCCCTGTGGGGCAATCTAGTTGCATATCCAAATTTCGCGGTTTGTGGTTCTTTATAGCCCTGAAGGGCAATCTAGTTGGTATCAATATTAAGCGGCAGTTGTTGTTGATCTTTCGCGGTTTGTGGTTCTTTATAATCGAATAATCGATAGGCCTGCGGGCAATCTAATCGGATATCCCAATTTCGGGGTTTGTGGCTCTTTGTAGCCCAGCGGGCAATATAGTTGAATATCGTGGTTTGTGGTTTTAATTTCCCTCATCAAGCCCTGCCCTCTATCGGGAGCTAGTTTATAGTCTAAGCTTGTTGGATATCCGTATTTCGTGGTTTGTGATTCTTTTTAATCGTTAGGCCTGCGGGCAATCTAGTCTTTCGCGGTTTGTGGTTCTTTGTAATCTTTCGTGTTTTGTGGTTTTAATTTCCCTCATCAAGTCATGCTCTCTATCGGGAGCTAATTTGTAGTTTAAGCTTGTTGGATATCCATATTTCGTGGTTTGTAGTTCTTTGAAGCCCTGGGGCAATAGTTCCATATCCAAATTTCGCGGTTTGTGGTTCTTTATAGCCCTGCGGGGCAATCTACTTGGATATCAATATTGAGCGGCAGTTGTTGGCGATCTTTCGCGGTTTGTGGTCTTAATTTGTTGGATATCCATATAATCGATATGCCTGCGGGCAATCTGGTTGGATATCCAAATTTCGCGGTTTGTAGTTCTGTGTAGCCCTAGTTGGATACCCCTATTAAGCGGCGGTTGTCGGCGATCTTTCAGCGGTTTGTGATTTTAATTCCCTAATTAAGTCATGCCCTTTAGCCCTGTGGGGAAATCTAGTTGGATATCAATATTCAGCGGCAGTTGTTGGCGATCTTTCGCGGTTTGTGATTTTCATTTATAATATTTGTATCAAATATAATTTCAGTCTGAGCTTTGAACAGAGCCACTGATTAATAAATAATAAATAAATTTCGGTGTTTTAAATGACGAAGATGCCATGATAGTCAGGCATGGTGATAGCATCTGGATGGTGAAAGTAGGCCCAAGGCCTAGGCCTAAATGTGAATAAAAAATCAAACATGTTTGTTTGATGAAAAAAATTATAATATCACAATAGCAATGGATGTTCGAAATGGTGTTATTCTTGATTTACGACAATAAATTGATTAATAAAACATTTAAAAAAAAGTGGTGGGAAGTTTGAACTTGAGCAAAAATTCATAAATGGATTAGAAGTCCATGGGCTTAACCACTTCGCCACGGGACGCCCCGTTATTACGATGTGTGAAAGTGGAGTATTTATTAATATGAATATATGCTGTGGTCCGGAAAGAATAAAAGAATTGTGAAAAACTTGATTTTTTGGCGAATGGGGTCCAGAATTTGTATGTAGGGTATCCAGGAAAATGCCTGGGTATATTTGAAAGTGAATCTGAAAAATTAGTGCAACAGTGACAGCCATGTATGGCTGTAGCAGTGTCGAAAGATTGTGGATATCAGTATGATTAGCTATGATTTGCCACTAATTTTGGCTATGAAATACCGCGTGAAATAAAGCAAGAATGTTTGTTTATTATCAAACAATCGGATTGACTGTAAGATTCGTGTAACTTTTTGAAATAAAGAGTTATTAAAATATGACACTTTGGACAGTAAATACGATTTAGCATGGTTTTAGATATATTTTGTACCCAGCGAAAAATATCATACAACAATAGCGTTTTGTTCCGTGTAAATATAGTCTCGCGGTGCATCTGTTTATTCTTCTTTATCAGTCGTTTTTTTTAAAAACTTGCTGGTCAAGCTACCGCGTGACTCTAATGTGAAATAAAATATACATGTACACAGATAATAAAATTGAATATAGACACTTATTTAATCATTATAGAACATGTCAATGTCCTTGTCAGCTACAATCATACCGTGGAAGGTGTGCATGTTGCCTACAGGGTTGACAATAACCAAGGGGTGCGTTAGCGAACTCACAAATAGTGTGAGCATACACACAAAAATACGCTGACTAGTTGAGTGCTCTGTGTATGCTCAGATGAGCGATGTTGCCATGTCCAAATGCTCCAATGGCATCAGTTGAATTCAAGTACGCTTAGAGGGCGTAGGCATGGAATATTCCAACCTGTATTATTTATCTATGACTACAATAATTAGGCCAGAATATCAGCTTTACTCTACAATTCCAACTGCTCAGTGCCAGAAGTGGGCAAGTACAATAGCTGCCCTGTGAACATTTGGCAATTTATACACATTTTGTACTCATCTATCGACACATGGTAGCTATTGCACTTACCCACTTATGGCACTGAGCAGTCGATGTAAATGTAAGCTATTATCATTCCTATAATTGACACCTACTTAACATTGATGGGGTGAACGTTGATATCATACCCTTCTTTACCTTGATTATGTGATATTGATGTTCACCCCATCAACGGTAGAAAAGTGCAAATTATAGTTCTGTACCTCAATGTATGAGTATTATCGCACAGGCTTTATATGCACAGTTAACTATGCAAGATCCTGAAATCTAGGATTGAGTATTGATATCAGAACTGAGGATGGACTCGTTTAAAAACAAGAGCTCGGCAATTACTGTGCACTAAATGTACAATGGAATATATGGCACACATGCAGGGTTGTAGCTAGAATATATTTAGTTCTGGGTGGCATTTGATAAAAATCTTGCATGTATGGCAATTTGTTGTCAACATTGACCCTATTCTAGTCTAATTCAACCAATTTTGGACTTAGAGTGGTTGGTTCCAGTCCTAAAATTGCAGCTAAGGTTGTGTTCTCACTACAGACATGGGGTCTCGTACCTAGGTCCGAGTCCACATACAAGTGGACTCAGTCCACATTGATTTCGCGTTCTCACTAACACCAAAATGCTGATGTAGGGTCGACTCCACTTACCCGGATGTTATAATATCAACGCATGACGTCACAAATTCTGTTGCAATGCTGCCAATGCATGTTTTGAGCCGAACTCACAGCACAAATCAAACTTTACTAGACTATCAATTTTGAAAGATCATTTTTTATTTCCAGGCCCCCTGATATATTTCTGCAATCTATGGATATGTTATTTTGTGATATGTATAATTTGGAAAGATCTGAAATAAAACGCTCTAAAAACTATTATTTTATATTAGGCCTATACATGTAAAATGAGAGAAATACATCGGGTTGTTATTTCTGATTTTGGTCAAGCACGCCGATTTACACGCAACACAACCTCTAAATCACCATGGTAATTTTGACTCAGTCTAGCAAATTGTACACCTCAAAAACGAATATATTACACCTGAATAATATCCTTTTGTACTATCCTATAAAGTTCAATGTTGTTTTGTTTAATTCTGAAACTGGATAAAATCTGTATCTTGCCGCGATACCGTTGTTTTCACACTGCACGAGAAGCATGCTGCTCATCAAACTACGGCAAGCATCAAACGAACTTCCGTGTATAGCCACTTTACCCAATCTAAAAAAAAAAAAAAAAATAAATGTTGTAAATTACTACATGAAATAAAGCCTGTAGAAATTTGTTCTATAATACCAGCTATGATTTTTTTAAAGTTGAAAATGCATATGTTTAAATTTTATAATGGAAAATTATATAATGTAGACTGTATATTGTATAGGCCTATAGATAGTACAACGACGGCCATCAAGGTCGTGCATAGAGCATTTCCGGTATAAGTGTATCGAGTCCACTTGTAAACGCGCGTTCTCACTATGCTGTTTGATACCACGTCCTAGGTACGAGACTACCTCAATGAGGTGGTCTCGATGCTACATCCTGGATGTAGGATCGAGACCACTTATTTCGCGTTCTCACTATGCTTGGAAGTGGACTCGATGTAGGATCGAGTCCACGTCCTGGTATCAAACAGGCATAGTGAGAACGCGCCCTAAGTGCCAGTGGTGGGCTCCAAAACTGAGTGACTCGGCTGTGATTTTAAGACTGGACAGAGTAGTGGGCTCTGCTGCCCACCACCGCCCACCCACTATACTAAGAAAACGGTTGAGTCAAATTCAGTAGCAGAGTCAGTTTTTTAATCACAACTTGCATTTTCTTTCAAAATCTATGTTGGTGTAATATTTTGGGTGTCAAAATTAAAAGAGTTGCTGCTGGATTCAAATTCAGGGATGGGATTGATTTGTGAATGAAAGGAAAGACGTGTGCACAAATAGACGTCATTCATGACCTTCATCCAGCAAATGAAAAATTTGGGACTGTATTTTGTGGAAAAAACAAAGCTCAAAAAAGAAAGTACTCACTCCTTTGAGCTGTTATTAATCTAAACCTAATCAGCGATTATGTCTGGACAATGTGATTGATAATTTGATACAGATGTGTGCAGAATCTTGTTAGCTCCGATATGAAACCACATTTGCTACCAAAATCTCTAAATTGAGAAAGATTGTTACCGGTATTTGAAATTTGAAATTTGGTGCATTTCAAAAGTTACAAATTAGAAGGAGCATGCAGTGGCAAATTGCCAAGCGTAGCCATGTCATGGCTCAAAACAACCGTTATAATCAATTGCAGTGAACCTGACGAGCGTAGCGTATTTTAAGCATACACCCGTGTATTTATTGTGTTGGACGCACATGTCTCCGATTGGCTGCTGAGGCGATCTGCTGTTGCCGAGTGGAAAGTTATGAATGAACTGTGTGCTGTACGCGTTGTTAGCTCCAAATTTGCAACATCACGGTAGTCGCGTTCGTCAAAGGTTTACTGCAAAATAGTATAGGTGAAATCTATCACAGTTTGCAACTTCCGGTATGAAATGTGGTACAGTCCAACCTCTCTTATCCGGACCTCTTTCTCTGTTACCTGGCTGTGAAATCTTCACAGGAAAATGTGTTTTTGATGATTTAACACCTTAATTCCATGCTCTGAATGCTTAGAATGGCATATCTATGTTGCATAAAGCACTCTAAAGCCATCTTTTAATGCTATTATCCCATATTAGCCCAATCTTTTGTTGTCACAATTTCAGTCCTTGGCACTTTCAATACAGAATTACATGTAATTCACTTATCCAGATTTTTCACTTATCCGGACAATGCTTGGTCCCATATGGCCGGATAAAAGAGGTTGGACTGTATCAGATTGGAGCTATCAAGATTCTGCACACATCCTATTCATTCATTATCCACAGTGGCGTAACCAGTGGGGTGGCAAGCTGGACACAAAAAAAAACTGGGAAGAAGAGCAAAAAATTGGGAAGGGGAAAAGGGGGGAAGGAGAGAAAAAGAGGAAGAAAAAAGGGGAAGGAGAAGAGAAAAAAAGGGAAAAGAGGGAAGAAGAGAAAGGGAAAGAAGAAAAGAAAAAAAGAGGGGAAAAAAGGGGAAGGGAGAAGAGAAAAAGGGAAGGGAGAAGAGAAAAGGGAAGGAGAAGAGAAAGGGAAAGAAAGCGGAATTTGAAATTTGTACTCTGAAACACTGATTTTTTAGCTTCTAATATGCCAAAAACCAGGAGCTTCAGAACCAAAAACCTTGACCCCCACCGGGGCTTTGCCCCTGGACCCCACCAGGGCCCCTAAGGCGGGCCCCTGGACCCCACCCGTTTAACGCTCCGCGGCAAGCCGCTCGCGACTTTTGGTCAAGAATTGGGAAATTTTTCAATCTTGCCCCCCCGGAAGGTCAGGTCTGGTTACGCCCCTGATTATCCATCAAATTGTTATAACATGATCAGGTTCATATTTATCACAGGTCAAAGAAGTGAGGACTTTGTTTTTGTTTTCGACTGCTGAGTGCTAGAAGTGGGTAAGTGCAATAGCTACCATGTGTAGCTGCCTTGTGTAGGTAGATGAGTACAGTACTGTGTGTAAATTTCCAAATGTTCACAGGGCAGCTATTGCACTTAACCGCTTCTGGCACTGAGCAGTTGATATACAATACTGAAGGTAAAATAACATTGAAGATCAGAAACAATCACACAAAAGTTGCTACTTCAGATATCACAGTTTTAATACTATAACTTAATCTAATCAGATACAGAAATCTCATACTGTAGTGTGTATGAATACATGAAATGAAAAGGCACAAATAGTGGTTAAAACCGGATGACCTATATTTAGTTTAAAGGATTTAAATGTCTCCACACATCTCATGAAATCCCATGATAAGGCCCTTTTTTGTATGAAAAGTCCAATACTTTAAGGTGGTACTACACCCCTGGTCACTTTTGTGCCTATTTTTGCATTTATCTCAAAAATTATAGCGCATTGGTGACAAGTAAGATATGTATATTATAGGGGCAAGGACTACAATTACTGCACTAAAAATTTTATTTCAGCACACACAATAGTTGTGGAGTTACAGACAAAAATGAGGGAAAACCAATATTTGATCAATAAATCAATAACTACTTGTCTTGAGTCACTGAAATTCCAGTGTAGTATAATAACTTTTGTTACCAGTGTTTTATTAGTTTTTGAGAAAAATGCAAAAATAACCACAAATTTATCAAGGGGTGTAGTACCACCTTAAAGGAAACTGCAGCTGATTTTCAGCTGAGAAGTAATTTTTATTGTTGCAGCTACAATGTATTGATGGGTTTGTTATTTGTTCAAATGTTGAGTGAAGCCTACATGTATGTTACTCTATCATTTTCTCTCGATTATATCTGTTACCTGAGTCGGATAACCCTCTGTGTGACCCCTTTTTACTGTTGTTCCAGCATTTGTTGTTTGAGGTATAATCATGCTGTAACATTGCAATTGCAACAGGCATAAGTATTATAAAACTACCTCTGTTTAGTATATCGATCGCTGCTAGCCTTTGATCACCTGCAAATTGTCTCTCGATCAAAGTGACTGATGGTATGGCATTAGAAGCTCAACCAAAATCAATTACCCCACAAGACCGAAGTGTTCAAATCGTTGAGCAGTATGTATGAGATTGGTGAGAAATTAAGTTCTAGAGTCCATCTCGGATATCCATTCTGTTTTTCCAATGGGGCCTCAATTCATCACTCGTATCGTTGCTTCTTGGAATCTGGTTCAGAAGGAGATGATTCGTCTGAAATTTGATAAGAAATGAAGAATATTTTGGGTTAGTTTTGAAAACAATCGCACAATCCAGTTTTTAATCATGCCTACATGTATGAACGTAAGTTAGGGCTCATATTGAAATTCCCTTACACAGGAAGGTGTGCGCCATCCTGCTAGCCTTCTTTTGTTAAAATCCTGGGCAGGGTGTATCACTGATGCATATAATCCATCCGTTTTATGACCGAGCTTTCCTGAGCGCGCTTAGCGAGGGAATCCTGCCTTCTTTCTGTGTGAAAACGTGGTAGGGTATTTCAATATGAGCCCTTATACAGTCATTTGACACAAAATCAGCGTATACATTGTAACTATCTGAATATTACAGTCTTTATCACACCCTGTACCTTGCTGATTTAATTTTCTCCTCTTTCAGAATAGCCCACTTGAGAACACTTCTGTACATAGGTTTGGGTGACCAACTAGTGTAAGTGTGTTTGGTATACATTTTCAATCAAGTGTCTGGACCAGGCAAAATTTCCCAAGGGGAAAAATTTAAAAGTCATCTGCTGACCTGCTTCTAAAATGACTTTACTTGGACAGATCTCTACAAATTTGTAATTTCATAGCTAAAATGTGCCAAAATTTGGTAAGTTTTGGTATGAAACAACCCAAAAGTTAGGTGCACATCACAGGTTTTGGTCAATTTTGTCTAGCAGAGATGAGGGGGGGGGGAACACTTGCCTCCTCGGATCGGTACACCAATGTTAATACCATCAGAAATGATAAATTTAGTTCACCTACCTTTAACATCAATAGCAAATGCAACATCATGAGGGAGCCTAAAGGTTGCACAAAACATCTCCTTGTTGGGTGCCACATCTCTTACATCATGTACCATAATATTGTCTATGTCCTTGTGGTGGAGTACCTCCTTAATCCTATCACAAACATCTTGCCTCATATCGTCTGCTTTAGAGAAACAGTGGCAATGCATCATGGGAAGTGGAATGTAAGGTCGGAGGTCAACAGGAACGTCTTTCAAAAGATTGCAAAACACGTCCAGGAATTCAATAGCAATGGATGGCAAATTCATAACAACATGAGTGTTGAATTTATTACCATCCCTGCACTTCTTGCCAACGGCAATCAAGTCATCCTTCACCACATCTACGACAAATTGTCGGGCATCCATATTGCAAGTCCTAACTCTGTTCTGGACTTTGTTCAGTTTTGCATTATGAGTTAGCCACTTGTAGGACTCTGGGTTGAGATCGTTTGCGACAACTGTGCATTTGCGCTTGGCAGCAGGAATGGCAAAAGGCCCAACTCCAGCAAACATATCGTACAAGGAATCCTGCCTTCTTTCTGTGTGAAAACGTGGTAGGGTATTTCAATATGAGCCCTTATACAGTCATTTGACACAAAATCAGCGTATACATTGTAACTATCTGAATATTACAGTCTTTATCACACCCTGTACCTTGCTGATTTAATTTTCTCCTCTTTCAGAATAGCCCACTTGAGAACACTTCTGTACATAGGTTTGGGTGACCAACTAGTGTAAGTGTGTTTGGTATACATTTTCAATCAAGTGTCTGGACCAGGCAAAATTTCCCAAGGGGAAAAATTTAAAAGTCATCTGCTGACCTGCTTCTAAAATGACTTTACTTGGACAGATCTCTACAAATTTGTAATTTCATAGCTAAAATGTGCCAAAATTTGGTAAGTTTTGGTATGAAACAACCCAAAAGTTAGGTGCACATCACAGGTTTTGGTCAATTTTGTCTAGCAGAGATGAGGGGGGGGGGAACACTTGCCTCCTCGGATCGGTACACCAATGTTAATACCATCAGAAATGATAAATTTAGTTCACCTACCTTTAACATCAATAGCAAATGCAACATCATGAGGGAGCCTAAAGGTTGCACAAAACATCTCCTTGTTGGGTGCCACATCTCTTACATCATGTACCATAATATTGTCTATGTCCTTGTGGTGGAGTACCTCCTTAATCCTATCACAAACATCTTGCCTCATATCGTCTGCTTTAGAGAAACAGTGGCAATGCATCATGGGAAGTGGAATGTAAGGTCGGAGGTCAACAGGAACGTCTTTCAAAAGATTGCAAAACACGTCCAGGAATTCAATAGCAATGGATGGCAAATTCATAACAACATGAGTGTTGAATTTATTACCATCCCTGCACTTCTTGCCAACGGCAATCAAGTCATCCTTCACCACATCTACGACAAATTGTCGGGCATCCATATTGCAAGTCCTAACTCTGTTCTGGACTTTGTTCAGTTTTGCATTATGAGTTAGCCACTTGTAGGACTCTGGGTTGAGATCGTTTGCGACAACTGTGCATTTGCGCTTGGCAGCAGGAATGGCAAAAGGCCCAACTCCAGCAAACATATCGTACAGGATGTCGTCGGCGCCAAGTTTAGATGCAATGCGCACATGCTCCGTGCTGAGACGAGAATTCCAATAGACTTTTGAGAAGTCAAACTCGAACGATGCGCCGTGTTCACGCACAAGCGCCACCATGTTGTCCTCACCGGCCAAAAGTTCCATCTTGAAGAAACGGAATTCATTGTTGATTTCATTGACTTTGTTGACTACAGTTCTAAGTGCAGGGTTTTTGTCTAGAAGTACTTGACCTGTAAAACAAACAAAACAAGTTGTTGATATTAAAGTAACATTTGGCAGTTTTTGATTGCTACACCAACTTATTTGTTCATATCTGAGCAAGTAAGAAAAAGGTAAAAACTATAATGTGACTAGATAGGAAGGATAATCAAGCCCAAAGGAAGTACATATGTATCATCTGTAAGTCCAAAATACCCATCTACATGTAGTTTGTATACAATTGTGTCAAGAGTTGGAGCTTTGGCACACATCATGACATGTATGATGATTCCTGGATCGATTAACTCCTTATGTATCATGCCCATGTTAATCATGTGCCGGGATCATATTCATGTATTGTGTGCCAGGTCCACAATAGTTCCAGTAACTGTAACTCTACATTTATTATTATGACGTTATTGGATACTGAGTTACAGTGCAGTTTACTGACATTTGCTGTAAAAAAATAAGAAACATCACAATATGTGGGCTAATTTTTGGCTCCAAGGATGTAGCTGAGGAACTGTCTCAAGGGGGTCTGGGCATGTTTGGATGATTTTAATCCCATTGTACAGGGGTTTGGACGTACGTGGATGATTTTAATTGATCTCGTATTTTGGGTGGGTTCAACCTTCCTTGACCTGGCAAAACCTGCAATCTTCATGGGAGTAAAAGTGGTCAAAATATTGCTCTGCAAAATTCCTTAATTTTCATGATTTGGATTCATCATATTGAGCAGCACTCTCCTTGTGATGTTTCTACACTGTGTAGAGAGGGTCTACAACATCTCCGAGGTAGAACTGACAAATACTAGGTATTTTATCTTGATACTTGAACTTCTATATAATTTCTTAAACGTACATCCTGCTGCAAGACTTCAGGTCCGTAGATATCATTATGTTTATGATAAAGACTGAAGTCTTGCTTGCAGGACTAGGTGACACATTGGATACATTCACGTTATATATTTGCCTCATAAAAGCAGGTCCTTGGGGACCCTCTCTAGTGGAGAAAAAAGAACAATATGCAATGGAAGACAAATGTTTTAAGGGTAATATCTGGCTGATGATATATATACAAATGGACTATTCCAGATGAAATCTATACATCCCCTATGGAAGACATGACCTTAATCTTCCACACAGGGAGTGTAAGTCTCAAATTCTTCCACACAGGGAGTGTAAACTCAAATGGGGCAATCTGAATGAGTGACTCCATTTGAAATCTACACTCCCTGTGTGGGAGATTAAAGTCATGTCTTCCATGGTATGGATTTCAATTAAAAAAGCCCAATAAGGAGGGATATCACAACTCACCAATAACATGTTTATATTCCAGTTGTTCCTCTCTCAGATTCAAATGCGCAATATGACCAATGATGCTAAAAGATGTTGGTACTTCCATTCCCTCTGGCATAACAGTCCTCAAAACTTCATCTGGATTCCAATTATCATACGTCAGCTCTGTCTCAAAGTCGTGCAACTTCTTCTCCAACCCGCTTTCTTCAAGGAAGTTCCTCTCTTGGTCGGAGAGTGAGCTGAAATCTATCACTTTGGCCGGGTTTAACAGCAAATACTTGCTTTCCGAATCCGCCGGATCATCCCGAATGTTTAGGAACTTTTTCCTGTGCACAAGGCTTTGTTTGAAAGCTTTTCTACCCTTGTTCACAAGTCTTTTGTCAACATGGACGGCAGGGAATGTCACCTGCTTCTTGAACGACTCCTTGTCTATTGTTTTCTTGTCATCAAGAAGTTTACCGGATAATGGCGTAAAGACGGACGCCAGACTTGAGCTTGCTTGTGCCATTGTACATGCAATCTTGATATGATGAGTGAGTGGTGTCAATGATGAGAGAAGTCTCGGAGCTAATCGGTGCATTGCTACCGCATGTTGAGTTCACTGCACTGTGGTAGGTATAGTTATTTAAAGCTGCAAATGAACAGAATTATTTACAATGTGTGAATGTGTCATCAACCAGCATTACATTTTTTGTAACCATGCATAACAACCAATTTAGAAAAGGAAAGACTTGTGGATTTTAGGCTATTTGGACAAGGATAGAATAATGGGTGTACCCCCAGTGTTAAAGACGAACCATCACATCTGGATTTATTCATAAAGTTACAAGCTCAACATTTTATGGCAAAATATAATTCTGATAACTGAAGTGTCCAACTCCCCAAGGTCCAGCAACCGATGTAAAAAAGAACACTGTGATATAATGTAAGGACAAGGTTATACCTGCCCAAATCCTAGTACACATGTAAACATTTAGTACCGTAATTGCTGTTAATATACAATGTAGTAGATTCTGCACAAAAACAGATGTTGGCTACTTCCCTGGCCAGAGTTGACCTGGTCCACAATTCAACAATCCTCTGTTTTAGGAGTCCAAATTATTTGGCGTATTTTAGGGTTACATACATATATGATATATACGTATACACCCCCACCTATCCACACACACCCCCACCCACATACATACTTTAGGATTTATATTGCACCTTACCATAAAATACCAAAGTGTGCATTGCAATAGGAGACATACGCTGCCAAAACAAGGAAATTACAGACTTACATTGATAAATTACTTAGGGCTCATATTGAAATACCCTACCACGTTTTCACACAGAAAGAAGGCAGGATTCCCCTCGCTAAGCGCGCGCCTCAGGAAAGCTCGGTCATAAAACGTATGGATTATATGCATCAGTGATACACCCTGCCCAGGATTTTAACAAAAGAAGGCTAGCACAGGAAAGCTGCAGGATGGCGCACACCTTCCTGTGTGAGGGAATTTCAATATGAACCCTTATGACCATTACTTATGGATAGTGCTGCAGAATGGTGAAACCATTGTTAAATGTTTGTGAAAAGTGTGAAATTTGGCTCAGATGTAGACTATTTTGATAACAATCGGAGGAAGTTTTCAAATTTGAGCCCTGTAGATGTCAAACCTTGATCTTTTTGCTTATAACCTGAGAACCGTACATCACAGATAGGTCAAACTATACTTTTTCTGGGTCCTTGTGACCAGGGAAACACGTTGGCATGGTTTATAATTCAATTTGAACAACTTTGAACTTTTTCCCTGTATAAAGTTCGATGACCTCAATGGCGCCATATTGGACAAAATATTTTTGGCCCTCCCCTAGAATTAATTGTTCACCAGACTGAATACTACATCTGAGCCAAATTTCACACTTTTCACAAAAATTTAACAATTTTTTGTCCATATTACTTGAATTTGATTGAGAAATACAGGCCACTGACAGGTGACAATGAAAGTGAGCTATGCAAAAATGCATCAGATCAGTTAATTGTGACACAATGTAATGAGCTATGCAAAAACGCATCAGATCAGTGAACTGTGACACAATGTAAAGTGATGAAAACACCAAAATAAACAAATCATATCACTTGCAATCATTACGGGTTATACACCAAGCACCCAAGAAATTGCTCAAAAAGACACTAAAACAAAGTGGTAGAAATGAATATAGAGACTTTACAGCTGTTACAAATACGCCCTTAGCTTCAGAATCATTCATTGTATTCACAATATTTCAACACAGAAAGAAAGAAGGTTTACATGTATGTACGCACAATTTGATACCCCATTTCCACAATTTAGTTCAATAGTAACAACACAGCAGTATTTTATCAAAGAAAAACCTGAATTCATGAGTTGCAGTAAATTGTATTGATTTGAATTCAGTGCTAAGCTAATGAGGGTATTGCATGCCACAATGCTGATGTTAAACAAACATTGATCACTGTAACAGCAATTTTTAAATTCAGCATTTTTCTTTAAAGATACTGATGTGTTGTTAATAATATTGAACAAAATTTTGTGAACAGAGTTTCAAAATATGCGTACATAGCCACCTTTTCTTTCCAAGTTAAAAATGTGGTGTGATCAAGCAAAATCAGTCTGTCAGACATATAATCAATTTTCAGGTTCTTATAGGATTGTAAACAGCATTTGCAAAGCTACATTTTGCAGAAAACCCCATTGAATTTGGACAAACAGTTCAAAAGATGTGACTCAAACAAAAGGAAACTAAAGGAAATATTTCAGGACTTTGTTTGGCTATATCTCAAAATCAATATTTTCAACTTCCAACTGATTTTGCTTGATCACATCACAAACAGTTCTGACGCTAATGGCATATTTTTAACAGTCGCATTAATATTTGTTAAGTACATGTATTTACATTGTATTGCAATAGATGATGCTTTGACAGGACTTTGACTTTGGTAATCTTGTTGTCTTTTCTTCTTTGTAGTTTTTTTAGTTCCTTTTTGATTATTTTTTTGCTTCCTTTTTTACACTAGCTTTCGTTCTCCTTTTTGAGTCTTTTCTTGCGGAGTCTTGTGCTCTTCTTCTGCTGTTTCCCTTCCAATTATTTTGCTGTTTCTTGCATTCAGCGTCGTACATATGATCCGCTTCTCTTCGAGCCTTTACTTTAGCTTTATATGCCTTGTTTTCCTCACTCTTTTTCTTCTTCTGTTCTGCCAGTTTTTGTGGATCTTGTTTCAACTGTTCACGATATCGCCTTACTCTTTCAGCAGCAGCTGAGGGTCTCTTTGATACCGGTACTTTTGCTAGTCTTTTTGATGGAAGTTTGATCACAATTCTTTTCCCCATTGGCAATATTAAATGTTTGTAGTCATGCTATTGGTTCTCAACTCTGTAAAAAATATGAAAACATGAATATTGACAAGTTTAGAAAATACATGTATGTCTTTAAGTGTAATGTTTCATCTTGAAACAGATTCATCAGGATCGTTCATAGTTCATTTGATTGAGAAAGGTTCTTTTTCAGATCTAATAAAATGATACTCAAGCAGATATGAGGAACTAAAATATGTATTTATGGGGTGTTTTTCAACTTTTTCATATTCTGTGACAATCAAGCCCAAAGACTTGAACAAAGACTAACTTCAAGTTATGCATTCTAATTTTTGGAAAACACATTTTCCAATCTTTTTCATAACCAATTAACAAAAATAACATACCCGGTATTAAAACTATGAGCTAACTCTTACCCTATACTCAAAATTTTGAATAGACTTGTGTCAAGTCTTAGAATTTTGTGACTACAATTGTATAAAACAACATGCAAAACTTTTTTACCACCGCATTCAGAAACTCAATCATGATGAGACTCGTAAACAAATTGTGTCTGAGATTATAATTGAATGATGATGTCAGACGCAAACTAGTGAGACTACCGGTACCGGTAGTGTTTTTAATTCTTTGTTTGTGTGAGTTTGTTTTCACACTCCAGTTAAAACTTCTGCCCTGGGACTTCTGCAGGGAGTACCCCAGTACCGGTACATGTATTGGAGATAAATAAAAAAATCCAAGATTCAAAATCCAAGATCCATCCAACTTGTCTTCTTCTTTAAATATTATATTTATTTATAATGATGTGTAACGGCTGTACGCTACCTTCTTGACCACGCTACACCTGCGACCGTGTGTTTATCACACTGCGCATGGGTATGCTGTGATAAAACTTAGTCATGACAGTTCAATTTGTGATGGACTTTTGAAAATATTCAATGCGACCTTGAGGCTTTGTTGTGCGCCGTATAGCGCGACTGACATGACTGACTAGCCAATGTTAGCGGCGCCCTAGGCTAGCCTAGCGGTTTATAGCGTCGCTGTACTGGGTGTACTGCGACAATAACTGCGCCGTAAAATTTGATGTTATATTCTTATGACAAGATCGTGCTCTGAAGTTCTAATTATTATACAACAAACTCGGTCAAAAGGTCAATATCGACACAACTGTGCAGTCTCACTGCAACCAGAAAGTGGTTGCAAAAGTCTGACAATTTTTTGCATGACCATGTAGTTTTCTCAATCGACAATCCAGATGGTTGACGAATGAGGCATGGAGGGCAGCAGTAAACGTTCGCTTCTCGTATCTCTTTCCTTGTTGGAAAGGTATAACGTCTAGGAGATAGGAACATGTACCGAACATCCGGGACCTACTCTGCCATGTTTGGCTGAGTAACGGTACCAGGCGGCGGATGACATGATCGAGCCGGCAACTCGTGAAACCGCCCGGCCGTATGGCATTTTTCATATACTCGGTTAGTTTTGTGGGGTTCATTATCGAACCCCAACGGTTTTAGCTTAGTATTTATATTATTTATCATATTTGTTTGTGATATTTCAAGCTTTTTAAAATTTCAAAATAAACGATGAAAATGTACTGAATTTAGGGAATGCACGTCATCCACCACCTGAACGGTACATGAACACGGTCTTTTGTGCCTATATATAAATTAGTCATTGTGTAACTGTAAAGCTGTGTTTATACCCATGGGTTACTCATCATCAGACTGAATCATTGTCGTTAACTGCACAAGTTATGTGTGTAATTGTAGAGAACGTTGACCGACAGAGGGTGTCAATATAGGCCTACGTGTCGCTTTTGAAAAACAGCGAATCATGCGCATGCTCAGCAGGCAAATACGACAGCGATTTAGTAGCTTACACTGATCATGCGTGCGATTCAGGTTTCTGCAAAAGCGATTGAGTATATTATATGCATATGATAGAAGACCGGCGATTGTGTGTTCTCAAGTGGATTTTATCATGTTTATGATGTTAATTATACTAAAATGCAGCAAACCTTTGACGAGCGCGACTACCGTGATGTTGCAAATTCGGCGCTAACAACGCGTACGGTGCACAGTTCATTCATGAAATTTCCACTCGGCAACAACAGATCGCCTCAGCAGCCAATCAGAGACAAGTGCGTGCAACGCAGTAAATACGCGATATATCCTTACAATACGCGCTCGTCGAAGGTTTACTGCATTTTAGTATAGTGACCTGGCACACATTGTATTGGTTCGATCAAACATTGAAATGCTTTCATTTTTTGTACTGGATCGTTCAAGTATGTCCACCAAATTTTTCAATGTAAGTGTCTCTGGCCCTAGTGGAAGTAAAACGGATACTATGGCCAGAGTTCTAGGGCTCTAGCTAATGCTGCCGAATTTGGCAGCCATGCATGATCATGGCCTGTTGATCCAATCATTCAGAGCCGCTAGCCGTGAAGAATAATACTCTGAATCAAGGAATATGGACAAACATAGATCATAACAACTTTTACACAGATCTGGACCAGTGCTTATTGTTAGTATTCGATTACAACTTACGGGGATTGTGTTTTTAGGTCGATAAACTTCATCGTGTTTCCGTGTTTGCTGACAAGCTGAGCGTTATGAACAAGGCAGGGATTCCTTCATATATCCGATCTAAAATTTATCTGTTATTTTCACATTATACTGTTGTATTTTTGGATACTCGTACCAATTACAAAGGTAATTAAAAAGAACATAACGGGGGTGAAGAATTATAATGTATTTCAATATTTTTAATATTATGTTCCAGTTTAGGAAAATTCTATTTTTACCCTAGAAACGCTTATTATTTGTAGTTTTATTTAAGGCGAGCTTCCTGCTTTAATTTACCTGCGCCCAATTTCAGGTCAAGTAAGTCACAGAATTCTAATATTACTGAAAGATCTTTGGGTAAAGTTCATCATCTAAGGATAGCAGATAGACAAAGTAGAGCTCTGTTAATAGGGTTTTTATGCATGTAGGTATTTAAAGATTTGGCTAATGTTGTATTTGAGAAATTCGGTATTTAATCTGGAGGGAAAGTGTGCTTTTTTTGGATATTATGAGAAATAGCATGAATAGTGGGAAAATCTCATGATCTATAGTAAGAATTCCAATTGAATGAACGCAGCTTTCAACAGCTGCACTCGATCCAACCGCGATCGTATATCGCGTATTTCAAACTACAACGCTTAACGCATACGACCTTGGATACAATGCTAACCAATCATGAGTGCGTTGGCATGGTTGATTCACTTTCGCGTTACTCACGCACAGTTGCACACGCTGGCGTACATCACGCAGTGTACGCACAAATTCGTCACGCTATTAAAAGCTGCGTTCATTCAATTGGATTTCCCACTATAGTTCTAGAGTAGACTTAGTCCGAATAATCCGACCCAGAACAAAATATTAATTTCTGACATGATCCTGTTCTGGGTCTGAACTGTTTTCATTCGAAATCTTGATGGCAATATTAAGGGGAGGCGATCTGTTGTGTGTAATTATAGAAGGCCAGTGGATTCACTCTGTCTCTATCAGGCCAAGTAAAAAATAAAACATGTTTCACGTCCGGGTTTTCGAAAAAAAAAGGAGGAGGGGGCTTTTTAGTACGGGGAACCCATACCGTAGTAGCTCTGCACAACGGTATGGGATGAAGTGTATACAAAAAGCTAGTGCAACATTGCACTAAAAAATACAAGGCTCCTGTAGCTAAAATAGTTGCATGTTTGTCATATTAATTACACAGCTTCTTGTACTTCTTGTCTAAACTCTTATGCTTGTAATTGTAATAATACCCCATTATTTATCCAGAATAAATAAAAATTCATTAACACATGATCCACATCGGCGCACCAAAACTGAGATGGCACTTCAGTGCAAACTTAGATAGGGTAGCACCAATACGAAAATGTCATACCGATAAATGATGTCTGTTTTGCCCGTTATTTAAGTTTGTGTTGCGAACTAGGGGCTTTTTATTTTCTATTTTTTATCGCAAAATTGGTGTAAATACCCATACTTAGAGATGTTTTAGTGTATACAATAATGCCTGGAAAAAGAAGGAGGCCCTTTTTTATTTCTTGTTCTGAGAGTTACATCCCCTACAATGATCACAAAAGTCAAACCTTCCTAAAATGATTCTTGTATCTTAACAAGGCTATAGAAAGCATTCCAACTTCCAAGACATATTTTTGAAAAGTTATAACTGAATTTCAAAAAATAAAAATATATTTGAGGAAACCTCAAAAAGGAAGCGGGAGGGGACGTGAAACATGTTTATTTTTTATTTTGCCTTATAAAAAAATATTTGAAGAAATCAAAGACCCCTAGGAATAAAAATTGTAGTGTAATTAGGCCTGGCATTTTCGGGTAATTTTGTAATTGGTACCACCGCAATTTTCGGGTGGTACCGAAATTGCAACAAAAAAATTTTTTTTTTTTTTTTTTAAAGTTTTTTTTTCTTTTTCGGTTTTGTAGTGTCTCTGGACCTAGACCTAAATGCCAGGATCATTCATTAGTCAGGGAGTGAAAGCAATTTAGGTAGAATTAATTCCTCAGTCGACGATTTTTGTACCGGTGGATGTAGAATTTATTGTAGTATTGAATAACAAAAATCTACTAAAATCTACTTTGGGCAAAAAAAATTACAAGCCTTTGAAAATTGCACTTATTCTAACTTTGAGCAAGTTTAATTCAAGAGGTAAATAAAAATACTTTTTGCGAAGCGTGGTCGCATCGGCTATCGCGGCGGCATTACGCGCTGATACATGAGCGTCAAATTGCGTATATTGCGCATACACCGTGTTACGCGCTGGCTCGCATTTTATTATAATTATCCTTCCGCTGACACACGTCACGTAGCATTGATTGCATATATTTTGCCTTTCATTGACGGTGGACTGTTTACGTTTGTTTTGCCAATGAAATGCGGATTATAAATAGAGGTTATCCACTTCACTCATGTGTGACTTCTAACTAAAGGCGCTGGTTCCCGTAGTATTCCTCATTCAAACCAATTCAATGCACGACCTCGGAGTTACCTGCATGATTTTGGCGGTCTATTTTGAAACAGTTATGGTTGCACATTCAAGTACTTCTTTTGAAAGTCCTAAACAAGGTATAGCAGTCGCTGATAGGATATGCAGCTTATAGCCTAGAACACGGATAACCTCTATTGGGATCTTCAGCATTAATAGCTTACAGGATATTTCGTAAGGTTTCGTATTTAGTATTAGTGTAAATAATTATAAATTATTATACACCTACGCTGCCTGCTATAGCCCTAGGTCTATTATTTGAAAAAAGAAAAGAAAAAAAAACATGTCTCTCGTCCTCGGAGGAAAAACAAAAAAGAGGAAGAGCTGATTTTTTATTTCTTACAAAAATGATCTCAAAATTGGTGCAAATAAAAATAAACTTAGGGCTGTTTTAGCGTATATATAGGCCTACAATAAGTTATATGTCTGGAAAGAAAAGACAAGGGCTTAGTTTTGTTGTTGTTCTGGGAGGGTCGGGCCTCTCTAATTAGGGTAGGCCTATATGTGAGCACAAAACCTTCCATGATGTTTGATTCTTTTATTAAAAGGTATATGTATAGGTATAGGCCTACGATCCACTTAAAAAGTTTTAAGTGGATCGTAGGTCTAGGCCTATAGGCCTACCTATATACATACGTGGTCCAGGGTAGCGTGTAGTAGGTAGCCTGTATCCCGATTGACCACCTTTTCCCTCGTGAAGCAGGAAGTGCCAAGCTTGTGAAAGTCTAGAAGTAGAGTAGAATCTGGATTTGTCAATCATCAGTCCCAGAACAACGCCAAATATGGATTAAAAGACCTTTGACCTTGGATGTACAACAGCATGTTATGATCTAATGGGAAACTGTGCACATCAAAAAACACCATTTCTATCAAAACGGCAACGTCTGATATAATTTGAAACCACATAAATTACTAGAGTTGGTTCTTCTCTTGGATTTGGACCAAGCTTTAGAATATCGAATGTTGCGTTTTGAAATAAAACAAACCAGAAATTTATCACTCATTGTAAAAGATATGGTACATGTACCGAATACATGTACATACATTGGCTGACCTTGTGGATTTCTGGCCCAGCCATGCTAACCACATAAGGAGATTATACGATTAACCTAGTGCAGCTATTGTCATAGCAGGGTATTATTATGTAATGCTCCTGATCCATATTTGGCGTTCTCTTGGACTGATCATAACAATCTAAACGTTTTTTACTTCAATCCTACTGCAAATCTGTCTTTGTACAAATACATCTATTAAAGCTATGGGTTAAACTAAGTTCCGTCAACTTTCGCTTAGAAATAAAATAATATTTGAGCAAGATTTAATGATAATCCGCCATCGATTGTCAGTGACTCAATTTCATGGAGCAATAACATTTCAATCACCCCCCCATCATATTGATCTAGCGACGCCCCTGCGTTCACGTTTAATAACTCTTGCATACATTTCTTCCCGAAAACAAAAAAACATTAAATCACCATAAGGACCTATTAAACTGATATCGGATGATATTGCAAACAATTATTTTAATCAACAGATCAACATTTAGGCCTATAGTATAATCATGGATAATGGTATAGGCCTAATAAGTATCAAACACACGCGATATCACATGTGTAGGCTATAAGCATGTGCTAGCAGATATACAATGACGTAGGCCTATAGTCATACTATTAGGACGTCAGTTTATAATACATTAGGAAAATAAAAACACGATAAATCTACTGCATTAGCAAAATAATTGCATATAGCCAACCAGTTAGTAGGCCTAGGCTTAGACCAAACAGTTAGCAGACTAAATGCTTGTCGGACAAAATCATAGGTTTGTAGACCAAATGGTTTGTAGACCAAATGGGTTATTAGACCAATCTAAGAATGGTTTTAGACTTATTAGGTACCGGTATTAAACTAAATGGTTATCGAACCAACTGGTTAAAAACGGAATAAAGGTGCACGGAAAGAATGCAAAAAAGAGGGAATATGAGATAGAGAAAGCCAATCCACGGAGATATAGGCCTACTTAGGTCTAGATAACTATTAATTTCCGTTGTATGCTTCTTATTATGTCTTATTAGGCCTACCGATCAAGTCTGGCCTATACCATGTAGGCCTAGGCCTATAATATCTTTTCATAACAAAGTCCCATACTTTTTCTACAGAAAACAATATACATTCTTGTTGACCGTTCTGATAAGTTTGTATTTATTTAGGATGTAAGTGTTAAGCCCTATGGGCTTATAGACCTACATGAGGTTTAAATTGATTAGACGTTTAGTAGGCCTATACTATAATGACGTATAGTCCTAGCTTTAATGACTAGGCCTAATTACAATTAATTGGACATCAATGTATTTTATACATAAAATGTATTACTTAAATATTTTTTTTTTCATATCCATTCAACAAATAGGGACATTTTAATTCAGGTATGACAAACAGGTAAAAGTTGCAAAAACTTCAAACATGATTATCTCAAAATGGCCATTTTTGTGATATGCCACTATGTCATCCGAGCTATAATAGACATTGTTTGTCTTGGATCCGAGCGACAAATTAGATGCACAAGGTGGCGATCAATTAGACACCGACTTCGTGTGGTGTATGATGACGCTCTGATTTACGCAGTATGCAACGCCAATACGCTCACTTGTTGCGTGAACGCAAATACAAAACAGTAAGCGTGGACGCGTTAACCATGCTGCGTAAATGCGGCTTAATAGTCGGAAACGTTCGTGATTTGTGTATTTTTACTGTAAAATAGTGATTTTCAAATGCCTGTAGCTTTTTTTGCCCAGGGTGGATTTTGGTCGATTTTGGATATGTGATAGAAAAATTGAAGCCACGTCTACCAGTACAAAAATTGTCGATTGAGGAATTAATTCCAGCAGACAGCCTTTCCAGAGCTCTCTCTCCCTGACTACATGGTTGACCTAAAAAAAAATTTTAAAAAAATTCAAGATATTTTGTTATTTTTTATATGAAAATTGATAATTTGTATTCATGTCATAGTCTATTAATGATTTCAAAATGTATTGAATTTGAATGCATTTTGAAATCATCAATAGACTATGACATGAATACAAATTATCAATTTTCATATTAAAAATAACAAAATATCTTGAAATTTTTTTTTTTTTATTTTATTTTTAGGTCAACCATGAATGATCCTAGCATTTAGGTCTAGGTCTAGGGACACTACAAAACCGAAAAAATAAAAAACATTGCGATGCAGATATTCCCCTCTTATGCAATTTCATCATCGTATCAGTGTCTTTATTATTTGTTTGAGGCCTTTATCAAACGTTCGTGCTATTTATGCATAAAACGGCCAATCTATCTTTACAAAATGCATCATTTTTATGTAAACAAAAGGCTAAAGATAGCATTATGAGATTTATCTTTTATTATTACACTTCTCTGATCATCTGCCTCCGTGGCCGAGCGGTAAAGACCGGGACTCATAATCAATGATTCTTGAAATCGTTGGTTCGAGTCCCATCGAAGCCTGTGGTAACCTTTTTTTCCTTCAAAATTCATGATCGCATTCCGAAATGAGTAACTTGTCGGTAAATCGTGTATCGTATCCTTAAAGAAGCACATGGTCCTACTTCACAGTTTTTTAATCCCCTATTATAATCCCCTATTCATGTTGTGTGAATCACTCTATAGTGGACCATCCTTTTGATACTTGAGTATTTGGACAAGCGGAACAGTTTTGACAGACCCTTTAGAGCTTTATAAATTGTATTCATGTGGTTAGCAGATAGCCATTCCCTGATTCTGTACAACATACCAATGTATTTCGAAACTGTTAAACAAGTTTGATTAATTTGTGCTTCCCATTTTAGATTTTGGTCGAGAATGACTCCCAGGTATTTACATTGATTTACATTTTCAAGTTGTTCCCTATTCATGTAAAGACTTAGCTCATCAACCCTTGCATTAAAATAACTTGAACAAAAAAGCATGGCTTTTGTTTTTTAGCATTTAAGGTCAATTTGTTCACTTCCATCCACGATGTAATTCGTTTATGATCATCATTAAGATGCACATTGATCTCATTTATGTCTTTTGATGAGCTAAAAACGGCCGTGTCGTCAGCATAAAGCGTGATTTTGGTATCACTGGACACAGTTAGAGGCAGATCATTGATGTACATCGTGAATAGAAGTGGGCCCAAAATTGTACCTTGAGGCACACCAAAGCTGACACATTTGAATGCAGAAATAGTACTACCAATCTTAGTTGCCTGCTCTCTATCACTAAGATAAGATTTAAACCAATCCAGCTCCAGACCCAAAATTCCAAAAGATGTAAGCTTCTGAATAAGAATGGCATGATTGACCGTGATCGAATGCCTTTTTAGGTCAATAAAGACCCTCCAACAAAATGGCCAGCATCAATGTTCTGGAGGATGTATTCTGAAACATCGATCAAAGTGGTAAGTGTGGAATGTTTGGGTCTGAACGGATTGATGTGAAGAGAGCAAATTATGTTGACTTAAAAGGCATACAACTGATTATGAATTAGGCGTTCAAAAGTTTTCATAACAACAGGAATAACAGAAATTGGACGGTAGTTGTTGACCTCGTCTCTGGACCCCTCTTTGAATAAGGGAGTGACTCTACATAATTTCCATTTTTGAGGGACCTGCCCACTGGATAAGCTGTTGTTGAATAACTTAGTCAAAGGAGTAGTAAGGGGACCAGCCCCTGCTTTGAGAAGCCGACTGTTAATACCATCTAAACCAGTTGCTTTCTTTGTATCTAGAGACTTGAGACACTTAAAAACCTGCTCCTCAGTTATGGGGGAAAATTTAAAATGATTACCCTTAAAAGTAGACATTTGATTAGAATATTTATCATCAACATTGTCAAACTTTTCTGCTAATTTTTTCCCTTTGTCTACCTCTCTGTTTGTAAACAAACGAGGAGGTCGAAATCGTCCTCCTCGCCGAAAAGTCAGCGTAAGTCAGTGTAATACTAGTATGGCACTGGAGTAGACTGACGCTGCAGAACTCAGACCAGTCCAGTTGTAGTTAGTTCCAGTAACTGTAACTCGGCATACCGTAGATGTCATTATGTTTATGATAAAGACTGAAGTCTTGCTGGCAGGAGGTCATGTGTTATATGGTGGGGCACATTTGTGTTACAAGCACTGATTTTGATCATTTGTCCTCATTTTCACTTAAATTGATACATGTCTAAAACTATACATCTCACACCAACAAAACTATACATTTTTGGAAAGCTTTAATGTTCCAAGGAATCCAACAATGCAAAATTGATGTTGGTATACAGGGTGTGTAAGAAAATATATAGGGTGATATCATGAAAAAAATTAATTTTACTAGAAAATTGATAATTTATTGCATTTGCTACTGATATGGAATATCTCTAATGTAATCTAATTTTGTGGCAGGCAACACTATGAGCTTTAATAAAATGTATACTTTTGCTATGTTATGATTGACCAAAGTGGTGATACAGGGTGTAAAAATGTACGTAACTTTGTGCACCAAATGTTGATTACATTTTTGAAAATATTTTCTTTAGAGTGTATCCTACATTTATTTTAACTGCATATTTGGATTTCTGAGGTAAAATGCTTTCCAAAAATGTATACTTTTCCTATGTTAGGGTGTATAATTCTCAAGATACAACAATTTAAAGCCAAAATGCATGTTGTGACAGAAAATCTTGGCATGTGTGTGTAGTGAATAGGGAAAAATTGTGGGTATTGTGACTTGCGGTTCTCAGTTAATACTTGTAAACATGAAATAGATCAAACTAATAGTTGAATATAAATAATAAATAAACAAGCTTTGATTTGAGATACGATTTCCATGTATAGCACAGAATTTGGTAATGATAAAATTTAAAATTCAAAAAGATATCATGTTTCCACAACATTTCTCATAGAGATTGCACATGCTCCTCCACCGCTTATCCTCCAGGTTTATCCTCGTTAACATTTTAATATTTTTCACTAATTTCAAATTGTGAAACATATTTGAAAAGTAGAATAATCAAGCTGTATAATGAGCCCAAACTTTATGCAATTGGACAAAGAATAGCTCTGTACCAACAAGTTATATCTGAAAGAGGAGAGAAAAATGTAACGCCTCCCACTATTTTGGGGTCCCACCATATGACACATGACCAGGACTAAGTTGTAGTCAGTTGTAGTAACTACAAATTTTGAACGTTTGAGGACTTGTTCTAAAGTTGTAGAAGGTGCTATAAGGTGTCTTCACTCAGTGTTAATTATTTTCATTATAAATGTCGCAAAATATTAATATTGACAATAATTAAAGGTCCGTAACCCGATCGACAGCATCATCCCCCCTAGTGCCGTACTATATGACTGTCCTATTCGGCGAGGATGACAATTTCGACCTCCTAAGCTCATCTGTTTACAAACAGCAGAGAGGTAGACAGAAGACCGTTCCGCTTGTCCAAACACTCAAGTATCAGAAGGATGGTCCACAATAGCGTGATTCACGTAAGGCTAATGAAAGTCGATTCCTTGTTTCCCGTTACCCTACTAGCTCCGCTCAAAACCAATTGCTGGCCAAATATTTCATTATTTTGAATAAAACATTGATTTCTATAGCCAAAATATTAAATTCTCGATCATGAGAGCCAACTTGGGTATGCACAGGTATTTGCGTCCAGCGTACTACGCAAATACCGGCACTTACGGCGCAAACACAGCTTTTGAGGTGTCGTTGCTAGGCAAGGTCAAGGTTCGGTCATGCAGGTTGCGTGATTGTGTTATTCTATGAAAAGTACGCTGACGCAGAAGGTACATCCTCTCATGATCGAGAATTTGTTACTTTGGCTATAACAAACTTTAACATACCAATAAAAAATTGTGGTTTTAAATATAAAAATAAATCTCTTTCTGTTGATTTTCAGGGATTTTCTTTGCAGTAGGAGCATGGCATATGGTTAATAATGAATTAATAATGAATACCTACTCACTTCTCTGTCCCGCACTTTTTGATCTGCTCTGATCACATCCCGTAAAAAATATTGTAAATAGTTGTACAATCACCTTCATGTGGTTGTACATCTGTAAACTACGAAAGTGATTTATCATATGTATACATGGGTATTGGTTTACACCTGTAACATATGCAATAATGAAATGGTATGAAAAATGAAATGGTCACCTACACAGTCATGAAAAATTGTGTAACAGGAAACAAGGAATTGACTTTCATTGGCCTAACATGAATAGGGATTAAAGCTGTCAAGTAGAACCATGTGCTACTGTTGTCCAATTTTCCATCAAGATTTCGAATGGAATCAGTTCAGACCCAGAACACGATCATGTCAGAAATTGATATTTTGTTCTGGGACTGATTATTCGGACTACATCCCCCGATATTTTTCATTGTTGATGAAGTTTTGGTATCACATAATAGATATACATGTAGCTAGCTAGTACCGATAAAATGGAAATATTTATGTCGCTTTCATTCTTTTGAGTTGAACTTGTCTCACACACTCCAAAGAAATTGTTGCACTGATGAATGGCCCCCTTTTTTGAACAATTAGTCCTCAAAATTGACATTTCGGTGCGCTTTCTATTTAGAAAAAAATAAACAAGTTTTGTTTATTTTGTACGGTACTGTAAAATATGCTATACCGGTACTATACTATGAATCTTTCTCAGAGGGTGTATGAAATTCAAATGAAGCTGCCTAATGTGTTTTAGCAATTCCATTTGAGATTCATACTCCCCCTGGGGAAGATATTTCCAAAATCTTCCACAGGGGTAGTGTGGATTGAAATGGAATAGCCCATTGCTTTTTCCACCATATAAATGATCATTTCACAATACGATGCACCCCCAGCTGGATTCAAAACACACAGAGTATAATGGGGAAATGTCTACATCCAAAGCCCGCGTAATACGAATACAACACAGGAACATAATGTCATTGTGTGTTTAAATGTCAATATAACGATGTTACACGCGAGTGCGCAGCAAAGCAGTAATTTACAATTTAAGTAGATCCATTTTCTTTCTATTGATCACACAGAATCCTTTGTGGAGCTCTTTCCAACATTATTATTATCACACTCGCATGAAAATTCAATGGTGGCTAGAATCGTGATGTCGACCCTGAAGGTCAAAAATTGGACTGGCAAGAACAACCGCTGGCCGCGCATCGTATTGTGAAATGCCAGAATTGGGCCTTTAATGGAATAGTTTGACTTCATACCAGTCAATGCATTTTAAGGCGCGCGAGTGCGATCGCGCACATAGAGCCCACCTTAAATCACTTTACCGGGTGCGATTTGATAGCGCACCTTGTCACCTCAAGGAGTTTCCAAAGTTCCCGAAAGTGATTTTCATAAAATAAATCGACGTCATGGCCTTTACAAAGGTGACGACCCAAACAATATCTTTTCTACTCGCTGATTGGCCATTTTCGACAATTTAATATGTAAATTAGCTGACCTTTCTTGTGAGGTCACGCTACCGAAATATGATAACGTGCTGTTCATGTCACAACAAAGACATGACATGCCATTGAACACCGTATTAAATGTGGTAATGTTTATGCATTCAACTGAACTGTATAATTATTTAGAAGCTGAACAAGGCTGATTTAATATTTTGACATGACCTACACACGTGTGATCTGTCAGCGGTGAGTGTAGCGCTATGATAAAATTGTACCGAGGTTTGCCGGTAGAAATATCAGTTTATACTACTCATCATGGCGGACAAAAAGAACAAATGGGTCCAGTACAAGACGTGGAAATCCTACAAGCTTAATGATGTAATGGGGTTTGAAAAAACCGAGGCAGACGGGACGATATACGTGTCGAAAGTTTATTCTCACAAAGTTAGTAAGCCCACCTGTACATTGTACTTGTAGTCCCACATTCAACACTAAATGCTTATCTGAATATTAAGTGCAATAATTCAAATAGCCCACCTAAACTTCTTACCGAGTGCAAATGATAGCACACCTAAAATCCTTACCGAGTGCAATTAACAGCACACCTGTAGCTCGCCTGACTATTTCCAGAAGTGCGATTTGTAGCACACCTGCTGTTTTTCAAAATTCATTGACTGTCATACTATATTCAAGCCACTCTTGTGTAGCCTTCAGCACCAGATGCAAGTGTATTCATCCAACTGCTTTCTTGTTGCCGTGTTTCCAAATTCTTCCACTTGGGATCTTTTAAGATCTCAAGTGGAAAGATCTTAAGTGTATGTTGTAGAAATCACAGAACATTCACAAAATAAGCCGTACCGCAAAATATTGTGCTTGATTTATACCAGCAACACTTTATTTTCACAGAACCATGGAGGAACCAGACTGGCCCACACCAAGAAGAGGATTGACCAGATCTATAGATGATGCTGAAGATTTTACAAGAATGCCAGGAAACATTTTTCATTCACATTCCATCAATTCTCCATTAGTGAGCATAGAACAGGTAAAACATTTGAAAGAAATTGAACAGGTAACTGGTAACATAATACATTTCAAATATGGTACGGTACGCTAAAATTTTCTTCTTGGTAGGGAAGTTTGGTGTTATTTCAGCAGTTTTTTATGCCTCCACCGGAGGTATTATGTTTCCTGGTTGTCCGTCCATCCGTCCATCTGTCCGTCCGTCCGAGCTTGCGGGTCCAATTTCTCGGAACTGGTAAGATGTAAAGTGATGCAATTTGGTGGAGGGATGGTCATTGGCGGTCTTCACATTCCAGTAGGTTTGGTTAGTGGTTCAAGGTCACTCAAGGTCATCTAGGGGTCATCTGAGGTCAAATTAGCAAAAACCGTCATATGGGCCAACTGGTAAGATGTATAGTGATGCAATTTGGTGGAGGGATGGTCATTGGCGGTCTTCAAATTCCAGTAGGTGTGGTTAGTGGGTCAAGGTCACCCAATGTCGCTCTAGGGTCATCTGAGGTCAAATTAGCAAAAACCGTCATATGGGCATGAGTACTGTAAACATGGGTATGAACCATGGTGGGTACTGTAAACATTTAGAACCAAATTGTTTGAAGGTCATTTTTGGGTCATCCAAGGTCACCCACGGGTCATCTGAGGTCAAATAACTTAAAACTGTCGTATGGGCATGAAACTTGGTGGGTACAATAAACATTTAGAGTCAAATTTTTGGACGGCCATTTTGGGGTCATCCGGGGTCACCCAGGGTCATCTGAGGTCAAATAACTTCAATCTGTCGAATGGGCATGAAACTTGGTGGGTACAGTCAACATTTAAAGTTTAATTTTTGGACGGTCATTTCGGGTCATCCAAGGTCATCCATGGGTCAGCTGAGGTCAAATTAGTAAATACTGTCGTATGGGCATGATACTTGGTGGGTACATTCAACATTTAGAGCCAAATTTTTGGAAGGTCATTTCGGGGTCACAAGGGGTCATCTGAGGTCAATTTAGTAAAAACTTGGTGGGTACATTCAATATTTAGAACCAAATTTTTGGAAGGTCATTTCAGGTTGAAATTGCACCAGTTCAAATGATCGCCTCAAGGTGGAGAGCATTATGGCCGACGCTTATGCGTCGAGAACCGCAATAAGTCGAGAACCGCTCTAGTTTCCACCAACTTTTATGTTGCTCCAAAGGGTTCACAACTTTGTTCCAAAGGGTTATTTACAGGGTTCACAGTTTGCTCTCAAATAACCAGGTCCACTTTTTTATGCTGGACCCATTCAGATCCCATTTAGTTGAAATTTGTGGGTCCCAAATTGGTGTTTGTGGGTCCATGTTGCAGTTACAAGAAATGTATTTCCAAATTCGGCACCCAAAACTTACCTAAGTTAAGCCAAATTGCTGGATGAAAGACGACTTACCGTGATCGAACGCCTTACAGGGTAAAAAAATTGCTTTGATCTTGTTTACAGACATACCAAATTACTCTTGCACAATGGGTTAGCTTAGCAGTTATACTATAATATGTTATGATCTATTTTCATTGTAGGATGATGAAGATGGCGAGGTATTTGTTCAAGAAGGACCAGTAAGAGGAGCATCATTCAGTCTGTCTGTCTTCAATGTAATGAATGCAGTCCTTGGTAGCGGTATACTGGGATTACCATATGCAATGGCTAAAACTGGCATTGTACTCTTTAGGTAAGGTACTGGACATTCAACAAAACTTAAGGGGGTACTAAACCCCTCGATAAATTTGTGTCTATTTTTGCATTTTTCTCAAAAACTAATAACACACTGGTAACAAAAGTTACGTATAATATAGGGGCAAGGAATCCAATTACTACACTGGAATTTCAGTGACCCAAGACAAGCGGTTCGTTATTTATGATAAGAAATAGGGTACCGCTAGGATGTACCTCATTTCCTATCATATATACTGAACCGCTTGTCTTAGGTCACTGAAATTTCAGCGTAGTTATTGGATCCCTTGCCCCAATAATAACTTTTGTTACCAGGGTGTTATTAGTTTTTGAGAAAATGCAAAAATAGCCACAAATTTACCACAGGGGTGTAGTACCCCCTTAACACTTGTTTCACTGCAGTTGTAAAAATCTTGCTTTAAAGAATATTTTACTGGTATTAATTGATGCATTTTTCACTGCACTAAATTTTGTATGGTCAGATGGTCAAATGTAATTGTTTATGCTCTGCTTTGTACAATCATTCGATGCACTATTGGGTTTGGATGCATATGAAGTAATTTAAAAAAAATTCGTTTGTGATGTGTGTGTGCTATGCGTCAAGCATAATTATAAGAAAGTGAATGCAGAAGTGATAAACAATCAAGCTGATTGGATGATCAACGGTCATGACAACAAAGCGGTTGACCCATTGGTCATCAGCGCATAGAAGGGACCTCTTCTATGCGATCGCTGATGACCAGCACAAACCTGAACTACAGAAGAATTATAACAAATGATACAAGATCCAAATGTTTGCCAATCTAAGATAAAAATGTTAGCTTAGGCAAGGAAAAACAACTCTGCTCCACTGTCCCTGATTTTTTGTTTTGGATTTTTTTTAAATTAATTTATTTCTTTAATTTGCTGTATGCATGCAAAATTAGCCAGCCATTTTTTTTGCCAAAAGTGGATTTGAGTTTGATGGAAATTGCTGCATGCATGTAAAATCAACTGTTTGGGGCAAAAAGTAGATCTATTGTGAATGAAAAAAAGAGTGAAATAAGGAAAGAAAAGTGCAAAGAAACTGCTATTTATTTACAGAGTTTGATGATATTTAGAGTCATTTGCTGAAGAAAACTAAACACACACAAAAATACTATGCAAGACCTAGACCTTACTTAAAAGGTCCGTCCGCCCGTCGAAGAAGGTGTTTTTTCTCGGAGTCTTACCAACTGAAATTTTTCTTTTCATTCCAGTTTTCTACTTGTAGTCATAGCAGTGTTAGCTACTTTTTCTATTCATTTGCTTCTTTATATGTGTGATCTGACTGGTGTCAAATCATATGAAGATGTTGGCTTCTATGCACTCAAAGTACCAGGAAAGGTGAGTGTCTTTAGGAGGGGACTTTTATTTTTCCATCCATCTGCAGCTTTATATGTGTGATCTGACTGGTGTCAAATCATATGAAGATAAAGGCTTCTATGCACTCAAAGTACCAGGAAAGGTTAGTGTCTTTAGGAGGGGACTTTTATTTTTCCAACCATCTGCAGCTTTATATGTGTGATCTGACTAGTGTCAAATCATGTGAAGATGTAGACCTCTATGCACTCAAAGTACCAGGAAAGGTTATTGTCTTTAGGAGGGGAGTTTTATATTTCCATCCATCTGCAACTTTATGTGTGATCTGACTAGTGTCAAATCATATGAAGATGTTGGCTTCTATGCACTCAAAGTACCAGGAAAGGTTAGTGTCTTTAGGAGGGGACTTTTATTTTGCCATTCATTTGCTGCTTTATATGTATGATCTGACTGGTGTCAAATTAGTATCAAATCATATAAAGATGTTGGCTTCTATGCATTCAAAGTACCAGGAAAGGTTAGTGTCTTTTAACTCCAGGAGTAAAGCCCCTACTTGCTCCCCTATTTTCTCCTGTAATAACTAGTATAAATGCATTTTGTTAAAACTACATTATAGACTTAGTACTTGTTGGTATGCTTTCATATGATTATAATCCAAGACAAAATTAAAAAGACAGTTTGCATATGAGTCTTGTGAACCAAAAATACCATATTGTGCAGGTCAGCAATCAATCACGCCATGCTTTTGCTCTGACTACAGACGCAAACTAGTCTTTTTAATTCTGTCTTGGATTATAACATACTCATTTAATGGAATTATTCAAATCATGATGTATTTTTCTGATGTTTGTAGCCATATGTTCAGAATAATGAGTAAAGTTTGCTTTACACATAAATTGCAAATTGTTCTCAAAGCAATATTAAAAAATTAAAGTAAATGCTGTTGGTTTGATTATTTTCATAACTTGGTTGATTTATTTTTCACTTTTATTTCAGCTCTTGGCAGCTGGTGCTATAATAACCCAAAATATAGGATGTAAGTACCTTTGTTTCATTTATGGAGTTATACATTGACACTATAAGATTCCTATTGTGGCCGCCTGCACAGGTACACCGTCGCCAAGGTACTGGGCTGGTACACACAAAGTACCTACACAGTAACTACATAGTACCAATGCTGGTACTGCACAGTACCAGTCAAGTACCTTGGTGACAGTGTACCTGTGCAGGTGGCCCCACTAGGAATCTGTGTGCTAACATTGAATGTCGAATATTGGCCTAAACGTGGGTAGGCTGATTTTATTACAGGTTTAAATGGCATGCTTTGAAGGGAACTAGTGAATACCGTATTTCGTCAAATAGTCGCCCCCCCCTCAAATAAACGCCCCCACCACTTTTTTCAATCAAGATGTTTCAAAAATGCCGATATTTCCATGCCATCTTGTGTAGTAAGCTTACCAAGTTCCCCACATGGTCGATAATAGCGTCAATAATTGGCGAAAATCTGGATTGGAAACCCGGAAGTGAGCCAGAAATCAGTGTTTCTAGTTCATATTTCATCATTTTAGCGTTTTTATCGTTCTAAAATTGACCTTGAATAAATGCCCCCCCCTTGGGAAAATGTAACGCTCGGGGCATTTATTTGACTTAAATACAGTATCTCATTTTTATCATAATTTTTTATTTTGCACTACCACTTGCTAGTCATATCATGATAGACTTTTAATATTTCCTTTTAATATTTCCATTTAGAAATTCACCTTATCAGTTAATTTGTGGTGTCAATTGAGGGAAAATGTAAACCGGTATTGCCTTCCATTTTAGGAGACTCCATATGGCTGAACCCGATACAATTATAATTTAAGAATAACAGTTTGACCAATCAGGTCACTTTGTATGTTATAAATTCCAGTGTGTAACAATAAACATCGAGTACTTTATTGACTTAATTTTAGATCAGGAATTTGAAACCTTATTCTGATGATGATGACCCTCTTCAGTCTTCATAGATTTAACCAAAATCTAACAGGCTGTTTTATTACAATGTTAGAACAAATTATGTTTTTAATGTTCATTTCTCTGAAAGGTGTTTTCCAAATCCAATCCTAGGAAAGACCTGGTGGTAAAATGGCAGTTACAAATACGATTGTAAAACATCAGTTCATCATTATAATATTTAAATCCTGCTTATCGCATATTCCTTTCATGCTATGCAGCTATGTCAAGCTATCTATTCATAGTGAAGGAGGAATTACCAGAAATCTTCCATGCTATTTTAGTTGGTAAATCTGGCTCACCAAATCCAGAGTAAGTCTTGCATTTTTATTTTGCCTTTGCTCATGCTTTTTTTGGCCCCCACACAAATGTGGGGCTTATGTTATCGCCCAGATGGTTGCCTGCCTGTCTGTCTGCTCTGTTGGCTGTCCGGAGAAGCAAAGCCATTATTCCACTCTACAGCTCCAACGCAATAACCGATAAACTTGGTATGGTGATAGGATATGGTGGCCTCATGTGCTGTATGGATTTGTGTCTTGTTATTATTTATGAATATTAATGAGCTTATTTGCATAATTATTTTGCCTCATTTCTACATTATTTGTATACCCTCTCTTTTGAGAGGGTATTTTGTTGAACTCTACAAATTTACAGTAAGCACACTTGCACAGCTTTTAAAATTTTTTAAACATTTGATAATAATATCGTATTCAGTAGCAAATTCATGTGATTGTACAAGTTATATTTCATGCATTGTTCATACAATGGGCATCCAGAGAGGGCATATCTATATAATTTATACAATTTTCAGTCTGTTGCATTGAAACTTTCTCGAGTATTAGTGATAGACCATTGCTTATCAATCGTAGCAAAATTTGTTTGAAGAATTGAGATACTTTAGTTAACTTGAATTATTGAATTGGCTTTTGGCTTTTGTAGGGCCTCTTCAATGCGGTAAAT
Source organism: Amphiura filiformis (assembly GCF_039555335.1). NCBI lineage: Eukaryota > Metazoa > Echinodermata > Ophiuroidea > Amphilepidida > Amphiuridae > Amphiura > Amphiura filiformis. Next base: position 65,065,570 of record NC_092632.1, on the reverse strand, counting down.
CAAATGAAAAGCTAATCAACTATCATGTAAATCATAATAGAGTCCAATGCTGCATATGGCTAACTACTTGTATATAGCATCACTATTTATGTATGTTGATAACAAGACTGTCCATCTTACAAATAATTGTGACTAATATAATGAACAGACAGGAATTTTTCAGTGAGAATTGAAGTTGTAAATAATCACAATCAATCAGAAAGAATCAATGACTTGATCTTTGCAAAGATGCTTACTAGCAAAAATCAATTTTGATTTCCAAAAAACCATGTGTTGTCTACATACAGCATATTGGTGAAGATGACATTGAAATCTTACTATTTTGTTGTTGGAGGCTTCTCTTGAAACATGATAAAAATGAACCTTACGTTGATTTTTTTCTTTTTTAGTGTGTGGTATCTGAATGGCGACTACCTCGTACTTCTGTCACTAATACTGATAATTCTGCCACTATCATGTCTACCAAAGATAGGATTTCTAGGATATACCAGTGGTCTTTCAATTCTTTGTATGGTATTCTTCACCGTTGTGGTAAGTATGATGTTTGAAACAGGTGCCACTTTAATTATCAAGTGATTTTGGGTCATTGCGCAAAATGCTGGAGTTGTACTATTTGAATGAACACAGTTACCAACAGCTGTACACAATCTGGCAGCAATTATAGTTCAAAATACAAAGGGAACGCACACCCTTGGTTTCATGAAAATACTAACTAATCACAAATGAGTTGGGATGGTTGGATTCACTTCTGCGTTATGCACACACGGGCGTTTATCACACAATATACGCGGAGACTAGTCAAACTTTCGGTAGCTGTGTTCATTCAAATGAAATTTCTATTATAGTTTGGTTCTCAGTCATGACAATTCACTATGAAAGATTTTCCACAGCATTATACACATGATGCCTACATGTTGACTACTCAGTGCCAGAAGTGGGTAAGTGCAATAGCTGCCATGTGTAGATGAGTACAATAAACTGTTTGTAAATTGCTAAATGTTCACAGGGCAGCTATTGTACTTGCCGATACGGCAGTGGACTTTTTGATCATTTCTATCATATTATTTTATGTTGCTTAATGAGTTCTGAAGGTAATGCCTCAGGAAATTCTTCTTAAATTTACTCCTGATATTCAGAATAGCTTTTAATTGAATGTATCACAGGTATTGTGCATGGTTATGTGTTCTATATCCTATGATATGCACTATTATTTACACTGTAGTTATGCATAGAAATAAGGGTTGCAGTACAGTATTCATTATACATGTAGATAAATAATGTGCCCTCAACCAACATGGGACACGTTTTTTTATCCAAACTGGATACCTCTATTTAGACAATAATAACTGCGCACCATCTATTTTGAGGTCATTGTGTGAAATCGGAGGGTTTTGTTTTGGACTGAGGGTATTTTTCCGAGGAAATACCGAGGCCCAAAACAAATCCATACCTACCAAGTGTCCCGATTTTGGCGGGACATCCCGATTTTAGACCCCCCCCAAAAACGTCATAAAATCGGGATGTCCCGATTTTTCTTTTAAAAAACTACTTTTTAAAAAAATGTTAATTTTTTTTACAAAGTTGATTAAGTTGTACATTTTGATTACTTTTGCTTCTATTGAACAGTCAGGGACACATTGAATTAGTGTACATTGTTAGCTGTTCAATAGAAGCAAAAGTAATTAAAATGTACAACTTTATCCAACTTTCTAAAAAAAAATTGGCAAAGTTATTATTGTCATTCATTACCGTCGTATCTAATATTTTGAACAAATCAAAATGGCATTTTATGTTATTTTATGCCATAAAACGCTGTTAAATATAACCAGGCGAATATAACATTCGCGCCGACAACAAGAGCTACCAATCACAGAAGCGCGACGGCATCGCGTAGGCGTGTGCGTTACGATAACGCGTAGCTTATACACCCACACGCTCGCAGAAGTCATTGTTGCGCGTCCGGAGTCATTGTGAGTTATTAATGACCTTGCAATTAGTGCGCGTTCAGGCAATCAATTTCTTTTGATTGGATTACAGGCTTCGCATATATTAATGAGGTTATGAATTGTTAATAGATTACAATTTGTCATCTTTTTCTAGGTTGTTATAAAGAAATGGAGCTTCCCATGCCCAATACCTCCTCCACACAATGGCACCATAGTCAATGCATCATTATACACAGAATACAAGGAACCAAGTCACACCCATAGATACTCATATCCAATGGACTATGAAATACCAGAGACTAATCTGGGCAATTCTACCTCAGACCAGTGTAGTGTACAGTACTACTCTTTTTCAATGGAGGTATGTACGATTTATTGATGAGAAAAAAACAAGTGAGAGATTCATATGTATAATATTATGTGACATGATCTGGTCCATGGGGGCCAAAGGCAGCAAATTTGAAACTGAGATAATTGTAAAAATATGGAGTAAAAAACAATAAATTACATAAGAAAATAGACATCAAAAACTTCATCATGCTAGACATTTGCAGGCCTAGAAAGAGAATTTTGCGAGAATCCTTGATTCGTGCAAATCTACATCCTGCTCCCGCTGCACAATGATTGAAAAAAAAACAGCCCTTATACAATCTGATTTAGTCATCCAAGATGGCGACTCTGGCGAACAAAAGATCGGCCCGCAACCGATGACTGTTTTTGCTTTTAAAATGCCCACTCAAATCAGTATTATTGTACAAATTATTAATGATTGAAGTAAATTATACCATAATTCGCCATTTTGGGGGTTCGGTTGCATAAAAAATGAAGTATATACATGTCGTCAAACCAGAGTCAAACTTGGTACATATTTTTTTTTTCTGACGTTTGATGTTTTACGAGAATCTTTGCGCGAATCGATTCACGGATTCGCGTCAGATTTCTGAGCCTGCTTTGGTGTTTTCAGTAAATGAAAGCCTAATGTGTAATGTAATGTAATAATTACAATCATTTTCAAAAATGCATCATTTGGACCCCATGGGCCAGATTTTGTCACATATGGTATCTTGACCAAATATTTTAACTTTTTAAGGGATTGGATTATGAATAGCAATGTTTTCACATATTTTTTGTGGGACCTAAGAGCACATCAGACATTTTATATTTTTCACAGTGGCAGAGTTGAATCATGCGCTAACATAATCCCATGTGGTGTATACACAAGTAGAAGGGTGATTTGTACGTGCGGTGGCGATGCAACTACGTAAATGCACTGATTCAAATTTACCATCACAAAATCTAACATGGCATTACTCTGAACTTGACACGAGACACTATATAGTCAATGATGGACTCTCTCCCTGTTCATCTTTGTTTGTCTTTATGATTCAACTTGTGTTCATTGTATCTTCTCTATAATGCATTCATGTATGATTATTCCCAACATTTCTTGTAAAGTGTAACACTTTAACTAAGGTAAGTTGCATTCTTTTAGCATGGATATGATCTATTATGTAAATTGCTTTTTCTTTTCTATTTCAGATTGCCTTTGCTATTCCAACCATGGCCTTTTCATTTGTTTGCCACACAGCTATTCTACCAATTTATACAGAGCTCTCAAGGTAGGTATAGAAACACTGAGTACCAGTAAGAGCTCATCTCTTTGTGTCCTTCACTCTACTTGCCTAGTGCTTCGGAGGGAACTCTAAGCCGTCGGTCTGGTGTATCAGGGTTGCCAAACCCATGATTTAGTAGTCCAATTGGGCGACTTTTGAAGGTTTTCCCCGCGACTTTTAACAATTTCTTGTCCCATTGAAACCAATGGTTAAGAAAAAAATTGGGTGACTTTTCAACATTGGCTCCCGCGATTTCCGATAGTTTCCTGCCCCATAGAAACCAATGGTTAAGAGAAAAATTGGGCGACTTTTAGATTATTTGACCCGCGATTGGGGCTGAAATTTTTTTGGCAACCCTGCTGTGTACATGTATTTCTGACATTAATGCAGTGTGCACGTTAAAGAATGTCACAGGCTATTCGTAAAGAGCAGGGGATCATCCCGGTACTGTTGACTGTACTTCAAAAATACACTCATCTACTCTAGGTTCTAGAGTAAAAAATAAGTACAGCTTTTCTGTACGCAGTGCGATAATACTCATACATATACGAGGGAGGCACTAATAAGGAAGAAGAGAAGAAGAAGAGGACAGCCAAAATGGTTTATTGAGCTCAGCCAAGCTTTCCTGCCTTTGGTAATATATTCTAGCGAAGGGGTACCCGGCTTTAAGCAAGCCCACACACTGCTCTGATGATGCCACCGTTGACCAAAATTGATTGAATCTATTTTATGACCATGCTTGAATTGATAATCCCTTGACACCTAATTGACTTTCTATTACACAAAGGTACCGTATTCATTCCAATAAGCGCCCTGGTGGGCACTTATTTTTTACCTGGTTTTCCTAATTTTTCGTGAGGGGCGTTTATTAGAGACGAATGTACATATGTTATAAAAGGGTCCTGCTTTTCTGATGTTGAAAATGCATTGCAAGTTTACACCGGATATAGTCCTCCAGCTATTTCACTGTATCAACGTCTATCTGTCACTTAAACATTAATGGTACATGTACCCTTTAGCAAATTGAAAATACCCTGGGTGGGCGCTTATTGGGGCATGGGCGCTTATTGGAATGAATACGGTAATTGATTATGGTTGTGTCACCGACCAGTGTTTATAATCCTGCTGCTTTACTGAAGGCTCCGATACATATCGGCATACTGGTATATAGTTCACTTGTTTGTATTGAAGGCTCTAGGGAAGCTGAACCATCAGTGAAGGCAGCAAAGCTTGGCTGAACTTAGCAAACCATTTTGGCTGTATACATCATGCTTTGGCTCCCTATGTGACAGTGATACCATAGTTAGGGTTGTTTGTAACCTTTGTCAGAGAACATCGATGTGCTAATTGCAGAAAGAGTAAATTTATCAGTCAAATCTTTAGAGATTTTTGGTGACTTGGACCTCAGAAAATCAGTTGAGAATTTGATAATGGCAAAGATTTAGAAATAATTGAACAAAATTTGTTTTGATTTCTTGAACCTACTAGACCTTCAAGAAGTCGTATGCAGAATGTAGCCAACACATCAGTCGCCCTGTGCCTACTCATGTATACAGTAACATCAATCTTTGGATATCTCACTTTCTATGGCAAGTATTTATTTCATACTTAAAAGGAGGATTTTGTGATCCTAGCATCCTCTTTTTATGACATTTTTCAGTAGATATCCACGAAAAAAGCTTATTCCCAAAATTTCAGTTGATTCCGATTTTGCGTTTGCGAGTTATGCAAGAGTATGTGTATTACACTGCTCCATAGGCCACTGTTGTAATTTCGTTCTGGTATAGACCACTTGGCATGTGACGCCATTGCCCGGCAGTATGCACGCGCATTATGACAATTTATATTGTTCTTTGCCCTGCAGTGTGCGTACGCATCATAGTCTGCTAAGGGCACGTGCATTTTAAATCGCCCGCCACATTTCATACAGTACAAGAAAGCCATTGAACAGTGTCGTGGCTCGTTCGAGCATATCGATAGACGAGTCCCTCGCCTTTGTTGATAAATAGTGATGTCAAGTGGTCTATACCAGAACAAAATTCAAATTTGACGATATTTTTGCTAAACGAATTAATCTGCAAGAAATTTTTGGTACATAAACATTATGTAACCAGAGGTTTCCATTGGTATAAAAATCTGAACTGTTTTTGAGAAAAGTGGGGGATAAGGCTGTGGATCTCGAAATGCCCTTTTAAATGTTTAATTTGATTTTAATTACAGAACAATCCCTTGTGCAGAATCATTTAGCTTGAAAGGGTGCAAAAACAGAAGTGATGTTTTGATTGAAAGTTTTGTCTTGATTGGCTGATTGAATTGTAGCATGAAATATTGGTATCTTATAGAAGCCATCAGCCTTTGCCATCTTGTGGGTAAATGGTTAGGGTGCTTGCCTTTAGTGCATGAGGTCCCGGGTTCAATTCCCGGCGGTGGCGATTTGCTGGGATATTAACTTGGAAAAAAAAGTCTGAAATTAATTGGCAGCCTCTGTAGATTAAATTCAGACTTCCGCTCTCCCCATGGTTCATTTAGAATTGGGTAAATGAATCATGAAAGTACTCCGTCCTTCAGAGTGGATGTTAAGCCGTCGGTCCCGTGTGCAGAGAGCCATAACTGTACATGTATCTCGAAGCCAGTTTCGAAAAGAGTAGGGTGTAAACCCCTGACTGTTCCCAACCTGTTCCGGTGTTCAAATGGACCCCAATGAAAATAAGCTTCAATAGAGGCTTGCTTGGGTTATCCAGGGTTGTCAAAACCCGAACAAATCAAATAAAAAAATTTGTAAATCATAAGGATGGACTTGTGATCATTTCTGTTGTATTCTGATAAAGAGCTGACCACATGCCTTGTATTTACTTATATATGATTGTTTTGTTTCCTGCAGGTAATATCAAGGATGAGCTTCTTGAAGGCTACACTGAATATGATGAGAAAGATAAACTGATATTGACAGTGAGATTAGCTGTTGTAATGGCTATCATACTAACCATTCCACTTGTGCATTATCCAGTAAGTAATTACATTTTATAGGAGATACAATTCTTGGTCAAATGTTTTAAATGTAGATGGTTAAAATAAGTAGTAGTATGACTTGGACTTCTATTTGCTGTGGATATTGGTTCTCATGTTATATTTTAACATAAATACTCATGTGTGGACCACATCGTGTTTTATTTAACAAATTATAAAATCCTTGTGTTTCTTAAGTTTGTTCGTTTTATAAGGCGGAAATTATTTGGCTTTTGTTACTGTGCGCGTCAATAAAGTCCCAATTCACGCTTGGATAAATTCACATAAGCGTGTGCCAGTCACGCATTATGCAACGCACAACTGGTGTAAGCATTGTGCCAAACTATGTGTACATCATTTTATATCAATACACAGTGTTATGAATCTTATTTTTTCTGCAATATATAAGCACAAACTTTAATAGTGGGCATCTTTGCCTAAATGAATACCATAATTGAAATGGTGAAAATGAGATGTCGTCATCTATAATAGCGAATTTTGCTTTTCAGTGCAAAAATCATATATTATTACCTCATGTTCATGTTTTATTTTCCAGAGTCGAAAGGCATTGCTGATGGTGATCGACATATGGCGGCCTTCAGGAGGAAGCTTTTCCTGGATCCGTCATATGGCGGCAACAGTCTTCCTTCTAACAATAGTGACATGTCTTGCAATATTTATGCCGAATCTAAAAGAAATCTTTGGCATTGTAGGTAAGTGTCTCAAATAATAGTGATTTGCCCAAGTCATTACAAGAAATCTGATGCAATTCTTATCAGGCACTGTCTTTCAAAGAAACAATCTCTATCATTTAAAGGCAGATAATGGTATGTGGCAGTCCAGGATGTCACTAGTTATGACTCATACAGCTGTAGCAGCGGCACCATTCAAATGTGGAAGCAGCATGTAGGTGATGCTATATCCATGGATCTTCATTCTCTTGGTCGGGCTGACGTCACAAAGGGGAAATAGCCTTGTAAAACCTATGTGCGCATGTGCAGTTACCCTTTCTCGAGCTGGTTGCTATGCGCGCGCTTGTACAAAGGGGACGAAGGGGACAACGTTCCCGGATGTCCGACCGAGTGAATAGCCATCAAATCCCCTTATGTTTAAGTTTTCCAAAGTTAAAAAAAGTCTACTTCTGAACATTTTAAAGGTGTTAATTCAATATGCCATTGGATATTGGAGTACACATGGCCATAACTTTTTCCCAATGTTCATGTTTCTGATGTGGTTGTAATGAAAGGTTGCTTTGCCGCGCCTTCTTAGTGTGTATGATTCTGCTCTGTTAAAATAAAACCGTACTTGATACTTTTTTCAGGAGCAACTGCATCTTGTACATTGGTGTTCATCTTACCAGCCCTATTCTATATGTTTTTGGGAAGAGAAAGCTGGTCTTCTATACGTAAAGTGGCTGTAAGTACACTAAATTCCACATGTGGATAATATTGAGGGGTCATAGCCAAAAGGCCCTTAGTACAAAAACGACATTTAATAATACAGGCGTTTTTGTACTTAGGGCCTTCTGGCTCTCACACATTTCATGCATAGTGTTGCACTTAGGGCTTTACATTTTCACTGGTAACAGTTTTTGTAGCTATACCTTGATTATGGTATACAATCATAAAGTGCCCAGTGTTATAAGGATTATTTTGGCACCAAAATCTAATTTTGGCCAAAAATGCACTTAGGCTTTTACCTTTGGTTGTGACCCCTTGATATGTTTGATAATATTTCAGAAGTCTTTTCACTTGGAATAAATCCTTAATGGGTTATCATTTTTAGCACTTTTTGATTTGAGTTGGTTTGATTTTTAAATTTTTCTTTAAATATTACTATGTTGGTAACAAAAAGTATGCCATTCTATTAAATAAATATTGCTGTGTCTTCCAGTCTAACTTAGAATGAATTACAGAAGTCAGAAATCATACACTTTATTTTGGTACAAACGTACTGATTGTTTTGGGATTGAGAGCAAAAGTTTTACAAGATTGTTACTTTGTTTAAGTAACAACTTCGTTTAATCAAATAATAAATGTTGATCTCATTAATGAGTCTGGTCTAAAGATACTGGCTCTCTTGAAATGGTTCTAGGTAACTTGAGTCACATGAAGAGTATACAGGGTGTATCAAAATGATTGGTACCCATCCGTTTACAGTGATTATGGACAAGATTACCACAACAAAACGCAACCCATGAGCTACCTTATTCATGGATGACTGTTATTCTAGGTCATAAAACTATAAATTCTTAGCATTCCAAGAGGATCCAATGTCGCATATTGAAGAAGCAAGCTTGCCAATAAACACCACATCTGATGGGTACTAAACATTTTGATACACCCTGTATCAGCGTGTTGACTGATATTTTTTTTGACATTTGCTTTAAAAGTTACCCTTTTCAGAGTCTTGGTTAGCGGCGACGTAGCTTGTGATACCATCACAGCATCTTCATTCAGTGTAGTGTTTATGATGATAGCCAACACTTGACCACCCATTGGGTGGTCCTGTGACCACAAGATGGTAATGCTGTGATGGTGTCGCAAGCTACGTTGCTACTAACCAAGACCCTGGAAAAGGTAACTTTTTAACTTAAGCAAATGAAGAGTAAAGTATCGAAATAAATGTAGGGGAACGTAATTATTAACCAGAGTTTATTATAATAACAATACATTCTGAATGAGAGCTAGATCAAACCATATTCTTACAATTACGTAATTGAATATTTTCTTTGACTCATTGCAGGCCTGTGGACTGCTAGGAGTAGGTTTGGTAGTCCTTAGTGTGTGTTTGTCTGTCATCATTTATGGACTCGTCCATCCTAAAGCCGTAAGTGGATAGGGTACCAAGTGTCAGCGAATGGTCAGCAGATCAGATGCAGGATGAATGTTACTCCCATGGAATGGAATACTCACTCAGGGATACCACATGGATGCTAACAGGATATGGTATTGGTGTCAATAGTACTAATATGTGATGTGATCAAGCAAAATTAGTCTGAAGTCAGAAATATTGATTTTAATTAAGATATAGCCAAACAAAAGAAATATCTGCTTTTGTTTCCCACTGTTTTGGAATTTATAATTATATTGAACTGGCTGTCCAATTTTGATGGGGTTTTCTGCAAAATGTAGCTTTGCAAATGCTGGTTACAATCCAATAAGAAACTGAAAATTTAATATGACCGACTTCAGACTGATTTTCCTTGATCACACCACATAATGCAGGGTTCTCAGCCTATAGGTCATGACCCCAAGTGTGGTGAGCCCTTAAATTTGTATTTGTTTATTTATGCATGTACATTATATTTTAACTTGGGATCAAAAATTCCCATTGGTAAAATGTTACACAATTGGAGGCCAAAAGCGGTGCATTTGAAATGGCGATAAAGGCAAAAATATGAAGTAAAAACAATCAAAGACATAAAGACATTGCAAAATGTCATAACTTTTAGAAGCAAATATGTTAGACCTTTTGTTTGTATAACATAAGGTAATAATTATAGTAACTGAATTTTCAAAAATGTTTCCTTTGGCATCCATGGACCAGATCATGTCACAAATAAACAAAGCCCATCTTTGACATGTGTTTACCAGTGGTTTCAAGGAAAAGCTGAGAACCCATAAGCATATTGTTATAGGTTCAAATTTTGTATGTATCAGGTCATTGTTTCTTACAAAATCACAGTGCCTTAGACTTTAAGCTATCAAATTAAATTTCTCTGAATCATGCATGTGCTATATACAGCATAATTATTATTGTATGATTTTGTACAAATTATGTGTGAGAATCAAATCTGCTCCGTGCAACATATTTTCGAATTGAACCTGTATTTTTTTAGTTATATAACTTTTATAATTTGTTATTCATTTATTATATTTATTTGTTGATGTGTAAGACTGATGAGTATCAGTGAGAATTTAGAAAATGTGTGTGTAACCATATTAATACAGTTGTGACAGACTGAACAGTGAGAGACTGCCATGAAATGAAACAAGCCATCAAATATGATGGCTTATTGATTTTGTCATAAATCACAAACTCCACAATTGCATCCTTTGATATGATCATATGCATTATCCCAGGAAAACAGGTCTCTGTGCATTATTACCTGGAATCACATTGAAGTAATATATATATATATTTTGTTTATTTTAATTTACTCTGATAATCGATGTAGATTCTAGACGAAAGGTGTGATACAGTTGGTGTTATAGACTGCTCAGTGCCAGAAGTGGGAAAGTGAAATAGCTGCCATGTGTAGATGAGTACAATATGCTGTATGTAAATTGCCTTATGTTCACAGGGCAGCTAGCTATTGTACTTACCATTATCTGGCACTGAGCAGTCGTTATGTGCAAGTTCATCACATTGCATATAGTCACTGGATAAGCAAAGGTAGAGTTCAGATTTACTCTGCTCTGACACAAGAATGTGTTACTTTTCAGATGAATTCCAGGAAGTGCAGGCTTTCATCTTTCAATCTTACACTTGTTATGTATAGATGAGTTGACCTCAATGTTTATCAACAAAGGCAAGGAACTGGTATATCGATATGCTTGAGCGAATTGCATACAACCACTACACTGTTCAATAGCCTTATTGTGATGTAGCAGGATTTTTAAAGGATGACTCCGGTAATCACAACATTATGCCTTATATGTAAGAAAAATATTTATCAAGCACAAATCATGTGGTTTTATTTAAAACAAACTCATAGTGACCATAAAAACGAATAAAAACATGCGTCTCTCAACAAGCGATATTCAAAATTCCCGGGCGCTGTAATTGTCGAGTGCAATGACGTCCCAGTAATACAATGAAGGCTGACGACCATTGAGCACAAATAACCATTACGTCATTGCACTTAGGCAATTTCGGCGCGGGAATTTTGAATATCGCGTGTTGAGAGCCGACTATTTTTATTCGTTTTTATGGTCAATATGAGTTAGTTTTAAATAAAACCACGTGATTCGTGCTTGATAATTATTTTTCTAACATATAAGGCATAATGTTATGATTGCCCTGAACAAAATATGCGCGTGTGTACTGTCAGGTAAAAAACAACAGAAATTGTGATGATACGCGCGGTTTTACTGCCAGGCAATGACATCACAAGTCAACTCATCTATACCTTGCATTTTGTGATTATATCACTTATTTTGGGAATAACTTATCAGCTAGAACATGAAGTGCAATATTTTTTGAAAACATATTTATCTTTGCTTTTGATAATGATGGACAGATCAGGCTACTATTTTGCTATAAGGCTTTTATTGTGGATAAGAAATTTTCAACAGAGCTCTTGTTTTTTACACAAAATATGTGTATTTATAATGTTGTATAAGCTCTGTCACATTCAATATGGACCAATCATCATTATACAGAATCCCCAATATGGGTTTGGTCTGGTGTCGGGGGGTTGGGGAGGGAATGGTTATTTCTTCTGCCCCTTATTAATCTGCCCTTTTGATGTGCCAATCAAATTTTGCCCTCGAGGCAATTATGGTAGATATTCCAATAATGTTGCTTTATAAGCTCAATCACATTCAATATGGACCAATCATCCACTGACCTGTGTGTCAACACATAGGCCTACATCAACCTGGTTAGCCATGGATTTATCTTTTCTTGCTTATCCAACCATAGCTGCCATTTTCTTTTTCGATCTTTTTACGTTTCCTTCTCCTGTTGGAGGTAACTTGCGTTTTCTTTGATGAACATCTCTTATGTGATGGGCCAAGCAATCTTTTCTTGCGAACATTTTTTCGCAAATAGGACAAGACACTCGGAGATTGACCCGGTGGTTGACCTCATGTCGTTTAAATTGTCCACCTTCCAAATGTCTTCCCGCACTCGTTGCATTAAAATCGTCTCTCATTCAGGCGCCATGCATTTAGATGAGTGGCCAATCTTTCATTGTTGGGTAATGTGCGCTTGTAAAATAGGCCTTTGCTTACTCTTGCTCATTTTCCCGTTGCCTCTGGTGCCGACGCTGTGAAGCGATTCACCTGAAAACGTGAGAGAGCGTCAGCAATGTCATTAGAAATGCCAGGGATATGTCTCGCACGAAAAGCTGAATTTAATTTCAAACACTGAAGGATGAAAAACCTCAGTAATTTCATAATATCTGGGCACTTAGAAGTTTGTTTGTTAATGATGCATACTACCACCATATTGTCTGTTCTTAAGATTATTCTCTTCCCTTTCAGCTGCTCCCCCATAGCACCACTGCTACCAAAATTGGGAAGAACTCTAACCATGCTATGGATCACTTCTTGACTTTCTCATTTGGCCATTTGCCCTGAAACCATCTACCTCTGAGGTATCCGCCAAACCCAATTACCCCACTAGCATCTGTGAATAATTGCAAATCATTATCCTCAAACCATGCTTGTTCAGGAATGATTGCTGCTCCATTGAAGTGTTCAAGGAATAATAGCCACATCACTAGGTCCTTTTTCGCTCCCACCGTTAGTTTCAACATGCACCAAGGCTTTTTTATGCCGCATGTAATACTGATTAGACGCCGCAAAAATGCCCTACCTGGCGATATAGCTTTGCACACAAGTGACAACGATTCTATTAATGATTGTAAATCCCTTATCCGACCTTCCCCGGTTCCGATTTTGGGACCAACCCAATTGGTGATACAATTAAATTTGATATAGGCCTTTGTGCAAATGGGCCGGCAAGGCGCTTCATTTTCACTTCTTTCATTAGCTTTTCCCACGCCTTTTTTGGATCTATTTCTATTGATTTCAAATTTGGTGCATCCTTCAGATGCCTTTCCCCCCGAAAACCTAACCTAAACCCAAACCTGAACCCTTCACCTAAAATTCTTGCCGATTTTCTGTCCGGGTACAACTCTAATAAGGGGATCATAGTGTGTAGGTTTATTGGCGATGGGTACTTGCAGCATAGACATATATCTGACTCGTCCCTAATTTGCTTACATCTCGACTCTGTGATGATCTCCTTATTTCCCAATTCAAAGCTGGGCTTGCAATTTGGTCCGTCCACTCTGAACTATGGAGCTCAGCAAAACTGAGTGCTGCTTCTTTCATGGTTCTATCCTTTGCTCGTATCGCTCTGCCAACTTCAAGGATACGGGCCTTTGACAATGCATGACCAACATGTAGGCCAAATGATGGGCTTCCAGACACCATTCATTGTTTTTGCATTCCTGTTCACACTGCTCGGCTGTTTTGTAGCAGTAACTACATTATCAAAATGTTTTGGGTCTATACACTGGCTCAAGCTTATGGTTTTATTTCCTGTCATCTCTCGCATTTTGTTGACAACACACCCAAGTTGCCGCATTTGTTGGCCTATGTAGCTCTTTCGACTTTCTCCGGACCTTTTCCAACTTTGAATTTCCCAACTGAAGTATCAGGTCATCTTCAAGAATGATAGACTTAATGCCATCTGATTCATGCATCCTCTTGTACATTTATTTTTGGTTGCCCATTTTGCTAGTTCTTTATCTATGGTTAGAATATCTGGCTCAGCATCTGGCTCATCCACAACATAATCAGAATCTGACGAATCTTAAAATGCCAGATGTGATACTCATAATAATATGTCCCACTACACCTCTACTGTTTCGATATGGTGTGGGTTTTTTAACAAGGTTTGTGCATCTTTTGGTAGTCAAGGACCTTGCTTTCTCATTATCTCCAGTATTTTGTTAATACATCCTCGTGTACATTTATTTTTGGCTGCCCATTTTGCTAGTTCTTTATCTACGGTTAGAATATCTGGCTCATCCACAACCTAATCAGAATCTGATGAATATAGATTATCACTGGGGGGAAGTATACAAATACAACATGTTTCATGTGTTGGATGGATTTGACTACTTCCCGACGCGTCAGCGGAGGGAAGTAGTCAAATCATCCAACACCGAGGGACCAGTAGTTTTGACTACTTCCCGAAATGAAACATGTTGTATTTGTTTTACTATACCTCATAAATATTTTCACTATCACGGTAAAATCGTAAACAAAAGTCAAAACACACACCAGTCAACGTGCCGGCCAGCATGGTAAATAAGCTTAATATTTTGCTTACCTGATTTTATTGGAGTATTTCTGTTCAATCAATATCTACATTTTGACTATTATTCTAATTTTCTTTTGAACTTTCCATAAATAACAGTTTGTTTCATAAAACGTCATATTCGTGTGTTATTATCCATCGGTAATCTCGGCAAAATAACTGCAGCAGACGTCATTTTCACGATAAACGCATCTGCAGAATCGCCATGTGTAGCATAATGCTACGCCTGAAGGAACGGTGACGCTGGGGTTGAGACACCGTGTGGTAGTAGGGGTGCGGAAGTTTTACTACTTCCAGCGTTCACAGTAATTGCACAGGCGGGAAGTAGTCGAAATACTGTACTCGGACGCTGGCGTTATTAACCAATAAGATGTCTAGATTACCTAATAAATATTTTGAGGTATAGTAAAACATCATCCTCAATCTCTATTGTCTCTATCATCATCGTCTGTATTGCCATACATACTGACTGTCTGAATCATTGTTCTCAGCACTGTCTCTATCATCGGAATGGATCCTTATACAATACCTGTATTTATTTGAACTTTTCTTTACCCAGGGTAGCTCCTTCAATGTTAAAACACTGATTTCCAAGGAGGCCCTGCATTTACAAAGATGGATTGAGTATATGAAGCATAAATATAAAATACAGTAAAATATCATAAAATGCAAATATTATAAATGGTATATTGAAATTGTGACAAATAGGATAAGGATTACACATTGTTGCTGCTAAATTCAAGCTGCATTTTGACCTACATGTACATAGGCCTAGTGGTTTCAGTGGTATCATTATACCCGTTGATTAGGCCTTCCACAACTTCCATCACAAATTGGCTGTGGGTCTTATTGCGGGTTATACTCCTTGCTGCAAATGAAAGCAGGTCCACCACATTCTGCCTGATTGAGCCAGTTAGGTAGGTGGTTTTAGCTTTCAATCTCCTGGCCAGGGAGACCGATGTGTACAACTTATCAGTATACATGTGATAATGCAGGTTTAAAAAGGGCTTCACGACCCTGTAGGCGATGTCTCCCATCTTCTGGGGTGATTTAGATGCCTGATGCGGGAAGAAATTAAGTAGGAAGCCACTTTTGCTTTCTGCAAGTGAATATGCTTTGAAGTGTACCCTGGTAGGTTTCAGGGGCATAAACACTTGGGTGTATGGCACTTTTGAAGCTCTTGTATGCTATCATTGCCTCATCAATAGCCAGGTCTTTCTTGGGCAGGAACTTGGTCTTGCAGTTGTGCATTACTGCATCCCATACTGGCTTGACTAGGTAGGTGGGATACTTTTTCTTGTTGTACTGGTGCTGCCTGGTGCTTTAACATGTTGGCAGGACATAGGTCTGGATTATTAACACTGTCACAGCATCCCATGTTTCTGGTAAGAACCTTGAACCGCCCAAGTAACATAGTCCAATTGATAAGCATATTTCTCAGGCCAAGGTTGCTTGACCAGTAGTCGACGTGCTTGTTGATATTAACCACGCCCATCACCAATGTTATGCCCAGCCATGCATTTATCTCATCTATGCTGGTCAGACACTTCCTGGCAATTGTCAAGTTGGCATTTGTTCACTCGACCATCTGGAGGATAACAGCCAGTTGAAAAAATTAAAAGAAAAAATCCACCGCCCTATACTATATATGTACCATCGAAGGTGGGGCCAACGGGTCCTGGGCCAGTAAACCCATGCTTCCTCACCTTCGTGTACCGCCGTATCGCCATATACTGCTCATATTTGTCATGTGGTTCTTTCTGACCCCAGTGTGTTGCTGCGGACAAAAATCTGTATAGATCTTGGTACACAATCTGCCTAACAAGACTCTGTGCTGGTTTGCGGGGATCGGTGTGGCACTCTGCTTTCATTCTGGATGCTGTTATACGTCCAGCTCTTTGAGCAAACCATAACTTAGTTTGTGCCTGTTCTTTCGTATCCCGCTCAACTGCCCTTGATTGTTGTTTAGTCACTGTTATATCTATGTTCTTGCAGGTTTCATTTATCTCCTTGTATGATTTCCCATACAGTTCTGGTTGGTTAAATGATGTTAGAGGGTTTGGATAGGTCTTTCATGCTATCTTTGGAACAAACTCCTTTGAGTATGATTGAACAAGCGAAAGAGCGGCAGATTTGATACCACTCTCATGAAGGCGTTGAAGGAATATTTGACCCCATGAAGAAATGCTTGTGACACACAGTTTGAAAAGCTCCGGCCTATATGGCAAAAAAATGTCCGTTCCTTGTAGCAGGTCTAAGAAGTCAAATGCAACAATTTTTAAAAATCCATGTCTTGAAACCCTGGGTTTATATTTATCCATTCCCTGATGTGCATTCTCTGTTGATTATTTCCTAAATAGTCCACTCGCCGTCAGCGATATGTTAGCCCCACTTCTTCATAACATTCCCCCAACAAATACACACTGATATCAAATGTGTCATGGTATTCCTGAGGCCAAAAAAGTATCTCCTCTTTATTTTGCAAGAAATGACCTTTCAAATGAAGGTAGTGCTTTCCGCTTTCCCACATCTCTGTCGTATATATGAGATAATTCCACCTCCAAATCGAAATCACTCGGCCACCCATCAAATGTCACAGGATCAGTTGTGTGATTTTGGTTATCAGACGATATTACCATGGCGTTGAACCATGAGCCGTATTCGTCTACTGCTTCGACTTTTTCCTCCTTACAAAAGACAGAATCAAAACTAATAGTTGAAGATGCCGCCATCATTATAGGCTATTTGGTGAAGATGTATTTCTCGTACATCTCCACAATGCTCCATGTAGTAAGAGAGCGATGAGCAAAGTTTTTGCGTAATTCGTGTGTCCATCTAAATGGTGGGGGTGCATTTCTCATACATCTTCTCCACAATGCTCCATGTAATACGAGAGCGATGAGGCAAGTTTTTGCGTAAGTCTTGTGTCCATCTAAATGGTGGGGGTGTATTTCTCGTACTTCTTCTCCACAGTGCTCCATGTAATATGATAGCGATGAACAAAGTTTTTGCATAAGTCTTGTGTCCATCTAAATGATGGGGGTGCATTTCTCGTACATCTTCTCCACAATGCTCCATGTAATAGGATAGCGATGAACAAAGTTTTTGCGTACATCTTCTCCACAATGCTCCATGTAGTACGAGAGCGATGAAGCAAGTTTTTGCATAAGTCTTGTGAACAGAACTTGGCCATTTGAAAAGACAGGTTTCAGACTGCCAGCAGCATACTTGCATTCCTTGCCTATTTCCCCCTCTCATGTCCCAGTAAATAATGATAACAAAAATCAAAAAGTTAAACCATGAGCCGTATTTTTCTACTGCTTCAACTTTTCCCTCCTTACAATAGACGGAATCAAAATTAATAGTTGAAGATGTCTCCATCATTATAGGCTATTTGGTGAAGATGTATTTATCGTACATCTTCTCCACAATGCTCCATGTAATAAGACAGCGATGCGGAAAGTTTTTGCGTAATCTTGTGTCCATCAAAATGGTGGGGGTGTATTTCTCGTACAGCTTCTCCACAATGCTCCATGTAGTAGGATAACGATGAGGCAAGTTTTTGCGTAAGTCTTGTGGCCATCTAAATGGTGGGGGGGTGTATTTCTCATACTTCTTCTCCACAATGCTCCATGTAATACGAGAGCGATGAAGCAAGTTTTTGCATATGTCTTGTGTCCATCTAAA
Source organism: Amphiura filiformis (assembly GCF_039555335.1). Classification (NCBI taxonomy): domain Eukaryota; kingdom Metazoa; phylum Echinodermata; class Ophiuroidea; order Amphilepidida; family Amphiuridae; genus Amphiura; species Amphiura filiformis. The sequence continues at coordinate 65,047,257 of NC_092632.1, read as the reverse complement.
TGGTGGAGGTGCATTTCTCATACATCTTCTCCACAATGCTCCATGTAATACGAGAGCGATGAGGCAAGTTTTTGCATAAGTCTTGTGTCCATCTAAATGATGGGGTGTATTTCTCGTACATCTTCTCCACAATGCTCCATGTAATGCTACGAGAGCGATGAGGCAAGTTTTTGCGTAAGTCTTGTGTCCATCTAAATGGTGGGGTGCATTTCTCGTACATCTTCTCCACAATGCTCCATGTAATAAGAGAGTGATGAAACAAGTTTTTACATAAGTCTTGTGTCCATCTAAATGGTGGGGTGTATTTCTCGTACATCTTCTTCACAATGCTCCATGTAATAAGAGAGCGATGAAACAAGTTTTTACATAAGTCTTGTGTCCATCTAAATGGTGGGTGCATTTCTCATACATCTTCTCCACAATGCTCCATGTAGTATGAGAGCGATGAAGCAAGTTTTTATGTAATTCTTGTGTCCATCTAAATGGTGGGGTGCATTTCTCGTACATCTTCTCCACAATGCTCCATGTAATACGAGAGCGATGAGGCAAGTTTTTGCGTAAGTCTTGTGTCCATCTAAATGATGGGGTGTATTTCTCGTACATCTTCTCCACAATGCTCCATGTAGTACTTGAGAGCGATGAGGCAAGTTTTTTGCGTAAGTCTTGTGTCCATCTAAATGGTGGGGTGTATTTTCGTACATCTTCTCCACAATGCTCCATGTAGTACGAGAGCGATGAGGCAAGTTTTTGCGTAAGTCTTGTGTCCATCTAAATGATGGGGTGCATTTCTCGTACATCTTCTCCACAATGCTCCATGTAATACGAGAGCGATGAGGCAAGTTTTTGCGTAAGTCTTGTGTCCATCTAAATGATGGGGTGTATTTCTCGTACATCTTCTCCACAATGCTCCATGTAGTACGAAAGCGATGAGGCAAGTTTTTGCGTAAGTCTTGTGTCCATCTAACTGGTGGGGTGCATTTCTAGTACATCTTCTCCACAATGCTCCATGTAATAAGAGAGTGATGAAGCAAGTTTTTGCATAAGTCTTGTGTCCATCTAAATGGTGGGGGTGCATTTCTCATACATCTTCTCCACAATGCTCCATGTAATACGAGAACGATGAGGCAAGTTTTTGCGTAAGTCTTGTGTCCATCTAAATGATGGGGTGCATTTCTCATACATCTTCTCCACAATGCTCCATGTAGTAAGAGAGCGATGAAGCAAGTTTTTGCATAAGTCTTGTGTCCATCTAAATGGTGGAGGTGCATTTCTCATACATCTTCTTCACAATGCTCCATGTAATAAGAGAGTGATGAAACAAGTTTTTACATAAGTCTTGTGTCCATCTAAATGATGGGGTGCATTTCTCGTACATCTTCTCCACAATGCTCCATGTAGTACGAGAGCGATGAGGCAAGTTTTTGCTTAAGTCTTGTGTCCATCTAAATGGTGGGGTGTATTTCTCGTACATCTTCTCCACAATGCTCCATGTAGTACGAGAGCGATCGGAGGCAAGTTTTTGCGTAAGTCTTGTGTCCATCTAAATGGTGGGGTGTATTTCTCGTACATCTTCTCCACAATGCTCCATGTAATAAGAGAGTGATGAAGCAAGTTTTTGCATAAGTCTTGTGTCCATCTAAATGGTGGGGTGCATTTCTCATACATCTTCTCCACAATGCTCCATGTAATACGAGAACGATGAGGCAAGTTTTTTGCGTAAGTCTTGTGTCCATCTAAATGATGGGGTGCATTTCTCGACATCTTCTCCACAATGCTCCATGTAGTACTGAGAGCGATGAGGCAAGTTTTTGCTTAAGTCTTGTGTCCATCTAAATGGTGGGGTGTATTTCTCATACATCTTCTCCACAATGCTCCATGTAGTAAGAGAGCGATGAGGCAAGTTTTTGCGTAAGTCTTGTGTCCATCTAAATGATGGGGTGCATTTCTCATACATCTTCTCCACAATGCTCCATGTAGTAAGAGAGCGATGAAGCAAGTTTTTGCATAAGTCTTGTGTCCATCTAAATGGTGGAGGTGCATTTCTCATACATCTTCTTCACAATGCTCCATGTAATAAGAGAGTGATGAAACAAGTTTTTGCATAAGTCTTGTGTCCATCTAAATGGTGGGGTGTATTTCTCATACATCTTCTCCACAATGCTCCATGTAGTAGGATAGCGATGAGCAAAGTTTTTGCATAAGTCTTGTGTCCATCTAAATGGTGGGGGTGCATTTCTTATACATCTTCTCCACAATGCTCCATGTAATACAAGAGCGATGAGGCAAGTTTTTGCGTAAGTCTTGTGTCCATCTAAATGATGGGGTGCATTTCTCATACATCTTCTCCACAATGCTCCATGTAATACGAGAGCGATGAAGCAAGTTTTTGCATATAAGTCTTGTGTCCATCTAAATGGTGGGGTGTATTTCTCGTACATCTTCTCCACAATGCTCCATGTAGTAAGAGAGCGATGAGGCAAGTTTTGCATAAGTCTTGTGTCCATCTAAATGATGGGGTGTATTTCTCGTACATCTTCTCCACAATGCTCCATGTAATACGAGAGCGATGAGGCAAGTTTTTGCGTAAGTCTTGTGTCCATCTAAATGGTGGGGTGCATTTCTCGTACATCTTCTCCACAATGCTCCATGTAATAAGAGAGTGATGAAACAAGTTTTTACATAAGTCTTGTGTCCATCTAAATGGTGGGGTGTATTTCTCGTACATCTTCTTCACAATGCTCCATGTAATAAGAGAGCGATGAAACAAGTTTTTACATAAGTCTTGTGTCCATCTAAATGGTGGGTGCATTTCTCATACATCTTCTCCACAATGCTCCATGTAGTATGAGAGCGATGAAGCAAGTTTTTGCGTAATTCTTGTGTCCATCTAAATGGTGGGGTGCATTTCTCGTACATCTTCTCCACAATGCTCCATGTAATACGAGAGCGATGAGGCAAGTTTTTGCGTAAGTCTTGTGTCCATCTAAATGATGGGGTGTATTTCTAGACATCTTCTCCACAATGCTCCATGTAGTACGAGAGCGATGAGGCAAGTTTTTGCGTAAGTCTTGTGTCCATCTAAATGGTGGGGTGTATTTCTCGTACATCTTCTCCACAATGCTCCATGTAGTACGAGAGCGATGAGGCAAGTTTTTGCGTAAGTCTTGTGTCCATCTAAATGATGGGGTGCATTTTCGTACATCTTCTCCACAATGCTCCATGTAATACTGAGAGCGATGAGGCAAGTTTTTGCGTGAAGTCTTGTGTCCATCTAAATGATGGGGTGTATTTCTCGTACATCTTCTCCACAATGCTCCATGTAGTACGAGAGCGATGAGGCAAGTTTTTGCGTAAGTCTTGTGTCCATCTAAATGGTGGGGTGTATTTCTGTACATCTTCTCCACAATGCTCCATGTAATAAGAGAGTGATGAAGCAAGTTTTTGCATAAGTCTTGTGTCCATCTAAATGGTGGGGGTGCATTTCTCATACATCTTCTCCACAATGCTCCATGTAATACGAGAACGATGAGGCAAGTTTTTGCGTAAGTCTTGTGTCCATCTAAATGATGGGGTGCATTTCTCATACATCTTCTCCACAATGCTCCATGTAGTAAGAGAGCGATGAAGCAAGTTTTTGCATAAGTCTTGTGTCCATCTAAATGGTGGAGGTGCATTTCTCATACATCTTCTTCACAATGCTCCATGTAATAAGAGAGTGATGAAACAAGTTTTACATAAGTCTTGTGTCCATCTAAATGATGGGGTGCATTTCTCGTACATCTTCTCCACAATGCTCCATGTAGTACGAGAGCGATGAGGCAAGTTTTTGCTTAAGTCTTGTGTCCATCTAAATGGTGGGGTGTATTTCTCGTACATCTTCTCCACAATGCTCCATGTAGTACGAGAGCGATGAGGCAAGTTTTTGCGTAAGTCTTGTGTCCATCTAAATGGTGGGGTGTATTTCTCGTACATCTTCTCCACAATGCTCCATGTAATAAGAGAGTGATGAAGCAAGTTTTTGCATAAGTCTTGTGTCCATCTAAATGGTGGGGGTGCATTTCTCATACATCTTCTCCACAATGCTCCATGTAATACGAGAACGATGAGGCAAGTTTTTGCGTAAGTCTTGTGTCCATCTAAATGATGGGGTGCATTTCTCGTACATCTTCTCCACAATGCTCCATGTAGTACGAGAGCGATGAGGCAAGTTTTTGCTTAAGTCTTGTGTCCATCTAAATGGTGGGGTGTATTTCTCGTACATCTTCTCCACAATGCCCCATGTAATAAGAGAGTGATGAGCAAAGTTTTTGCATAAGTCTTGTGTCCATCTAAATGATGGGGTGCATTTCTCATACATCTTCTCCACAATGCTCCATGTAGTAAGAGAGCGATGAAGCAAGTTTTTGCATAAGTCTTGTGTCCATCTAAATGGTGGAGGTGCATTTCTCATACATCTTCTTCACAATGCTCCATGTAATAAGAGAGTGATGAAACAAGTTTTTACATAAGTCTTGTGTCCATCTAAATGGTGGGGTGTATTTCTCATACATCTTCTCCACAATGCTCCATGTAGTAGGATAGCGATGAGCAAAGTTTTTGCATAAGTCTTGTGTCCATCTAAATGGTGGGGGTGCATTTCTCATACATCTTCTCCACAATGCTCCATGTAATACCGGGTGTCCCATAAAAAGGTTACATGTAGATTTTTGAAAATAATCTAAGTTAATGTGAACAAAATATACAACTATCCTTTTCATGACATAATCTATATACCCTCTACTAGTACCCCTGTGAATGTCAAGTTCACAACCCACGATTTTAGACCATATTCCAGGCATTCTTGACCAAGCTCTTTACGTGAAATAATGCAACACGATATTCATTATACCACCGTCACAGCCACCGTGCATTTGGCGGGGCACTTGATAGATAGATAGATAGATTTATTATTATCTTTTCACTCATTACATGATACAAGAAAAATGCTTGAGTAGGCACAGTCATAGCATGGCAGATGCAGTGTTTTATTTTGACAAATAAAGAATAAAACTTGTTCAGTTTTATTTCAAGAGTTCAGTCAGAAATATAAAAACAACAGCAGCGATTTCAAGTCAACAAAATCCAAGCAAGGCCAAAATGCAAAAGATTGTTATTCATTTCACTATGTTGATGATAGGAGATACAGCGTGCAGAACTGCTTTTACCAAATACGTGTTGGTTTACATCTTCCTTTATTTGTTACCACCAAGAGTCAAGAAGCTCTAAAACTGATTTATTTTCAGTGTGCAATATTTAATTTTTCAATATGTTTCTTTTGTGCAATAAGTTCAACAATGAAAAATTAAGAGAAACATAAAAAGTAATGAAAAATCTGAAAACAAAGTCGTGTTTGTGATCAACTTTCATTGTGCGATATTTTGATGGGTATACACTCTTGACACCCATGTCATCTTGCGCTCATAAGTTACGTTGATTTTAAGATAAGGAATTGAAACTTCGCAGACAGTTACAAGAAGGATGAATAAATAATATCTGAAAAAATGACATTATTTTGTTGCACCATCGCAAAATGCGGTTCATTTTCTACATGTAACCTTTTTATGGGACACCTTGTACAAGAGCGATGAGGCAAGTTTTTGCGTAAGTCTTGTGTCCATCTAAATGATGGGGTGCATTTCTCATACATCTTCTCCACAATGCTCCATGTAATATGAGAGCGATGAAGCAAGTTTTTGCATATAAGTCTTGTGTCCATCTAAATGGTGGGGTGTATTTCTCGTACATCTTCTCCACAATGCTCCATGTAGTAAGAGAGCGATGAGGCAAGTTTTTGCGTAAGTCTTGTGTCCATCTAAATGGTGGGGTGTATTTCTCGTACATCTTCTCCACAATGCCCCATGTAATAGGAGAGCGATGAGCAAAATTTTTTGTGAACAGAACTTGGCCATTTGAAAAGACAGGTTTCAAACTGCCAGCAGCATACATTTCCTCGCCTATTTGACCCTCTCATGTTGTCTCTGTACATTACTAAAGTCACTGTAGATTTGCTGTTTAGTATCTGGAATGCCTCCTGGGCTTCTTGTGTCCATCTAAATGGGGGGGTGTATTGCTCGTATATCTTCTTCAGCCTATATTGTATAAATTCTTCAATTGTTGGTTCATTACCTCTTCTATCTTAACCCGATAAACAAATGCGCCATACTTGTTCCTAAACCATAAAAATGGACAAATTGATATGGAATAATTTAAGAAATAAGGTTATCAAGAATGTCATGGTGACACTGTTACAGTTTATATTCTTTTTGGCCTATTCCTTTGGAACATATTAGTGCAACCTACCTTTTTCAATGTCTCTCTCATCAAAACTTGCATTTGGTATATATGTATCTACCTGCAAGCAAAGCAAGGTAATTCCTAGTAAAATCTACCTGCAAGCAAAGCAAGGTAATTCCTAGTAAAACTAGGAAAACCTCTGAATCTGCTACCTGGCTTGAACACAGAGAGACTTTACTCCTTGTGGTAGTGATGTGCTTATGCTACCACATCTTTTCTAACTTCCTCCTCTTTGTTTTTGTGTTTGCCAGACCCTTTCCTGACACATAACTGTCTGTATGTTGTGCGCTGATCTGCTGACACGATGCACTGCCTGTTTGGTAATCTTCCCATGGAATGCATTTATGTTGTCTTTTTGGTTACGATTGTCATGCTCACAAGCCCTATCTGTCTCAATGTTGGTGTCCGGCTTCCCTACACCATTGACGAAACGGCAACACATCAGTCTGTGCAAAACCCTTGGTGTCAAGAAGCACTTGTTAGCAGCTAGAAGACTAGAACCGCAAACCACTTAATCCTCAGTCAAAATCGGAGCCATGAAAATGCGGTTATGTCTCTAAGAAGAGTTTCAAAATCACTGCCATTCACGGCATACAGCAGCAGATCCTGTAGCTTCCGGTACAGTGTGTTCCCGTGTTGATCAAAGCAGTCACGAATGCAACCTGTAATGTTGATCGTCATCTCATATGAGAAATGAATGTACTCCTTGTCAGATGGAAAACTCTTTGCTTCAATTTCCAAAACCTTCACCTGGAACAAGATACATAATTGATTCATCATGTTTGTCTGCAAAATATTGAGCAAATTCTACTGAATGTAAAAACTAAAAAGTGGTGCTGAGGTATTTATAACATATCAGTTTCCGTTTGCACATTATTTTCTGATGCATTTAGAGGGTTATATTTTGATGGCTCAGTATTATCATAGGATCCAGATCAGAATTGCGTTTAATCTTCCATATCTTTGAATCGGATATTGAATCGGGAAAGTCGTCAGCAATTGTTTACTATCTAGATACTTGCTACGGCGCGGCCTACCTTTTTCAATGTCTCTCTCATCCAAACTTGCATTTGGTATGTATCTACTTGTGAAGTAAGGTAATTCCTAGTAAAACTAGGAATTCCCCTGAATCTTCTACCTGGCTTGAACACAAACAGTTCCTCCTTGTGGTATAGTGATGTGCTGATGCTGCCATGAATGCAACCATGAATGCTGTCACGAATGCAACCTGTAATGTTGTCTATGGCATCGACATACATCAGGCGATCTTGGACAGTTGATGGGTGAAAGGGTGATGCATCGCCTGTCTTCAGACATCGTTAAATGTTAGTTGTAAGAAAAAGCCCTACATTGTATTTGCTAATTGTCTTAGCTGCATCAAAAAATTATCCAGTACACCTTATCACTTTCATCTAATCTGTACATCCCATCTTCTTGAATGGTTAGTTTGACTCCCATAATTAGACTATGTTATGTAATCCAGCATTTTCCCAGGCTGTGATGGATTTGGCATTAAAGTTTGGACAAGAATGGATCATCTGTCAACAATCCTTTTGTAGCTGACTCTGATCATTTCCGCAATTATGATAAGCTACAGCCTTTGGGCAATTTTTCAGCATTTTGATGAGAATGTAAACTTCAGAAGCCTAGACTCTTCTGTGATTTCAGCTGCCTGTTTATACCTCATCCATCCAAATTTTGTCTGATGTGCATCACTTGTTTTCCAACTGTCAGACTAACTAAACTGTTTGCCCACGCACGCACGCTCAATAGGGTTAAATTCACAATGGAATTTGGGGATAAAGATGCAGGTGTGACCCCTGCTCTCAAGAAGATTTTGCACAATAGACTTCTCAGCTTTAAAGTCTTCATACTCCGAGAGTCGATGGTCTTGCGAGCACGCTGTTTAATGGCCGGTTTTGTCTCCTGGGCGGCACAAAGTTCATCATCAGACAGTTGAAGGAAACCGCCATACTCTTCAACGTAATCAGACACCATCAAACCTGATCCATGCGATTTCGGTTTAATTATGTTGGTGATGTCATCTGCCCAAACTGTTCCTTGATCTTCATTCGAGTTGAAAGCCGATTCATCGTGACAACTGACAAATAACCACCATACGTTTCATTCCATTACGTTCTTGTTCAGCATGCGTTGCCGATTCCTTGTTCGTATAGTTCTCATCACTTGGTGGAGGGATGTGACTTTCCTCAAGCTTTTGAAGAGTTGCCAAAAACTCATTGCGATATTCAATAACATCATCGCGTTCATGTCCGTCAATGTACACTTTGTTACTTGATTTGTCACGTGGAGTAAAGTCAAGTTCGTGAAGCCACACTGTACACTGGCTGTTTCTGTTGAAATTGATCTTGGAAATCCTGGTTCAAGGGTCATGTTAGGCAAAAGTTCACAGTTCACCCATTTACAGAAGTCATAAGTTGTCATATTTGGCTCACCCTTTTTGTACGTGTTTTGCCTGACCCATGTTCATGTTGTTGCTTCCTACATTCTTCATCTTCAATAACACGCTGACGACCGACATTATCTGATGTAAATCAGATAATGTTATTAGATGGGGATTGGTACAATGAGACGAGTAAGCTGAATTACCTGTCTCTGAGTAAAAACAACCTGACAGTTTTACCAAATGGGTTGCTCAAAGCCCATATCTGATTAAATTAATTTCAACAATTTTGAGGCTCTAGACAATGAGCTAATTTACTAAATTAATATGTCTAACAAATCACAGTCGCCCAAGTTGGGGCTCTACATGTACATTTGGGAAATGGATGTACTCCTTGTCAGATGGAAAACTTTTTGCTTCCATTTCCAAAACCTTTTCAGGTATATTGCCTTGGCCTGGAACAAGATAATTGATTCATCATGTTTGTCTGCAAAATATTGAGCAAAATTTACTGGATGTAAAAACAAAAAAAGTAGTAGGTCAGCAATTGTTTATTATCTAGATACTTGCTATGGCGCAGCCTACCTTTTTCAATGTCTCTCTCATCCAAACTTGCATTTGGTATGTATCTACTTGTGAAGTAAGGTAATTCCTAGTAAAACTAGGAATTCCCCTGAATCTTCTACCTGGCTTGAACACAAACAGTTCCTCCTTGTGGTAGTGATGTGCTGATGCTGCCACATCTTCTCTAGCTATCTCTTCTTTGTTTTTGTGTTTGCCAAACCCTTTCCTGACACTACATTCTGCGTTTACCTCTTCATAACTGTCTGTATGCTGTGCGCTGATCGGCTGACACGATGCACTGCCTGTTTGGTAATCTTCCCATGGAATGCATTTATGTTGTCTTTTTAGTTTCTATTGTCATGCTCACAAGCTCTGTCTGGCTGAATGTTAGTGTCCAGTTTCCCAACAACATTGAAGAAACGGCACCACGTCAGTCCGTGCAAAAGTCTTGGTGTCAAGAAGCACTTGTGAGCAGCTAGAAGGCTAGAACCATAAACCACTTTCCGAGTCAAAATCGGAGCCATAAAATGATGTTACGTCTTTAAGAAGGGCTTCAAAATCATTGCCATTCACGGCATACAGCAGCAGATCCTGTAGCTTCCGGTACTGTCTGTTCCCAGGTTGATCAAAGCAGCCACGAATGCAACCTGTAATCTGCTCCCCCTTGTCCATGCTGTTCATCTGTAAAAATTTCAACATATACAAGAACTTATTGTTGGAAGAAATGTAAGTTAAAACTTGGGTTTCATCTTCTCACCAATGAAACACTTCCCCTTATTTTGCATCTCCTGCAAGCAAAGTGTAAATAGTTCATTCCTTGGACCACCCTGGTCCACTGCTCCCTTTGACACATCTGTGTATAATTGAAAAAATCAATTTGAAGAGCTCCTTTTGCAGCTCCTGCAGGTACATAGTGAAGAGCTCATTCCTTGGACCACCCTGGTCCACTGCTCCCTCTGACACATCTGTATAATTGAAAAATCAATCTGAAGAGGGGCTTCCGCAAAGTCACACCACTCATATCCTGTAGTTTGGCTGCACCTGAATTTGGATGTAGTATTTGTGCTGCATGTCTATATGTACAACACCTCACAAATGAGGCATGATGACTCCTTCTGTTTTACCAGTTCATTGATAGTCTTCCATCGGGTGTTATTCTGATGGTTTGTTTTAGGGCCGGGGTCGGCACTGTTTTTTGATGTCGACATATTTCGTATCTTGACGTCGACAGTGTGTCGACATACATTTGGGTTCCGAAAAAATACCAGGACTTTTTTTTTTCATGATTTTAGGAATATTTTAAAAATTTTAACCTAAAAATATCTAGAAACACCAGCGGCAATTTCCAAAAAACCAAGATGGCCGTTTTCATAGCGAGCACATAGCGAAAAGTGTACAATTTATACCGGAAAACAAGGCAAAATACTGTCAAAAGTATGACCCCTGAAGGCAAATAACAAAAAAAGTTGGCGTAAATAGTAGGTAAAAGATAAGATTTGGCATTGCATTTTGTTGAAAATACATTGAAATGGCCAAAATTTTGAGTGAAAATGAGCTTGCCTGATTTAAGTTTTACTGGGCCATCGCCTGAGCACTGTGTCGCCATGGACGAAGTTCTGTCGATATGTTGACATAATTCACTTTGTCGACAGGATTCCGACAGAGGACCTGTTGACACCGGCCTTAGTTTGTTTTGTATTCAAACCATTCTTTCTTGTAGGATCCAAGCAAGAATATGACTCTAGGGACCAAGGTTAAATAAATAAATAACATGAAAATGGAAAATCACAAGCTAAGCAGCAAATAAACAAAAAAAAGGGAAATGTAAGAAATGGCATCCATGGTCTCAATACCATAACTATGAGGCTCCTTGACTATGGGAGTGCCACCATATTTACTTTGTCTTTAATCTTATAGAGGAAGTGGCTTTTCTTATTTCTTGTCAAAGTTCACAGTGAAATATTTTGTTAGCAGGGCAGCCCTGGGCAGGTGACATGAAAAAAATAGCCATTCAATAAACCACATGTAGTAAAAAAGGGATGAGGCTACCTTGCAAGTACGAAGTTCTGGCAAAAAGCTAAATGTTCAGCTAAATGATAATTTTTCAGGTTTTTCATTCTTTTCAATTGCCGCTTCTGCAGGAGTGCGAGGAAGTGATTGCAAAGTTTTGCTATGATATCCTCTTTGAATACTGAAATATAAACAAGTTTGTCCTTTACAGCCTTCTAACAAGATTTAGGCAATGTTCCGTAACAGCAACTAACTGACTGACTGGGCGGTGCCATCTTTGTTTACAACCGAATCGGATGACCCGGATGTGCGGGTGTGTTCAATTTCTGTTTCTACACTACAGAAGCTTAACTGTTTCTTGGTTGTTTGCTTTGGCGTAGATTTTGACGGTGAAGCCTGATGCTTTACTTGCCCAGAATGCTTCTGTTATTTCATTGTCTCCATTTTAATCCACAAAATTGTGAAATAAAATATTAACACCATGGCCGGCTGTCAGAAGATTTAAAAAAAGATTTTGGTAATTTATAAACTTTCATGAACAGTAATGCCTTCGCTATCATGCATTGCTCTAGCTCTGTCAAATTTAAACTTGTCTCAGATTCATGAGGAGAAAATTATTCTAAATTCTTCATATTTGAAAGTGGAGACATCTTGTCCTTTAAAAGGTTTCCTTTGCAGTAGAGGCAAAGATATCTCTTCCCATCCACTTGCATGGGCACAGTTTCATCACCAATTGCTTTAACGTACAAATTTTGAAATTAGCAGTTCAAATGTTTCTTGAATCACTGCCTAAGTGAAGGTACATACATATTATGTCCATTTGTGAATTGTACAAAATTCTTTCAGTCTGCATGTAGCATTGTGTTTGTTGATCACTTGGAAGGCGGTCATACTTTATGTTGCATGTGTTTAAAACAATGGCTATCACGTCGCTGACGTTAGAAAAAGACACATTTTTGGATAATAAATTCCAGACACATTTATGTAGAAGTGGCACAAAACAGCGTTTTTCTGGATTGTAAAAACTTATGGTTTTGTCTTCTGCTTCATGCAGTTTTCCTGTAAGTTCATTTATTTCTTCCATTAATATATCCATCTTTTCAATCAAATATCACATTGAAATGATGAAAACAAAATTTACTGCTGCCCTGTGCTGAGCATCATGTTGGTCAGCAGGAAATCTGGTTCTAATCATATCAACCAGTTCAGCTGGGAATACCACTGTCCCAGTAATGCCTACATGTAGCTGGGACTGCAATAGCAACAAAAGAAAGATAGAAAACATAACATTTACTTGCGATGTACCAAAAATGACTGGTATCTGAGCAGGACACAATAGCCGAGTCACGCAACTCTGTTTTCACTTTTAAAGTCGGAGCTAGGTATATTCTTTGTACCATTCAATCTCACTTTAATGATCTTGTTTTGCTTTCTTTGCAGCCGTCGCAGCCGATTCAAACTCAAACGTTAAGTTACGCTTACCAGTTTTAGTAGAGTCTAATTGTTTTACTAACCTATTGTTTTCTTTTGCTAAAGTGGTTGCACGCTCTTGTTCGCTATATATTTTAAACCAATGATCCTTTTCCCTACGATCCAGGTTGCACGAAATTTGTTTGTGGGTCGATGTGAGTGAGCTTCGTTCATGCGCATGCGCAGTGAGTGCTAATTGCGATCCATATATTTGGTGGCATGACGGTCAACTTGTTTCATAATGCATACTAGTTGGCAGATCATTTCCACATTTTCTAGTGGATATGTTGTGTCCATACTCTTAGTTCCGAGATGAAGAATCACAGACGTAGGTTGATCCTCTTGGATGAAAATTAGGCCAGGCTTGATCCACAGGTTAACAGTGTTGCCATGGATACAGCGATTGACAATACGTATGCATCTTGACATGCACCTTTCCTGCAGATACTTTGGGATTGAATCACCAATGATGAGGACAGTTGGTTTAGTCCATAGGAAAAGTATGCAACATGGCGGGACTGTGTCTTATATTAAAAATGGTATTGATTATATGTGTCCAAAATTGCGAACTTTATGTTACTATATTTTATTTGTATATTTTTTACTTGTATTTTGCCAAGACTGAAGAGGCTGCAGATATCAGGGGTGTGATTTTTCCGGATTTCCGGATTTTTGGGATTAAAACAAAATTCCGGATTTTTGTCGCTTTTGGAGTGGCCCTGGACCAAAAGCTAAATGCTTAACAGAGATGTCACATTTCCGGAATTTTCAGTTTCCAGATATGAGAAAATCTCCAATTTTAAAATGAAAATTCCTTAGAACCCTGACTGGATGATTTATAGACACACTGTACTGTGCAAAATGGTGATGCAATTTCTCATGTGTATGTGAATGATATGATACTGGAAGTATGTATTCGCAGATAATAAATGTTTTTATACTATAAAGTGAAGTATTTTAACAGTTTCTCATTTTTGCATTTTACCCCATGAAATTGCATCTCCAGTGGTGCTCAAGTGTGTAAACCCTCTGGCTTCGCCCCTAGATTCCCATCTGGGCGTTGCCCTGCACCCCACCAGGGGCCCTTGAGCGGGCCCCTGGACCCCCCCGCCGCAACAGGCGAGCTCCGCTCGCTTCGCTCGCTCCGCTTCGCAATTTCATTGCCTTGGTTTTTTTTTCAAAAAGCACCAATCACACCCCTGAGATATGAATGTACTGATATCGGCTACGGTGGCATTCTCAACTTGTGATGCCAAGGAAGTCTTTGACAGTACCACCACATTTTCCTAAATCCGCTAGATTGTGCCTTCACTGATGTTGACATTCCAGCCTGAAGTTCTACCTAAGGAAGGCATGGAGGAAAAATATTGCCGTCCACAGCCTTTTGGCCATTGCTATCTTTACCCCTTCAAATACTGCCTCCTTTTCTGTAGTTAAACTTCCGATTATGAAAGAGCTCATGAACGTGTTGGACTTCTTATATACATAAGTGTTAGGAGCAAAACCCTCACTGTCATCAAGATTGTGAAATTTCTGCCAAATAGCATGCCTTTCTTGTTCTGGTATATGGTTTAGACCATGTTATATATCCAAGTTAGCATGTCAATATGATACTACAGATGCGAAGGTCATCAAAGCTGCCAGTGGCATAGCGTGGGTCATCTAGAACTTCCATCATAGTTGGTAGTTTGCATGAATGGCTCATCATCGTTCTTAGAAGTATCTTGGAAAAGTTCATCAGTGTGGTGGTGACTTGATTCTGACATTGTTTCTTCCAACGGATTGTTTTGTCCCTGATGTTTTTCATTGCAAAGTAACTGATCCTCTAACATAGTGTCAAACTCGTCGAAATTTATATCAGCACTTTTATGCTCTGGATTGTTTTGTTTTAACCAGACAAGAGCTCGCCTTACTTTTGTTGGATTTACGTCCTGACACATGTGTTATCCCTTGCACTCTAATTTCCTTTTCAGTTTCACTCTGTTAGACTTTGTTCCGTTGATAGTCTTGGTAAACACCGAGCAGTATTATCGACATTAGCTTTGATGCATACAACCTGTCTATTGATTCTATTCTGAGCACCCTTCATAAGTGAAATCATTTTCATGAATAGTATGGCTGGCGAAATGAGATGTCTTTCCAGCATATTTAACTGAGACAGTTCAGGTGGCTGCTTATGTAAGCTAAGCTGATTTACTGTTGCTAATCTAGGAACAGAATTTGATAACATATTTAATGACAGGCTTCACATATCCATTTATTTTGGTTATCCTGTAGTAAGAGGCAATTCTGCAATTGCAATATATGCTGGTATATAGTAAGATATATGCGTTCATTATATTTGTCTCGATGTAATGCTCTTACCTGTTGCTTGAAAAGGATTTGCTGGCATATTTGGCATATGTATATCAGTTGTTGGTCTTCTTTGCACAATTTTTTTTAATTTGCCCTAACAGTATTGATTTCTGATGATTTCTTTAATCTGTTAGCCTCAACAAGGAATTTGACAGGCAGTTATCACAGATTTTTGTTCATGTAAAAACAAAGGTTTCTTGTGCCAATGCTAATTTGCCAGGAATCAATTCCCATTGGAAAAGCAGATGTAGACTTCCACATGGAAAATTGATGTCTGATTAATAAAAACAAATGTTAAAAACTGTTTAATATGTACAACAACATCCAAAATTTAGGGTTAAAAAGACAAAACAACCAACATTTCGGGAGCATAAAAACATCCCTTTTATAAGGTAAAAACCCGGGGTAAAAACAAGTAGCACTAGCTCCCGAAACATCGGTTGTTTTGTCTTTTTAACTCTAAATTTTGGATGTTGTTGTACATATTAAACAGTTTTTAACATTTATTTTCCTTGGTTATGTACACTACTTGAATCTTTTTAAGATCCATTCAAAGTTTCCCTGCTGGTCAGTTGGTACTGTTTTAGTAGTGTAGTGCACAGTATCTCTTTCAACATTCTCTAAGTCAACAATGTGAACTTTGTCTAACTCCGGTTTGACATGGTGAAAGTGGTCTTTGGGATCATATACATATAAATGAAATTGATTCAATACAGCAATCTTAGCTGGTACTGTGAAATAGTACTTCTGTAAAATATGTGACTGAACCAAATATACACCTCCTTCTATATACATGTATTTTACTACACTTTGGTTTCTCCTCACCAACTTGTCATATGACCCATATACAAAGGAGCCACTGCATGCCAAATATATTCTTTTCCAGCATTTAACTGCATCTGTTCTATATATCTCTGCTTAATGGCACACAAATCATCTTTAGAAATACTTTTAGTGGAGTCAATTTGATATATGTCATCGCCTATTCTTTCCCATAACCTGTTACTTACTGTTCCCGGACATTCTATCTATGAAAACTAAAGCTTCATCATCGTTGTATGCAAACTGCTCAGGTAAAATTGGTGTAGGCTGAGTAAAATTTATAGTGTGAAATACCTAGGTATCAACTCCCTGCGTTCCGTGGATGTGGGACACGATGAAACCATTGATATCTTCAAATGCAAAACTGTTGTTAGCAAACAGGGGCCCAGTTGCTTTTACAGCATCTGCTAGATATTATCTATCACAAAGCCGTCCCCAAAATTAAACATATTCAAATACATCAGCCACAAAAGGTCTTTAATCCCATTGGTGACATAGTCTCGTTTACCACTATAATGTTGTTGAATTAACCTGTGTTACATATTTTTAATGGAATCTGTGGTTACGCTTCGATCCTTCTTTATCTTCAGCGTTATGTGGATAAATGGGGCAGTTTCCACGGTAAGTCTCCCCTTTCTGCAGACAGTGCCAGCATCCATATTTTCCATTGAATTGCATGCTGTTGGTTACCAGACATTTAACTGGAAGGTCATATTTTTCTGTACGGTAAGTCTCCCCTTTCTGCAGACAGTGCCAGCATCCATATTTTCCATTGAATTGCATGCTGTTGGTTACCAGACATTTAACTGGAAGGTCATATGTACATGTTAATAGTGCAGCTTGACGCTCAAAACTGTCACCATTGTGGTCAATGAACTTGACACCATTTTCAAATTATGGGCTTTAGAAAACTCCACATAGAGGCTCCAAGAAACATCGAGATCCGTAGTACCATCCTTTTTATGGATCAAGCCTTGAGTATATTTATTCCATTGTCAGTGGTAACTGCAACCTGCATTAAAGGATCTAAGGCCCAAAAGTCTAAAGGTCTTCCATGCAGTCCAGAAGGTTTTCTGCTGTATGGTCTTCTGGGACATACCGTGAACCAAGGCAGCAATTTTGAAGTCTCCAGTCATCATCAATCCAATGAATGAAAGCTTCTATAATTTGTGTTGCAATGTCATGTACATTGGCAGTCATTTCTGTTTCCCTAAGTTCTGTCTGGAACTTCTGCCTCAGACCTCTTCAGTCCTGAGCGAAAACCCTTTCAGTTGCCTTTTGTCTTATTTTAAATTTCTCCATGATTACACGGGCAAAAGAAAATCCACAAATTTGGACATGAAAGTCCACTAGTACCAAAGCAGGGTTTCCCCCACAGCAGGCTCAGTATCGAAAGTATGGTTATCACTGGTCTGACATCACAATCTTGCAGAGCTTGAGCAGAAGTTGCTAAGTTTTGTTTGACCACACCCTCTAATCTTGAAAAGAAAAGAAATGTTGCATCATTTACTATAAACAGAGAGGCAAAATTGGGCTAATTTCCGAAAAATACCGTAAAAATTTGTTTCAAAAATGTCCTTACATCATGGCCACTTTCTCTGCAATTGCTGCATTTCTTTTGCCGCTCTTGGATAGAAATTTGTTCGTGGTAAAAGAACAATTTCCTATTATACTTGCGCATAAGTTGGCTCAGTGACTCTACATGTATGACTTGTGATTATACGATTTTTTTTTCAAGACTTTGAGAATTAAAGATGTCAAGACTTCCATGTGCACTTATGAGGTTTCTAATGTGGTCAGTCAGCAAGTGCATATATGGCATTACATTATGGGCTGTAAAAAGATATACTAGTACATTGTCAACCATTGCCAAAACGGTTTCTTGAGCTGCCCTGAGATACCATCAGTCCATTGTTCTGATTCACACCCCAACTCATCAAATGACTTTATGTGATTGTACAAAATTCTCCATACACTCATAATCTGAGAAACCTCTGTTTCAGTCCTATGTTTACAAGTCTTCAGTAGCTCTTATACTTTCTCTAATTTTCCAAACAACCTCAATTTTCTGGCCTGGTTAAGGGATCTAGAATGAGCGTTTATGGCGTTTCGACAGTATTTTTTGTGGGACATGAGTGCACCTCAGACGTATCGAATTGCATTCTGAATACAAAGCATGTCTTTCTGATATCAAATAATTTTCATTTTTGAAATTCACGATATAATACAAATTTTATGACAAATTATTAAAATTTGATATTTTTCAAAAACATACCCCTTCCCTAAGTCTCTAGGTTTTCTTAACTCACTGACACGGTCAGTGTAGAATCCAGCATGAATACCACATTCAGAGATCATTGCTTCAAGAGCACACATATGTGGACACTCTTTTCACCTGCTTTATCTGTGATCTTGCAGTCTTTCACTAAGCTTTCTATTAATTTGTCTGAAATACAAAGAAACAAGCGAAAGTGTGTCACAATCTAGTGGGATTGATTTGAAGATTGGGATGCACTTGCATGAAAATTTTGTTCTGGCTTTAAAAAAAAGAAAAAGAACTCTATTATTTCAGCAATTGATCTCAACTGTCCAACAACATTCTGAAGTGGTGGATATTTCACAATATATGCATGAATGATTGGAATTGGCTGCACCTAACAGTTGGGCTCCTGGTGTGTTGCTGTCAGGGTCTTAGCTAGCCACCCGTCTGGCCGTCATTTTAGACGGCCAGTTTGCTCCTGGGACGGGCAAAATTAATGCCTATGACAGATGCTATATTATAAATTGTTTGTTTTGAGAAGCTAATTGACCTTTTTAGTAGACCCAATTTGTAGAACAAGGCCATATCAGCACATATTTGAACTCTTTGAACCCCCAACGGGCTATAGATGTCTGGGAAATGTTTTAAAGGTCAAATTAGGACAGGCAATTTTATTCAAATGATGGGCAACCCTTAATTTCTAGCTAAGACCCTGGTTGCTGTCACTCATGTTGGCTGGTAGTGTGTTGCTGTAACACATACCTTTCTTAGCATAGTGTTCTCAGTAGAGGTACATGGTAGTGTTGTTATACCCATATAATTGACATTTGTAGTATGCTTGACCTATGCCT
This sequence comes from Amphiura filiformis, assembly GCF_039555335.1. NCBI lineage: Eukaryota > Metazoa > Echinodermata > Ophiuroidea > Amphilepidida > Amphiuridae > Amphiura > Amphiura filiformis. The sequence goes on along the minus strand of NC_092632.1, from coordinate 65,028,188 downwards.
ACAAGTGGAAGAGTTATAATTTTTTGGAAATCCATACACATGACTGCTTGTGTATCATTCCTTTTGCAGCTGCAGAAACCTGTCTCATATGTGTCTTGAAATGCTCTGCTTTTCTGACATGATGCTCATGCTGGACTTAAATAATTAAGCTAATGTTGTGGCAATAGATTCGGTCTGTACTGCCTGTCTGTACTGTATCTTGGCGTAGAAGCCTTCACACTTATCACAGATTCTGGGATAACCAAATCAAATGCTACATTGTACTCCTGTGTAAGTATGTCCTGATGCACCCAGCGCTTGAGATGCGATGCATCTGTGCTCTAAGCAGCATCTAAATACTTCCTGGTCTTTTGTTTTGTTCTACTCACAGGCAGAAAAGGATTCAATGTGTGCCTGGATTCTGTCTGGTATAACATCATCCAATTTGTTATGTTTGTTGGTATGATATCCTCTTTGGTACATACACAAAAATCATAGAGTTAAACACCTGTGTTTCTACAGTAAAATATAACCTTGCTCTGTAACTAGGTGGTCTGTAGGATATGTTCTCTGGAACAGACATCAAAATCATAGAGTTAACATTGTGGTGGATGTGTTTCCACAATAAAAAAGTAACCTCAATTTGTAGCTGGGCTGTATGATATCCGCTTTGGTACATATGCCACAATCATAGAGTTAAACACCTCTGTGGTGGATGTCTTTCTGCAATAAATATGAACAAAGAATATCAGTATCAGACGTTTAAGATGCTACCATTTACAGAACTGAAGTTATGAGAATTGATGCAGAACTCGAATGACACTCATATTCTCTACTTCAATTTAAGTGTGCCTGGAAGCTTGCCTGTAATATATAATTTTGCCTTGTCGATGCTGCCCGCCATGCATAAAGGACTGCATTTAGCAGATATGTTAAATTTAGACATACCGGTAATACCCTGTCAAACAAAACACACTGAAATGTTAGATTACTTACAAATACAAACTTGAAAGTAATCCAACATTTTACTCTCATGACAAAAGTCATACAGCTGTCAGATAAATTGCCAAAACTAGTTTAAATGTTAAATATTTACCTTGCTACTTGAATTCAATCTCATTCTCAATGACTGAATAGTTTGTAATTTTCACTACTTTCACTTCAGTCTTGTCTTTTACCAATTTTGGCATCAGTTTCTGGTTATAGACTTATGTTCTCAAAGCTATCTTTCTCTGTAATTGCGTCAAATCGCCAGCTCTTCTCGGATGTTTACTTCATTTCATTCATCACCTGTAATTTCATGGACGTAATTGTAGCGCTAGGTGCCATGGCTGATGCTGGAAATGATACATAAAAACAAATCAAAATTCAGGCAAGAAATATTGTAGCTCAAAAATCAAAGTATTGAATCGTAATAGGACTGTTTGGATGCATCAACATCACAGTGCAAATGCATTGTTGTGTTCAGTCTCTTGTACTTGTTGATGTACAACAGTGTATGAAAAACATGGCCAACGTAATACCTCTCAAAACTTATGGTCAGCAGCACCCAGAGTTGATGTTGTTGGTACAAGTGTCTGATGACCACTCGTCCCCATAGCCATTGCTGTTCCCATGCTCTCCAAAATTCACCTTTGACTTGTCATCCATACAAAGGAAATGACAATTACCCGGTACTTTACTGGCATGTCTGTCTCGTTGGTATTTGAAGAGGGTGTTACAATAGTGGGTGTCTGAATGGGATAACCTGAGCTGTCGTCTGCAGAAATAGTGTCATCTGCTGAAAAACGCAAAAAAATGCTGCATCCCTATTTTACACCTCGGTTAATACTTGTAGTATTGGTTTTCCCTTCGGCTGTCTTAATATATATGGTTGCATTGGTGTTTAATGAGTCAATAATTTTTATGTAGTGCGGGTCTGTGTCGCAGTTTGCCAGAGCGTCGCTGATAAAATTGTTATCCTCTTCCTTTTCTTTGTCATCAATAAGCATGACAACATCGTCCCCAGCCTCTTCGCTGCTAATACCCCACTCATCATCAGTGGTAGTACTTGATCCATTCATCACTTCTGGTGGTAGCTGCTCTGAAGTGAACATCTTCTCCCACTTCCACAGAAGGAGGCGGTTCTCTTGTTGGTATGAAATGTAACATGATGATGTGGAGAAGAGGGTGAATGGAACAGCGACAGGTGGCTCTTCATCCTCCAACATGGAAATGCCTAAGACTGATCCCCTTTATCTTTGACCATATGATCAGTGGAAGGGTAAGGGCTGGCAGACCAAGCACAGTCCATAGTTCAAATCAACCACCTGACATTAGAGCAGTTGTGCTTGCTTTGCAAGACAGTTGTGCTACATTGCAACACTTGACATTTATTTGCATATTCAGTCTCATCAATGGCTTTGTCAATCACATCCTTTCCTTGCAAATCATGTTCTCTGACAACCTCCTCAATAGCCACATTGACGAAGTAGGCAAGTAACTCTTTATGGCTGTAGTCCATTGATTTTTTTGACTCAAGGATGTGAACCTTACAATTTGCAGTTATTTTTTGTTACTTTCCCTCTTGCCATCTTCCTGGGCTAGCGCCTATTTTGTATATGAATTGGTGTCATTCACTCATAAATATGTATGAGGTGTAATAAAACAAATACTACATGGTATTTACAAGGTAGGGTCACCCCTTCGGTACTGGCTACATGCCTACCACCCCTATTTCCATTCAAAGCATGTAGTATTTGTATACTATCTTACCTCTTCGAAATAAGATCTCTCATCTGATGATTAAGATTGAGGCTTTCAAGCCTGCCTTGGACATTGTACAAATACGCATAGAAGGTTTCATGGACTTATGCACTGTGGTCCAATTTGCACATTCCCTGGGGCACATTCAAACCTTTTTAACAGTTCAAAATATTGTTGCAATATATAGGGCTACTTTTGTATTTTTCAATGGGTTTATTTGGTTTATGAGAAGTTATTTGAAAAAAATCTGTAAATATTCACTCATTTTGCTCTACCATCAATGGATTTAACATGGACTACAGATTCAGATTCTTTATTGATATTCAATAAATATTCAATAAATATTCAATAATATTGTGTCTATACCATTTTTAAATGCATTGTTCTTCAGAAACATCACTGATCTGTGATTAGACATTTAGAAGTTTTACAAGTTTTTGGTCAGGCTAACCATTCTTTATTAAGAAGTTTTGGCCCACTATGTTTTTCGCATCGTTGATCATTTTCCCCTTTTATCTGAACTTGCTTTGGCCGTCAGCGGCTTGAATTGCTTCATCGCCTTCCTGTTGGTCCTCCGTGTACGACTATAATCTCCTTTTTTGGTGTCTGATCAAGATAAATACATACAGTAAAGAGATGATAACTATAAAGAAGAAGGAAAAGAGAGCTAAAAATACTCACTTTCTTGCAGTTGTATTCAGTGTGTTTCAGCTAATTATTCTAGCTATAGTTCATTCTCGGACAGTGTTGACAGTGATGACCATGAATGTGAAGCAGAGGATATTGGTACAATGAATACAGACAGCGAGGAAGTCCCATCTGCTGTTTACAGTCCCATATATGACATGATTTGGAAAGACAGTGTTGTCAGTCCAAATGTTGAATTCCTGATGAGTGATTTTGATTGTCTTGCTGCTGTTTGTACAAAGCCAGCTGCCGCATCAACCTCTCCATTTCCGTGACCACTATCAGAAAAATTATTTTTAACTTTAACACCTAAATCCTGTTCACTTCTTGGGATGTCCCCAAAACAATTGGCTCTCTTGTATTATGAAGCGCACCCATCTGTTTGTTGATGAAGTACTGATATTTTGCAACCTAATTTCCGCAGTCCTACTATTATGATATTTTGAACACAGTGGTTTACAAAATTAAAATCATGACAAACAAAGTTCATTGGAAATAACTAACCAATATTCTTTCACATGACTCTCTGCAAATGTATCTGTTGGAACTGTTAGACAAGTCACAACCATACTCATCCAAGTTTTTACCCAATGAAGAGATTGTATCATAATTTATCCTGGTATGTTGCAGTATAGTTAAACAAATTCATCAGGTTTGGTAATCAACAAATAAAGAGAGTTTTTCTTTTGTCAAAACCAATTTGAAGAAAACTTACTAGTTTTTCTTGCTGACAGTTTCGTCAGTGAGCCACTAGTTTTTCTTGCTGACAGTTTCGTCAGTGAGCCACTGACTTTATCAAAGCTTGGTGTTGTTGTGATGATCCAACAGCTGATGACTGGCGGGAAGTTATGTCACTTCCGGTAGTGATGTTAGTCTTGCTAGCAGTCTTCAGAAGTGGATCGTACATGTGACTAAGATTGTAGACTCCCTCGTCTCTGTTCATTGCAGTATAGTTTCTGAGAAGTCCATTTCTACCACACAGTGATCTTCTGGTAGTTTTTCAATTAGTGATTGCCATTGCTTTTCTTTGCCATCTGGCAATGAAAATATGTGCAACTAGTTATGGGGAAGTTTTGAAACAAAGATAGCCCAGATACGGGTGGGCCTCACCAAGAATTTTCCACTTGGCAATGGACCAGACTTGTGCCTTTTCCATAATAAGCCAAGGACTGCTCAGACACTTGTCTACAGAAGGGAAGAGTATGAAAAGAAAACAACCATACAATGTTATTATCATCAGCTGGGTATTTAACCTTTGTGAAGTCAATGGTTCTCTTGACCTGTGCCATGAATTTATCCTTGTCCCAATAGCCCTCTCTGTTCTGTCCATACTCAAATTTGTGTCGAGCTTCGGGATTTGGAATGCAGACCTGAAACTTTTCCTCTTTTCAGCTCAATTTGAGCCATTTTACCCCAATTGTACTGTACACCTTTTTCAGCGTTTTGTTTTTTGAGCATTTTCAGTTTTTTCCCTCTTGTTTAATAAAGACCCTGTTTCAGGTCTGGGAATGTTCAAAGCCATTTTTTGGATTTCTCCTCTTCAGGGTTTAATCGAAGATGCCCGTTTATGTTTATCGATAAAGTCTGATATCGTCAGGCAAGAGCCTCGCCCTTTTGTTCTGATATGCCCCGTCTGTCAATCAGTCCACAATTTTCTTTGATCATCATTTGCTGAAAAAGTACTCTTGTCACGAAAAACAACAAGAAGTTTTTGCCCTTCAGTTTTGCGTTTTCCTCTTTCTATTGTTTCCTCTTCACTCACCATTTCATCATCGCATTTTGAAGGAAGAAGGTGTTCATTTTCAAGTTGACTCGTTGTCTCAATAAATGATTGCTGGGAGCGGGTCAGGAAACATAGGTTAGGGCTACTCTGTGCCCATAATGTGATGGTCAGGAATACTATAATATAAAGTGTCTGAAATAGGATGTGGTATCAAGCTTCTAAAGATCGTCTGTCTGAGGACCCCTGCTCCTTCCGAGCCTCCTAAGAGTAATTTCTCCAACCTTATAGTTCTGTCTAACAGTAATGTGTCCCTCTCCACAGTCATGTCAGTGGTTGCACCAATGACATTCAGTTCAGCACTTCACATCTGGGCCTTGGCCAGCTTGGCCTTGTTATCCCTGAGCAATTGCAGAGATGCCAACCCTCCCTATTTTATAGGGAGGCTCCCTATTTTCGGAAACATTTTTGTCCATTTTGACACCCAAATTCTGCAACTTCCCTATTTCTGAGAAGTTATGTGCCATTGAAGTTGCATGTAATTTTGAAAACCTCCCAATTTTTTATTTGAATCCTCCCTATTTTCTAGATGTTAATGTTGGCATCTCTGCAGTTGCTCCTCTTCCTGTTTCCTAACCAGGCCTAGGAGAGTCAAATAAGTTGTTGGGTAATAGTTTGTCTCTCCCTGATGTTGAGGTCGACAGTCAGAAGGGGATTGAAAAACTAGTTCAGCAGGAGACAATTACTTTGAGAATAAACGATAGGAATTTTTATTTTGCCTATCCTCTACCGTGTGATAGACGACAGGCAGGTCCAATATTTTGAGTAGTGGATGCCGGCGCATAAAAATATTAAAATAAAAAATATAAATTTTGGACCTGCCTGTCGTCTATCATAGGTAGAGGATAGGCACAATAAAAATTCCTATCGTTTATTCTCATTCTTAGTCAGTTAAATATTATTTTAATAACTGGAAACAATTTTTTTAAAGCAAAAACTAAGTTGCCGTCATAAAACTCCCCTCATTATAAAATGAACGAAACTTGTTTACAACTTCACGTATTCTGTTGCGCGTACTGCTAGAAGCGTTCGCAGATTCCGCACTAGTCACGCATCCAGCGCGATACATACGCAAGACCTCTACATCGCGTGTTACGCATTATCAAGACGCGCATGATGATGACGGGGTCGTCTACGGCCTGATAGACGGCACCCGAAATCATGCGATTGTCCAATCAGAAATGTGTCTACGAACTAGACCACTCCCATTGACTAAGAATGCAGTTGTCTGGAGCACCTTCTTTATGAATGACATGTCTCGGGTTGACCAATCAGAAATGTGTCTACGGCTTTTATACATTATCTGGTTGCTAGAAATCTGACTTTATTTTCTCGATGTGATTGGCTGAATATGTAAGCTTACGTAGGGGTAATGAATATTAATGGCAACAAACTATTGTGTATACTGTGATTGATAGCTGGGTTACGATCAATTCTGTGGTTACGATGCTCAAAATAGCGATCATGTTCAAGATTTTTGATTTAATTTTCCACAATTTTTGGGGGTCAGTAACCAGTACTTGTTAATGATTTTATAATGAAGGTGCAAGGCTAGCCGGCTAGGGCACCCACGGCAACTTCATTTAGGGGCACGGCAAGTGACTGCCGTCGGTAAAGGACATATTTTGAAGGCATTGCGGCAATGGGGGTGGGCACCCACTGCAATATGCAGTCAGTGCCGTGGGTTAATTAGAGGGCTGTCACAGTGGTCAAAAAATGTCATTTTAACCGAAAATGCTCCAATTGAGCTGAAATTTAAATGCAATGATCCTTATGACATTCTGAACAGGTAAATATTTCAATATTCATTTATAGTCATTAAGGGGTCATAAAGGGGTCAAAGGTCAAGTTTTCAAAAATGCTCCAATTTAGCTGATATTTATATGCAATGATCTTTATGACATTCTAAACAGTGTTCGAAATATGCCTCAAAAAGTTACAGGCCAGCCGGGCCTGTAAATCTGAAAAGTTACAGGCCCGGTTGAAAAGTTACCGGCCAAAACTTTTTAGAGCTTCTAAACGGGAAATTAAGCCGGGAAATATCATCATAGTTCCGTTAATGACAAGTTACAACAAGTTCAATAGTGACGTTTTAAACCAAGGAATTATTTGTCATGCGTTTTTAAAATGAACTGCAAATTATATATATACATTTTATATTGATAAAAAGATAATGTTATTTGTTTTCATTCTGAACAGGTAACTAAGGACGTATATAGATTACTATGTGTATAGTTTTACCCCAGTTTTTGGGTATTTGTCCCAGCTGTAAGTTTGTAACTAACGGAGAAGTTAGAGTTAAACTTAAGTGGCAACTGCTGCCAGTACGTCCATCGTAACCCCCCTACCTCCTCGGGTACTCATGCATAAGGTATACAGGTATGTGCCCCTCTATCATGTCTATAACAGGTCGATTTTTTGCAAAAAGAAATTCCTAAAAAATGGGACCTTGAGATTTGAGAAAAAAATCCCTAAACATGGGTCCTGATTTGAAAAAAATTGGTTAAAAAAGTCAAATCAGCCATTTTTTTGGCAAAAAAATCAAACATGGCTCCCTATTTGAGAAATAAAATGGTCAAAAACTGCCAAATCAGCCGTTTTTTAGGTAAAACAAATCCCTAAATTTGGGTTTCAGACTCCCAGTCCCAGCGGCACACCCCTGTCAAAATGTAATTCGAGTACCTCCCCGGAATCGTAACTTCATCTAATCACCATAATCCACATCACTGATGTCAGAATCTGACTTGGGCTGTTCAAAACGGACATCTCGTTACTACAAATCAAGTGTGATATAAATACGTTGGCACGATTATAATACACAGAATATAACTTAGGCTGGTCGAAGCGGCCGTTGAAATGTTTCTGGCAAGATCACGATTTTTTTTATCGAAATTAAATTAATTTGATACCGTGCTTCCTAGGTGGTTTAATAAATAATGACAGTACAGATTGAAGGTGCATTCATGAATCACGTGTTTGAACAATTAAAAAACTAACACTTTGCCAGCCGGGCCGGCAACTAGACTGCCAATCAGAAAAGTTACCGGCCAGGCCAAAAAGTTACAGGCCAATGGCCGGCTGACCGGCCCTATTTCGAACGCTGATTCTAAACATGTTTAAAAATATTTTAAAATTCATTTAAGGACATTAAGGGGTCAATAAAGGGGCCAAAGGTCAAGTTTTATCCAATTGAGCGGAAATTTAAATGCAATGATCCTTATGACATTCTAAACATGTTTAAAATAAATTTAAGGTCATAAAAGGGTCATAAAGGGGTCAAATGTCATACATATTTGTGGCAATATTTTGATTGATTGGCTAATAATTCCAAAATGTGCGACAGTGGTGGGCCTATATCACAATATGCTGAGTACCAAGCAGTATGTTTTTCTTCCGACATTTATCGAAGAAGGGGAAATAAATTGTTTTTTATTTGACAAAAAATAATAATTATGAAGTAAAAAATTGTAACTAATAACTGTGCATAATTCAACACCAAATTAAATCGTTTCAAGCGCTTTGTTGGGTCCTGTGGTTCTTGAGTTGTACTGTAAATAGGCTGAAACAACAACACTTTTTGTAAAACGTACAGCAATAAAGCAAGCTAGTTTTCAAAGTGTGTGATTTGTACCCGGGGATTTGTAGAATGGACGTTGCGTCAAAGTGTTATTTTTCACTAATACGTGGAGTTAGATAATAGAAATTGATCTGTTTGGCTGCTTAGACCAACGACATACCGTAAAACCTCGCCTATAAGCATATGTGGTGTTTTCGATCAAAGCTAAGTTCATACGAAACTAGCGTAAATAGGTCTATGCCAATACAAAATATTGGTCTTACAATAATACTTGTTCGTATATGCTTGGATCTGTCATTTATTTGCTCAAACTCCAAATGGCGGAATTAATTAAGCTTTCATCAGAAGCACTCTATGCTTGTAGGCGAGGTTTTACGGTAGTAAAATAAAATCATGTTAAATTTGTAGTATTTGGCGTGGATGGAGTACGTGTGGATCTGATCATTTACTTTACACAGGGGTCATGTTCAAAACTGTTCGGAATTAATGTTGGCACCACAGTGAGCAAAATTGACAAATGCTCCAATTTAAATTGGACCTATGACGTCACAATTTTACATACTATTGTCCATAACACCCGCACATCACAGATAGGTCAAAGTATGCTTTTCCAAATTCCTTTTACCAGAGAATCACCATGGTGTGAGTTGTGAACAGGTGTGAGTAATTTTGAACTTGACTTGATGTGTAAAGTTCAATGACTTTTTGTTACTAGATTAATTAATACCATAAGTACTATATATCTGCCAAGTATGAAAACTTTAACATGATTGGCACGATTGTGGAAGGTGTAAACGACAATTTATTGCACTCATGCCTAGCATACCTTCTTCAAAATAACACATAATTCAGAGAATGATTACAGTTCACGAATTAAGTATTGTGGTCATTTTGATTTATTAATTATTCCTATTCCATACACATATTTACATAATTACATAATATCAACATTGGAGTGTGGGGTGTGAGTGTGTGTTTATATTAGATAGTTGTGCAGATAGTTTAGCAGAACGTGCCTCATGTTCAGCCTTGTACTCAGATTTTGTTTTCTTTTTTTGATGTCTGTTGTTGTCTGTCAACGGTCTTTTTGGCTGGGTTTTATGAATAAGAGGACTTTCTTTGCCTTTAAACTTCGCGGATTCCTGGATAATAAAACTGTTGGACATAAATTGAATGTAACCTGTCCTGAGCGTTGCCCCGTGCAATTGTTTTTCCTGGTCTGGTTGATATTCACACAAAACTACTTGTTGAAACAAAAGTGGATCCGCGGAGCATTTATTTTTGATTGGGCATGTCGGTACCTCCATTGCTCTGTGGTTCTTACGCGATGTTTACAATTCGTTCATTATAAATTGCCTCAAATGCCGCTTACATATCACTTTGTTGCAACAAAACGTATCCGCGCAATACTTTTTTGGGTAGGGTATGGCGCAATTAGTGCAAGTGGAAAAAGTTGTGTTGCTGCTAGTTCCTGCTCCTGGATAATAAAACTGTTGGACATAAATTGAATGTAACCTGTCCTGAGCGTTGCCCTGTGCAATTGTTTCTTGGTCTGGTTGATATTCACACAAAACTACTTGTTGAAACAAAAGTGGATCCGCGGAGCATTTATTTTTGATTGGGCATGTCGGTACCTCCATTGCTCTTCCTGGTGGCTTCTTCCTGGAACAGAGCAAAGTGTTCATCAATACCGATTTGCATTTGTTCAAAATGATATTTTGCCATTTTTGCGTGTTCGGCCACTTTAGCAGAAAGTGCCTCATGTTCAGCCTTGTACTCAGATTTTGTTTTCTTTTTTTGATGTCTGTTGTTGTCCGTCAACGGTCTTTTTGGCTGGGTTTTATGAATAAGAGGACTTTCTTTGCCTTTTAAACTTCGCGGATTCCTGGATAATAAAACTGTTGGACATAAATTGAATGTAACCTGTCCTGAGCGTTGCCCCGTGCATTTGTTTCTCCTGGTCTGGTTGATATTCACACAAAACTACTTGTTGAAACAAAAGTGGATCCGCGGAGCATTTATTTTTGATTGGGCATGTCGGTACCTCCATTGCTCTTCCTGGTGGCTTCTTCCTGGAACAGAGCAAAGTGTTCATCAATACCGATTTGCATTTGTTCAAAATGATATTTTGCCATTTTTTTGTTTTTTTTCACTTTAGCAGAAAGTGCCTCATGTTCAGCCTTGTACTCAGATTTTGTTTTCTTTTTTGATGTCTGTTGTTGTCCGTCAACGGTCTTTTTGGCTGGGTTTTATGAATAAGAGGACTTTCTTTGCCTTTAAACTTCGTGTTTTTTTGGTTTTTATTTTTGTTGGACATAAATTGAATGTAACCTGTCCTGAGCGTTGCCCGTGCAATTGTTTTCCTGGTGTGGTTGATATTCACACAAAACTACTTGTTGCAACAAAAGTGGCTCCGCGGAGCATTTATTTTTGATTGGGCATGTCGGTACCTCCATTGCTCTGTGGTTCTTCTGTGATGTTTACAATTCGTTCATTATAAATTGCCTCAAATGCCGCTTACATATCGCTTTGTTGCAACAAAAGCGTATCCGCGTTAATACTTTTTTGGGTAGGGTATGGCGCAATTAGTGCAAGTGGAAAAAGTTGTGTTGCTGCTAGTTCCTGCTCCTGGATAATAAAACTGTTGGACATAAATTGAATGTAACCTGTCCTGAGCGTTGCCCTGTGCAATTGTTTCTCCTGGTCTGGTTGATATTCACACAAAACTACTTGTTGAAACAAAAGGGGATCCGCGGAGCCTGTATTTGTGATTGGGCATGTCGGTACCTCCATTGCTCTTCCTGGTGGCTTCTTCCTGGAACAGAGCAAAGTGTTCATCAATACCGATTTGCATTTGTTCAAAATGATATTTTGCCATTTTTGCGTGTTCGGCCACTTTAGCAGAAAGTGCCTCATGTTCAGCCTTGTACTCAGATTTTGTTTTCTTTTTTTGATGTCTGTTGTTGTCCGTCAACGGTCTTTTTGGCTGGGTTTTATGAATAAGAGGACTTTCTTTGCCTTTAAACTTCGCGGATTCCTGGATAATAAAACTGTTGGACATAAATTGAATGTAACCTGTCCTGAGCGTTGCCCCGTGCAATTGTTTCTCCTGGTCTGGTTGATATTCACACAAAACTACTTGTTGAAACAAAATGCGCGGCGGAGCATTTATTTTTGATTGGGCATGTCGGTACCTCCGTTGCTCTTCCTGGTGGCTTCTTCCTGGAACAGAGCAAAGTGTTCATCAATACCGATTTGCATTTGTTCAAAATGATATTTTGCCATTTTTGCGTGTTCGCCACTTTAGCAGAAAGTGCCTCATGTTCAGCCTTGTACTCAGATTTTGTTTTCTTTTTTGATGTCTGTTGTTGTCCGTCAACGGTCTTTTTGGCTGGGTTTTATGAATAAGAGGACTTTCTTTGCCTTTAAACTTCGCGGATTCCTGGATAATAAAACTGTTGGACATAAATTGAATGTAACCTGTTCTGAGCGTTGCCCCGTGCAATTGTTTCTCCTGGTCTGGTTGATATTCACACAAAACTACTTGTTGAAACAAAAGTGGATCCGCGGAGCATTTATTTTTGATTGGGCATGTCGGTACCTCCATTGCTCTTCCTGGTGGCTTCTTCCTGGAACAGAGCAAAGTGTTCATCAATACCGATTTGCATTTGTTCAAAATGATATTTTGCCATTTTTGCGTGTTCGGCCACTTTAGCAGAAAGTGCCTCATGTTCAGCCTTGTACTCAGATTTTGTTTTCTTTTTTTGATGTCTGTTGTTGTCCGTCAACGGTCTTTTTGGCTGGGTTTTATGAATAAGAGGACTTTCTTTGCCTTTAAACTTCGCGGATTCCTGGATAATAAAACTGTTGGACATAAATTGAATGTAACCTGTCCTGAGCGTTGCCCGTGCAATTGTTTTCCTGGTGTGGTTGATATTCACACAAAACTACTTGTTGAAACAAAAGTGGATCCATGGAGCATTTATTTTGATTGGGCATGTCGGTACCTCCATTGCTCTGTGGTTCTTACGCGATGTTTACAATTCGTTCATTATAAATTGCCTCAAATGCCGCTTACATATCGCTTTGTTGCAACAAAAGCGTATCCAGCATAATACTTTTTTGGGTAGGGTATGGGCGCAATTAGTGCAAGTGGAAAAAGTTGTGTTGCTGCTAGTTCCTGCTCCTGGATAATAAAACTGTTGGACATAAATTGAATGTAACCTGTCCTGAGCGTTGCCCTGTGCAATTGTTTCTCCTGGTCTGGTTGATATTCACACAAAACTACTTGTTGAAACAAAAGTGGATCCGCGGAGCATTTATTTTTGATTGGGCATGTCGGTACCTCCATTGCTCTTCCTGGTGGCTTCTTCCTGGAACAGAGCAAAGTGTTCATCAATACCGATTTGCATTTGTTCAAAATGATATTTTGCCATTTTTATGCGTGTTCGGCCACTTTAGCAGAAAGTGCCTCATGTTCAGCCTTGTACTCAGATTTTGTTTTCTTTTTTGATGTCTGTTGTTGTCCGTCAACGGTCTTTTTGGCTGGGTTTTATGAATAAGAGGACTTCTTTGCCTTCAAACATCGCGGATTCCTGGATAATAAAACTGTTGGACATAAATTGAATGTAACCTGTCCTGAGCGTTGCCCCGTGCAATTGTTTCTCCTGGTCTGGTTGATATTCACACAAAACTACTTGTTGAAACAAAAGTGGATCCGCGGAGCATTTATTTTTGATTGGGCATGTCGGTACCTCCATTGCTCTTCCTGGTGGCTTCTTCCTGGAACAGAGCAAAGTGTTCATCAATACCGATTTGCATTTGTTCAAAATGATATTTTGCCATTTTTGCGTGTTCGCCACTTTAGCAGAAAGTGCCTCATGTTCAACCTTGTACTCAGATTTTGTTTTCTTTTTTGATGTCTGTTGTTGTCCGTCAACGGTCTTTTTGGCTGGGTTTTATGAATAAGAGGACTTTCTTTGCCTTTAAACTTCGCGGATTCCTGGATAATAAAACTGTTGGACATAAATTGAATGTAACCTGTCCTGAGCGTTGCCCCGTGCAATTGTTTTCCTGGTGTGGTTGATATTCACACAAAACTACTTGTTGAAACAAAAGTGGATCCGCGGAGCATTTATTTTTGATTGGGCATGTCGGTACCTCCATTGCTCTGTGGTTCTTACGCGATGTTTACAATTCGTTCATTATAAATTGCCTCAAATGCCGCTTACATATCGCTTTGTTGCAACAAAACGTATCCGCGCAATACTTTTTTGGGTAGGGTATGGCGCAATTAGTGCAAGTGGAAAAAGTTGTGTTGCTGCTAGTTCCTGCTCCTGGATAATAAAACTGTTGGACATAAATTGAATGTAACCTGTCCTGAGCGTTGCCCTGTGCAATTGTTTCTCCTGGTCTGGTTGATATTCACACAAAACTACTTGTTGAAACAAAAGTGGATCCGCGGAGCATTTATTTTTGATTGGGCATGTCGGTACCTCCATTGCTCTGTGGTTCTTACGCGATGTATAACCACAGTGGAAAAAGTTGTGTTGCTGCTAGTTCCTGCTCCTGGATAATAAAACTGTTGGACATAAATTGAATGTAACCTGTCCTGAGCGTTGCCCCGTGCAATTGTTTCTTGGTCTGGTTGATATTCACACAAAACTACTTGTTGAAACAAAAGTGGATCCGCGGAGCATTTATTTTTGATTGGGCATGTCGGTACCTCCATTGCTCTGTGGTTCTTACGCGATGTTTACAATTCGTTCATTATAAATTGCCTCAAATGCCGCTTACATATCGCTTTGTTGCAACAAAACGTATTCGCGCAATACTTTTTTGGGTAGGGTATGGCGCAATTAGTGCAAGTGGAAAAAGTTGTGTTGCTGCTAGTTCCTTACCATTTTTGCGTGTTCGCCATTTTAGCAGAACGTGCCTCATGTTCAGCCTTGTACTCAGATTTTGTTTTCTTTTTTTGATGTCTGTTGTTGTCCGTCAACGGTCTTTTTGGCTGGGTTTTATGAATAAGAGGACTTTCTTTGCCTTTTAAACTTCGCGGATTCCTGGATAATAAAACTGTTGGACATAAATTGAATGTAACCTGTCCTGAGCGTTGCCCCGTGCAATTGTTTTCCTGGTCTGGTTGAAACAAAAGTGGATCCGCGGAGCATTTATTTTTGATTGGGCATGTCGGTACCTCCATTGCTCTGTGGTTCTTACGCGATGTATACAATTCGTTCATTATAAATTGCCTCAAACGCCGCTTACATATCGCTTTGTTGCAACAAAACATATCCGCGCAATACTTTTTTGGGTAGGGTATGGCGCAATTAGTGCAAGTGGAAAAAGTTGTGTTGCTGCTAGTTCCTGCTCCTGGATAATAAAACTGTTGGACATAAATTGAATGTAACCTGTCCTGAGCGTTGCCCTGTGCAATTGTTTCTCCTGGTCTGGTTGATATTCACACAAAACTACTTGTTGAAACAAAAGTGGATCCGCGGAGCATTTATTTTTGATTGGGCATGTCGGTTCCTCCATTGCTCTGTGGTTCTTACACGATGTATACAATTCGTTCATTATAAATTGCCTCAAACGCCGCTTACATATCGCTTTGTTGCAACAAAACGTATCCGCGCAATAATTTTTTGGGTAGAGTATGGCGCAATTAGTGCAAGTGGAAAAAGTTGTGTTGTTGCTAGTTCCTGCTCCTGGATAATAAAACTGTTGGACATAAATTGAATGTAACCTGTCCTGAGCGTTGCCCTGTGCAATTGTTTCTCCTGGTCTGGTTGATATTCACACAAAACTACTTGTTGAAACAAAAGTGGATCCGCGGAGCATTTATTTTTGATTGGGCATGTCGGTACCTCCATTGCTCTTCCTGGTGGCTTCTTCCTGGAACAGAATAAAGTGTTCATCAATACCGATTTGCATTTGTTCAAAATGATATTTTGCCATTTTTGCATGTTCGGCCACTTTAGCAGAACGTGCCTCATGTTCAGCCTTGTACTCAGATTTTGTTTTCTTTTTTTGATGTCTGTTGTTGTCCGTCAACGGTCTTTTTGGCTGGGTTTTATGAATAAGAGGACTTTCTTTGCCTTTAAACTTCGCGGATTCCTGGATAATAAAACTGTTGGACATAAATTGAATGTAACCTGTCCTGAGCGTTGCCCCGTGCATTTGTTTTCCTGGTGTGGTTGATATTCACACAAACTACTTGTTGAAACAAAAGTGGATCCGCAGAGCATTTATTTTTGATTGGGCATGTCGGTACCTCCATTGCTCTTCCTGGTGGCTTCTTCCTGGAACAGAGCAAAGTGTTCATCAATACCGATTTGCATTTCAGGTTTGGGAAATCTTGGGGAATTTACGGAAATCCGAACTTTAAATGAATATGGAAATTAGTCTTAAATGTTCCTTTTATATTAAAACCAAAATTAACCGTTTTTGGGCTAGATGAAAACATCAATTTAATTAACAAAGTTGTATATTGGAAATACTCAAAATGCCATTTTTGTCGAATTTAATTAAAAATTCACAATCAAAAAGGTAAATAATATATTTAAAATGTTCTTTTTGATTTTTAAAACATTGTCCCGATAAGTAAATTACTGAAAGGGCCTTTTACTCAAAATCAAAATGGAACAAATCAAAAAAGTAATAAATGGCAATTAAAAAGAGCTGTCTTTTCTCCAAAAGTCAAATAGAACAAAACTCTGCATTACACTTGTCGCATTGTGATGCAAGGGTATAAAGCAAAATAATACTTACATGGCAACAAATTTCCAACTCCATTCTGATGAAGATATTGATTAACGGGTTGACCCATATGATTGGTATTGTTAGGAATGGTTGTCGGAAAATCTGTGATAGGCAAAACATAGAAATTTGAAAAAATGATTGCGAATTACACATTTGTAATCATTTTTCACCACAAAATCAGGGGTGGAATACGTCTTCGCGCTATGGGCTGGGCTGCTCGCTAAGTCTGTGAGGGCCACAAACTGCGGCTAACTAAACACAGCACAAAAAGAAAGTTCACACTTTTGACTTGTTGATTGGTGTGAGAATAACAAACATTTTTGCCAAGAACGTTTTTTTTTTTTTGCCGAGTGGAATAAACTGCCACCTGATGTCAGAACCAGAAACTTAGAAAAGGACTGTGCAATTATTACTTTCAGGGTGTTGGGTCTCTGCTTCAGGTTGATGAGTACTAGTTTCATTTTCATGTTCTTGGGACTTTCCTGACTAGACCAAGGAGCTGTGGTTGTAAAACTCATGTTACCACTTCCTTGATTAGGGTTAGTGTCGGCACAGCCACCCTCTCGGTAATAACAAACACTTGTGATGGTTTCAATCTACTGCCCAAAATCAGAAAATCTTCATGAGGTATGTCTTCATGTTGCAGCTTTCCTGATGACACTGTGCTCAACTCTGGTAGTTTGGAGAAGGCATGCTTCCAACAGAAGCTGTGGCTGGCTGTCAAAACACACATTGCTGATGTAGTTTCCAAGCATGAGAATTTTCAGTTTTAAAACGGAATTCGGTTTTTTTTTCCTCAAAATTTCTGCAACTTAATTTAATTTCAGACTGTTTTGGGTACTTTTTGTCCAATTTCATGTGCATTTTCAGTTTCTTCAGGTTTTTTTAGGAAAATGCAGTCTCATGCCTAGGTTTTGTGTTGTAAAGCAGGGAGTATCCTGTCGCTGCCGATATGTTCTTTGTCGCTGTATTACAAAATTTCCCTCTAGGAATACTTCTTGAATTGCTGGATGAATGTGGGCAGGTCTTTCATCTCCATCCAGTGGATAAGAAGATACTAAGCATATTTGTGTCCATTATAGCTGAATATATATGGCATAGCACTGATGGCTGTCAAGTGCAATTGCCAATTTCCCTCTCTGGAACTTCTGGTCAAGTGTAGAAGAATTTTTAACATGGCTGAATAGGTGCACCAAAATGCAAATGTTGCACTTGTCTTCTTCTCCATACACTTGCCACTTCACTCAACTTCTAAAATACATTGCTGTCAATGAATTATGTGTAGATTTGGCTTGGAAATGATTTCTGGAGTATCCTGATAAGGTTCTTGTACATTTTGGTCTCATCATCAGATGATGAGAAATTGGGGTCTTTGGAGGGAGATGCTCAAATTAGGTCTTTTGGATGCAGATGGGGCCTTTTTGAGTCAGATACTAAAAAAATGGGTCTTTAGGGGGAAGATGAGGTCTTTAGGAGGTGGATGCTAAAAAATTGTCTTTTGTGGCAGGTGCTAAAAAATTGTGTCTTTTTGGAGCAGGTAGATGCTCAACCATGGGCTATACTTTGGTAGATGCTAAAAATGGGGTCTTTTGGGGCAGTGCTCAAGCACAAATTCATTTGGGGGAAAATACTAAAAAGATGGAGTCTTTGGGGCAGATTCTCAAAACTGGGGTCTTTTGAGGGCAGATGCTCAGAATGTGGTCTCTCAGAAACAAATGATAGTAAATCAAAATAGAACAAATAAACATCAACATTATTTTCTTGGTATTCTGTCAGCCAGAATGTTGTCATAACCTGGCTATTCCGTGGATGTTTCCCCACCTCCCTCTGACACCAGTGTGAAAGTTTTGCTGTTGCGATGAATGGGAAAGTTAACAGAATTTGAAACAGCAGCCTCATTTTTTCACAAAAAAGTTCCAACTTCTAACATATTGGTCCATTTGATAATAATATTCTCCCAGTTTCTGCTCAAGAAAATGTTAATCCCTTGTGTCAAACAGAAAAGAATAAACAGAAAGTCGAGTGTACGCTTCCATGCAAAATTTCAGTCCAGCGACACTCTAGATTGGTAGTTTTGAGACATTCCAACAGTTGAGTTACTGTTCTTTGTTTGAAGACACCTGTATTGGCAGTGGTATGTCCTTTATGAATGGGGACAGAATTGAATACCAAGTACAGCATATTATGTCCCCATTCACAAAGGACATACCACTGACTATACAGGTGTCTTCAAACAAAGAACAACAACTCAACAATTGGAATGTCTCAAAACTCCCAACTTGCTACTTAACCCTCATTTTGTGGGAGCAGGTCGCATAATTATGTACTTCATCATGGACCTGTAAAGTTTGAACCTTTTGGAAAATGAAATAAGCTTTAATGGAATCTTGCAGTAACAGAATGCAATAATTATTTAATATCTGATGTATATCTGTTTATGTGACACAATCTGGTCCACGGAGGCCAAAGGCAGCAAATTTGAAGTGAAAATAAAGGCAAAATATGGAGGAAAAAACAATTAAATACATAAGAAAATAGACATCGTAAAACTTCATAACTTTGGAACCAAGTATGCTAGACCTTTGGTGTTTTCAGTATATGATAGCCTAATGTTTATATAATGTAATAATTATATAGTAACTCAAAAATGCCTCCTTTGCCCCTATGTACCAGATCATGTCACATATTTATAGCATTATTAGTATAATAATATTTGTATTTTTGTAATATTTGTTCACTAATCTTATTCCAGAATGACTCTGTATTTATGATTTTGTATGTTATTACATGTTGCAGTAAATAAATTGAGAAAATAAACTTCCTTGTGATGTTTGTTCTTTGTGTATGGGTATGGTAGGAAATGATCATATCATGTGATTAAACTAAGGTTTTTGGTGAAGAAGGGCATTAAGGATACGATACATGATTTACCGACAAGCGACTCATTTCGGAATGCGATCATGAATTTTGAAGAAAAAAAAGTTTCCAGAGGCTTTGTTGGGACTTGAACCAGCGATTCTAAACTTCCTTTGATTACGCGTCTAGCGCTTTACCGCTCGGCCACCGTGGCAGTTGAGCGGATGAGTGTAATGATAAAAGATAAATCTCATTATGCCATCTTATAGCCTTTTGTTTACTAAAAAAGACGCGTTTTGTAAAGATAGATTAGCCGTTTTATGCATAAATAGCACTAACGTTTGGGAAAGGTTTCAAACAAATAATAAAGACACTGATGTGATGATGAAATTGCGTAAGTCGGGAATTATCTGCGCCGCAATGTTTTGTTTTGGTTTTAGGAATTTGACCTTAAAATTTACTTAATTCATGACATTATCATTCGAAATCAACAAAAGATATTTCAACACTATAATGTCCTCATTCTTTCTCTAGAATGTTTTGTACATGTATGTGAAATAGCTTCAACAATGGTTCGCTGCATAATGGTAAAAATAGCCTTGACCTAAAAAAGGGCTAAATTTAAAATTGATATAAAAGCGTTTGTTTTTGATCGATTACAAAATTAATTTTTGTCGATAAAGAAATTGTATCTGGCGTGAATTACACGACAGTTTTTATTCCTAGGGCTCTTTGACTTCTTCAAATAATTTTTTTTAATGATAGCGTGAATCCCCTGGCCCTCTATAATTATGCACAAAAGATCGAATCCCCTTAAAATGGAATATGATACACCAGTCACTTCTATGTAAATTCAAGCATCCAAAAAGAAACACAAGACAGCAATATGCTAGTTTGTAGAGTCATAGTTGTTCAACCGTGGGCTTCTCTGGGGTATCTTGATACATAACAAACTACTCACATAAAGAAAGTCCGCACTTATGTAACACGTCCTACACCAAAATCTGATCTTGTTATGACAGGTTGTGTGGAAAGCCAGCTCCAATTTGATACCAAATTTGCTACCAAACCCTCCAAATTGACAAAGATTGATACCAGTATATGAAATATGGTACATTTTCAAAAGTTGCAAATCAAAACGATGCCTGTTGTCAAACAACTATCCCAAGTGCACACTTTAGTTAATTGTTAATTTAGAACACATGGATTGTTACAATGCTTTACTGATTAATAATAGGGCATGATGCGATCGATATGACCTAGCGATTGTTTCGGTTGCGCTCTGCCATTCACCTCTACAGGTCTGTGTGGTCCGTTTTTAATTTGCAATTTTTACAAATGCACCAAATTTCACATACTGGTATCAATCTCTGTGCATTTATAGAGTGTTTGGTAGCAAATTTGGTATTATTCCCTTTTGAAGGCACTCGCATTGCCGCCGTGTCTTTATCTTCAAATTTTGAACCGGTTGTTGTGACCTTGGCTGATAAAGCACACTTCTAACGCTCATTTAGACTGGATTCTATAAACATTTGCAACAAGTTTCTGCAGTTTCAGAAGCTAAGAATATGCATATCAACAGTTGCAGTCCAACCTCTCTTATCCGGACCTCTTTTATATGGATCTCTCTGTTATCCGGATATGTGATCTTCATAGAAAAACATGTTTTTCATGTTTTGAGAACTTCTTTTCATGCACAGAAGCATTAAGAAGGACATAACTATGTGGCATACATAACTCAAATACCATATTTCAGTGTTATTACCCAGTTTTGAGTAACCTTTTGCTGTCTCAATGTTAGCACTTCAGACATTCAATGCAGAATTACATGTAATTCACTTATCCAGATTTTTCACTTATCCGGCCAATGCTTGTTCCCATCATGGCCGGATAAGAGAGGTTGGACTGTATAATTATGTATTAATCAGTTCACAGCTCAAAAAGAAATGACTTATTTTGCTCAATCGAGTCATATTATATGCAACTACATAATTATATTTGTTATTTTCATTTATTTATACCAACAACAATGACAACCATGTGCTTTTAATAGTGCCATAGATACATTAAAGATCCTTGTTGTTTAATATAGGCCTACACTTTTCAAAACAATTAAAGGATCAGATGAATATATCAGCATTTTTGAAAACATAGGATATGATGATGATATTATTGGTAATTGTGCTTGACCTTTCATTACTTACATCACTTGTTCTCTAAGCTGCCCCCTCCCCTCAAGATGTGGGTGATAGCGGATATTTATAAAGAGTGAATTTTGTCTACAACTTAAGGAACAAGTGATGTAATGAAAGATCAAGCACAATTATCAATAATATCATCATCATATCCTATGTTTTCAAAAATGCTGATATATTCATCTGATCCTTTAATTCTTTTGAGTAGTGTATTATGCTTTCATTTAAATAGCTTACAATTATATCAAAAAATACATGGTTTCAATGATAATGTAAATATTTACATGTAAATGATAGTTTTAATCTGATTCTGATATAAGGGTCATTCAAAAAAGTTATACCTCCATCGTCACATCTCTGTTATCTTACATGCCAGGAAATTGAACTTACCCATGATTATACCTGTAAATCTTGGCTACAAAATAAAAGTTATTTTATTAAAATGACATTTTTGGTTGTTAAGATGTATTGGTTAAAGTGAATACAGATTTGGTGGGTCGGAAACGGTCTGAAAAGAAAGCCTAATTTTGATTTAAAAAGTTGCCCATGTATGTGGAAATCAACAGATTTACTTTTGAAAATGATTAAATTGCATTATTTCTGCCCAAATAATTCAATCAATATCTAATGTATGCAGATAGTACAGGTTTACTGGGTATCTTGTCTTTTGCACAACAAAACTGAAACATGTTCAGAATAGCCTTCATATTGACCCTTTTCCATAGGTTGTTGACTTTGATCGGGTTTGTACTTGTTGGTTCAAGTCATAATAAGTGGTTCATTTAACAGTATACATGTAGTCATTGGTAATTCCAATATCCTGGCACATAAGATTTAGAAATGTGATGATGGAGGTAGCACTTTTTGAATGACCCTCGTATGAAAGAGTTTACCAAAGTACCAGAAATACAATCATAATTATTATTTCCAATGACCTTTTGTTTTTCATCTATTTAGCATTGCACTATGTTCTACATACATGATTTTACCTCAGATAAACTACAATAAGCAATAAGCAATAACAGAATTATGAGTCAATTAATGTTATGCAGAGGACAAAACTCTGAATTATAACCATTTTTTAGTCCAACTATGTTTGTGTCTTGTTTAAATGTAGCCTTGTTCTGCAAAAGAGATGTGCCACAAATGTGCCCAAATCAAGCAAAATGAGGATGATGACGTAAGAAAAGGGAAGTAAAATTTTCAAATGTTTGCATCATATGATACCGAACTTTTCACGATCAGCATTTATTTGATATAAATGTCATCCAGAAGTGATTCAAGAAAACCAAATATTTGTTGAAAACACCGCGTGGCGACATTGGGTTATCCTAGTTGAAATCCACACTACCCTTGTGGAAGATTTGGAAAATATCTTCCACAACCCTTGGGGAAGATTTGGAACTCTTCCACAAGGGGAGTATGTTTTTTCAAATGTTATTGGTCAGGGTTAATCATTTTGAAACCCACACTCCCCTTGTATGATGACTACATTTGCCACAACTGGAGTGAGTATTTCAAATGGAAGTTACCCAATTGTTTATTCTATTCAAACCTCATACTCCCTCTGTGGGAGACTTTAGCTAAATCTCCCACAGGGGCAGTGGATTTTAAGTGGAAAAGCCCATTGTCCTTATTCTTCCTGATTGAGTCATGGAATTACATATTAACCTTGTGGATGGTGTCCATAATACAGCTTTCATTAATGTGTTACAACAGAGAAGATGTCTTTCTCATCTTCTCTGGTTACAACCATGAATGATTTTACCACAGTGCCATTATTATTTCACAAAATATTTTACAAGTACTATCACCTACAACATTTATTAATATTTTGACAATCATGAACGATTTTACCACAGTGCCACACAATTACCATTATTATTTGACAAATATATTACAATTACAATCACCTTTTTTCATATGTTTAGCTACAACCATGTTACTACAGATCCATCGATACAACTGCCATGTTTGTTTACATTCATGCATTTAGCACAGTGTCCCGGGACAGTGTCCATCTTATAGTTTCCACAATGCCATATATGCAGTTAGGCTGAGTTCACATAGAAGTATACGGTATACGGTATTCGCTATACGAAATACGCTCATTCGATCAGGCTGAGTTCATATAGGAGTATACTAAGTGAACTCAGCCTGGTCAAATGAGCGTATTTCATATAGCTAATAGCGAGTATACATTTGTAGGTCAGTTTACCAATTTTCTTCGTCTAATCAAATGCTTGTAACTTTACTTCTTGAGGTCACATTGCATTGAATGAGGTGTCATAATGTGCAGAATTAGATAGTGCATCTATTTTTAAAAAAAAAGAGTTTACCCACATATGGTTTAGTTTTAAAATTAGGATGGTATACGCTGCACTAAAATCGAGCACGCACGATTCCCACTATACTATACTATACGCAGGTATACGGCCTTTTCGAATAGTGCCTATGTGACCCGGTAGGGCCTACCTTGCCGCTTTATGCTATACGCGTGCACCTGCAAAGCGTGCACCGTATACTCGGATAGTATACGTCTATGTGGTCGTGGCCTTATGTGACCCGGTACTATGGAATTGTCCTGCTCGATTTAAGCTATACGCGTGCACCTACAAAACGTGCACCGTATACCCGAATAGTATACTTCTATGTGAACGCAGCCTTACTGCATTTTTTTTTTGCAGTTTATGCATTCAGTTATGTAGCATCAAGGTCGGTTTACAGTGCAAAAATTATTTTCTATATTTATAGTGATACAACTACCATTTAATATTTTACAAATAATAAGCATAATAATTAATATTCATGTGCCATAGGTAAAAAATACCATAACCTTTTCTCAAAATAAACTACTCACATAAAGAAAGTCCGCACTTATGTAACCCGTCCTACACCAAAATCTGATCTTGTTATGACAATTTGATTGATAAGGTCGTGTGCTGAATCTTGTTAGCTCCAATTTGATACCAAATTTGCTACCAAACACTCTAATGATTCACAGAGATTGATACCAGTATATGAAATTTAGTGCATTTGTAAACGTTGCAAATTAAAAATGGACCACGGGGACCTGGCTGTAAAGATGAATGACGGAACATGACCATTATTGACATAGCCCGTTAAACAACCGGTAGTGCATATCGATCGCAGTCGCACCATGGGACCATGCCAGGGAACCTCTATTATTATCGGGAATTGCCTGTTACACATGATCGCACACAAGGTCGTAGGCAATTGGTCGGACCTCACACACCGACATCGCCTGGCTCATAATTATTTGGTGCAGCAGAGACATTAAAATGAATACACGGGATCGATACACGTGAATTGCTATGCACGATTTTGATATCAGACGAAAATCTTCGGATACTGAGTTAGAAAATGATGAATATCTCCCGTAAATGAATTTTTCTCAAGAAACCAGATGTGGTCTCATACACTTGAAAATGCGTGTTGAACAGATATTATAGTCGTTAGCGTGCGCTTTGAAAATTGGCCGTCACACAGCGAGAAATCAATTACCCCGTCTATTGTCATAGCCTTAGTCAGGTCACTTCGCTAATAATATGCATCTCATAAGGTCCGAATAAAATAGCCATGTGTGGCTGTGGATTCAACCTACCATGGCGATTTCTACTATGAAGATATCGGGGCGATGTCACTGTGCCTCATCTGCCCAGAACATATTGACCCAGGTCAGCATACCGCCATATCCTTTCCGACATGCTTAGTAGCACTAGCCAAGTCCGTAGAAGAGTGGATCCACACACTATGTATACACAAATATACATTTGGCCACATTTTATTATACGATTAATACGAATTTATTAAACATGGTAACAAATATTCTCTAGCAAATCGGTTATAGATGGAACTGGTAGGCATATTATAAATTCGGGATATTAAATATCTTCCTGACCAGCCAGATCTGCGCATGGTCAAAGACGAGTATCAGACCGACGCAAACTGGCTTAGTCTCCACACAGAGGATGATTTAAGCACTTCCCAGAAGTCTTGCGGTTAGCACAGCTGTGTGAGTGAACATGACACTACTGCCCGCCCACTGCATACACACGTGCATGGTTAAATTTGAATTTGGACAGATATATTTACAATAAAAACACCTTCAAAAGGTTGGTCGATTTCACATTTTATGTTATCTACAGAAGGTGTGAATTATCCTTCATGAATACATCACTTTAGATCTAAAATCGACCAAGTAATGACGACACACGGGCAATTCTAAAACAACATCTTTTGCACAGAGTTCAATGGGATTTGAAAAGTAAAGTGGCAGTTGAAACTCTAGTGATAACACTTTTACGGTGCATGATGGGGCTTCCTTAAATCATCCTCTGGTCTCCACATCAGCCAGTTTGGTTCCGCCCCTCCACAGGGAGCGTAACCTGTGTAGGAGACTCGGTCGGACCTGGTCGGACCTCATCTCTCCCCATCGATTGTGTCCTATAATCCCCGACATAATTGCCCTAAGGCTGCGTTCACATAGAAGTATACTATTCGGGTATACGGTGCACGTTTTACAGGTGCACGCGTATATAGTTCAATCGAGCAAGGCAATTTCATAGTACCGGGTCACATAAGGCTACGATCGCATAGAAGTATACTATTCGGGTATAATCGAGCAAGGTAATTTCATAGTACCGGGTCACATAAGAGCTATTCGAAAAGGCCGTATACCTGCGTATAGTATAGTATAGTGGGAATCGCGCGTGTTCGATTTTAGTGCAGCGTATACTGTCCAAATTTTAAAAACATAAACTATATGTGGGCAAATTCATTTTTTTAATAGATGCACTATCTAATTCTGCACATTAGGCTGCGTTCACATAGAAGTATACTATTCGGGTATACGGTGCACGTTTTGTAGGTGCACGCGTATTGCTTAAATCGAGCAATGCAATTCCATAGTACCGGGTCACATACATGACATAAGGCTACGATCAGATAGAAGTATACTATTCGGGTATACGGTGCACGTTTTGCAGGTGCACGCGTATAGCTTAAATCGGGCAATGTAATTTCATAGTACCGGGTCACATAAGGCACTATTCGAAAAGGCCGTATACCTGCGTATAGTATAGTATAGCATGTAAAGTGGAAATCGTGCGTGGTCGATTTTAGTGCAGCGTATACCGTCCTAATTTTAAAACTAAACCATATGTGGGTAAATTCATTTTTTTTTGTAATAGATGCACTATCTAATTCTGCACATTATGACACCTCATTGAATGCAATGTGACCTCAAGAAGTAAAGTTACAAGCATTTGATTAGACGAAGAAAATTGGTAAACTGACCTACAAATGTATACTCGCTATTAGCTATACGAAATACGCTCATTTGACCAGGCTGAGTTCACATAGTATACTCCTATATGAACTCAGCCTGATCGAATGAGCGTATTTCGTATAGCGAATACCGTATACCGTATACTTTTATGTGAACGCAGGCTGCGATCACATAGAAGTATACTATTCGGGTATACGGTGCACGTTTTGCAGGTGCACGCGTATAGCTTAAATCGAGCAATGCAATTTCATAGTACCGGGTCACATAAGGCTACGATCGCATAGAAGCATACTATTCGGGTATACGATGCACGTTTTGCAGATGCACGCGTATAGCTTAAATTGAGCAAGGTAATTTCATAGTACCGGGTCACATAAGAGCTATTCGAAAAGGCCGTATACCTGCGTATAGTATAGTATAGTGGGAATCGTGCGTGTTCGATTTTAGTGCAGCGTATACCGTCCTAATTTTAAAAACCTAAACCATATGTGGGTAAATTAATTTTTTTAATAGATGCACTACGGTATCTAATTCTGCACATTATGACACCTCATTGAATGCAATGTGACCTCAAGAAGTAAAGTTACAAGCATTTGATAAGACGAAGAAAATGGGTAAACTGACATACTCGCTATTCGCTATACGAAATACGCTCATTCGATCAGACTGAGTTCACATAGTACACTCCTATATGAACTCAGCCTGATCGAATGAGCGTATTTCGTATAGCGAATACCGTATACCGTATACTACTATGTGAACTCAGCCTAAAGCATTAAAGCTTTAAAGCATTGTAACAATCCATGCATTTTAAATTAACAATTGAATAAAGCGCGCACTTGAGATAGTCGACAGAGGCCCATCGTGGGCAAGCAATCTTGACCACATTACCACGCTAAGCAATTTCGACCGCGTGCATCGTTTTGATTTGCAACTTTTGAAAATGCAAAATGAAATTTCATATACCGGTAACAATCTTTGTCAATTTAGAGTGTCTGGTAGCAAATTTGGTATCAAATTAGAGCTAACAAGATTCTGCTCACGGTCTAATCAATCAAATTGTCATAACATGATCAGGTTTTGGTGTAGGACGGGTTACATAAGTGTTTCGTTAAACTACTCACTTTCTTTAAAGGCTTAATGTACGATTTCCTTCAAATTTTAAATTTGTCATTATTTACTCAAAATGCTGAAATAGTACTAGTAATAATTATCAGGAATGGTTTCTGTCCATTTTGAGCTGAAATAACAAGGTAATGTGAAAGAAACACTGCTTGTTATTTTGGCCGTTTAACACGCAGTTCTATGGGGGGACATAAAGTCATAATCTTGAATTATGACTTTATGTTGAACTTTGCTCTGTTTACCTACAAACACAACAAATTTGGCTGATTCCATTTAGGTGCAAGTTGTGACATGTGTAAATATTACAAATATGCCAAAAAATCAGGTTTAAAAAAAATTAACCAAATTCGTATTATAAGATCGTACATTATGACTTTAAGGGATCTAAAATGAGCGTTTATTGCGTTTCGACAGTATTTTTTGTGGGACATGAGAGCACCTCAGACCTATCGAATTGCATTCTGAATACGAAGCATGTCTTTCTGATATTAAATAATTTTCATTTGTTGAAAATCACAATATAATACAAATTTTATGACAAATTATAAAAATTTGATATTTTTCAATTTTTGATATATAACAGTCCTCGAAGTAAATTATATAAATCTAATGATATATTCTTAAAGTGTATGTAGCAGGGAGGAAAAGCCGACGATCAATTGAAAATTTTGACCTTTCATATTGAAGATATGGATTTTTTTCCCAAAAGACCTAATTTTTTTTTGGTGTTTTGGGGAAAAATCCATATCTTCAATACGAAAGGTCAAAATTTTCAATTGATCGTCGGCTTTTCATCCCACGTACATACACTTTAAGTATAAATCATCAGATTTATAAAGGTTACTTCAAGTACTGTTAAATATCAAAAATATCAATTTTTAATGATTTGCCATAAAATGTGCATTAAAGTGCGAATTTCAAAAAATCAAAATTATTTGATATCAGAATGACATTCTTCGTATTCAAAATGCAATTCGATATGTCTGATGTGCTCTAATGTCCCAAAATAAATACTGTCCAAACGTTCATACCCCAGCCCTTAAGTGAGTAGTTTATATAATAACCTGTCTACTGATGAGTTTACCACGGTGTAACATTGATACATTCCTATTCTGCAAATATAACCATCTTATATTATAACAATCTATTTAGCATTAACAGTTCATGTTCATTCTACCAGAAGCATTAATACATCTAGTATATATTACTATTTTTTACATAATCACCTTATTTTCATCTGCCAAATTTCACCTTTTGTCACCTATGTCTTGTGTATTATGTTCCACATTATATTATTTACCACAGTTCTGGTAATAGTAATACAATAATACATATTGAGATATAATTACCACTGTTATCTTACACAAATATTTTTTTTAAATACAATGACATAATCTATTTACCACAACAACCATGCTCTACATGCACGATTCTACCAGAGAAACATGTAAATATTTCACAAATATAATATCAATTAATTAATCTATTTAGCCTACGAACCATGTTCAACTATATACTAATAGTAGTTAGGGGGAAAAGTTCACTTTGGTGACCACTCTCTGGCTAGTAAGGTTTGACTTCTATGGACCATTTAGAAAAAAAATAGCCACCATGTCCCTCGCGAAAATCCCGGCATTTTTCGCTAGAGGCCAAAATCCAAAATGGCCGCCGCCACCATTTTGAAAATCTAAGTTTTGAACCAGAGCACCTATAATCATGCACAAAGACACTTTTTCGGATATGTCGAGTACAAGGATTCCGATTCTGACATTAGTTTGACATTACGGCATCATTTTCACCCAGAAATCCAAGATGGTGGCCGGCACCATCTTGAAAAATTTAGTTTTGAACAAGAGGACCTAAAATCGTGTACAAAGACACTTTTGTGGATAAGTCGACCACAAGGATTTCAAATTTGACATTACTTTGACATTACGAACTCATATTTACCCAGAAATCCAAGATGGTGGCCGCCGGCGCCATCTTGAAAAAAAATAAGTTTTGAACCAGATTACCTAAAATCGTGTACAAAGACACTTTTTCCGGTAAGTCGACCTCAAGAAATCCGAATCTGACATTAATTTGACGTTACAAAATAATTTTTGCCCAGAAATCCAAGATGGCCCCCATTTGGAAAAGCGTAAATGTGATTTTTGAATGAGAGTAGAAGCATAAGTGTGTCATTTCCGCCTTATCTGGGGTTCATGTCTCTTATATGGGGTTTAAACTGCCTTATCTTGGGTTTACATCCCTTATCTAGGGATAAGGCGCCTTATCTGTGGTTTAGACGGCCTTATCCTGGGTTTACGTTCCTTACCTGTGGCTAAGATGCCTTAACCTTAGCATATCGCAGTCTAAACCCAGATAAGGCATATAAACCCCAGATAATGCGCCGTAACCCCAGATAAGCGACGTAGACCCCAGATAAAGCAGTCTAAACCCCAAATAAGGCGCCTTAACTCTAAATAAGGAACATAAACCCCAGAAAAGGCATCTAAACCCCACATAAGGTGCCTTAACTCTAGAAAGGGTTGTTAACCCCAGATAAGGGTCGTAACCCTCAGATAAGGCATCTAAACCCAAGATAAGGCGCCTTAACCCCAGATAAGAGACGTAAACTCAGATATGGCAGTCTAAACCCCAGATAAGGCGCAGTCTGGGGTTTACTTCTCTTATCTTAGGTTTATGTTCCTTATTTAGGGTTAAGGCGCCTTATTTGGGGTTGGGACTGGTTTATCTGAGGTGTACGTCCCTTATCTGGGGTTGCGGCGCCTTATCGGGGTTTAGACTGCCATATCTGAGTTTACGTCTCTTATCTGGGGTTAAGGCGCCTTATCTTGGATTTAGATGTCTTATCTGAGGTTTACGACCCTTATCTGGGGTTAACGACCCTTATGTAGAGTTAAGGCACCTTATGTGGGGTTTAGATGCCTTATCTTAGGTTTATGTTCCTCATTTAGGGTTAAAGCGCCTTATTTGGGGTTTGGACTGCTTTGTTGGCGGTCTACGTCCCTTATCTGGGGTTACGGCGCATTATCTGGGGTTTAGATGCCTTATATATAAGGCGGAAATGACACACTTATGCTTCTACTCGCATTCAAAATTCAAAAATCACATTTACGCTCTACCAAAAACAAAAAACAAAAAACAAACTTATCATATACTTCTAGTGCCCGTTTCTATTCATCGTATGTATTCTTCTCCCGTGCATTATTTTCGTGAATACATTATCTAAAACCCGCACGCTAAACAATAGATTTTAGATAATACGTGCACGCTCAAATACTAGAAATACTACTTTCACATTACTATATAACTTATATAACTATGTTCGATATATATATACCACCAAAAAAGTACGAATATACATTCTGTGGTGTTAAAATAGTTATAGGGTATGGTATTTTTTCATGCGCACTTTGTAAATCATAGGTTACAAACTGTTCTATTTTGCAACTATCATTGCCATAAATTATGATTAATGAACTCAAATAAATCAAACATCAAATGAGAATAATCGAGCTTCTATTAATTAAAAAGGGCTAAAAACAGGTGGACCATAATTATACAAGATGACAACATTACAAAATATTCAGCATTTTACAAATGAATTACATGTAGGCCTATATCTAAGATAACATAAACACGCCTGGGAAACACACAGTAGCGCATAATATCATGATCATGCTTTATAATACTGAACAAATTGAAAAATTCCACTGTCGTGTGTTTTAACAATATTAGTAGATTTTAAAGTTCAAATTGTAGAACTATAAAGTCCAGTTGATATTGATATATAAGTTGCTTCAACTGCTTCAGTGCTCTCTGTGTTCGGAACCACGATATTAAATGATCACAACATAAAGTCAATTGGATACAAACCATGCGTGAATAAGTTACTAAAGTATGACGTATGTCATGTATGGCGCAATCGATACCATTGATAGCTAACTTATACAATGATTGATTTTCTTGACCAGGTACTAGTAAATGCTACCTGGTTAATATGACCTGACGGTGTTTTTAAAATTTAAGATATTTTACCTAATATTCAAACTAATATAATGAATGCAGCAATTAATATTGCCTATTGTTTTAATACACTCAAGGCATATGACGGATAATGTACTCGTGCAAATGCATTCGTCAAGATAATCGCACTTGCCATGGAGTTATTGCATTTAGCTCTCGAGCCGGCAATAACTCCACGGCGCGTGCGATTATCTTGACTAATGCATTGCACTCAGTTCATTATCCTTATCATAATTAAGTTCGGCCTGTAGGCCTATGTTTGACTCGGCTAAGTTAGTGGGTGCATTGGGCAGCAACTCTTCTGGTCGATCATGAACATTACTATGCAGCTGTTGGGCAGCAGAGGTATTTTGCAGCTCTGTATCTTGCGTACCAGTTGTCTGTTGCCGATGTGATTGACCAGGTGTAGCAGCTTCTTGATTTTCAGCTGGCGAAATGTGTGCCTGTTTGCGGCGATTGCTGATAATGCCCGCGATAGTGTACAGATATGGATTGATTGCAGAATTTATGGGTAAGATAACAGTAACAGACCATGCGAATACTGAAGGAGGCAGAGTCAGTACCCCACCTTGCACTAGAATACCAAGTAGAATAACCGGCGCCCAACAAAAGAAGTCCGTGAGGACTATGGCAGCAACTTTGACAGTCAATCTGATCTGTTCTTTCATATCCTTGTTTAAACCTGCGCGTTTCGATGACTTGAAAACAAATTGCACAATCTCGACATAGCAAAGCAGTGCGATAACGTAGCATATTCCGTTAACACCTAGGAATACTGCTATTGCATAGTACAAACCGGGAACATGACCGAGAGATTGAGATTTGACGGAATACTTTGGATACCCGTAATTTGCATTCTCTGGCCAAATCCATTCTACCGATACATTCTTTGAGAATTTTTCGATTTGAGCCAAGGGGAGGCCGATGCACACGTGCGAGTTATCATAGACTTCATCGTTTTCCCCAACTATAACAGAAGGAATGATTCCTAATGCAAGAGAGATGAGCCAAAGTGATGCAACTATTGCAGCTGATGACTTCTTCCTTAACTTGCGTTGAGAGTAAGGAAATCGAATGTTCATGAATCTATCGATGCTTATCAGCGTCACGAAGAAAACAGAAGCTTCACTGGATATTATTGACATTGCTCCAGCAATTCTACAGGTAATACCGGATCTCCAGTTTTCAGCTTGCATCGGGAAATATTCACCAAAGTAAATATCAGCAGATGCAATCATTAGCATATAGATGCCCATGAGTAAATCAGATATTGCCAGGTTACTGAGCAGAAATGTTTGAACTTTGTTCTTTTCATTTTTTGTTTTCTTTCGGCTCAAAACATACAAATTCCCACCTATTGCATTCAAACCAATAATCCACATTATCACCATCAACACTCTGTCTGACAATAATCTATCGCAGGTCAGATATGGGGATCGCACATCAATTGCACTACAATTAATGCCTCTTGGTACATAACATTCACAGATTTCTGTTTGATTTACAACTATTTCAGCCTGTGTTGGGAGGCCAATAAATGTATATTTGTCTATCATAGTCAACCTATTTTCACGTAAGCCGAAGAAGGCAAGTTGATTTAAGTTATTAATATTTGGAATGTTTGTGAAATGATTGCCAGACAATTCTAGAAATCGGAGATTTACCGTGTCTTTAAATAGATGCCCATCTAATGTACGGAGTTTATTGTACTCCAAGTACAGAATTTGTAAGTTTATCAATCCCAAAAACATTCGATGATTCAAATGTGTTAATTGATTTGTGCCCAAATGAAGTAATATCAAAGAATTCAGCTTCCAAAATAAATCATAACTCATTTCTGCAAACATATTTGTGTGCAACATGAGTACCTGTAAACTGGGTAGTCCTTGAAACAATGTTTTGTCTAATGATGTTAGTTTATTTTTATGAAGGTGTAGTTCAATAAGGTTATGCAGACCGTGAAACTGCTTTGGTAGATGTTGCAACTTATTATCTTTCAGAAACAGATAAGTCAGCTTATTAGTATTCTTGAATAAATCCTCATCTAATGAAATTATCTGATTTCCAGAGAGGACCAATGTTTTAAGGTTTGTTAACTTTTTGAACAACCCATTTGGTAAAATTGTCAGGAAGTTGTCCCTCAGAGACAGGTAATTCAGCTTACTTGTCTCATTGAACAAATCCCCATCCAATGACATTATCTGATTTCTACTTAGGTCCAACATTTCAAAGTTTATCAACTGTTTAAACAACCCAATTGGTAAACTTGCCAGGTTGTTATCAAACAGAGACAGTAAAATCAGTTTACTTGTCTCGTTGAATAAATCGCCTTCTAAGGAAAGTATTTGATTTCCATAGAGGTATATTTTTTCAAGGTTTGTTAACCCTTTGAACAGCCCTCTTGGTAAAATGGCCAAGTTGTTGTCGCGCAGAGATAAATACACCAATTTAATAGTCTCATTAAACAAATCCCCATGTAATGAAATTATCTGATTTACATCGAGGTACAATGCTGCAAGATTTGTTAATCCTTTGAATAACCCTCTTGGCAATATGGCCAGGTTGTTATCAATCAGAGACAGTAAAGTCAGTTTACTCGTCTGGTTGAATAAATTCTCATCTAATGAATTGATCTGATTTCTATAGAGGTACAACCTTTCAAGGTTTGTCAACCCGTTAAACAAACCTCCTGACAAGATTGTCAGGCTGTTGTCGTTCAGATACAGATAAACCAGATTACTGTTTCCACCTAGCTTTTGCAACCCTTTGAACAACCCAATTGGTAATATGGTCAGTTCATTGTCGTCAAGGTCTAATCGAATGAGATTGGGTAAATAATCAAAAATGTTTTCGTTTAATATATGCATCTCATTTGCATAAAGGTACAACATTTGAAGTTTTTCTAGACTCTTAAACAACCCAGCTGGTAAAGCAGTTAACTTATTATCATCAAGAAATAGTTCAATAAGACCATTTAAACCATCGAAAACGTGCGTTTCTAATGTGTTTAACTGATTACCACGCAAGTTCAGTTTGCGGAGAGATTTTAAACCAGCAAATGCTTGAGGATGTAGTGCAGATAATCTGTTATAACTAATATCAAGCTGCTCTAAAAGTGTCAGAGTGATGAAGGCGTTTCTAGTTATTTCAACTAGATTTCGTTCTGAAAGGTCTAATGTAATGATATTATCTGGATAAATTATGAGAGCTGTGTTACTTAACTGACCATTGTAACACGCAAATTTTACATATCTGTTAGCAAGGCTGGCATTACACTGAGATGGAAAATCAAAAGAACAAACGTGATCAGAAAATAGGGCACATGTAATGGTGAGATTAAATTCAGTCACAGGACAATGTTTTATCTCATGTATTCCGGAACCGTGTTTCTTACTTTCTGTGTTACTTACTTGGTTTGGGCACATAGACAGAGACTGATTTATTGGTATATCGCTGCTGCTGATAAGGGTGCTGGTATTACCTTGCAGAAATAGCTGCAGCTTTGTGTGCGTAAATTCAATGAAGCAGGATTCACCTGGTGCAATAACAACATATCTATTTTGACAGTTAAGTAGATCATCTTCTTTTTCAACATACATAAATGCATCAGGTGGCATTTGTTGAGGTATTTGTATCATAGTTCCTGTTCCAACAGATGTTTGCAACTGCACACTGCACGTTTCACTTAGATCGCCAATAAGTGTAGTCGTGTTTTGACCACCAATGTTGCCCATTATGAGACGGCATGCCTTAGAGCTGTTAGTAGCAGTAACATTCCAAAGAGGAGCAACTACTAAGTCTGCACCAGCGCTTAACTCTTGGTAACAGGTTACTATCAAAACAGTAGCTACCAGATTGATGAGGAAACCCCGATTTACTTCCATATTCAATGTTATGAAATTTTGTGAGAATACTATTAGTCTACTATTTCAGTACAAATACGAACATATTATTATACACGTACAAGTTATATCCCCGGGTCATATCATTCACACGTGACCTGGTTTTCTATTAATACTAGTACAGTAACTGTTAGTTTTAGCAAATGTAATCAAATTATTTATAAGTAAACATTTATTCCATTAAGCATATTTATTTAACTTAATATTATAATCATACAGCGCGAAACCCTCCAGTAGCTTCTAACGGTCTACAATGGTCTCTGTTATAGCTCCAGGAAACTAGTGAAATATCTTCGTGATTGTATTGATGAATAATCGGCTTTTATCTCAGGTTGAAATTACGTTAATGTTAACATTAAACTTTGCTTAGTATGTTCCAACCGGTAGAAATATTCAAGATGAGTACAAGATTTAACATCATCCATATGTCTGTTTTGGAATGCTTTAGATGACTGTTCTTCTTATACATCGCCCCTAAAGACCTGTACAAATGTGAAACACAGACAATAAAAAAAATCAAATGTGCTCATATATGGTGCTTATATTAAAATGAATAAAGTCATTTGACTGCCTTATCTTTCATATACGTAATTAAGTTATACATCTGTGCGATGATTTTCAAAAATAAGCCGATTTTGCCTGATGAACTCCCAACTTGTGAACTTCAAATGAGGATCGGAGTGCTTTCTGATAAATTCAAATATTACCGTACTGTGTTAATATTTAGGTGCTAGTCATGTTAATATACATTAAACCCAGTTTTACTCAATTATGTTAACATTTGCATTTTTTTAAACAAAACAATAACAATAGCACATGATGGCACAGCTGTGAACATTGATTGAGGGACGATGCATGTAGATGACCTGTGGTTATGGATTTTGATCAGGGTTGAGGTTATTGATCAGGTCAGGGTTGATGATTAGGGTTAAAGTTATTCATTATTGTTAGGCAAATTGTTTGGTTTTCCTCGACTGACTTTGCTTCTTGAGCATGTTGAGCAATGAACAGACCCAAAATTAACATATTCATGTTAAGATTTTTTTTTATATTGCGCTTTATTAATGCACAAAGATGAACCAAAGTGGGGCGGGGTAAGAGAGGAGTTAGAGTTATGCAAAACCATAAGGCTGCGTTCACATAGAAGTATACTATTCGGGTATACGGTGCACGTTTTGCAGCTGCACGCGTATAGCTTAAATCGAGCAAGGCAATTTCATAGTACCGGGTCACATAAGGCTACGATCACATCTAAGTATACTATTCGGGTATACGGTGCACGTTTTGCAGGTGCACGCGTATAGCTTAAATCGACCAAGGTAATTTCATAGGACTAGGAGGGCACGATTCGAAAAGGCCGTATACCTGCGTATAGTATAGTATAGTATAGTATAGTATAGTATAGTATAGTGGGAATCGTGCGTGTTCGATTTTAGTGCAGCGTATACCGTCCTAATTTTAAAACTAAACCATATGTGGGTAAATTCATTTGTTTTAATAGATGCACTATCTAATTCTGCACATTATGACACCTCATTGAATGCAATGTGACCTCAAGCAGTAAAGTTACAAGCATTTGATTAGACGAAGAAACTTGGTAAACTGACCTATATGCCTATACTCGCTATTCGCTATGTGTATACGAAATACGCTCATTCGATCAGGCTGAGTTCACATAGTATACTCCTATATGAACTCAGCCTGATCGAATGAGCGTATTTCGTATAGCGAATACCGTATACCGTATACTTCTATGTGATCGCAGCCTAAGGAAGCGAATGACAAATGAAATCCGAGCACACAACACAAAGATGGTCCAGAAAACTCATGAAGATAACAAAAGCTACAAGAAAGTAAAGCAAGGGCTTGCCAGTGGAAAATCTCAAATTATGGCACTGAAGGGGGAAGACGGAAACATAATCTCAGAAAGAGAACTATTAATCAAGCGGGTAGAAGAGTTCTACAAAGATCTCTACTCCATGCAGCAAAGTCCAAATAACTCAATTATAGACGTTGAAAATGCAGAAGAGAATAATCACCAATTTGAGAGGATGAAGTTGAAATATCTTTCTATGATATGAAAAGTGGTAAAGCACCAGAAGAAGATGGAGTGCTAGTCGACATTCTCAAGGATGGAGGCAGCGCAGTAAAGACAGAGCTTGCAAAGCTATTCACACTACATCCAGAATAACCAGACACCGGACAGTTAGAATAATGCCCTTATAATCCTCATCCACAAGAAAGGGGACATCAAAGACTTGATGAATTACAGACCAATCAGCTTACTCTCAAACACCTACAAACTTGTCACCAAAGTTCTCACAAATCGGATCATCAACATCCTTGACTTCAACCAACCCAGGGAACAGGCGGGGTTTCGGAGCGGCTATTCCGCCATGGATCACCTTCATGTCATCAACCAAATTGTGGTAAAGATGGATGGGTGAATATAGACAGCCACTGTGCCTTGGATTCATTGACTACGAAAAAGCTTTTGATAGCATTGAGATCCAGGCAGTCATCACAGCCCTCAAACTGCAAGGCCCCCTCCTCTGACTTTCTGTCTGTCTTGGTGTCCTGGTATCTTGCAAGATCAACATATAATAGAATGGACAAAGAATGTCGCAGAATGGAGGCCTTTGCTAAGCTCAAGACACCAAGGCAGACAGAAAGTCAGAGAGGGGGGGATGAGATATCAAGTTTCATAGGGATCAGGTGGATGACAAAAGCAAATGACAGGAATCTTTGGTGCCAACTTGGGGAGGGTTTCGCCCTGCAGAGGGCTGAATACGGCTGATGATGAATGAATGAAATAAGAACAGCATGTGGGAACTGAGCAACCCGGCCTGTTGGTCAGATAGCACCACCCGCTCGGGACGGTGGGCGGGAGCAGCAAGGGAAAGCCAAATAGTGACAAGTAGTCAACTTTCAAAGTAGCTAACCGTATGGCTCTTTGATGATACACAAACAGCACTGGAGAAGCCCTTCCCGGGACGAAAGAGCACTAATTAAAAAGAACAAAAATACAAAAGGTAAAGAAAATATAATTATTATATAGTTATTGCACCCAAAAAGACAAAAAACATGATTAGATCTGGACCTGCCAGCTGATTTCATTTAAGTACTTTTAGTGCTTCTTAAAAAACTAGGAAGACTCATCAAGAGTTGGTCCTTGACATGAGAGGGTAAATTGTCAAAATAAACAGGAAATCTATTGAAAATGTGAATTTAAAACTGTCAGTTCGTTCATATGAATGATGAAATTTAACAGTGTCTGTATGGCGCACATTAATCTTGATTATATTTGAAAGGCACGACACAGATAAATACAAATTAAATACAATTGTTACTATCCTTACGTGCTGTTACAGAATATCATAGTAAAAGCTTTTAGAGTTCGTGTCTTTTTCTTTGAATAGTGAGAAGCAGTTTTGCCTTATGTTATGTGAAATTAAGTCCACTTCAGAGCATATCACAGCCCGGTAGCTACAAAATTAAATAATCATTTACTATTATTATACTACAAATAAAAGCTTTTAGCGTTTGGTTCTTCCTTTAATGAAATGGGCTATTTCATTTTAAATCCACACTACCTCTGTGGAAGATTGAGCTAAAGTATCCCACAGAGGGAATTTAAGTTTTGAATAAGAATAGACAATTGGGTAACTTCCATTTGAAATACTTACTCCAGTTGTGGAAGATATATGCAATGCCATAATACACAGGGGGAGTATGGGTTTCAAAATGATTAACCCTGACCAATTACATTTGAAAAACATACTCCCTCTTTGGAAGATATTTCCAAAATCTTCCACAGGGGTAGTGTGGATTTTAAATGGAATAGCCCAATACAAGTACAAAAATTTTTTTTAAAGAAAAAAATTATGTAAGACTGACAACTAAATCGTATCCGTATTCGTATAATGGAGTCTTTAAGGGATCTGGAATGAGCGTTTTGAGCGTTTCGACAGTATTTTTTGTGGAACATGAGAGCAAATCAGACTTATCGAATTGCATTCTGAATACGAAGAATGTCTTTCTGATATCAAATAATTTTGATTTTTTGAAATTCACGATATAATACAAATTTTATGACAAATTATTAAAATTTGATATTTGTCACATTTTTGATATAATAACAGTCCTCGAAGTACATTTTATAAATCCAATGATATATTCTTAAGTGTATGTAGCTGGGAGGAAAAGCCGACGATCAATTGAAAATGTTTACCTTTCATATTGAAGATATGGATTTTTTTCCCAAAAAGACCTAATTTTTGTTGGTGTTTTGGGGAAAAATCCATATCTTCAATACGAAAGGTCAAAATTTTCAATTGATCGTCGGCTTTTCATCCCACCTACATACACTTTGAGTATAGATCATCAGATTTATAAAATTTACTTCGAGTGCTGTTAAATATCAAAAATATAATTTTTTAATTATTTGCCATAAAATGTGTATTACATTGCGAATTTCAAAAAATCAAAATTATTTGATATCAGAAGGACTGCAATTTGATATGTCTGATGTGCTCTAATGTCCCACAATAAATACTGTCCAAACGTTCATACCCCTTCCTTTAACGACTACACCTTCTGGTATATATAAATTTGGTTAAAATATAAAGCGGCATTGGGTGTTGAGGGTCAAGATAATTACAAAATAGAAGATAATTTTCAATTTCCAAAATTCACAATAAATCACACAAGTATAAATTTTAAAAAGAAATCAACAAAACCAATATAAAACAAACGAATCATGTAGGGCATGACCAGAAGACCAGTAAGTCCAGAGGAAGTCATCGTCTTTAACAAAGAAATGTTACCATCAAAAGAATTAAAAACAAAACATACAAACAAGAAACACAATGCTCCAGAATAAATCATATTTTGAAATCAAGTCACGTTTATATATTTATCGGAAATGTTTCACTGAATTTGCCATTTGCAATGAATTCCACAATATTGGACCAGCAGTACTAATGGCATGGTTTTTATTGTTTTTTATAAAGTTAAATTTACTAGCGTTCCTCGTTTGGTAATTATGAATATTGGAACGTAGTGTAAAGAAATCATCCAATACGCGAGTGGCACATTCCTGCTTGTACATAAATACAAGCTAGTAGGTTAAATTATTGTATTTGGTAACTAGGAGTAATAAAATGGCTTCTACAACGACTATTTGCTATTGCCCGCACAGGCCATTTCTGTAATTTCATAATCTAAGTATGTTTGACATCCCCCAAATCAGTATTCAAAAAAAATTTAAATAAAGTAAAACAAGAGAACGATAAAGAGAATACGATTAAGTACATAGAATTTGAGTCCAATACCGTAAAACCCCGTCTACAAGCATATAGTGTGCTTCTGATGAAATCTACATTAATCCAGTCGCCATTATGGAGTTTGAGCAAATAAATTACGGATCCAAGCATATACAAACAAGTATTATTTTAAGACCGATCAATTGTATTGGTATATTAACGCTTGCTTCGAATTAATTAAGCTTTTATAAAAAACACTATATATGCTTGTAGACGGGGTTTTACGGTATTACGTGAGATGTTTCTTGCTATGCAGTTTATATGGTATTTCCACGTCAAATGTTCATTAATAATACTAATTTATTTATTTCAATTCATTATTATTAATTGAGATTTACTTTCAACATCTTTATGTGAGTACAGTATAGCAGTATCATCTGCGAATAATATAAAGTCTAATATATCAGATGTGTTGATAATATCATTTACATAGAGCATGAACGATAAGGGACCTAGTATTGAACCTTGAGGTACACCGCAAATAACATCTTTGAGTAGAATGGTTGTTTCGGAAACCAAACTGCTTATCTATAGTTATCAAGATTTTGTGCAGGAAAAAATCATATTATTATACTTGTCAGGGCCGACTGGACCTTCCTAATAAGGACTCTTCCAAATATTAATCTTCGTTAAACGTAAGACTTTTTTTGCAATACTATATAAGGAAAACAAATTAATCTATATACAGGGTGTCCCAGAATGATCTGTACCGGGAAAGATGGAATTTTTTAGGTATGAAGGGCATGTTGAATGGTCATATTGTTTTGCATTTTAAGTTCTGCATATAGTTAGCTTTCTCAGATTTTTTAGTTTTTAAAAATTTGACGTTTCTAGTAGAAGTTATAGAAGATTGCGTAAAAATGATGAATTCTAAGTTTTGACAACGCAACCTATATTGAAAATCTGTAACATTACTAACCGTTCAGCACAAAGTTATTTGGAAAAAGTTATGCAGGTATTTTAGTTGTGCACTGTTCATATTTCCACTATATAGCCGATATCTATCTATTATTTATGACGTTACGAAGGAATCATTATATGGAATTAAGGATTTGTGGCCTGATCCAATTCTCTCTTTGGCGGTAGTTTTAAATATAGTTATTGTGGTGTGAGGTCCATGTCATTTGAAATGCTTGCAGAGATCGAATTGGTTGTGGTACAGAAAAGTCGGCTCCTCAATTTACTGTACAGCAGCGTGGATTTCTTTCAAAAACTTACTGGCAAACCGGCAGCTATGTTGAGACAAGTTTGACGAGCACGGAACTGTCAGGAATCGGCAGAGTGAAGCTTCAGGTGCTCGTAAGACTGTAAGAACTAGAGCGAACATTGCAGCTGTCCGGCAAGCTTTAAGGCGCAACCCCAACAGTAGTTGTCGTCGAAATGCTGTGCCAAACATCCCACGTTCTTCATTTCATCGTATCGTGCCATTTTTCAAAGGTATGCGAGTCGTTTTTCATCGATTTTACATTATTGCATGCCACGCCAAAACAAATAAAGGTAGCGTGCTGAAATTAACAGAATAGGTAGGAGACATATCCAACATTATAATGCTGGTATCAATTTATTTTTAGTTATTTTTGCAAACACAGTACAAATCATTCTGGGACACCCTGTAGTGAAACTTACCAACTAGCGTTCTTTTCTTTTCTTCACCGTTTTCAGAGTTAAATATCTGCGGCAGCAAGAATTAGATTTGAAGTATTTAAGTAACTCCTCACTCCTCAGCAGCATACACCGCTCCCTTCATTAAAATGAGGTCGTGCAAACCGCTTTCTTATCACGTTTTCTTATCCAACTTCTGTGCAGCCTCTCCCAGCTAATGGCTAAATACCGTATATTAATAATATTGAGAGATTTTCATCAACAAGTACTTTTAAATATTGCTACATGGAATACATTTTGAAGCTCACCTTTCAGATTTCAGATTGTATTTGAAGTAAACGAGATGAATTAAACCCGCGTGTAGTCGTCGAGGCTATACAAGCTTTAATAAAATAGTTAATGGCTAGAGCATGTGAGCTATGAAACGGTAGATAGAAAAGTAGACATAATAAAAATTCCTTTAAAAAGGAACAGGGCGAGACAATGACAAATGTGCAAGAGGCATGTATGACTAGAACTTTGCCTATACTCGAGAATTATGATATGTAACATTGGGCCTGCGGGGATCAAAAACTGAAAAGTGCTTCGATTTTCAACCGAACTGGTCTCAAATTATTCGTCATGAAAAAGTAAGATGGAAGAGGAAATAAAAATATAGCCTAACTCAGTGGCTGTGCAATAATGATCAGATCGGGGGCATGCAATTTTTATCAGGTCGAGGGGGGATATTTTGGCACACATTCATGTGATACCTTTTAAATAAAATGCTCCGGTACAGAAACGAACTAATATGCAAAATTTCTTGTTTGCTACGCGCAAATTATATATTTAGACTACTTGTTTAATGTTTAAATTAAGTTGCTTAATTTCATTCTATATTATCCCAGCAAACACAAAAACGTTTTAAAAACGTTTTAAATAAGTTATATTTTGGCTTTTGGTTTAGGTAAAAACGTTTTAATAACATTAAAATGTCGGGTTATATAAAGGTCATGATAACGTTGTAAAACGTTTTGTATGAAAACACACTACAACAATATTTTTTAAATGTTTTCAAAAAATGTTATTTTAAACTTTTATTGCAAACATTGTTGCCAAATATTTTGTCAATACTTAAATAACATTATGTTAAAATATTTGAACCCAGCAAACACAGAAATGTTCTTAAAATGTATTTTTCAAAACCTTTTAATAACATTTAAATGTCGGGTTATATAAAGGTCATGAAAACGTTTTTAAAACGTTATTGCAAATATTTTGGGCAAACATTTTTCGCAAAATATTTTTTCAACCTCAAAATAACATTCTGTTTAGAATATTTTGTATCAAGTTTTCAAGAATGTTTTTGGAATGTTATTAAAACGTTTTTATACCCTTTATATAACCCGACATTTAAACGTTTTCTGTAAAACATTTTTGTTTGCTGAGCAGTAGATTATCAAAAATGTTTTTAAGGTTATGAAAACGTTTTATACTCTTAATATACCCTTTATATAACCCGACAT
The DNA here is from genome assembly GCF_039555335.1 of Amphiura filiformis. Taxonomy (NCBI): domain Eukaryota; kingdom Metazoa; phylum Echinodermata; class Ophiuroidea; order Amphilepidida; family Amphiuridae; genus Amphiura; species Amphiura filiformis. The sequence goes on along the minus strand of NC_092632.1, from coordinate 64,983,807 downwards.
TTAAACGTTTTCTGACAACCTTTTGCGAATGATGTCGAAAACGTTTTGTGTTTGCTGGGATGATGCCTGTAACCAGGGTAACTGTTTAAACGTCTTGTTGTTCTGTTGTTATTTTCATACAGTGTTTTTATGTAGCGCTTGTGCAATGTAATGCATCATGCTGTCTACACAAGATAGTATTACAACACATTTCAATAACTACTGAACGTATATATAGTACCAGTGCAATATAATATGCTGTCTACATAATATAACACTTCAATACACTTCAATAACGTATCAGCGTAATGTAACATGCTGTCTACAGAAGATAGCATTACAACACACCTCAATAACTACTGAACGTATCAGCGTAATGTTATATAATTTATATTTTAAGTTATTATAAAGATGCTGAGAGATAGTGAGCCCACTTTGTAAAATATAAGAATCACAATACACTGAGATGTGTGGAAGAAAACGTGCAGGTATTATTAGAAATATTAAGGTATAATTTATATTTTCGAGTCATTTTTTAAAAGTCGATTCAGCCACAGTGACTCGAGTCACAAGCCTCGAGTCATCGAGTCGAGTCATTAAATTTCGAGTCGAGTCGAGTCATCGATTCATCAACCCTCGAGTCGAGTCGAGTCGTCGAGTCACCTTGCCTCGAGTCGAGTCATCGAGTCACCAAAACTCGAGTCGAGTCGAGTCATTTCGAGTCGAGTCACTACAAGTCTGGTAATGTAACATGCTGTCTACAGAAGATAGCATTACAACACACCTCAATAACTACTGAACGTATCATTGCAATGTAACATGCTGTCTACAGAAGATAGCATTACAACACACCTCAATAACTACTGAACGTATCAGTGCAATATACCATGCTGTCTACAGAATATAGCATTACAACACACTTCAATAACTACTGAATGTACTCGTATCGTTGCATTGTAAGATGATGGCATTACAACACACCTCAATAACTACTGAACGTATAAATATAATCATGGAAATAGTCTTATCTACTATATCCATGATATAATGTAATATTCTGTCCACCACCATATCCAGTTACGCTGCTCTCGAGATCTCGGCAAGGTCCAGCTTTCGGCTTTTTTTTTTCTTTTCTTTTTTTTTTTTCTTTTTCTTTTTCTTTTTTTTTTTTTTTTTTTTTTTGAAAAGGATTCTTGAAATGCGGAGCTTGCTAAATTGAGCTGAGTGCGTCTCGAGAAACTGGAGAATGCTGAAATGGGTTGGATCTCCAGAAGCCCCCAATCTTTTGGTGATCGATCTCAACGTAACGGTAGTTTATTGTCTCATGGTAGAATATAATTGATAAATATTAGCATTTATTTGTAGACGGTATAATATCTGTTATGGAAATCTTTCATGATAGAAATGATTGCAGCTGGTGGTTGCTTCACCCTATAGTTGTTAAGTCGACACTTCTGTGTTAAAGTCTGGCAGTGTACTGTGACTGTCGCTGCAAAATGTCTCTGGATATATCTTCAATACTAGTGCAACCTATATAAAGTAAGAAAATATATTTCATCAAATCTTTCAATATTATGTAGGTATATCAAGCAATCCTTTATTTCTTTATTATTATTTTAAATTTTGACTCAGGTCAGGTAAAAGTGATAGTTGTCTACGTTTTCTAGGTGAGACGACAGTTTGGGCACTTCATGATGCATGGTTTTAAAAATTGTATTTTGTACAATAATTATGAAGTTGTAGATTATGTATTTCATTCATGAGGCATTGCGGCTAGTTACCTGATAATGCCATAGCAAGACTAAATTCATCTTTCAAAATGTCAACAACTTTCTTCACTCCTTCTTGTCCCTGAAGCAACAATAAAGGTAAAATACAAAAAAAAATCTGTTATCTTAAAATATATTGTTTGAGCAACCTCCAATACCAGAACTTGAATTCACTCATTTATAGGAGCGGGCATCGGGATCAGTTTGTTTCAGTATGGTACAGACTCTCTCTCCAAAAATAAACTGAGCTCAAAAAGAAACTTATTTCACAAGGTCATATCTTAAAATCTTATCCTTCAAAATGAACCAAAATTACACAAGGGATTACTTTAATGCTCTACTCTAAACACAAGTCAGTAACCAAGCAGTTGTTCAACTGACACAACAGCAAAATGCATTGACATGGAACAGCTTCTTGGACCAAATTCACAGCCCAATAATTGGCACTCAGCACACAAATTCAGTGAGAATGCGTCAAGATCCTTACACAGGTGATAATTTTCAAAGAGTGAGTGGAATATTGTGGAACGGGGTTGCTTTCTGCTTTTCATGCACTTTCTTCAAGAAACAGGTCTTGTTCCACGCTATTCCACTTACACACAGATTTCTTATGCTGGGTGCCTATTACTATGCTATGAATGTGGTCCAGGAAACTGTTCCATGTCAGTGCATTTTGCTGTTGTGTCAGTTGAACAACTGCTTGGTTACTGACATGTGTTTAGAGTAGAGTATTGAAGTAATCCTATATGCAATTTTGGTTCATTTTGATGGACATGATTTTAAGATATAACCTTGTGAAAATGATAAGTTTCTTTTTAAACTCAGTTTAGATTGTGGTCATCCCCTATAGCATGTAGGCCTATAGCTTCTTCCCATGACATCTGAGTGGCTTGAGGCAAACTTATATTACACTATGTGTATTAAAGTCGTTACCTCACTGTCAACAGAATAGTGTGAAGTAATAAAAAAAGGATTTTATGTGCGACTTCAAAATTTGGCACAATTTCAGAAATTGAACTAAACATGTGCGTAGAGATGGAGTGATGTAACTTACAAATCGAATGGGCCACAAATCGAGATTTGTGTGCTACCTCGTATTTTCTTCGATTATATTTCGATACGGAGGCATAATATTAGTTTTGTGCAACTTACCATAATTGCTATATATACTTACGTCACAAGCTAATCCCCACATTATGGGTCTGGCGATAAAGACAGCTTTAGCGCCCAAGGCGAGAGCTTTCAGTACATCCGTGCCCTTCGTCACACCTCCATCCAAATACACCTCTACATTAGACCCTCTAACAGCCTCTACAACTTCAGACAAAGCATCAATCTGGAAATATTTCAATCAATAATAGGCAATATAAAGTAGAAAATAACTGCCCATATTTTAAGCACTTCTATAAGTTTACCTTCTACTATGTTATATTCCCTTGATAAGAGAATTACAATTGAGCTTTTTTCAGTTCGTCATCATTTTTAGAGATTTGTTTGCTTGCCTTTTGGGTGTGCGACCATTTCCATAGCGAAAAAACATTCTCCTCATAAGTCATTTCGTTCGGAATATTAAGTATACTATTCAGCTGCCGAAAAGAATAATAGCTACCAAAAATGATGTGGAAAGTTGAGTTACCGTTGCTAGTACTCCATCCAGTTGTCTTCCGCCATGGTTGGACACGATTATCCCGTTTACACCATATTTCACAGCTTCTCTTGCATCTTCGGCTTTACAAATACAGTCAAAACAAATGTTAATAGACAATGGGTACATCGTAATATATCATTTATATACGTATATGATATGTACTTGAAATGAAAAAGAGCCTCTTTCATACTTTATTTCTGAATATAATGTGTGTGAGAGAGATTTTCATAGAAAAATATATAGGACATTGTGCTTCTTTGTCATTGACATCAAGCTTTACCTGAGGATTAATGACAATACATAAATCACGCAGGTATACGAGTTAGCCAAATGCCCAGTCCAAATGACCAATTTTTCAAAATCAAAATTTCAGATAAACTATCCACACCCACACACCCATACACCCCTACACACTACAGAACCACACAATCAAACATTTTTATCACCTTACCAGTTAATATGCCTTTGAGTACTATAGGTAATCTGGTGATACTTCGGAGCCATTTGATATCTTCCCATGTAACTGAAGGGTCAAATTGGGTGTTAGCAAAATTTTCTAAGCCGGATCCCTTGCCTTTGGTGTAAAGTTGTTGGATTTCTAATTCGCCCGCAATGTTGGCCGCACTGTGAGGGGATGAAATACCAAAATGATAGATTAAAAAGGGCCATCTTAGAGGGTATTCACTTTTTGCATACAAACGACTTATTTTTGGACACAGGTCCGCAAAATGATCATAGTTGAGTGACAGGTATGATTGGTTACTGACAATAATGTTATAATAGGCAGGCAGTGATACAGAGCTATACAGTTCAGATTTTTGAATTTGAGAAGGACGTGTGCTAACATACTCTGCAAGTGATAATACCGAACGTAATAAAAAAAATTCAGTGGTGAAAGAAGTAAACTTTCTCCTCAACGGATTCCCTGTGCACGCCACTGTGACATAAGCCAAATAGAGCTTGTCTATGTTGTTGAATTAATCGGAAAGGATTTTGTCGCTGAATGATCGGAAAGGATGACTACACGATTGGCCAAAGCTATTTGGCGGCTTCTTCGAGAGACAAAACTCCTTTGGAGCAGAGAGGGAATTACATGATCAGTTTGGATCTTAAATAAAACACAGCCTGTGGCCTACCTCAGGTTTGATGGCAAATTGAACTGATTTCTAATATCCAATCGTCGTTTTCCTAGGCACGGAACATCTACCGTTACAAAAAGTGCTTCGTAACCAGCCTTTTCGGCTCTTTTGATGAGTCTTTCGTTTATTTGTCGATCTTTGTAGATGTAAAATTGAATCCACAGCGGTGTTGTTGAATCTTTGACAGCTTCAGCGAGATCTTCAAGAGTTACATTGGAAGTGCTGCCTCCAATACATATTGGTGTGGATGTCATGGCTGCCCCTGGAAGGAAATATGATAACGTCACAATGCCATATTATCATAATGATTTTACTTACACGTATAAATCGCCATGTTTCATGTTATATTTACTAACAAACAATTACGATTGAATGAATGCTCCAAATATATGTTTGGGATATTCATATAAACATGTCTTCAACTATAAGATCGATTTGTTGAATAAATAAAATAAATAAGTGAATTGTTGTGTATAACATCTGATTTTCGAGTAAGTATGTTATGTGCAACATGCGTGTAATGGTCGCACGCGGGTCATATTCTTGTTTAAAGAATTTTCAAAGAAGACAAAACTTTGAAATTAAGGCATTGTTTGCCAAAATTCGATTCATTCATTATACTGGAATGGTAACATCTTGGTTGATTCAGACTCGTTAGCGGAAATCGTAACATGGCCTTTCATGATTTAGATATAGTGCTTTGGCCCGATCCACAATGTATGATTAAAAGTTGTATTTGATCCATAGGGGCTAGCGCTTGATAATTCAAACTTTAAGCTACAATGTAACTATCTTTTTAAATCTCATTATTTTGACTTCAAATGGCTTGAACAGAGAACATTCCCTAAAATACTAACATTATTTCAGCATTTTTATGAAATTTAAATTTAACAAATTTAACGGAAATCGTATTATGACTTTGAGATGATTTATACATTTTTGTGTAAGGGCATTCAACATTACACACTACCTTTAACTGTTGCTATTTCACCATCTGGATGAACCATTTTATGGAAAGACGATGGTCCAATAGCAATAGGATGAGGCAAATGATGACCTAATATGGTAGTGGACATGTCCCTATTGCTGACATCTCGCATCAGTCTTGGGCGCAATTGGAATCTAAAGATCAAAGAAGCAAAACACTTATTCATGCAACAAAACAAGTAAACTAACAGACTATAACATTAACAACACAAGTCAGATGAAATAGGAATTATGACTATCAATCAACTTGCTTTCATACACTCTTAGATAGCGAAAACCAATCAGAGCAAACATTAGAAAAATTCGAAACATTTATTGATTGTGTATTATATGCACGGGCGCATACTACGCGCAGTGCTTTCAGACGCGTTCATTTTTCTTGTGGGTTGATGCATTTATATTTGCTGTATTTTCCAACATTTTTAGTGTTAATTTTGTTATCAAAAATAGCAAATATCATGGATTTTTCCATAGATTAATAAATGCGTATCTCTTGTTGCTCGATAAATTGTACAAAATAATGCACTTGTACTGAGATGTCTAATGCACTCACCCCTTCGGGACTCGTGCATTAGACGCATCAACATCTCAGTACGCGTGCATTGTACAACTTCAATCCCAACAAGTGATACGCATTTATTAACCTATAAACAAATCATTGTATCTGTATAAGTCTTTTCCACTGATAAAATATGGCACTTTAAAAATGTTGGCTTCTATTAGGGGAAGGTGGGGCATAACGGACCCCCGGGGCAAAACGGAACCACCTGGAAAAATAGGCCTTCGCAATACTGCCGTCTATGCAAATTATATTGAGGAACACAAGTATGGCTACGAGGATTTACAACAAAAATTTTATCTGAAACAATCCACTGACATTCGAGCAAGATCGAGTCAAAAAATTACTACCCGTCTGGTGTAAGATATGTAGATGTTTAATGCGCTGAAATTTTACTTCATTAATATCGGATTCCCAAATAATTGTGTATATTGTAAACACGAAGGTACTAGCCATGAGCTGTATTAAGTGCATGGCCTATATGCTACGATGTATTATGCATGCAACCTATTTCTAAAAAATCGGGTATGGGGCAAAACGGAACCCTAGGTGTGGGGCATAACGGAACAGGGTTCCGTTTTGCCCCGGGCGTTTTGTCCCACAGATGGGTTCCGTTTTGCCCCAATTGGACATAACTTGTCTTCACTCAAGGAAATATAGGCGTTATCTAGGGGCCTACTCGAACATGGTAAACACTTCGCTGAAACATAGACATATAGGGGCCTAACTAGACCTACAGATAGAATTAATGATTAAAAGTTAAAACTTACTCCACAGAGATGGTAGGCCTACTGAATATTTCTTTCTGATCAAATATTGGTCATACATATTATAGGCCTACTAGGCCTATAAGAAGTTAATTACTCACTCCACAGAGATGGTAGGCCCACTTAATATTGTAACTGAATATAGGCCTACATATAACTAGGCCTAGGGCCTACCGATGGAACAACTGATATAAGTTTACACCCAGGGTGCCGTTTTGCCCCATAGGGGGGTTCCGTTTTGCCCCGATAGTGGGGCAAAACGGTTTTTTGTTGTTGAAAATATTTCTTCATTTTTATAAAAAATTGTAAGATTCAAGTTATATTGGTTAATGGTATATTAAAGGTAAATACAAACTTCAACTGAACATATAATTTTTACAGTCATATTACTTATGGTGACGTCACAGAGCATCCTCAAAGTTAAGTGTTCCGTTATGCCCCACCTTCCCCTATGCAAATCACGTGACCTTCCGTTTCCCATCCACCGTGCAGTCACTCAACATCGTTCGGCTGCGGAGCAGACGATCTCAAAGTTTTCCATGTATAGACGAATTATCTATTTTCACGCATTCCTACACCTCAATGGCAGCCATAGCTGGGTCCCCTTAGGTCTATCCCACCTAAAATGTGAAATGGTGTGGGTTTTTTTTGGGGGGGGGGTATTAAACTGCATTCCATCACCCGTGTTACATGTAGACAAAAGAATGATGAAAGTTTACAACATAATACAATTCAACATCGATTTTTAAGCAAATTTAATCCACCCAATTGGGCAGTAACAACACCAGTTTGGTGCAGACGGGATATGGCCGACTGAATTCTGACCATGCACTTGGCTCGATGGATTCGTCTATACTTCGATTTGTGGTCAAGGACCTGTCTATTCGCTACTTGCACGGTTCCGCCATTATGCACTATGTGCGGGAGAGCCTCGAACTGGCAGCATACATGAATGGGAATTGAACTAGTCATAACGTTCTGTGTAAGGTTACATAATTCTTCCTTTCATGTATGCTGCCAGTTCGAGGCTCTCCCGCACATAGTGCATAATGGCGGAACCGTGCAAGTAGCGAATGGCATCTGGTTGAAACAAGTTATCTACACCCCCAGTGCAAGTGTGTGGTCGAGCTATTAGTTACGATCGTCGCTGGTTCGAAACCTTCCCAGGAACGTTTTCTGGCAATCTTTTCTAACCTTCTGCGAATAATGTCGAAAACGTTGTTTGTTTTTTCTGCTTTATTATTATTATTATTATTATTATTATTATTATTATTATTATAAATAGCGAGTTAGGGAGCGATCGTTATTTATGGCAGGGGGGGAATGGGTAAATTTAGGGGGAACACGAAATTTTTTGTGATCTTGAGGGGGGAACCTGAAATTTTAGTTGAACCAGGAGGGGGATTGTTAAATTTTAAATGGAGAAAATTGGGAAAACAAGGGGAACGCGAAAATTTTGAGCGGACGCGAGGGGGAACGCGAAATTTTTGTCGATATTTTGCCAAAACACCCATTCCCCCCTGCCGTAAATAACGATCGGTCCCTTAGGGCATTCAAAAATGCCCTAACTCGCGATTTGTAAGTTGACTAGCAGTTAAGGCATACGCCCTAATTTTCACTTCCGTGTATCTCACGTAATCTCTATTATTTTTCAGTCATGTTACTTCTGCCAACTAATGTCATTATCTTCGAAGATTTTATCTTGTATTTGTAAGGTTTTTTCCAAGAAATTAGGAAGAAAGAATGTTTTATTAGAAAATGCGTATTAAATACTATTTACGTTCAAAGTATAGACGGCGACTTAGGGCATTCATATGAAATTCGATGATATCATTAAAAGTGGCCTTTATTATTGAGAAACTACGATACAATATATTAACTTGAGCGACTGCAAATACTAATTGTGTATAAAAATGTCACAAAAAAATCAAATTTGATTATAAAAAGGTTTTATTTGTCTGTCTTTGGGATGATGTTGTTATCAATAACTCCCGATATTTTGTGTCGCCAAATTGATGATTTCGAAATTCCCCGTACTGCCGTAATATTTTCATGGGGCCTAATTTTTATGTGTTTTTGCATAAACATTTTTTTTTTTCAATCATTTATAAAATTTATTTTTTGTAAACATTTTTTGTAGAATTTTAAACATATGCAATGGCTGTAAAAGCATCTAGAATTCATTTCAAATTAAACAGCGAAATCCTAAATCAATTAAGAACGTATACAATAGTCAACCCGCACCCGCCATGTTATTTGGATAGATCCGTTCGACGTCACGTTCTGGATCAGAAGCACTGATCTCTACATACCGGGTACCTCAGAAGTCGCTGCTCAGTGGCATAAATATCTCCAGGATACATCATGCATGTACATGTGTATGTACGGACATGGCGACTTCAAATCTGTAACCTTGTACTGACAGTCGATGCACAAAACAGATTTGATTTAAGCAAAGTAAGTATACACCTTGTATATTTTAGCTTTAAACAAATAACAGCAACACATGAACTGCACCAGTGTGTACAGTATGGCTTTACTTATAATTGTTTTCATCATTCATGGTTTTAGTTTCACCGGCATGCATGCGTCATAGTCTATCTACCTCGAGACACTGGCACTAGCTTTGAAGTTTAGCGTGTCCGCGTCAGAGCGTTACATGGTGCGTGTACATACTTTTATGCGGGCATCAATGTGCCGCATAAAATTATGTGAACACAACTTAACCACGGCGTCCACGCTAAAGCTGGTTTCATACTACCCTGCCGCTTGCCGCTGAGAGGCGTGGCGCACGCGCATTGCAAACAAACGGACACAATCAAGGCTTGTCAATGGTTGAAACGCCCTGCCGCTTGCCGCAGCGGCAAGCGGCAGAAAACTAGTGCCGTCGTCTCGATGCAGTACGTTGGCAAGCTATTTGTTTGAGGGAGTTGAGATTTAAAAGCATATCTCAAATTATTCCACTTGTTCATGTTATTGGTCATTGGGAATTAAGGCCGTCAGCCTTTCGCCATCTTGTGGGTACAAATGATACGCGTGTTCATGCGTCGGACACTACGCGCAGGGCGCAGCTTGCCATGAAACTGTTATCATGCATCATCATGCATGGAGATCGAGACCCCCCCCCTGGGCCTCATAATTATTGTACACCCGGGATTGCACAGCCCCTATGTACCAAAAATTTCTTGCAGATTAATTTGTTTAGCCAAAATATCACCAAATTTGAATTTTCTTCGAACTGGTATGTACCAGAAGGAAATTACAACAGTGGCCTATGGAGCAGTGCATTAGCAACACTAAATCAGTGCATTTAGCAACACTAAATCGCAAACGCAAAATTGGAATCAACTGAAATTTTGGGAATAAGCTTTTTCAGAGATATCTATTGAAAAATGTCATAAAAAGAGGATGCTAGGATCACAAAATCCTCCTTTAATGTAAGTTGACACGCACAGTGACAATTAAAAAAGACAAATATTTTTTTTGCTAATTATAAGCTCTCAAATTTTGGAAGATTAAAAAAATTAATTAATTAAAAATGCACTCGTAAAGTTAGATACGGTATTCATAAAAAAAAAATATATATATTTATGTAATGGGTTTGAGCACTCTAAATTCCAAAGTTAGTCACTTGTATAAAAGTAGGCTAAACTTGTTATAGCAATATTGTAAAAATATGATGAGTTAGCCCCCCCCTTTTATTTGTCAAAATTCCGATTTTTACACGATTTACATAATAGCAAGTTGGTGGTCCGCGCCCTTAGACATTTGGCTACGGGCTGCGGATAGCAAGGACAATTTTCAGAAAAAAAAAACACCATGTTGTCATCGAAATTTCACCAGTTTTCTATAACATGGCTAGAAAGAAATTGCCCCATTTTGCACTACAGAAGAAGAAGAGCTGAACCACTGCCCTTGTGAAGTAATTTTGTGAGCTAAGATTTGATTAATACCCAGTTATGTGAGTAAAGAACAAGAAAGACACGAGAATTCATCTGGTTTAGCTCTGACAATTCAACTTGTAGGCTGAAAATAAAAAATCTGGTACATGTATCTAATGAATTAGTCCGAGGTGCTCTGACGATAACACTCCGATCGCCAGGCAATCTAGGCCAGTGGGACAACGAAAACGCTACGTGAACGAGCTACTAATGAATAGTTTACATCCAAAAGCAACCAAACTTGAGCCAAATCTCGATATGAGAGCTTGCATGTAATGGTGGTATTCAAGGTCAAAGGTCATTTGAGGTCAACTTGTAAATAGGCTGAAAAGGATGATTATTAGTTGTGTTTACATTGTCCGACGTACGCCCGGCGGACCTTGGCCGGGAGTAGCGGTAGGCTTTGCCAGGAGTAGTGGCAGTGTGAACGATGGTCAGCGTAAGTTCCGCCAGGCGCGTACATCGACGATTTAGCTGGGTGTACCCTCCGCCAGGTGTAAGTTGCAATGTAAACACTGCTACTCCTGACACCCGGTGTAAGTTTCACCTTTTGTTGGTATTACATATTGCGTGGTTGAAAAAGGTCACAGAAACACTGGAAGTGGTAGTCGATGTTTACACCGACCAGAAGTGAATGCTTGGTGGATCGGCGTAGTGCTAGGAGTAGGCTAGGTGTGGACACGCTGTAGGAGTAGCGAAAATATTTGTGGCATTTTTATCAATGTTAGCGTAACTTTACGCCGGGAACACGTTGAATTAGTGGACATGCTTGTAAGTCCTTGTCAACTTCATGTATAGGGATCAGCAGGAGTAACATATTTCCTTTTTCGTAGCAGAATTGGGACTAGGCTCATATGCATAGGCTCTTAAAACCTGTGACTAAAACTGTTGAACATTGCTTTAATTGCCAAGTAATAGGAATAGATCTTTTATTTTATTACACAGGAGTGTAAAATTTAATTCTTCATTATTCTTTGTTAATTTGTATTTTTTGATTTTACAGCTAGAAGAACCTTAATGTAGAAGGAAAGTATATATAGAGAGCTTTTTTCCGAAATGGCAGTATATCACAAGTAACAAGTTACAGACTTGAGGTTTCCAGAGGTAAGAAATTGAAAAGCAAGCCAGTATTGCAGTGGGGCAATCTCTCCCCGGGCAATCTCTGTGCTCCCTGATACTAATATAGATTCCATATCATGTTGGAGCGATGGGAAAAGGTAAAGGTCATTGGACCTCGACCATTGTCCCAAATAGGGGACGATTGGTCATTAAGACTATTGGTCATTAAGATTTATATTATCAATTTCTGATTCGCGTCTCAAAGAAACTTGCCATGAAAGAAAAAGGAGTTATGTTGTTAGTACAATCAACTATAATTTTGTTGACATAATTATAGACCTAAATCATGTACTTCACCATGTTAAAAACTTCACCATGTTATTTGAATTTTATATTGATTTGGGCAATGATACCAAGGCAGACAGAAAGTCAGATGGAGGGATGAGATAGCAAGTTTCATAGGGATCAGGGCTGATATTCATAAAACCACGCTAGGCCTAGTTGACAGCTAAAATTGACTTTAGCAAGCTGCTAAGCCTAGCTGATTGCTAATTCTTATTCATAAAACCCAGTTAGAGTTAGCAACATTCTAAAATTTTGCCAAAACTTAGAGTTGATCTGGGGCAGCGCTAAGTCACTAGTTGACAACTAGTCTTAATGATTTTGAACTAAGTTTGACATGATTTATTGTTTTAATTTCATATTAACTGTTGTCAATTATGAAAAATAATGTTCTCAGAATATTCTGTTTCTGAGGTCTTCAGTGTGTTTTACACATAAGAAACTGTCTTAAAACACACAACAAATTTAGGGTGAATTGAACTAAGCCAGTATTGTTTAACCAAATTTGCACAAGAAAAATGATTATGATATAGTTAAGTGGATGCATGTTGTTTTCTATTTGATGAAGCAATATAGTATGTATAGTATGTTTTTACAACAAACCAAGGACTTAACATGTATATGAACTTTACTTGTTCAGAGTATCTTTTTAATTTAATTTGCCGTAACAACCTTGTAGGCCTATATAGCTTACAAAATACACATGTAATTTTATTAACTGAAATCTCAATGAAGACCATCAGCAATGAGTCATTACATTTTGATCATTTTGACTGTGGTTCAGAGCTCAAGTATAATAGACATGTATTATATAAGCCTATTGTATTAGATGTTACACAACTGTTGAAGGCCATATCACCCAAAACACCCAAATAAGTTATCAGCTAAATATTTCTAGTTGATAGCTAGTTAGCAAAGTGTTTAGCAAGGTTTTATGAATAAGAAATTAGTTGATTGCTACGTAGCTATCAACTAGTGGATTTAGCATCTTGCTAAGCACTAGTTGGTTGCTAATTTAGCAAGGCTTTATGAATATCGGCCCTGGTGGATGGCAAAAGCAAATGACAGGAAACTTTGGCGCCAACTTGGGGAGGCTTTCGCCCTGCAGTGGGCTGAATACAGCTGATGATGATGATGAAATCAAAATTGTGCTTAGCTTATTATTTTACTATAGGACTATTTTTACTTCACTACTCTATGTGCGTGTTTATAGTGAGCCAGATTATCCGGTATTTAGCGATATTAACATAAATCAATTGTTAGGCCCAAAAAAAATAACTGTTTGTTTGTCCTCCACAGCTTTGAAAGAGGATGTGCGGGCGGGCGGATTTTTTTTGATTAATTTTTTTTTTTAAATAAATGCCACATTCATAATGGTGACTTAAAAAAAAAACATTTTGTGTATTTAATATGCAGTTATAATTTGTGTTCATGACATAGTCTTTTAATTATTTCATATCCAATGTATTTTGAAGTCACTAAAAATAATAGACTATGACATGAACACAAGCTATAACTTTGCATATATTGAAGACACAAAATGTTTTTGGGGGGCTTTTTTTTACTTTCAACCATGAAATATCTTAGTATTTAGCTCTAGCTAGGTCCAGAGATACTCCAAATCTGAAGTTGAATTTTACTTATTTTTATTTTAAAAAAATTTATAAAAAAAAATTGGTCAGGCCTTGATCTGAGGAGCGGGCAGTGGAGGACAAACAAACAACCTTTTTTTTTGGCCTTATTTCAGTATAAGAAGTCCACTACAATTTTAACATTATTTAGCCCCTCCATTCCACCGGCACCACCTGCACAAAAGTGATGTTCGCTCCAACTAGATATTGAACATATTATAGACCGTATTTACACTATTTTTGTTTCCCCCTATCATTGCACCATCCTTTGTTTCTACCGAAACATTTGAACCAGAAGCCCAAATATAGTTAGTCATTTTAGTGTGATTTTTAAGCTTTCCTATTTTTCTTGAATTACTGTTGTGAAAAAGACCTAATAAATGCCTTTTGTTTGAAAATGTAACAACACCACGAGTAACTACTGTACTGGCTACAGCTTACAGACCCAGTACAGACCAAACACACTAGAAACCCACAAAGACAAGAAAGTGCTCATATCTGGCGAGGCTAGGCGAGAAAAGGTAAAAGACAAGGTAGCATAAAAATACAAGAATTTGTCTTTAAAAAAGACAAGTTCACGGATCAAGTGTATAGTACATGTACTTTGATCTAACATTTAATATTCATATCTAACCTACTCTGCACTTATTCGACAATAAAATGGTGATATGAGGCTTAATAATGATACCTGCGTCTTGACTCTGGAAAACAATATTTTTTAAAAAGCTCATTTTGCATTTAGTTTTTTAAGCCACCTCGGGAGCCACCTACAGGATCTCATTTTGCAAAGTAGCAAAACTTTCTTTATATATGGCCCAATCCGTGCCTGGAAAAGGCTATCCCCTCTTACAACCTTCCCTTACATTCCTTTTTTTTTATTAACTCATTGCTAGCTTTTGTTAGGGTCAGGGTGTCAGGGATATTTGTCTTTGTCAATATTATACAGGTTTATACACATGGGTTATTACAAGCGTTAATAAACATTCAATTATAACTATAGATGATGGACTTAGTTTTGTGCAATGTAGTTATATTGAACTTTATCTGAAGTAAATAACATGCTACACAGTTTTCTATACAGAATGATGAGGCCTTTTGTGATGAGGCCTGACCTCGACCTGCTAGTTTTGATTAACCAAATCAGTTATGTGTATTGTCAGCATGTGATGGCTATAAGCCAATTACAAACATGTTTCTAAAAAAGGCTAAAAAATTCCTACGCTGGATAGACTCTTGGCTAGGTTAAGTGCTAATAGTAAGTTGTCATGTTGGGCAAGATTAGATAAAGGCATACAAACTAGGGTGTGAGATATTGGAAATATTTCCTAGCCTCTTAAGCACATGGTTGGTGGGCTATATAGATATTCAAGACACAGGGTATGTAAGGGACAAACTGTGCATAATATGAGATGTGGGTGCAAGTGGCATAATTTCACTACCTTGAAAAAAGGCGAGGAATGGCTCAGATTAAGTCTTGCTCAGATCCTGGACAAGTTTGGCAAGGAAAGGCAATTACATCCAGCACATCCATACCCTTGTCTGGAATATATAAGATTCCACACCACCAAATCACACCATGAAGGTAAATGGCTGGTAAAAAAAAATCAGTGTTTTTATTGTAAGAACCACACCGGGATTGATTTCAAAAGAATTAAGGCTCACGTGCCTATCTTTGTGATAGCTGTACTTTGTGGATGGTTTTCTCAATATCTAAGCATAAAAAGATTACATTTCCCTTACCAAACATGAATGCCTATTTGGCATTCTGTAGCTATTCGCCAAGCCCTCGAGTGCTAAGGATAGCGGTACTAGGTGGTCACTAGCACTCAGCAGCTAATGAATGCCTATAGAGCTGGTTCACAGGCATTCTGAATGCCTCACAAGAATGCTACCGAATGCCTATTTACTCATTAAGCCCTCATTAAAGCTCAATCTATTAACTTAGGCATTCGTAACTTAGGCATTCCTAGTGGTTCTAGGATTAGGCGGTTTGCTATAGGCACTCAGTGGCATTCGGATAAGTCATAGGCATTTCACTGAAAAAATTTCTAAGTATTAGGCATTCGGTTAACAAATTTGTAAAGTAATAGGCATTCCACTGAAAAATGTCTAAGTAATAGGCATTCGGTTAAAAAATTTCTAAGTAATAGGCATTCCATTCAATTAGGCATTCTGCTAATAGCCTTGACTAGCATTCCTTAGTGGTTGACCCAAGGGTCAAACAGGTGCATGATGGGAATATATTTCTAACTGCCATTTTGAACTGGTGTGAATGCAGAGATGATGGACTCTTTATCCTTTCATGTTTCCAGCTTTATTATAGGCCGTATTTGTCTACTTTTTACATTTGGGATGTTACATGACAATGCATATTATGTGGACAACATCATACATGTATGTGATCCATGTAGTTATCTTTGTGTGCAATAATATGCCACAATGATGGATGGTGTATAGGTAAGCTTAAATATGACTAGATGTAATGTAGGCAGTTTCTTGAAATATGAAATGGTCTGGTGCTAGGAAGGAGGAGCTAGTTAGTATATTGGGGCATTATTATTGATAATAATAATAGTGTACATTTATACCACACACACAAATACACTAAAAAGCACTCATACAATGTATGGTGCAAGAAGAGCTCAAGCAGAGCAATGAAACCTCAATGAAACCAAACAACAACAACAAATTATATCATTATGTAGCTATAATTATTTTGTGTACATATTTATAAAACACACTGATCCCACTGGGCGCACCTAACGTTGAAATCACATTGAAATATCGATGTCGACTGGTTGAAATCAGGTTGTATTTGCAAATGAACTTCAACCTGATTTCAACCTCCTTAATTTTTGCATTGAAAGTTGGTTGAAGTCAGGTTGAAATTTCAATGTTGTATCAATTAACGTTGAAATTTCAACATGATATCAACTAACCGTTAGGTTGAAATCAGGTTAGGTTGAAACTTCGATGTTGTTTTAACGTTAAAACATCAAAATCCTAACATGTGCCCACTGGGATATGTTACTCAATTTATCATTATGAATTTGATGCAATTTAGTGGCTCTTGCTGATGCACATGGCTATATACTTGCTGATATATTCAAGTTCAATTTGTGCATATTCTTAATCCTTACTCTCCTAGAATTCCTATAGCAACCCCTATAAGATAGGGGTTTAAGTTCTATTTTTTGAAGGAAAAAAAATGTGGGAAATCATATGGAAAAGTATTATCATGAGCCTCATTTGATCTGAAAAAGCATTAGGGAAATTGTCTTTTTTCACTTTTGATTTAATTTATTATGAAGGGAATAGTTTGGACCTCCACAGTTGTTGATAAGAATTGGACAATTATATCGTTCAACCAGAAGAACTTTGAGTCACATCTTAGCTATATAATTATATAATGGTTCGATTGCCTCACCTGTAGGGTTGGAATACCTACATGTATATGCGGTTGGAATACCTATAGGTAGTTGGAATGCTTATAGGCGGTTGGAATGCTTCCTAGGCGATTGGAAATTTCTTTGGCGGTTGGAGTGCTTCATAGGCGGTTGGAATGCCACTAAGTGGTTCGAGGGCCTAGCTCATTTACATATTTCGCCTCTGAGGAGGGCTTATGAACCACTTAAGAATCGCTATTTAACCACTTATAGCGGTTGAGGGCTAATTAAGTGGTTCGAAAGTGCTAACCTGTAGGCGGTTGGAATGCTTCTGAGGCGGTTGGTATGCTTCCTAGTGGTTGGAATGCTTCCTAGGCGGTTGGAATGCTTACCAAGCGGTTCGAATGCTTCCTAGGTGGTTTAAATGCTAGGCGGTTTGAATGCCTCCTTGGTGGTTCGAATACCTCCTTAGTGGTTCGAGTGCTTAGCTCATTTACATATTTCGCCTCTGAGGAGGGCTTATGAACCACTTATGAACCACTTATGAACCGCTATAAGCGGTTGAGGGCTAGCAAACAGGCGGTTGAGTGCTAACAACCGCCTATTAACTCAATGTTACAGTATTGGAGGCATTCACCATTTAGGCATTCATTACTGGTTCTTTACCATTCAATGGAATGCCTAGTGAGTGCTAGGGAATGCTAGTTTTTTAGGTAAGGGTTGTTACAATTATGAAATTTGAGGCACGTTTTTTGTTCTTCTTCACCAGATGACATCACTACATATAATCAGTGTGCTGTAAGATTGACAGGATGTACATAGTTTTCAACATGTCACTGTGAAAAATCAAGCTTGCAGCTGCTGCTTACCTACCCAATATTTGTTGGTTATATGGAAGAACATATCATAAACATTAGGTAACATGGTGTTTTGAATGAACCAGGGAGGTTTAACAATGAGAAAACGATCAATTCCTCCATATCTTTTAATACATACATGAATAGGAACTCTATTTGGCCATGTGTACTTGACATGTATGACAGACACTCTAAAAACACTGTCTGGCAAAAACTATATTTAGATCACTGAGCAAGATAAAATACAAATTGTCATGATTGTGGAATAGTGGAACACCTGATTTTTTGGCATATTTGTCATGTTTACACATGTCCCAACTTGCACCTAAATGGAATCAGCCAAATTTGTTGTGTTTGTAATTGTAGGTCATCAGAGTAAAGTTCGACATAATGTCATAATTCAAGAATTATGACATTATGTCCTCCTATATAACTGCATGTTAAACGCCATAATAACCAGCAGGGTTTATTTCACTTTACCTTGTTATTTCAGCTCAAATGGACAGAAACTTTCCCGATAATTATGAGTAGCATTATTTTAGCATTTTAACGTGCATAATAACAAATTTAAAATTTGAAGGAAATCATACATTAAGGCTTTAAGCTTACCTGAAAAAGTCTTCTTACCATGCTAAAGTACATGTAATTATTAATCAGCTAGTCAAGACCATTCCTCTTGTACAAGATATTAATTAAGGCCTATAAGCCTAAACTGAAAAATTGGGGTTTTGTGGAGTAGGCTAGGTGCTAGTTACTGACTCTGAGACATGACTGAGTTTGGTTTAATGCAGTTGCAGTAATCTGTCTGCTTTCAATTTTATTTTTGTTCAGATATGACCATGTATGTGACCATCTGCTATCAAGAAACCTGCCGCAAAACAAGAAAAGCCATTAAAAGGGGATGCTGTGTTTCATGGGTAAGTCCAACTCACTGAACTATTGCTTTGCCTACTTAACAATAGGTATGGTTATATTAATGTTTGTTTCAACTTGTTCTGTGACTCAATTAAAAATATCTGAAAGGTTGAGAAACAAAAAATTAGGCCCTGCCTGATTATCATAATTATCTTAATGTTGCTATCTTCAGTAGATAGCACATGGTTAGCAATACACATGCTGCATTAATTCTAGTCAGCAACTCGGCATCAATACTTAAACTTGAATAATTTCACTTTTAATGGTCGAGATATGTTGAGAAAGGCTACAGAAAGGCTATGACCCTTTATCATTCAGTAGACATGAATAACAACATTTCATTGGTTAATAGCCAAATAATATAATTTCAGTATTGTTCAGCGCTCATAAATTACCGCACAATATATAGCCGTATTATTCAGCTCTTAATCAGTACCAGTAATTAACGGGCATGCATACTCGCGTTGTATTGTGCTGATCGCGTATGTGGTAGAGACGGCAATTACGCGCTACCTCACGTGGTGTGCTAAGTGGGCTTCACACGTTGGCACTAGTGCGCTGTATTACATGGCCTGGCGGTAGTTGCATGACAGAAAACTGTAAAGCATGCATTGAAGAGTTTGGAGTAGGCCTATAACTTGATCACCTTATGATTGTGGTATTATTTAATTATTATTTTTATTTATTAATTAAATAATTAATTAATTAATTAATTAATTAATATTAATTAATAATAATTTATTTATTTATTTATTTATTTATTTATTTATTTATTTATTTATTTATTTATTTATTTATTTATTTATTTATTTATTTATTTATTTATTTATTTAATTAATGTATTTATTTATTTATTTGTGTTTATTTGTGTTAAATGTATACTGAATGATAAATTTGTTACCCCCTGTCTGTTCAAATGCAATACGAAAAATATCACTGGTTTTGTGGTCGTATCACACGAGGCCGCATTCGTATTGCATGAACAAACAGGGGATAACTAATATTATCATTCAGTAGACATGAATAACTACATTTCATTGGTTAATAGCCAAATAATATAATTTCGTATTGTTCAGCGCTCATAAATTACCGCACAATATATAGCCGTATTATTCAGCTCTTAATCAGTACCGGCAATTAACAGGCCTGTATACTCGCGTTGTATTGTACACTGTGCTGATCGCAGATGCGGTAGAGACGGCAATTACGCGACACGTCAGCGTAAGGCCACGCTGCTGGCAATGGCGCTGTATTACATGGCTTGGCGGCAGTTGCATAACATAAATAAAGCATACATGGAAGAGTGTGGAGTAGGCCAATAACTTGATAATTTTATGATTGTATTGTGGTATTATTTATTTATTTATTTATTTATTTATTTATTTATTTATTTATTTATTTATTTATTTATTTATTTATTTATTTATTTATTTATTTATTTATTTATTTATTTATTTATGTTAAATTCATGTCTACTGAATGATAATTTAGTTACCCCCTGTCTGTTATATGTATATTAAAATATCACTGGTTTTGAGGTCGATCACACCTCAAAACCAGTGATATTTTTCGTATTGCATTTGAACAGACAGGGGGTAACTAATAGTATTTGACATGTATGACAGACACTCTAGAAACACTGTGTGGGGATGCACTATATTTACATGTACATGTAGATCACTGAGCAAGATAAAATACAAATTGTGGAATAGTATACAACCAGATTTGTCTGTTTTGGTGTAAGTTTTTTGCTAATTTGCATTACATGGGGGTGCAGGGGGCTAGATATGAGGATTTGGAAATATGCTCAAAAATGGCTTCAGATTGAATTTTGAAAGTTAAAGATTTCCTTCAAATTTAAAATTTGAAGGAAATCGTATATACGGCTTTAAGCTTACCTGCAAAAGTATTCTTACCATGCTCAAGTACATGTAATTATTTATCAGCTAGTTCTAGACCATTCTTCTTGCACAAGATATTAATTAAGGCCTATAAGCCTAACCTGAAAAATTGGGGTTTTGTCAAGTAGCCTGGCCAGGTGCTAGTTACTGACTCTGAGACATGACCGAAGTTTGGTTTAATTAATGCAGCTGCAGTAATCTGTCTGATTTCAATTTTGTTTTTGTTCAGATATGACCATGTATGTGACCATCTGGCATCATGATGAAGTTACAGAAAAAATCCCTTTGACTATTTAAGAAAACCGCCAAAACAAGAAAAGCCTTTAAAAAGGGATGCTGTGTTTCATGGGTAAGTCCAACTCACTGAACTATCACTTTGCCTACTTGACAATAGGTATGGCTATATTAATCTTTTGTTTCAACTTTAACATGTGTTCTGTGACTCAATTAAAAACATCTGAAAGGCTGAGAAGCAACAAATTAGGCCCTGCCTGATTATCATGTTACTATCTTCAGTAGATAGCACATGGTTAGCAATACACATGCTGCATTAATTTGAGTCGGCATCAATACTTAAAGCCATATTATAACATTCACTGAATTTTTAAAATTCCTTTTTTTACACGATTAAATTGTACTTTATTAAACTAATATACACTGTAAAAATCAAGACTCTAGGTGCTGGAGTTTTGTCAAAATCCGAGATTTTGAATAAAACGCCGGAAGCGGCGCTTTATTATTACGATGGAATTATTAGATGAACGATACACAATGTTCATAACACACAGTACGTACACGGCGTATGGACGGTGATATACATTAACAAAGGGTCGTACTCACAACACAACCGAAGGAGTGGTACGATAGGCTACATGTGCGCTGGTAGTAAATTCCAATTTTCTTTGCTTTACCGTAGTTGTTCGGCTCAAAAATAAAAGGGGATATATCTGACGGTAAAAGCTAACATTTTATGGCAAAGAAATGCTAATCTATTTTGTTTGAAAATGTTATAATATGGCTTTAAACTTGAATAATTTCACTTTTAATGGTCAAGATATGTTGAGAAAGGTTGCAGATCATGTAAAATGGGGTTTTAAGAAAAAATTTTAACCCTGCAGATTCCACACCACCAAATCACACCACCAAGGTAAATGGCTGGTAAAAAAAATCAGTGTTTTTATTGTAAGAACCATTGAGCTGCTTACCTACCCAATTTTTGTTGGTTATATTGTAGAAGATATCATAAACATTAGGTAAAATGGTGTTTTGAATGAACCAGGGAGGGTTAACAATGAGAAAACGATCAATTCCTCCATACCTTTTAACACATAAATGAATAGGAAATCTATTTGGTGGTGTGCACCCATAAGTAGCACCCAATTAACACCTTTGTTTTCATGTTGACTCAATTGGTCATCAGTCAAGATTAATAGGTAAATTTTCACAGGAAAATTGGACACGTGACCAATGCGTATCAATGTAAGTGTAACCTTGAGCCTGATCTCTGACCCCTGGCGGTGACCTCGCTATTCAAGTCTTAGTTATTTTGAATTGAAAAATTAGTTTTGGCCGCAGTTTCGATAGAAATTTGAGCATTGCAAAATTATTGATTTCTTCACAATATCATCAAAACGTAATTTCAAAAATATTTACCTACGGAAAAAAATATTTATCTACGGAAACTCTTGTTATAATATTATAAACTTCCGACAAGTAACTTATTTTGCATCCAAGGAGAAGTTCTTCCTATTCAAATACATGGGAAGCCCTCCCGCTGTGCTCTGGGTCACATTCCATAATGCTAATATTTCTGCGTCCATGGGTATCACGTGTCCAGAAAATTTTCCCGTGAATATTTTCCTATTAATCTTGACTGGTCATTAACAATTTTAATTTTTATTACAGTAATTCCTGCCAGACAGCCCAGGAAGGTTATGACCAATTGAGTCAACATGATAACAATGTGTTAATTGGGTGTTTTACTTGTATTCCAGACAAAATGTGCTGGAATTTAGTACCTCACCATTTCTTGCCAAACTTGCCCAGGATGCCATTCCTCACCTTTTTTTAAAATATAAAGAATATGTGACCCGTCACATCAATAGTTACTGATTGCTACATGTACCTGTCCCTATTTAGTATGGGGCTTGTTTGAAACAAGTTTGTTGATGTTCAAATGCCAAATTGACTGCTCAGTGCCAGAAGTGGGTAAGTGCAATAGCTGCCATGTGAAGTATGAGTACAATGTACTGTGTGTAAACTGCCAAAATGTTCACAGGGCAGCTATTGCGCTTACCTACTTCTGGCACTGAGCAGTCAAAATACTGATGCCCTTGCACATTATTTTTTTTCCATCACAATGCACTCCACCTTCGGGGTTGTATCGTATAGGGAAAAAAAGCATTTACATTGATATTTGTCATTTGAACTACAATAAAAATCATATCTAGTCGTTAATCTCAAATCAAGAACTTAATTTTGTTAATTAAATGCAAGTTTAAACAAACAACATTACTTAAACTCTTAATGAGAGTAACAAGAGTAAAAAACCTATATTATGTATTGTGTTATGTGATAGACTTGAACTGAAAGCCTGATGATTCCAAGAAAGATGGGCTAACCACTGAGCTGTTATTTTATTAATTTTAATTTCCATAAATCTTCATTTTATCACAGGTGATCATATTCGCCATACCAAAATCACAATGCGTCGAACACAAGAGGTGCAGCTGTTTGTCTCAAAAGAGGAGAATTCCATAGAGGTGATGGGCGCTTGATGACATCCACTTGCTAGCCAACCTTATACCGAAGAAAGGAAGCTGCCTTAAGAATATTCATATAGGGCTGCTTGGTAGTTTGGTTTTAATAGTCTCATGGAATTGAGACTAAAATAGTCTATAGAGAACCCCAGGGGGGCCACTGGTCATTGACCAGGGGGTATCATGCGTGGCCAAAGATTCAAGTAAAAAGGGTCTTTTTTCATGATCAGGCACTGTACTTAAGTATCGTGAATAGGGTATCTAAAACATGGAAATTTGAGAAAAAGGGTATACCTTGTACAATAAATCAGTGTTTAGGGTACTTTGAGACAAATGTAGTATTGTAATAAAGGTTAAAAGTTATGAATTTTTGAATTTGTATTTTCCCAGTTATCATAAAGGGTTTTAGAGTCAAAATATGACTGATTTACTTGCTTCTAATGGGGGCAAAAATAATGTCAATACTTATTTAGGGTATGAAATTGCACTTGTCATACTTGTTTAGGGTGCATTTTCAGACCTCGTAAATACTTGTTTAGGGTGCTATTTGAAACTTTGTGGCCACGCATGATACCCCCTTGTCAATGACCAGTGCCCCCGGTAGAGAACAGAACTATAATCGGCAAGCTTCTGTAAACTCATAACTTTTATCCCACTAAAAGTAGCACTTAGATAGTCTGCATGCTGTCTACTGAAGCTAATGCTAAGTATGTTTCATATGCTATCAGGATAGTCTGTATGCTATCTACTGAAGCTATGCCAAGTAGTTCATTCCACACATGCTGTCAACTGAAGATCATAGCAATATTGTAATTTGTTATTAATATGTGATGTGATCAAGCAAAATCAGATGGAACTTGGAAATATTAAATTTTCTGTTTCTTATAGGATAGTAAAAACATTTACAAATCTGGATTTTGCAGAAAACAGCATTGAAAGTGAACAACCAATTCCAAAGATATGAGCAACTAAAGAGTTTCCAAAGCAACCAGAAACAAAAGGAAATATTTACTTTGTGTGGCTATATCTCAAAATCGATATTTCGAAGTTCGACTGATTTTGCTTGATCGCATCACATATGTTATTATTTTAACAGATTCTATCTACTTGATTGTTTTGTATTACACAGGTGCTACTGAATATAGTCCATTTTGTTTAGAGGTTAATGACTGTGCATCATTTGTCTTGAGGGTATTGTAAAATAATTTTATTTAAAACATTGTGCTTTGGAATCAAGGAATATCAGGAGCAGTGCAAAGCACAATGTTTAGATATTTTACAATACCCTCAAAATACCTGATGCAAAGTCATTAACCACATTCTTAAACCATTGCTGTGACGTCAGTCTATTCAATAAACTGTAGATTATTTTCTACGAATCAACACTTTTCTGCACAAATCTACAGTTAAGTGTGGATTCGTACAGAGAAATGTGGATTCGTACTAAACATGTAATCTACAGTTTATTAAATAGAATTACGGCTGTTTCTAAATTAAGTGATAGGAAAAGGAACATTATCATGAACAAATAAAATAAAATGAACGACATTCAAAAATTATGAAACCATTTTACACTAAAAATACAATGAATACCGTAGTATTTTATTTGTACATGCGCTGATCTTACGGCCTACAAACACAAACATGACAAAATTGTATTGTAAAATAACAACGCAAATTTGGCATTTTTAGTGTAACTTGGCCATTACACTTTCATTTGTGTCATAAATCTATTATTCCACCAATATTTGCATAGGCCTATGCAGGGACTGGCATTTGAAATTTTCAGGAGAGCATTAAATAGCTTTTCTGGGCCATCAAGGAGAGCTGTTCGGATCATTTATAATAGAATGTAGGGACAGAATGGTTCACTAAGGAGAGCTTAAACACTCTCCAATATCAGATTTAAGGAGAGCATTAGGAGAGTAATTGGCAGTCGCTGCCTATATGTTCTGTTTTTTCTACTTATTTTAATTAAAAATTGATCTTTTGTCGGTTTTTTTCTTTTATGTTCTTTTTTCTTTTTCTTCCTTTTCATTTCAGTCGCTTACATGTTTTTTATTTAGGAAACTTTGCTACATAATACACATTCTGTATCAATGCATTTAGGCCTATTTATTTGTTTGCATTTAGGCCTATTTATTTGTTTATTTATTTGTTTGTTTTGCACATGTTTAGTAATGATAAAAGCCACCGTGAGATCTATTTTCTGTTTAATTTTTATTTGTCTTTCGTGGGTACAAACTGCATTTTGTTTCAGCTGGTGGTATTTTTACACGCTTGAATATTTACTTATATCGATCAGTAGGCCTATCCGATAATTAAATATTATAATGTTAGCATGGTTATAGGGACACTCCATTTGAATTCCAGGGGCTGGAAGTTGAGGTCGAGGCTTTTTTCCCTGTCGGAAGGCGGCTAAGTTTTGTTGTGGTTTCTTTTTTGTTTGTTTGTTTTTTGCTGCTGAAATTCAGGGACAGTAGGTATTATTCATTCATTCATTCATTCATTCATTTATTATTTTCACTCATCAAATTACAAAAAGCTAGAATACATACAAAATAATAATATAAGTGAGAGTGAAGGAATCACAGGAAAGGCCAAGGAGAGGCCTGAAAATCTGTGATCCCTTGATTGGTTAATTCATCATTTGACATGACAGCAGACTTAATAGTAAAAGGTAAAGGTAAAGGAGTTAGGAGACAATCCTGTATAAACAGTGATCGGAGTGCCCATCTCTCTTTCATTGGCGATTGGGCCAGACTCCTCCATGTAATGTTGCTATAGGGGATCGCTACACCTCCTCTACAGCGAAGTCTGTTACCTTCCCAGCATTTAAGAATGCCGGTACCCATTTAAACACCTGGGTGGAGAGGAGTAATCGAGATAAAGTGCCTTACTCAAGGGCACAACACGATGGCGTCGCCGGGCTCGAACCCGCAACCTTCCGATTATGAGTCAGTGCCCGCTCAGCTAGGCCACCGTGTTCTCAAGTTATTATTATTAATAGGACCAACCAAATAAAAGGAATTCTTCCTCTATTTACACATTTAAAATGGACATATGCCTACCTTTGTTCTGCTAAATGTAGAATATTGTTTTAGGTCCTTTTTCCCTTTTCAAAAGACATCTTCAAAACAAATCCCATGAATCAACAATATATCCTTTGAATGATTCCATTGAAAAATTGTAATTATCCAAATTACTATGAATACGGGATGCATTTCAACGAAGATAATAAATAATTTCCATAATTGCATGGTTGTTCCTAAACCGAACACTCGATTTACGGAAGAAGAGTTTCATTGCTTTGTATCCTTTCTTCTGAGTATTTTCGATAATTTCCATATGGCAAATGACTGCAAATCATCATGAAGATAGGACATCCTTCATCTTCAATAAAATCGTGTATAGTAATATACAGAACACAGCACAGGTCTAGCTATCTTCAGGTGTAACACTGCAATGATTTTGTTATTGGCCATTTGATATGAACCCATGACTATTATGACCATTTTCCTTGTTATGCAAAATAGAGACCTATAAACGCATCTACTTCAGTACTATACATCAGAAGTGCATGGTATAAAAAACTATTGATTGTCTAATTATGTACGAATCTATAGATATAGAAATTACAGGTGTGAGATACTTTGTAAATGTAATATATCAATAATACGAATCAACAGATAAAGAAATTACAATGGAAAAAAATGTAATGTTTGCCTTTTCCATTTATTATTACTAGTAACTTACTTAATCCACAGTTTTAGAAAATATTAAGTTGTTAGTATAAAGCAATGGTTTAAGTCAGAGAATACATTCAAAACTGTTGATTCTTGAAAATAATATTATTATTCAAGAATCAACAGTTCTTCGTATTCTCCTTAACATAACAGCCACTTTTCACTTTGCATCATATTTTCTTCTTTTAAATTTGAAAACAAAATAAAGTTTTAACTTTATCACAAAGTTGTCACAAAGTAGCTTCTCATCAAAAATATGTAGCATCAAAACCATAGCACCTATAAAAAACAACCTTATTGGTGCAAAGTGGGGGCAATGGCTCATCTAAAATTGTAAACTTTGATTAGGTTGCACCAAGTTGATGTATCGTTATGATACACAAAATTTTCATTAGAGGTGAGGACTGTACAAGAATACTGCTTGGACTGCTTAAGACTTGCCCCTACTACTGTATGTAGATACCATTTTTCCTTCCAGAAAATGTATAATTTTTGATATTATTAGTTCATGACACATGGCCTTATAGTAAACATTTCACTTGAATGAACATATCCCCGATCTTATTTCAAAATACAATGCAAACGCACAACCTTGCATACTTAATGAAAAACACTAGCTAATCACAAGTGAGTTGGATTCTCTTCCTTGTTAGACACATGCAATAATTAATCACACAGTATGCGTGGACAATCATCGCACTGTTGGCAGCTTTGTTCATTCAAATGAAATGTTTACTCTAAGATAAGATGTTTTGTATTTAAGGTTGGTCTGAACCCTGGAATTATGGAAACTTTCGGGCCTCATAACTTCTAAATTGTTAGTCTAAAGTATATAAAAGTATACATATTTAGAATGGCAAAGACTTGATAATTTCATCTGTGAGGTCAAATTGGGCCAAAATGCCATTTTTGGCCCAAAATCCCAAAAATAACGGTTTTTGGCCCACTTCTTTTTCGTGCATCCACCTTAACAATTTTTTTTTTTTATCAATTTTTAAAAACTAGATCAAAATATCTATGACCCGCTTTTTCATTTTTTTGAATTTTGACCAATTTCACCAAAAAGATTTGAAATTTGGGCCAAAATCGGCTTTTTATGATTTTTCTTTGAAAAATCAGCATTTTTTGACCATTTTGGTGCAAATTTCTCAAAGTTGGCCCATGGTTCAGCTATGGTGTGGTAACCGCCTAGTTACTCCATATTTTTGCCTTTTATTTTGAAAGAAAATGTATAATTTTTGCTATTATTAGTTCATTTACACATGGCCTTTTAAACACAGTGCTTTCTACTGAAGATACACTTCCGGTTTTGTGGTGCAGTAGCTAGAGCATTGACTCATGATCGTAAGGTTGTGGGTTCGAACCCCATTCTATATGTTATACAAGGATGCATCTGCTAAAGATATCACTTATCATACAAAACAATATAATTATCTACTGAAGATAGCATTTTGATTGTTTTGTATTACACAGATGCCATATACTGAAGATAGCACATAGATTGTTTTGTATTAAACAGGTATTATCTACTGAAGATAGCACAGGTGCTAGCTATATAAATAGATTCATCAAGGTTATTGGTAGACAATATGAAAGGTTTTTTTGAACAAAACTAAAACTTTCACTTGCCATTGACGGTTTCACCTATCATGGTCAGTGACAGCACAATGAATTTTATTGGGGGAGGCAAAGTGAATTTCAGGGGTGGGCAAAGTGAATTTCAGTAAGAGGGGCACAGTGTCGACGCCCCATACGATAAATATAAATTTAATACTCCGCTGGTGAGCGACGGCGAGTGGTAGTGAGCGACAGGTAGTGGTATTTCACTGAACGCAAGAAAAGGAGTTCTATCTGATTGGCTAGCAATCGATCGCTTAGGTCGCTTCAGTAGTCAACTACAAACTCATGTATTCAATTTGATTGAAATCGATTATTCTATTATTGACGAAGATAAAGAGAGTGATAGTGTGTCAATAATGTACATTGTATTGCACCTGGTTTTACCAGCATTCCTTTATAAAATAATTTTCTCAAAGAGTTGAATATTATCAAAATTTTTACAGCGGATTTCAAATGTTTTACATCAAAATTGCAGTTAAACATATCCACAGCAAAATACCGGTCCTCACTAATTAGTTAATTTAATTTCCAGGTAGTTAATTTAAACGAAACCTGTGATTTACGTGACAACAAACAAAATTTTCTTACAATAGAAATATCATATGGGATACTGATATGGTAGGTCGCAACCGCCACAATAACGTGGAGCTGCTACGCGCCAGAGCTGACTTTTTTGTCTGCGTGGAGCCAAATTGACATGATGTTAGAGTTTTTCATTACTCGGAGGTAAAACTGACCAATCAAGTACGACTTACTCATTACGTGAAGCTTAATTTAGTCATTAAGAATTTGTCAGACGAGCTTCACGTGAGTTGCAAGATATCCTCGGTCGCGATAGTTATGATTCAAAAAGTAATTTATGAAAAGTACGAACGACGACTTATTATTAAGATAGACATGCACTCACAAGAAACTCATACAGTATTGTACACAACTATATAGCTAGGCAGAGTGGTGGTAAACCATGCACACAATTCTGCGATCTGCAGTGTATCGCCGGGAGCTGATTTGTACATCTTGCGGGCGTGGCCTCATGGAATTCGACCTTCAGCAAACCAGTTCGGATTTACTTTATATACTAGTAGTAGGCCATACATACTGTAGTTACGGTACTGCCCGCTTTTCCTATACACAATACTCAGTGCGCCACCATTGACAAGTGACCTAGTGTATGTTAGAAGTATTATGCCATTGCCTATATGACGCCACTGTGTAAAAAATAACCAGCCAATATTTAAAGTATTCTCTGAAATTCTAGAAAATATAGTTTTGTAACATTTCCTAAATTTTTAGCTAATTTTAGGTGTTTGGAAATATTGGTACTTTTGTGTTTTAGGAAGGATATGTAAACGACAGATAACACCAAAAAATATGAACAAATTATTTTTAAACCGTGTTAAGTCTGCAAACCATTATGCTTCTCATTTTCAAGAACGCTGGTTAACAATAAGCAGACTATTGTCTCATTTCGTAAACAAAAGCCCAGACAGTATTGTTACCTTGCGTTTGCTTTATAATCATTCACCCAACTGAAACTATAATACCAGCTCATTGTTCATTGCACAGGTAAAACAGACACAAGTGCAGTGTGTATTTAACCAGAGAAGATCTGATGTAACATAGTTGAGCTGTTTTCATTGGGTGTTATCTTGGTTTAATAGCTTTTAATGGGGTTTAAGTCCTTCAAAGGTCGTGGTGAATTCTACTGTAGACATGACTGCATCATGATTATTTTAAAGTCAACAACATTCAACAATATGATCACCGTGATAGTATGACAGTATCAGTACCGTGGGTGTCAGTGATCCTGGCCTGACACAGTAGACAAACAAACAAACACGCCACACACATGACACATGCATGCAAGGTAACATTGACTATACACTAATCAAACAATGGTATTGATCCTGTACAACTGTTTGTGGTTTATTTACATTCGATTCATTTAAAATCCACATAGTAAACATTAATTTTGGCAAGAGTTTTCTCTCTGGAACGATGATGCATCAACTGGCTCCGTAATGAAAAGATCTAACATGATTGGTCAATTTAGCTCATGGTTTAAAAGTAAGCTACGCTGGCAGTAGCAGCTCCACGCCAGGCGGTTACGCCAGCCATATACTGATCATGCGCGAAAATCGTGAAACATAGAATAGAAACAGTGTGGCCGGCTCTCAAAATCTCAAATTGTATGCATAGCCTGAGTTGCACGGTCTATCTCGAACAAAATCACCATGCGTAGTTGTTGAAAAACGTGAGGATTCATCGTACTACCACAGCAATTTTTAACACGAAGATATAGGGATGATGACGGTGTGAGGGGTGGGCAAAATTAACAAATTTTGTGCAAAATAGCTGCAAAAAGTGGAAATGTTCTAATTTTGGTGAAATGCCTTCCTGCCCCCTGTAGTTCCGCCACTGATCATGATCGATGGGCATCATCAAAATGATGATTGGTGATTCCTCCAGTTGGATGTATCCTGACTGAAGGTGGTGTCTTATAAGGCAGGAGTGGATCATGCACATGACTTATGAAGTGGGTCCCTTGTCTTTTTGTTCATGACATTGGGTCCTTGTCTTCTGATCAAAATTGATTATTGACGGTTTCACCTATCATGGTCAGTGACAGCACAATTAATTTTATTGGGGGAGTGAATTTCAGGGGTGGGCAAAGTGAATTTCAGTAAGAGGGGTGGGCAAAATCAACAAATTTTGTGCAAAATAGCTGAAAAAAGTGGAAATGTTCTAATTTTGGATGTATCCTGACTGAAGATGGTGTCTTATTACTATTAGTTAGGAGTGGATCATTCACATGACTTATAAAAGTGGATCCCCTTGTCTTTGTTCATGACATTGGGAATTTTGACCTTTGACCTTTATTAACTCTCAGCGCCATCAAAATCCAAAAAAGTTTTTGCTGGAAAATGAAACTTACCATGGAGGTCTGTAATTACAAACTTGTTTGGACTTGGGATCTCGATGGCGTGGCCCATTATGATGCTGAAGTTTGCCTGAGGGCGCTTTTCATCAAAACATTGGATTTGCTGTTTTTATGTACCATCAAGAACTTTTTTTCTTGGTTTTTGTGATGTAACCATTTGGTACTTCAAAAAAAAATGCAAAACGCAGGTTGGGATGATGATGTTATGCCCCTCCAAAGTTTGCCATTTGTAAACTAGGCTCACAGAGGCCGAAATTTTAAGTGTTTTTTTTTCAGCTGAATGAAGGCGCATGTGAGTTGTTGGTGTTAATATGTACCAATATAATTTTTTAGAAAAAATTTTATTATTTTTTGTATCGCAGTTGGGTACATAATAAGGAAGACTGGCTCTTAAATTACAAATCGTGTGCAAAAGGTTACTATTTTCAATGAGCTATGACTTTGCTAAAGAGTGCTTACAAATTAACAGTAGCACATAGTTTGATTTGTATTTCAAATATGCTATCTACTAAAGCAGGCTTTGAGTTTTAAGGAGTGCGAGTGTGATCACACTCCACAACACTCCTTAAATGATCATAAGGAGTGTGATTTATCACACTCCTTAATCTTTAAGCTTAACACTCATAATTCACAAACTAAAAGCCTGCTAAAGGTAACACTTGGATCGTTTTGCATGCCATAATGGTGCTGTCTACTAAAGATAGCACTTTGATTGTTTTGTATACATGTGCTATCTTCAGTAGATACAAGGGTATTATGTGCTTGGGTGTTAAGCCCTTGAGACCAAGGTAGTGGATGGCACTGCTTGGATTGACTGAATTTCCCCAAAATCATGGAATTTTTTACCTTCAATTTTCATGATTTTTTTTTCAATTCTCAGAAACCGCTAACTGTCAATGGCCCATGGTTCAGCTATGGTGTGGTAACCGCTCTAGTTACTCCATATTTTTGCCTTTTATTTTGAAAGAAAATGTATAATTTTTGCTATTATTAGTTCACGACACATGGCCTTTTTTTGTAAACATTTCACTTGAAATGAACATATCCCCGATCAGATTTTAAAATCATAACTTAGATTGTCGTTTTTATTACATGCATGCTATCTACTGAAGATAGCACATAGTTTGTTTTGTATTTTACACATGTTATCTACTGAAGATTAGTTTTTCCTTCATTTTTGACCATTTTGTCAATCTTTGCCCCCTTAAAAGTTGGCTCCACCTTGCCCCCTATTTGCATACCCTGTGAAAAAGTGCTTGCTACGCCACTGCTGGTTTGTCACTAGCACTTAATATTAGCATCTAAATTGTTTTGTGTGAAACCCATGCAATCTACTACTGAAGATATCACTTACATTGTTTTATATTACACATGTGCTATATACTGAAGATAGCACGTGCCAGGTAGATTTTGTATTACACTCATGCTTACTACTGAAGATAGCACGCACCAGGTAGATTTTGTATTACACACACGCTTACTACTGAAGATCATAACTTAGATTGTTGTTTTGTATTACATGCATGCTATCTTTTTGTTTGTTTTTTTTATTGATTGATATCTACTAAAGAGAGCACTTTGATTGTTTTGTATTCATGTGCTATGAGGGGCAATTGATGTTAAAGTAGAAATGATGAGCTATACAGTTGTAACTGATTTTCTTTGCAGTTCACTGAATGATTAAATAGAAAGTTTGAAGTAATTTTTTTTTTAGTTTTTCTGTTGGAGACAATTGAACCTTGGCAGTCAGCTGTTTCTAAGAATTGTCAATTTAGACCCTGTGGGGATGGTGGCTGGCTTTCCTGGGCAGGGGTCGTATTCCAGTCTCTCCTTTCCACATTTGAACTCGACAGCCCACTTCATGCTGTACGAAGAGAAACCCCCAAGTGTGGTCACTACGTCTTAGTGGACCTGCTTGGGTGTTGAGCCCTTGAGATCGAGGTAGTGGATGACACTGTGGATTGGCTGATTTTTCCCCCAGTTTTTTCCTTCAATTTTCATGGGTTTTTTTTTGCAATTCTCAGAAACCGCTGTCAATGGCCCATGGTTCAGCTATGGTGTGGTAACCGCTCTAGTTACTCCATATATTTTGCCTTTTATCTCAATTTCAAATTTGCTGTGTTTGGCCTCCATGGACCAGTTCGTATCACAATTTAAGATGTTCTATAGTGTGCCTTTAAGTGCCCAAGCAGGTTTGCCTGCCTTTTACAGGTCTACTGATATTTTTTACTGGATGAATTAAATATAACAATTCAATATTACTGTAGGGGTGTATGTGTGTATGTATGTATGTCATTATGTAGGCCTACATAGAAAACCGGACTTAAACACATCCTTGATGAACAATTGAAAAAGGCATATATAGTTGAATTTCAAAGCCATTGCTAAGTATTTGAGCATCAGTGCTGCCATTGGCTCAAAATTTGTGTGGCAAATGCATGTCTGTGCCAGTGGTGTAGCGTGGGCCATCACATGGGGGGGGCACCGACCATGATTGGGGGCACCAGATCTAATTGGGGGCACAAGTCGCTTTTTCAGCAATTTTCCTATGGGATTTTAAAAATTTCAGATTGATATGGGGGGGCATGTGCCCTATGACGCCTACACCACTGGTCTGTGCGGTCCATGCACAGAGCTAGTTTTCGCTCTTCTGGTTGCCATTTGCTTGGCTATGGGTTTGCCATGGTTTGGATTTTTGCTTTTCATGTGCTTTCCATGGTTTCTCACTTTTTGCTTGTAATTAGATTTTGAATTTGCTGCCTGCTCTGTGAGCTTTATGTATGTTCTCTGTAGTTTGTATACAGTGTGGTCCAAAAAGAACTTTACCCAATTTGAAAGCTTAATTTCTCAGAATTCAGAGAAGTCATTCCCAATATTGTTACATATGTGATTGGACACTACGAATCAGCCGTAAACTTTTATTTCGTGTTTAGAAAATATATATCACAAGCTTTAAAATGGTATATCATTTGACTTCAAACGATTTCCAGAAGCAAGGTTATGGTGTGTTGAACTCTGCTCCTTCAACAAAATGGTACTTTTTTCGGTTCTACATGTATCTCTTTTTCCACATTGCAAGTAATTAAGTCATAATTGGCGGTCATTTCAAATCATCCCCAAGTCAACAAGCTTCGGGAATATCCTATCATTGTTAATTGTTGGTTATTCATACCCAGACAACATACAATGTAATTGTAACTCACCACATAAACAGGATTTAGCCAAAGCAAATAAAGACTCTATTTAATGATTCTATATGTAGAAGATTATTATCCTCTTCAGCAATAGGATTATTGATTGGTTTAAACGCTATCAAATGAGAAACATGTCGCACTTATTGAGACACCTATGTATCTCAGAATACAATTTGCAGAGTTTACGGCTCATTCAGTAGTGTCCACTCACATATTTTAAATATATATCTGTCTAAAAATGGGTCGAAAATCACTTTGTCCACACGCAATAAATAAATCAATGGGATGTATACGACCTCGCCTTGTCATTCAAAAGTAATTTTTACAGGAATGAATTACAATCCAAGATTTTAATACTATTCATGCTAGATACAATAGTTTTCAATTCCGTGATCCAAAGAATTATGAAATTAACAAATTAATCACAAGTTTCATAAACTTTAAATAATTTATCTGCATTGCATTAGGCATAATGGGTAAACACCCTCGCCTTTGTCATTCAAAAAAAATTTTGTTTAAGTTTATTAAAGGAGGATATTTGTGATACCCCGAACTTCAATTCCGTGATTGACTTTTTATGAAATTAACAAATCAATCACAATTTATTTTTAAATAACTTTTTCATATCTCAAAAAGATTTTCATAAAAATATGCAAAAACATTAGTTCTATTATGTCGACTCAGTCCTTCACATCTATTCAACAAAAATAATAGTTACTAATTGTAAATGTACTTCTTATGATAGGTTTGGGTGGGATTCTAACAAGTCAAAAAAAATCTGTTATTAAAGGAGGATTTTGTGATCCTAGCATCCTCTTTTTATGACATGTTTCAGTACATATCCACGAAAAAGCCTATTCTCCAAAATTTCAGTTGATTCCGATTTTATGCTTTTGCGAGTTATGCATGATTATGTGTATTACACTGCTCCATAGACAATGCGTTGTTCGTTCTGGTGCACCAGAACGAAATTCAAATTTCACGATATCTTAGCTAAACAAATTAATCTGCGAGAGATATTTTGTACATAAACATGTAGCCAGAGGTTTTCAGTGATATAAAAATCTCAACTTTTTTTGAGAAAAGTGGGGGATGAGGCTGTGGATCACTTAAATGCCCCTTTAAGTATATTTCTGCCAAAAATAATTTCTTGTATTGTAAATTGCCATATCTTGACACCTTGAAATCCTGTCTAGAAATCCACAGTCACAAAATGCAATCAAATTGTGAGGATTAATATCTTGGATTATAAAAATTCTCTCATGCATGTAAAATTTTGAATGACAAGCCGAGGGTGTTTACCAATATGCAATGCCTAGGGTATCCCTGTTGGTAATCAGATACATCCCATTGAATTTCGGTGGACAAGGTGATTTTCGACTCTGACATAAAACTGCTGCCATTTCATTACTTTGGCGTCTTTTTCTCATTTTTCCACCACATATTCTTAAAAAGATATATTTTTAAAATATGTAACACTTTTGAGAATAGCTGCTAAAAACTTCGAGAACTGAACCTTTCAAATTGGGTAAAGTTCTTTTAGACCACCCTGTATAATTGCAGTTATAATCTAATAAAATACTTGAAATACTAAAGTATGTATGTATATCTGTTCTAATGTGTTTCCTAGTGTAAATTATAGTTACTAAATATGTACTTATTTTTTACACATGATTAGGCTACTTGTTACAAAGCCTAATGTTTACAAATAAGGGAAAGGAAATAAATAAAGTATGAAGAGATTTGCTTATTTTGGGTTTTGATGATGATGATAAAACATTTGTCTGAAGTTAAAATTATGAAGATGATGTTTTGGCAAAATCTGTACAGAATTCTTATCATCTAATAGCATTTCAGTATTTCAGCTTGATTTTAATGTGCCTTGAATATAAGTAGATCAAAGCAAAAGAATGTGTCCAGTGCTTTATTTCATTAACCATAATTATATTTACTAGCTCTGAAGACCCTCATTTTTGAGTTATTGGGACATTTTTAGTTCCCAGGACCCTACTTTTTGTCTAGAAGATCAGTTCCTTAGACAGCAGCGACTTGCTATGATCCTCCTATCAAAGCTTATCAATGTGTGCATCCAACTATACATGGATCAAACACGGAACTTTTTACCCGGGGGTCACTCCCATTGTGGCCTGTACACCATCCGCGATAATGAAAACGCGTAAAAGGGTCGTTTTTGTGGGTAGGCACGACACGCAGCAGATGCGTTTAGGGTGTCAAAAACATGAAAAATTGGAAAAAGGGTAGCAAAATTGCAATTTCTAAATACGCGGAAATGAAATTTAGGGTATGAAATTTGATGTTAGGAATGAAATCCTTGTTTAGGGTGTCGCTTTTGGCCAAGGGTTAAATCCTTGTTTAGGGTGCTTTTCAAAAGTTGATTATCGCGGATGGTGTACAGGCCACAATGGGAGTGACCCCCCAGGGCTTTTTACACATAAAATCCATACGTTGGACCATTTTAGTGGTGAAGCCAGCTCAAGCAGTACCTGTGTCCTTCAGTTCATTCTTAAACGCTTTGAAAATACTGCACATATTTTGAGATATTTTTTGAGATCCCAGTTTGTAAATGTTAATGTTTTTGATATACTGTAAGTGCAGCGAGCAGGAAATTTTGCATGTTTAAAGGTTTCCATACTATTTTCATAAGCTTTTTATTCAAATGGCACCCATAAGTGTGTTCCATATTATTACATACTAGACCACAAACCTAGCCGGGGCATGTTGGTGTTTTGGAGGTATCTGACCCCAGCAAAATGTTCCAAAATATTACCCTGGTCATGAGGTTTGTTGTCACCGAGTTTGAGCCATGTGCTATATACAGATCTCCTGAAAAGGCAATTCTAAAATTTGGCCCAGATGACCTTTGATCTGACCCCTGCAAAATGTTCCAAAATGTATCCCTGGTCATGAGGTTTGTTGTCACCGAGTTTGAGCCCTACCTGACCTTTAACCTTGGATGACATTTGCAGTTTCATACTCCAGAAGTGTGAGGGATTATTTTTGCAAGTTACAGCCTGATCGAGCAACTTGAATTTTGTCCTGACCTTTTGACCTCGGATGACCTTTGCGGTTTCATACTCCCCAAGTGTCAGGGATCATTTTCCGCAAGTTAGCAGCCCAATTACCTCCGATGACCTTTTGCGGTTTCATACTCCCCAAGTATCAGGTATCAATTTTCTCAAGTTACAGCCCAGCCGGAACACACCTTATCTTTGACCTTGGATACTCCCCAAGTGTCAGGGATCACCCCCGGCCCCACCCCCGAGTTAAGGCTGATAGGAGCTACATAAAATTTGACCTGATATTTGACCTCAGATGACCTTTGCAGTTTCCCCAAGTGTTGGGGTCATTTTACCTGAGTTACAGGTCGATCGGAGCAACTATAAATTTAACCTGACCTTTGACCTCGGATGATCTTTGCAGTTCCCCAAAGTTACAGCCCAATCTGAGCAACTTTAAATTTGATTTGACTTGGACAACCTAACAAATGCAAACTTGCTCTGGCTTGGACCAAGTCGCACCTACCCACCAAGTTTGAGGGAAGTTTTTCAGGAATTTCCAAAAATAGGGTTGGTATTCTTTTGCACAGTAAATAGAAAAATTAGGGTTGGTTGGTTGAGGGCAAGCCTCCAAGCTAGCTAATCTGATTATGTGCCCAAGAATAAGAGTGTGTTTGTTCCGGGGTTTGTTCTTCTGGATTTTACCTGATTTCAGGATTTTTTTATGGCCAAAATTTACACAATTGTTCTGATTGATTTTCAGCCCATTTTGGGGTATTTTAGCCCAATTTCACACTGTTTTTCTAGTACTTTCAGGATATTTCACGAGCTTTCAATCACACCCTGGACATGGCATATACCACAGTAGTAATATTATGGCAAACATAGCATGTTAGTCAAAAAAGAAAAAAGTAAGGATGAATTAGATATTTCTCAGTTATTTAAATCATTGAATTTGAAAGACATGACCTCTAAATGAGTACTCATATCCCATATGCATGTTCATAGAACAATCAAGTTACTTTATTATATAATGTAGAGTAAAATACAGACAATGATCTTATTTAGACCTTACATACAAGAAGTGGATATGCCTACTTGCTTATGCAGCGTGGAGAAGTTGGCTCGAGATTAGAAATTAAACATTCGCAATTGAATAATTCAATACGTTGAATAAAAAATTTTTGAAATTCGCTATTTTGATTAATTTTGACCTAAAAACAACTCATTTTGTACAGTCAGTCTTCTACAGTTTTTGACACTACTTGATTTTTGGACATCCAAAATATTCAACATTTTGGATCGTTGTTATTTGCCCAAATTTTGACCTAGAAACAACTCTTATGTATAGTTGAAGTCTTCTACAATCTTTTGGCACCATTTTTGGGCATTCAAAAAATTAAAAATTTTGTAGCTTCGTTATTTGGCCAAATTTTGCCCTAAAAACAACTCTTATGTATAATTTAATCTACTACAATCTTTTGACACCATTTTTGGTCATTCAAAAAATTTGGCCAAAAATTTCAAAATTTTGTATCTTCGTTATTTGGCCAAATTTCGACCTCAAAATTTTTTGAATGTCCAACAATGGTGTCAAAATACTCTACTTCACCGATACATAAAATTGGTTATTGGGTCGAAATTCTTCCAAATAACAAAGTTCAAAAATTTTGAAATTTTTGGCTAAAATTATTGAATGTCCAAAATGTTTAAAAATACTCGAGAACACTTGACGGATACATAAAAGTGGGATATAGGTCTAAATTCACCCAAATAACGAAGTTCAAAAATATTGAAATTTCTGGCTAAAATTTTTCAATGCCCCAAAAATGTGTAAAAATATACTCGAGAACACTTGACCGATATAAAAGTGGGATATGGCCGTGTGTCCTGAACTCGCCACCCTTAGCGTTACATGACAAATATTATGAATTTTTACACCAACCGTGTTTCTAATTAGATTATCTCGACAATCATCAACCCTAAACTAGCAAAAGTATACATTTTTGGAAAGCTGAAGGCATCAGCAATTCCAATATATACATTTCAACTCATTATACAGGGTGACCTGCAAGTTATACAGGGTGGAATAAAAAAAATTGACAACAAATGGGTCACTCAATGCATTGCTTATTACCAAATTACAGTAATAAACTGGAAGTAAACAACATTCATTTGGTTAGAGGAAATGGAGAGCCAACTGACTTCGGAAGAAACCAAAATCACAGCTGTTTGGTAATCTCGAATATAGGGTGTCCCAAAGTATGTTAGATTTTTTACAATTCAACATATTTTGAACCTAAACATTTTCCCCTAACCCATACAGAAAAAATATGTCCATATTTAGATTCCTCGTCAAATTTCCTTCAGAAAATCTATACTTTGACTATGATAGGATAAGTAATTAAAATTTTACAGTAACTTTCAGATTTTGAAGACATCTGCATTACTTACTACAGTGTTTAATATGACAACGGGTAGTTTTGTATGGAAAAGTTTGTATTTTCTACACTAAACCAATCATAAATGATTAAAAACAACTAGTAGAATTGTTTAGCTGTAAGGCCGTGAGTCGTTTAGATGCTAAATAGAGTCCAAATCCAATTTACAGCCTTTACAGAAGCAGATTACGCAGTAAAATACCAATCCCATAGAGTTTGTGTGTACCACATCCCCCACCACCACATCCCCCACCACCGCCACCCTGCCCATTCTGAATTCTATGAAGCACAGTGTCAGTATTAAAAAAGTTCAAGTATTTCTTTTTACAGGGTTGAAAGTACATTTTATTCAGCAATAAAATGAGACCACAAGCATGACAATAACTTCTTGCTTGACAGAGATATCATCATTTGTTTTGAGTCGACTTTTGGCAAAATGTAACGCCGCCACCTTTTTTTTGGTGGCGAGCTCAAGACACACGACCATATATAGGTCAAAATTCACCCAAAATAACAAAGTTCAAATTTTTGACATTTTTGGCCAAAATTTTTTAATATCCAAAAATAGTGTCAAAATACTCCAGAACACTTGATCGATACATGAAGGTGGTTATTAGGTCGTAATTAGCCCAAATAACGAAGTTCAAAAATTTTGAAATTTTTGGCTCAAATATTTGAATGTTCAAAAATAGTGTCAAAATACTCCAGAAGACTTGATCGATACATAAAAGTGGTTTTAGGTCGAAATTAGCCCAAATAACGAAGTTCAAAAATTTTGAAATTTTTGGCTAAAATTTTTGAATGTCCAAAAATGGTGTCAAAATACTCTAGAACACTTGATCGATACATGAAAGTTGTTATTAGGTTGGAATTCGCCCAAATAACACAGTTCAAGAATTTTGAAATTTTTGGCTAAAATTTTGTATCTTAGTTATTTGGCCAAATTTTGCCCTAAAAACAACTCTTATGACACCATTTTTAGGCATTCAAAAAATGTGGCCAAAAATTTCAAAATTTTGTATCTTCGTTATTTGGCCAAATTTCGACCTCAAAATTTTTGAATGTCCAAAAATGGTGTCAAAATACTCTAAAACACTTGATCGATACATAAAAGTGGGATATAGGTCGAAATTCACCCAAATGACAAGTTCAAAAATTTTGAAATTTTGAATGTCCAAAAATGTGTAAAAATATACTCAAGAACACTTGACCGATACATAAAAGTGGGATATAGGTCAAAATTCACCCAAAATAACTGAATTTCAAATTTGTGACATTTTTGGCTAAAATTTTGAATATCAAAAATAGTGTCACAATACCCCAGAACACTTGATCGATACATGAAAGTGGTTATTAGGTCGGAAGTCGCCCAAATAACGAAGTTCAAAAATGTTGATATTTTTGGGCCAAAATTTCAGCCCAAAGTAAACAGTATTTTAAAGGTGGGTAACCTGATTGAAAATCTCATCCTCCACTTAACCTCATCCAAATACTGATTTTGGTATCAGATGAAAGCTCATATTTTTTTCATAAACATATTGAAATTTGGTGTATTTCGAAGAAATCATCAAAAAACTGTCAATTAGTCTCAACTATGGTATACCATATAGTTGCGACTAATTAGGCAGTTTTTGATGATATCTTCGAAATACACTGAGTTGGAACTTCTAATTTCAATATGTTTATGAGAAAAATAGGCCTTTCACTTGAAATCACTATGATATATTACATGATGATAATCATTAATAAAAACACTGTAGACTACCAA
Source organism: Amphiura filiformis (assembly GCF_039555335.1). Taxonomy (NCBI): domain Eukaryota; kingdom Metazoa; phylum Echinodermata; class Ophiuroidea; order Amphilepidida; family Amphiuridae; genus Amphiura; species Amphiura filiformis. Next base: position 64,941,441 of record NC_092632.1, on the reverse strand, counting down.
TATCACACTGTATAAATGTCGGTAATTCCATTAGGAATTAGTCACATTTACAAAAAACATTTACATTTTCTTTTTGCATGAGTGCTTGAAAGGGATGACATTTTATGTTATACACAAGTTTTAAAGAATTTGATTTTCCAAATATATCAGGTCACCTTCCTTTAATAATCATTTTCTACTTTAACAAAAGGAAATTTTGATGGGTGTCCCTTAAGGGCTGGGGTATGACGTTTGGACAGTATTTATTTTGGGACATTAGAGCACATCAGACATATCGAATTGCATTCTGAATACGAAGAATGTCATTCTGATATCAAATAATTTTGATTTTTGAAAATCGCAATTTAATACACATTTTATGGCAAATCATTAAAAATTGATATTTTTGATATTTAACAGTACTTGAAGTAAACTTTATAAATCTGATGATTTATACTTAAAGTGTATGTAGGTGGGGTGAAAAGCCGACGATTATTTGAAAAATTGGACCTTTCAGAGTATTGAAGATATGGATTTTTCCCCAAAACACCAAAAAAAATTAGGTCTTTTGGGAAAAAATCCATATCTTCAATATGAAAGGTCAAAATTTTCAATTGACCGTCGGCTTTTTCTTCCTGCTACATACACTTTAAGAATATATCATTAGATTTATATAATTTACTTCGAGGACTGTTATATATCAAAAATTTGAAAAATATCAATTTTTATAATTTGTCATAAAATTTGTATTATATTGTTATTTTCAAAAATGGAAATTATTTGATATCAGAAAGACATGCTTCAGATTCAGAATGCAATTCGATAGGTCTGAGGTGCTCTCATGTCCCACAAAAAAATACTGTCTAAAACGCATAATAAACACTCATTTTAGATCCCTTAATCTACTTTGAACTTTCATCCAAACTTTAACCTTGGGTTTCACTACTCCTGTCCCGTGTACATGCATATTTTCTCACATTAATGTAGTGTGCACGTTAAAGAACGCCACAGGCTATTCGAAAGAGCAGGGGATCATCCCGGTCATGTTGACTGTACTTCAAAATACACTCATCTACTCTAGGTTCCAGAGTAAAAAATAAGTACAGCTTGGATGTACGCAGGGCGACAATACTCATACATATGAGGGAGGCACTTATAAGGAAGAAGGAAGAAGGACTCAATGCAGCACTCATAACTCATCTAGACCAAATGTGAAACAGACTCAACGCAGCACTCATAACTCATCTAGACCCGATGTGAAACAGACTCAACGCAGCACTCATAACTCATCTAGACTAGACATATTTTAACACTCCATGTAAAAGCAGCTTTATACATTTTCAAACATCAGTTTTCAATTTGGTAGCTTAACCCTAACCCGCTAGGGGCTTTTAGATGACGGGAAGGGAAAGAAGGAAGGAATAAAGAGAGAAAACAAAGCTCTGGGTGGGATTAAAACCAGAGACCCCCTCACATGCCAATCACTCGCTCAGCGACACTTTGCCATGGGTCTTGGGCTTCGCTGGCCAGCGAAACCATGCCTATATCATAGGGCGATATTGCATCATCACACTACATGGGATGCACGCACAAACAGCGCATATATCAAGTAATATTTTGTAGTACTCAGACGTGATAGGGTTAAGCAAAGGGCGGAGGGGGGGGGCTCCTGGCTACCAGTTTTTTATTTACCAGCTCATGCAGTTAATTACAAAAAGTCTGCAAAAATTTTGCGCGTAAATGTGGAAATGCAGACAAAACAATTAAACATGGCCCTCATATTCCTCATTAGCTATTTATTGTTTTATTACAAACTATAAAGATGGCTTAATTATGATATGAAGAAATCCATACAAGGTGTATCAAAATGATTGGGACCCATCAGATTGTTAGTCTATTCAAATACCTGCTTCTTCCACATTCAGCATTAGATCCTCTTGAAATTACTACAATTTATTGTTTAATGACACAAATCTACAAACAAGGTACATTTACATGTAAACTGGCCTCAAAAAGAAACTTATAATTTTTCACAAAGTCATATCTTAATATCCTCTCCATAAAAATGAATAAAAAATTGCACACAGGATAACTTCAATACTCTACTCTAAACACATGTCAGTAACCAAGCAGTTGTCCAACTGACACAACAGTAAAATGCACTGACACGGAACAGCTGCCGGGACCACATTCACAGGCGAATAATTGGAACCCAACAACAGAAATCTGTTGGGATGTGAATTTTGGTCCAGAAAGGTGTTCCATGTCAGTGCATTTTGCTGTTGTGTCAGTTGGACAACTGCTTGGTTACTGACATGTGTTTAGAGTAGAGTATTGAAGTAATCCTGTGTGCAATTTTTATTCATTTTTTTTTAAGATATGACCTTGTGAAAAATTATAAGTTTCTATTTGAGGCCAGTTTAGATGCATTTTGATGAAGCAGACTTGGCCATGTTCACTGGATATTGATATGGGTAACAATCATTTTGATACACCCTGTACCATATTTTTGCTGAACCATGAAATGGTATCAGCCTACATTAGTGTATCTTGCTTACTGACTGACTAACCTTTTGGTCTGAAATGGATATATCTCTAAATGCCACAAAGGTATGACCCCTCCCCAAGTGGTGTCAAATTAAAGAGAAAAAAGTAAAGAATATAATAAAAAATATTTTCCCATCTGGGGTGGCACTCAACACAAGACCCGGGTCAATATTCATATGGGTCCTTTTCCTATCTCAAAAGCCTAGAAGATATGAACCCCCAAGTGGTGTAAAATGAAAGAGAACATAGTAAAGAATATAATAAAATTATTATCCCACCTGGGGGTAACACTCCTCATAGGACCTGGGTCAATAATCATATTTTGGGCCCGGGGGGATCACTCCCATTGTGGCCTGTACACCATCCGCGAAAATAAAACGTGTAAAAAGGGTAGTTTTTCATGGGTAAGCATGATACGCGCGTAACGTGTTTAGGGTGTCAAAAACATGAAATATTGGAAAAAGGGTAGCAAAATTGCAATTGCTAAATACGCGGAAATGGAATTTAGGGTATGAAATTTGATGCAAGGAATAATATCCCCGTTTAGGGTACGTGTGAAAACACCTGTTTAAGGTATCGTTTTAGCCAAGCGTTAAATCCTTTTTTAGGGTGCTTTCCAAAGTTGATTATCACGGATAGTGTACAGGCCACAAGGCCACAATGGCAGGATTTTGGGTCCTTCTCATATCTCGATATGCCAAGGTGGTATGAGCTCCCGAGTGGTGTCAAATGAAAGAGAAAGAAGTAAAGAATGTATGTCAAATAAAAGAGAAAAAAGTAAAGAATATGAAAATAATTTCTGTGGGGAGACACTCATAATTAGACTGGGGTCAATATTCCTATTTTGGGTCCTTTTCATATCTAGATAATATTAGATATCCAAAGAATGTATGACCCCCGGATGACAGTGGTATACTGCAAAGGCCTGTGGTTCAGCTGTGGTGCCGTAACCGCTCTGGTTTTATATATTAATAATTAATAAATCTGGCATTTTAGACTGCATTATATTCAGATTTTAATTTTTCACAATACCCTCAAACAGTTGGTGCACACTGCACAGTCATTGACCTCTGAATAGGTCATCTTCCAAAGTTAAACTGTGTATAATTTTCTGTGCGTGAAGTTTCTCAGTTTTTTTCAGACCATGATGTCACCTGATATGTTTCTGGTAGTTTACTGAATGTCATCCATTGCCCATTTCACCAATCATTTTCTTCCTTAGTCTGAGGCACTGCAATAAAATACAGAAAAATGCAGTTATGAAATCATATTGTTCACATAATACATTCACATGATTTTACCAGTCAGTGGACCTTGAATGAAATCAGATCAAAATAGTCCTCATCATCCAAGAAGTATTTTGAGCCCTGCTTGATCCACAGAACTGAAACAAAACTTGGGCAGAAAATTATCATTATCTCAGATTGGATCAATTCCCTGCAGTGCTTGGCAGACACACATAGCAACCTTCCTTCTTTCCCTCGATGTGCAAACCTTTTGCAAAAGCACTTTTGTATTGATCTGCTATGTATATTGAACTAGAGTGGTTGTTCAACTAGCAAATTTGAACCGGCTATCATTGAGTACATCTTGAAAAACACGGGTGCTCAATGCAATATGTTCCCAAGTTGCACAAAATAGCTTGTATGAGTATAATACTATGTTCATGATGCAAAGTCAAAAACATTCAACAAAACATGATACAATTCTCAGCGCATTGTGCAGAGCCACCATCTCGGCGCTGGCAACCAGATATGAGATCTCGTGTGCTATACAGGGTGTCCCAGAAAAAATTATCGGGCTAATAAATTTGGACATAAGTCGAGAAATAGACATCAGAACTCAAAAATTAGCGTGTAGCCCATCTCATTCGCCGCCTCATATACACTAATTTTACTTGAATCGGTTGACTGATTGTGAAGAAATTACATAATGTATGCCTCAATTCACTTCATTCCAAGTTTGAAAGAGAGATCATTCAACACAATGCGCACTAGTGGTTAACACTGTCAGTGGCCTTCATATTTTGTTCGGTGAAATCCTTTTCGTTCTTTTTAAACAATCTGTTTCTTTCAAAACATCTAGTTAGGTTTTGTTCAAATTTGAAAACCTGCATGATATTGAAAAGCTTTGCATGTAAGATGATGCTCGATTGCTCGGTACTTGTAAATGTCTTTTTTCGTTAATGTTGATATTAATTTTGCATAAAGAATTATTGTAAAAAGAATTCCAGCTGGCTTTAAAAATTTCTCACACACATTAATGTTTTTGGAATATTTCCAAGAAATATCAAAAATCACACGTAAAACTGTAAGCACTTTATCAAATCATTCTTGGCATAAATATTCTTTGGAAAGTTAAAATATAACATATTTGCACAACCTAAAAAATTCAAGTTGGAAAGCTTCCAATTGCAGAAATCAAAGTTTTTTTCGACACACTGTTATTTATCTTCAGTGAAAGCATGAAAAACATAACACTGTCAATTTATAAAATAGATAATGTGGACTAAATATAATGAGATACACAAACTTTAGGAAGCGGTGAGCGAGTATGAAAAAGCGCCTGCTGATCAAACTTGGAATGAACTGCATTGATGCGCGCATTATGTAATCGTTAATTTCTTCGACCATACACATGTAACCAGGACATGTAGTAGGCCTGGCCTACATGTAGTTTACATGTTGAATTCCCAGGTGTCACCTATATTTGGTACCTGTGGCTGTACGCATGGGCGGCTTTACATGGGAAGGAGGAAAGGGAAAGAAAACAGGAAGAAATTGCAAAGCAATTCCAGATCCAATATTTTCAACATGAAACTGTGAAAATGGTGTAGAAGATATTGAAATTCCAACCAAATTATAACAATTTCCATCCAACCATTATTTGATTTTGAAATTTCAAATCCAATTATTTTCATCCAAATATATGGCATGAAAATCACCAACTAAAAGTGCTGAGCATTTCCCAGGAGGTGACGCATATCTAAGGCTGTTAAGACCCCTTTTTCAGCATTGCTGTCACCCAAAGACCCCATTTTCCCCCATTTATCACTGGTTTTGTTACTTATTTTGAAATAACAAAGCCATTTAGAACTAGAAATTCAATGTTTCAGTCTTCTTTTGGCTCTCACACAAAGACCTCATTTTAAAAAGGTTTCACATAATAAAGTCTAAAAAGTCTGACTCACTCAATCAATGACTCAACGGTTTTGTACATTTTGCTCTTTTTGGACAGATAAGCTTGGGAGGTGAGCACTTATTTGCTGGAACAGCCCAATGCTTATGGTTTAGGCATGAATTCTACATTTATGTACATTCCACCAGACCCTAGTAAATCCCTGTCATGGTCAGATAACAATGAAAGAAGATGAGAGAAAATAAAAAGAAACTTGAGCTTGTTTTGCCTCACAAAACATTTTTAACATAGGTTTCGGAACCATGGGGAAGGGGGCTTGTGGGGGCTCAGCCCCCTCAATAACTTTGGTCTGGGGGCTCAGGCCCTCCTATAATTTTAGATAAAGTAAAAAAATATGACCAGATAGCGGGAAAATGGGTGTTTTTGACCTATTTTTTGCAAAATTTCCTGACACCGAGGGCACCCCAGTATAGGTCACCAATTTTTTGTCAGCCCCCTCCCCCATGTTGAAAATCTTCCTAAGCCTAGATGTTTAATGTATCTGATTTCAACAAGGTGTCATTTAAAAATTGAAGTTTATCCTATAGTGTTTAAGGCAGATGTGTACTCTAGACATTGTTTCTTTCGCAAAATTGAGTTTTTTTGATATGTTTGTACTTTGTCATGTTTTTATAAATACAAGGAATGAAAATCCAGATTTATAAACTCCAACTGCAATATTTTAAGGATTTTATTTCACTATTCCACTCGTGTTTGAAATTGAAAAGGAAAGAAAATCTTTGTTGTACCAGCAGGGTACACGCAAGACAACAACGCATCGCGCTATGTGATCGCGCAATTTGTTAACGCACAAATACGCTACGGCGTATGCGACGCTTATCTGCATGCGCGGCGCATCTTATGGAAACACCATGGAAGCACAAAAACCTAGTGGTCAAATGGCTCCGTTTTAGCTGATAAAATGTGGGTTTTTCAAGTCCTTTCCCCAGATTTAAATATCAAGTTATGAATGGATTTCGCTCAAACTTCTCAAGGGGCCGTGGATTTACCCGATGTTAATGTAATGTAAGGTAGAAAAATAAAACTGCCGCGTGCCATTCTCCTGCGAGATTTGAAAGTGTAAAATGTGACCACTTTAAACTTCAACGGCCATTATTTCAATGTTCATTTTTCAAATGACGGTTTAGTGAATTTACGATAACTCAATAAATACAGCATCTAGAGTTAAGCAAATATGATCATCGTAAAAAGCATGATCGACTCAAGAAACGGTTCTCTCATTTTTTTATATTTTGGCCTATTTCCGATTTTAGGCATCATTTTGTGCAAATAGGCGTTTGTGAATTTTAAAAAGTTCAATTTGATGCCTGGGGAGAGCGGGAGTGTTCACCTATATTTTTCTGACCAGCCTAGCTTACATTTTAAGGTTTGGGATGACCTGATTAGCCCAAGTAACATGTCTTATATTATCTGCCACAATACTATAGGTCTTACACAACAGGATAGAGCAAACAGCAAATGGCACTTGCCCCATATTGGGGCAGGTTCACCCCATATTGGGGTAAGTTCACCCTAATCACAAAAAAAGGTTTCTTGCATAACAATAACATTTTCAAAATTTAGCAAGAGTATACAGGGCATTCATTTTTCTGGGAAGTGACTATAAATTTGTTGCAGGGGTCGGGTCAGGGTAAAATGTTCAAAGTGAGCCTATCATGATTACAACTTCGGGAGATTATGGATTATTGGTATGAGTAATACTGATACCAATAACTTTAAAAACATGCTTTTCAGTAGTTTTACCTTGTTTAATGGTATAATTATATATTTTGCATAATACGCTGATGGGGCAGGTCCGCCCTAAGTTTGGGGTTCCGCCCGGGGAAGATATTTTGCCCCATCCTCAAAAAATTGCTTAACGTGCCCCTGACATACATTTTTGTATTTTCAAAGGGTATGCAAAATACAAATCGAATAAGGAGTTTTAACTGCATTAAATCTTTGACAAATCCATATACAATATAGATCCATTAAAACCATCTGTATTTATGTATCAATGATAATACAACATTATTAATGCAAGAAAAATTATGTTTTGGTGTAATTTTTTTGTTTTGGCTGCAGTTTGATGAACTCGTTCCTGTATATCGCGGTGCCGATATGAGAAGTTTATAATAACATATGTCACCTAATTTTGCCATCACCAAATTCCCCGATACCGTAGTGCTGAGAAACAAGGGTGGGCGAACCTGCCCCTAGGGCTTAACACTCCTTGCTCTCCCTAAATGGTCAATATCTCAAAAAATATCAAAAAAATAAAAAAACGTTTTTGGAATGGAGCCTCAAGATTGAGCTAAAAACAAAATAAAATATTTTGGAAAGAGTGTTTTTTTGTTATGATGTACCTAACAAATAAAAAAAAACTCACTTTTTTGTGATTTTCTTCAAAATTGTTGTTTTTACCCCAAATCTGTATTTATATTAAGATTTATTGATGTCTTGCCTTCATGAAAATGTATACTTTTATTATATGTCTTGCGCGACGAATTACAAAGTTATTGCACTTTTACTACATGCATATCTGAGAGTACACAGCCTCCTTAAATCTCCTTTTTCATTTCTGAAGCCAAGTGGTTGCTTTTATAATGTGATGATAACCCTTGTGTAGAATATTTTGGAATTCCGCAATTTCAAGATGAAAGTGGTTAAAATTTCTGGGATGTTTGCACCTTTAACAAAGCCTTTGGATTTCCGGGTTTTAGCAGTGGTTGTTCGTGACTAGAAATTAAGACTTTTGTGGAGGGATAAGCTTGGGAGGTGTGCACTTATTTGCTGGAATAGCCCAATGCTCTCAAAATATTTGCTTTCTTTATTTTCCCCATTTTTTAAATTATGGTATTTCACCGTAAATTACCAACCCGTAAATTTACTTACAGATTCAGCACACTCAGTTATCTGGTATTGCACAGTTTAGTCCTGAGGCCATCACTTGAGTGAAATGAGTGAAATCGAGGTGTTTGTTTTTTGTCCTCATTAACTTCTCAGATGCCGCAAAACAAACAAGGCTGTTTTCACCTGTAGTCTTGACTTTTCTACAAAAAACAATACAGTAAAATATCATAAATTAAACTAAACCTAAATTATGTAAAGGATAAACTGTAAAGCAAGGTACATAATTCTCCATGCATATGTAACAAAGTATAAGTAAATATGCTCTGTTAATTAAACTGATTGGCTAAACTGAGCCTGCTAACAACATCAAAGACAAGATTAATCTGGCCAACATTTCTTGTAAATCTTGAATCTTCTAATATCTAACTTAAAATACATAATTTACTGCTTGAAATATGAAATGAAATGATTAAACAATACAGAGAATACATACAGAGAGATCATCAATACATGAAAGTTCCCATAATGCAGCTATTGCCCAATTTTGGTTGCAACATAAGATTTGAATTGTTTCTAAATCCAAAATTCAGATTAGAATGTGTGGAATAAGATGTGTGTCCTTGACACCTTCAAGTGAATATCCATTAAAATTGAACTTCTCTATACAATTTAAGGTTTATCCTCTTCAGTCATACCACTTTTCTTAGCATATATCAATAAATGATGTACTATTTATTTACAAACATGTCAAATTGGTTCACTGTGATGTGACACATTTTGGGTGCATCTCATATAAGATACGCTGCATCACATTCCAATTTGTGTGTTGCGAAATTATGATATCACTTTTTCTGCATGACACTTTATTTTCTGCACAACAATGAAAGGGGGTAAAAACAATTGCATGTTCTAATTGGGTAAACAAAATCCACTGATTTTTCCCATTTTTTGAAAATTCCCTGATTGGCTAGAAACCCTGTTTTTATATCAAACATCTCTTTGGTTACATTTACAGTCATTTTATGGTGTCATTCACCAGAAAATACCATGGCGCTTACAAGAAATATACACAAAAGTCAAAAAACAAGAGAACAGTTCAAGAAAACAGAGATGTGGTCGTGGCAGATTTATGTTCACATGTTGCGAATTTCATGCCGTAGCAGCTGCAATGTCAAATCTGCTTTTGCCAGTGATTCTGTGGCTATGTCTTTGAATAGCGAGCCGGATACTGTCAGAAAACGAGCTCAAGGTATGAGCAGGAACATAAACGGTATAGTCCAAAATTTAGTTTGGACTTGGGTGTAGTTTGGACTTGGGTGTTGCAAGGACCTATCTACATACAGAGGGATTTTAAACAGTACTAATGAGTACTTATTGGCAAACTGGAAGCCAGTGCAAGGTTGTCAGGAGTCCTCCAACACTGTCGCATATGGGTAAAGTCAAAAATAATGGCACCGTTAGGTTGCTGATGCCTGCTGTGCAAATGAAAAAGACCAGCAAAGAAATTCATCTTTTAAAATGTGTTTTATGATTGGCCCTTTAACCACAGCAATTTGTAGTGTCACAGCTGTCATGTAAAAAATAATATGCCCAATTTTCTTTCCCATATGCAGTCCGGTCCGACTGCCTGATCAGGAAGTACTGCCGAATTAGGCAGTATGTTGCCGAGTCAGGCAGTATGGTATCCCACAATGCAATGCTCTATTTCAAATAGAGCATCTTTTAATATACCGTTATTTCTTGGTTTAGAGTAAAGAAGTAGGTAAAATATATAAAATTATCAATGAATGTACAATTAGTAATAATTTTTTATCAATTTTAGTTAAAATAAAGTTAATTTGCATATTTATATCAAATTTTTAAAATACCGTTAGAAATTGTTTTGATATTTAAATTATTTTTCTCCCGGTGGATTCGCCCGGTGAAAAATTGTCAACTTACATGCAGCTCATGTTTGTCAAAGTAAAATTTCCCCCGATCTTTTATAAAATCACCATGAACAATTTAGTCCTTAGTCTGTTGAATTCGGAAGGGTTACCAAAGCCTGTGTTGCCTAACTCGGCAACATGCTGCCTGATTCGGCAGTACTTCCTGATCAGGCAGTCGGACCGGACTGATATGGTCAGGAGTGTTACATGTTAGCGTGACAAGAAAAGAGGTACTTGTATTTTAATCATGTATGTAAAAAATCTACAAGTTAAAAAGTTTTGGTTTTCATGACATTTTGTGAAGTGTCAGCTATTATTAAGTTCCAAATTCTTTCATATTAGTCACTTACTTATGAACATGTGAAGACCACATGGTGCGAAAAATAAAATATGTTCCAAAAATCACTCGTCACCAGATTGTGTAGCATTGTAAGGTAATGATGACAGTAATTATCTATTTCAGTCTGTTTTTAGTAAAAACAACATTTGGGCCAAACTTGGAAAAAATAAAACTTGCATGATATCAAAACCGTTTTCTTTTTAGAGCGGGTTGAAAAGAGAAATTCTGTCTCGTCAGGAGGGTTACATCAGAATTCAACTTGATTTTTTTCATACACCAAGGTGGCAATATTCATGTTTTACTTTTTATTTTATTAGTGCATTGTGATAGGAACTCAAAAACAAGAAAAATATTCACCATTGCTTGAACATGTTTGCTACAGCTCTCTAAATAATCAATGTCAGGAGTGTTACACAGAATTAATTCTATTATTCACAATAAGGCGCCGCCAGTGGTTTGCGATAATCGTGATGTATCATGGGTAAAAGTCGACATCCAAGTCCGCAAAATACAAATATTACCATGCTATTACATAGGAACACGTGACAATATTTTTTAGTTTGTCAATATAACGGTATTACACGCAAATCGATAGAGAAAAAAATTAATTGTGCACATTTCAAATCACATTATTAAGTATTATTGAGTATAGATTCGCGTGTAACAAGGTCTTTATTTTGACAAACTAAAAAAATATTATAATAGCATGGTAATATTCAATAATTGCACGGACTTGGATGTCGACCGTTTCCCATGATACATCATGGTTACATCGCAAACCGCTGGCGGCGCCCTTATTGTGAATAGCGAGAATTAATTGGCAATAATTCAAATTTCTGAAGAAATTACCAGTCTGTTGGTGTTCTTTTAGCACTGAAAATTTATTCCTGAAGCCAAACTGCTGTAATCATGATGTAAAGACCTTCATATTCAAGAAATATGTACATAAAACATGGTTTTCATAGCTCGACCAAAATGTTACACTCCTGACAATCAATTGTAAGTAATATAGGCTCAACAATAAAATTGAACTAATGTAATTCAATTTTTTGCCCCTTTTGAGATAGCCAGATAGTGTTACCAAAAATTACAAAAACTACGTTAGAAAATGTGATTTGCAAATTTATATATATTTGAGGCTTACGGTAGGCCTACTGTAGCAAAGTGTCAGGAGTGTTACAACAACATGCAAGCTGGGCTCAAAAAATAAAATTGAACGTAAATCACCTAAATTCTGTGCCTTTTTTGAGAGGGCCATAGATTTTGTCAACAAAAAATTACAAACACTGTTTTAGAAAATGTAGTTTATAAAATATTTCAGGCCATACAGGTATTATACAGTGTCAGGAGTGTTACACAATAGCACTAGTTTGATGGATCCTTACATCAATTTGAAGAAGAAAGTGATGCTAAAAACTTCAACACAGTTTTTGCACATCATATTGCATTATACAAACTTAAACAGAAAATCGTTTAAGATGTTTTTTTTGACAAATGTGACCATCCACCACAACTGAGCCCGGATGTCTCCAGTGCCACTATTGAGATATGCTCAAAACAATAAACAATATAGGAAACAAAGGTTTTGTTGACTGTTTTATTGATTTTTCACTACTTAAATGTCAAGTACTATAGACATGATATACATCATATTAAAGCTAATTTCAAGCAGAATATTTTGGTTGAATGTCTCAAAAATGATCATTGGTGACTTCAGGGCTCAGTTGTGCTGGATGGTCACAAATAAAAACTTTTATTCCAGATTTCCACAAATTTTTAGGTGTTTTAATGAATTTTTTTTTTCGAAACTTTGTTTCCATGAGAAAAATTCTCCGGGAAAATTCTACATGACTATCTTATAGTTTAGTGTCTAAGTAAAATTAAAACTCAAAGAATTACATATTTGGCTCAAAATATGCTAAGGTGTCATATTATAGCCATATATTTTGACATCTTTTTTTAAAAATAATAATTATAGAAATGGAATATTTGCTAGTTTAGTGGCAAGTTTAGGTAGTTAAGACATAGCATACACAATTTAAGTAAAATCCTTTCACTCTAAATAATAAAAAAATAAAGCTGTAAAATGCCTATTTTTACACTTTTGTTTGTAACATGCCAAGAGACGCCTTTTTTCAACAGCTTTTAATTTTTTTTATGGATCCTTATAGAAATTCATGTGACCTGTTTCCCAAAATGGTGCAGTAAACCAATCAAAAAAACAGAAAGAGGCATTATGAATTATAAGTTAACAGATCAAGAAAAGGATTTAAAAGTTTGCCTTTCATGTATGTTACTATTGTCTGTCAAACTTTTGATTGATTTTGAAGTCCCTCAGTTTTTTATAAACAAAGACTTGAAGCATAAACTAAAGGGTAAATCTATTGTAAATAACTTCATTTCTCCATATTATAATCAATTTGTAAGTGGCTGCCATCTTTTTTGAACATATAACAATTTTAAAATTTTTCTTGAAATGTCTGTCAAAATATAACATACGCAAGATGGTGCTGTAATTCCTGCTAAACTAGGGTGATACAGCTAATTATGCTACATGACATAGCATTTTTTTCCACCTAGCTTTGTGGCACTATCACTTTGTGAGGAGAAGCTTTTTGATGACACAATCCATTGTTAAGTGTTGTCTGTCAAACATTTGTACGCATAAGTAACATACATAAGATTTGTATGTGTCTGTCAAAATAACATACGCAATTTGTTTAAAAAAATTAAAAATCACTTGATGTTCACATTATGATGATAGTTTAGAGTTTATAAAAGTGTTTTAAAACATGTGATTTATAAACTGCATGTGATCTTTATTCAATTTCCCATCTTGAACTACTGTTTTTGCCAAATTATTATTCTGTATGTTACATTTGACAGACATCTTTGTATGTTATGGCTTGACAGACACACATATTTTATTTATAACAATTTATCCTCCTTATTGTAATATTTGGACACATTTTTTTCCACAATCAGTTGCTGTAGGTCCTACACCTAAATAACCACAAAATACCTTATGTAATACTTTATAAATTTTTATTTGATTGCAGAAAATCATCAAAATTGTGTCTGTCAAATATAACGTACGCAAGGGCTAGAAAATTAAATTTGTGAAGTAAATGGTCTATAACTTATCTTTCTTTTAGTGTATTATGAGCGATATATGTGCATACTATAATTTAAACCTGGTTGGAGACCAAAAGAAAAGAGCTGGAAAAATAATTGTGTGTTACACTTTTATGACACCTTAGCTTATTTTGAGCCATTTGCATAATTTTGTCAAAATATAACAAGGAATGGCATGGATCTTTTGTGTTATGTTTCTAAAAATTTTGGACTACTTTTACCAATAAACCAGTTGAAAAAATACATTTAGTAACATTACTGAAGTATTTTTTTTATTTTTTCTTAACTTTAGATAGGTTGTGCTTACAATAAGACAACAATTACATCTCTGAACACTGTTTGTATTTTTGACGCTTTTGTCACACTTTGGTGCCATTATTTCTGATTATACCCATATGGCACTAGTTACTAGTTGGTGATATAATATGTCACTTATTAATAATATGTCACTTGTTGGTGGTAATATGTCACTTCTATCTGGTACCAATCCGAGAAAATGAATCACAGAGAATGGCAAAATAGTATGTAGGCCTACTCTTTCAAGGCAGATAGCAACTTTTCTAGGCGTTGTTGACATGGTACCTTCAGGAAAGAAAGTTCCTACTATGAAGACCTAACTTTTGAGTGAGAACTTTGTTAGTGTTTAGTAGTGTATATTTGTACTGTAATGAATGTATAATGCTCTTACCTCCCATTTTCTCCAATCTTCTCTTTAAAATGTTTGGCTCTTGCACCCAAATGGCTTGCAGAAAAGCTGGGACATCACCTTCAATTTCTTCACTAACATATTTGTCCTTGGCTTTAGTTCACTGTCAAAATCAAGCATAAATAATATATAAATAATATTCTTTATGAACAAATGCTGTGTTCAAATTGTTTTGTTTTTACCAGACGACGGTGGCCGACAGTAATTTAATACGGCAACAGCCAATAGCGTAAACAAATGATGACAATATGATGGCAACACTGCCTGCACGTTGACGCCCTGTACGTGCCATGGTGCGCTTTTAGCTCTATTGGCCCGTTACAGAGAAAAAAAATGCACGAAATATATTTCCCAGTGCAATGTATAGATTTTCACATGAAAATCAATAATTTGGATTCAAAATTAATGTGAAGAAAAAAAAAATATTATAGCCGGTAGTGGAAATCGATCTCGGGACCTTCTGCGTGGCAGGCGGAGACGTTAACCGTTACACCACGCATACATTGATACATGTGGGGGAATTTTTTTGTACATAACATATATTGTGCGTTATTCATACAAAAAATTCAAAAAACAGTACTTAAAATTAGGTTCACTGTCGAACCTCAACGGATTAAGACTGATAAAATAGTGCTTGATAACATCCCAGCAAACACAAAACGTTTTAAAAACGTTTTAAATAAGTTATATTTTGGCTTTTGGTTTAGGTAAAAACGTTTTAATGACATTAAAATGTCGGGTTATATAAAGGTCATGATAACGTTTTAAAACGTTTTGTATGAAAACACACTACAAAAATATTTTTAAATGTTTTCAAAAAATGTTATTGTAAACTATTTTTACAATCATTTTTGCCAAATATTGTGTCAATACTTAAATAACATTATGTTAAAATGTTTGAACCCAGCAAACACGGAAATGATCTTAAAATATTTTCTTCAAAACCTTTTAATAACATTTAAATGTCTGGTTATACAAAGGTCATGAAAACGTTTTTAAAACGTTATTGAAAATATTTTGGGCAAACATTTTTCGCAAAATATTTTTACAACCCCAAAATAACATTCTGTTTAGAATGTTTTGTATCAAGTTTTCAAGAATGTTTTGGAATGTTATTAAAACGTTTTTATACCCTTTATATAACCCGACATTTAAACGTTTTCTGTAAAGCATTTTTATTTGCTGAGCAGTAGATTATCAAAAAATGTTTTTTAAGGTTATGAAAACGTTTTATACTCTTAATATACCCTTTATATAACCCGACATTTAAACGTTTTCTGACAACCTTTTATAGCCTTTTGCGAATGATGTCGAAAACGTTTTGTGTTTGCTGGGATGCATACACTTTTGGAATTATTTGAGACATTTTCGTGTTTACGTGTAAAACCAATGACGACGTCAAAATTCAGTCAATCTTTGCCGGCCCCTGTTTTTTACCTTTAGGTGCACTTTTGTACCTCATTTTATAAGTTGCCCACCCCCACACAGTAGGCCTAGCAATGAATAAATTTCTATCAAAAATTATGGCGCATTGGTGACAAGTAAGATAGGGCCTATGTATATTATTGGGGCAAGGACTACAACTACTGCACTGGAAATTTTATTTCAGCACAGACAACAGTTGTAGAGTTATAGTCAAAAATGAGGGAAAACCAATATTTGATCAATAAGTCAATAACTATGGTACTTGCCTTGAGTTGCTGAATTTTCAGTGCAGTAGTTAACTTATAGTAGGCCTACTTGCCCTATAATATACATATCTTACTTGTCACCTATGCGCTTATAATTTTTGAGAAAAATGCAAAAATAGGCATAAAATTGGCCAGGGTGTAGTACCCCTTAATGCATTTGAAAATTTACAATGATTAAAAAGGGCATTTCGTGACCCACTTTTCTCAAAAAAGTTGAGATTTTTATACCACTTGAAGTCTTGAACCGTCTGGCTACAATTTCCTACATAATGTTTATGTACCAAAATTTCTTGCAGATTATTTCGTTTAGCAAAAATATCGTCAATTAACAGTGGCCTATATGGAGCAGTACTTGTAATACACATATTCATGCATAACTCACAAGCGCAAAATCTGAATCAACTGAAATTTTGGGAATAAGCCTTTTTCGTGGTTATCTGCTGAAAAATGTCATAAAAATAGGATGCTAGGATCACGAAATACTCCTGTAAGTGACTGAAGTAGTTTATAGTTCCATGCTCTATCTCTGTCCACACAGTAACTATCGTCTCATCGTGGATAGCAGATTTCTCGATCAAATGACACACAGACAGTAAGCTTACTTCAACCCAACAAATATAGCCAGCTGCTCAGTCTGATATTGAATATTGTGATCTCTATGCAATATGGTTCTACATGCATTATAGGCCTACCCATTTACATGGCATGCGCATAGCACCCCGCATAGCACTCACTGACTCAGACATGTATGGCCGTACATGCATGGCCGGTCTCGTTTTATTTACTTGCATACGAGACCAGATATAAAAGAATGTGTACCAAGTGCCCAAAATTCTGAAAACTTCAGAAAGATTTGGAACTCATACCGGTATATATATGCCTACTATCATGACTATCGGAACTTGGGTGCAAAGTAATGTACAATTTCATGAAATATTCATCGCTGATGATGAAACCAAATTCATTTCAAGAATATTTTAGATCAAATAATTACCTTCGATTCGAAATTGTAGTTGCTCTTGCAATATTAACACCTTTTTGCAGCATTATTATTCCATCACGGTTAATGTTTACGTGTGGGTTCGCGAGCATCCATCTTTAAATAATTGCCTCTTAGTCTTTACCAGTCGTTTCTCTAAATCCACGAAATCTTCCTGTCGGGTTGTTAGCGGTTACCGCACCATAGCTGAACCATGTTATTGTATTTTACCAGGGAAGAACAGATTATACCACTGTCCCCCGGGGGTCAAACCTTCTTGGGATTCTGAAATATAGACCCAAAATAGGCATTTTGAACAGAGTTTTATGAGGATCGTCACCGTGTGGAAATTTATAAAGTAATTTTAATACCGGGAGGGGGTAGGGTACCGGTACATTCTTTATTTTTATGTCTCTTTTATTTGACACCACTCGAGATACAAAAAGGACCCAAAATATGAATATTGACCCAGGTCTTATGAGGAGTGTTACCCCCCCAGTGGGGATTTTTTTTAATATAGGGCCTATTCTTTACTTTGTCCTCTTTCATTTGACAAGCTTGGGCAGACATTCGATTGGAAATGCCCCGAATGTGAAGTCCTTGATTTTCGAGACTCGTTCTTCGATTTAGGGGACACAAGTTGCGCGGATGAAGATGACTCCATTCAAGAGGAAGGGAAGAACAGACATTAGACTAGTAATAGAAATCACCTCAACTCGCTGAAAATCCTTGTGATAAACTTCCAAAGCATCATGAATAAAGTGGCTGAAGTGGAAGCATTAATCCAGGAATATAACCCTGACATCATACAGGGTACAGAGACGTGGCTCTCTCGACATACAGAACTCTGAGTTTCAGGAAAGACAGGAAGGTGACAGGCATGGGGTGTTCTTTTTGCTTGTAAAAGGGACCTTATAGTCACGCATAGAACCGAGTTTGACTCTGAATGTGAATTATTGTGGAGCCAAGTGGAAGTAAAGGGAAGGAGAAACCTACTGTTGGGCACCTACTACAAGCCCCACCACAACGACATGGACGCAGTTAAAGGTCTCCAAAATTCACTTGCAACCATCAGTTCCAAACATAAAGAGTTTGACATTATTCTGAGTGGCGATGCAAATCAACCAAATGTTAACTGAATAAACCAGACCGTTATTCCAGACAGTTATGCTTCAAAGGAGGTAGCTGAAGAACTCCTTGACACAGTCTTTGAAAATGGGCTGGACCAGGTGGTTCACAAACCAACTAGGGGCCGGGAGATAACATACTTGACGTGGTTTGGACAAACAACAAAGGAATTATTAAGACCGTTGATGTAGTACCTGGTATGAGTGATCACAGCGTGGTATTACTTGAATTGGATTTAGCTGAATAAAGGAAAAAGAAATCCACCCGCAGAATCTACCTGAAAAACAAAGCTGACGAAGACGAAATTAAAGAGGACCTGACTCATTTCCAAGAAACTTACGAGAAACTGACTGGGTCAACTGTCCAAGAGAAATGGGATGCCATTGAGAATCAAATCAAATCTGTCATGGACAAACATGTTCCATCAAAATGGTCTCTAACAGGCACAGTCTGCCTTGGTTCACGAGGGAGCACAGAAGGTTGTGTAGAAAGAAACAAATGGCCTACAACAAGGCAAAGTGTTCTGGAAAATCAACCGACTGGGAGAAGTACAAACTTTGCTCGAAAGAGAGGAACATGTTAAAGATTACATTGAAAGCTGTCTTAAGGACAATACCAAAGAATTCTGGTCATTTATCAAGAAGCTTCGCCAGGATGGAGCAGGAGTACCAGATCTCAAAGTGAACAACAAAATCCTTAGCACGAACAAAGGGAAGGCTGAGGCTTTCAGCGACCAATTCAGCAGTGTTTTCACTACGGAGGATTCTACTATACCAAATCTTGCCAGTAGCACCATTCCTCCCATCAAGAAGCTGATCATACGAGAAGAAGGGGTACTCAAGTCAAGCAACTTCAGAACCTTAATCCAAATAAGGCATCTGGGGCTGACGGCATTCCAACATGGCTACTCAAGATGGCGGCGACGGAATTGACACCAATATTCACCAAATTTTTCCAAGAGACCCTTGATAAAGGGAGATTCCACATCAATGGGGTGAAGCCAACGTCAGTGCCATCTACAAGAGGGGAGAAAAATCAAAGCCTGAAAACTACAGGCCTGTCTCATTGACCAGCGTTCCGTGCAAGGTGATGGAGCACATCATCCATTCTCATGTAATGGGACACTTGGAACAGAACAGTATTCTTGTTGACAAGCAGCATGGGTTCCGTGCAAAGCACTCGACGGAAACTCAACTTATCCTGACATTAAATGACCTGACCAAGAGCATCGAAAGAGGTGAAGTCACGCATATATGGCCATCTCAGACTTCGCCAAAGCGTTCGACAAAGTGCCACATCAACGCCTCCTCAAGAAACTTGAGCATTATGGCATCAGGGGTGACATTCACAAATGGGTAACAAACTTCCTTACTAGACGTACACATCAGAGAGTGGTCTGTGAAGGACACCTTCAGAGCTGAAAATGTGACTTCAGGGGTTCCACAAGGCACAGTCACTGGACCATTGTGGTTCAATGACCTTCCTGCAAACCTCACAAGTACAGCAAGGTTGTTTGCAGATGATTGTGTGCTTTATACATCTAGCAGTTCACCTGAGGAGCTGACAGTCTTGCAAGACGACCTGACAAAACTTCAGGAGTGGCAAGACAAATGGGGCATGAAATTCAATCCCAGCAAGTGCTCTGTTATGCATATGCAGATCACCCTCAAGAAAGAAAGACCGCAGATGAACTCACATTCTGTGGAGAAGAACGCAATGAAGTGACTAGCCATCCATATTTAGGAGTTCAAATCGACAATCGTCTTCAGTGGAAGGGCACATCAAGATGGCAGCCTCAAAAGCAAGCAGGATCCTGGGCTTCCTTAAGAGAAACATCTGGTTTGCATCACAGGAAACTAAAGTAGCAGCCTATACAGCGCTGGTTAGACCTGTATTAGATATGCTTCCTGTGTATGGGATCCATACAGAAGAGGAGATAAGTCCAGCGGAAAGCAGCCAGATTGCTTGAAAGACTACGAGCAGCGCAGCAGTGTAACAAAAATGCTGGAGAAACTTGAGTGGAAGACCTTAGAAGACCGACGCAGAACAAACAGACTGACCATGGGAGGGGGGGGGGGATATCCAAAATCATGAACGACTTGGTCGCAATCGACAGGGACGACATGATCACCATGTCAACGGAAACCAGAACCAGGGGTAGTCACCAACATAAAATCCTCAAGAT
Organism: Amphiura filiformis; assembly: GCF_039555335.1. Classification (NCBI taxonomy): domain Eukaryota; kingdom Metazoa; phylum Echinodermata; class Ophiuroidea; order Amphilepidida; family Amphiuridae; genus Amphiura; species Amphiura filiformis. Next base: position 64,920,793 of record NC_092632.1, on the reverse strand, counting down.
GCAAGGAACAAAGGACATCTATTTGAACTCCTTCCTTCCTCGCACTGTGACAGACTGGAACAAGCTCCAGGGGGACACCACTTCAGCAGCCACACTTGATATCTTCAAAAACTTAGAGTCCAAAAGTAATTTAGGTACATGTAGTCATATCAATATCAGCTTGAGCAGCATCAAAGTTGGCGAAAGTACAGCAAGACTGAACCTGCCGACTTAACCAAGACAAGACAAGACACCACTCGGGGGGTAATACCTTCTTGGCATTTTGAGATATGAAGAGGAACCAAAATGAATATTGACACAGGTCTTATGAAGAATTTCACCCCGGTTGGGAAATAGTTTTATTATATTCCTTACATTTATCACTTTCATTTGACCCCACTCGGGGGTCATACCTTTTTCGCATTTTGAGATAGGCCTATGAATAGGACCCATATGGATATTGACCCGGGTCTTATGATGAGTGTCACCTCCGGGCGGGGAAATATTTCTATTGTAATTATTATTCTTTACTTTCTTCTTTTTCATTTGACACACTTGGGGTCATTACCCCCGTCATACCCTTGTGGCATTTCAAAAATATGTCCATTTCAGACCAAAAGGTAGAGTCAGTAAGTAACGTTAATAAGTTAGTAAGCAAGTAACATTATACTATTATAGGCTGATACCATTTTACGCTACCTCCTCACAGTTGAACCATAAATATCTGTACGCACAATGTTCTAATATCTGTGGTTGTGATAAACAAGACTACAGGAGCATGGGCCAAAAAAAAAAAAGTTTCATGCCCCTCCCCCGCCATGTCACTTTCTGGGATCAGTCCATATTTTTCTTCAATTTTCAGTTTTAATATACTAAAATAGTAAAATGTTAATGCTAATAAACTAGTTTATTAATTAGCATGAATCCTGCAAGTGCTGTTTTTGTGGAACTCTAAAACTCCTCATAATAAGTACAAAAGGGTCTCATCATTTTCCTATAGCAGATGCTGAAAACTGCTCGCAATGTCAATTTTACGTGAAAAATGCTGTATTTTGCACAATTTAGCACACACGTACTCACACCCACACACACAACACCCTTCCTGCTCCCTTTCCAAAAAGGTATGGACATGAAACGAATGTCAATTTTATGTGGCCATATCACAGAGCTGTAAAAGACAGATTAAGGGGTACTACACCCATTGATTTTTTTTTTTTTTTTTTTGCATTTTGTGAAGAAATTACAAAAAAAAAAAAAAATTAACAAAGTGGTATGCAAAATGACGGGGCTAATCTTCTTGTTTTATTGGTGGCATCGGTATCAATGTAGCTTACATGCTTTTAAAGGTAGAAGCCAAAAGTTAGCCCTTTTTGAACGGGCGCGCGCCCCCCGGGTACCAAAAAAAAAAAAAAAAAAAAAAAAAGAGAGAGAGAGGGAAGGAGGGAGGGAGAGAGAAAGAGGAGAGATCGAACTAGGGGAACGGGACATTATTTTGCAGGCTTCAAAATAGAAGTCAATGGCCTTATGCGACTATAGATAGCCTTATACTAGCCTATATTATTTTTGTGATAGGGGGCCTTACTTTCCGAGCACGCTGGCAATTTAAGAGCACACTTGTATGCCTATGCCTATGGCATAAATTGTTTGGGCCAGGGGGCGGGCAAGTATAATATTTTGAGCATTTTTGAGCAGTTACTAGTTGTAACTAATGATACCGTTCAGGCGCGGATTCAGGGGGGCCGGCGGGCCCAGCCCCGGCCCCTCCCAAAGAAGAGGAAAGGAGAAAAATTGCACGTATAAGTTGGGCCGTCTTCTCGCAAAATTTAGGCTTTTTCAAACTAAACTTTTACACAATGATAGTGACAAAATGGTCCACCAAATGGCTTCAATTGGGTATTTTTTTCCAAAAGTTTTTTTCTCAAACTTTTTTACCACGGAATATTTTTACGCAATAGGGCTAAAAAAAGTCCACCGAATGGCTTTAATTAGGTCTTCATTTTGCAAAATTTTCTCACTTCTGAGGGGGCACATCCCCCTCACACACCCCCTGCATGCGCAACTTCATGGGTACATAATTATAAAGCAATAATTCATACAATAAAAGTCCAAACTTGTCCACAAATGACTTCAATTGGGCCGTCTTTTCGCAAATTTTAGGCTTTTGCAAACTCAAATTATGACAAAATGGTCCACCAAATGGCTTCAATTAGGTCTTCATTTTGTAAAAGTTTCTCACTTCTGAGGGGGGCACATCCCCCCTCACACACCCCCCTGCCTCGCGCAAGCGCTCCGGGATGGCCGCTTCGCGGCCATATGATATTTTACAAAGATCTATTTTGCGCCCCCCGGTCTACGAATTCCTGGATACGCGCCTGCAAAAGGTGGTACATCACTGATGTTTTAAATTCACTTCATTTTGGACAGCTTACTATCAACGGATTTCGTTAAAGTTTTGGAATGGGAATAGGGCATAAGTGGTTCCTGATTTCTTTTATGACTTCATGAACTTGGTGCTCCACACCTATCAAAAAACGAACTGGTTAAAATGCTTCTATTTACAATGTTGAGCTATATTTTGTATTTTTAACTTGCGACATTATTTCACTGAAACTTAATTAAGCCATAGGTAACAGGTTACCACAACCACACTACAGCAATGTTGAAAAACTTGTATTTCTTGTCACCTATACCACCATATTTAGGTCGTTTTCCGTAAGCTTCAGTTTTGTGATTTTGGTAACTATTTTATATTTATTTGTCCAATCCATCTCAACTAGGCAATCTAAATTGTACTCACCATTTACATCCCAAGGTATTTTAGTATATCCACCTTGCACTTTTCAATATCCAGTAAAAGACAGAATATCAAATTTTACGCCTCATTAGGATATCACAGACTCTCACATGTATTCAAAATGGATGCTTAAATTTGACCTGAACCAGGTGACCTATAACCTGACCTATGATGACCTCTTTTAAATCTCTTTTCCAAACAACACATTATAGAAGGTACATATAGTAACTAAATTGACTATGCATCCATTGGGTTAGAGTTTATTTAATTTATTCAGTGTTATTTTGCATGCACCGCGCGCTGAATAAATTTTCTATAGAGAGTATAACAAAGGATTTAATGTATTCTACTCATGTACTCTACTTGAACATGTTGAATAGAATAAATTATGGTTTGTTATGAAACACACATCTGAGTTACTAGGATAAAGTTCAGGACATGCAGTGATGAACATATTTATGTACATCATAAATTTGCAAGGAAAAAAGAAGAGGGGTACTGATGAAAATCAGGGTATTATACCCCCTTAAACAACAATGATCAACATGATGAAAGAAATAATTGAACATGTTAAAGAATTTATTGAATTTTTACACCAAGATATAAAGTATTGATTGCTAAAAACTTTTGGTTGGCCGTAAGTTAATCTATTAAAGGGCATTTCGTGATCCACAGCCTCATCCCCCACTTTTCTCAAAAAAGTTGAGATTTTTATATCACTGGAAACCTCTGGCTACATAATGTTTATGTACAAAATATTTCTTGCAGATTAATTCGTTTTGCAAAGATATCGTGAAATTTGAATTTCGTTCTGGTGCACCAGAACGAAATTACAACGCTTTGTCTATGGAGCAGTGTAATACACATAATCATGCATAACTCGCAAACGCAAAATCGGAATCAACTGAAATTATGGGAATAGGCTTTTTCGTGGATATGTTCTGAAAATGTCATAAAAAGAGGATGCTAGGATCACGAAACACTCCTTTAAATTAACCACTGCAGAGACCTGAATGAAACACCGACCACCACCCCCGCCCACCGGAACACACCCACGGGCGAGTTACCCACCCATCCTACGCCACTGGTTAAACACGACTAAGTTAACGGAATTACTTAGTTCTTCTGAGGAGGAGTGTACATCTAAGAAATAAATGTGAAATAGAACCTTTTTTGTCCTCTCAGAAGAACCTTCTCTCTTGAACCTCTCAAAAAGGTTCTTTAATTTGGAGAACCTAAAGGTTCTCCGAAGGACCGAAAACGGTACTGTATCACATTTTGGGGGCAATTTTCGAGTATAGTAGAAAAATTATAAATTTAATTATACCTAAATTAATTAAAAAAACAAAAAAAGCTCATCGCACAGATTAAAGAAGACTAAAGTAAAAAAAAAGTAAAAAAAAAAAAAAACAGCCCTAAAAACCGCACGCGCATTCCGGCGCATTCACTTTGGGAAGGGTTTTGAGACGAACTATTAAATTAAGGTGACCTTATATATTTTGACTAGGAGGTGCAAGGGAGACCCCAGGGAGAAATAGGCCCTAAAGGAGAATTCCTACATGCTAATATGTAACAAAAAGTGAATGTCACAAAATAATGAACCAATTTGACATTATCGTTGATAACTCCTATATAAATAACTATAATAGCAAACACGGTAAAAAGAGCATTATGCGTGTGGATGTTTCGGGGTGGGGGGTGTTTCTTGTTATTTCATGTATAATTGAAAACTTGGCATCTTTGTCACTACCATAATATAGGCCTACATCAGAAAAGATAATACAAAAGTGCTGGGGACAATGGGGGGAGGAGAATTTTAGCTCCTGAGTCGAACATAATGATTTTGAATTTGAATAGCAACTTTCATTTATCCCTTATTTTTTACCTATTCTTTATAACAAAGCTATTTTAGAGTTCATTCAGCGATTCTTCTTGCAGACTGTTTAAACTATTGCTGTTTAAACCACTAACACGTATGAACATTCACTTTATTATTTGTTCTTGTCCCGTTTTAGCGTGCCAATATCAGAAAATATTACCAAAATATTCATAACGTAAGTTCCCGGGACTGGAAAGCGTACACGCAAGCACTGATGCATAGTGTAAAATGTGCTGGGCTTTTACTAAAAAAAGCCAAGCCAAGCCTCTCATTCGTTTTAACATGCATTTTCTTCGTCTTCAGTAAAACGATTTTGCAGGCTTAAAAATAGCCTCACTGAGGCTCCCATGACGTGACATATTATATCATGTATTCATTTAGCTACCGTATTATATTCAGCAGATTGGTAATCGAAACTGGTAACTAGTGACATAAAGAAATTTGTAAATTCCTTGGTCTTGTTTAAGGAGAAGAAACATTTATTTGTTGTTATTTTCATTTTCCCTTTACTTTAAAGCCGGATGTTTATTCTCTATCAAAAACATATAAATTTGTAGGCGGGTTTTTCAAATGTCGGAATGAAATGCGCGCAAATTGAAGTGGAGTAAATTCCAAAATATCCAGGAAGTTGGACATATTGGAGTTTAAAAAAAAACTGGAGTTGGAGTCGAGTGAGGTAGGAAGGGCTTAAATTAATGTTAGAAAGTTAGTTTGAACAGAAAAAAAATTAAAGTAACGCACGCAGCAAACATAAAAATTAAACGGTAGGCCTATAGTAGCGAGTCACTTCATTTTTTCACAGAAGGTATAACTATTGAATGTGGCATTTATAAAAACGTTCAATGATGGGAAACTTGGTGGTCTGGTTCGTACATAAATATCGATTCTTTGCTCTATTGCACTTTTTTTTACTTACCCTGTATATTTAAACAGTTTTTAATTTTTTCTCTTTCATGTGACACCACTCAGGAGGTCATAGGCCTACCTTCTTGGTATTTGGAAATATGTCCATTTTAGACCAAAAGGTTGCTGAGTAAGGAAGTGAGAAAGACTACGACCATTTCATGGTTTAGCAAAAACTAAAGTAAAAAAAAGAAAAAGAAAAAAAGAAGGGATTTGAGACGCATTTTTAAATCAAGAAAGACTTATTAATTTTGATGAGGAGGTGCAATGGAGACCCCAGTAATTCCTTACATGCTTTCATGAAATAGGGCTATGTAACAAAAAGTGAATGGGGGGGGGTCAGGACCAATTGTAAGGGGGGGGGGTGTAAACATTGACAAAAACGGTCCAAATTCAAAATGGGCTAAAAGTACAAAAAAGGCCTAACAACCTTAAATACCGGGCGGCCACCATGGGGGGGGGGGGCTTGGCTACGCCACTGCTCCTGAGTCGAACATAATTTGCATCTTAATAACAACTTTCATTTATCACTCATTGTTTTACCTATTCTTAAAAACAAAGTCATTTTATGTTTAGGGTTCATTCAGCGACTTTACTTGCAGATTCATTTAGGCCTACTAAGCAAAATAACGTCAAAGAAACTTACAGCACAGTGGCCTATGTAGGAAAAATGAGGCATAGGCCTATTCATCATGCATAATTCAACTGAAATTTTGGGAATAAAAGTTTTTGTGGATATAGGCCTACTCAAACATTAAGAGGATAGGTCTACTAGAATCATAAAAATACTCCTGGTACACGCCGGGGTACACGCGTTATGAAATGAACGTGCCCAGATATATATCCCGTATACATGCTATGCAACCCGACAAGATTTTTCTGTACTTAACGTAGCGCGAATAGAGGGCGGTATGTTTCTGATGAAATGAACGTAAAATCGAGCCCACACTGTGTGAAACGACTCAAACAAGCGGTACCCTAAACGAGCCGTAAGCCTATGTCCCGTATACGCGTATGCTATGCTACAACACGACAGTTTCTCTGTACTTTTAAGGGATCTAGAATGAGCGTTTATGGCGTTTCGACAGTATTTTTTGTGGGACATGAGAGCACCTCAGACGTATCGAATTGCATTCTGAATACGTAGCATGTCTTTCTGATATCAAATAATTTTCATTTTTTGAAATTCACGATATAGGCCTAATACAAATTTTATGACAAATTTTATTATTAAAATTTGATAATTTGATATTTTTAACATTTTTGATATATAACAGTCCTAGAAATAAATTTTATAAATCTAATGATATATTCTTACAGTGTATGTAGCTGGGAGAAAAGCCGACGATCAATTGAAAATTTTGACCTTTTATATTGAAGATATGGATTTTTTTCCCAAAAAGACCTTTTTTTTTTGGTGTTTTGGGGAAAAAATCCATATCTTCAATACGAAAGGTCAAAATTTTCAATTGATCGTCGGCTTTTCATCCCACCTACATACACTTTAAGTATAAATCATCAGATTTATAAAGTTTAGGCCTACTTCAAGTACTGTTAAATATCAAAAATATAAATTTTAATGATTTGCCATAAAATGTGTATTACATTGCGAATTTCAAAAAATCTAAATTATTTGATATCAGAAGGCCATTCTTCGTATTCAGAATGCAATTCGATATGTCTGATGTGCTCTAATGTCCCACAATAAATACTGTCCAAACCTTGTTTGTCGGGTTTAAAAGTTTAGATTATGTTGCATTTAGGCCTATCCCAGCAAACACAAAACATTTTCGACTTATGATCCGCAAAAGGTTAGAAAAATGTTATTTAATTAAGTGTTGGCAAACTATTTGGCAACAAATGTTTGCAAAAATATTTTATAGGCCTATAACATAACATTTTGAAAACATTTTAAAAACATTGTTGTAGGCCTATTAGTGTATCATCGGAATTTCAAACGAAACGTTTCATGACCCCTGGTCCGACATTATAATGTTATTAAAACGTTTTTATCTAAAACAAACCCCAAAAAATAACTTGTTTAAAACGTTTTGAAACGTTTTTGCGTTTGCTGGGACAACATTGTAATTTTTGAGACGATGTTTTGTAGTATATTATCATCTGGCACAGGTCCTATCATACTTGCCATACAGCTGGCGAATGGAGAAAATGGGCATTTCAAGTACCCAATTTGAAAATAAGACCAAGGGTTAAAAATGGTGACTGTGTGCTATTTTCTAAATTGCATCAGGCATGGTTAAAACATAGGAGACTGATTTTTGTTTTTAAATTCGCGACATAATACAAATTTTATGGCAAATTATATATTTTTTATTTTTGAGATTTAAACTGTCCTCGAAGTAAACTTTATCAATCTATCGATATAGCCTATAGGCCTGTGTACTTAAAGTGTATGTAGCTGAGAGGAAAAGTTCCATTTCACGCCATATTTTAGCTTCGAATTGGCAATCATGGTAATAAGTAGGCCTATGTGCGCCTTTGTTTGTAAAAAGTTAGGCTATGAGCGAAAACACATGATTCACTGTAAAGGATCAAATAGCAACGTTTGCACATAATACTTCAATTATGAAATGTCAAGATTTTTAAAGTATTTTAAGTACATATAATTAAATTTGTAAAGTTTACTTCGAGGACTGTTAAATATCAAAAATTGAAAAAAATATCAATATTTATTTTTGAGACACCCTGTATGACTGATTAGAATAGATGTGCTTTAAGAATTAATTTACAAGGTCACTTAATGGATGCATCATGTTTATTAATTCTCTATAGTATTGTGTTTGTTGGGTGTTCTACGTTATGGATATGTTTATAATACCATGAATAGGCCTACTGTAAGCAATTTTAGACTGTGCCATAATTTTCATCTCGCGAAAAATGTTACACATTACCGGCCCAACTCAAAACGCATGGCCAAATACATAAATAATTAATTAAATAAAGAAATAAATAAATATATAAATAAATAAATAATAAATAACATAACATAACATAACATAACATAACATAACATAACATAACATAACATAACATAAGAACTCGCAATTATGAATGTCACCCCGGGTTGTGAAATATTGTTATTATATTCTTTACGTTAAGTTTCTCTTTCATGTGACACCACTCGGGGGGGGGGTCATACCTTCTCGACATTTGGAGCCGGGATCACTTCAATATGAAATGGATATAGGTGTAGGGCTGGTACTTTCGCAGTAAGGGACATTTGGTGAGAGCAAAATATAAAACTAGAGCGGTTACCGCACCATAGCTGAACCATGATGCTTCAACAGTATTGTGGAATATCACTGTAACCCGGGGGGCTCATACCATCTTGAGAGATATGAAAAGGATAAAAGGACCCAAAATAGGAATATCGACCCAGGTCTTATGAGGAGTGTGACCCCCTAGTGGGGAAATAATTTTAATGCATTCTATACTTCTTTATCTTTCATTTGACACCACTCGGGGCCATACCTTCTTGGCATTTCGAGATATGAAAAGGACCCAAAAGTAAGGGACATTTGGTGAGAGCAAAATATAAAACTAGAGCGGTTACTGCACCATAGCTGAACCATGATGCTTCAACAGTATTGTGGAATATCACTGTAACCCGGGGGCTCATACCTTCTTGAGAGATATGAAAAGGATAAAAGGACCCAAAATATGAATATTAATCCGGGGCTTATGAGTGAGTGTCACCCCCGGTGGGGAAAATAATTTTAATACATTCTTTACTTCTTTCTCTTTCATTTGACACCACCCAGGGGGTCATACCTTCTTGGCATTTCGAGATATGAAAAGGACCCAAAATATGTATAATTATTGACTCATGAAACTATTTTCATATTCGTTACTTTGTTTTCTTTCATTTGACACCACTCGGGGTACATACCTTCTTGGCATTTTGAGATATGAAAAGGACCCATATAAATATTGAGCCAGGGCTTATTATGAGTGCCACCCGGGTGGAAAAATATTTTTATTATATTCTTTACTTCTTCCTCTTTCATTTGACACCACTTCGGGGTACATACCATCGTGGCATATAAAGATATGTCCATTTCAGACCAAAAGGTTGGTAATTAAGTAAGTATTATAAGTAAGTAATAAGTAACGTACACTAATATAGGCTGATACCATTTCATGGTTCAGCAAAATATGGGGTCATTGCGTAAGAGCATGTGTTCTGGCATTCAGGTGCATATCAATTTGTAAGCGCTCTTTTATCACAGTTCATTGAATTTATAACCGCATGACAAAACAGGCGAAAATAGTAACTTTTTGCACAAGATTTGCAATTTAAAGAGAATTGGGCATTGCTTATTCTAGTGACGCTAGTGTATGGACAATATAAGTGTGCTTTTTCATTTAGTGACATAAAATTTGACAAATATTTTAAGGAACACTTGAGGCTTTGACTTTTAAACCTACATTTTGGTCAAAAAATGTGCTTGGACAGGTAGTTTTCAACAGATTTACCGCATTCGCCTTGCTATAACATTGAATTGCGTTATCTGTTTTTAGGGGAAGTGTTAGCTTTCGTTTGATATAAAAACCAATCAAAGAGGCCCATTTTTCAGCTAGAAGCTCCACAGCTCTCTTATTGCTATGCACTCAACCGCGTAGTGTAATCAAAGACTGGTGGAGACATTCACTGCTTGTTCTCTGCTTGGAAGCTCTTGGACGAAAATGTGTGCTCAGGTGTATCGAGGTGGAAACTGAACGCATGATGGTTTATAAGAGAAACGTTTTTGTATAGAAACCTTTCCATATGAGAGCAAAATGTACAAACTATGGGGTCATTGGGTGAGAGACGAACCATTTGGATCAAAATTAGGGGCATTTGGTGAGAATAGGACCTTTTTAAAATGGGGTCTGGGTGAGAGCAAAAAAAAAGCCTCGAAAATTGAATTTAGATGACTCGTTGGTGTTCATATGTAAGTATACTAGTATAGGGTCTTTGGGTGACAAATCGAAAGGAAAAATATGGGGTCTTTGGGTGACAGAGCATATGCACATCAAAAAATATGGTTTCTTTCCGGGGTTTCTTTGGGTGACAGTGGTGCTGAAAAAGGGGCTCTTAACAGGCCTATATATACGCGTCACCTCCAAAGTGGGAGTGCCTCCCCCCCCCACCCCGGATTTGGAGATATGTCCATTTCAGACCGTTGTTGACTACGTCAGTAAGGAAGAAAGTAAATTAGAATAATAGGCTGAGACCATTTCATGGTTCAGGAAAAATACATGTATGTTTGACTCCACGGTTAGCTCTGCCACAAAAACCATTTGGGGGGGGTGAATCCAAAAACATTCGAAATGTCCCTTCCCCATCTGAAAAATTCCTGGCTTCGCTGCTGCTTGGTGGCAAAGCCCATGATTGAGGGAAATGCTCACTCCTTCGTAGCCGTCTAGCGTCTCTGGATCATTGTGTCCATTCCTCCTGACACCTTGATTTTATTGGACCAATCATTTTCGAATTTGGATATTTTTCCTAAAAACTTGCCACCCCGGGCCCCCAACCCCCATCAGAACAAACCTTCACTGAAAACTACACAATTTCGGGCAAAAATAAATTGCCGAATTTTACACCCATGCCTCCACAGAAAAAGATCCTATCAATTTTAAATTTGCGTTTTCTTTCATGTTCGATCACACCTTTCCATGAAAAAAAAGCTCACCCATAAAATTGTCTAATAATTGATCAGTCCTTTACTGTAGGCCGTATGCAGACTTTTTACTAGACGTATAATATTTGATGTAACATATCTCTACGTTATTTAATCTATTGGCATTCTATTTCCAGTAATGTTTAACAAATGTTTGATGACGTAAAAGCGATAATATATTTCTACCAGATATTATACGTAACATATTATCGATTTTACGTCATCAAACATTCGTTAGAACTTAAACATTACTGGAAATAGAATGGGACTAGATTATATAACGTAGATACATCAAATATTATACGTCTAATACTCAGAGTCTGCATACTGCCTAAACACCAGTCACCATGAAAACAAACTCATAGATACATGCTCTTTTGTATTCTTATTCAATGTCATTTTATTTTTCTAACATGCAAAAACACACACAAAAGTAACTACTCCAAAATTGTAGTCAGTGTATAATTCAGACACAAAATACACAAGTTTGCCAAACCTAAAACAAGTGATACATTTTTATATTAAAAATGTTATTTTTAAAATCAGGGTCAATAGGAAACTAGAAAATATGCACTTTCCGCTGATACAAAGATCTCCATTTTGATGAGGAGAAGTGGAGATGCCGTTGATTATACCATCCTTATTTCATTCACAGGACTAGATGAACATTTTTGACCACTATACGCTGGCAAAGTTACGTAATTAATCGAATTAATTACCATAGCAATAGGTACGTGAAAACAATTTTGAACATATCGCGCTGCACTACAAGCAGGTTACACTCATCACTGAATACAATACTGGTCTTTTCAAAGATACTAATCTTACAGGTGCAAGTGATCAGCATGATGTGGTTCAATGCAGAGGTACCGTGTGAACGTATCAGTGCAGCGCGGTAATCCGATTATTACGTAACTTCGCCAGCGTATACAATTTTTTTACCCAACTTAACCAGGGGCCTAACCAGCTTGGTTGATTGGTTTCTATCCTGAAAATATTCTTTGTGGTCTTGACTATATACTATTCTGCCAAAGTATAGATTTTTTAGCAGTGTGCACAACTGTTGCAATTTTCCTGTTTGCACTACCAGCAGACCATTTTAAAACTTCATAACTTCATGTCCAGGGTCATGAGAACACATTTAAAAACTTTCTTAGTACTAATATTGCTGGCAAAAAAAAACCCCAAATAAACATTTGATTTTTGAAAACAAATTTAGAAAATGTTCGGAATTATTTTCAAAACTTCCAGTCAAAATCAATACATTTTGGCCAAAAAATGCAAAAAATTAATTGAGTAACTCGGCAAGAGTAAAAATAAAAATCTTTCGCAATGCAAAATCTAGGTCGGGCAACCTAAGACATGGTGACATCCGCAACTTTTGTCACATACGCAACACTAAAAAATTATGGCCAAAGTGGGCTAGCCATTTTTTTAAAATTTGATAGCGGGCCAAAGATGTACATTGTATTTCTAATTAAAGCTTTCGAAGATGTTAAATCTCAAAATAATAACAGAAATAGCATTTTTATTGGTTGCGGATGTGGCATACGTGGTGGGGTGGCCTCAAAATGAGCTCTTGTTTACATACATGTATGTTGTTATTTTAAGGTCATGTCTGCATTATATCAAACATCAGTATATTTGTAGACTTTATAATTAATATTGTCCAGCATCCACTGTTACATACACTACAGGTACATGAATAACCTACAACACATCTATCTCTGCTAGACCTAATAAGTTCCTTGTATAGACCCTATCAAATAAACTCACTCTGGAGCGGTACTATAACAATTGAAATAGCAGATATTGTTGGTGGACAGTTTTAAGTGACAGAGGGAAAGGTCTTCAGTTCGATTCTGCAACCATTCTTTAGAATTGGCCTATGGTACCTTATGGTTGACAGAATTTTATTTAAATGAGGACACAACGTAGTTATTTGAATTCTTCTACACGTTCCCTGTGAATTGAGCAATGCAATTGTTGCTAAAGCTCACTACCATTCGCAAGGTGCTGTGAACTGCATTTTTTTGCTGCTTCAACCAACAATACATCGTATACCCTTAAAGGGGCATTTCGTGATCCACAGCCTCATCCCCCACTTTTCTCAAAAAAGTTGAGATTTTTATATCACTGGAAACCTCTGGCTACATAATGTTTATGTACAAAATATTTCTTGCAGATTAATTCGTTTAGCAAAGATATCGTGAAATTTGAATTTCGTTCTGGTGCACCAGAACGAAATTACAACGCATTGTCTATGGAGCAGTGTAATACACATAATCATGCATAACTCATGAAGCATAAAATCGGAATCAACTGAAATTTTGGGAATATGTTTTTTCGTGGATATCTAATGAAAAATGACATAAATAGAGGATGCTAGGATCACGAAAGACTCCTTTAAAGGAAGCAACATAATTTGTGGAACTAATAATTAATACTAGCGAGCTGGTTCCACCAGTAACAAACTACATAATCATCTAGATTAATGTCATATAATCCCAGATTGCACTTATACATGTATATGAGATCAACATATTCTCTTCTAAAACTTAATTCTGTTATTACGTTTCTTTGTACTCAGTCTTGGGTTAAAAGTTTAACAGCAGGTGACTACTACTAGCTAGTCCTCTAAGCCTAATTGATAGGTATAGGCCTACTGTACATGTACATGTTTACATGCAGATCCTACCAGCCATTTTGTTGACAAGTTGTCTATTTCTGTCAAATTTTAATTCGCTTGCCTAGTTGAAGTGCCAACATGCTATATGGCACAGGTGTTTGCATTTACTTTACACATCGTCATCACTCATCACTACAGTATCATCATCTCGATCTATCTCTTGCTTTAGCTTGTTGATGCAGATGATTCCTTCCAAGTTCAAATTTCATCTGTAAAGAAATAAACCAAAATATAAATTAAAAATTTCATTTTTGAAAATCAGATTGTTCAAATTTAAATGTGATTTTTTTTATTTAGATCCGATTCTTTTTTATTTATATTGATTTGTTTAATTTTTTTTATTCCGAGAACTATACCCCATGATAGAGTCAAAAGAGACCAGTGAAAAGCTAGACATAATGCTAATCCTATCAGGTATTAATATTGAAACATGTTTTTACATTTTCAAAGAAAATATTTGGTAAAATCATGGGAAAAACCTGTAGCATTCTACATCTTGAAGGTGAATTTTGGCAATATATAAAAATGACATCATAGAGGTATTTTAATTGTATCCAGAAGTTGTAGAAGCATTAGGGATGAGGTAAAACCATCAATTTAAGAAAGAAATTAACTTACATTTATGATTTATCAAAGTAGTTGATTTACAGAGCTACAATTCAACTATTTATCAAAGTAGTTGATTTACAGAGCTACAATTCAACTGTAAAGTAGGTAGCTGCAAGTGTAACTTGAAACAAGAATTGTCTTTAAAAGGCATTAAAGACAAAGTTCACGGATCAGGTATACAGGCTGTATCAAAATGATTATGGATATGACTGGACATAACGGGATGCGTTATGTGTCATAGGTCATATAACAGGGCGCATTATGTGTCATAGGTCACATAACAGGGCACGTGATGTGTCATAGGTCATATAACAGGGCGGGTTGTGTCATGTCATAGGTCACATATGATAGGTCACATAACTGAGCGAACAGAATTAAAGACACAGAATAGGGACTTGACCACCATATTAATACAGGCATGAATGGAGCAAAAATTGGGGGTATTCGGTTTCCCTCGGAATGCACTCGAGGCATTCGTTGTCATGCAAGTGCGACATGGATGAAGGGTGCATTTGAGAGATGCACTTGATGCGACCTGCACACGAGTACTAAGATGCTTCAGGTCTGAGGTGAGACGCCACATTGTTTTCGTTCGTCTCCAAGCACCGTCGGCAAGGACCCGAATACCCCAATTTTCTCCCCTAGCTGACGGAGCGATTGTATGTGGCGGTATAGGGAGTCCCGGTTCTCCTTCTCTAATTCTGTGGCCATAGGTCATATAACGGGTGCGTTATGTGTCATAGGTCATATAACGGGCACGTTATATGTCATAGGTCACATAACGGGTATGCGTTATGTGTCATAGTTCACATAACAGGGCATGTTATGTGTCATAGGTCATATAACGGGCGCGTTATGTGTCATAGGTCATATATCGGGGTGCGTTATGTATCATAGGTCCATAACGGGGCATATGTTATGCATCATAGGTCACATAACTGGCGCGTTATGGTATGCATCATAGGTCACATAACGGGGCATGTTGTGTCATAGGTCATATAACGGGGCACGTTATGTGTCGTAGGTCACATAACCGTGTGCATTATGTGTCATAGGTCACATAACAGGGCATGTTATGTGTCATAGGTCACATAACGGCATGTTATGTGTCATAGGGGCATGTTATGTGTCATAGGTCATACATCAGGGCACATTATGTGACATAGGTCACATAACTGGGCGTGTTGTGTCATAGGTCATACAATGGGGTGTGTTATGTGTCATAGGTCATATAACGGGGCACTTTATGTGTCATATGTTATATAATGGGCATGTTATGTGTCATATGTCATATAACAGGGTGCGTAATGTGTCATAGGTCATATAATGGGGCGTGTTATGTGTCAGGTCATATAACAGGGGCGCGTTTTGTGTCATTGGTCATATAACGGGGCATGTTATGTGTCATAGGTCACATAACTGGGCGCATTATGTGTCATAGGTCACATAACGGGGCACGTTATGTGTCATAGGTCATATAATGGGGCGCGTTACGTGTCATATAATGGGGTGCATTGTGTCATAGGTCACATAACGGGCACGTTTATGTGTCATAGGTCACATAACGGGCACGTTATGTGTCATAGGTCACATAACGGGGCGTTATGTGACATACGCTACATAACGGGCACATTATGTGTCATATGTCATATAACGGGTGCGTTATGTGTCATAGGTCATATAACAAGGCATGTTATGTGTCACAGGTCACATAACCGGGTGCATTATGTGTCATAGGTCACATAACGGGTGCGTTATGTGTCATAGGTCACATATCGGGGCACGTTATGTGTCAGAGGTCATATAACAGGGCGCGTTATGTGTCATAGGTCATATAACGGAACAACTATCATACTATAGCCTAACCTAACCAGGGGAAGATGAGAGAGTTTAATGTCCAAATTTGTCATTATATAGTGCCCCAATTATTGACAGAAAATATAAGCAAATATTATGGGTAGATATGTATCAATTTCTATGAAGCATGAAGGTTATGGTTAAATCATGTTCAAGAATTATAAACTAATTTTTATTTGGCCCCACCTCACAGTGGCCCCGGCTTTTGGTAGTAAATTGGCTTAATGAAAAGTCCAGTGTACCCAGCCTCATACACTGTACAGTCACATTGCTAGATTAAATGGGCTAAATTGTTCTTGACATGTGAGGCAGGATTAGAAAAGACATTCAAACGAGGGTATGAGATATTAGGAAATATTTCCTAGCCTCTTAACCACAGGGTTGGTGGGCTACAATAGCTATTCAAAGACACATGGTATATAAGGGATAAATTGTGCATAGGAGATGAGAGTGGAAGTGAAATTAGAAGTTCACTCCATGAACAAAAACAAGGTATAATTCTGGACCATTGTTTGAGGTATCAGTAATCATTCTGGACCATTTTGAGGTATACATTTATGAAGTCTATTTGCATTAGGCTGTATGACCTAATCCTTTTATCATCCAATAAAGCAGTTACGCATTGTACATACCGGACTTTTGATGTTCAGTTGAGTTCATCACTAAAACAGTAAACATTCTGATTTGTAAGCCAGTTGCTGCATTACTAAACAGTTCACTTCAAGTTGACATCACTGATATCACCTAGTGTGGAAATTCAAGAAATAAGATTTTATAAAATGGAGCAACCTTTTACAAGAACAAGCATTTATCCTCCAGGTTTCTGAAAAAGGGCTTCTCCATGCTGCACTTGCATGTAAAAGAATCCTAGCTCCAAAGTTACATGGGAGGTGGGACTGATCAGTACCAAATTCAAAATGTATTTAAAGGGAGTCTCCGGCAATCACAACATTATTCCTTATATGTTAGAAAAATAATTATCAAGCACGAATCACATGGTTTTATTTAAAACAAACTCATAGTGACTATAAAAAGGAATAAAAACATCCGTTTCTCAACACGCGATATTCAAAATTCCCAGGCGCCGAGTGCAATGATGTCCCAGTAATACAATGAAGGCTGACGGCAATTGAACACAAAATAACCATTACGTCATTGCACTTAGACAATTTCGCGCGGGAATTTTGAATATCGCGTGTTGAGAGCCGACTGTTTTTATTCGTGTTTATGGTCAATATGAGTTTGGTTTAAATAAAACAATGTGATTTGTGCTTGATAATTATTTTTCTAACATATAAACAATGTTATGATTGCCGGAGTCTCCCTTTAATAGAGGTTATCTGTGTTCTATAAGCTGCATATCCTACATTGACTCCTATACCTTGTTTAGGACTTTCAAAAGAAGTACCTGCATGTGCAACCGTGACTATTTCAAAATAGCCCGCCAAAGTCATGCAGGTAACTCCGAGGTTGTGCATTGAATTAGTTTGAATGAGGAATACTACGGAACCAGCGCCTTTTGTTCAAGTCACGCATGAGTATTAAGTGGATAACTTCTATTATCTGGCTATTTATTTGCACGCTTAAAGTAAACTGCGCAGTGAGCACCCTTTGGATAAGTGCTGCAAATTTCTTCATGCACACATTGTGTACATCCCAGCTGCGCGATGCTTGGTGCAATAATAGATCAATGTAATACTGAACAGCAAGCTAAATACACACATTGTAAGCGCTGGAGTGAAATCACAATTTTCTTCATATTACCTCATTTGTTTAGCTCAAAATTAAAAGGGGCAATGTGATTATTGTGATAAGTGAAAACTAACATTTAGGAATCTATGAAAATCACACATTATGGCTTTAGTCCAGTGCTAGCACTCACTTTATCTGACCCATATAATGTTTCGTCCGACTCCAGTGCTGGTCGAGATTTGCTGTGAACATACCAGGTTGGATGATTTTGTGTCGGTAAAGAGAATCATTGAAGCACTTTTTCACCAGTTATCAATAGCTGTGTAGCCTAGCTGTGTTGTGCCATGCAAAACCAGACCAAGTGAGAAACAAATCCCTGAGAAGAAAAAAAAAAAAAACAAATTGCATATGTATAACAGAATAATCATTTTATAAGAGTTGGAAAGAATAACTTTTTGATACTAAGTAAATCCCTATAATCTAAGTATTCTTCTTCCTGGTCCTGGTAAATGTGTATGCGTGTGGTAGAGTTTGAAAACACTGAGGGTGTCCCTATGAACTATGTTACAATATTGCTTTACCTTTTAAATTGACAAATCTCAATCAGCGCCAAATCAAAAACGGGCCAACATTTTAGGTGTTATGATAAAAAGCATATAGTGAGAACCAATCAGAGCAAGCATTAGTAAATTACTAGCTGTGCATAAATATGGTATAATTGCACTGGCGCGCAGTGTTTTCGGACGTGTTTATTTTCTTTCGGGTGGATGCATTTATATTTGTTTGCATTTTCCAACATTTTTACTGACAATTTTGTTATAAGAATTGCAAAAATCACAGGTTTTTTTAGTCGTGTATGAAATAGGTTAATAAATACTTATCGCAGAAGTTACTCGAGAAATTGTAAAAATAATGCACTTGTACTGAGATGTTGATGCGTCTAATGCACTCCCCTTTGGGGCTCGTGCATTAGACGCATCAACATCTCCGCACGCTGCATTATTTTGTACAATTTCACTCCCAACAAGTGATAGTCCCTGGGATTAAGTCCCACTTTTGTCACTGATCTACATATACTATATAGATAATGGGGTTCAGAGCTGTTCAGACATCTATTTTAAGAGTTACAAGTATATATACAATCACGGTACATCATTTTGTCTCCTACAGTTTGTCCACTCTGAAGTACAAAGTGCCAACGCACGCGCGCGTATGCGTTAACAGCTGGTTGTGCTGCAGGTATGCGTGCCTTTAAAGTCGGCACAATGTGTGCGTCCGCGCCGGTACTTTGTACTTCAGAGTAGACTGACTATAAAAGGTGAAGGAAGTGTTTGATATTCGTGATAGAAGTAGTGATGTTACACATTACGTTTTGTAACTTGGAGAGATTTGATAATGTCCCACCTCCTTTTCAACCAAATCGATGGTAACACTTGTAGTGAGGGATCAACATTTAATCATAAATT
This sequence comes from Amphiura filiformis, assembly GCF_039555335.1. Lineage (NCBI taxonomy): Eukaryota > Metazoa > Echinodermata > Ophiuroidea > Amphilepidida > Amphiuridae > Amphiura > Amphiura filiformis. The sequence continues at coordinate 64,901,241 of NC_092632.1, read as the reverse complement.
GCCTCAGGCAAAACTCACATCCTGGGAACTAAATACCACACAAGGTCATTTTTATGTAAGGGACCGTTCATTAATTCTACCAGAGGGGGGGCCGGGAGCAGACAGAAAGTCACTCCCGAAAACTATATGCCCCCCCCTTCTCCGAAAAAAAAAACCCTATGGCCCCCCCTCCGAGCTACATGAAAACCATATGACCCCCCCCACCTGACGTATGCATCGCCAGCAATGACGCCGCAATCGATGCGGCGCATGGATCAGCTGCCTCAACGCATCACGGCACTGCCACATATCAGGCTGACAAAGTATGCCTTAACTGTTTTTGCCACCCGGCTATCAGTATGTAATTTTTCACAAAAAGCACCTAAATTTACCCTAATTGCAGTAATTGGGCACTTTTCTCCAAATATTGGTCTTTAGTGAATAGCCACCCATCAATATACCAAAATCACTGAAAAGGACCCCAAAATGTGGCACATCCTCATATACCTTCAACTAGGTAGAACCCCACAGGGTATTTTAACTTGTTTTATTTATTTTTCTAAAATATTATTTATTTCACATGCATGTACACATTTTTTGGTTCAAACTGCCACCCTGTACTCCAGCTAGTATAATGTACATGTACTTCAATACCACAGGTCCCTGAAAAAACCACAGTGATATCATCCATAGACTACAGTTTTTTTGCACCAAGAACAATCTTTCAAAATTATTATAATTCATTAATTTCATGTCAAATGGCTGTAAAACGAATTTATTTCATTTTTAAGTTTCATTTTAATAATTCAATCATACAGAATATAAAAAATCAAATGAGTTTAATAAACTATCAAGCTGATTTATTAATTTTCAAAAGTATGCACCATACATGTTAATACTGGGTGCAGTACATAGCCCCCTTTGGTGTAAAATGAATGAGTTGCAAAATCTTCTTCATCAGTATATTAAAATGAATAAAAAGTAGTTTGTGACATCTTACCATAAATCAGTGATGTACAGTGGCGTAGATTTCTTTTTGACATGGGGGGATGGGGTTGGAAAAAATTCTTGAAGTATAGTGAATCCAGCACCTTTTGGCGACAAAATAAGTTTATGGTACAAATGCGTGGGAAGCGCGCGAAAATTTTTGATATTTTGACCCTAAACTGATGAAATATGGTGCAAAAGTGGAATAAATGCGCGCCAAGCACACAGAAATTTGCACTTTTGGGGCTAAAATGGGCAAATATTCAGCAACATTAGGGGGATGATTGTATGGAGCATCCCCCCTGGCAAAATATTGGCGGGGGATCTACGCCTATGGTGATGTATCGATCGGACTCAAGTCCAGTTTTTGCCGGACTCGGACACAAACAGACTTGGTTCGGCTCAAACTTGGACACAGGTCCAATTAGATCCATGTAAAATGTGAAATGATTATCTAAAAATGTCAAAATAGATCTCAAAATTTGTTGTCATAATATCCAACATATCCACAAAATTATTTAGATTTATCTATCACTTCCCAGAATCATTACTGTTATCGTTAATGAAATAATTGATAATTAATATTTTGACTATATCTAAAATTTCTTTCATGGAACTTTCTAATTCATTAAACTCCTAAAAGAGAGAAAACATGCACACAGACATGTACACCCCATAGGGCTAGGGTGGCTGTGGTTTGTGTGTGTTCACTACTCAGTGGCAGTCACTGCACATTTGTCTGGAACTTTTGTCCATCACACAACCATAATATAATTTCTGGGGTGAATTTCTATTAGTATTATTATTATGATGATGATGATGATGATGATGATGATGATGATGATGATGATGACCACAGCATTACTGTGCAGCAGCTTGATTATTCTTAATTCTCTATCACGAAAATGGCAATGTACATGTATATTTATGAAATATGGTTCAAAATTCTCTTATTTCAGCAAATTTGTATTGTACATTTGGCAAATTAGAAGCAAAATCTAGAATTTGTCTCCATTTTGTGGAATGTTTTACCCAATGACCCATTTTTTCAAAATGTTATAATAAATTACTTACTTTTGGTGCAAATTTATGTCAATTCACACCGTGGCAGGTGAAAAACAGGTTGAGGCCCGACTTATGTCCGGACTAGGACCAAAGTGTCGGCCGACATGCAGAGCGCAAATCTAATGGAGCTCCAGGATTTTTGAGATGCAAAACCATCTGACCCCCCTTTCAATAACTAAAAACCATCTGACCCCCCTTTTGCCTGACAAAACTATCTGACCCCCCATGTATTCTCCCGCCCCCTCCGTGGAAATAATGAACGGTCCCTAACTCATTGACCCATGTGCCATACTGCCTTTAGCTATAATGACAGCCATGGTGATGTGGTCAACTCATTGACAGATACCAACCTCAGGAGGGAATCATTTTTTGATCAATTCTCTTTGTGATACTTGCCATCTTGTCATCCGTGCCCTCATCTTGTCTAAAATCGACTATGGACTAGCTCCTATAGGGTCAAACATAACTGACATTCAGTGTATTCAACGCATCCACTGGGCTGTGAAGATGATATGTCAAGTGCGTAAACATGCAAGATCATGCCACTCCATGTTTGGAAGAACTGCATTAAGGTTGCCTGTAAAAAAAAAGAATTTGTTTTAAAGTACTTTTAATCATTTACAAATGCATGAATCATATGGCTCCTATAATTACATCTCCTCTTGTATCACTCTCAATCAACCTGGTAGAGCTGGACTGTGCTCAGCATCTGACACAACACGACTGACAGAGCACAATACATTGTACATCTAAACTGCTGAAGTCTGCGGAGCGCAGGGCCTTCTACTATAATGCTCCCGGCATGGGGAATCGTTTACCCATCAATATCCGTGAATGCTGTTTTTAAGAAGGCTCTTAAGAAACATTTGTATAATTCTTTCTAATTGCTCTGTTGCTCTCTATATATTTTGCTTGTGTATTTTGGGCTTTTTGACACCGGTTTTGCCACCTTCAATATTGTGTGCACTGTGCAGCGCCTACGCTCTTGTAGCAGCACTTTATAAATGCTAAATATGTATGTATGTAGGTAGGTAGGTGAGTGAAACATAATGAGGATTAATTACCATAACAAAGTTACACTATTTTTGAATGTAATTGTCCTTCACTATAATCAGGCCACACTCACCACCTGTGTATTTGCTCAATCATTGATTGAATATATAATACCGCTCTTTGAAACATAGCTGCAATGGACTCGGCATAATATGAAATTACTATTCGTAGTGTAGTAATAATCGGATTAACTAGCTACCATATATAGCAATAGGTGCACAATTTTTTAATATATGGCGCTGCACTAGTACGCTCATGCGGTTTGTACCACTGCAACAGCATTGAACCACAGATGTCAAAGAGCACATAAATCATATGCTTTGAACGGGAGGGGGCTCAGCCCCTGAATATTAATTTTGTGGGAGCCTGAATACCTTACAGCCCAATAATCCTATAGGTGGAGTTACCAAATTGTGATAAAATCGAGGAAAGAGTGTTTGTGACCTATATTGGCCCACTAAAAAGTTTTAAATTTTTAGCTCCCCAAATGTAAACAAGAGCACCAATGGTGCTGTAGTAGGTTTGTTATGGGTTATGGTCAGGAATTGAAATTCATTGTGTTGGTGGTTACAGTGTGCAGGTTTTATTTGTTATGTTGTTTGTAAGTGCAGTTGTTAATTTATATTAGTTTGTTGGCAGGGCTGTGATAAAGAGTGTAGTTTAGTTTATTACCTTCATTGCACATAAAAATATCAAATTGTGGTGTGCTGCAAAAGGCAACCCCGAACAGGCACGCAGGCCCACTAGATGGGGTCCCTTATACACACACCAAGTAAAAGAACTAAAATTACACAGTACATAATTATAAACACATTTAAAAAACACTATAAAATACATTAGAAATACAGTATTGTACTAAAATTGAGTTGCCAAATTACTTCAAGACATCGCAGAATTCAAATAAGCACCAGTGAAATTGCACAAAGTAGGTATACTGACAAGTTAATTTAAGATGTAGTTGGTAGTGGTGTACCTCTCTTATTGATTGTAGATATTTGTTAGTGTATTTGGTGCTGTTGACAGGTTTTTGGCTGGTTGCATTGGGCAGGCAATGTAGATTTGGTATAATTGGATTGTTTCATGTTTGCTGGTTTGTAGTTTATAGTTGAGGGTATTTTATAGGGTTGAGTTGTGTGGAGTTGGTTGCTGGGAATGTTAGGACTTTTGTTGTGTGAGTGCGTATTTTTGAAGTTGTGGAGTTAAATGTACCATCTATAACCAATATATAGTAACCAATATACAGTAACCTGTATACAACTGCGCCCATACAAATAAATATATAATATATTGCACAATAATCTGGGAAAATGTAGTTTTGCCAGAGGTAAGGTTCAATAAAAATTGTAGCATATTTGTTCATTTTATGTCACATTATGTTAAAAATATGCATAAACTAGGTATGTGGGAAGTGAACCTGTGTACTTTGTGTGCCGCTAAATATGGGTGGTTTAATTCTTGGGTTTGCTGTGAGCAGTTACATCCATTTTTTTTTATTGAAACATGTAGATATTTTCATTTACAGTGTATTATAGATCTGTAGTTACAGCCCTTTATACGTGAATTTAGTTTTTTTAATCACATTGTAAATGATTGGAATTAACTGATTGGAATTAAGGGTATTAATTTGCTCCACAGATAATTCCATTATCTGTGTTTCAGTCATTTTATTGATACCGAGAAATGTACAACAACTTAAGGTGGTTTTAAATGCAAATTAAAGATCTACACGGGACTGTTTTCATCTTTGGCACAGAAGATAATATAATCAGATTGTAAATGATTGAAATTAACTGATTGGAATTAAGCGTATTAATTTACTCCACAGATAATTCCATTATCAATGTTTGCTCAGTAATTTTATTGATACTGAGAAATTTACAACTTAAGGTGGTTTAAAATGCAAATTAAAGATCTATGGATCGCTTCATCTTTGGCACAGAAGAAGATAATTATTTTTAAAGATTTTCGGCAGTGTTTTCAGCACCCTACCTCCTCTGATTATTGCTCTCCAGGGACCGAGAAATTTCAGACCTGGATACTGCTCTCATATGGTTGAAATTGCACATGTCCAAATAAATTAGGAAATGGTGTCAAATCGTTCAAGAACATCACAAATGACCTCCTGCTGATTTTCCCGTAAAAAGTTTGTAAGTAATGTGGAATCTGTGGCCAAAAAACAAAATTTCACTTTGACCCCGGGGAATTCCACTGGTATTTTTTTTACGGGAAAATCAGTGGAGGTGCGCAGGAACATGACTCAACATGTGAGTATACTTTTATTGGGACAAATGAAGTGATTTACAACTCGAAAAAACAGCAAAAAACTTTCAATGTGATTGGTCAGAAGCCAATAGCGACTGCTTGGTTACCATGGCAATGGTTTTATTACCTTCATAACATGGCCAACATATCCCTACATAAGTACAAACTGACTTGAGATTGTATCATGAAAGGTTTTGGAGATATTTGCAAAAATGTTGGAATTCATGATTTCCCTAAACCTTGCCTTTAACACCACCTTAACAATGACCTAACAAGTAGGTGTTAATATGTTAAAAAGACATCAAGTCTGGACATTAATTTCTTACATGCTATAGTCAATCACTTTTCCTCACATTTCTAAGTTTATATTTACAGTGTACAGGATCTGTTCAAGACCAATAAATGATTAAATGTTGTAGCATTAAATGTGTTAATTGAAAAACTAGAAAGGTGTTAATATGTTACAAAGACACAAAGTCTGGACTAGCATTAAATGTGTCAGTGCCAATGATATAAACTAAGTTTTGCTACAATCGTTCTGAATGTGCACTAATTTGGAGAATTTGAGACACTAATTGCTCATGGCTCGCGCACAGAAGTAGGGGCCTATAGACAGCACGAGCCCAATTGGTGCTTTATCTATTGACTTGCCAAATGCAAGGCAAAGCAACACTGAAAAGCAAACAGTAGCCGCACTGAAGCAGTAAAGTTCAACATCACTTTTACAAAATCGCCAGATCAAGGAGTTTGTACAGTGTTTGTAATATGAAAAGCACCACAAATAGTCTGCATAGGAGACTATTCCATGAAATTTGGTAAAATTTTCGTAACAAAATGCTCCAAAAATGACACTTTCCGTCCGAATTTTCCTAGCTAAATAAGTAACAATCATGAACGATCATGCAAAGATTGCTGCCTCAAATTACCAGATCCATTGCTCAAACGATGTAGCAAGAGAAAGAAAAAACATGCAGAAATCTGGACCATGACAATAGCATCATTTGCGTTGCAAATGTGCTAAAAATCTTCCTAAGCCAATGCAAATGTTGATTTACCTTGTTTTGCAGATGCAATCAAAATTCAGTATCTTTTGTCACTGTCATAATTCCCATTCAAAAAATTGGTGGACCAGTACAATAGATTTCTCAGCCATTCTAAGTGTATATAAAGCAAACATAATGTAAAACATACAAAATAAATAATTTTAAGCATATTACTATTGTATCATGAGCTGGACAATGGTCTATCTTTAGAACTCAGCAAGAAAAGTAGTGCTATTTTTATTAATTCAAATTAATCAATTAATTTTGATCCCATGGTGGATGCCATTCCTGGGGAAGATATTTGGAGAGTTTTAATATGTTAAGATGTCACATTAGGAGTTACACAAACATATTTGATGAGATTTGGTCATGGCATAGAATGTTGGGTGCAGCCTGTCACTCAGAAGACTTGGTAGTCAGAAGACCTGCTATTCAGAAAACCCATTTTTCAGAAGGCCCGCTAGTCAGAATTTTCTGAGCAGCAGGCCTTCTGAATAATGGACTTTCTGAATAGTGTGCTTTTTGTTGTATTTTATGTAAAAGTCTCGCTACTCAGAATTTTTTTCCCGACTAGCATTTTTTGGCTAGCGGGCAGTATCCGATCCTTTACCCATTACGCAGAATGCCCACTATGACTATAATATAGTGGCCTGCTTTTATCATTTGAAAGAACTGAGTTAGCCCTAACCTTAACCTAACCTCTAACTCTAATGTTACCCTGAGAACTGGGTTTTCTGAGTGGCAGGTTGTCTGGGTGTGATTCTTCAAAAGGGCTCATTCAATTTCGTTAATCAGAAGACCCGCTACTCAGAATATATTTTCTGAGTAGTGGGCCTTCTGATTAATGGGTTTTCTGATTAGCGGGTCTTCTGGTTAGCATGTCATTTTTTAAAAGGAAAATAAGCCCACAATTCTGAATAGCGGACCTTGGGTGATAGGTTTTCTGTTTTCTGAATAGTGGGCTTTCTCACTGAGTGGGGATACAAAAATGTAGTCAATGTGAGTTCAAATATGGTGAGTTGTTATCTTCAGAGTATTGGAAATCAAGAGTTAGCTAATGTAGAAGATTGGATATGTAGCATTTTATGTGCATTGGTTATGGTTGGAATCGGAAGTGAAAGAACCTTATTAGTGTGTTCTTAATTTAATGTGGTGAGTTAAGTCAGAGTACCATACTGGAGTTGTGTTTGGTAAAACTGTGATGTGTATCATGCACAGGATATGTTTGTAGGCCTACTTTTAAAGTGTGGAGGGTCATTTAACTTGAAAGTTACGTGTGGTGAGTTGTCAGCAGCGGACTCAGACTTTTATTTGATTGTATGTATTGAAAATTGATCAAAAAGGAAAGGATATTTTATGATCTGATTTTGGCAACTCACCATATTTGACCTCTCAAAAGGACCTACTCCCACTTAAAAAATACTAATAATGGGAACATGCCCCATGAAAGCCTTTCCAACATGGGGGACTGATCGAGCCCTCATCCATGGACCAAAGTTCTGCGTAACTTGATGGGCGCCCAGGGAGTGTAGACCCTGTGGGTGGGTCCCATACCTCACTTGATACTTTTAAACATGCTCACAGTTGACAGGAGTTCAATTTAAACAGTTTGACACACATGTTTGTAACATAAATGTGTGTCAATCAAACCATGGAAGTTATATCATCCTGACAACTGTGTGCATGAATTTAAAACAATCATCATTGCAGTATGACCAAGATTGTGCACATTGTAAAGTTTTTGAGTTTGGCAATCCGGGGGCACTCCCACTTTGGAGGTGATGCATATGTAGGGCTGTTAAGATCCCTTTTTTTTTTTCGCTGTCACCCAAAGACCCCATATCTTTTTACTAACAAATTATGCTCTGTCACCGGATGTCCGGAAGACACCCTATTTTTGCATTTGATCTGTCAACCAAAGACCCTTAAGTTCAATTTGAACAGCAGCTTTCATTTATCACTGATTTTATTACTTTTAGCCATTTAGATTTAGATTTAGAACTAGAAATTTGATGTTTGAGGTTTCTGTGGCGCTGTTTCGGCTCTAACACAAAAGTTCCATTAAAAAAATTGTTCTCACCCAATGACCCAAATTTTTTTACATTTTGCTCCCACCCAATGCCAAAAATCATGCTCTCATCCAATGGGGGCATTGAGTGGGCAAAGTGAATTTTTTTTTTTGGGGGGGGGCAAAACCAACAAATTTTGTGCAAAATTACTGCAAAAAGGTGACATTTTCGTAATTTTGGCTTTTTACTGGGGGGGGCAAGGGGTTGGGTTGGGGGGGCAAGAGTTTTGCTTATCAGAGGAGAGACGACAGGCAAGACCAATATTTATGCGTAGTGGATGCAAGCACACTACGATAAAAATTGGACCTGTCTGTCGTCCATCATACGTAGAGGATAGTAAAACAAAAATTCCTATCATTTGTTGTCATTCTTTAGTCAGTTACCGTAAATTATTATTTTAACTAAAACTAGTTTCATTTAGGGGAAAATAAATTAACTATAAAACAAACAGCCATGAAAACTTCCCTTATTCTAAAATTAACAAATTCAGTTGCGCTTGCGTACTGTGTATGATTATCAAGAGAACTTCATGCAGCTAGTGCGCATCTCTCGACAAGCGTGTGTTGCGTAATGATGCATGTACGCGCACCATATCCTTTACCGTGTTTTAGACGACATACAGGAACTCAATGAAATGCAGTGCTTACAAGCTAAACCACAGCCACTGGCTAAAATCAGAATTAACAATTTTATATCTAGGCCTATGCGTTGCAGAAACTATACGGTATGTCTAATCTAGTCTGTTATAGACATAGAGTTGCAGCTAAACTATATGCCTATTATCTAAGTATATTAAATTCTTGGCCAAGCTGGAACATAGTGCGCTAAGTGAGGTACAGTAGAAAGCATGCACTCATGTTACATGATTGCATATGGTACATGATTTGTACGCTATGGATGCAACAGGTATGTTCGAGCTTGGCCAAGAATTACTTTATAGTATGTCTGCCAATGCCAATGCGCTTGCGCCACGCCTCTCAGCAGCAAGCGGCAGGGTAGTATGAAACCAGAGACCTTGCAAATGATTTACAGTTATACATGAGAATATTAAGCTTAGTAGTATCAATGTAACAGCATCATGCAGTTGTGCATGGTACACCTCTACATGTGTCTACATTCATCATTCATGACATTAAAGAAAATTTAAGCTTACCTGAATTGCAATGTATAAATTCACATGATTCATGAATTGTAACATCATTCAAACACCTCGTCTATACAGTACATTACGAATTAGATCGATTGAAGACCTTCCTACACATGTAAACTGTCATGACGAATCATTTTCCACGAACCACGGACGCGGGTTTTTGTCGAAAGTGAAACACCAGATATAAAATCAGTAGGGCCAAAAATAGAGCTACACAGCCATGACAGCGTTGTTGACACAGCTACACTGAGCCCGTGACTGAGCTGATGAAATCGATTGATTGATAAACAAGGTCTTCGGTCCGGAAGTCAGAAGTTGCCAGTCATAGAGCTGGGTTTGAGGCAATGGAACTTTTAACACAGGTGACCCTGGGTCATTTGGATGCCCTAAGTCCTAATTTATACTAATAATCTCATCCCCACAAAGTTAGGGCATTTTTGAAAAAACATGCATGATGAAAAATTGAAATTAACTTCACAAAAAAATACTTATATTACACAATAGTTATCTGTATGACACGTAAATACGTTTAGCGTACTTAATCCCTGAAATTAGCTAATATGAAACAGTTTTGAGTCGAGTGTTGCTCTGCCCATTTAGGGCGTATGCCCTAACTCGCTATTTGTAATTATTATTATTATTATTATTATTATTATTATTATTATTATTATTATTATTACTACTACTATTATTAATGTTTATTTTAATTGTATTTATTTATCGATTAATTGATTACTTGAATACTTGAATGATTATTGATTGATTGATTGCTACTTTAGTTATAAGCATTAAGCTGTTATAGGACTTTTATGGCATGAATGGCATCGTATTCGACATATCGACAGGATTTATTATACCTGCACCCGGGACCTGCACTTCTCACAGATGATGATAGTTGGTTTAGTCACGGGCCCTGAACAAAACCGCGCGCATACTGTACTGCCAGGCAAAAAAAAACAATGGAAATTGTGATGATGCGCGAGCAAACTGCTAAGCAACTCACCTATACCGGGTGTAACATGTGGGTAGTAGGCCTACAACAGGCTGATTTGACAGGCTAATTGCCAGGCCTGATGAAGGTGAATATGAATGGTACGTACCGGGTGAATGCTTCCTTATTGTCCTGCAATGTCTGTTGATCATCGGCACCACCAACACAGTGATCGTACGCAAATTTAGGAAGCAGTTGCTCTGCTTTTTTCTCATAATCGTCCAAACAAACGAGTTGATTTGTACCCGCTGCCATGGTTGTCTATATTTGGATATAATTGGCTTAACCATATCAGTACTCACTATGCAAATAGTGCCTTACTGTACACGAGGTCAAATTCTGTCTGACCTATCTCATTTTTAGCGAGGAGTGAATATAGCTAGGCCTATGGATGTCAAACAATGTTATGAGCGGGGAGTATAAGTGTATACATGAATAAGCAAACAATATTTGTTTTAATACCTATAATACTGAAAAAAAAAACATTGTGTAAGTAAAAAAGCACCCTCCTTAAAAAGGGCTGTACATGATTATCATTAAAATGATAGCATTTGCTCTGTTCTTCATGTTCCCCTTTGTGGTCTTTTTTCTGTTGTTGCGCAGTGAGCGGCTCTGACGGATACTTGCGCATTATAAATTTCCATATTATTATTATTATTATTAAGAGTTCCTTCGTGAAATCAAAAGAATGCATTGATTACACAACAATACAAAATTGTTTTTACTGTTTTCTCTTTTGCCACTTAAAACAGATTAAAGATAAATAAATATTTTACATTCTGCTGTAAAATTAAATACATACATATGTCAATGATTTTATCATGGTAAATACTGTTCTCTTTGTCACTCAAGACATGTTAAAAGGCAAACAAATATTGCACACTCTGTTGTAAAATTAAAATCATGTCAGCGAAATATTGCATATCGTATACTTTTGAAATTTTACTGAGCAATTGTTACATAGGCATCTCTAATCCTACAAATGAATGTTCCTTTATTAACTGTACTGTACAGGTATTTAGATATAACCATGATAACATAGTATTAAATGTTTCTAAAAAGTGGCACAAAAGGGTTTTCATACATTTGTGTTTAGTGAAGCAGATCTCTTGCCGAAACCAAAATGAATGAAACAAACGGTATTTGAAAGGTAGGATTGCTCCAACAACAACAATTGCAACAACAACAATATCAAAAAGCAATTATTTGTAAATCGAATTTGGGATGAAAATCAACAAGACAGACTTAGCAGGCCTACAAATTTCTGAATTATATAAAGTGAAAACATCAATCACGATTCACTGCACTCAGCGAATCAATCAAATAAAACTAAAAAGAAAGGAGCAAGAAAGAATAAAGAAATAGTAAAAAAGAAAAAGAAAGAGAGAGAAAGAAAATGAACGAAAAAGAAAGAAAGAAAGAAAGAAAAGAAAAAAAAAAGAAATGAAAAAAGAAAGGGAGAAAGAAAAGAGGAAAGAAAGGAAGTAAAAATGAGAAAAGAAAAAAAAAAAGAAAATTCAGCCACACGGAGACTCGAACCCACAAAAATAGTTCATATTAGATTCCCAGTCCAACGCTCTATCCACTCGGCCATAGATCAGCTTACGCAATTCAATGTTCTCAAAGCGGATGATTTAACTGTAATTGTAATTGGATTACATGATTACAATCGCGTCCGCATTATGGCTCTTAGAATAAACACGCATGTCGGCGCTGAAATTTTGAACGAACTGATGGAGGAAAACCTCGTTTTTGCAAAACTAGCTTCAATTTGGAGTGAAAATCAAATGGAATAGCAATTGGCAGAATGTTGAGAAATAATGTAGGTATTCAGATGTCTAAATTAACGTCTCGTAATCAAGATATCGATAATTTCACAAACCAGCTTTTTCTCAAGCAAATTCTCCAAAATTTTCCCCAAAACGGGCTTTTAAAATTTAATCGGTACTGTATTTGGTTCTTCCCCATGGCAACATTATTTCTTTGATCGATTTGTAATACAATACGAAAAAGAAGAAAACAATCCTCGGTGTGGATTTATACGGAGCGCACATAAAAAAAAAACCTCATGGAACGTGTTTTTGATCTTGTGAACATGGTGGGTAAAAATGCTTTAAACGAAGGATTTTCAAATTTATGCTAATAATGTGTATATAACACACACAAAAATGTTGTTACATCCAATGCACCAACATTTCACTCGCTGCGATATTTGATTACTGAGAAAACTCTGTTTTAGAGAACAACTTTATACGTCTTTTATACGTTTTTTATACGTCTCTTTGTGTAACCTTAAGACTGTGCTTCTGATATCAAATAATTTTGATTTTTTTTTTAATTCGCGATATAATACAAATTTTATGGAAAGTTATTAAAATTATTATTTTTTTTATATTTGGTATTTATTTAACAGTTCTCGAAGTAAATATTATAAATGATATGTACTTAAAGTGTATGAAGCTGGGACGAAAAGCTCTTGGAGGTAAACTCAATGATATGTACTTAAAGTGTATGTAACCAGGGGCGTAGCAAGAGCATCAGGGGCCCATGGACAAGGAGCAGTACGGGCCCTTTTAACCAGGGTAGGATTTAGCCTACCTTATTGGGGCCAAAATTGGGAGGCCCCGAACTCACGTGCCGAGGAAGGTATGTGCGCTCAAGTCAGTGGCCAAGTTTTGATTTAACTAATGGGGGACCAAGGGGTAGTAACATATTTTGTTCAATTCAATTTCAGACTATTTTGGTCTTAGATCAACATAAATTTTGGTATTTGAATGCGCGCGAAGCGCGGAAAATTTCATAGAGCAATTTGGGGGGCCCCCAAATTTGGGGGCCCAAAATTGCCCTGGACCCGCGGGCCCATCTGGCCCAATGGTATAAAAATCCGGCCCTTACCTGCTCTCCATTATCAGCCCTTATTTAATTTTTCGCTTTTGTGCTCGGGGCCCCTGAACGCTCGGGGCCCATGGACTTCGTCCACCCTGTCCCCCCCGCTAATGACATATTCTTAAATTGTATGTAGCTGGGAGGAAAAGCCGACGATCAATTGAAAATTTTGACCTTTCATATTGAAGATATGGATTTTTTTCCCAAAAGACCTAATTTTTTTTGGTGTTTTGGGGAAAAATCCATATCTTCAATACGAAAGATCAAAATTTTCAATTGATCGTCGGCTTTTCATCCCACCTACATACACTTTAAGTATAAATCATCAGATTTATAAAGTTTACTTCGAGTACTGTTAAATATCAAAAATATCAATTTTTAATCATTTGACATAAAATGTGTATTACATTGCGAATTTCAAAATATCAAAATTATTCTGATATTATTATTCGTATTCAGAATGCAATTCGATATGTCTGATGTGCTCTAATGTCCCACAATAAATACTGTCCAAACGTTCATACCCCCATCCCCATTAAAGTAAATAAATACCGGTAGTTGATCAAGAGAAAGATTATCAATATCTAACAATTTTTAGATACTAGAAAATAACTTTTCACGGTGACGCTCATAGAGTATTCATCTTCATCTTCGTGCAGGTCACAGACTTCATAAATTCTATTCTCAGGTGGAATTTTTGGAATAGAATATCTTCCTTTTTCAATTCTAAAGACAATGTGCACTACCACATATTTTAGAGAAAGCTAATCGGAAAGTACGGTTAAAAACAGACCATAATTATCTTGCTGGAAAGTTATTTTAAATTGACAATTAGTTCTAAGCTTAGAGTTAACGGCAGAAATACAAGAATACCAATTAGAGTCATAAACCGATTTTAAACTTGATATAACAACAGTGATAATTGTTGATTTACAAAGAATTTTAGTTTATCACATACTTCAGATTTATCAATTACAACTGCCTTTATATTAATACCCCTACACCAAGTAAAATAATTATTACCTTGAGAGATCTCCATGACACACAATCATTATTCAATTATTATTCATTATTATTCATTATTACTATTCATTATTGAATCATTATTCAATACTTGTAGACAGTATAATATCTGTCATGGGCATCTTTCATGATAGTAATGATTGCAGCTGATAATTGCTTCACCCAATAGTTGTTAAGACAATACTTTTGATTATTTATGTGTTAAAGTCTGGCAGTGTACTGTGACTGTCGCTGCAATATGTCTCTGGATATATCTTCAATGCTAGTGCAACCTATATAAAGTAGGAAAATATATTTTATCAAATATTTCAATAATTATGTGACAGGTATATCAAGCATTTATTGTCATTTCTATATTATTTTGTACAATATGGAAGTGGTAGGTAATAGGTATTTCATTTATAAAGCATTGACCCCTGCTCACCTGATAATGCCATAGCAAGACTTAATTCATCTTTCAAAATGTCCAGAACTTTCTTCACTCCTTCTTGTCCCTGAAGCAACAACAAAGATAAAACACAAAATAAACTGTTATCTTGAAATATATCGTTTGAGCAATCTCAAATTAAAGAACTTGAGACACTCTTCGCACATTTATAGGGGCGGGCATTAAAATTTTACTATGAGTATTGGGATCAGTTTATTTCAGTTTGGTACAGACTCTGTCCGCAAATAGATTGTTGTCCTACCCTATATCTCTATATCTTCTTCCTATGACATCTGAGTGAGTTCAGGCAAACGTATATTACATGGTTAAATTATAGGTCCAGGGTGATCTTAAAACCATTAATTTTTACGACTCGAGGCGCAGCACAATGATCGAATAAGGCAGTCAATATTTTGTTTTTTATGTGATAATAGCTTATATTTTAGGATTCGGCCATTTTCGTAACGTTTCTTCTTGTATTTATTCCCGTTTACTTTCCGTGTTTTTGTACCAGTACCAATTCAATGTAGTTGTCTGCGGGTTAAAAATTTGCGACCCAACCAACTTTGCCCCATCTCTTACATGGACTGATTATCAACAGCCAATACGCTGTTAAGTGGATGTACGTGGATGTTGCGATTGCGTAGATTTTAATCGGGACGCACACCGGTCAATAGTTCGTTTTCATGAATTCTATCAAATGCATGGTATAGTTAAAACAATGCCCCCACATTTTACATATTAGATGACAGGAATCTAAATAATATGAGTTATGTAATACGCTTTATGTAAATTGCATAAAAGTCGTAGGACGTTACCGCACTTATGGTCAACAAAATAAACAAGCGTAAAGTGAAGTATATTAAACAAAGGAGTGCTTACATACGACTTCAAAATTTGGCACAATTTCAGGAACATGTGCGTTAGAGATGTAGCGGTGTAACTTAAGAATGGGCCACCAATCATGCTTTGGTCGATATCTCATATATTTTTCGAGTATATTTCGATATGTAGGCCTAATATATATACATGATATACGTTTCGTGCAATTTGCTACAATTATACTTACGTCACAAGCTAATCCCCATAATACAGGTCTGGCGATAAAGACAGCTTTAGCACCCAATGCGAGAGCTTTCAGTACATCCGTGCCCTTCGTCACACCTCCATCCAAATACACCTCTACATTAGACCCTCTAACAGCCTCTACAACTTCAGACAAGGCATCGATCTGGAATTTTTAATTTCATTCAATGATAGGCAACAGAAAGTAGAACATTACTACAGATATTTTAAGCACTTCTATAAGTTAACGTTATATTATATTCCCTTGACTAGATTGAGCATGTTTCAGTTCGTCATCGTTTTTAAAGATTTTTTATCGGGTGGCGTTTCTTGCTAATAAATGCTTGCCTTTTGGTGTCAAATTATGTGCGACCATTTCTATAGCGAAAAAATTGTCCCCTCATAAGTCATATCGTTCGGAATATTAAGTATACTATTCAGTTACCAAAAAGTATAATAGATACCGAAAAGTTGAGTTACCGTTGCTAGCACTCCATCCAGTTGTCTTCCGCCATGGTTGGACACGAGTATCCCGTTTACACCATATTTCACAGCTTCTCTCGCGTCTTCGGCTTTACAAATACAGTCAAAACTAAATGTTAATAGACAATAGAAGGACTAATAGATACACCTTAATATATAGGCTATAGTTTATTTTGCAACCATCGGTTTCACGCACACTTTACGAGGCAATCATCAGGCAAAATGTCTGAAGCATGTCACCAGAAGTACAGTGTCATCATTTTGCCTGATGATCGCTACGTAAAGTGTGCGTGAAACCGATGGTTGCAAAATAAACCACAATTTTATGTTGTAATAAGCTCTGCAAATGATGCATCGAGCACTTTTTGCTACAACTGATATAACTCTTGTGTTAGTATCATTTTATATACGTGTATGATAATATTATGTACTTGAAATGAAAAAGAACCTCTTACATGGGAGAGAGAGATTTACATAGAAAAATGTGTAGGGCATTGTGCTTCTCTGTCAATGACATCAAACTTTACCTGTTAATAACAAAATGGCAATATATACATTGCTCATTCTCAAATGTCTAAGAATTATATCCAGTACAAATGACTAATTTTAGTTTAACTACGTAAAAATCCCACAACCATCACCTTACCAGTTAATATGCCTTTGAGTACTATTGGTAATCTGGTGATACTACGGAGCCATTTGATATCTTCCCACGTAACTGATGGGTCACAATGGGTGTTAGCAAAATTTGCTAAGCCGGATCCCTTGCCTTTGGTATAAAGTTGTTGGCAGTCTAATTCGCCCGCAATGTTGGCAGGACTGTGAGGGGATGAAATGCCAAAAATACGAGATAATGAAAATTAAAAAGGTCCACATTAAAAGTTCAATTTTAGCATGCAAGGTCCACATTAAGTGACAGGTATCTGACAATATGCTATAACTAGGCGGTTACCCATATTTGGCGGTTCTCGGCTGGGCGCGATTACTTGGCTGATGGTGACTGTACCCACAAAGTTTCATGCCCATATGACAGTTTTTACTAATTTGACCTAGATAACCCCTGGTGACCCCAAAATGACCTTCCAAAAATTTGGCTCTATATGTTGACTGTACCCACCAAGTTTTATGCCCATGCGACAGTTTTTACTAATTTGACCTCGGATGACCCCAAAAAAAGCACCCTCTCTCTTCCACAATTTTGGCTCGAGTGCACCTCCAAGCATTGCCCTAAGGCATCGTATTTCAAAAACATCCAATCTGTGTCGATCAGATTCACGTAACGCCCAGGATTCTGACCCATAGGTGGCAATAGGGAGGATGAGCGACTGGTAGATCCTTACTTTCAGCTATCTGGTGATGTCATGGTTAGACCAGATGGTATTTTTCAATCTACCAAATGCCCAGGCTGCCAACTTTGTGCGACGTTTAATATCCTCTTCCACTGAGGGCACTACTACCCAGAAAGACAAAGTTATTTACTTTGTCAATGGGCATTTGGTTCAGCATGATATCTCTTGGGTCGTCAGACATGATCTTGCATTTTGTTGGGTTAATTTTCATTCCCCAGCTGCTGCATGCTTTTTTTCCAATTCATTCGTGGAGATTTGCAGGTTCTCAAAGTCGATATCCATGAGTGTGGTGTCATCTGCATATCGGATGTTGTTAATGCACATGTCACCCATCTGCACACCGGAGCCAAGATTTTGGATGTCCTTCATGACAAACTCCAGATATAGATTGAAGAGGCATGGTGAGAGAAGACATCCCTGCCTAACACCAACTAGGACTTCAAACCAATCGGTGATCTTTCCATTTACCACGACTGAGCATTTGGTTTGCTCATACATATTTGCAATGAGGTTCACCAGTTTGGCGTCTACTCCTACTGATCGCAGACATTTCCAAAGGGCCTCCCTCCATATGGTGTCAAATGCTGCTTTGAAGTCTACAAAGTTCCAGTGTATTGGAATGCGTCTTTCTTTAGCCTTTTCGAAGATTTGGCGTACTGTAAATACCGCATCTGAGGTGCCTCTGAACCCACACTGTTCCTCTCTGAGATGGTTATCTACAGTCTGTTGAATTAGGTTAAGAACCATCCTACAGAATACTTTTCCCGGGATTGACAGGAGGGTAATAGCTCTGTAGTTAGCTGGGTCCTGTTTGTCCCCCTTTTTGTACACAGGGGTTATTAGACCTTTACTCCAGTCTTCAGGGATTTTTCCTTCAGCCCAGGCAGTGTTGATGATCTTCAACAACATTGGTTTCAACATGGGTCCTCCTGCTTTCAACACTTCTGCTGAGATCTTATCCCAACCACACGCTTTGTTGTTTTTAAGCTTCTTGATGGCCTCTTCAACTTCACCTATTGAAAAGGGCAAACTTGCTGTAGCGGGGTTAATAGGCTCCGGGATGGAGTTTAGTATATTACAGTCTCTGGGGAATTCTGTATTCAGATGTTTACTGAAGTATTCCTCCCAGCACTTCATTACTTCCTCTGGGGCTGTTTTCAGTGAACCATGTTTGTCTTTGGCTGCAGTTTGAACTTTGGTTTTATCACTTGCTAGTTTTGTGACTTTCTTGAAGAGATCATGGCTTATGTTCTTTGCATGGGTTTCTTCCATTTCTTGAACGTCTTTTTGAAGTTTTCTTTTCCACTGCTTCACTTGATATTTGACCCCTTTGTTCAGCTTCCGATAGCAGTTCTTGTTTGGAGCTGAGGGGTTGTTTAACATCAAGACTCTGGCTTTTCTTCTCAAGTGGCACATTTTCCTGACTTCTTCAGGCAATCCCTTCACTTGGCGAGCCCTCCTAATGCCAACTGATTCTTCAGTAATTTTGTTTGTGGTGTCTCTGAACTTAGCCCACAGGTCTTCTACATCAGTATCCTCCAGTTGAAGCAGGGGTTCAAAAGTGCCACCAATCTTGGCTCTGAACTCTTCTGCAATCAGGGGGTTGGTAAGTCTACTGACGTCATAGCTTTTTGGAGTTGTTTTCAGGCGTTTGGTTCTGACTGGTGCTGACACCACTTTAGCGATCACTAGACATACATATACGATTTTTTATTCAATAATGAACAAATACATTTGGGCCACCAAAGCGGCATTATAAATCATTACATGAATAAATTACAAACAACATGAAATTGAACAGGAAGAATTAATTGATTTTGGTGAGCCTGTATCGCAGTCTCCAAATGATGTTGGTTCCAATCATGGAACTGACAGAAGCATACTTGGCAACAGCCTTGGCAACACGTTTGGGGAAGCCAAGTTTCTTCAACCCACTTCGGAAACGGTGGTGAATATGGCCGAGTGACCCAATCACGAAGACAAGGATTTTGCAATCAAATCCGCACAATGTGAGCAAGTTACAAAGAGGAGTATACTTTTGGAACTTTGTGTTGCAACTTTCCTCAATGAAAGCGTCAAAAGGACAAGTTACTTCCAAGATGAAAAACTTCATGTTTTCGTGATCAATGAGAAATAGGTCTGGTTTTCTTGCTTGAATGTCCTGAAAGATGTTTGCGAATTCAATTTCATCATCGTCATTCGTGATCAGGGCACCCGAGTTGATCTTTTCACGGTAGATATCACACCTGTTGTATTTTTTAATTTCCTTTTCAAGGATATTCATGATCCGGTTATGTCTTGAAATGTAATTGTAACGAAATTGCATGCAGCCGTTTGCTACATGTGAAATTGTATCATATGGATTTCTGCAAAGAGGGCACGACTTGCTAACCTGAGGAAACATTACATGGCGCAATGAATTTGATTCAGCGATTTGGAGTCTAGCTTTGGTGATGAACTTAATCAGGTCGACACTTCAATCGCCATTCTTTAAATGCTCCATCGAACATGCATAATCTGCTTTCTCGAGGTCCGCAAGTCTTCCCTGTGATTCAAGATTTTTCCAGTTGCTTAGTTCAGTTTGTGATGTACCCTGTATAATTCTATGTCATGAACTAGGGGAAGTTACCTTTCTAATCATGCAATAATTTGTTTATTATGACATCATGGGGGAAAACCCAGATGAATGCAATAACAACATCATTTGTGAAGACTATTTATGTCAAGGGGAAAATCCCCTGAGACAGATTGTGAAATGGACATAATAGTGGGAAAAACCCACAGGAAGTGATGTAATGTTAAAGGTGAAAGTCTATTAATAGAACATTGGGAAAATCCAAGATATGCTACAAAACATCATGTTGGTAGTAATTCTTGGCAGACCTGTATCGATGTGATTGTAATGTGGTTGGTGTAGTTAAGCTGGGTACTCAGAGAGTATTACAAAGTGTGGCCATGGAGGATTCCTACAGTGCTACAAGTTCAGCCTTGACTGAAATTATGATTATTATTTCGGAGCTACGAAAATGGACCAAAGTAAGACATCAGGGTCTACTGCGGATTGTAGAGGCGACTTTATGAAATTTTGTTACAATTATTATCATCTGGATACAGATCTGACAGGCTGCAATAGCCTTTATTATTGTCACAGTTGATAGTGTTGATCTGGGCTATGCTTACAGTCCAATTCCTTCAAAGAAAGGAAATTGCAAGCCAGAAATATTTTATGTAGTCAAAGTACTACTATTTACCAGTGTTGTCGGAGAAGATCTAGAATACGTCAAAGAACGTTATTCTTCCAAGAAAGGAAATATATTCTTCTGTCGACTTGCTGAAGTCTGGTATTTTGATTCAACGCAACTGTCAAAATAAGTGGGGACAACTGCATCGCAGTCCTGCTTCCTGAAGATATTGTGTGAAAGGTGGAAATAGCACCAAGTTTGGAGAAAGCAGCGCAAGGAGTTAAATTTGGAGAACTGCGCAAGGAGTTTAGCATAGGAGAACGGTGCAAGGAGTTTAGCATAGGAGGACGGCGCCAGGAGTTTAGTATAGGAGAATTGCGCAAGGAGTTGTAAACGTGTTTGGAGAACACCATTTTCGTGTAAGGATTTTATACGCAAGGAGTTATCAATGCAAGTGTACAAAGGACTTAGCTGATTGTCGCAGGACAAGTGAATAGGGATATATTACATCAGTCGTCCAGAACATTACAAGAACTTTATGATCACCAAGAAGAAGAATGCTGGCTAAGTACAAAATAGATAAAGAGTGATTATATTTGATTAATGTATATGTGCATTTGTAGTCATTATATTGTACCAAACGAAACTTGCTTTCAATTAAAGACTTAGATTTTGTTAGCTTAAACGAACAGTGTATTTGTGTTGTGCATTCGTGTGAGTTCGGGTAAAAGGTGATTTTGGCCTTGAGTCAAGTACGACTCGTAACAAGTTTCAGTCAGTTTCTTTACAGTCAGCCGCCTGGACAACCAATTCTTTAGAAATGCTTAGTCGCGCTAAAAGTCGATCGATACATGTAAAAATCAGCACAATTCAGAGATACACCTTTTTGCTATGAAATTAATTTTCTCGGTCAAATATAAAGTAATATTTTTTTTTTCTTCAGTAATGTCAGTTAAAAACTTGGTGCTTGGATATACATTTTTTTAAATCCTGGTGTTAAAATTAAGCATCAAATTGTGTCTTTTAGTGTGATATTTTTGATTTTTATAGGCCTTGAATTCGCCTGCGAGCTTTTTACGGAATTCATGTTTTAGCGTCTCAAACTAACATAGTTTGCTAAAGAAAGATATTTCCCACCTCTGTAAAGCACATCGTGTGGGTCTATATGTTATAGTTTTGTCAGAATTTCCGTTTTTGTTTTACCCTTTTTCCATTCATGCTCCGAAAATGTCAAACTAAGTAAAAGTAGGTAATGGTGAGTACTTTTATCTCGAGAGCAACCAGCAGAAATAGTCGATATTTCCTTTGTTGTTATCCAGGTCAATTTTTCATTGAAAGCAAATTGCCCGACCAGCGATTAAATCCCCAATTGGGTGTTCTGGTTAAACATGATCAGTAGGAGCGCTATAGGTCTGGGAATTTCTTTGCTATATTGAAGTTCTGGCAACACTATAGCCATGCCGGTATTCCTATTAAACCCAGGGATATCGATCCACAATGCTAGTACTAGCCTTAGATTTCACGTGTTGATTTTGAAATTTTTTCAGCCGACAGTGAAAGATGGTGAAATCAAAACGGAAATTCTGACAAAACTATGATATATCGCTCACGGTGATGTGCGTTAGAAAGTTGGGAAAAATCCTTCATTAGCGAACTATCTTACTTTGAAAAGCTAAAAGGTTGATCCAAAAAAAAGGCTCGCGGGCAGAGTTTAAGCCTATCAAAATCGAAAATCTTACACTAAATGACTAAATTTCACGCCTAAGTTTAACACTAGGATTTTAAAAAAAATACATTATCAAGCACTACAGTTTTTCCTGACATTTACTGAAACAATGAAAAGGATTGCTTTTCATTTGGCCGAGAAAATTAATTTTACAATGAAAAGGTGTAACGCAAAATTTAGCTCATTTCAACACCAAATTCGATCGTTTGTATTGCCTCATTAAATGACTGAGTGAGCCTTGCAGAACAAAAGAATCGGTTGTCCAGGTTGCTAACTGTTTATGATAAAATGATAAATTACTTTGTGACAAACCATAACAGTTTCACCTGCCTTGATGGCATACGCAAAGTTTTCGTTGTTTGATTTAACCAACTCGATGGCTAATTTTGAGCAGATCTCGTTTAACTCAACCCAGGCTGACTTGCTCAAGCAAGTCTGAATATTTTTTATGATGATACCATTTTCATCAGCTTCATACCCAGCAAAATTGTTACCTTCATCATTAGTCTCTTTAACTTTTCTTTTTTGCATGTGCAGTTTGAGGGACTTTTCAGCAGTCTTCCGGACCACATCATCATCTGAATTCAACATCTGTACATATGACGCAACCCTTTTAGCGAAATAAATACTAGATGGTTTTCGGATTCCAAGGCCTCCAGATGATTTTGGGACAAAAACATACTTGCGGTTAGAATTAGTATGTTGGCCTAACCATGATCTGGCATACTTGATTATTAAATCCTCCATTGCCGTCAAAGTTTTAAATGGTATAGGCAGAATGCTGAAAAATCCTTCAACTGTTGAAATGCATAATGTATTGATTGCTTCAAGTTTAAAGCAGATTGCAAGCGGAGCAATGTCGAGTTTTTGCAATAAATTTTTGAATTTTTGGAATAATTCTGATACTTGATGAGTCCAATCACCCGTCATATTGATTGAATAATTAAGGTACTCATATGACTTATCACGTTGATATTTTTCCACTGGGTTACCTTGCAAATTGATGATGGTTTTATCAGCTTGACCACGCTTATACCAATTGTTGCCTGATCTACGTTCGTACAAAAGAGCTGATTTTTGAGCCTTGATGTCAAGTTTGGCCCAATTGCAAAATGTTTCAACTTTTATTCCCATATCAACAATTTGCCGAGGATCACGTGTACATACGGCAATATCGTCAACATAGGCCTGGACGGGGATTGGCATACATACATACATACATACATACATACATACATACATACATACAAAGTATTTATGACACGCTGTTTCATAGAGATCACAGCGTGTGTGATGATACACTATAAATAAATAAATAACAAACAAAAAATAAAAGCAAGCAATAATATGGAACAAAAGAAAATCACTGTGTGAAAAGGTGTGTTTTAAGTCCTTTCTTAAACATTTGAAGTGATGGCACAGAACGCAGAGCAGGTGGTAAAGTGTTCCACAACCGAGGAGCAACATATGCGAATGATCTGTCGGCAGCAGATTGAAGAGTGCGAGGTGTGTAAGTTTGTTCAGTGAGTCTGGTAGTGTCAGTTGAAGATCGTAAGCCAGTTCGTGCAGGTGAGTACAGAGACAAGTTGCAGGCAAGGTATGATGGAGCAAAGCCATTTAGGCACTTGAAAACAATGACAAGGATTTTGAATGTGATCTGAGCCTACATCAGCTGAGCAGTATGATCGGCAATTCTGGATGGTACTTAGGTTCTCCTGTTGAGTTATGACAAAGTCAATCATATTTTTGTATTTCCCACAAGGTGAAGTCCATGTTACCTTTCTACAGGCTTTATGCTGGAAGTGGGTGTTACAAACTGTCAACTTGGGGAGCATGCAGAATTCCAACAGTTTCTCCCATCTGTATATACCTACGCAGGTCACTGTGGCATAAGATTCTCATAAGCCTATTATGCATGAGAGCGTTGTGACCGCTGAATTGATCGGAAAGGATGGCCCCGGGGGATGGCCCCATAATTGGCCAAATTCATTTGGCGGCTTATTCGAGGGAGAAAACCCTCTTAAGCAGGGGCGTAAATCCGTTTTTGAAAGTGGGGGGACACACTGACAGTGGGGAAATCAATAAATACATTAAAAAATGGCCGCAAAGCGGCCATCGCGTCGCGACGCAGGGGGTGTCTGAGGGGGGATGTGCCCCCCTGAGAAGTAAGAAACTTTTGCAAAATGAATACCTAATTGAATCGATTTGGTGGCCCATTTTGGCACTATTAGTGTGTAAAATTTTAGTTTAAAAGAGGCAAAAATTTGTGAAATGACAGTCCACAAAGCCTTTCGTAGAAAAGTTTTCCCTATTATTGTAGGCCTATACATGTATGTAAATTACATAAATTGGCAATGTGGAAAGCAGAAGTGAAAATGGCTACTTCTTTACCCACTACATAGGGGGTGTCTGAGGGGGATGTGCCCCGTCAGAAGTAAGAAACTTTTTCAAAATGAATACCTAATTGAAGCGATTTGGTGGTCCATTTTGGCACTAATAGTGTGGAAAATTTTAGTTTAAAAAAGCCACAATGTTGTGAAATGACGGTCCATGAAGCCTTTCGTGGAAAAGTTTTCCCTATTATTGTAGGCCTATAAATTACATAAATTGGCAAATGTGGAAAGCAGAACCGAAAGTGGCTACTTGTTCACCCACTACGCAGGGGGTGTCAGGGGGGATGTTCCACCTTGAGAAGTTGGACAATTTTGCAAAATGAAGGTCCAATTGAAACCATTTGATGCATCATATTTACACTATTTAAATCATTGCTTAAACAAAAAAAGGGTCCGAACTCAATTAGCAAAATGTTAAATGTTACACAGGTCCACTGATATGTTAGGCCTATAACTATAAGACCCGCCCCCTGAATTTTCACACGCTTATGGGCGCGCCCACCCACCTTCACACAATGCCTAAAATAACCACAGGCCTATGCCGGTACCGACTGTGCGGTTTTTGTAGGCATGGGCAGTGATGGGCATACTCAATTACATGCAAGTTAACCTTTCTCTTCTTTTTTCTCCCTTTTCCCTTATCCTTTTCTCCCTTTTTCTTCTCTCTTTTCCTTTTTTTTTTTAGGGGTGGGGACCAAAAACTTTAAAAAGTGAGGGGGACGTGTCCCCCTGTCCCCCACCCAATTTACGCCCTTGCTCTTAAGCATCTACCTTCGGCTATATTTATAAATACGTAATTATAAATACGCATGTGACCCATGGGTACGACATACCAAGACTAGCAGGCGTGACCAAATCTTCATGCTATTGAGCACTGTACAGAAAAGGATAGGAACTCTTTAGATAATATCATCAAATTTAAGTATAAATAATAGCACATGGGGGATTCCGAATTTGGTTTACAATAGGCGTAATATCACAACGTTGAACAAAAGAGACAATTTCTGCCGCACAGTCGGGTGTTGTTTACCGCCTTTGCATCAAAATGTACAGGAAGACCACCCACTGTGTCGAAGGCCACTTCCAGACTTCCTGTCTACAGGCAGTTAAGTCAGCGCGGAGGTTGTCACGTACGTATTTATAAATATGTGACCGTACGCCACGAATGAGCCGTAAATTACGCAAATTGTATTCTGAGTTACAGTGCAAAATGTGCATAAAGGTTCTAGTCATAGGTACCTCAAGTTGATGCTACATGTATCTCATTTTTGGAATTGCCAGTCAAACACCTTTTAAACCAATCATTAATCCTATTGTTGAAGAGGATAATAAGTTATATAATTAAAGACTGAGATAAAAAGAATTTATCACGTCTGACGTCATCTGTCAATCAAATTCGAGCACGGTTTGTTTACAAGTGTCGTGATGATGATGACTTGCTGAACGCGGCGGTATAACCGGGCGCCTTATTGTTAATTTGGCTCCTTTCGACATGCAAACCATATCAAAAGTTAGGTCTTTATAGGTAGGAAACCTTCTTAACCGAAGGCACCATGTTCACAATGCCTAGAAAAGCTGCTTTTTGCCTTGTAAAAGTACGTATTTTTCGCCATTTGCTGCTATTCCTTTTCTCCGATCAGTACCAGATAGATCGGTCTTACGCGCTATTAACCTGTGTAAACCAATCAAAGATCGTAATTGACAGTGACATCAGACGCGATAAATTCTTTTTATCTCTGTCTTTAATTATACCTATGTATAGAATTCTGAAATAGCTCTTCTTCGTTTGCGCTTTGCATTGGCTAAATCCTGTTCAAGTGGTGGGATGCAAAGCATTGTATTTTGTTTAGGTATGTATTAACAATGAGAGGACATTCCTGAACCACGCTGACCTGGGGATGATTTGAAGTGACCGTTTGATATTTATTACCAGCATTAAGGAAAAAGAGACAGGTGTAGCACCGAAATAAAGTACACTTTTGCTGAAGGAGCAAATTTAAACAAACCATAATTCCGTTTCTGGATATCGTTTGAAGTCAAATGATATATCATTTTAAAGATTATGATATATATTTTCTAACATGTCTAAACACGAAATAAAACAAAATTGACCGAAGGCCAACTTTACGGCTCATTCGTCGCGTACGGTCACATATAGTCGAAGCATACTGTGAGGGAATTTTTGACCAGATTGTACCTTAAATTAAACATAGCCCGTGACCTACCTCAGGTTTGACGGCAAATTGAACTGATTTCTAATATCCAATCGTCGTTTTGACGTGCATGGAAGATCAACCGTTATAAAAAGTGCTCTGTAACCAGCCTTTTCGGCTCTTTTGATGAGCCTTTCGTATATTTGTCGATCTCTGTAGATAAAGAATTGAATCCATAGCGGTGTTGTCGATTCTTTGACAGCTTCAGCGATATTTTCAAGAGTTTCATTGGAACCACTGCCTGCAACACACATTGGTGTGGATGTCATGGCTGCCCCTGGAAGGAAGTATAATAACATTACAATTCCATATTATAATAATGTATCTATAATCGTTAATGTTAAATCGGTATAGTTCAGAAGAAATCGTCAAAAGACAAAAAATTAGATTCAAATGTGGTATACCACATTTTTGACTAATTCAGCATTTTTTTGATGATATCTTTAGAAATACACCGATTTGGAACTCCTACTTTCAATATGTTAATGAGAAAAGTAAAATCTTTTATTTGATATCAATTTATTACATGATCATGATGATTATCATTTATAAAAACACTGTAGACTACCAGTTTTACGCGGTATTAAATGTCAGTAATTCCATAAAGAATTAGTCGCATTTACAAGGAACATTTACATGGTTGTTTTGCATGAATGATTGCAAGGGACAACATTTTATGTTATACATAAGTTTTAAAGAATTTGATTTTCCAAATATATCAGGTCACCTTCCTTTAAAGAATTGTGAAATATAATAGAATTTAGGAGTTATATTAATTGAAGAAGAAGACAAAACTTTCATTATGCAGTTCTCGAACAAAAGACTTGGATGATTCAGATGATTCAGATGATTTAAGACTCGCTAGCGGAAATTGTAACATAACCATTCATGATTCAGATCTGGTGCTTGGGCCCGATTATTATTATAGTTTTTATTTGCCCTACAGGGGCTAGCACTTCATAATTCAAACTTAATGCCATACTATCCTTTTAAATGAATTTGAATAATTTATTATCAAACCTATAAATGACTTGATTAGAGAACGTTCTCTAAATTACTAACATTATTACATAATTATAAATTATACACTACCTTTAACTGTTGCTATTTCGCCGTCTGGATGCGCCATTTTATGGAAAGACGATGGTCCAATAGCAATAGGATGAGGCAAATGATGACCTAATATGGTAGTGGACATGTCCCTATTGCTGACATCTCGCATCAGTCTGGGGCGCAATCGGAATCTAAAGATCAAAGAAGCAAAACATTTTTATGATGAAGGTAGTATTTCACGTGTGCATAGTTGGAACTTCTTTTTTACGCTTGCAATACTCCATGTAAGGCCCGATGTAAATCATTCAGAAAAAATGCATACAAGAAATTCAAACATTTCAGAACGGGTACTATGTGTGACAAATTATGCTATATTACTAGGGTAGGGTTATGTAGTACTGATTTTGCAATGGAGAAAATTGCCAGGCGCGATGCCCGGGCGTGATGAAGGTGAAATATTAATTGTACGTACCGTGTGAATGCTTCCTTATTGTCCTGCAATGTCTGTTGATCATCGGCACCACCAGCATAGAAATCGAACGCAAATTTAGGAAGCAATTGTCCCGCTTTCTTCTCATAATCGTCCACACAAACGAGTTGATTTGCACCCGCTGCCATGGTTGTCTATATTTGGATATCATTGGGTTTAACCATATCCCTGGTTTAACCATATCAGTACTCGGTATGCAAATAGTGCCTTACTGTACACGCTGTCTATGAATTATATTAAAATATATTATGAGGTCAAATTTTGTCTGACTTTCCTCATTTTTAGCGAGGAGTGAACATAGCACAGCGTCATGCATCATCCCATTATCTTCGTGTCAAAAATTGCCGTGATAGTAGAGCGAATCCACTAGTTCTTCTTTTTTTGTTCGAGATAGGTCGAACAACTCAGGCTAAGCACACCACTATATACGATAAAACGGTTCACGATCTGAAATGACTCATTATCCTTTTCGTTTCCAACTCAAGAAAATTCGATTTTTTTTGGTCAGTTTTTGTTTCTAATACACTGACTGGAAGTTCAATCCACTGACAGGAGATTACCATATTCTTTTGTATCACATATTCAACTGCAAGTCCAAAAATAACGGCATATATTCTTGGCTAGCACTTTTTCAATGACATCATTCAGCACGTGCTGTCGTGTATCTGATTATTCAGCCAGAAGTTCAACCCACTGGCAATCAAGTTCCCGGATGCATCGCTTCTGATCAGGTTCTCATAGACTTTGCATTGTTGCCCTCTTAGCTAATCAGAAACGGCGTATACGTGGTAATTGGCAGACTGTTTGTGTGGAGGGAGCGTAACCAAACTGGCTTCGTAGGAGACTACGATTTGCGTATTTCCGAAATATTATCATAATCTGAAAAATTATGATAATATGTCGGACCAACAGAAAATCATCCCGTTTTACTACAAATAGGGCGAATTTGACAGTTTGCTCATATATTTAAGTTGGAACATGTGTAAGTATTACAAATATGTCAAAAAATCGGGTTTGAAAAAAAATGAAGGTATATTCTGAGAAAAGATTAAGGCTTTAAAAGAGCGGCTTTCCTCAAAATGCTCAAGACCACCCCCCCCCCCCTTTATGGCCATATAATTTATTTGCGACATATTAATACACCGGAATCATAATCAGAGAACAAAAGCATTGCTGCTTAATCATGATAATTAGTAAATTAGTTAAAGACGTTTCGTTCATAATTGTGAAATTTGAATGTAACTTTGCCGATTTTTTTTTCTGCACCTTTGCAATCACTTAAAGCCATATTATAACATTTCAGTAAAAATATATTAGTATTTATTTTCCATAAAATGTTAGCTTTTACTGTCAGATATGTCCCCTTTTAATTTTGAGCCGAACAAGTGAAGTAAAGCATAGAAAATTGGAATTTACTACCAGCGCCCATGCATGTTACTCCCGCGGTTGTAATACGGCACGATCCTCGGGTGTGTGTGTATGTGTATCCCGCACGTCGTGTACGTACTGTCCATACGTGTTCGACTAATATTTCCATCGTAATAATAAAACGCCGGTTCCATCGTTTTATTCAAAATCTTGGATTTTGACAAAACTACAGCTAGCACCTAAAGTCTTGATTTTTGTAGAGTATCTTTATTGACTAAAGTACATTACAATCATGTAAAAACCAGAATTAAATTTTTTTTTGAGGGCGTTCTCCTCAGCAAATGTTATAATATGGCTTTAAGGGATCCAAAATGAGCGTTTATTGCGTTTCGACAGTATTTTTTGTGGGACATGAGAGCACCTCAGACCTATCGAATTGCATTCTGAATACGAAGCATGTCTTTCTGATATCAAATAATTTTCTTCTTTTTTTAAATCACAATATAATACAAATTTTATGACAAATTATAAAAAAATTGATATTTTTCAAATTTTTGATATATAACAGTCCTCGAAGTAAATTATATAAATCTAATGATATATTTTAAAGTGTATGTAGCAGGGAGGAAAAAGCCGACGGTCAATTGAAAATTTTGACCTTTCATATTGAAGATATCGATTTTTTCCCAAAAAGACCTAATTTGTTTTGGTGTTTTGGGTAAAAAATCCATATCTTCAATACGAAAGGTCAAAATGTTCAATTGATCGTCGGCTTTTCATCCCACCTACATACACTTTAAGTATAAATCATCAGATTTATAAAGTTTACTTCAAGTACTGTTAAATATCAAAAATATCAATTTTTAATGATTTGCCATAAAATGTGTATCAAATTGCGAATTTCAAAAATCAAAATTATTTGATATCAGAATGACATTCTTCGTATTCAGAATGCAATTCGATATGTCTGATGTGCTCTAATGTCCCAAAATAAATACTGTCCAAACGTTCATACCCCAGCCCTTAAATTGCGGAATTACAGAAATCTTATCACATTTTGTGTATTTTATGCAACATTTAATACAGAGTTTGTATGAGTTTTTCATTTTCATAATTAATATTTTACTGATTTTTAAACATAATACCGTTTAATTTGATATAAGTATACCAGCTGTGTACTTTCATCGAGTAAAAACGAAGATTCAATTAAATGGATTAACATTTTAAATGAAAACCTACCCTTCTAAACATTTTCTGTGATCATTAAATTTTACAGAGATTGCAATTTCATGAAAATTCATGAAAATACTGTCTACAGCAGGCGCGTATGCAGAAATCCAGCAACCGGGGGCGCGAATTTCTAGGTGAGCTAAGAAATAATCATGAAACATGTAAATATAATATATATTGAAGCTTAAAGGTCAAATATGGTTTAAAATTGGAACATAATTCGCGTGAAGCAGGCCTAAATTTGTTTTTTTATCATCAAAATCACATGCATACAGCCTACACATGCGTTTCTCTCATCTTTTTCACCGATTTATCTTCTTCTTCTTTTTTTGATACCCGGGGCGCGCGCCCCCGTTAAAAGGGCTATACGCTACTGCTACAGTGCACACCGTCATCATCCCTATATCTTCGTGTTAAAAATTGCCGTGGTAGTACGATAAATCCTCACGTTTTTCAACAACTACGCATGGTGATTTTGTTCGAGATAGGCCGTGCGACTCAGGCTATGCATACAATTTGAGATTTTGAGAGCCGGCCACACTGTTTCTATTCTATGTTTTACGATTTTCGCATGATCAGTATATGGCTGGCCGTAACCGCCACAACGTGGAGCTGCTACGCGTAGCTTACTTTTCGCTTCGCGGAGCTAAATTGACCAATCATGTTAGATCTTTTCATTACGCGGAGCCAGTTGATGCATCATCGTTCCAGAGAGAGAAAACTCTTGCCAAAATTAATGTTTACTATGTGGAATTTAAATGAATCGAATGTAAATAAACCACCAACAGTTGTACAGGATCAATACCATTGTTTGATTAGTGTATAGTCAATGTTACCTTGCATGCATGTGCCATGTGTGTGGCGTGTTTGTTTGTTTGTCTACTGTGTCAGGCCAGGATCACTGACACCCACGGTACTGATACTGTCATACTATCACGGTGATCATATTGTTGAATGTTGTTGACTTTAAAATAATCATGATGCAGTCATGTCTACAGTAGAATTCACCACGACCTTTGAAGGACTTAAACCCCATTAAAAGCTATTAAACCAAGATAACACTCAATGAAAACAGCTCAACTATGTTACATCAGATCTTCTCTGGTTAAATACACACTGCACTTGTGTCTGTTTTACCTGTGCAATGAACAATGAGCTGGTATTATAGTTTCAGTTGGGTGAATGATTATAAAGCGAACGCAAGGTAACAATACTGTCTGGGCTTTTGTTTACGAAATGAGACAATAGTCTGCTTATTGTTAACCAGCGTTCTTGAAAATGAGAAGCATAATGGTTTGCAGACTTAACACGGTTTAGAAATAATTTGTTCATATTTTTTGGTGTTATCTGTCGTTTACATATCCTTCCTAAAACACAAAAGTACCAATATTTCCAAAAACCTAAATTAGCTAAAAATTTAGGAAATGTTACAAAACTATATTTTCTAGAATTTCAGAGAATACTTTAAATATTGACTGGTTATTTTTTACACAGTGACGTCATATAGGCAATGGCATAATACTTCTAACATACACTAGGTCACGCGTCAATGGTGAGCGCACTGAGTATTGTGTATAGGAAAACGGGCAGTACCGTAACTACAGTATGTATGGCCTACTACTAGTATATAAAGTAAATCCGAACTGGTTTGCTGAAGGTCGAATTCCGCAGGCCACGCCGCGCAAGATGTACAAATCAGCTCCCGGCGATACACTGCAGATCGCAGAATTGTGTGCATGGTTTACCACCACTCTGCCTAGCTATATAGTTGTGTACAATACTGTATGAGTTTCTTGTGAGTGCATGTCCATCTTAATAATAAGTCGGTTCGTACTTTTCATAAATTACTTTTTGAATCATAACTATCGTGACCGAGGATATCTTGCAACTACGTGAAGCTCGTCTGGCAAATTCTTAATGACTAAATTCGCTTCACGTAATGAGTAAGTCGTACTTGATTGGTCAGTTTTACCTCCGAGTAATGAAAAACTCTAACATGATTGGTCAATTTGGCTCCACGGAACAAAAAGTCAGCTACGCGTAGCAGCTCCACGTTGTGGCGGTTGCGGCCTACCATATCAGTATCCCATATGATATTTCTATTGTAAGAAAATTTTATTTGTTGTCACATAAATCACAGGTTTCGTTTAAATGTACTAACTGGAAATTAAATGTACTAATTAGTGAGGACCGGTATTTTGCTGTGGATATGTTTAACTGCAATTTGCGGGTAAAAAATTTGAAATCCTGAGTAAAATTTTTGATCATATTCAACTCTTTGAGAAAAAATTTATATAAAAGAATGCATGTAAAATCCAGCTGCAATACAATGTACATTATTGACACACTATCACGCTCTTTATCTTCGTCAATAATAGAATAATCGATTTCAATCGAATTGAATGCATTGAGTTTGTAGTTGACTACTGAGCGACCTAAGCGATCGATTGCTAGCCAATCAGATAGAACTCCTTTTCTTGCGTTCAGTGAAATACCACTCGCCTGTCGCTCACTACCACTCGCCCGTCGCTCACCAACGGAGTATTAAATTTATATTTATCGTATAGGACGTCGACGGTGTGCAGTGCAATGTAACAAGCTGCTGTATACAGTTGTACAGACAGCTGTACACTTCAATAAGCAATACACTGAACGTATCAGTTCAATATACCATGCTAGCTACAGAAGAATACAACACACTTCAATAACTACTGAACGTATCAGTTTAATGTAACATGTTGTCTGGAGAATATAGCATTACAACACACTTCAATAACTACTGAACGTATCAGTAGTCAGTTCAATGTATCATGCTATCTACAGAAGATAGCATTACAACACACTTCAATAACTACTGAACGTATCAGTAGTCAGTTCAATGTATCATGCTGTCTACAGAAGATAGCATTACAACACACTTCAATAACTACTGAACGTATCACGGTATCAGTGCATTGTAACATTCCGTCTACAGAAGATAGCATTACAACACACTTCAATAACTACTGAACGTATCAGTGCAATTTAACATGCTGTCCACTAAAGATAGCATTACAACACACTTCACTAAACGTTACTACTGAACGTATCAGTACAATGTAACATGCCGTCTACAGGTACGTCCGGCTTTAGGTTCTTTTTTGAAAAGGATTTTTGAAATGCGGAGCTTTCTATATTGAGCTGAGTGAGTCTCAAGAAACTGAAGAATGCTGAAATGGAGTGAATCTCCAAAAGCCCCAATCTTTTGGTGATCTATCCCAACGTAACGGTAGTCGTTTAACTTGTTAAGTTTAATGCTCTGCGTGCTATCCTTGCGCTTCAACAGAAGAAGTTGAAATTGTGAAACATGAAATATGGTCATGAAAATTAGCATTTCTGACATTTTTGAATTTAAAAAAAAAATTTGAAACATGTCGTCTGCAGTCGACACCCGCGTGAAGAGAGTTAAATTTACTTTTGGTATAAAATGACAAATTATCGTTAACAGAAATAGTAGACTTGTAAACAGTATAATATCTGTCATGGACATCTTTCATGATATGATTGCAGCTGATGATGGCTTCACCTTATAGTTGTTAAGATAATACTTTTGATTACTTCTGTGTTAAAGTCTGGCAGTGTACTGTGACTGTCGCTGCAATATGTCTCTGGATATATCTTCAATGCTAGTGCAACCTAAATAAAGTAAGAAAATATATTTTCAATCTTTCAATAATTATCTGATAGGCATATCAAGCATTAATTTTATTGTCATTTCTATTATTATAATTATTTTAAATTTTGACTTAAGGTCCGGTAAAAGTGATAGTTTTCTTGGTGAGACAACAGATTGGCCACATCATAATGTACGGTTTATTTGGTATTTTGTACAATATGGAAGTGGTAGATAATATGTACTTCATTTATGAAGCATTGACGGCTGCTTACCTGATAATGCCATAGCAAGACTCAATTCATCTTTCAAAATGTCAAGAACTCTCTTCACTCCTTCTTGTCCCTGATGCAACAATAAACGTAAACACATAAAAAACTGAAATTGAAATATATATATTTTTGAGCAACCTCCATTTTACATTGTAAAAGAACTTTCAGAGAAGTAACACAATTGAGTCTCTCTTCAGAAAATTATAGGAGCGGGCATTAAAATTGTACTGTTAGTATCGGGAACCGTTTGTTTCATTATGGTACAGACTCTCTCTCCGAAAATAAATTGTGGTCCTACCCTATTGCCAGATTGTGGTTATTCCCATGACATCTGAGTATTAGTTGAGGCAAATGTATATTATACAAAATATTGACTGCTATGATGAGGGGCATGGTTAAAATTATAGGCCCAATGTGATCTTAAAACCATGCTATGACTCGAGGCGCAACACCATGACCCGAATAAAGCAGTCAATATTTGTTCTCATTTTTTCAAATTAGACGACACGACAGGAATCTATATTTGAGTTATGTAATACGCTTTATGTAAATGTGCAATAAGTCGTAGGACGTTACCTCACCTATTGTCAACAGAATAAACAAGTGTGAAGTGAAGTAACAAAGGAGTGCTGTTATATACGACTTCAAAATTTGGTACAATTTCAGGGATATGTGCGTTAGCTCGAGATACTCTAGCTAAAATACAGGTTTACATTTACTATCTTACATTATCTTGCTGTATTTCAGCTAGAGCGCCAGACGACAATCTTCCGGGGTTTTTTGGAGAACAATACTATTACGAAGAAGAAACCCGCCTCGGAGCCCGCCCTACTCATTATTTCATTGTACTTGTTTATATTTCATTGCAATTTGCCTCCACACATTACGTAATCAACGCCAAGCTTTTGTGAGGATTAGTGAGTGGATAAGAAATTGACAGCGGAGGATACGAAGGACATGCCGATTGTTAGTTGTCAATCATGAATTGCCGCAACGTGTTAGTATTTTACTGCATGGCATTCCGCAAGCACCAAGACAAATTATGCCGTATTTTTCCAAAGATCATCTCATATGAAGTAAGCTGAATGCGATCTGTACTTTTGTTACATTCCGATCGCTTTTGATCACCTGTTATCGGGAATTTGCTTGAAAATACGTGAGTTCATGTTGTGTAAACATAATTAGCATAGACACAAATGAAATTACGATGCAATACAATGCAATTTGAATGCGCAACAGATCTATAGAAATAACGTGGCCCGGTTTTATGCAGAATTAGACCACGTCTGTTGTGCGTAGAGATGTAGCGGTGTAACTTACCATGCTTACTAATGGAATGGGCCACCAATCAAGCCTTTGTCCATATCTGGTCGAATCCAGCCAAAAGTGTCCACGGGCCAAAAATAAAAGTCCGAAATAAAAATGTCTCCACAATTTTTTCCTTTTGCCCATTGATTGATGACATATTGGCCTTATAAAAACCAAAAGTGCCATTACTAATCTTGAAAAATAAATCCAGGACGTGTGATAGTAAATGTGATATCAAACCCAATGTTACCTACGAATACCACTAGGATGCTTTCACTATCGCAATACTAATCAACCTAAAACAAATGGAATATTCTCATTAACACTTTTTTCTTGTAATGTAGACCACAGGGTGTCAGGAAAATGCTAGCTCAACCAGAAAATATTTGTTTTTATTTTTATAACGCGATCAATATGATCTTAGTCAATTTATGCTAGTTTATTTTTGAAAATGAAGTTTAGGTCAGTTTCTGTATTTTATTTATCAAATGAGTATGAATCAATTTACACATTGTATTAGAACGAGTAGGATATATGTTTTCAAGAATATTAGGAATTATACACATACACCTAACGCTTTATACAATGAAAAGGTGAAGAAACCCGGGTATTCGTAGGTAACATGAGCGATTTAACAATATCTATATTGAGTTTAGAGGTTTAAATTTTCCTATTATGGTAATGAATTAATAAAATGGTAGTTTTTAGATCTATTTCAGATGGTACGTCCAAATGAATAAATGCTATTACCTTAGATCAAAAATTTTTTGATGCTTTTAGCAAGATTTTGACCACTTCATTTTGATATACAAGTAGTTAATCAGCAATTTTACATAATAAATAATTGTTGAATGACTCCGTATATGGGTAATAATAGTGTCCTGGGGTACCGCTTAAAGTTTTTGACAATTAATTTCCATTGGTAGAGACACTTCATTACACATGTCATGTATTATGCTGTATTCGTAAGTAACATTTCAGTATTTGTAGGTAAGAATTAGACTTTTGGTGGATATCGCAATTTTATAAAGCACTTTGAAATGTATTGTTTTCTTTATGTGCGTTTATTGATACTTTAGACCCTATCATGTATTAATAATGTCGGTTCACAGCGGTTGAAAGAGGATTGAAGTAAGAAACAAAGGCACTAAAGTGACTTTAATTTGCTTAATTGCACACAAATCGCTTAAAACCGTTATTGCAGACTTGTGAAGTCCATCTTGGAGTCAGTTACGTCTTGTGGCCTTTCGTTTGAGGGCAACTACAATTAACTTTATACCAGGGTCCATCAATGTGTTGTCTAGATCATGAGACAATGAGAACAGTCGTTTTTTCCATGGTATTCGTAGGTAACCTTAGCGAAAACGTCAAAAGTTACCTTCGAATAAATCAATTTGCACACAAATTACTCAGAAACCAGAAGGTCGGTAAACATTTAAAATGAAGCACACATGACAGTTGACAAATCCAAGTATTTATCCCCTTCTAATCTTCTTTGAATCTGATTTTTCTTTCAAATGAGCAGACCGTCGTCTATTTCAGTACATATTTTTCACCAATTAAGCCGTATTCAGTTTTGCATGGTGGGCATGTATGTGAATTCGCAACTTTCATTGACATATGATTTGATAGCAAACATACAGGCCTTTGTTATGTACCAATATGGGCATCGGCATGAATGGCGGTGTTTCACAATACTGTCATGATGTCAAATTGTATTCGTAGGTAACATTCGGTTACCGAAATTTACCTACGAATACTTGCTTTTATTGGTGACATCTCAGAAATATTTAAACGCAGGCTATTGAAACTTGGTAGAAATAAAGAGTGTATTACCCTGCATCTATTGCTTAACTATTGTTTACTATTCTCTCACTTTGTGAAAATGGCACAGCTTTTAACATGTATTCGGAGGTAATGCATATTTTTTACCAAACCTACCTTTGTGCCATTTAGAATTTCTGGCAGCTAAACACAATAATAAAGATGTCCGAATGCAATGCATTTCAGTATTGGACATATCAAAGCTTGTATCAATTGCGCATTTATTAGTGATTTCCATTTTTAAAGATATATCAGGTGCTA
Organism: Amphiura filiformis; assembly: GCF_039555335.1. NCBI lineage: Eukaryota > Metazoa > Echinodermata > Ophiuroidea > Amphilepidida > Amphiuridae > Amphiura > Amphiura filiformis. The sequence goes on along the minus strand of NC_092632.1, from coordinate 64,862,437 downwards.
TGAAAAATTGTATTCGTAGGTAATGTAAAAAATACCACTCAAAAAATTATCACAAAAAATTCATAATTATGTACAAATATGTGAAAAATTGAACAGGCAATCTTTGAATACACACCTTTCTGGAAATCAATTTAGATTCAATCCAATGACTTCTTTTCATAACTGGTTTAGATGTTTTTAAAAATACTTTAAGAAATAAATTAAAAAAAAATGGGTAAAAATAGCATGTTTTGGGGTCTCTGTGTCTAAGTTTTTCACAGAAGGGGTCTTATTATATATGGCGCGAAGCGTATGATCAAGGCGAATAAACACAATACAAAAACAAATGCCAATTGATTAATACTTTCAAGTTATGGTCCTGAACATGCCGTGTACACTTTTCGTTGGATTCGACCATCTATATATTTTCTACAATTATACTTACGTTACAAGCTAATCCCCATATTACAGGTCTGGCGATAAAGACAGCTTTAGCACCCAAAGCGAGAGCTTTCAAAATATCCGTGCCCTTCCTCACACCTCCATCCAAATACACCTCTACGTTAGACTCTCTAACAGCCTCTACAACTTCAGACAAAACATCAATCTAGAAAAATTTCAATCAATAATAGGCAACAGAAAGTAGAAAATAACTGCCGATATTTTCAGCACTTCTATAAGTTTACGTTACATTATATTCCTTTGATAAGATAATTAAAATTGAGCATGCTTCAGTTCGACATCGTTTCAGATTGTTATTTTATCGGATGGTGTCTTTTGCTAATAAATGCTTGCCTTTTGGAGTCAATTTGCGACCATTTCCATTGCGAAAAAACAGTCCCTCATTATCCTCATAAGTTATTTCGTTCAGGATATTTCGTTAAGTAAACGGGAGCAGTTAGTAATCGGGAGTGGTTAGTAAATATAGTAAACGGTGATGTAAATCAAGGTGTCTTGGTGTAGATTATTCATCCAGTAATAATCATGTTGGCTTGACAATCATGTTAGCTCCTGTCGTGTTAAAGACGATTGGACCAACTTTAAAACCTGACCTTTGACCTCGGACGATATTTGCAGTTTCATACTCCCCAAATATCAGGAATCATTATCCGCAAGTTGTTACAGCCCGCGCCCGGTCGAAGCTACTTTAAATTTGTCCTGACCTTTGGCTTTCATTTTCACCAAGTGTTACAGCCCGATCGGAGCTACTTTACTTTAAATTTGAACTGACCTATTTTTGACCTCGGATGACTTTTTGCGGTTTCATACTCAACAAGTGCCGGGGATTGGTTTCCCCAAGTTACAACCCGATCGGAGCAAATACATAAATAATTGTCCTGATGATAATTTACATCCATTGCAAACATAATTTGACGCGTTCATGAAAATAAGTGCTGCTGTGTAGTTGGTACTGGCGTGTATATAGTTGGAAATAAAAATAACTTTAAAAAAGGAATGGGGCGCCCAATGTGAGCTTGGACGTGATGGTGAATTCCATGGTGTATAGATTTGGTATTATAATGATTTTTCTAGGGAAGAGTAGAAGATGATCAAATGCAAGAGAAATGTGTTTAATTGGGGAAGGTGTATGACAGGACCGTTTTGGATGAAATAAATGGGAATGAAGCTTTCGTGTCAATTTGCGATTATGTGGGGTGTGGGATTTCTGTTTTTGGGACTTATTGTAGTGAGGATATTGCTTTGGATATTGAATATTGTTGAATTTCGTTATGCAGGGGTATATGATGGTGAATTCCATGGTGTGTAGATTTGGTATTATAATGATTTTTCTAGGGAAGAGTAGGAAATGATCAAATGCAAGAGAAATGTGTTTGATTGGGGAAGATGTATGACAGGACCGTTTTGGATGAAATAAATGGGAATGAAGCTTTCGTGTCAATTTGCGATTATGTGGGGTGGGGAAAAATTATGTTTTTGGGACCTATTATAGTGAGGATATTGCTTTGGATATTGAATATTGTTGAATTTCGTTATGCAGGGGTATATGGTGAATAGTATAGAAGACACAAATAAGTAAGCTCCCTGGCAAAATATGGGGGGGTTATCCCCACCCGGGATCTACGCCTATGTTGACCAATAGAAAACGTTAAGTTTTTATAAATGTATAACGTCTGTGATACATATACATCATCTACTTGCTAATACACTGAAAATCAAATAGAGATGAAGGATAAACAGGAAGAGTCTTTCAAAAAGACACAATTCACGAATCAGGTGTATAGTAATTTGTTGTAACTTTCCATTTGATTTTCATATCTAACCTACCAGCAAACAAACGTTCCAAGTCAATTATACCATGCAAATAATAACATTTGGCCTACTAGAGCTCTAATTAAGATAACATCTAATTAAGCAAACATTACTGGGTAGCATTAATGTGATTACAACTCAACTAAACATATGCAGTTCCGATGGCATTTACGTCAATTTTGGTCTTCAGTGTTTTAAAATACAACAATGTAGAACATGTATAATTAGTATGCCGTGTTGTTTGCATACAGTTTGCCGCCCAATTGTGCCACCATATTGCAACTTTGGCAATAACCGCTATATAGATTTTATGGTAATTAGCAAACATAAGGCCATCAGTTTAAGAGGCCTCGTTAATTGATCTTATCACTATGGACCACAAGAGTCTCATCCCAATGGCATAGTCCAATAACCTCAATTACATAATCATAGTGCAAAATTTGACCTCAAGTTGCAGAGTAGAGTTTGTGTACCAAAATCTTCAAAGGATGAATGTACAAATGTATTAGGGTTTAAGAACTGTTCCCATGATAGATGAGCATGTTGTGGATCCTAGTGTATGGTCAAATGTCACCGTCTATCGGGTTCTAAGACACACGGTAAACTGGTTGAAGGCATACAAAGGTCAAAGGTCTGGATTTATTAGGTGTTTTTATAAGTCCATTAATTTTGTATTTTAAACAAAGAATATACGCTCAACATTTTATCCCGTGCATATCAGAAAACAATAATAAAATAAAATCCAAACAAATTGTGATTTTATTTATGAGTTGGGCATATGGGCATAATTTTAGCAAAACAATTGCGAAGTAAATCTAGCAAGAGTGAAATTAGAAGCTTTTCACAAAGTCATGCCTATAGGTGCGCCCGCTTAAGGCGGGCGCCCCCAAAAATGTGATCCCAATAATATGAGCTACTGTCTAGTTCAATGTGGTAATCATGTTATCTCAACTCGTGTTAACGAAGAAGCCAATGTTTTATTTCAGTGTGAGTCCAGACCTGTTTAAGCTAGTGCTCTTTGCATGGCTGGTAACTATGGTAACGCTGGCTAAATCTGGTGTCCAAATAGTTCGCCGACTTTTCGCGTCTAGCCCCAAGGGGCCTGAGGCATATAGTGTTGGAATTAAATCCCCAGTGAGTTTTTTTCTCTAAAACCCAATGCGTACTTGCCCTAGGTCTCCATGCCCACAACGCATGCAATCTTCTCTCTGGACCAGACGCATCCCTTTTTAAAGGGATTTTTATTTACTATTCAGTGTATTTCTAGTTGATATTATTTTTCTCTTAAATTTATGAAAATATTATTTACCTCAGAATTCATGACAAATAAAGTGTGCTATATTGTTTGTCATATTATTAAGATGAACAACTGTTCCAAATTTGGAGCTGCATCATAGCGTGGTCTCAGTGTAGGAGCCTAGGAGGGACAATAATATAACATTTTTTCATAGCTTCCTTTTCTTTAAAATATACTATTCAGCTACCGAAAAGTATAATAGATACCTAAAATCATGTGAAAAGTTCAGTTACCGTTGCTAGCACTCCATCCAGTTGTCTTCCGCCATGGTTGGACACGAGTATCCCGTTCACACCATATTTCACAGTTTCTCTTGCGTCTTCGGCTTTATAAATACAGTCAAAATCAATAGACAATGGGTACATCGTAATATAATACAATTTATATTCGTATTATGATATGTTCTTGAAATGAAAAAGAGCCTCTTTCATCTGTTCATATTTTGTTTCTGAATACATGTGTGTGAGAGAGATTTTTATAGAAAAATGTGTAGGACATTGTGCTTCTTTGTCATTGACATCAAGCTTTACCATGTTTACATTGAGGCTTAACAACAAAATAACATTATAAATTGCTCAGTTTCACAGGTATAAGACTTAGCCAAATGTCCAGTCCAAATGATCAATTTCTTTAAATTTCAACTACGAAAACAAACAAAACACAGCCATACAAACAACATTTTTATCACCTTACCAGTTAGTATGCCTTTGAGTACTATTGGTAATTTGGTGATACGTCGGAGCCATTTGATATCTTCCCACGTAACTGACGGATCAATTTGGGTATTAATAAAATTTTCTAAGCCGGATCCCTTGCCTTTGGTGTAAAGTTGTTGGCTTTCTAATTCGCCCGCAATGTTGGCAAAACTGTGAGGGGGTAAAATGCCAAAACTATATAAAGATCATGAAGATTAAAAAGGTCCATTTTAGCCTGTTTATAGGGTAGTTTTCTTTTTGCATGCAAGGTCCGAATTGAGTGACAGGTATGGTTACTGACATTATGCTATAGGCAGTGATTTAATGCAGATTTGTGTATTTAAGGATGCGTGTGCTACAATACTATGCAAGTGATGAGACCGAACATGACGTACATGTATTGGATAAAATAATTTTTAGTGGTGAAAAAGTAAACTTTCTCCTCAACGGGTCAAACATACCCCCTACGCACGTCACTGTGGCATAAGCTTAATAGAGCTTGTCTTTGACGCTGAATAGATCGGGAAGGATGGCCCCACGATTGCCCAAAGCCATTTGGCGGCTTATTCGAGGGAGAAAACCCTCTTAAGCAGCTACCTTCGAAAATACGTATTTATAAATAGGCACGTGAACCATGGACCAGCAAGCGTGACCAAAGCCTCATGTCATTGAGAGCACTATACAGAAAAGGATAGGAACTCTTTAGATAAATATCATCAAATTTAAGTATGAAATTAACTGAATGGCAAAGTTATTACACATGGGAGATTTCGAATTTGTAATATGTTATCACAATTTGAAAGTAAAAAACGTTTACATTAATATCACAAAGTTTAACAAAAGAGATAATTTCTGCTGCACAGTATGGTGTTGTTTACCATCTTTGCATTCAAATGTACAGGAAGATCACCCGCTGTATCGAAGGCTCACTTCCACACTTCTCGTCTACAAGCAGTTGTCACGTGCGTATTTATAAATATGTATTTATAAACATAGTTGAAGCATACTGTTAAGAGAGGGAATTTTTGCTACAACGTATTTGACCAGTTTGGATCTTACATAAAACATAGCCTATGACCTACCCCAGGTTTGACGGCATATTGAACTGATTTCTAATATCCGATCGTCGTTTTCCTATGCATGGAAGATCTACCGTTACAAAAAGTGCTTCGTAACCAGCCTTTTCGGCTCTTTTGATGAGCCTCTCGTTTATTTGTCGATCTTTGTAGATGTAAAATTGAATCCACAGCGGTGTTGTCGAATCTTTGACAGCTTCGGCGAGATCTTCAAGAGTTACATTGGAACCACTGCCTGCAACACACATTGGTGTGGATGTCATGGCTGCCCCTGGAAGGAAATATAATAACATTACAATTCCATATTATAATAATGTATCTATAAATCCCCATGTTTAATGTAATACTAACAAACAATTAATATTGAATGAATGCTCCAAATACGTGTGGTAATGCGCTTTTATAAATACGCACGTGACCACCTCCACGCTGCCATAACAGGTTGTAGATAGTAAGTCTCGAAGTGACCTTCTACATAACGGGTGGTCTTCCTGTACATATGAATGCAAAGACGGAACAACATGAGACTACTGTGCAGCAAAATTGTCTATTTTGTTCAACTTTGTGATTATATTGTAAACGTTTCCGTCTTTGAATATTTTTTCCGTCGTCAAATACTTTCAAAATGTTGTTTTTGATAACATATTACAAATTTGGAATCTCCCCATGTGTAATAATGTTGCTATTAAATTGATACTTAAATTTGATGATATTTATCTACAGAGTTCCTATGTTTTTCTGTATAGTGGTCAATGCATGAGGATTTGGTCACGCTTGCTGGTCTTGGTATGTCGTGTCCATGAGTCACGTGCGAATACAAAGCGTATTCATAAATATAACTGAAGTATACTGTCACAGTCATGAGTGCCTGGGCCCTGCCTGGTCCATAAGTTTTTATTTGACCTATATGGGCTAGCGCTTGATAATTCAAAATTAATACCATAATGAACTATCTTTTTAAATGAATTTTGGTTAATTTATTATCAAACCTATAAATGACTTCATTGGAGAACGTTCCTAATTACTAACATTATTTCATAATCATTTTCTTTTATAAAGAATAACAAAATATACATTTAATAAAACGGGCATTAAACACTACCTTTGACTGTTGCTATTTCACCGTCTGGGTGCGCCATTTTATGAAAAGACGATGGTCCAATAGCAATAGGATGAGGCAAATGATGACCTAATATGGTAGTTGACATGTCCCTATTGCTGACATCTCGCATCAATCTGGGGCGCAATCGGAATCTAAAGATCAAAGAAGCATAACATTTTTATGCATACTGCAGTTACTGTCCGTTTTCCTATACACAATACACAGTGCTCTCACCATTGACGCGTGACCTAAACAGTGTATGTTATAGGTATATGGGCATTGCCTAGTTAACATCACTGTGTGAAAAATAACCGGCCAATATTTTAACTATTCTCCAAACTTCTAGCAAATATATTTCTCTAACATGACCTAAAATTACAGCTAGGTTAGATGTTCAGAAGGGGTCGCACTTTCGTAGAATATGAGTGAGGGCAAAGCATAGCTAGCTCATAGCTAGCCAACTCCCCGTGTTAATTGAATGGAGATTTGACCGAAAATATTGAGCTATATTGGTAACGGACCGCTCCGTTCTGAAGGATGCCACAAAAAAACCGGTACAAGCTACATTTAAACTATTCTAAATAGGTTCTAGAAAATATAGTTTTGTAACATGTCCTAAATTTTTAGATAATTTAGATGTTTGGAGAGGGTCGCACTTTTGTGTTTTAGGAAGGATATGTAAACGACAGAAATTATTTCCAAACCGTGTTAAGTCAACAATCATTATGTTGCTCATTTTGAAGAATGCTGGTTAACAAAAAGCAGGTCATTGTCTCATTTCGTGAACAAAGGTACACATACCATTGTTTCCTTTCGTTTCCTTTATAATCGGTTACCCAACTGAAGCTATAATACCAGCTTTATTGCGATGTCACACATGTAAAACAGACACTTGTGCACAACCAGAGAAGATCTGATTTAATCAGTTGAGCTGCTTCAATGAGTGTTATCTTGGTTTAATAGCTTTTAATGGGGTTTAAGTCCTGCAAAGGTCGAGATGAATTCTACTGTAGACATGACTGCATCATGGATGAAGGTAATATTTCACGTGTGCATAGTTAGAAGCCCGATGTAAACCATCAGAAAAAACATGGGCCGCATACAGGATTGCAAACAAGAAATTCAACCATAACGTGTAACATGTGTGGCAAATTATGCCTATTAATACCAGGCAGGGTAGGGTATACTGATTTTGCAATGCAGAAAATTGCCAGGCGTGATGCCCTGGCGTGATGAAGGTGAACTATAATTAATTGTACGTACCGTTTGAATGCTTCCTTATTGTCCTGCAATGTCTGTTGATCATCGGCACCACCGGCATAGAAATCGAACGCAAATTTAGGAAGCAATTGCTCTGCTTTCTTCTCATAATCGTCCAAACAAACGAGTTGATTTGTACCCGCGGCCATGATTGTCTGTATGTTGTTGAATATTGTTTGGTTTAACCATGTCATGATCTTATCAGTATACAAATAGTGCTTTAGGGGCTGTGCAATAATTATGAGTCCCCGGGGTGGGTAAATCCAAATTTTTTGCCAAAAATCTCCCCGGGCTCATTGCCAAAAATCGCTTGCCCCCTCCCCCTTAGCCTGCCAAAAATCTTTGCTCCACCCCTTTTTACATGCCAAATTTTTTGGATGCCAATAAATGGACTAGGTATGTTGAGAGCTCAGCGAGCAGGAAAATTGGCATCGCGGATTGGCATTATTTCAACGTTTATCCGTACTGTTTTTCTAAGTCTCTTTAGAGCGTTTTATTTAAAAGGCGCCTCATGAACTTGCCAACAATCGTTTCCCCCTCTCGGCTTACCAAAATTGCCCCCCCCCCCCACTTTCAGCTCCCCAAATGTTTCTTGCCCTCTCCAATTTTAACCTCCCTAGGGCTTATAATCATTGCACATTCCCTTACATCCTGCCTATTAAATATACTACTAAAAATAAATCACAAGGTCAAATTCTGTCTGACATTTCTCAACATTTTTAACGATGAGCCGACTGAGTGAAAATATCATAGTCAAAAAGAGAATAATATATTTTCAAATATTGCATGAATATTATGCAAGCAATATTTGTTTACTTATATCTGTGGCGGATTTAGAGCAGTCGGGGGGGCCAATTTTATCCTGGGAACCAAGGGAGAACAGTGCCAGTGCATTGATTGGTCACCTAGTTAAATAATAAATAAACAAATATATATATATAAATTAGAGAAAATGTTTTCGCATTTTTACGTTATCCCTTAAATTATTAAGGGACTAAATGAGTGTTTATGGCGTTTCGACAGTATTTTTTGTGGGACATGAGAGCACCTCAGACGTATCGAATTGCATTCTGAATACGAAGCATGTCTTTCTGATATCAAATAATTTTCATTTTTGAAATTCACGATATAATACAAATTTTATGACAAATTATTAAAATTTGATATTTTTCAAATGTTTGATATATAACAGTCCTCGAAATAAATTTTATAAATCTAATGATATATTCTTAAAGTGTATGTAGCTGGGAGGAAAAGCCGACGATCAATTGAAAATTTTGACCTTTATATTGAAGATATGGAAAGACCTATTTTTTTTTGTTGGTGTTTTGGAAAAAAAATCCATATCTTCAATACGAAAGGTTAAAATTTTCAATTGATCGTCGGCTTTTCATCCCACCTACATACACTTTAAGTATAAATCATCAGATTTATAAAGTTTACTTCAAGTACTGTTAAATATCAACAATGTCAATTTTAATGATTTGCCATAAAATGTGTATTACATTGCGAATTTCAAAAATCAAAATTATTTGATATCAGAAGGACATTCTTCGTATTCAGAATGCAATTCGATATGTCTGATATGCTCTTATGTCCCACAATAAATACTGTCCAAACGTTCATACCCCTTCCCTTAAGGACCTAATTTTCATGGGTAAATATAGCATTTTTGATAAGCAGCTACCTTCGACTATATTTTTTTAAATACAGATTTATAAATACGCACGTGACCCATTGGCACGACATACCAAGACCAGCAAGCGTGACCAAATCCTCATGCCATTGAAGGAAAAGGATAGGAACTCTTTAGATAAACATCATCAGATTTGAGTATTAATTGAATAGCAAAATTATTACACATGGGGGATTCTGAATATCGTCAGCCTGCTACGCTAAATGCCTAAGTCATTCTTACATGTTTCTCATTTGCAATTTTGATTTTCTGAGTCTTAAACCCATAATTCATCAAATTTCCAGCCGCGTTTATCATTAACTAGTGGAATACATCTCTTTTGATGTATTCCACAAGTTATTGAAGAATGCGGCTGGATTATGGGTTTATTACTCAGAAAATCAAAATTGCAAATGAGAAACATGTAAAAATGACTTAGGCATTTAGCGTAGCAGGCTGACGATATGTAATATGTTATCAAAAACAACATTTTGAAAGAATTTGCCGACGGAAAAAATCGACGGAAATTTACAATAATGTCACACATCACACAATGAACATAATAGACAATTTTGCTGCACAATCTGGTGTTGTTTACAGCCTTTGCATTTAAAATTTTCAATCATTTTTGATATTTTTCAAAGTTGATCAACATTGAAAAAATGAAATGTATGGTTTTTTTTATTTTCTCCTAAACTGAGCATTCACCAATTTGTTATTTCAATTTGTCTTTAAATGATTATTACCATCTATTATTTAATAGAAATATTATCATTTATTTGTAAACATTATAATATAACAATGGTATGGACATCTTTCATGATAGAAATGATTGCAGCTGGTGATTGCTTCACCCTATAGTTGTTAAGACGACACTTCTGTGTTAAAGTCTGGCAGTGTACTGTGACTGTCGCTGCAATATGTCTCTGGATATATCTTCAATGCTAGTGCAACCTATATAAAGTAGGAAAATATATTTCATTATTATTATTATTAATTCTCAAAGGTCTAAGTGTAATATATTTGTCTAACTTTCAAATGTATGATACATTAACCCTAACACCCATATATACCATGTATACCACGATGATAACCACCGCGCATGCATTAATCCCACGTGATACGATGACGCAATCGCCCTAAGTGCTTTATGCTCAGGGAAATCGCTGGCCGGGCCAGTGCAATACCTGTAGCTACCGGCCGGTGATCGTGTGCTTGTCACCCGAGGGGGGTCTAAGGTTCGAATCTCGGGGGTAGCAAGTGACTTCTTTGTTCATCTTCTCTCCTTTTTCGTTTCTTCTTTAACTTGCGATAACAAAAAGCAGTGTTATGTGTTAGGTAAATAATCCATTATTCTTATCCCAACCATTGTTATTTGTATATACCCTAAAGTGTGCATTGACCACATTTACAGGTACCGGGTTTTATAAGTACTTGTGTTTACCCTAACAGATAAAAATGATAAAACTTTTCCTATGGTGATATATCAGTTTGGCGCCTCCTGGTGTATTTTTTTGGTACAATACAGGATGTTGTCTAACGAAACTCTTCCCAATTCAACATTAGATCCTCTTGAAATGACTACAGTTTATTGTTTAATGACCTTTTATGACGTAAATCTACAAAAAGGTGGATACTAAATATACTCTATGTTGATGTGACATTCTTGTCCATACATAATATGCCATCTTGTGCATTGACGACTTTACTATTTTACACTAACATGGCAGTGTCGTCAGTGCGCATATTAATGGGCGCAGCTTCAAGTCGCTAGAGCTCGCTCAAAGTACGACGCGGTTAAAGACGCCACATAAAGGTGCGTGCGCAAAACAGCTGTCTCAACGCGTCGTCGTCACTGCCAAATCAGGGTGGAAAATGGTATAGTTACCTGATAATGCCATAGCAAGACTCAGTTCATCTTTCAAAATGTCAAGAACTTTCTTTACTCCTTCTTGTCCCTGAATGGAAGCAAGAACAAAGGTAAACACAAAATTACTATTTTGAAATACTACATTTCAGCAATCTATATACAATTCCATAAACTTTCAGAGAAGTAACAACATTGAGACAAAGTTTGTAATGGTGAATCCAACCGATAATGACACAAAACACATCAAGGATCAATAAATGATACAAGAGGGTACCTTGAATATGAACAACTGGAAAGAAAAGATCAAGGTACACCAACTAAACCTGCGAAAACAACATCAACGGGAATACAAAAGTACACAAGAACAAGTGATGAAAATCACTGTGCATATAAATAGACACGATAAACCAAACAACCAATGTACCCGCCAATATAGGCAAAAACAGGCAAAGTTCGATGGCCAAAAATAATGGCCAATTCCAGAGCCCACAGAAGTGTCAGGAAAACAGTACAAAAGTACAAGAAAAAATCATTGTGGACATAGCAGACAAACTAAACCAAACGGACAAAAACGACGTTTCGAGCAGATAAACTGCTCTTCTTCACGGACAGACAACAAAATATAAAAGCAAACAACGAAAACTGCATGCTGTAGTTTAAAAACAAATTCAAGTCAAAGACAAATTCAAAGAGAACTCAGTATCAAACAAGAAAACAGGCTCAGAGTTCTAAATATTGAGACACTCGCACATTGAGTGCGCGGATCGACTATGATAGCGCACAGCGGGATCATTTTCTTTCATTGTCATATGAGTGAGGCAAGCGTGAATAAAAATCCCTTTAAAAAAGGAATGTGGCGCCCAATGTGAACTTGGACGTGATATGGTGAATTCCATGGTGTGTAGATTTGGTATTATAATGATTTTTCTAGGGAAGAGTCGAAGATGATCAAATGCAAGAGAAATGTGTTTGATTGGGGAAGGTGTTCTGACAATCCAAATATAAACTTAGTCCACCTCAAATGACCTGTAACAATTTGTGATTGACATTACTTAATTCACCTCGGATGACTTTGATTTGACATTCAACATTTTCGCGCTTACACCAATCATATCCATAACAATTTAACTCTTACAACTTCCTGTCAACTCTCTAATTTAAAACTCTAAATTTCTGTCTGTTTGCCTTTTCTGTCTCATACCATTTAGTACACTACAGTTTGTTACAATTATTAAGATAAGCAAACATTGCTGGGTAGATAACAGGATTTAGTTATTTACTTAATCCAATCATGGAGGTAGTAGCTAGTCAATTTTGGTCTTCAGTGTTTTAAAATACAACAATGTAGAACATGTATAATTAATATGCCGTGTTGTTTGCATACAGTTTGCCGCCCAATTGTGCCACCATATTGCAACTTTGGCAATAACCGCTATATAGATTCTATGGTATAATTAGCAAACAAAAGCCATCAGTTTAAGAGGCCTCGTTAATTGATCTTATCACTATGGACCACAAGAGTCTCATCCCAATGGCACAGTCCAATAACCTCAATTACAAAATCATAGTGCAAAATTTGACCTCAAGTTGCAGAGTATGAGCAAATTTTCAAAGGATGAATGTACAAATGTATTAGGGTTTAAGAACTGTTCCCATGATAGATGAGCATGTTGTGGATCCTAGTGTATGGTCAAATGTCACCGTCTATCGGGTTCTAAGGCACACGGTAAACTGGTTGAACGCATACAAAGGTCAGGATTTATTTGGTGTTTTATAAATCCTAATTTTGTATTTTAAACAAAGAATATACGCTCACCATTTTATCCCGTGCATATCAGAAAACAATAATAAAATAAAATCCAAGCAAATTGTGGTTTTATTTCTGAGCTGGGCATAATTTTAGCAAAACAATTGCGAAGTCAATCTAGCAAGAGTGAAATTAGAAGCTTTTCACAAAGTCATGCCTATACGGAGGCGCGCCACAAAAAGTAATTGCTCCCGTGGATGCTGTGACCCTTCCGTTTGGTGAACTATGACACTTTTATGATGCTTTTATACGACTTCAATATTTCTGAAATTTGAAAATGGATCTGTAATAAGATTTATAGTATAAAAAAAGTGTCATCTGCGTGTAGACGGAGTAGTAACTTGCAAATAGCATGGCCCCCGAATCGAGCCTTGGGGGATACAGCTGTTAGCGTGCATGGACCAACCGTAGTAAACAAAAAACAAACAAACATCATGTTTGCTTCCTGTATTTCGATACGTAATGCGTGTTTCGTGCAACTTGCTATAATTATACTTATACTTACGTCACAAGCTAATCCCCATATTACGGGTCTGGCGATAAAGACAGCTTTAGCGCCCACGGCGAGAGCTTTCAGAATATCCGTGCCCTTCCTCACACCTCCATCCAAATACACCTCTACATTAGACCCTCTAACAGCCTCTACAACTTCAGACAATGCATCAATCTGGAATGTTTAATTTCAATCGGTTTGCGTTATAGGCAACACAAAGCAGAAAATAACTAAGCACAAAGTTTACATTATATTTACTGCCCCTTGATAAGAGCATTCAAATTAAGGGAACTGGAGCGTTTCGACAGTATTTTTTGTGGGACATGAGAGCACATCAGACATATCGAATTCCATTCTAAATACGAAGAATGTCTTTCTGATATCAAATAATTTTCATTTTTTATGAAATTTACGATATAATACAAATTTTATGACAAATTAATAAAATTTGATTTTCACATTTTGAGATATAACAGTCCTCGAAGTAAATTTTATAAATTTAATGATATATTCTTAAAGTGTATGTAGCTGGGAGGAAAAGCCGACGATCAATTGAAAATGTTGACCTTTCGTATTGAAGATATGAATTTTTTTCCCTACAAGACCTATTTTATTTTGGTGTTTTGGGAAAAAATCCATATCTTCAAAACGAAAGGTCCAAATTTTCAATTGATCGTCGGCGTTTCATCCCACCTACATACACTTCAAATATAAATCATCAGATTTATTAAAGTTTACATCGAGTATTGTTAAGTATCAAAAATAAATTTTAATGATTTGCCATAAAATGTGTATAACATTGCAAATTTCAAAAAATCAAAATTATATGATATCAGAAGGATATTCTTCGTATTCAGAATGCAATTCGATATGTCTGATGTGCTCTAATGTCCCACAATAAATACTGCCCAAACGTTCATACCGTACCCCTTCCCTTAAGCATGCTTCATTTCGTCATTGCTTTTAGAGATTGTTATATTTATTGGGTGGAGTCTCTTGCTAATATGCTTGCCTCTTGAAGTGAATGTACAACCACAGGTGCAACAATTTTCATAGTGAATATTTTCTTAAACTCCGCCTTCGCTAAAACATAGTTCATGTCATAAGTCATTTCGTTCGGAATCTTTAAAGTATACTATTCAGCTACCGAAAAGAATAATATCAGCTAATATCTACCGAAAATTATGTGGAAAGTTGAGTTACCGTTGCTAGCACTCCATCCAGTTGTCTTCCGCCATGGTTAGACACGAGTATCCCGTTTACACCATACTTCACAGCTTCTCTTGCGTCTTCGGCTTTTATAATACAAATACAGTCAAAACAAATGTTAAAAGAACATTTCGTGATCCATAGACTCATCTCCCACTTTTCTCAAAAAAGTTGAGATTTTTATACCACTGGCTACAAAACATTTCTTGCAGATTAATTCGTTAAAAAAATTCCTGCCAAATTTGATTTACGTTTTACGTACCAGAACGTAATTTCAACACAGTGGACTATGGAGCAGTCTCATCGTGGATAATTCGCAAACGCAAAATCGGAATCAACTGAAATTTTGGCAATAAGCTTTTTTTTTTGAGCAGTGTCATAAAAAGAGAATGTTAGGATCACGAAATACTCCTTTAATAGAAAATGGATACATATATCGTATAGAATACAAAATGTACTTGAAATGAAAAAGAGCGTCCTTCATACTTTGTTTCTGAATGCATGGAAGAGTGCAGAGAGAGAGAGAGAGAGAGATTTTGATAGAAAAATGTGTAGGACATTGTGCTTCTCTGTCATTTTATTTGCGTTACCTGAGTGTTAATAACAAAATGACAATAATAGAATTGCTCAGTCTCACATGTATAAGACTTGGCGAAATGTCCAGTACAAATGACCAATTTCCTAAAATCACAATTTTAGTTTAATTACGAAATAAATCCCACAACCATACAAATAAACATTTTATCACCTTACCAGTTAATATGCCTTTGAGTACTATTGGTAATCTGGTGATACTACGGAGCCATTTGATATCTTCCCACGTAACTGACGGATCAAATTGGGTGTTAGCAAAATTTTCTACGCCGGATCCCTTGCCTTTCGTATAAAGTTGTTGGCTTTCTAATTGACCCGCAATGTTGGCAAAACTGTGAGGGGTGAAATCCCAAAATGATAAAATATATAAAGATCACGAAGATTAAAAAGGTCCATTTTAGCATGTTTAGAGGGTACAAAGTATTGAACAGTTTTGTCCTTAAATTAAACATAGCTTATGACCTACCCCAGGTTTGACGGCAAATTGAACTGATTTCTAATATCCGATCGTCTTTTCCCTTGGCATGGAAGGTCTACCGTTACAAAAAGCGCTTTGTAACCAGCCTTTTCGGCTCTTTTGATGAGCCTTTCGTTTATTTGTCGATCTCTGTAGATATAGAATTGAATCCATAGCGGTGTTGTCGAATCTTTGACGGCTTCAGCGAGATCTTCAAGAGTTACATTGGAAGTGCTGCCTCCAACACACATTGGTGTGGATGTCATGGCTGCCCCTGGAAGGAAATTATTATAACGTTACAATTCCATAATAAACTCAGCCCAATTAAAAAGTTTCCACTAGTTCCATCCCCATTTAATCAGAGTCTGATGAGTTTATGGCAAAATAATTTATATAATTTTTTCTGTACACTTTCCTTCGAAGGTTGATACCAAATTTGATATCAAAAGTTTAATCATCGTGAGCATAGGAGCTGTTGTTTGGAAATTCGTCTGACAAATCGTAACACGATTATTCATGATTAAGATCTGGTAGCTTCTAGTGCTTGAGCCCAATCCATAATTTATGATCAAAAGTTGTATTTGATCTATAGGGGCTAGCGCTTGAGTTTGATAATTCAAAATTAAAGACATAGTGTGCTAGTCTTTTTAAATGAATTTGGTTAATTTATTTTATTTTTCAAAAATCTTATCTCATTATTTCGGCTTCAAAGACTTGATTAGAGAACATTCATTGATTCCTTCCCCAAATTACTAACATTATTTCAATTTTTTTATGAATAGCAAATATAAAATTAAAGGAAATCATATTATGGCATTCACTCATACGTTTTTGTGAGAGGGCATGCAACATTAAACACTACCTTTGACTGTTGCTATTTCACCGTCTGGGTGCGCCATTTTATGGAACGCCGATGGTCCAATAGCAATAGGATGAGGCAAATGATGACCTAATATGGTAGTGGACATGTCCCTATTGCTGACATCTCGCATCAATCTGGGGCGCAATCGGAATCTAAAGATCAAAGAAGCAAAACATTTTTATGCAACAAATCAATTAATCTAATAGGTAGTGACAAGGGAAGTGCCACTACACATCCCTGGTTATACATGCCACACAAGTAAAATAAAAATGGGAATTATGATTGTCAATCATCTTGCTTCAAATCATTGTCTCTGTATACGTCTTTGCCTTATATTGAAATAATCTATTATAAATTACTGAAACTGGCGAATTGGTGAGGCTAAAAACTTTTGCAGTTTACATTATTTCGGAAAACGGACTTTTGCGATACGAAGAACAAGGTTGTGCGCACTTCAATAAAACATCGAATTTTGTTTTTATTTACGTTAAGGGGTCAAATTAAGTTAATTAGTTCCAAAAGCATTGAAAAGGCCTTTCAGCCTAAAATAACAATGCCATATTTTTCACTCGCATACTCAATTTTGTCTCATGCCCGGTCCCTGCATCAACTATTACATGACACAGTAGAAACTCATTAACGTGTATTGTTTATTCAACTAATTTGTCAACATTAGCATGTGTTCAACAGTGTCTGTTTTTATGGAGAACCTATTGAAATAGTTTGTAAATGAAGCTTTTGAGTTGAAGGACAAATTAATCAGGGTTGCCAAACCTGTGGTTTGGTAGCCCAAATGGGTGACTTTTGAACAATTTCCCCGAGACTTCCCATAGGAACAGATGCAAGTCTGGTAAGGATAAGCATTTGGATGTCTTGAAGGCCTACATTTACTCAACTAAGGGACTGGGTCGGAGAGGGTTTGTCGGATACAGCAGGTGACAGGTAATTTGTGTCTGTGCAAAATATTTAGGCCCATGTAGAACGTAAGTGTCCTACAAAATTGTACATTTATTTTGATTGTTCTGAGACTGCACATGAAATTGCGCTGCATCAGATGAAATAACACAACTTTGAAAATGGGGTGCACCCCAAGGTAACAAAATTAACTCAAACATTGAAATTGCATCTGACCTTCTCAATTGTAATTCTAAATGACAATATCCTCTCACCTCACTAATCACATTAAATAGAACATTAAAAAGAATTATATAAAATCAGTACTGCAAAAGACTGGCCGCGAAAGACGGTGTCCGCGAAAGACGGGTAACTGCTAGTATGTTAAATCAGGGAACTGATCTCTCACTTCCATGAATGTGTTGATTGGTTGGTTGTGTGGTTGTTGGGGGGTCAATGATCCTTGGCGAAGCTAAGGAACTCGACAACCACTGTGCCAGGCAAATTATGTGGGTAAGGACTGATAAAGGTGAACATAGATTGTACGTACCGTGTGAATGCTTCCTTATTATCCTGCAATGTCTGTTGATCATCGGCACCACCAGCATAGAAATCGAACGCAAATTTAGGAAGCAATTGCTCTGCTTTCTTCTCATAATCGTCCAAACAAACGAGTTGATTTGAACCCGCTGCCATTGTTAACTGAATTGAATATCGTTGATTGGTTTAACCATGACATGACCTTATCAGTAATACAAATACGAGTACCTTAGTAACAATTATATCACGAGGTCAAATTCTGTTTTAAATTTTTAGCGATGATCCGGCTGAGTGAAAATGGAAGTCAATTAAGTAGTGCAAGGATATGCAAGCAATATTTCTTTACCTATAATAATATCACATGGCTTGTTGTCATACACGAGGTCATACCATGGGAAATTGTATTATACTCTCATGTCTCCGATTTATTCAAACTCCTATCCCACAATCTATGACTCAAATCATTGTCTTTGTGACCACTGACCATGCTGACCTGCGACTGTGCCGATCGACCGATCGAAGGACTGAATTTTCATTAAGCTTGGATAACTTTACAGATTCAGTGTTTTATTTTGAAAAATGTTAAAAAGCGAGGCCGCTATTTCAACACCAAAACTAGCATTAAAACCAACTTGTTCCAAATTAGCAGTAATTCGGAGAGGGTCTACTTTCCTTGTGATCAAAGGCCTTCTAAGACCATGTCAACCTCACGAAGAACATGGTCATTAAGGACACCACATTGTCTCCAGTAGGCATACAAAAATTAACGCAGCTGTTATACGACTATAGCTTCAGAACTAATAATTGTTTTCACAATATTTTAACATAGAAAGAAGGATTATTTATTTTCGCGCATTTTGATACCCAATTTGTCCAATGTCGTTCAATATTAACAACAAAGTAGTCCTTTTAAAGAACAATACCCGAATTTAAAAGTTGCCGTTTACAGCGACCAATGGTTATTACGCCAGCATTGTGGCACGTAAAACCCGCAATTATCTTCCCGCTGAGTGACTTCAAATAGCTGCAACATTTAAATTCGGGTATTTTTGATATTGAACAAAATTGGACGAATGGGGTATCAAATGTGCGTAAATAAATCGACCAAAAGGTCCATGATGTCCTATATAACAAAACTACACTGTCAGCGGAATGTAGTTTTGTGGGGGCGGGGGCGGATAAAAACTCGATTACGTTTGTACAAAAAAGCTCAAAAATATCGATTTAAAGAATGAATTTTATTAGTTTCATTTTTTTCTGCTGATAATTCTCTGCAATTTTTACCGTTTATGTTCATATTTGCCAATATTTGAACACAGTGCAAAAAGTATGAATGTATTATTTGTATTATTTATGTTTATATAACTCATACAAAGATTCTTATCATTTGATTGGTCAATTGGCATTCCGCGCCCGTGCAATAGTCCTTTTTCCATTGCCCACACTCGCAGCTACCATGGCAACGCTGGCAGACGCGAGGGTATAATTTCGCGACTCTTTACATCAGGGAAGTGCAAACTTCCCTGCTTCATGTAAACTTCCATGCATGAAGGTAGAACCCAAAAAATACTGAAGAATTTTTTTGTTATGTTGCAAAAAAAAAAGTTGTTTTTGGCATATTGTCCGAAACTGAGCATTTTCCCCAAATTTGACGTCACAGATAGATTCGACAAGTGTTTACTATTCTAAACATGTATACTTTTATATACTTTGGAACCAACAATATTATTTAGCAGTTATGAGGCCCAACAGTTTTCATTATTCCAGGGTTAAGACCAACCTTAACTTGTCATCTTACTTTGTCTTTAAATAACTGTTAACTAATATACACGTTAATAGAAATCTTAGCATTTATTTGAAAACATTATAACATCTTCGTCTTTATAATATCTGGTATGGGCATCTTTCATGAAAGAAATTATTGCAACTGTGTAGTTGTTCCGATGATACTTCAAATTACTTCCGTGTTAAAGTCTACTAGTGTACTGTGACTGTCGCTGCAAAATGTCTCTGGATATGTCTTCAATGGTAGTGCAACCTATATAGGAAAATACATTTTATCAATGTGGCAGGTATATTAAGCTTTTACAGTTATTTCTGTACCATTATTATTATTTTAAATTTTCAAAGGTTTTGGTAAAATACATTTTGTAACTTTTAGAAGTATTTTTTTAAATAATTAATAATTCAATTTTATCTAAAGTATACTTTGACCACTACCATGGCTACGTTATTGTTCCCGCTTGTATTGGTACGTGTCGTGTTACCCCAATAATTAAATATGGTGAAAGTGACAATTTTCTACGTTAATTTGTATTTAATATAATATAACCTGTTTAAAATTCACACGGATTGACGGCTAGTTACCTGATAATGCCATAGCAAGGCCAAATTCATCTTTCAAAATGTCAAGAACTTTCTTTACTCCTTCCTGTCCCTGAATGGAAGCAAGAACATAGGAATAACACAAAATTGCTATTTTGAAATACTTGAGCAAATTACAAATTAGCACATTTAAAAAAATCAGAAAAGTATCAAAAATTGAGTTTTCACACATTGATACGAGCGCGCATATACTATGAATATCGGCTCATTTTCTTTCAGTATGGTACAACGGATTTTAGATTGTGGTCATTCCTTAGGCTTCTTCCTATGACATCTGAGTGAGGTGAGGCAAACGTGATGAGAAATTATATTGCTCAAGAAGCAAAACCAGTGGGTGCTTTTATTTGTTGTGACATCACCCTGTCGTTGGGTGTGCATTAAAGTCGTAGGGCGTTGCCTCACTTACCGTCAATAGAATGAATACGCGTGAAGTCAGTGTGAAGTAACAAAAAAAAAGTATACGACTTCAAAATATATATCAGGAATTGAGCTAAACATTGTTAATGACATGGATCTGGAACTCAGTGGATTTGTAACAAGATTTATAGCATGCAAGATCTAAGTGTCATTTGCGTATATGTAGTAAAACCGTCAAATAACGGGCCACCACTCGAGCCTTGTGGGATACCTCATAGTTTCATCGTGTACATTTCCATACGTAAACATAATATGCGTTTCATGTAATTTTTACAAATATACTTACGTCACAAGCTAATCCCCATATTACGGGTCTGGCGACAAAGACAGCTTTAGCACCCAATGCGAGAGCTTTCAGTATATCCGTGCCCTTCCTCACACCTCCATCCAAATACACCTCTACACTAGAACCTCTAACAGCCTCTACGACTTCAGACAAAGCATCAATCTGGAATTATTAATTTCATTCGTTAATAGGCAGCAGAAAGCAGAAAATAACTACCGATATTTTTAAGTTTACATTATATTCAGTTCGTCATAGAGGTTGTTGTTTTTTATTGAGTAGTGTCTCTACATAATAAATGCTTGTCTTTCGAAGTCAATGTGTAACTATTTATATTCATAGCGAATATTTCCTGAAACTACGCATTCGTTGAAAAAAGACCTGTTCGGAATATTATAAGTATACCGAAAAGAATAATATCTGCCGAAAATTATGTGAAAAGTTGAGTTACCGTTGCTAGCACTCCATCCAGTTGTCTTCCGCCATGGTTGGACACGAGTATCCCGTTTACACCATATTTCACCGCTTCTTTTGCGTCTTCGGCTTTATAAATACAGCCAAAATAAAATGTTAATAGACAATGGGTACATATATTGGGTATATTGTATACAAAATTTATAATGTACTTGAAATGAAAAGAGCCTCTTTAATACTTTGTTTCTGAATGCCCGGTCCCAGCAAACACAAAACCATTATTTGCAAATATACGTGGTATAAAACGTTTAAATAACATTCAAAACATTTTTTAAAAACTTACTAACAAAATTGTTATTTAAGTGTTGACGAAATATTTTGCAAACTTGTTTGCAACAAATATTTTACAATAACATTTCGACAACATTTTAAAAATGTCGTTGAAGTGTTTTTTCATACAAAACGTTTTATAAAGTTTTCATGACCTTTATAAAACCCGACATTTAATGTTATTAAAACGTTTTAACCAAAACCAAACCCATAATATCCTGTTTAAAATGTTTTAAAAACTTTTGTGTTTGCTGTGCTATCTAGAGAGATTTATGCGCAGGGCATTATGCTTCTCTGGTATTGACATCAAACTTGACCTGAGGGTTAATGATAAAATGACAATATATAAATTGCCCAATCTCACAGGTATAAGACTCAGCCAAATATCCAGTACAAATGACCAGTTTCTTCAAATACCAATTTTAGTTTAACTACAAAAAACCCACAACCATACAAATAAACATTTTTATCACCTTACCAGTTAATATGCCTTTGAGTACTATTGGTAATCTGGTGATACTACGGAGCCATTTGATATCTTCCCACGTAACTGACGGATCAAATTGGGTGTTAATAAAATTTTCTATGCCGGATCCCTTGCCTTTGGTATAAAGTTGTTGGCTTTCTAATTCGCCCGCAATGTTGGCAAAACTGTGAGGGGATGAAAGGCCAAAATACGAGTAAAGGTTATAAAGGTCAATTTTAGTTCACTTTTCAATGCTTTTTGCATGCTAACTATACTCATTTTTGGGAAAGGTCCGTATTTTGGAAATTCCGAGCCACCCGCGAAATAATCCTGCGTACAGGTCTGGCTGAGTGACTGACAATATGTGACCCGGCAGCACAAATGAGCCGTAAATTCCCTAAATTGTATTCTGAGATACGGTGTAAAATGTGTACGAAGGTCATATTCATCGGTAACTTAAGCTGGCCCGACATCCGTCTCATTTCGATAGTCAAAAACTAATCAATAATCCTATTGTTGAAGTGGATAATAAGCTTCTACCTCAGATGGCTATAGAACTTTTAATAGCTCTGGTCTTTGTTTGCTTATATCGCTAAATCCTGTTCAAGTGGTGGGTTACCAGGCATTGTATTTTGTACAGGTATGCATAACCAACAATTAACAATGAGAGACCTTTCTTAAACCTCGTTGACTTAGGGATGATTTGAAATGACCGCCAATTATGACTGTTTGATATTTATTGCCAACAATGTGGAAAAAGAGACACATATAAAAACGCAAAAAGCTATAGTTTTGTTGAAGGAGCAAAGTTTAACAAACCATAACCCCGCTTCTGGATATCGTTTGAAGTCAAATGATATACCATTTTTAAGTTTATGATGTTTATTTTTAAACACGAAATAAAACAAAATTGACCGGGGAGGAATTTACGGCTCATTCGCCGTGGACGGTCATATATGCTATAACAGACAATGATTCAAGTTAGATTTTTGTATTTAATATTAAAAAGAATGGGTGTACTAACATACTCTGCAAGCGATAAATTAAACGTGACGTATTGAATAAAATAATTTTAATGGTGAAAAAGTAATTTACTTCTCAACGTTCAAACATAACCCCCTCCGTACGCCAATGTGATATACGCTTAGAGCTTGCCTTCATCGCTGAATTGATCGGAAATGATAGCCCCCGATTTGCCAAAGCAATTTGGCGGCTTATTCAATGGAGAAACCCGTTGGTTGTGAGAGAAGGAATTTTGGCTACAAACTATTGACAAGTTTGGAATGAATTAAACAAACCCTATGACCTACCCCAGATTTGACGGTAAATTGAACTGATTTCTAATATCCAATCGTCGTTTTCCTTGATATGGAAGATCTACCGTTACAAAAAGTGCTTTGTAACCAGCCTTTTCGGCTCTTTTGATGAGTCTTTCGTTTATTTGTCGATCTCTGTAGATGTAGAATTGAATCCATAGCGGTGTTGTCGATTCTTTAACAGCTTCAGCGAGATCTTCAAGAGTTACATTGGAACCACTGCCTCCAACACACATTGGTGTGGATGTCATGGCAGCCCCTGGAAGGAAATATGAAAGAAAGGATTATTTGTTGATAATGGTACAATTCCGTAGTATCATAATTATGTACATATAAATCGCCATGATGTTCATGTCATTATTAACTAATGACTTGTAAAACAAAGAGCATCAACTCAGTAATTAGCCAGGAGGTCTCGAAACTACTAACTTGCGACTTAAAGCTCATCTCGTTTTCACCATGCTCTTGGAGTGCGAAAAACGGTACCTCCCCCACGGGCTCCCCCAGCAGCTTCCCCTCATTTTAGGCTCCTCCGAGGTACGTTATTTGGTGCGAATCCATGATTTGCGGATCTCTTTCATACTTCCATGAATGAGCTGTGAAGATCATATTGGTTGCTTGGTTTGTTTTTTGGGGTGAGGGGTTATTAATAATCCTCTGCGAAGGAACTCAACAAGCTTTATCAAAATTATAAGGCCGGGCAAATGTCGTGTAGCCTACTGGTGTCGGTGGGGTTATAACGCTGATTTTGCATTGCAGATAATTTGCAGATAATATAATGAAGGTTAACATGAATTGTACATACCGTGTGAATGCTTCCTTATTATCCTGCAGAGTCTGTTGATCATCAGCCCCACCAGCATAGTAATCAAACGCAAATTTAGGAAGCAATTGCTCCGCTTTCTTCTCATAATCGTCCACACAAACTGAAATCGGACATTATGGCTTTAAGATGAATCATACCTTTTTTTTCTGAAATGGGCATTCAACAATAAACACTACCTTTAACTGTTGCTATTTCACCGTCTGGGTGCGCCATTTTATGGAACGCCGATGGTCCAATAGCAATAGGATGAGGCAAATGATGACCTAATATGGTAGTGGACATGTCCCTATTGCTGACATCTCGCATCAATCTGGGGCGCAATCGGAATCTAAAGATCAATGAAGCAAAACAAACAAATAAACTAATAGGATTATGTGACCTGCTACCACGAATTGAGCGTAAAGTCTGGTAGTTTTGAGACGCCCTGGCTACTGCGTTGGTGATGGTGTTCTTACAACTGTTCTTTATTTAACACGCACCTGTTCAAGTCAGTAGCATGGCTGTGTGGCCTTTATGAATAATTCACGAAGGAAATACTAATGACTTGTAAAACAAAGAGCATCAACTCAGTAATTAGCCAGGAGGTCTCGAAACTACTAACTTGCGACTTAAAGCTCATTTCGTGGTAGCATGTATATACAACACAACTTTGTTAATATCTTATGTGAACGCACCGTGGGATAGACGATCGCCGCTGATGTAAAAGCAATTGTTCAAATAAAAAAAAAAATAATAATAATAATAATAATAATAATAAAAAATAAAAATAAAAATATTAAAAAATAAATAAATAAATAAATAAATAAATAAATAAATAAATAAATAAATAAATAAATAAATAAATAAATAAATAAATAAATAAATAAAAAATGAATAAAGTCAAATAAAAAATGAAAAAAATATGACGGCGCATAAACTATAGCCTACGTTTTAGGTCAAAGAAAAAAATAAGGGTTGTTTCTGGCCAACCGCCAGTTTTAGATTTGTTGAAGAACTTGGTATCCAGTAAAATCATCAAAATAGTCAGAAAACAATTTACGACAAATACAATTCTGTATCGGAAGCATGTATATATGATGAAGGTCTCCACGGAAGCTGCCTCTGTTTCACTTCTGGCACAGTGTCCAGCAAATCTCAGACTTTTAGTTTTCAGCCTTTCGGAAATTGGGGAGAGATAGTAGTACAGCTCCTGCCAGGTAACATTAAGTTCTTTTCTCAGTAGTCTTGTGTAACAATCATCAAGCGCCTTCCTAAACTTTGATGTAATTGTCCAGGTTTCTGCACCATACATCAGAACTGATTCGACTCTGTTGGTGAAAAGTTTGGTTTTTAGATTTCTAGGCAGACTGCTCTCCATATCTTGCTCATGCTGGTGCAAGCCCTCCATGCCTGGGCTTTCCTGATGTTAAAGTCCTTTTCACTGCTGCCAATCCAAGCCCCAAGGTATTTGATATCGTCAACTACTTCAAGCTCGCTTCCATCAAGTGTTTTGATTGGGGATGCGGCCATATTGCAAACCATTGCCTTGGTTTTCTTGGCGTTCATGCTCAGACCGACTATTGTGCAGTCTCAACAAGATGGGGTAGCTCTTCGGCATCTCATCTCTGAGACTTAACTGTCGGCCAATAGTGCTACGTCGTCAGCAAAGTCGAGGTCTGTAATTGTTTGCGAGCCTTTCCTCCGACCTTTCCTGGTTTGTGTGAACCCTAGACGATCTTCATTCCCATATAGTGCTTTTTTGAGAGCATAGTCGAGGACTGTTACAAATCGAAATGGTGCAGAACGTGCCATATGCCGGTAAAATAGGCAACAGTGTTCTCATAGGTGTTTCTAATAGCCGCCACGAGTTTCTCTGGTACTCTTAGAATGTCTAGCATTTTCCTCCCGGATTTTCCTTCGATGGATGGTGTCAAATGCCTTTTTAAAATCGATGAAAACCAGTGCTGCTTGCAGATTGTTGTTGTTTATCTCTTCAATAATTCTGAAGGCCAGTATTTGTGACGCTGTAGACCTTCCAGGACGGAAGCCAGTTTGGTTCATTCGTAGTACAGGATTTTATCATAAAGTGCACATTACTGTTGCTTAGTTGCTTTACTACATACGATGCTTTTGGCATTAACCCCGCGTGTGTATCGGATGCTTAATTACGATCAGTATCAATAGTGTTATATGATTATTAGGTCATGTTACATACATAATTGAGATAACCATTTGTATTCATTTGATAAGCCTGTCAAAACCGTTCCGGATAACTCAGGGGCTGTGCTATAATTATGTGCACCGGGGAGGGCAAAAATATACATTGATTGTCGCCTACCCCTTGAGCTGTCGATGTGCCAGAAAGTGGTACCCTTCCGGGGGTACCCTTTCGATTTGGACAAAAAAATGCTCATATTCGAAAACGCTGGAAACGCAACATGATGTGAGCGCAGCTGGTGATTCTTTACTACACCTTTCAGCATGCTTTAATGTGCAAAATTAAACCGTCCTCATGTGCTAAATTATTGCTTTAGGCTGGGATCAGCTCGTTTTCACCATGCTCTTGGAGTGCCAAAAAACGGTACCTCCCCCAGCAGCTTCCCCTCATTTTAGGCTCCTCCGAGGTACGTTATTTGGTGCGAATCCATGATTTGCGGATCTCTTTCATACTTCCATGACTTTCTTTTTTTGGGTGAGGGGTTATTAATAATCCACTGCGAAGGAACTCAACAAGCTTTATCAAAATTATAAGGCCGGGCAAATGTCGTGTAGCCTACTGGTGTCGGTGGGGTTATAACGCTGATTTTGCAGTGCAGATAATTACCAGGCCTATTAAATGAAGGTTAACATGAATTGTACGTACCGTGTGAATGCTTCCTTATTATCCTGCAGAGTCTGTTGATCATCGGCACCACCAGCATAGTAATCGAACGCAAATTTAGGAAGCAATTGCTCTGCTTTCTTCTCAAAATCGTCCACACAAACGAGTTGATTTGTACCCGCCATGATTGTCTGTATCTTGTTTGTTAACAGTGACATAACATAACATTATCAGTATACAAATATTGAGCACCTTAATACATGCTGACTATGAGAAGAATATAAGCCTACTAGATTTAAATATATCGAGAGGTCAAATTCTGTCTGACTTTTCTCACTTTAAATAGGAGGCAATACTGAACCATGCAAGTGAAAATATGGAAGTCAAAAAGTGACCGAATAATATATATTTTAAATATTGCATTATAGACAAGCAATATTTGTATAATATAATTAAATATGGCTATATATGGTCAATTCCAGCCAAAGCGGGACAAAATTCTCTCTGGGGGCCATTTTGAAAATGTTTTCCTTTTCAATTCTAGACTTATCAAATGAGACGATCATACCTAGTGAATCATCAGGTGGAAGTGCCATCGGATTGAAAAATAACTTTTCTTGCTATACCAAATAAAGTGTTAAATGCGCATATGCATGTTACCCACGAATTCAAGCCTTTTTCACCTGTTGTACGCCATAAAATTTCACTTTCTTTAATATCTTTCAATATTTTATGTGTGACTCATATACACTAGAAATTGGTGAAGACTTTGAACGTAAAATAGAATTTTATTACATACATCTACAAAGAAATATTTTGGTTATTACAAATTTTAAGAAAGAACCAGGTGTACAGTTAAGATTGTGTCAATTCTTCGAACTCTTTCCAAAGTGGCTATCATTTAACATTACTGTATTATTTCGAAAGATTAGAATAAATGCTTCATATAAATATAAAGTTAGATTTTGTATCTCGTCGCAGGATGAGGATCTCGGATGGATTCGTGGGTAACAGCGTCTGAAAAATAGCAATTCCTATTAATTTTTTTTAATAAAAAATAAAAAATACTTTTCCGTATGTCAATAATTCAGGCTGCAATGGCACTAAAATGAATTTTAATCAAAATACAAACTACATGGAATATTTAGAATGGATCATTATGGCATTTTGGGTATAAAAATTTTGAGAATAATGAAGTTGCCAAATTCAAATAGACAGAGCAAACAGTTTTATATTATTATTTTAGTAAAATCATTCCATATTTTCATGCAGCAATATTCTATTAACTCGTGTTTGACAGTTCCTATGAACTAAAAACACTATCAATACATTGTTAACTATAATTTAAGTAGGGATTCGTGGGTAACCAAAATGTTCGTGGGTAACACATATTTGAAGGTATGTATTGGTAAGCGGCAAAATAGAAAATATTACAGAAGGTTGGAAACCATCATGCGGTTATTCCTCCATTGTGTTTCAATGATTCCCGTTTCTCTAACCAATTGCATTTACCAAAAAAATGGTAATTTAGGATAATCAATCAAAACTTCATGATACAACTTCAGTATACCTTCAAGAGGACGCTATTAAACAGGACTGTTTTGGAACCTATTTCGCATGTTTTCAAAATGTTAAGATGCATAAGAAACATATAATTTACGAGTAAATCCTTGGATTCGTGGGTAACGCCGAATTCGTGGGTAAAGCTATAAGTACTATAGTACCGTTTGGGGTTGCGTTTCTTAGGTGCATAAACTGTAAGTACTGTAAAAATTATAGCATACCCATGGCTTGAATATGTGCTGATTTAAACTTAAAATAAACAATGTCCTTGTTTTTCAAGGTTAGCATCTATTCGGGATTCGTGGGTAACAAAAGATTAAACCGTCGTAGATTCTTTTTTTAAAGCGGTGAACGTATTTTTACGATTTACAATTTTAAGCGCTTGTCAAACTAAATTCAGTGTCCAAAGTCATTAAATATTAATTTAAGTTATGGCAATTATGTTTGCTGGACTCGTGGGTAACAGTTGATACGTGGGTAACGTCAAATTTGATTTTATGGAATTTTATGGGTAAAACGTATTTGCATAAAATAATCACTTGGACCTCAGAATTATAGAACGAAACTTCGTTTCATGATATAGTCATTTATGGCATATTCACTTAACATTTTTCAGAACGATCATTTTATTTTTGATACGCGGGTAACAAAATTATTAGCCAAATTGACTTAATGGCCTCTAGAGTCCACAAACTTTGGTGGAATGAAATCGTTTTACATATGATGAGAGATCATGCAACCGTCTTTCTAACGGTAATAATTTCATTTTGATTGAAGGACATTCAATGACATATATGGTGCTTTATCTTTGAATTCGTGGGTAACGCCAATTCATTTAAGCCATCATAACTTGTCCCCTGGTATGATTTGCTAGTAAAGGCCTATATGCACAAAGAGAGCACATTGGACGTGACATGATATGCTCCATCAATAACGTGATTTCCTTTATTAATGACATTTTAAAGTGGAAAGTTAACATAGAGAGAATTTTGTCCCGCTTTCGCTGGAATTGACCATATAGTTGTCATACGATGGGAATCACGATATTAAATACAAAACTCCTAGTAATCAAATCACTGTGTTAATGACCATTGACCTGTGCAGTGTGCACCTGCACAGATCGACCATGGATATCAAGAATGTAAGCCATACGACCGTTAGGGAACAAACCAAAAGATTGATGACGTCCTAGCGACACTACAACAATTGCATAGCAAAGGGGAGGATATCGCCATGATGTGTAATTTGCTCCACAGGGACGCCCTCAATTTTTTCTCGAATGTCTACTTTTTGCATGATTGTAATGCTCAGTGGTGCAATAAAATACCACGTTTAAGACTAAGCCTGAAGTGCTTTAATCACAGTAAAAAATTAGTTTACATATTAAATTCGGAGATATGCGGGTTTTTTTACGAGTTCACCGATTAGTATATTAATCACGATATTAAATACAAAACTCCTATTAATGATTAACCAAATCACTGTGTTAATGACAATTGGCCTGCACCTGCACAGATCGACCATGGCTATCAAGAATGTAAGCCATACGACCGTTAGGGAACAAACCAAAAGATTGATAACGTCCTAGCGACACTACAACAGTTGCATAGCCAAGGCGGAGGATATCGCCATGATGTGTATAATTTGCTCCACAGGGACACCCTCAATTTTTTTCTCGAATATCTACTTTTTGCATGATTGTAATGCCCAGTGGTGTACTAAAATACCACGTTTAAGACTAAGCCTGAAGTGCTTTAATTGCAGTAAAAATTTAGTTTTCATATTAAATTCGGAGATCTCCGGTGTTTGTTTTTTTTCGAGTTCACCGATCGAGTGCTGGCTAAACACATCGCGTGCGTGAGTATCATAAAATCAGTGACGTATAAACTGTATGCATATCGCTATTCGCCATACGTCTTGAAACTGTGTATATATCGCTATTCGTCTTACGTCTTGTTTGTAATTCCCGGCTGCGTGAAGGCTGGAAGCTACGTCAACAATCACGATACGATCGGCGAGCTAATACACGCATCATAGGCGCTGGAATTAAATGACAATTGTCTTCGTTTTACCTCATTTGTTTGGCTCAAAATTAAAAGGGGACAATGTGATCAGTAGTTATTAGTGAAAACTAACATTTAAATAGACATCTATTCTTCACACAAATCACACATTATGGCTTTAACCAGAACTTGGTTCACTATGGTTATAAACTGTCCGTGTCCCGAACCTTCTGGCAATATCGAAGTACTTCAATTTGAAGGAAATATTGATGAAAACGATAATTCAAGGAAAGTATATGAGCTACGTAACAAAATGCATTATTGGAAGTCTGAACTTCATGGAATCATTCAAATATTATTAGCAGTAAATAACAATTGCTGACAATTAACAATTTTTGTGGAATTAACATCATCCCCAATATCCTTCAGTTTAATATGACACTGTATGGCAAAATAATTAAGTTACCCAAAAACAAGCATGTCCAAGTGATGTACATGAGTACAAAATGAGAATGTTACACGTAAAAATATATTTCATGGCAGGTCTCGGCTGTTGATGCGTAGTAATAGTAATTGTTAGTAGTGGCTGGTGATGGTAGGAGCTGGTAGGTGACGGTTATAAAGGTGACGGCTCATGATATCAGTTGATTGCAGGTGACGACTCATGATACAGGTGACGGCTCATGATAGCAGGTGACGGTTGGTGATGGCAGGTGATGGCAGGTGATGGACGGTGTTTGCAAGTGATTGTTAGTAGTGGCTGGTGATGGCAGGTAACGGTTGATGGTGGTAGGCAATGGGTTGTGATATCAGTTGATTGCAGGTGACGGCAGGTGAGTGCTGGTGAAGGCTGGTGATGACAGGTAATGGTGGTAATTGCATGTGACGATTTATGATGGTTGGTGACGGTTGCTGATGGTATGTTATGTGTGGATGTAGCAGGTGGTGATGGTGATTGCTGGTGATGGCAGGTGATGGTAGGTGATATTAATTGATAATTATTGCTGTCGGTAGGTGATGGCAATAATGATGGTTAGCGGTAGGTGTTTGCTGGTGGCAGCTGATATTCGCAGGTGATCGATGGGTGGTGGTGGTAGGTGATTGCTGGTGATGGCAGGTGATAGAGGTGGCGGCTAGTAATGACAAGTGATACGTGGTAGACACAGGTGATTGGTAGTGAAGGCTGGTAATGGCAGGTAATGGATTGTGATATAAATTGATGGCAAGTGATGGGTGGTGGTAGCAAGGGATTGCTGGTTATGGCAGGCGAGTTTTGGTGATAGCAATTGATGGCTGGTGACGGTTGGTGATGGCAGGTGATAGGTGGTGGTATCATTTGATGGCTGGTGTAGGCAGGTAATAGCAGGTTACGGCTGGTGATGGAAAGTAATAGATTGTGGTATTAGGTGATTGTTGGTGCCTGCTGGTGATGGCAGGTGCCGTTTGGAGATGGCAGGTGATGAGTGATGATATCAATATTGATGGTTGGTGGTTGGTGACGTGACGGCAGTTGGGGATGGCATGTGATAGCTGATGATGGTAAGTGATAGGTATTGGTAGTAGTAGTGACGGCCGGTGATGGGTGGTGGTAACAGGTGATTGCTGGTGATGGCTGGTAATTGCTGGTGATGGCAGGTGATGGGTGGTGGTAACAGGTAATTGCTGTTGATGGCAGGTGATGGTGGTGGTAACAGGTGATTGTTGGAGATGGTGATATCAAAGGATGGCTGGTGATGGCAGGTGGTGATGGCTGGTGGTAGCAGGGGATTGCTGGTGGCGGCTAGTGATAAGGGGACAGCTGCATGGATATATAAATTGGATGGTTGGTGATGACTGGTGATGATAGGTGATGGCTGGTTTGCGTAGTGATAGTGATTGTTAGTAGGTGACTGCTGGTGGTGACTACTGGTGGTAGCAGATGTTGGCGGGTGATGCGAAGTGAAAATGATTGTTAGTACTAGATGGCTGATGATGGCAGGTGACAGTTGTTGGTAACAGGTGATTGCTGTTGACGGCTGGGGATGACAGGTGATGGGTGGTGGTAACAGGTGATTGGTGACGGCTGGTGATGGCAGGGGATGGTGGTGGTAACAGGTGATTGCTGGTGATGGCTGGTGATGACAGGTGATGGGTGGTGGTAAAAGGTGATTGCTGATGACGGCTGGTGATGGCATGTGATGGGTGGTGGTAACGGTTCATTGCTGGTGACGGCTGGTGATGGCAGGTGATGGGTGGTGGTAACAGGTCATTGCTGGTGACGGCTGGTGATGGCAAGTGACGGGTGGTCGTAACGGGTGATTGCTGGTGACGGCTGGTGATGGGTGGTGGTAACAGGCCTAAGTGTTTGCTTTTGACGGCTGGTGATTGCAAGTGATGGGTGGTGGCAACAGGTGATTGCTGGTGCCGGCTGGTATTGGCAGGTGATGGGAGGTGGTAACAGGTGATTGCTGGTAACGGCTGGTGATGGCAAGTGACGGGTGGTCGTAACGGGTGATTGCTGGTGACGGCTGATGATGGCAGGTGATGGGTGGTGGTAACAGGCCTAAGTGTTTGCTTTTGACGGCTGGTGATTGCAAGTGAGGGGTGGTGCAATAATTATGTGTACCCCGGGGGGTGAATTCTCAAAATGGTCTGCCAAAATCGCTTGCCCCCCTTTGGCCGTGCCAAAAACCTTTGCCCCCCTTTCGACGTGCCAAAAACCTTTGCCCCCCTTTGACGTGCCAAAAATCTTGGCCCCACCCTTACACATGCAAGATTTTGAGGAACCCGGAGTTAAAACCTTAAATTGTCTTAACATATAATGCGAGCGCAGCGAGCAGGAAATTTTGCATATTTGAACGTGTTCGTAACGTTTTCCTACGCCTTTTAGGGCGTAATATAGAAACGGTGCCCAAAATATCTGTGCCAAAATTGCTTGCCCCCTTTGACCTGCCAAAAATCGCTTGACTCCCCCTTTCGACCTGCCAAAAAATGCTGATGGGTGGTGGTAACAGGTGATTGCTGGAGATGGCTGGTGATGGCAGGTGATGGGTGGTGGTAACAGGTCATTTCTGGTGACGGCTGGTAATTGCAGGTGATGGGTGGTCGTAACGGGTGATTGCTGGTGACGGCTGGTGATGGCAAGTGATGGGTGGTGGTAACAGGTGATTGCTGGCGATGGCCGGTGATGGCAGGTGATGGGAGGTGGTAACAGGTGATTGCTGGTAACGGCTGGTGATGGCTGGAGATGGCAGGTGATGGGTGGTGGTAACAGGTGATTGCCGGTGACGGCTGGTGATGACAGGTCATTGCTGGTGACGGCTGGTGATGGCAAGTGATGGGTGGTGGTAACAGGTGATTGCTGGCGATGGTTGGTGATTGCTGGTGGTGGGTGGTGGTAACAGGTGATTTCTGGTGACGGCTGGTGATGGCAGGTGATGTGTGGTGGTAACAGGTCATTTCTGGTGACGGCTGGTAATTGCAGGTGATGGGTGGTCGTAACAGGTGATTGCTGGTGACGTCCGGGGATGGCAAGTGATGGGTGGTGGTAACAGGTTATTGCTAGTGACGGCTGGTGATGGCAAGTGATGGGTGGTGGTAACAGGTGATTGCTGGTGACGGCTGGTGATTGCAGGTGATGGCAAGTGATGGGTGGTGGTAACAGGTCATTGCTGGTGACGGCTGGTGATGGCAAGTGATGGGTGGTGGTAACAGGTTATTGCTAGTGACGGCTGGTGATGGCAAGTGATGGGTGGTGGTAACAGGTCATTGCTGGTGACGGCTGGTGATGGCAAGTGATGGGTGGTGGTAACAGGTTATTGCTAGTGACGGCTGGTGATGGCAAGTGATGGGTGGTGGTAACAGGTGATTGCTGGTGACGGCTGGTGACGGCTGGTGATGGCATGTGATGGGTGGTGGTAACAGGTGATTGCTGGTGACGGCTGGTGATTGCAGGTGATGGCAAGTGATGGGTGGTGGTAACATGTCATTGCTGGTGACGGCTGGTGATGGCAAGTGATGGGTGGTGGTAACAGGTTATTGCTGGTGACGGCTGGTGATGGCAAGTGATGGGTGGTGGTAACAGGTTATTGCTAGTGACGGCTGGTGATGGCAAGTGATGGGTGGTGGTAACAGGTGATTGCTGGTGACGGCTGGTGACGGCTGGTGATGGCATGTGATGGGTGGTGGTAACAGGTTATTGCTGGTGACGGCTGACGGCTGGTGATGGCAAGTGATGGGTGGTGGTAACAGGTCATTGCTGGTGACGGTTGGTGATGGCAGGTGATGGATGGTCGTAACGGGTGATTGCTGGTCACCCCTGGTGATGGCAGGTGATAGGTGGTCTTAACGGGTATTGCTGGTGACGGCTGGTGATGGCAGGTAATGGGTGGTGCTAACAGGTGATTGCTGGTGCCGGTGACGGCTGGTGATTGCAGGTGATGGTTGGTCGTAATGGGTGATTGCTGGTGATGGCAAGTGATGGGTGGTGGTAACGGTTCATTGCTGGTGACGGCTGTTTACGGCAGGTGATGGATGGTGGTAACAGGTCATTGCTGGTGACGGCTAGTGATGGCAGGTGATGGGTGCATGGTCGTAACGGCGATTGCTGGTGACGGCTGGTAATTGCAGGTGATGGGTGGTAGTGGGCGGTGGTAACAGGTGATTGCTGATGACGGCTGGTGATTCCAAGTGATTGGTGCATGGTCGTAACGCACAGTGTCATCGCCCCGATATCTTCATGGTAGAAATCGCCATGGTAGGTTGAATCCACAGCCACGCATGGCCATTTTATTCCACCTTTAATATGAGACGCAGTAGCCAAGTGACCTGACTAAGGCTACTGACAATAGCCGGGGTAATTGATTTCTCGATGTGTGAGTAAGCTTGTATACGACATTGCGGTCAATGGTCATACTGCCTCCACTGGAGTAGTGAGTGCAGCTATAGCCTGCGCGCTGTAGTCCATACAGGACCAACGCAATATAAAATTATAATTTTGGTCAGATTTTGAATTCAAGACTCACGGCCTTTTCTCAAAGCGCAAACTAACGACTATCATATCTGTTCAACACGTATTTTCAAGTGTATGAGACCAGATCTGGTTTCTTGAGACGAAATCATTTACGGGAGATATTCATCATTTTCCACCCCGGTATCCGAAGATTTTCGTCTGATATCAAAATCGTGCATAGCAATTCACGTGTATCGATCCCGGGTATTTATTTTAGTATCTCTGCTGCACCAAATAATTATTAACCAGGCGATGTCGGTGTGTAACGGGAGATTGCTGGTGATGGCAGGTAATGGGTGTTGGTAACAGGTGATTGCTGGTGACGGCCGGTGATGGCAGGTGATGGCAGGTGATAGGTGGTGGTAACAGGTCATTGCTGGAGATGGCTGGTGATAGCAGGTGATGGCAAGTGATGGGTGGTGGTAACAGGTGATTGCTGGAGATGGCTGGTGATGGCAGGTGATGGCAAGTGATGGGTGGTGGTAACAGGTGATTGCTGGAGATGGCTGGTGATGGCAGGTGATGGCAAGTGATGGGTGGTGGTAACAGGTCATTGCTGGTGACGGCTGGTGATTGCAGGTGATGGGTGGTGGTAACAGGTGATTGCTGGTGACGGCTGGTGATGGCAGGTGATGGCAAGTGATGGGTGGTGGTAACAGGTCATTGCTGGTGACGGCTGGTGATTGCAGGTGATGGCAAGTGATGGGTGGTGGTAACAGGTCATTGCTGGTGACGGCTGGTGATTGCAGGTGATGGGTGGTGGTAACAGGTGATTGCTGGTGACGGCTGGTGATGGCAAGTGATGGGTGGTGGTAACAGGTGATTGCTGGTGACGGCTAGTGATGGCAGGTGGTAACAGGTGATTGCTGATGACGGCTGGTGATGGCAGGTGATGGGTGGTGGTAACAGGTGATTGCTGGTGACGGCTGGTGATGGCAGGTGGTAACAGGTGATTGCTGATGACGGCTGGTGATGGCAGGTGATGGGTGGTGGTAACAGGTGATTGCTGGTGACGGCTGGTGATGGCAGGTGGTAACAGGTGATTGCTGATGACGGCTGGTGATTGCAGGTGATGGGTGGTGGTAACAGGTGGTAACAGGTGATGGCTGGTGATGGCAGGTGATGGGTGGTGGTAACAGGTGATTGCTGGTGACGGCTGGTGATGGCAGGTGGTAACAGGTGATTGCTGATGACGGCTGGTGATGGCAGGTGATGGGTGGTGGTAACAGGTGATTGCTGGTGACGGCTGGTGATGGCAGGTGATGGGTGGTGGTAACAGGTCATTGCTGGTGACGGCTGGTGATGGCAGGTGATGGGTGGTCGTAACGGGTGATTGCTGGTGACGGCCGGTGATGGGTGGTGGTAACAGGTGATTGCTGGAGATGGCTGGTGATTGCAGGTGATGGGTGGTCGTAACGGGTGATTGCTGGTGACGGCTGGTGATGGCAAGTGATGGGTGGTAGTTAACAGGTGATTGCTGGTGACGGCTGGTGATGGCAGGTGATGGGTGGTGGTAACAGGTGATTGCTGGTGACGGTTGGTGATGACAGGTCATTGCTGATGACGGTTGGTGATGACAGGTCATTGCTGGTGACGGCTGGTGATGGCAGGTGATGGGTGGTGGTAACAGGTCATTGCTGGTGACGGCCGGTGATGGCAGGTGATGGGTGGTGGTAACAGGTGATTGCTGGTGACGGCTTGTGATGGCAGGTGATGGGCGGTGGTAACAGGTGATTGCTGGTAACGGCCGGTGATGGCAAGTGATGGATGGTGGTAACAGGTGATTGCTGGAGATGGCTGGTGATGGCAGGTGATGGGTGTATGGTCGTAACAGGTGATTGCTGGTGACGGCCGGTGATGGCAAGTGATGGGTGGTGGTAACAGGTGATTGCTGGTGACGGCCGGTGATGGCAAGTGATGGATGGTGGTAACAGGTGATTGCTGGAGATGGCTGGTGATGGCAGGTGATGGGTGGTGGTGGTAACAGGTCATTGCTGGTGACGGCTGGTGATTGCAGGTGATGGGTGGTCGTAACGGGTGATTGCTGGTGACGGCTGGTGATGGCAAGTGATGGGGATAGTAACAGGTGATTGCTGGTGACGGTTGGTGATGACAGGTCATTGCTGATGACGGTTGGTGATGACAGGTCATTGCTGGTGACGGCTGGTGATGGCAGGTGATGGGTGGTGGTAACAGGTGATTGCTGGTGACGGCTGGTGATGGCAGGTGATGGGCGGTGGTAACAGGTCATTGCTGGTGACGGCTGGTGATTGCAGGTGATGGGTTTATGGTCGTAACAGGTGATTGCTGGTGACGGCTGGTGATGGCAAGTGATGGGTGGTGGTAACAGGTGATTGCTGGTGACGGCCTGTGATAGCAAGTGATGGGTGGTGCTAATATGTGATTGCTGGTGACGGCTGGTGATGGCTGGTGGTGGCAGGTGATGGGTGGTGGTAACAGGTCATTGCTGGTGATGGCAGGTGATGGGTGGTGGTAACATGTGATTGCTGGTGATGGCTGGTGGTGGCAGGTGATGGGTGGTGGTAACAGATCATTACTGGTGACGGCTGGTGATGGCAGGTGATGGGTGGTAGTAACAGGTGATTGCTGACGACGGTTGGTGATGGTTGGTCGTAACGGATGATTGCTGGTGACCACTTGTGATGGCAGGTGATGGGTGGTCTTAACGGGTATTGCTGGTGACGGCTGGTGATGGGTGGTCTTAACGGGTATTGCTGGTGACGGCTGGTGATGGCAAGTGATGGGTGGTGGTAACGGGTCATTGCTGGTGACCACTGGTGATGGCAGGTAATGGGTGGTGGTAACAGGTGATTGCTGGTGACGGCTGGTGATGGCAGGTGATGGATGGTAGTAACAGGTGATTGCTGGTGACGGCTAGTGATGGCAGGTGATGGATGGTAGTAACAGGTGATTGCTGGTGACGGCTAGTGATGGCAGGTGATGGGTGGTCGTAACGGGTGATTGCTGGTGACGGCTGGTGATGGCAGGTCATTGCTGATGACGGTTGGTGATGACAGGTCATTGCTGGTGACCGCTGGTGATGGCAGGTGATGGGTGGTGGTAACAGGTCATTGCTGGTGACGGCTGGTGATGGCAGGTGATGGGTGGTCGTAAAGGGTGATTGCTGGTGACCACTGGTGATGGCAGGTGATGGGTGGTCTTAACAGGTATTGCTGCATGCTGTTGACGGCTGGTGATGGCAAGTGATGGGTGGTCGTAACGGGTCATTGCAGTTAGGGCAGTTGATGGGTTTTGGTAACTGGTGATTGCTGGTGACGGCTGATGACAGTTGGAGATGGCAGGTTACTGGATGGTGATAGTAAGCAACGTGTTGTGAAATCAATTAATGGTTGGTAATGGCAAGTGAGGGGTGGTGGTAGCAAATAGTCACTAGAGATAGCACGTGCTGGGTGGTATGATTGCAGGTGATTTGTGGTGACGGCTGGTAATGGCAGATGATTGATGATGATACCAATTGATAGCTGGTGACGGTTGGTCATTAATTGGTGGTGGTATCAGTTGAATTCAGCTGATGGCAGGTGATTGTTGGGATGGTAAATTACCATGGTAAGCAGGTGATTGCTGGTAACGGTTGGTGATAGTATGTGACCACTGGTGATTGCAGATGATAGATTATAATTTCAATATTAATAATAATATATGATGATGGCTGGTGATGGGAGGTTTTAGTGGTGATGGCCAGGATGGGTGCTGGTGTTAGCAGGTGATTGCTGTTGCTGGCATGTGACGGCTGGTGATGGCACTGAGGTGATGGGCCGTGGTATCAATAATTGATGGCTCTTGACAGCTGGTGATGGCATATGATGGGTACGGTCGTTGTAGTAAGTGATTGCTGATCACGACTGGTAATGGGGTGATGGGTAGTAATATGAATTGATGGCTGGTGATGGCAGGTGAAGGCTGGTGATGGCAGGTGATGGTTGGCGATAGTGAGTGATTGACGGGTGGTGATAGCAGGTGATTGCTGATGATTGCAGGCATTGGCTGTTGATGGCAGGTGGTGGATGGTGATGGTTAGTGATGGGTAGGGATAGCAGGTGATTTCTGGTGAAGGCTGGTGATGCCAGGTGTATGGGTGGTGGTAATTGATGGCTTGACGCCCTGGCGCCGCTAATATAGCAAACACAAAACGTTTTAATGATGTTTTGAAAAGGTTTTAAAATGTATTATGTTTTCTGGATAGAGTTCAGAACAGTGGCGCAGCGTGGGTCATCACATTGGTGGTGGTGGTGGTGGTGGAGGGGGGCGACCATGATGGGGGGGGGGCACTGGATCTGATTGGGGCACAAGTCGTTTTCGGCAATTTTCCTATGGGATTTTTTAAAATTTCAGATTGATGATTGGGAGGGGGGGGACGTTCCCCCGTGCCCCTATGAGGCTACTCCACTTGTTCAGAATACATTACAATTGAATCTCCAGTCGCCATTCTCACAATCCATTTTCTTCGGTAAAAGACACTATAAGAAATGGAAATGAATCATATTGAATGACCTTTCCATTGCAGTCGACATAAATAATTAACTAAACATGAATAACTAAATAACCATATTATACAAATATTGACAGCTATGATGGGCATGGTTAAAATGACCCGAGACGTAGCCGAGGGGCATAGTTAAGGTTTTGAGATCAACACGGGCCTATAATTTTAACCATACCCCGAATAAAAAGCAGTCAAATTTTGTTTTATATACCAAATCTTAAGATTCTTGTCATCTGTTTGGTGCCAAGCATCGATAAGTGGGAAGAGAAATTAATAGTTTCAATGCGAAAACATTAACGCGTGCGTAATATCATTTGATGCTAGGAGCCCAGATGGCAGGAATCTTTAGATTGGGTATATAATTTAAGCTATTTTACATTAAATAGTATTAAAAATATTTTTTTCAAAGCAAGACACACCAAAATCACAAAAATGTAGATTATCATACTAGGCCTACTTCCCTAGATCTGAACCCCAAAGGTCAAATCTGGAGTAAAAGGAATTACAGCGGGAAGTTTAAATTGCCAATATCAGCATGTGTGTAAATGTGTGTCATTATTCGGCTTACTCCAAGACTACAAGTTTGTCATTTTAGGGGATTTTAGGTCAAGTACCGGTACACAATCAAAAAGATTTTTTCTTTTGTCAAAAGAGACTTATCAAGCATGAGAAAATTATATAGTAAAAATAAAAAAGGAAAAAAAATATGGAACGCTTCACGATTTTGCGTGTCATCCTTGCGCAGGGGCCATGCTAATCTTCTCTGTATCGTTCCAATTTTAGTATATGTGCTGCCGAAGCAAGCACGACTAAAGTGTTTTCAGTGGCTGTATTTATATCGTTGAAAAACGCCGAATATATATTCATTAGTGTATTATATCAAAAACGTTGTTATAACGTAGCGGTTTGTCTCTAATAATCGACAGAGGGCGCTCGATAGTGACCACCAGGTAGTG
Organism: Amphiura filiformis; assembly: GCF_039555335.1. Taxonomy (NCBI): domain Eukaryota; kingdom Metazoa; phylum Echinodermata; class Ophiuroidea; order Amphilepidida; family Amphiuridae; genus Amphiura; species Amphiura filiformis. The sequence continues at coordinate 64,821,082 of NC_092632.1, read as the reverse complement.
CAAGTCACGTTTGACAAAGTGAATTTAAATTACCCGCCTCTATAATGCGTGCAGAATTGCTTAACTAATCTGCTGTTGAAACCTGTTTGGCTCAAAATACATGCATGTTATCATACAGAAACATATATAGGCTAGTCTGTATAAATTCTCCTCAAAAGGAATCAAAACGCCCCGACTAGCAATGTCAGACATAAAAGCAAAACTTGAAACTCAAGAAATACTACATTAATGCCCGTCGGCTCTACGTTTTAAAAACTTATCTTGTTTTAAAAAATTGAAACAAATGAAACACAAAATTGAAACCATGATTGAAACATTTGGAACAATTTCACTTTCCCGTTTCCGCGGCACCTGCCGATAGTTCTCTGTCAATCTTTTACCCCGGGGTAAAAGGTTTGCTACATAGTTAAACAAATGATAGCGACAAGTTATAATTTATTGTGCAATGAAATAAGTTCTTATTTTTGTACATCGTGCGTAGCATAAGACAAGGTAGTTGATTGGATAAAATTTGGTAAATGTCCTATTTCTCGCTAGCGATCCTCGATATTTAGCCGATTGATTCAGTATGAACTGCAATATTTTGCATTAAAAAGTCAATCTACTATACTAATTTTTTGTACGCAGTATTAGCACTTGCCTATATTTTAAAATGAGGGCGCATACGTTTGAGCAATTTTAGGCTATTTTGACTTCGTCTCGATCTCATTTCTCATCCATCGTCCATGATCCATCGCGTTTACAATGAAGGGTGAAAAAGTTTAGGTGGGTGAAAGTAAAACTCTTTTGAACTTCTCTAAATACAGGTAAAATGAGACAAATTCTATTTCAAACAAAAGTATGTATGTCAGAGATCTAACGTGAACAAAGCTATCTTATATTGACAGAGTTTTATGTGTGCTGAGAGTCTTGACTCTGATTGTTGTGGTGCAGTGCATGTAGACCGAATAATCAGTCCCCAATACAAAATTCACTTGCTGACATTAACCTGTATAGACCTTTTTCTCAGACGTCACCAATCAATCGATATTGGGGTCCAGCATTCGAGTCATCAGCACCCAACGCAAATACCGGCGCCGGCTGCTGCGATCAACTTTATGCGCCACGCTAGGCGTCCTGCACGGAATTGCCAGCTCGCAGTACGCGTTTAGTTCGCCACGGTGTAAAAAGTAAACAAAATTGTGAAACAAAACAAAGATTGAATTTTAAATAGCATCGCGGTTTTTCCGTATCTTTTGTATTTTATGGCATCAAAACAAACTGGAACAATGGTAACTAGTATACAGAGTCCGTTTAATTTTAAACAATTATTTTATGGAAGCTAAAGTGAAATATGACAAAACAGATGAGAAAATACGCAGTATTTGGTGTTTTTACACCGTGGACACGTGAGAAACGCACGTGTTGTTTGTTTACATCTCAGACCCCAATATCGATTAGGTGACGTCATCAGAAAAAGGTCTATATGGGGACTGAATGGGTTTTAACGGCAATTTGAATGGCAAACATTATGTCACTTTTGAGTTGCACTAGTACTCACTTGGATATATAACACACTCCAAATTGTTGCTTGCATTAACAGAAAAGGTTTAAGACATGTGGTTCCCGGTGGGTTCAGTTTGTATTTAAAGGTAGGACGTATGACCGTTCCAGGATTTGAAAATGACCCCCTATTTCACGGGGAATCAAGGACATTTGCAGCAATTTACCCCCTATTTTGCCCGAAATCAAGGACAATTTACCACCAAATTTTCATTTCACCCCCTTATCACGGGGAATCAAGGACATTTTTTCCGAAAAAATACCCCTATTTTTACCATTTCAAGGACTCTTTTGAATTCTGCCCCATATTTCATGAGGAAATGAGGACAATTTTTTCGGAAAAATACCCTATAAATTTTTCCCTTTAACTCCAGATAAAACTGCATTGTTATAACAGAAATCAGATCGGTAAAACACGGACGACAGTCCTAGAAATACACCCTATTTCCTATTTCACAGACAATTTTGCTCCAAAACACCCCTAATTTGGCAAATCGCAGACAATTTTGTCCTCGAAAATTCCGTGGATATTTCTTGAAAAGTACCCCTAATTGGAACCATCATGCGTACACATTGTCAGTGAAGACTGAACCCACCGGGATGTGGTTAAGGAATGTTCTCTGTATTCGTAAACCATGTGACTTGGGGATGATTTGAAGTGACCTCCACTTGAGATGAGTCTGGTATTTATTCCTAGCTATTATGTAAAAAGAGACATGTATCAGCCGACAAGTGCATCGTTTTGATACGGATGTACACATATGATAAAAGAACAATTTTCGATGGTATCAATCCCAGAAAAAATGTATACATCATCTATCTCTGAATGGCCTTCTATCAGCTCCATCCACCCATGTTTCTCAATCTTGTCAATGTCATCAAACTATAATATTGTTTTCCTTTTTCTTCCTAATAGGTGTACTGCTTGGAAAATCTGGAAATCCAAAAGATGACATGCAAGCCAGATTATGATCTTCTTTAAAATGACGGCATGATCAATAAATAATGTGCCATGTTACAAAAAGCTGAAGGTATTCAGATTTGTGCATCACAACACATGAAGCTATCAGCTGGCAGTGGGTGGATGTCTAAGCCCAGGAAGCCTTGCAATCAAAAGGTAAGGGTAGCAGGGTACATCAAATGCGGTAAAGAGCACCCTGCTCTGCGAGTTGATGAAGTTGTCTGTTCATTCAAACTCGTTGCCGGTTTGATGTAAATTTAACCCTGAATTGCTCGCTGTGAAATGAAACTGTTCACAAAAAAAAAGCACCAAATATTAATTAATTAGGCATGGTATTTTAGTGACCCATCCAGGGTTCGAATTCGGCTGTATCGCAAAGCAGTTTGCTCCATATTTTGAAGTAACTGCTACCCAATTTTACATTTGTATAGCACTTTTATAGTGCTTTAGTATTATGAGGAATTGGCCAAAAAACTGCTATGCACATTTTTTAAACGAATTTGAACCCTGGACTCATCACATCAAAACCAACCACTGTGTGGCTGGCTTCCTTTTCAGATAACAATGAAAGACGTTGAGAAAATATAAAAGAAAATAAAAAAAAATTAGCTTGTTTTGCCTCATAAAAGTAAGGTGTCATTTTAAAGCTAAAAAACAGCAGTTTATCCTAGTGTTTAATTTAAAATCTCCATTTTCATTTGTGAAGCCAAGTGGTTGGTTTTGATGTGATGGGTCACATTTACTCTTTCGTGTATACAATGTAGTATAGACAAAGTTAAACATGCATATAATACTGGTTCGATTATAGTACCACACATTTTTAGGAGGTGGGAATATACTCAAATTCATTTTCCCCTGGTTTTGGAAAGTCCCTGGACCTAGAGCTAAATGCTAGTATCATCTACAGTATGGTTGATTAAAAAAAATAAAAATTTGTGCATTGAATTTGTATCCATTTTGAAATCATTTAGAGTATGACATGAACACATAACTTTTCATATTGAAAACACAAACAACTAAATTTTTTTTTGTGTGTATATGATTTCAAATGTAATGGCAACATACTAGCTCGTATTCTGCATTCTTCATACTATTGGCCTATATAACTGTAATGTCGTTGGGTTACACAGAAAAAAAATACATTGAACATGTTTTCTCACTTCCCACAGAATTTCCTCGATTGGAAGAAAAGATGTTAAAATGGAAAATTGGAAATCAAGTATATAAAAAGCACTTGTAATGGTCTCTCACACCCCTGTCGGAGGGAGTTGTCAAAATCGGTATAGCCATCTGCCGAGATATGTGAGTGCACATGTAAAAGGCAGAACTTCAGCCCATCCAAACTGCCTGTCAACAGGATGATTGACTAACTTAGACAATAGCCTTGAATATTTCATTTATTTCCTTTGTTGTCATTGATACATTACAGGTAAAGTGACAATGATAAACTACAGAGGAATCACTTGACTATGTATCACAATGTGATAAGAAGTATGCGAGATTCAACTGGTTATTTGCGAATCAATGACAAGTGCTGCAGGCTCATTAAAAATGGTAAATATCATTGGAGGTAATGTCACAGATAGTGACATCAAACAGGCAAGCTGACAGCAGTGGTAGGAAAGCATACAACCTACAATGGACAAGGAGTCAAAGATGCTGTGGAATAGGTAAGTAGAGTTTATGAATAGAGGCCGTCAGCCTTTTCCGATCGTTCCGCCATCTTGTGGGTACTGCCGTTCTGCATGTCATGCGTTAGGCATTACGCCCTCGATTACACGGAAGTCGCAGCGTGGACGCACCTCTTCAGTCAAGCGCCAACACGGTGATCTTAGCAACAAGGCACTCTGTACCCACAAGATGGCGGCGTTGACGTCACAATGACTACCTCTATTCTATTCTGGGCCCTCTCTCTCACTCTCTTTCTCTCTCTCAACTCTGACGAACCTTGCGGGTGAATCTGTAAGGACCATTCGTATTAATACTTTAGTCACAGATTTCTTCTATTTAATCCAAAGATTCACGTAGATGCAAAGCCAAGAAACCAAACTCTTACAACTGGTGCCCTAAGAGTATCTTACATTATATAATATCATAAAATATCTTAGCCATGCATGAAAAAGAGAGAAAAACCAGACTTTATACTGGGATGCGCTATCACACCTCAACAGATTTATATGTAGACTAAAAGTAATATAACATTTTAATAAACTTATGGAATTATTTGCCATATAGTTTTGTGTTTATGTGCTTAACCATTGACATCATCAAAATTTAATCAATCTTGGCTTCACCCCTGTTTAAAAACAAACAAACCAAAACAATAACACCCCCTCAGTTGCAAGTAAAAATGTGTACATGTATAAAGGCGGGTGTCTTGTTTTCTTTTTTCTGTTGGCAGCAGGTTTAAGAGCTGATCAGTGGACTGCATGTCTTCAGTGTAGGAATGGACCAGTCTGATTGTTACTGCAATGTCTGAGAAACCACTTGAATAACAACATACAAGGTACGTTGAAGGTGAATTATCTGTGAGTCAGTACTTGAATTGTTGCATGAAGTATAAATTCAAGAAAACTAGACTTCAGTATCGAGAGCCGGGGGCATGCTTATAGCCTTTGGGTAATGAAGTTTTAGCATCTGAAGTATGAACTTACTGCACCACAATCATTGTAAGGCTAGTGTTTATGAGGTGTCCAGTGTGACTATGGCCCATTGGCAGTTGAGAGTTGTAAATTGCCTGCTCAGTGCCAGAAGTGGGTAAGTGCAACAGGTGCCATTTTAAGCTGCATGAGTACAGTATAATGTGTGTAAATTGCCAAATATTCACAAGGCAGCTATTGCACTTACCCACTCACCCACTACACACTGGCACTGAGCAGTTACAATATGTCAGGCTAGTGGTAACAAGACTAGAAAAAAATATTACATGCCTGGCCTTAGTCAAATCTCATCTCAAGGCACCAATCTAGATGTCAAGCATATTGATTAGAAAAAAAAAAACACCTGGTGAATATAGCGCCAAAATACTTGCATGCCATCACCATGTGTATTTATTAGAGTAGACAATTAGAGAGTAAAAAGATAGGAATTGTTGTTTTTACCATCATCTGTCATGTTATCAGGCATGAGAATTTTCAGTTTAAAAACTGAATTCAGGTTTTTTTAAAGTCAATATTTCCACAACTTTATTTAATTTCAGCCTATTTTTGGTACTTTTTGCTCAATTTCACACACATTTTTTTTTTTTTTTTTTCAGTTTTTTAGGAAAATGCCTGTGTTACAGATGATATAGGCAAGTCCATGCGCCGGTATTCACTGTGATAAAATATTGGACCTGCCACATAAAAGAAGATATGGAAAAAACTAGATTAAGAATTCAGGGTTCTTAGGGGTCATGGCAAACCTGGAAAGTCAGGGAATTTTGGGTTTGTTTTTTCCAGGCCGAAAGTTAGGGAATTGGAATATTTTGATACCTTATATTATTTTTTTCCGTTGTTAAAATGATAGCAACAGGTAGCTTGGTTTTTAAAGTTTTGAGAAAGTTTTACACACAAATACAAAGTTAACAAGTATAATTTTGACCAAAAATGGGCAGCAACAGGATATTGCCTCAGAATGTCACACATAGGGCTTCTCACAGAGGTCAAAAGTCAGGGAATATTTCCTTAAAAGGTAATGGAAAGTCATGGTGGTCAGAAAGTGTAAATGAAATGGCTAAAAAGTTACCCAATTGTGTTTTCTTATTCTTGTTACAGGTCTTTTGTCCAAGTGCCAGGTGCAATCCAATTTCTTCACTGTGAATACATAATATTCAATCAACAGAATATTGGTGGTGTCGGGATATGGCTACAGTGTACCAGGAGCAAGAAGAACAAATAAGGAGCAAGGTTTTCTTTTAAGAAGCATGTTTTGTGAAATACTTTTGGAACAAACCAGAAGATTGATGAAGCCCTATACTACTGTTTGTATCTATAGTTTATTCTCACACACAACATGTACATTTGAAAGTAACGAGTCCCACAAGCGTATAATTTTGTAAACTATGCACTGCTTGGAAAATTTGAACACAATGATGTTACCAAGCAGCTGGCCACTAAGCCCCCCCAAAAAAAAAAAAAACCCTGTTTTATTGACCCGACTGACCCAGATTAAGCATTTTGGAGAGAATTTTGTTGTTACTTTTTGCAAAAGTCATGTAAATTCAGCCTTTTTTTGGCCATATTTTGACTGAAAATTTTTGCCAAATTTTCAAGCTTTTGCTGATATTAGCCTCCAGAAAAAAATCCTGACAAACTGACCCTACTTGAAAAGTCCATCCGCCCGTAAAACGGCTTTTTTTCTTAGTCACCTGAAGGTAAAATCTTCTGCATAGTATGCACATGCATTGACACTTGTGACAGGCATGTACACCTGAGTCTGAGAATTCACTATAATAGCTAAAATAGTTTTTGCTGACCTCTTCCTCTCCATCCGTAACAAAACCAGAAGTGGGTCAACATCAATGTATAGAATTTCAAATAGAACCCTTCACATACCTTCATCAATCTTTTGTTTTTTTCCCTAACAGGTCAAACTTCCAATGCATGTATCCATATAAAACATGCTTTGGCGTGTCAAGTTGAGAGTGACGCCATGTTGGATTTTGCAGTGGCAGATTCGAATTGGTGCGTTTACATGGTTGCATCGCCATCAAATAGCCCTTATACGTGTGTGTGTATTTCTTGTGGGATTAGGTTAGTGCGCAATTCAAATCTGCCACTGTGAAATCCAACATGGGGTTACTCTTACAGACTAACATTCCTTGTTCAGCTATAATTGAGATGCCATTTTTTATGACCTGATTCAGTTGATCAAAGAGGTCCCTGTATCACTATTTGCAATATATAATTATAATGGGGCCTCTGACAAAACTGAATCATGGAAGTTAAGTGTTCATTTTAAAAATTTACTGTAATTTGTGATGTAATGAGCAAGATGGAACCAAATCATGTCGGTAAAGATCTTGTGAGATTAAGAATAAGGCTGTGTCAATCGATATAAAGTATTTGGTAACTGAAGGCTTAGAATTTGTACCATAATGCAAGAATCAAGTTTGATTATGAATATATTTCTGTGTGAATCATTACATTCTCACAAATTACCTTCTGTGTGGATTATATGATCAACTTTCATTCAAGCAAAGTTTTCAATTCACCGATTTTTGTTGAATTCTAACCCTAATATCTCAAATTTTGATGGGTTATACCATATGAAATAACAAAAATAAAGAAATAAAAATAGACTTGACATGATATTTATTCTGCTTGCTTGCATCACATACTACACAATTAGACTAGCTTCAATTCCATGTTATCCCATAGTTTAACTATATCCATCGGATGATTTATGACCATCCACCACAAGTGGAAGACATGGCTTTGATCTCCCACACAGGGGGCGTAGATTTCAAATGGAATCACCCATTCAGGTAACACCATTTGAAATTCAAAATTCCTGTGTAGAAGATTAAGGCCATGTCTTAATTCTTTAGGGGGTGTAAGGAGTTCAACTGGAATAGCCCAATTATTTGTAGTCTCTGTTTTGAACATTTTTCAGGCATAACAATGTTGACGTTTAAGAAAACAGAAGTAATACCCCTATAATAGATGTCACATCTGATGTAACCAGTTATAAGAATTACCAGCACTCTGACATTGAGCAACAACAGCAACATTTTCAACAGTATAGGTGTAACTTTGGAATCGGTATATTTTTCGGGTACATGGTCGGCTGCCATCACAACCTTAAAGGAACTATTGACACAAATAAGCAGGCCAGTGAGTGGGACTTCGAAATAAAGTCTGAAACAGTACACATAGATATTTAGGTGATTCATGCCTCTCCTCCGAGACTCAGGTGAGGCATTGGGTAGGGGTCTGTTGGAAGGGTTCTGTGGGGCAGGAACGCTCGTGGGGGGTTGAAGGAGTCGGCCCTCCCACAAGAAGACTGACATTTTAGGGGTTTGTGAATACCATGCTAAAGCACAGCAAAACTTGACAATAAAGCTAAGTTTCACATTGCTTTGACAGAATTAAGATCTGTATTAAAATTTTGGCTCCATGCAGACATCTTCTGACCAGCCCTCCTCTTTTATTCTATGGTAATACAGGAGATTTTGTCAAAGGCCTACTCATTCTTAAATTCATATTGGTGTTTCTATTCATGTCATCATAAAAAATAATAAAATTAAAGAGAACATCAAGGAGCATTTTGCAAAGAGTCACACTCATGCAGGTTTATGAATACGGGGAAACTCATTACCGCGTGAGATGATATGACGAGCTATTTGAATGGGGTGTCATTTTCAATGTGCCTTCTTTTCCTGTATTAAATAAACAAATTTATACAAGTATAAAATATGTGGTCAAATTAGGAAAATGTTTGGAAATACGAAAATGTGTTTGTTTCTGAGTTTTTTTATCGTCTACAGTCCTTGCATCTTTTCAGTATGGAAGTTGTCATGGGTCTCAAAGCCAAAACATGCCATTCTGGATGGACATGTTATTAATGTTCCATCTTTAAATCTCTTTCCCGATGTTGTAATTAGATAATTTTGCAAGCAAGATAACTGCATAATTAAAATTCAACCGGTTTTACTTCTCTCAGTTCCTTACTTATGTCGCTGGAATTGTATTTAGGAAAATCACACTATCTTAAGGACAGTCCATTCTCAAAAGAAACAATAGGGCCAGCTGAAGATATTTCTGTCACTGCACCTGTTATGGTACGTGGGTTCATAGTAAATCGGTGTGCATCGGCCGGCGCCGCTGGCGATGAACACAAACACCGGCAATGCCGTTGTGCTGCTCCATCGGCCGGCGATGATCGGTCGACGATGCGCGTATTACGGACGCAGAATACGTGCACAAAATGGCTCCCCATCAATCGGCCATTGCCGTGAGGAGGCTTGCCCACCTCACTTTGCTTCTGATAATAAAGAGAAAAGATGAAAAACGTACAAAGAAAGGTAGATCCATCCATTGCTGGCAAATCCCTCGGATCTTTTTTCAAATAATCGGTACCGGTTAAGTTACCCCAGAGATTCGCCGGCCCATTGGCAATTGCTGGCAAATCCCTTGGATCTGCAGTAGGCATGCTCAGGCTTCCTGTACTTTTGCCAACTTATCTTTTCCATGTTTCTTCATTTCTGTTTTCTTTCCATACAGTCCATCATGCATTTAAGCTTAGCATGATGGCATTTTTAATTTTATTGAACCTGGCCCCCTCAGGACCCATGCAGGTGTGTGTCTAGCATTGTCTAGTTCGCAACGCAAACTTGAAAAACCGGGCAATGAACAGACACATCATTTATCGGTATGACATTGTGCAGAGCTACTGACGGTATGGGTTCCCTGTACTAGGTGTGTGTCCTGGACTGACTGGTTAAACAAAACATAGCCGTCGTGCGAGTGCGTAGATCGAATATATCATGTAAGCTTAAATCTACATCATGCTACGAGTCTAGACTACGACTGACAGTAAATGCACGGCCACAGCTAGTAGTACAACAAAAACATAAGAGTCATGAGAGTGCCGATATATTCACTTGTGGATCCTTGAAGTTGAAGGCCCGGGAGGAAGGAAGAATATAATCATCAGGCTTGATCTCTTACTGATATTTTAGCTTCAATTATTAATGTCAATGTTCCACGAATTACTAGTTTTTGTACTCACCCTCGACTGGCCACCCAAGTGTCTGGCACACCTGCCGCCATAGAGAGTCCTTTAATCCTCGATTCTTGTTTGTGGCCTTGGTGAAATCCCACAATGCAGGGTGGGATTTTACTGCAATTATGAGAGGTTCGGACATGGTCGCCGTATTCCACGAACATGACGAAGGTGAAGCCATCTTGTAATGGTCTAGCAGACGACGATACCGGCCCGGTACAAACAATCCCGTGACAACAAGGTCAAGGGTCAAATAATTCGCGAATCTGATTGGTTATCGCCGCGTCGTCGCCGCAAAAATTGGATTTTTTTTCAACTCAACAAAGTCGTCGCCGCGACGTCTGCCGATGGACAGCGATGCCAAATCTCATCACTGTGACGTCACTCAGCGATAGTAGAACGACGTCGGCCGATATCGGCAGACGTCTGCAGATGCAAAAAGACGTAGTATGAACCCACCATTAACCTGTTGACAAATGAAGAAGACACATGAAACATATTCTTGACACATATAACCGGGGCTCCAACCTTCAACGAGCACTACAATATTTTTGAATGGATTTGTCTCAACCAGAATCGCACGCCTTGTACTCAAACTTCTCACCCTGAAACTCGCCTATCCTGTGATTATTGTACATCTCTACATCCTCTTTGCGCGAATGAAGTCTAACACAACATTTGATCATTCAAGGGCCTAGTTGACAAATTCAGAAGAGACAATGATGACAGACTAAAATTCCCATGACGAGCATTATGAAGTAGAGAAATGAGTTTCGACTCTGACTGCCGATGAATCTCCTGAAGTCCAACACAGATGTTAATTGAAGAAATGAAAATTGGAGACTTGAAAAGATAAGAACCATCAACCGCGTTCAAAATTATTAAATAAATAAACAATTTACATTCACATCACACAATGAATTAAATAATAAGTTCAGAAAATAATTGGAAACAAATTATAAGGAGCAGAGCTGGAATGTATATTCTTGATAAAGTACTCTTAGGTTTGAAATTTAGTTTGTAACAAATAAAAAAATACATGTTGTACATTTAGATTAAAATAATATGTTACACCGATTATAAAAAATATTAAAGATTAAAAAGAGTTTGAGCAAGGAGCATTTTGCAAAGAGTCACACTCACACAGGTTTATGAATACGGGGAAACGCATCGCTGCTTTTGATGACATGTCAACCCTTTATGTGAATGGGGTGTAGTTTTCACGTGCCGCCTTTTCCTGTATTAGATAAACCAATTTATACAAGTATAAAATATGCGATCAAATTAGGAAAATGTTTTGAAATAGGAAAATGTGTTTGTTTCAGATTTTTTATATCGTCTACAGTCCTTGCATCTATTCAGTATGGAATGTGTCATGGGTCTCGGCTCAACAGCACAGCGATGGGTAAAAGCCCAAACGTGCCATTCAGGACGGACATTTTATTTATGTTCCATATCTTTAAATCTCTTTCCCGATGTTGTAATTAGATAATTCAAGGAAGTTTACTTCTCTCAGTTTCTTACTTATGTCGCTGGAATTGTATTTAGGAAAATCACACGATCTTACACAGAAGGACAGTCCATTCTCAGAAAAAATAGGGCCAGCTGAAGATATTTCTGTCACTGTACCTAATAAACCGCTGACAAGTGAAGAAAATACATGAAACATATTCTTGACACGTATAACCGGGGCTCCAACCTTCAACTGGGCACTACAAGATTTTAGAATGGATTTGTCTCAACCAGAATCGCACACCTTGTACTCAAACTTCTCACCCTGGAACTTGCCTATCCTGTGATTATTGTACATCTCTACATCCTCTCTGCGCGAATGAAGTCTAACACAACATTTGATCATTCAAGGGCCTAGTTGACAAATTCAGAAGAGACAATGATGACGGACTAAAATTCCCATGACGAGCATCATGAAGTAGAGAAATGAGTTTCGACTCTGACTGCCGATGAATCTCCTGAAGTCTAACACAGATGTTAATTGAAGAAATGAAAATTGGAGAATTGTAAGATAAGAACTATCAATCGGATACAAAATTATTAAATAAATAATTTACATTCACATTACACAGTGAATTAAATAATATAAGTTGAGAAAATAATTGGAAACAATAGAGCATATAAGGAGCAGAGCTGGAATGTACATTCTTGATGAAGTACTCTTAGATTTGAAATTTAGTTTGTAACAAACAAAAAAATTCATGTTGTACATTTAGATTAAAATAATTTGTTATACCGATTATAAACTTATCACATACTTCCCAAATCTTTGTAAGCATGATCCAAAAGGTACTGGTGTGATCTTTTGTATTAATCCAACTTTGCTTTGCTTTTGATTGACAAGTGTAACTAGTGGCTGGCTTTATTCCAAAACTGCTTAGTAATTTTGTGTTGTCTTCTTTTTTGGTGGTCTCTATATGTCTTGCATATCTTTGACGGGTACCCCTCATAGTGTTACACAATGTTCCTTTGACTAGTGTATTACAGTATAAGCTGGGTCCTTCCTTTCATCTGGAAACCAGGCTGCAGAATTGTTCTTATCAAATCTGACAGTCTCGAGCTGCCAAGCCACAGTATACTCCACCCATGCCCCATCCATGACCATTTCCATGTGTTGCTTGCTTCTGGATCGGTACATCGGCACTTTTTAGGCCTTGCTCTAATTATTCTATCACTACTTATACATTCTTTGACTTTGGTTCTTAGCACACAACTTCCAAATAAACCCCACAGCGGAAATCGTTTCCCATGAAACTGTATGGCCTTCTGAAGAAGTTGTTTGCCATGCACCCTGCATTAATATGTTTTTCTTACTTTCCCCCTATAGAGGCCTTGCATGTGACGTATCATCCCGTAAATATGGCTGACTACTCAAATGCATTCAACAAAAGCATGATTGCAATCTACTGTGACAGTTCGTCTCACACACATAACCCTGCACTACAATCAAATCGATTGATGACAACATTTGATTGAATGGACTGCACTCCGCCATAACTACGGTGAAGGGCACCGGCTCAAATCCTTTGTTTGGAGCCAATCGATAAGTTCATGAAGGGCCTCTATTGACTTTGCTCCCTGTATCATTCTATGAAGCCAGTCAGTTGTCCTAGACAGTGGTATCTGCATAACTGCAGCGGAAGGCAGCTCCCCAGAAACAGATTGCGACTCAACAACTTTATCAGCAGTGGTACGAGCTGTACAATGCTTCTGGAATATTGTCACCAAACCAGAGTGTGTTGCATGTAGTGATTACCATGGTCCTCTGAAAAGCATGGCGCACAATCATCAATTCAATCTTCATGCAATTTAGCAAAAAAGAAATAATCATCTGTCATCAAATTGCTATTCAATGCACCATTGTCTTCTCATATTCTACATTTGTAGCCAAGTAAACTTCATACTGAAAGTGTTTTCTTGCATATTTTGCCACTAAGTTATTTACATATAGTACAGCATTAGGGAGTGTTCATAAATACTGGCGTGGTGCAAAATCGACTAAACTTTTTGACCCCCTCCTTTAAAGTGAAGTTTTTGTGCCCCTACTTTTTGCAATATAAAACTTTTTGTGCCCTGCAAATTTTGACCAGCCACCCACCGAAGTATATGAATGAACACTCCCTTATATTTAAATAGGCTATATGGATCACTGTACCGGTTACTGTTACTAGTGATTGTTCCCCTTTTCCTGTAGATATGTCTGCCAAACATTTATAAGGCAAAAAAAAAAAAAAAGAAGGTTCGTCTCAAAGCTTGCGCGCGCGTTTGTAAAATCCCACGATTTGACAAAAAACAAATGCGGAAATTTTTTTTATTTCAAAAAAACATTTTTTAGTTTTTTCCAGAAAAATCAGCAAAAATCAGACTTTTTCTCAAAATACCATGAAAAAAGTCGGGAATAAAAAAAAAAAAAATCGCACTCGCATTTGTTTTTAAATTTCTCGTGAGCTTTGAGACAAACCTTTTTTTTTTGGCCTAAGGTGATGGTGGTGGGCAGCATTTCTGATGTGCTCTGCGATTTATGCCATCTGTTCACTGTGGTCGAGCTACCTTGAGATCCGTAAATGGTGGCTCAGTTGAATTATTCAATCTCAGTACTGTCATTACTCTTCATTACTTTGCTCCAGCCATTTACCTGGCATAACATTTTCATTGCTATATCCACATGCAATTTGTAGTCACTGAACACTTTACCTTGTTCTGTGGTGTGACTTTGTAAGTTCTACCGATGTCCGATAACTTGGTTGTTGTCGAATATGCCAACAACATCACCTTCTGGGCATTTTGGGGAAAGTGCATTTAACTCTGACCCAGTTGGTCACAGTTGTATAGGAACCACCTGGAGAACTTGTCCCATTCACTTTCATGACAATGGACTTGTCATGTCCAATATATGCTGTTGGATTTCTCATAAATGATAAGAGTGCTATGTTAAGTGGGGTAATTTACACAATTTCAGAACCATTTCCATTGGTTATCCCCAGAAGATATTTATTAATTTGCGCAGTTGTTTTTTGTGTTTTGCAAGGAAATGACTTGCATTATATTTACAAAGCTCTGCTAAACTTTTGTATTTGCCTGATATTGTAACTGCATCAGATTGGCTCTTGCCTAATTCTCTTGCGAGAAAGTTTTTGTTATCATGGTCCCTGACATTAATCAAGCTCACTATGCATGTTTGCTGCTGTTCTTTGGTAAGGTCCAACAATTGTGCTATAATTTTATCTTCTTAGGATATTTGTGCTGGCCCAGTTTCACAAGCAGAGGGGCTTGGTAAAAATAACTTATATTCATGATCACGGCCTGGACATTTTGATGTGTCATAAACAGCCTAGTGCCATTATTCTCATATAGTGCCATTGTCAAGGTGCGCTTGCAGCTCGGGCCATCTGTTGAAGAGAACCTGGAACCTTGACATCCCAGATTCACTGCAGCAGTCTCTGTCTGTGTAGAGGAGATGTGGTGGTTCTACCCCAACACCATCAAACCTATCCATGAGCAGGCCGTTCCCTCAGATGTGGCGAGAATTACCTAGAGAATTTCACCCTTCTCATTGCCAACGGTTGTGGCCCAAGCTGCGGCAGTATCGGTCAACTTCTTGGTCACCTTGGTTGAATCAATTTTGATGACCGAACCATAAACATGTAATCGATGCTCGGAGCTATGGGAGACGTGTCCATACATCTCTCACATATACGGCAAGGAACCATTTAGCCTGTGGTAGATCTCGCATTCTTGCTGTTTCCTCGTATATTGCTGGGGCAAACTTCAGTGCCTACAAACCTTTCTGATGGTGTTGGCAGTCACTGAGGTAGACAGCCAGTTTTTTCAGCCATGTGTTGCTGTTGCAGATTGTGTTGCAATGCAGTGGGACTGTTTCCCAGGGTACGTGCCCGAAGAAGCACCACTGGGTGTACTGGGTGTGGGAATATGTTCCAGCTCATCATCACCACCTTCCATCTCCGAGGTCTCCCCGGATTCATCAATTTTCTTTTCCAGTTGCTCTGAATCTGAGGGCACAACAAATTCAGACTACTGTGCCAAAGGTACTGGACACCATGTCCTCTCCTGTATATTTAGCAGGGGCATGGCTATGAGGAAGGATCATCTTATTATGGATTGCCATCGACAACTTGTTGACCTTTTCCTGGCACCGGATGAGTTAGCTGACAGCCCTCATAGCATTCCATCTGCTGATACCATCCAGTAAGTATACCTGGACATTAACAGAGTTTGTAGATGTTCCCGGTATAAATCTTGCCAGATGAAGATGAAAACATTCCAAGGAGGTTGTACTATAGGCACACCTAAACACCTGCAGGCTGATGCCACCTTTGGTGATCCAACCAGTGATGGTGCAGAGCGGCACATTCGGTGGAACCTGTATACATGAGACATGTTGCTTTTGCTCTTCCCATATGATATTCATTTCCTTCCGGAAGAGTGGCACGCCCAAGACATCTGTTGCTCATGACAAGGACAAGAGCAACAATCTATCAACTCTGTTGTCTTGTCAGCACCTCTTGTCTTTCGGCGACAATGACGGGCCAACTCATATTTCGTGATGGCCTTAACTGCCTTATTTGATGGTGCAGGAATGCCAGCCTTCAGCATATGCATCTCACCCCTCTTAGCTGCCATTAGCTCCTTGTAATCGACACAATCCCACTCGAAAATACATCCTGAAAGGCGTTTCATGAATATTCCATAGAGTGGATGGGACTCTGATGAGCAGCTCAATGCCATTCGTCTCATATAGGGCCATATGTCATGGTGCACTTGCAGCTTGGGCCATCTGTTGAAGAGAACCTGGAACCTTGACATCCCAGATTCACTGCAGCAGAGGAGGTGTGGTGGTTCTACCCCAGCACCATCAAACCTATCCATGAGGCCATCAGCTATCTTCTGAAGTGATGTTGTTTCTTCAGATGTGGTGAGAATAACCTAGAGAACTTCACCCTTCTCATTGCCAACGGTTGTGGCCCATGCTGCGGCAGTGTCGGTTAACTTCTTGGTCACCTTTGTCCTCTCCTCTCCTCTCACACCATGTCCTCTCCTGTATATTTAGCAGGGACATGGCTATGAGGATGGATCTTCTTATTATGGATTGCCATCAACAACTTGTTGACCTTTTCCTGGCACCGGATGAGTGAGCTGACAGCCCTCATAACATTCCATCTGCTGATACCATCCAGTAAGTATACCTGGACATTGACAGAATTTGCAGATGTTCCCGGTATAAATCTTGCCAGATGAAGATGAAAGCATTCCAAGGAGGTTGCACCACAGGCACATCTAAACACCGGCAGGCTGATGCCACCTTTGGTGATCCGACCAGTGCTGGTGTTGAGGGGCACATTCGGTGGATCCTGTATACATGAGACATGTTACTTTTGAACATGGCCTTTTGAACTACCTTATTTGATGGTGCAGGAATGCCCGCCTTTGGCATCTCACCCCTCTTACCAGAATTACCTCTGGTGGCATTGCTCTATCAGATAATCCATGATTAGAATCGATTTCTGGCAAGTGTCATTATCAATAACATAGTTCCAATTTTCAGCTTCAACATCTTCATTCTCGATCTCATCTACGGAGTTAAATGCTTGCTACATTGCCTGCAGAACACCACACAACCGTGCAAGTTGGCCTATTTATTTTGCGAGTACCCCACGACGTTGGCATCATCTTGAATTTCTGATTGTCTCTTGACATGTACATCATGCTGTAGCGCTAATGTGTTTAACGCGTCCTCAGAAAACGTGTACGTTGGTGTTGGTAGATCTTGTTACTCCTCTTTGTCGTTGCCATGGATTCTTAGCAGCAATTCATACACTCGGCATAGACTAGGGGTTTCGGCTGGCATTGGTACCCGTAGGTCCTCAAATTTGTAGTTGGTCTGCAAAAAGAAAAAAATTTGATTGAGTCAACTTTTGATAATAATTGAAATTCTGAAAACGTAGTGATTGGAGAAATTCTCAACTTGTCAGCAATTTTCTGAGGATAGTAGTGATAGCACACCTCTTTTGGACCAATGTGTATGTTTGGAAGAAGATAAGCATTGCCAGTGCCACTGGTTTTAGATTTGGGCTGGCCACAATATTGGCAATTTCAACCCATGTTTAAAGACCCTGACTGAGGATTTTTTTCTCCTTTAGTTCAGTTCAGTTTATTTTTCATCCATTCAATTATAAACATAATGCAGAATAATTTCTTTTACAAAATAGTGAGGAACGTTGTAAAATATGACAAAAGTGATAAAAGTATGAGAAGCAGTGGATGAGGATGCCACTAAACGCACAGCGTGATGTTGTGGCACTCTGTACATAAGGTTTCAATTATACAATAATACTAAATAAAGCAAAACAAATTCAATACATTAAGAAAAAAGAACAAAATTGTGTTTTAAATTATATCCATGACCTCTTTATCTGTGCAATTTGTGCAATATGATGGCACAGGACTGTTAGTGGACAGTTGTGTCCTTTCCACTTGGCTACTTGGGAAATCCAAACTACATGTACTGTCACTCAGAAAACTCCCTCCCATGGGAGAGTGAGACACACTATCATCTTCAGTTGATGACCCAAACCAGCTGTAGTAGTCTGGTATAGATTCAGCTCTACTTGTACCAAAGACTAAAGATGTAAATGAACGTAAACAACTTTTACAATCAATCTGTGTATACCCATTTCTTTCTCTTTCTCTTCTTCCTCTGTCCCATATGCATTGAAGTAGGTACTGAAACTGTACTTGTTGAAGAAATGGCCTGTGAATTTGGAGATGAAACGATGTGGGTCGGCACTAACTGAGGTTGTCTCATCAACTTGGTAACATTTTCAACCTGTTCAGTCTGTGCAGCTGAAAAATTCACTGCTGCATTTCCTTCATTCTGCCTGTTGATCTGCCTCATACACTTGAAGGAAACATTGGTTGGTCATCTGTGACTCACTGTGAGGGTCACTGGATGCATCAACAACCATCTTAGAATATTCTGAAACGATAACACTCATGCGGTCTTTCCCTCAATGTTTTGCAAGAAGGTCATTGATGGTATCTTTGGTCACTTCCGATTGGTATGTGGCCAATAAGTACATTTACCAGCATATGTGTTACGAACCATCTCCCGACGACTTTTTTTGTTGGTGTTGGTGCCCTAAGCTTTGGTGTAGAGGTCAGTACAGATGCAGAATCTTCACCTTCAACTTCAGTTAAAATTTCAGTGTTAGAGGCTTCAAACTCAGCATCTTCCAAAGGAAGTCTAAGGGCTGTTCAACTCTCTTTTCACTTTCAAGACAATAAATTTGTCAAGTGACAAATAGATAGATGCATCGCTAACACTTACAAAAGTATGAATAACTGCTTCCACACGTTTCTGTAATTCCTGTGGATGAGTATGTATGACGGTCCTACAGTATCGTCTTACTTCTTTCTTGGTTGGTTTGCCAGACATGTTCAGATGCTCCCGTACACATTTTAGTGATGCCAGATTTTCTTTGTCAATTAGGGAAAAAGCACTTGACAACAATGAATAAACTGTGGATAAGCAGGGTGTGCCTCTGATGTACAGGCACGACCTCACTGCCTGATACAGTGAATTTAAAAAGATAACGGACCCTGGACGGAACCTGCCTCCAGTTCCAAAATCAAAACCACAAAGGGGTAAATTTATGAATTAAAATATCCAAAATATGTCTCATCATTTGAAACATTTCAAAGTTACGAATCTTTTATGATACATATATTATATATATAAAAAGTACTACTTTCTTAAACATGTTTAAGGGATCTAAAATGTGCGTTTATTGCGTTTCGACAGTATTTTTTGTGGGACATGAGAGCACCTCAGACCTATCGAATTGCATTATGAATACGAATCATGTCTTTCTGATATCAAATAATTTTCATTTTTGAAAATCACAATATAATACAAATTTTATGACAAATTATAAAAATTTGATA
Organism: Amphiura filiformis; assembly: GCF_039555335.1. NCBI lineage: Eukaryota > Metazoa > Echinodermata > Ophiuroidea > Amphilepidida > Amphiuridae > Amphiura > Amphiura filiformis. Next base: position 64,801,398 of record NC_092632.1, on the reverse strand, counting down.
TTTTTCAAATTTTTGATATATAACAGTCCTCAAAGTAAATTATATAAATCTAATGATATATTCTTAAAGTGTATGTAGCTGGGAGGAAAAAGCCGACGGTCAATTGAAAATTTTGACCTTTCATATTGAAGATATGGATTTTTTTCCCAAAAAGACCTAATTTTTTTTGGTGTTTTGTGAAAAAAATCCATTATCTTCAATAATGAAAAGGTCAAAATTTTCAATTGATCGTCGGCTTTTCATCCCACCTACATACACTTTAAGTATAAATCATCAGATTTATAAAGTTTACTTCAAGTACTGTTAAATATCGAAAATATAAATTTTAATGATTTGCCATAAAATGTGTATTAAATTGCGAATTTCAAAAAATCAAAATTATTTGATATCAGAATGACATTCTTCGTATTCAGAATGCAATTCGATATGTCTGATGTGCTCTAATGTCCCAAAATAAATACTGTCCAAACGCTCATACCCCAGCCCTTAAGTGAAGTATATGTGTTTACCAAAATATACCACTTTTATCTTTTGAATTAGAATAGTAGTATATCTTTATTTGGTCATGTTGAAGAAATCTAATACCACTTCTATCTTTCGAAACTTAGCAGTATTACCTCAAACATGCATACCATTTTTTCCCCTTTTTAATTAAATGAACCATCCAATGATACCACCTTATTCTCAGGCTCTCAAAAGTATCTATTTACCAAAACTTTCAGATCTTTCAAAATTCATCCAAATTTCCCAAAATTCTTCTACTCAACCAATTAAAATTATCAACTGTTTTTGTATGAAAAAAATGTCTGCGTAAGCAGACTAATATTTTTAAATTAACACGAAAAAACAGCAAGGCCGCAGGGGCGTAGCCCCGAGGCCGGAGACTCCCATATGACGACTAAACACTCCAAGTGAGTTTATTTTATATAGGCCCTGCAGGGCTAGAAAGAACAGTGAAACGCTCAAGCCCTAATGCAATTCCTTGCCTCTAGAGCTTATAAAAGTAAAACACAAAATCCAAAATTCTTTTGGAATAATGAATTAAAATAGAAGTAAAGCAAAACAAAACAAGGGGCATTTTATTGACACAAAATCATCTCTCTTTTACAACGAAATGGTGGCTCTGAAAAGAGCCGTTTGGTTTTTGTAGAGCTAGTTCATCCAACTCTGTCCTCTGCCACTACCTCGCCTGGCGTTCCAGCCCTCACCATTATCGGTTCTGGTATCCCCTAGATGACTGAGGATGGCGAGTGTCCATAAAAGCACTTGTATTTTCTCTGTACTCTTGGACTGCCGATGGACATGATTCCAGTGGCCGTGTGGACTTCCAGACCTTCTTTAATTTGCGGTACTGGTCTATCAGTTGTTGAACAGCAGAAATCACAACAGCTATGCATTTATCGGAAAGCAGCTTACGGGAGTAATTACCTGGCTGCATCAGCCGTCTTTGAAGGCCACATTTCTGCCGTAGCTTCTTATCAAGCAACTCCTCGGCCTGCTTCAACTCGTTTTCATGTGATTTCTTGGACCAATGTAGTGAACTGGCAATTTCCCGAACATAGATCTTCTTCAGCCATACCGCAGAGTTTATTTCGCAATGTAACGTATCTATATGAGGAGTGTTCTTGATGAACAAGTCTGCTTTAACCCCCTTTGAATTGTGAGTGAATGTCTTGTAAGTCTCGCTGTTGTCGTTATCAGTCCTCTCATCGATTAATTCTTGATTTCTTTCATCACTCCTTGTGATCGGAGTATTTGAATGGATCTGCCATCTTGGCGCGTGGATTCGCATAGTGTGCAGAGATATTCTGATGAGCTGCCTGCCAATCCTGTGGCCTTTCTTTCCAATTTTTCGTCATACATGGTAGCAACAAATTTGCATTTGAAGTTCCATGTTGCCTCACCATGTTGAAATAGTAACTCTTCTGATAAATGGTTGCGCTCCTGTAGCAAAGGCTCCATCATCGTTGTAAATGCTGTGTAGTCATTTTCGTCAGCTAATGCTATCAGAACTTGACTCAATTCGTACACCTATGTATCGCTAACACTTACAAAAGTATGAATAATTGCTTTCACACGTTTCTGTAATTCCTGTACATGTAGACGTGATATGACGGTCCTACAGTATCGTCTTACTTCTTTCTTGGTTGGTTCGCCAGACATGTTCAGATGCTCCTGTGCATGTTTTAATGATGCTAGATCTTCTTTGTCAATTAGGGAAAAAGCACTTGACAACAAACACATAAACTGTGGATAAGCAGGGTGTGCCTCTGATGTACAGGCTCGACCAAACCGCTTGATACAGTGAAATGCATCTAACAATTCAACCATGTCTTCATTATAGAAAGATCGTCATGTACTTTGCCGCTGGAACTTGCTGCAATTCACAGCTAGATGAATTCTAGGCTTTGATGGTTTAGGCCTTACTGAGGATTCCAACAAGTCATAAGGTGCTATCTTTCACCCATACATGGATACATCATACATACATCATCATCCTCTACATCGTCACTATTCTTCTCCTCACCACATGAAGGTGTCAGTGCTTCACCTTTTTTGAGAGATGATGTAGGACTACTGGTACAGCACCATCTTCAACTTTACTCAATTCATACACCAGATGTATCACTATACACTTACAAAAGTATGAATAATTGCTTCCACACGTTTCTGTAATTCCTGTGGATGAGGTATGACGGTCCTACAGTATCGTCTTACTTCTTTCTTGGTTGGCTCGCCAGATGTGTTCAGATGCTCCCGTGCATGATTCAGTGATGCCAGATCTTCTTTGTCAATTAGGGAAAAAGCACTTGACAACAAACACATAAACTGGATAAGCAGGGTGGGCCTCTAATGTACAGGCTCGACCAAACCGCTTGATACAGTGAAATGCATCTAACAATTCAACCATGTCTTCATTATAGAAAGATCGTCATGCACTTTGCCGCTGGAACTTGCTGCGATTCACAGCTAGTTGAATTCTATGCTTTGATGGTTTAGGCCTTACTGAGGATTCCAACAAGTCATAAGGTGCTATCTTTCATCCATACATGGATACATCATACATACATCATCATCCACTACATCGTCACTGTTCTTCTCCTCACCACATGAAGGTGCCAGTGCTTCACCTTTTTTGAGAGATGATGTAGGACTACTGGTACAGCACCATCTTCAACTTTACTCAATTCATACACCAGATGTATCGCTAACACTTACAAAAGTATGAATAATTGCTTCCACACGTTTCTGTAATTCCTGTGGATGAGGTATGACGGTCCTACAGTATCGTCTTCCTTCTTTCTTGGTTGGTTCGCCAGATGTGTTCAGATGCTCCCGTGCATGTTTTAGTGATGCCAGATCTTCTTTGTCAATTAGGGAAAAAGCACTTGACAACAAACACATAAACTGTGGATATAAGCAGGGTGGGCCTCTGATGTATAGGCTCAACCAAACCGCTTGATACAGTGAAATGCATCTAACAATTCAACCATGTCTTCATTATAGAAAGATCGTCATGCACTTTGCCGCTGGAACTTGCTGTGATTCACAGCTAGTTGAATTCTAGGCTTTGATGGGTTAGGCCTTACTGAGGATTCCAACAAGTCATAAGGTGCTATCTTTCATCCATACATGGATACATCATACATACATCATCATCCTCTACATCGTCACTATTCTTCTCCTCACCACATGAAGGTGCCAGTGCTTCACCTTTTTTGAGAGATGATGTAGGACTACTGGTACAGCACCATCTGTCTACCCAGGTAATTCCTGCTTTTTCAACTTTACTCAATTCATACACCAGAAGTATCGCTAACACTTACAAAAGTATGAATAATTGCTTCCACACGTTCCTGTAATTCCTGTGGATGAGTACGTATGACGGTCCTACAGTATCGTCTTACTTCTTGCTTGGTTGGTTCGCCAGACATGTTCAGATGCTCCCGTGCATGTTTCAGTGATGCCAGATCTTCTTTGTCAATAAGGAAAAAAACACTTGACAACAAACACATAAACTGTGGATAAGCAGGGTGGGCCTCTGATGTACAGGCACGACCAAACTGCCTGATACAGTGAAATGCATCCAACAATTCAACCATGTCTTCATTATAGAAAGATCGTCATGCACTTTGCCGCTGGAACTTGCTGCGATTCACAGCTAGTTGAATTCTAGGCTTTGATGGTTTAGGCCTTACTGAGGATTCCAACAAGTCATAAGGTGCTATCTTTCATCCATACATGGATACATCATACATACATCATCATCCTCTACATCGTCACTATTCTTCTCCTCACCACATGAAGGTGTCAGTGCTTCACCTTTTTAGAGAGATGATGTAGGACTACTGGTACAGCACCATCTGTCTACCCATGTAATTCCTGCTTCTTTAACTTTACTCAATTCATACACCAGATGTATCGCTAACACTTACAAAAGTATGAATAACTGCTTCCACACGTTTCTGTAATTCCTGTGGATGTGATATGACAGTCCTACAGTATCGTCTTACTTCTTTCTTGGTTGGTTTGCCAGACATGTTCAGATGCTCCCGTGCATGTTTTAGTGATGCCAGATCTTCTTTGTCAATTAGGGAAAAAGCTCTTGACAACAAACACATTAACTGTGAATAAGCAGGGTGGGCCTCTGATGTGCAGGCTCGACCAAACCGCTTGATACAGTGAAATGCATCCAACAATTCAACCATGTCTTCATTATAGAAAGATCATCATGCACTTTGCCGCTGGAACTTGCTGCGATTCACAGCTAGTTGAATTCTAGGCTTTGATGGTTTAGGCCTTACTGAGGATTCCAACAAGTCATAAGGTGCTATCTTTCATCCATACATGGATACATCATACATAATAATAATAATAATAATAATAATAATTCATTTATAATGCGCCATCTATCTAGACAACCTATTCCGAGGCGCAAACATTGAACAATTAAAAATTAACACACAATTATAAAAACAGTCACATATAGAAGTCAATTGTCATAAGCAATCTTAAACAGATGAGTTTTTAAAGTCTTTTTGAAAATATCAAGTGAATCACAAATATGCAGATTTAAAGGAAGCAAGTTCCAAAGTGCAGGTGCACAAGCATAGAAGGCCCGGTCGCCAAATGATGAAGAAGTCCGTGGAACTGAAAGAAGACATTTATCCGTCGTGATGGAATATAAAAATTGATAAGTTCACTGATATAAGAAGGTGCCATGTCATGGAGCGCTTTCCAGGTGAGAAGAAGGAGTTTGAAATGAATGCGATACCGAATTGGTAACCAATGCAAACGTTGTAAGACGGGTGAAATATGGTCAAATTTCCTAGTCCGTGTGAGCATGCGTGCAGCAGCATTTTGAGCCTGTTGAAGTTTATTGAGTTGTCGTTCAGTGATTCCATATATGTCAAGACGTGATGTGACTAAAGCGTGGACAAGTGTTGCAGCAGTATCATAATCGAGCACTTTGCGAATTTCATCAATGTTTCTAATCTGAAAATAAGTTGATTTGCACACATTTTTGATGTGGTCGTCCATTGAGAGAATGATGTCAAATATAATTCCTAGATTGCGAGTATTAGTAGAAGCTTGAATGTTGGCAGAATCAATTTGAAGAGAGTTGGAGCGAAGTTTTGATTGATTATATTTGGAGGTGATAATAAGAAGTTCAGTTTTGTCATCATTTAATTTCAATTTATTTACAGTCATCCATGATTTAATGTCCTTGATACATAATTCAATTTGCGAACGTGAAGAAAATTCATCTGATGCACTATCTATATCAAAAGATAAATAAAGCTGTGTATACATACATCATTATCCTCTACATCGTCACTAGTCTTCTCCTCACCACATGAAGGTGCCAGTGTTTCACCTTTTTTGAGAGATGATGTAGGACTACTGGTACAGCACCATCTGTCTACCCATGTAATTCCTGCTTTTTCAACTTTACTCAATTCATACACCAGATGTATCACTATACACTTACAAAAGTATGAATAATTGCTTCCACACGTTTCTGTAATTCCTGTGGATGTGATATGACGGTCCTACAGTATCGTCTTACTTCTTTCTTGGTTTGTTCGCCAGACATGTTCAGATGCTTCCGTGCATGTTTTCGTGATGCCAGATCTTCTTTGTCAATTAGGGAAAAAGCACTTGACAACAAACACATTAACTGTGGATAAGCAGGGTGGGCCTCTGATGTATAGGCTCAACCAAACCGCTTGATACAGTGAAATGCATCTAACAATTCAACCATGTCTTCATTATAGAAAGATCATCATGTACTTTGCCGCTGGAACTTGCTGCAATTCACAGCTAGATGAATTCTAGGCTTTGATGGGTTAGGCCTTACTGAGGATTCCAACAAGTCATAATAGATCTTTCATCTATACATGGATACATCATACATACATCATCATCCTCTATATCGTCACTATTCTTCTCCTTATCACATGAAGGTGCCAGTGCTTCACCTTTTTCAACTTTACTCAATTCATACCTGCGTTGCAAACCCTTATAATAATTGATTACTGCAGTTTCAGAATCAGCGTCTAACATGACCCAAGACACAGCCTCCCAGTGCTCATACAGCATGCTGTATGACCACATCACTCCATTTATTGCAGCTTTTTAGCAAGAGTGTGTGTGTGATCTGAGCACCAATATCGGCCAAACACGCCTTTCATCATTCCATAAAGATATGGACGTCGATTGTTGTATTCGACTATCAGCATGGAAACAATGTGGGTTGGCACTGACTGAGGTTGTCTCGGCAACTTGGTAACATTTTCAACCTGTTCAGTCTGTGCAGCTGAAATATTCACTGCTGCATTTCCTTCAATCTGCCTGTTGATCTGCCTCATACACTTGAATGAAACATTGGTTGGTCATCTGTGACTCACTGTGAGGGTCACTGGATGCATCAAGAATCATCTTACCATATACTATAATTATGTTATCCATGCGATTTCCACTCGGTGTTTTGGAAGAATGAAAGAACAGGACTTGAGATTTGCCAAAACTCAACATACTCAATGCTTGGAATAATTGAAATGAAAAAAAAAGCACATAACTTTTCATGTCTATACGAATACTAATACATGTGTAACTAACATAAAACTAAAAGGTTCAACCTCGACAGTATTTTGAATACTGTTTCATAGTACAGTGTACATGTATCACTGTTTAAAATAAACAAATGTATTACATTAATGTACTTTGCCTTCCATAATATTAATATTACTCCTGATATCTCCAGACTCAAATACGTGTAACATTATATCCTGTGCATAACAACACTTATCCATTCGCAAGGACTTTTAAAAACCAAATGTATCCTCCCATTTATGATTTAAAACAAAATGACTTACCACATTAATGTTAATAAATCCATAAAGTTCAGTTCTTATGTTCGTCATGTCATGATGAAATCAGCTGCTTTAAATTTTAGTCCATGTCCAATGTCAGTCTGATAAAAATTAATTTGACAGTCAATGTGTATATCTACAATTGCTTTGAATTTAGTGTAATCCAGTTATCTATTTCTTTGGCAAAATTTATCACAATCAATTCCGAGAAACTTCTCCAGCATCTCCAGCTGTAGTGCTACCTAGGACATTTCGATGTGCTTTATACCATAAACAATTAACTTATCCAGTTCATCATCAGTTTCTTTATTGACAGTCACTTAGTCAAATTGTGGCATTTCTCCAGATGCCTTGTCAACTCCTATCAATTTGAGCCTTCTTCAGCAGATAACTTTTGTCATGACAAATTTCAGTTCAACAGACTTCCATGTCTGCCAGTTATCTGAGATGCTGCACTGTCCAGCGCCGAGCACTGCCAAGTGCCACTGGACAGATCCCATTCTGCTTTTTTCTCATACGAAGTCAGCACAAAACTGAGTCGACTATCTGTTGATGATGAACCAGATACATAACATAGAAAACACGTTGAATTAACACTATCGCCCTGAGCTTTTATAGTTCATGATCATGAATTAGCCTGATTGGTCGCCAAACCAATTTATTGGGCCTCTCCAGCCCATAACAATAAGACAGGTTACAGTTTCAAAGTCACGTGAACTTAACATCGTGACTCATATGTCAAGGAAGCAAATTATCTCTATAAAATGGGTTCATTAACTGGTACACACAACAAAAAGTTACTGCATAACTCTCTTTGCTGAGGTGGATGTTCAAATTCTATGGTGACTAAAATTGAAGCGCTGATGACCCATGATGTACATGTACGAGTATGTTAATGTGTATTTAAACATGTAGAAATTATGTAGATGTTTGTCCCATTAAGTTCCTTTACTGAAAAAAACACTTCCAGAGCCGCCTTCATTGAGATACATATATTGGACTCTCCATGCATATTTAAGTTCAGTGTCACTACCACTAACAGCCTCAGTCTCTCCTTTGATCATCATGCCAATGTCTCTTGGCATCTCTTGATTCTCTTCCTTAAACATGTTTTTGTTAAAGTCACCTGCATTCACAAATCCAGTGATTGCAGTCACCGTGGCCAGAATTATCACTATGTAGCCTACTGGCAAAATGGTCTGAGTCGTCTTCGAATTCAGCATGTTGAAGTTCAATTCGACCGCTGCCGCCAATGTTGTGTTCTTCAGAACACTAATAATTTATGTACACTCAAGAATACGACTAGATGGATAATCTTGTCAGTTCATTCATTTATTAGCATAGGTGTTGTAGGTGTTGGACAAGACTATGTGTTACATGTTTCATACCAGGATCAAGACTGACCAGTTCTTCTATGGACTGACGACTCTTGTGCAATCATCTAAGCGGACGATCTGTACTTGAACCAGAGTTCTTCTTTCGAACTAGTCCAAAGTTTCCATGTAGAGAATAAAATATGTGTCCATTCTGAAAGCAGAAATTTAACACATTATTGAGTTGTATTTTTCAACAAACTCAGACACTTGCTTGTCATCCAAGAAGAGCTTGGTTCCACGCTTTGGAGGATCTGTACTTGAACCAGAGTTCTTCTTTCGAACTAGTCCAAAGTTTCCATCTAGAGAATAAAATATGTGTCCATTCTGAAGGCAAAAATTTAACACATTATTATTGAGTTGTATTTTTCAACAAACTCAGACACTTGCTTGTCATCCAAGAAGAGCTTGGTTCCACGCTTTGGAGGATCTGTACTTGAACCAGAGTTCTTCTTTCGAACTAGTCCAAAGTTTCCATGTAGAGAATAAAATACATGTCCATTCTGAAAGCAGAAATTTAACACATTATTATTGAGTTGTATTTTTCAACAAACTCAGACACTTGCTTGTCATCCAAGAAGAGCTTGGTTCCACGCTTTGGAGGATCTGTACTTGAACCAGAGTTCTTCTTCGAACTAGTCCAAAGTTTCCATGTAGAGAATAAAATACATGCCCATTCTGAAGGCAAAAAATTAATACATTATTATTGAGTTGTATTTTCAACAAACTCAGACACTTGCTTGTCATCCAAGAAGAGCTTGGTTCCACGCTTTGGAGGATCTGTACTTGAACCAGAGTTCTTCTTTCGAACTAGTCCAAAGTTTCCATGTAGAGAATAAAATACATGTCCATTCTGAAGGCAAAAAATTAATACATTATTATTGAGTTGTATTTTTCAACAAACTCAGACACTTGCTTGTCATCCAAGAAGAGCTTGGTTCCACGCTTTGGAGGATCTGTACTTGAACCAGAGTTCTTCTTTCGAACTAGTCCAAAGTTTCCATGTAGAGAATAAAATACATGTCCATTCTGAAGGCAAAAAATTAATACATTATTATTGAGTTGTATTTTTCAACAAACTCAGACACTTGCTTGTCATCCAAGAAGAGCTTGGTTCCACGCTTTGGAGGATCTGTACTTGAACCAGAGTTCTTCTTTCGAACTAGTCCAAAGTTTCCATGTAGAGAATAAAATACATGTCCATTCTGAAAGCAAAAATTTAACACATTATTATTGAGTTGTATTTTTCAACAAACTCAGACACTTACTTGTCATCCAAGAAGAGCTTGGTTCCATGCTTTGGAGGATCTGTACTTGAACCAGAGTTCTTCTTTCGAACTAGTTCCAAAGTTTCCATGTAGAGAATAAAATACATGTCCATTCTGAAAGCAAAAATTTAACACATTATTATTGAGTTGTATTTTTCAACAAACTCAGACACTTGCTTGTCATCCAAGAAGAGCTTGGTTCCATGCTTTGGAGGATCTGTACTTGAACCAGAGTTCTTCTTTCGAACTAGTCCAAAGTTTCCATGTAGAGAATAAAATACATGTCCATTCTGAAGGCAAAAAATTAATACATTATTATTGAGTTGTATTTTTCAACAAACTCAGACACTTGCTTGTCATCCAAGAAGAGCTTGGTTCCATGCTTTGGAGGATCTGTACTTGAACCAGAGTTCTTCTTTCGAACTAGTCCAAAGTTTCCATGTAGAGAATAAAATATGTGTCCATTCTGAAAGCAGAAATTTAACACATTATTGAGTTGTATTTTTCAACAAACTCAGACACTTGCTTGTCATCCAAGAAGAGCTTGGTTCCACGCTTTGGAGGATCTGTACTTGAACCAGAGTTCTTCTTTCGAACTAGTCCAAAGTTTCCATGTAGAGAATAAAATACATGTCCATTCTGAAAGCAGAAATTTAACACATTATTATTGAGTTGTATTTTTCAACAAACTCAGACACTTGCTTGTCATCCAAGAAGAGCTTGGTTCCACGCTTTGGAGGATCTGTACTTGAACCAGAGTTCTTCTTTCGAACTAGTCCAAAGTTTCCATGTAGAGAATAAAATACATGCCCATTCTGAAGGCAAAAAATTAATACATTATTATTGAGTTGTATTTTTCAACAAACTCAGACACTTGCTTGTCATCCAAGAAGAGCTTGGTTCCACGCTTTGGAGGATCTGTACTTGAACCAGAGTTCTTCTTTCGAACTAGTCCAAAGTTTCCATCTAGAGAATAAAATACATGTCCATTCTGAAGGCAAAAAATTAATACATTATTATTGAGTTGTATTTTTCAACAAACTCAGACACTTGCTTGTCATCCAAGAAGAGCTTGGTTCCACGCTTTGAAGGATCTGTACTTGAACCAGAGTTCTTCTTTCGAACTAGTCCAAAGTTTCCATCTAGAGAATAAAATACATGTCCATTCTGAAGGCAAAAAATTAATACATTATTATTGAGTTGTATTTTCAACAAACTCAGACACTTGCTTGTCATCCAAGAAGAGCTTGGTTCCACGCTTTGGAGGATCTGTACTTGAACCAGAGTTCTTCTTTCGAACTAGTCCAAAGTTTCCATGTAGAGAATAAAATACATGCCCATTCTGAAGGCAAAAAATTAATACATTATTATTGAGTTGTATTTTTCAACAAACTCAGACACTTGCTTGTCATCCAAGAAGAGCTTGGTTCCACGCTTTGGAGGATCTGTACTTGAACCAGAGTTCTTCTTTCGAACTAGTCCAAAGTTTCCATGTAGAGAATAAAATACATGTCCATTCTGAAGGCAAAAATTTAACACATTATTATTGAGTTGTATTTTTCAACAAACTCAGACACTTGCTTGTCATATAAGAAGAGCTTGGTTCCACGCTTTGGAGGATCTGTACTTGAACCAGAGTTCTTCTTTCGAACTAGTCCAAAGTTTCCATGTAGAGAATAAAATACATGTCCATTCTGAAGGCAAAAAATTAATACATTATTATTGAGTTGTATTTTTCAACAAACTCAGACACTTGCTTGTCATCCAAGAAGAGCTTGGTTCCACGCTTTGGAGGATCTGTACTTGAACCAGAGTTCTTCTTTCGAACTAGTCCAAAGTTTCCATGTAGAGAATAAAATACATGTCCATTCTGAAGGCAAAAATTTAACACATTATTGAGTTGTATTTTTCAACAAACTCAGACACTTGCTTGTCATCCAAGAAGAGCTTGGTTCCACACTTTGGAGGATCTGTACTTGAACCAGAGTTCTTCTTTGGAACTAGTCCAAGGTTTTCCATCTAGAGAATAAAAGACACATCCATTCTGAAGGCAAAAATATCTGCCAAACACACTTTCATCATTCCATAAAGATATGGACGTTGATCAATATTCAACTATCAGCAGATCATTAATAAATTACTCAGACACATACACACCTCACCAACCATGATAACATGAGGGTGTTCCAAATGGTACACTATCAGAACTTTGATCAAACACAAAATTGGAAGTTGTACTTTGAAAGCCCTAACTCCTTGCAACAGTCCCTGTCAGTGTAAATCAGCTTTCTCAAACCTGTCCATCAAGCCGTCTGCCAATTTCTGAAGATACACGGTCCCCTCACACCTAATGTGTAACAACAATAGCTGATGATGTTGTTTTTCCAACACATATGGTCAGTCATGTGTAACAATTATTTTACTGACCTTCTTGAGCATCCCTCATGACCTGGAAAGTCTCTTAATGGACTGATTGGTCATATGAGAAGGAAAAATTAATAATATTAATGAACTTAAATTGAGACAAAGAGCAGTTATTGATGGTCTTTCATGTAAGCTCAATACACACAAACAGCATTTGCCCGCAACAATTCAGAAATGCTAAATTTGTCATACCTCAGAAGTCTATGGTACCTTGTAAAAAGCCTCAAAATGACTTGGTCATGAATCACTATGCCTTCCAATTTTCTTGAAATTGTCAGAGGTTTGCATTTTCAACTGCTTCAGCCATTCTGTCATCCATGTTACCAGGTATATAAAAAAGGTGTTAGCAACTGCTTCAGCCATTCTGTCATCCATGTTACCAGGTATATAAAAAAGGTGTTAGCAACTGCTTCAGCCATTCTGTCATCCATGTTACCAGGTATATAAAAAAGGTGTTAGCAACTGCTTCAGCCATTCTGTCATCCATGTTACCAGCTATATAAAAAAGGTGTTAGCAACTGCTTCAGCCATTCTGTCATTCATGTTACCAGCTATATAAAAAGGTCTTAGCAACGCATGTTTTTTCCAATATCTTTCCCTTCACATTCCTTGGCAGCATCTTTCTTACTCCTACGGATGCCGCAAGAAAAAGTGTAACGCCATCCACAGATTGCCTGTGAATTGCTCTTGACCAAGTGTGTCAAGGTGCACATCGTCATCACGGAAGAGGTATGACATGTCCTAAATTTCCATGCCTGATTACTCTCCCCTTACTGCAAGAGAGAATTCTTTTTGCTATTTTATTTACTTCTTTCCTCTTCTCATCATCAATTCCCTTGTGGGACCTAGCTCCCCTGTAAAGATTCCTGGGAATGATCCCAGACCACATGTGGTATTGGGGAGTAAGCGCTTGCATTCAGCGATAACATTCTCTATCATATGCTTGAATAGGAGTATGAGACTCACAAGGTCTTTTGTGCCCATATGAATGATAACGACGGCCGGCATATGGCTTGTGGCTTGTGCCCACAAGCCTGTACCATCCTCTTGGCAGTCCTCTGTGCCGCCAACCAAATGATATCCATATATTTGAGCATTTCGATTGCACGGCTCGTGTGGACTTCCAGGTATACGCTCATAAAGATAATGAATGCAGATCTAGATTTCCACTGCTCAATAGACACAATTGGTGGCGACTGGCATTTCCTGATCAAGACCAATCCTTTTCCTCTCCTGTACAAGTGCAAAACGCAAATTTGGCAGGCTGTACTGGTTGGTCTTAGCAATGCCCCAAGATCCACAAATTCTCCTTCATAAATTTTGCTCTTTAAAGAAGGTGCGATATGTATAGGCCCAAACAATCGCATACACTGCGCAATTGCTCTGGGCCTAAATTTAGAGTAGAATTTAATAAGCTTTCTACTTCGATTGACTCACCCACATCTCTATAGTCTGTCCACTTAGAAGTACAAACCAAATTTGTGGCATCGGGGTCGAGGCTTTGCGTCACACGCGACGCGACGCGTAAAGAGCGCGGTGCACAAATCGCGCAGCAGTTGGCGCGCCAAAGAAGCATTGCACTCAATAATTATTCTCATACCTCCAGTTTCCAAGGTCTATTTACTTTGTACTTCTATGTGGACAGACAATAGTATGTGTAGCAGGAGCACTAACATCCTCAACCTCGACAGCCTTTCCCTCTCCTGTGTCATGTACCCATCCTATCTCTCTTCAGTGGCATGCTATTTAAGATATAGTTCATGGTAAATAATAAGTTATAATCCGTTAAAGTAAATAGAGACCAAAATGTACAAAGAATAAAGTGAACTTTTTTCTTCAATCAATATTGCGTGCGACACCAATACTGTGTACGACGAAATTGGCAAAACACAACATCAACCTGTGACGTAGGTGCATCATGTTTCAGTTATGAGACCGTGTCCTTCATGTTTTCAAGTTGTATGGGAATGTCTCTACAGTTCTGACAGAATAGTCTGCTTTCTGGTTATTCTTACACATGAGTCCATGAAGCTGATACAACAAGTAACAGTTGTGTGCTGTGAATGTGATTAAGGGAGTTTTGTTTTGTGTTTACAATATGTTGCTGAATACCAGTTCTGATGGTTCTGAAGTAGCTGGGATGCACATATACTCACTACTCAGTTGTCAAGTGTGGGCTGCATCCATTTCCGATGAAGAATAAGAACAATCTTAAGCAATCAATGTTATGCATAGGTGTTGTCATGAACAATGAATAATATGATGGCCATTGGCGGATGGGAAAAAATATATCCCCATTGAATAGTTCTTTCATCTCATATCTACTGACTGCAACTTCTTCTATTTCTCGGTATCTAATTAGATCATCTGCTAATCTGTCATGGTTGCATGTTTAAATCCATTATCACGATTAATTTGTTGATGTGAGTTGCCTGCTTATGCCCTCCGCAGATTGCCTGAGAATTGCTCTTGACCAAGTGTGTCAAGGTGCATATATCATCATCACGGAAGAGGTATGACATGTCTCACCTAAAATTACCATGCCTGATGACCCTTCTCGCACTGCAAGAGAAAATTCTTTTTGCTATTTTATTTACTTCTTTCCTCTTATCATCGATTCCCTTTTGTGACCTAGCTTCCCTGTAAAAATGCCTGGGAATGACCCCGGACCACATGTGGTATTGGGGAGTAAGCGCTTGCATTCAGCGATAACATTCTCTATCATATGCTTGAATAGGAGTATGAGACTCACAAGGTCTTTTGTGCCCATATGAATGATAACGACGGCCAGCATGTGGCTTGTGCCCACAAGCCTGTACCATCCTCTTGGCAGTCCTCTGTGCCGCCAACCAAATGATATCCATATATTTGAGCATTTCGATTGCACGGCTCGTGTGGACTTCCAGGTATACGCTCATAAAGATAATGAATGCAGATCTAGAATGTCCACTGCTCAATGGACACAATTGGTGGCGACTGGCATTTCCTGATCAAGAACAATCCTTTTCCCCTCCTGTACAAGCACAAAACTCATATTTGGCAGGCTGTACTGGTTGGTCTTATATAGCAATGCCCCAAGATCCACAAATTCTCCTCCATAAATTTTGCTCTTTAAAGAAGGTGCGATATGTATAGGCTCAAACAATCGCATACACTGCGCAATTGCTGTGGGCCTCAATTCAGAGTAGAATTTAATAAGCTTTCTACTTTGATTGACTCATCCTCATCTCTGGTACTTTGTGTACTAGCAGGAGCACTAACATCCTCAACCTTGACAGCCTTTGTCTTCCTTCCTCTCCTCTGACCTGTATGTACCCATCCCAGCCTCTCTTCAGTGGCATATTTAAGATACAGTTCACAGTAAATATGATGGGTTGCAGCATTCCACCTGGTGATGCCATCCAGAAGATAGGCCTGGAAGTTAACAGGAGGAATAAACCTATTCAAGTGGAGATGGTAAAATCTCTAAAGATGTCGTGCGGTACCCCTTGCACATCTGAACACTGGTAGCTCAATTGCACCCTTGTTGATATGGCCAGTGGCAGTGTAGAGAATGATGCCCGGGGGGTCCTGAATGCAGGTGATGTGCTTCTTCTGTTCTTCCATATGTCACTCATCTCTGACCACAGAAGTGGTACACCTTGGACATCTGTGGTACTTGACAGCACTAACAAGAGCGATTCAATCTTCTCTGTTTTCTCCTCTGCACCTCTGGTTCTTCTGCAACAGTGACAAGCAAGCTCCTACCTGGTGATGGCTTTGGCGACAGCTTTGTTGACAGCTTTGTTGGATGGTGCAATGATGCCAGCTTGGACCATTTCTCTTTTCTTTACTTTTAAAAGTAGCTCATAATCAGCACTATCCCATTCAAAAATGCAGCCAGATAGGCGACTCATGAAAGTACCATAAAGAGGGTGAGATTCTGAAGTGCATCCAAGTGCCAACCTCCTCATGAAGTGTCAGATGTCCATGCGAACAAGGATATCACCCATCTGCTGAAGAGCTTGTTGTACTTCGAAGGCCCAAACTCCTTACAACAGTCTCTGTCCGTGTAGAGCAGTTGAGGTGGTTCCACTTCAGCTGTCTCTCCTGTCCATCAGGCCATCTGCCAGTTTCTGAAGAGAGACAGCCCCTTCAGACGAGGTGAGAACGCACTGCAAGATTTCCCCCTTCTCATTCCCAACACTTGTTGCCCATGAAGCTGCAGTGCCTGTTAGTTTCTTGGTGACTTTCTTGGTGGAGTCGATCTTGAGAACTCTTCCATGGACAGAGGTGACTGCTGCCATAAACTCTGGAAGACGACCCCACACATCCCTCACATACGACATAAGGAACCAACGTGCACTGGGAAGCTCTTTCAGGAGTGGTGTTTCTCTATATGTTGCTGGAGGTAGTCTAAGCCCCTGCAGTCCTTCCTTACGCCGTCTGTATTCACTCTGGTACACGATCACCTTCTTCAACCACATGTCAGTATGTAGCTCCTCCATACTGTGTTGTAGGGCAGTTGGACTGTTGCCCAATGTTCGTGGTCGAAGAAGCGCAATCACAGCAATGTCATGTGTATTAGTGTGTCAGCACAACAGGAAACTGGACACGCACTCCTTCAGGCAGTTGATCCATTATTCGCTTATCCCAGGACATAAACGTGCCGTTGCATCTGTTGCAATCCAAGTACTCGACAGCCAGATAATAAAAGTCGCGCATATCAAGTACCAGACGCACACGGTTATAAACACTCTACGACCGCAGCGACTTGTCTGGGCAATTTGGACAAGTGAAATCAAAGTGCAGCATTCTTGGCATCCACAGAAAAAGCATCCGCAGAAAATGTGGCTCTGGTGTAGGTGTACGGCTAGCCTCATTCTTTGGGGTAGGAGGATGCCACTAGTTCCTGATGCTAGTCATTAACTATCCCTTGGCTGCAAACAGCTCCCTGCCTATCCACTCTCTGTCTGCTAGGGCCATATTTGCGGACCATCCCGGGGACAACGGAGGCTAAAATATGTCTTTTGTCTGGTCAAAGTATGTCCAACCTGGAAAAGTAACAAAGTACATCAAGAAAACATTTAAAAAAATTACAAATGGGAATGGAACAAGATCTATAATAACCAGACTTGTAACGAGTCATGACTCGAGACGAGACTTTTCAAAAATGAAATGACTCGACTGCGACAGTGACGAGCAAGCTCCTCCCTGGTGATGGCTCTGGCAACAGCTTTGTTGGATGGTGCAATGATGCCAGCTTGGACCATTTCTCTTTCTCTTTACAGTTACAAGCAGCTCATAATCAGCACTGTCCCATTCAAAAATGCAGCCAGATAGGCGACCAAGTGCATCCAACCTCCTCATGAAGTGCCAGATGTACGTCCATGCAAACAAGGAGATTACCCCATCTGCTGAAGATTACTCTCAACTTGAGACATGGCAGTATTATGGATGGTATTTTTTGTGGGACGTGAGAGCATATCAAATTGCATTCTGAATACGTAGTGGTACTCTTGACAGCAACCCCTGACTTCACACACCCTTTGATAATAATTAGACATCTGCTACTTTTTGTGAGAAATTATGACCCACAAAATAAAAGACATGACCCACTACAAAGCAGGGGAATGTTTCACAAGTTTCTTCTTTGGAACTGCATATCAGACATATCGATTTTTTTTAAATTAAGCTAATGAATCAAATAAAACAATATAAACTCATGTTTTTTGGTTATCTTCGCTGCATAATAAAAAATATGTATTTATTAATTGTATTCGAATAATAAACAACAATACAACACAAACCAGTAATAATGTCACTTGTGCATTATAAAATAAAGAAAGTTCATACGGCCAGATATCTGCTAATCCGCGTATATTGATATTATGCTGGGCATGAAGCTAGTAGAGAAGCTGAGATTAAATGCGTATGGGTATCATGGGTGCACCCGTTGGCATTTATAATATAGAAGTGCACGTTCATGTGAAGAAGCTCATGTTCAATGTCCATGTAGCATTTAACATGTTTAATGCAAATGTCCAAAATATCCAAAAGACGACATATATATAATGTTGGCTAGTTTTGTTGAAGCAGCGTATCCATGTTCATGATGCGCATTGTAGAATCTGCGGTCTGCAAGACTCACTTCGGTAGAGGTAATCAGCTGAATATCTAGCTGTATTAAACGACACGTCGCACCGAATGGTCTTGACTGGACCTGAGGATAAATAGTTAAAACATGTCCATTTTAAGAATAGGAAGAGCAGCTTCCGAAAACAGCAGCATCACCATGATGGTGGATGATGTTGAGTGTGTTTGAAGATACCATGTTGGATGGTGCAATGATGCCAACTTGGACCATTTCTCTTTTCTTTGCGTAGCTCATAATCAGCACTGTCCCATTCAAAAATGCAGCCAGATAGGCAACTCATGAAGGTACCATAAAGAGGGTGAGATTCTGAAGTGCATCCAAGTGCCAACATTCTCATGAAGTGCCAGATGTCCATGCGAACAAGGAGATTACCCCATCTGCCGAAGATTACTCTCAACTTGAGACAAGGCAGTATTATGGATAGTATTTTTTGTGGGACATGAGAGCACATCAGACATATCGAATTGCATTCTGAATACGTAGTGGTACTATTGACAGCAACCCCTGACTTCACACACCCTTTGATAATAATTAGACATCTGCTACTTTTTGTGAGAAATTATGACCCACATAATAAAAGACATGACCCACTACAAAGCAGGGGAATGTTTCACAAGTTTCTTCTTTGGAACTGCATATAGACGCCCTTTTGTGTAGACAGGTGAGTAAGTTGCTTCCATTGTCACCACTACATATGAAGGTTTACCGTGCACTTTCTTGTCATGCCGAACCGTACATGCTCCTGTAATATTTTTTGTTGTATCATCCAAAATTACATGTGTTGTCCCTTGAGGGGCTTCAACACTCATGCTGGGGTTGTTGGCATGTTGAATTGTCACCATCTTTGATGGAGTTGGTGGTAAAGATGCCGCTGCTGGTGTTTGAGGTTTTGTGATGCAGCACCTGAGGCTGTCTGCATTCTGCAATATTACTCGCTGCTGCCTCTTCCCATACTTGGCTGGATTCTTGAGCTCTAAACCCATTACATTCCCCTTTTCATCTGTTACTTTAGCTTATCGATACCTTCAATCAGTATGCATGCATATTTCTCTATTTTGGTATGTGGCATTTTGGAGCCTGGCTTTTTCACTGCAGTGCCTGCACCAAAAAAAAAAAAAAAAAAAAAAAAAGAAAATTAGGACATCACTTCCATGTAGCTGTTAAAAATAAAGCATCCTGTACCTGAAAAGTGGCAAGTATAACAGTTCAGAAATGTTAATATAATGCAGTAGGCTGTTTGAAACTGAAAGTGACATGTAAAAACACAAAATCCTTAAGATTTACCCCAGCTTCATATTCCCCAAAAATATCCTAGTGTCGCCCCAAGAAAGGATGTGCAGTGTTCTATTTGTCTTTACAGTAAGGATAATAAATACATGTAAATTATTTGACTCAACTCCCAACAGTTTTTATTTACATTTGTACATGTGTTTTGAGCTCACCACACTAAGTGTTAACACCAAAGATTGTTGATGGCTCTGAGGGTGTGTGGTACCCATCTTATTCCCCCATCTTGTTCCCACACTAAGACCCTTGGCCCGGTCTAGCTTGTTCATCCATATGGAGTCACTGTTTGGCCTGTGATGTATCGCTTGAGCATGAGTATTCCTGAATTTGATGCATAATTGGCCACAAATCTCCTCATTCATCATCGCTAGCAACTTGTCTGTTGGTCGATCTTGAGTTGGTGTAGCAGCAACACCTTGAGCCTCACGCTCGTGGCCATGCTTAATACTCTTCTCATGTTCAGTGACCGATGTCATTGTCAACTGAGAAATACCTGCATAAAGTGATGTGGTACCCCTGACAAACCTGTGATTGAAGTTAACAGTTTTTTGGGTCATCATTTAGCCATTTGCTATCAAAGTAGGAATAAGCTTTTCCTTCCTTGTAATCGGTCCGTGAATGCTGGTGTAGTGTAGCAGGTTTATTGTCCTTTTTCCCAGAGCTAGTGCTTGACTGTCTCACACATGGGGCTTCACTCAAGAACTATTCTGCAATTTAAAAGTAGCTGACATGGGATCATTACCTGACCCCCTCCTCATATACCTACCCCAGCAGTCCAGTCCACCAGGGGGCTGATAATTTTCATACAAAAGTTTAGCATATTGCTTTATTGATCTTGTGCAATCTCATCAGGCTTTACTTTTATTCCAAGTCTTAGAGTACCATCACACCAATGCCTGCAGGTCGGCTTTTCTACCTGTTGTTTTGAGTCCTCTTACGGGAAGAAAGGCCTTCAATGCTGGCACTGTCCTATGCTGACACAAAATTACTTGTGTTAGCTGACCGTCATACATGTATGCCATGAAAGACAAACTTTAAACTTCTTACTGCCATCCTCATGCATGGACTCGCTGAATGGTGCTGGAATGGTGCTCATAATCAAACTGGATATAAAACCTAGGTCACATAGGATATTTAATATGCTTCATTGCCACTCGATCTGCATACATGCCACTCTACATGACTCCCTCTCTGTGTAGTTATGACCTGGCATCATGGTATCGCAACACTAACCCATCTGCAAATGGCTGCATTAGCTATGTGTTCTCCATCTGCCTCTTCAAAGTGGTACATTCAGTTGTGACCTTGTATGACTTTGGGTACTGCAGGCTTTCTGGGCTGCTCCTGGTGGCATAAGGGGTATTATCTGAAGGCCACACTATATTGTCCTTGCAATGTGTACATTTCTTCTTGGTACTCCCTTTCTGTGTGGTTCTTTTCTGGCATCTGTGAATTTACTCTCTGGTGTGATTATGTGGTAGAAGACATCATTTAGCCATACTGATAGTATTATTGCAAATAATGTAAATGGTTAAACAACCCTAGTTTATTTAAACAAGACACTAAAAAATTTACCAAAACCTTTCCGTATCTGTTCTTCAAATAGTCCAAAGGCAAGCTCTGTGTTGTCCGGGTTTCATAGTAGATATCTGTTCATGAGTCATCCCAAAATGTCCCAGCACGCACCTGTAATCCAAAGCTCCATTGTTGGTCGTGTTGAATACCATGATGAATTTTATATCATGTGATATCTTCTATCTTGTAAATGTCCTCTCTCGGGTGCATGTCGTCTACCCAGGTGTACGTGCGTATTATATTTAAAAATTCCATCAATTCTGGTTCGTCGAACCCATCGAAAGACATCAACAATCTATTGAAGTGCTTGTAAAATTTGGTTAATGTTTTCATCAATGTTCTCAAGTCTTTGACGCCGAGTTCTTTAGGTGAATCCAACATGGTACATTTCACTAAAATGTTTTATTTCTTGGTATACGGTATTGCTACGTGCGTTGGGTATCAAACATTTTTGCAAAACGCAATTCTTTGCCACAGCGGTAAAATTTCCAATTGAAATAGCTAAAAAGAAGCACACTTTTTGACACCTTATTTGTGTTAATAGCCCCTTGAATGTTGCCACAGCGGCCATAGGAATGAAAAAGGTGCAGATTCCAAAGTTATATGTATACCCATTAAAAATGTTGCTTTTGTTGCTACTGCCAGAGTGCTGGTCATCCTTGACCAGTCATTTTACTACTTGGGGGAGAGTGAGAAAGGGTCCATAGGCTTGAAATTACTCACTAAGATACCTTGCACACATCTAAATCTATTTGATATACTTAATTCCGTCTTACCTCAAAGAAATAATGTGCATCATGCAAGCTAGGCCCAGCTTTTTGTTTGAGTAGAAACAGGTTCCGTAATGGTGGATTGGATTGTACCCAAAAAAAATAGTGTGTAAAATATAATAAGCAAAGTGTTTCTGTGTGCTCAGTATAAACATGTTGAATGACCCTTATGCGGGTTGAAGGGTTTTGGACCCATGTGGGTTAAAGGCACAAACAGAGAACATTGGGTAATATACATGTTGCATTATTAAAGCAATTATTTCTTTATGAAGTTCAAGACAGTCTGTATGGTTGAATAAAGTAACTTGTGATTCATACCTTGCAGGTGTTCACTCATATTATCTTTCTGTAACGTCAATAACAGCCATGTACACATCACCTGTTAACTCATGTTAGCTACTTGGAGCACAAAAATGTTAAATGCTAAGGCGGCGTGGAGCACAAAAAGATGACTGGTCTTTGTGTAGCCTAAACCCCCTGAGCACTATCTGCCGATCTAACATTGCCTCTGATTGGTCAATTACATGATATCTTCACTTTAATCACCAATCAGAATGGAGCTTTGCAAATAATTCACCCCAATTTTTTGTGTGGTGAAATTATTCTAACAATGTTGCTGATTGGTCCAACTGATAATGAAAACTTCTTTTTGGCCAATCGGCAGGTAGTTCTCATGGGGTTAAAGGAGAATATTACTGATGAAAACAGATGCTTTCATCTTTCATCTGTTATAAATGTAACGGGATGATATTTACCATAACATCAAATAAAATGCCATTTCCCACCATGTGGTATTGAAGTCTCGCGCCAGTGTCGAACGTGCCGATGGCATGGGATGCTCTAGTGCGGGTACAATGATTTAATAGCTATTTAAAACCTTTGTGTGTATGACAACGTCACTGTACCCACACTGTAATGTATGAAATAAAATCTAAAATCCTCCAAGTAGGTGATTTAATGGTGTAAATTACATAAACTAGGTAATTATTCTGTATACCTACATGTATAGGACTTGGATATAAGGCTGATATTGAATGTATCTCCTTGAAGAGGATGGTTATTAACTTGCTTTATTTTTGTAATAATAAGTTCTTTCATGACATGAAGAGCATATATGTGATGCGATCAAGCAAAATCAGTTGTAAACTCAGAACTCGAATATATTAAATTTTTAGTTTCTTATAGGATAGTAAAAACCTTTACGAAGCTGCATTTTGCAGAAAACCCCATTGAATTTGAACTACCAGTTCCAAAGATATGAGCAATTAAAGAGTTTCCAAAACAACATGAAACAAAAGAAATTTTTTCCTTCCTTTGGCTGTATCTCAAAATCAATATTTCTGAGTTCCGACTGATTTTGCTTGATCGCATCACATATTAACAACACTGTGATTCAATAACATTGCTACAGTCATGTATTTTATAAATAAAATGTTGTTTACAAATGGCTAAAATTATTGTTGTTAACTGTGTTTTCTTCTAACCTGTTGTGTAGATAGTTTGAATTTAAGTTACAGACTAGAATAGAAAAAAAATAGGGTTATAATAAAGTCATACTCCTCCTTCCCCCTGTCTTGTTTTAAAACCATCACTGCAGAAATAATCTATTATGTGATGCATCAAGAGAACTATGGAGGACTCGAATGTAAGTTCGTGCTGGTGATAGACATTTTCTAAAAACCGATTCTCAGCGCAACAAATTCAACTAACCTTGAATATTCGATGTGTGACACACGTTTTCATCAGAAGAACATCCAGGACATCCTATATGTTGTCCAAATAAATCGCCAGAACTAAATCATGATCAAGTACTGCAATTGCCAACATTATACAATATGCCCTCATTCGACCAAAGGTCACCAATGAAAGGGCAAGTTCATCACAACATTGGAATGTCATTGCACTTGACGATTTCGGCGCCCGGGAATTTTGAATATCGCGTGTTGAGAGACGGATGTTTTTATTCATTTTATGGTCACTATGAGTTTGTTTTAAATAAAACCATGTGTTTCCTACTTGATAATTATTTTTCTTACATATAAGGCATAATGTTGTGAATGCCGGAGACTCCCTTTAAACTTTTAGAAACTAAAGGAAAGTGCAAGAAATTTGAATCCAACACTGCAAAAACAGTGTTTAGAAATCAAGGACAGATTGGTGTTTAGAAATTTAAATGTCCATCATTTAAACACTTTTAATGTTTAGATCCTAAACACATTTCATATGATTATGTGTTTAGATGTTTAAGATCTAAACATTAAAGTGTTTAAATGCAAGACATTTAACTTTCTAAACACCATCTGTCCTCGATTTTTAAACACTGTTTTCGCAGTGAGGAATATCTGCAATATAGAAGGGGTATCACAAAGCAAAGACATCAAAAGTACATTTAAACCACTAAACAGGGTTTGAGATTTTGCCACTGTTTGACTGCCAAAAGTGTGAAAAAATAGAGCGATAACCGCACCATAGCTGAACCATGTGGCTTCGGCAGTATATTGTGGTAGGCGGGCCTATACCACTGTCACCCGGAGTCTGTAATGGACATAATCTCGAAATGCTACAAAGGTATGACCGGCCGAGTGGTGTTAATGAAAGAGGAAAAGTAAAGAATATAAAATAAACTAGAGCAACTGTGCCCACGAGGTAAGTTAGGCGGATGACTGTGACGATCTCATCAAGCAGCAATACTGTGATGGATAGTATTAATTTTAATACGACTGTTTCATTAATTGCAGTTTTAATATACCTTGATCGTGGAAAGCTGGCATTTTGAAAACTTGAATTTTGACCTCTGTATGGCCCCCTTAATGACCTTAAATGAATTTTAAAATATTTAAAACATGTGAAGAATGTCATAATGATCATTTCATTTAAATTTCAGCTCAATTGAAGCATTTTGAAAACTTGACCTTTGACCCCTTTATTGCCCCTTAATGACCTTAAATGAATTTTAAAATATTTTCAACATGTTGAGAATGTCATAAGGATCATTGCGTTTAAATTTCGGCTCAATCGGAGCATTTTGGAAAACTTGACCTTTGACCCCTTTATGACCTTAAATGAATCTTAAAATGTTTTTAAAATGTTTAGAATGTCATCAGGATCATTGCATATAAATTTCAGCTCAATTGGAGCATTTTGAAAAACTTGACCTTTGACCCCTTTATGACCCCTTAATGACATTAAATGAATTTTAAGATGTTTTAAACATGTTTAGAATGTCATTAGGATCATTGCGTTTAAATTTAAGCTTAATCGGAGCATTTTCGGTTAAAATGACCTTTTTTGACCCCTGTGACCCCTGGATGACCTCTGACGTTTGGAAATATTTTTATTATATTCTTTATGTTTTCCTCTTTCATATGACATCACTCATGGGGTCATACCTTCGTGGCATTTAGAGATATGTCCATTTCAGACTAAAAGGTTGCTGAGTAAGGAAGTAAGTAAGGAAGTAATATAGACTACTATAGGCTGAGACCATTTCATGGTTCAGCAAAAATATGTAGGGATGGAAGATCAGTTGAAGATTACAAAATGTGTCATTGAATTGTTTTGAATGTCATTTTTCTTCAAAAAATGTTTTTGCCAAATTTTGGTCCCAAATGGACACTCATGGATGATAAAAGTTTCAACAAATATTTCAAAATTGTACTCTTTAAAATTGACTAAAATTAACCTTTCACATATTTTGTCTATTATATCATGATTTTATCTGTGTGTACTGGTGGTTCAAAATTGACATTTGCCATTTAACAAAAAGTGCCGAACAACAACCCCCCCCCATTTTACCCTCTCCCAGGGCTCATAATGCACAGCCCCATATAAAGGCACCGAAAGAGGAATTTTTGAATATTCTATAATTAATGACCGTATATATACAAACATTTAGGCTATCATAATACTGAAAACACCAGGTCTAGCATATTTTGGTTATGAAGTTTTGTGATGTCTATTTCCTTATGTATTTTATTGTTTTTTTTTATCCATATGTTTGCCTTCATCTCAACTTCAAATTCGCCGCCTTTGGCCCCCATGGACCAGATCACATTTTAACACTGTTTCAAAGAAAATTGGTATGATTATAAAATTTGACCCATTATAATGACCTTCTACATATTGGTAGAAGCATGAGATAATTGGGAGTACAGCCTGTGAGCAATTACCCTAGAGGATTCAGTGTGATCATGGTGATATTGCAAACTATGCCTTGTTTTTAATTATGAAACTTTCCTTGATTTTGGAACCTAGGCTATAGACCATTTGACATGTGACGTCATTGCCCGGCAGTATGAGTGCAAGTTATGGCAATTTATATTGTTCTTTGCACTGCATGCAGTGTGCGTAAGCATCATGGTTTGCTCAGGTCACATGCATTTTAAATCGCTCACCACATTTCATAATAGTACATATACAAGAAACCCATTGAACAGTGTAGCGGTTCATTCAAGCATATCGATAGACCAGTTCCTCGTCTACGTTGTTAAAAATTGTAAAGTTTGATGTGTTTAGTTCTGTTATGACGTGGAGATGCCACTGAAAATCTGAAAGTGGATCCATGATAAATGCTATACAAAATACCCAGCATTACCCCAATATGAGCCTCAATTTGAAGGGTCGTCAGATTGCATGGACCATCCCCCTTAAAATATTTTTTGTGGGGTTATCCCACACACCCCAGATTTAATAGCTACAAATTTTACAACTAAACAGGAATGTATCTGAAAGGTACCCCCAGGAGGTGCCCCTGAGCAGAATTTTGTCCATACATCCCTCTATCTCTAAGGACCGCTATCTCTTTAAGGTTAGTTATCTCTAAGGTTCGCTATCACTAACGTGTAAGTTCAATGGAGATGAAAATCCCGCTATCTCTAATAGAGAAAAGGGCTCGCTATGCCTATAAAAAAGGTCAGCTACTTCTAAGGTTCGATAACACTAATATCAAATAAGGTTCGCTATCACTAATTTTAAATAAGGCCCGTTATCACTAATTTATTGAAGGTTCGCTATCTCTAAGGTTCGCTATCACTAATTGCAATTAAGGTTCGCTATACCCAAGGTTCGCTATCACTAATTTTAATTAAGGTTCGCCATCACTAATTAATTAAGGTTCGTTATCTCTAAGGTTCGTTATCACTCATTTTGATTAACATTTGCTATCCCTAGGCTTGCTATCACAAATTTTAAATCTATCTATCTACGGTATGTCCCATAGCTAGGAGGCCGTTGGGGCGACGTAGTGATGGCTTTAGAGATGCATAATTTCCAAAGTTCTTAGACTTGCTCCAAGTCCTCAGGCTTTCTATAGACTGATGCATTTTTCTATCAATTGTTCATTTATATCCATTGGTATATAAACCTATTTAAAACCATGGCCACACAACATGCACAGAATATCATTCTGCTAAAACGGGAGGGAATGTCCTTTAGTGTGTCGGAGAATACCCTGTCTCTTGTATACAGTGTGCTTGATGCTATTGTAAGCAGCCAGCAGGGATTTCCAGGTTAGATCAGGGAAGGCAGACCATGGTCAGACACATGAACCCTCAGGCCCCTCTGTGGTCAAAACCAGCATGCTCAGTGCATGCATGGATAGAATGACATCCAAGAATGATTTGGAAATACTTCAGAAAAAACATTGATCTATAAGCAATATAGGCCTTTAGTCATTTGGGTATTTAAAGGTTTCATGTTCAATTTCGAGCAAAAGTTAAGTAATTTTTAAAAAAGGAAGAAAGAAGAGGAAAAAGGCAGAAGCCTTGAATCAAGGCTACAAAGTTCTCTGTCCTCAGCTGATCGTATGAGCTGGTCAAAGTTCAATCCAGTCCAGTCTTTGATGTTATCAATCCACGTCTTGTTTGGTCTTCCTCTCTCCCTGCAGAATGGTGTTTGCTAGACTGTTCTTCCATCTGATCACATGGCTGGAGTTGTCTTCTTTTCACAATGGAGATCAGGTGTTCATGCTCTCCAATGAAACTTTCCATCATTGCCCTTACTTGTTTGTTGGTAGTATGCGTATCAGTGTGATCATGGTATCTCTATCTCTAATTTTAAATAAGGCCCGCTATACCGTAGCAAGCCTCGAGCCTTATTTAAAATTAGAGTTAGTGGGCCTTATTTAAAATTAGAGATAGCGAACCTTATTTAAAATAGAGATACATATGTAGCAGGTTTTATTTAAAATTAGTGATAGCGAACCTTAGAGATAACGAACCTATAGAGATAGCGGGTCTTATTTGAAATGAGAGATAGCGAACCTTAGAAATGCCGGGCCTTGTAAAAATTATAGCAGGCCTTATTTTAAATTAGTGATAGCCCCGGGGGTGATAGCGAACCTTAGAGATAGCGAAGCTTATTTAAATTAGAGATAGTGGGCCTTATTGAAAATTAGTTATAGCGAAGCTTATTTAAAATTAGTGATATCGAGCCTTAGAGATAACGAACTTTCCGAATTAGTCATATCGAACCTTAGGTATAGTGAACCTTTTTGTAATTAGTGATATTGAACCTTAGTGATAGCGAACCTTAGAGATAGCGGTCCTTAGGGATATCGAACCGGTGCCAAATTTTGTAGGAGCCTACCACCGTTACAGGTTTTTGATAAACTACACTTTTACCCTTTTTTTAAAATTTATTGTTTAATAGGTGTTGAAATACCAGGATCACTAAAATGAGCTCAAAACCCACCACCAACCAGATGTTGAAAAACGTAATTTTCTCAAAAATAGGCATTTTTACCCAAAAATACGATTCGCATTTTACCGTTTCACGTTTATAGTTCCATCATCGGAGTGCCCTGCCCCACCCCAAGTTTGTCATGATGATTTTCTATGTAAATCCACTCTTTATACCACCAGCGAATTCGAAATTGGCCATTTCCTTTTAAAGGGAATGTTTTTATTTTTGAAGGAAAAAGTAACACTCTCATCGCAGCAGCCACATTTCATGATACACATATTGGAATAGGTCATTTGTCCGGTGTATGAGACCGTTTTATTTACGAAACAACACCGCGAAATTTCAGCTGCTGGTTGCTGCATTTCATGATTTGTGAATTATGAAGTTCTTTTAACTCTAATTATTAGAATGGACAGAGTGATTGCATTGGTAGATATGGACTGCTTTTATGTTCAGGTTGAGCAAAGAAGAAACCCAGAGTTGAAAGGCAAACCGTGCGCTGTTGTGCAATACAATCAGTGGAAAGGTGGTGGGTAAGTAAGCTTAAAAATCGATGACGATGTACTACTTACTATGATCATAGAAATCAGCTCGTAATAGGCAAGATGCCGCAAGAATTATTCGGTTTTTTGTTACTGGGCACATCAATAAAGTCCCAACTTATGCCTGGGTAAATTCCCAAAAGCAAGCATGAGTTAGACTCGCTTGCCAGTCCTATATACGCCGTAGTTCCAGTAACTGTAACTCGTCGTACCTACATGACCTAGAGTTTATACAGTTCACTCTATTATTATCTTTATTTTCTCTTTCGCGCATGCTCAGCCAAAAATAAATGATTTTCTATTTAACTCATCGCTCCTTTTGCGCACATATATACAACATAACACACCGACCTTATGGTCCTTAGGGAACACCGGACTGCACGATTTAATTCAGTAGTTGGCTCGCTTGATGAGGGCGGTATGATGCTCATGGTTCCAGTGAACACCAGCACATACATGACCCGATGGTATACTTACTTATTCCAAAGTTACGCCCTTTCCACTCACCACCTCCCACCTCTTCATTTTCCAAAAATCCATTGCAAACAGCTCCTTCTTCATTCTTAAGTTTTCTTGTTGTGATCCTCCACTTCCACTGAAACTGAAAAGAATAACTCTGCAAAAACTTGTCAGTGATAAGTTTTTGTAATAAAAATAAATTCAACGGCGTAGCCAGCGATACGTGTCGACTTTGCGACGATATGGTAGCTCCAACTTTGCAACGTTATGGTAGTCATCATGAATCAATGCATGCATTTGCGCCACCAGCGTACATGTATGAACAAATCACACTCCCAGGCGTGTGTATAATACTCCCTGTGTGATTAGGTTAGCGCACACGATTCAAATCTGCCACTGCGAAATCCAACATGGCATTACTCTCAACTTAGATGAGACAGACTATACAGTCAGTCTACTCTGAAGTACAATTGTGCCGACTTTGAAGGCACACATAACTGCAGCAGAGACGCAGCACTGCGCACTGTTTACGCACTGTGTACGCGCACGTTGTCACATTGTACTTCAGAGTGGACAAACTGTAGCTTCAAATGACTGAAAAATTGAGATTCCTTTGAAGTTTGTGTTGAGAAATAAAATTTGATGTTATCATTTTTCACTTTTCTAGCATTATTGCTGTCAGCTATGAAGCCAGAGCTCATGGGGTAACAAGGCAAATGAGAGGAGATGAAGCCAAAAGAAAATGTCCATTAATTCAATTAGTTAGTGTACCAGTGAACAGGGAGAAAGCTGATCTTACCAGGTAATTATGGTTATGCATTTCGTATTATGGTAGTGTAACTGTGTGAGTGTTGGTGAACGGTTGTGGGTGTGTGGAGCTATGAAGATTTTAAAAAAAGCGCAGTGATTTATAGTGCGTTACGCACAGGCACAATGCCTAGACGTTGTTCCACAAGCCTCGGCACACTTTACAGGTTGTTGCTGACCACTACGGCCCACATCATTCCATAAACCATTTAACAACAACTCAGGGATTACGGGTTACATTTACAACGAGACAACTACATGTAGCAGCAAGTTCCTTGTCCAGGGAAATTTCAAGCTAACTCAATTTTTCCACGAGAGCGTGCTAGCTACCACTCAAGTTCGAACCCGCAACCTCTCGCACCATAGTCGAATGCCTTATCGATTGAGCTAGCTTGACTGCTAAGATGAAGCCAAAAGAAAGTGTCCATCTATTCAGTTTGGTAGTATGATCATGTGTCGCAGTCTGTGGGTAGTGGGTGATTGGCAGGATTTGAATTTTGGCATTCGTCTGAGAATCGATTCTTGTAAAAATTATTACAAAATGGTTTGTGTGAATTAAAGTTGATTCTTGTAAATTTACAAAATCTGACAGTTTATACTTTGTGAGAAACGAACAATTCCCCCAAATTGCCTTTGCTTGAATGTACATTGATCTGGAACTCTGACAAAATATGTGTGGCCTTTGTGGGGATGTGTGATCATAAATGGAAATTACTGATAACCAGTGTAAGACTGCTCCTTGCAAATCTTCTTGAGTAGTAGACTAAACCGTCATCCAGATTATTTTTGAGTTTGAGACTGCGATATAGAGATCAGCAGTACATGTAGGTTTTTTATGAATATGTTTGGGGTGATGCCCACTATTATCAAGTTGTAATGCTACTGGAGTTTTATCAGTGAAACAAATTCATGTTCCAATTCCTATCTATAGGTATCGTGAAGCCGGTGCTGAAGTCATCAATGTCTTAACTCAATTCAGCAAGAGGGTAGAACGAGCAAGTATAGACGAAGCATACATTGATCTTACAGAAGAAGTCAAAGAACGACTACAAAAGATGAAGGCTGACGGTGTGAAAGTCACATTGGATAAGCTTCCTTACACATTTGTTGTCGGATGGGAAGGGGAAGAAAAGAGTGGAGATGATCAGGATAGTAGTAGTACAACAGATCAACAACAGACTACATTATCTGAAGAAGGTATACCATAAAACATGCACAGGGTAATGTTTACGGAATGAACATGACTCTGAATACATTTAATTGTAAAAATAGTGCAAGTCAGGATTAACGTATGTTGCCATGGCATTAAAACATATACACCCACACATCACCCACACACACCCCTACATATATTCATCAGCAACTGGGGCAGTGCTCGAAATACCACATGCATACATGCACAGATGCATGTAACTTTTACTCTGTGTAGAATATTGCCTGTGCATGTAAAATTGAGTGAAAATCAGCCATTTTTTAAGAAAAAATCAGAGTTGTAGTGGACCGATGAATATGGACATGTTTCTTCTGATTTTTTGCACCTAACCAGGGACATTGACCTCTTTTACACAAATTCTCAATATTTTTGGATTTTAACCTACCTCGCGGGGGACCAATTTTTATCAGTAATAGAGGACGCACTCTCAAATGCATTTTTAGGCTGTTTACAGTCAATTGCACATGTCAGCTAAGCAAGGATGGTCCCCCTTTGCAGTAACATCCACAGTTGCAATGTTAAGGGTTCATACCACTAAATCCGCCTGTGAAGCGGTTTCCGGCAAAAGTTTATCACACCTATAGTCCCAACAATCACATTGCATCAAAATTTGTGCAAAATCGGTACAATATTAACAATATTAGTGTTGAAAATCGTGTATTGCTAGAACTTGTGAATGTGATCTCTACTTATTTGAAGAGAAAACACGAAAATTTGAGTGATGCTTACGATAATGAGTGCATGAACACACAAGGTCAAAACGCGGTTAGCAGTCGGACGTAAACACGGGAAAATCAGGCCTTTTTATATAGCGCTATTTGTCTCAAAAAGTAGACCTAAAATGTTGTGTCATTTTCAGATGTGTTATGCAGAATTTTGTTCTGATTAAGATGATATCAAATATACATATCAAAGTAAGACCTAACTCGACTTATGGCCTAAAACGTGACCCCTATTTTGCACGTAAAGTCTATGGAAAGCTATTTTGTGTTATGTACCCTTAAGTTTGATATTAATGTCCATATTTGCTGGCAAACACCTATGCACTCAAGTTACACAGTGCGCAGGCCTGCATGAACATTTAATATTATAAACTAATGCCAATAATCACTTATTATAGTGAATATGTATTTTGTTTGAAAGATAGTCGTAAGATCGGCACTGGACGTTGGTTAGAAACCTTTGCTGCTGCAGATGATGATTGTGCCGAGTTACAACTCAGTATAGGAGCTATCATAGCAGAAGAAATGAGGGCAGCGGTTCTTAAACAAACAGGTTTTAATTGCTCTGCTGGAATTTCCGGCAACAAGGTAGGATGCTTAAGTGTTACAATATTACGTTAGATATATTTTACATTACACTGAAAACTTTCCAACATGTGACAATTGAGGTTGATAAATGTTTGAAATCAGAGGGAGGTTCTCAACCTGCTTTTGGAATGCGACACCATTTTGTGATAGTTTATGCAGCAAGGTCCTTCAGCAGAACCCGACTGGTTATCATGTAAAAAGAACTAAGTCACACTTGGGTCACATTATGCTATGCAGAGTCGCAGACTGTTCGGCAAATCAGGTGACGATATGATGATGACATGATTCAATCAGCCAATCAAAACGCACTTCTGTGTTTAAGCTGTAAACAGCGCCAAATCGACAGACCACTGAAGAACCTCACCGAAACTTGTAGACAATTTAAGATCCCATGTTAAGTTCTCATAGACTCAGTACACCGGTCGATCTTACCGTTTCCGATGTTGATTAAGATACTTCTTGCATCGATCCCGAGATGCGGAAAAACCAATAGTCATTTTGTCCCACATAAATGAATAAATAACAAAAAAAAAACCCGATCCCCCGGCAGACTCACCCAAAAGGTGACGTCACACCATATGATAAATCCCTTATCCTCCTTGGTCTCCGACTGACACAGGCGTGCCTATCGATTGTTCATAGCACTGTGTATCAATTTCTCGACCAAAGGCGAGATATACGGTTGTAGTTTCACACCTTAGGTAAAACCAAACCGGTATTGTTCGGCTGAGGATAGTTTTGACGGCATTTTCTGGCGAAAAAGTGACAAAAACGATCCAAAACTTAGCTACATATCGTGCCTCCGTTTGTATACGGGACACACGAGCAATTCAAAATGGCGCTCGTTGACGCCATTCATTTTGTTTCCCACGTAAAACAACCATTGCAGCCTGTAAGTTACAATAGATGTTTGTACATACACATTGTATTTCATGTACGGTAGGTTATTGTTGCTATGTTAGGGTGATTACTCTATCGTTATGTCTTCATTACCGTCCAATAAAGACGAGTTAATCAGATATTCATACGGTGGGGATTGGTAGGGACCCGTCTGACATTTTAGTAAAGTTAGCCAGTCCTTACTTTACCACTAACGTTAGCGACCAGCCTCCGTGCTCAGGTTTGCTTACTGGGCTTGAGTCGCGTGTTGGGGGGTAGTGCCCCCTCCTTTTCTCCTCGCTTCGCCTCGGCCCTGTCGGGCTTGCCCTTCCCTGGTGACGGAGCGGGACCCACACCCGCTCTGTTTCACCCACAGGGAGTGCTCACGATCTTCTAGATGTCTTTCTTTTGCTTAGGACTCTCCGAGTTCCAGCTTGACGATTGGGATAGGCTCCGTCATCGCCATAAGACGAAGAAGAAATCTACCAAGGGCACTGGTAAGGTCGACACGGTGGATTCTGCTGTGACAGCCCCTATGGGTCATGGCAGGTCTGCTTAAGGGGCTCCGGTCCCCGGACAAGCAGGCGGTTCCCTCGGGGACTGCTAGCGCGTCCAAAGGCTCAGCAGCCAGCGAAAGCACTGACTATACGTCGGAGCAAAGTAGCAGGCAGCAGAGCGGTAACCACCAGCGAAAACCCTAGCGGGTTTTGCAGCAGGAGGATACCAGTCGACACGGTAGATTCTGCTGTGACAGCCCCTATGGGTCATGGCAGGTCTGCTTAAGGGGCTCCGGTCCCCGGACAAGCAGGCGGTTCCTTCGGGACTGCTAAGCGCGTCCAAAGGCTCAGCAGCCAGCGAAAGCACTGACTATACGTCGGAGCAAAGTAGCAGGCAGCAGAGCGGTAACCACCAGCGAAAACCCTAGCGGGTTTTGTAGCAGGAGGATACCAGTCCTCTAGCGAAAATCCTCAGGGGTTTTTAGCAGGAGGACACCCGTCTGTTGCAGGCATATCTACGGGCTCAAACAGCCACAGTAGTAGCCAGCGACGGGCAGCATGCAAGGGTACCCCGGGCTTGCCTGGGTTGAACCCTAGCATGCATGGGTTCAGCAGAGAGGCGATACCATGCTGCTAACGCTGTGGGTGTAGTCTTAGCAGAACCAACTGGGGTTGTCACACGGCAGCGTTCCATGGCGGGACCGCCGAGTGATACCCTGGGCCCTAGAATAGCTGCTGGCTGTCCACAGGGACTGGCTGGCGATTATTCAGGGGTTGGGCTCGCAGTCTCTCACGGGACAGCGACCCAGGTGCATTCGGTGGCAGCTACAAAGACGAGCTACGGCTTGACTTCAGTGGTAGCCGCTATGCACCCGCCCATAGCTGCCGTGAGTGGTCCGCCACACACAGCGACCTTGGGCGAAGCTCTAGAGGGTACAGTAAGTAGCTTGAACAGCCTAGCTGATCAACAACCCACTTATGTCCTCGAGAGCCAGCAGAGCGTGGGTGATCCATTACCGTCAATGGGTCAATTACCCTCTCTTGATCGATCACTGTCAAATCAACAGGGCATAGCTCCATTGATTGACGCTGCCTATTCAGGTGGCGAGGTGATTGATCGGGGGTATGCACGCTCAGCTACCCATGGTACTAGGCAAGCTCCCTCTAGCCAAGGGACAGCGGTATAGCGGGTACCCATATACACGGCTTGATCCCCTTGCGGGGAACGCAGTGAGGCATGGGTACAGTGGTACACAGCCGGGAGCCCTCACGGGCACCTACGCTGGAACCACGCATACAGCGGTACACAACCGGGAACCCTCACGGGTACCCATGCTAGTACCGCGCCGGTACCACGCCAGCACACAGCTTGATCCCCCAAACAGGGAACGCGGTGTGGAGGGTACAGCGGTCCACAGTTGGGAACCCTCACGGTACCCACGCTGATACCGCACCGGTACCGCAGCACCCGCTTTAGTCGCCACAGTCTCTGTGGCAACAAGGGGGGGGGAGGCGGTGCTGGTACTGCAGTACCATGGGGTTACCCTGGTGGCGGATCCTTTCAGGGTCAGCGGCCGGCTGGGTATGCCCCGTGGTACCCGCCGCAGGGTGTTTCTTCCACGGCCTAGCACCGTGGCAAGTGTCGCCAGCGATGGCCACGCAGTACCAACATCAGCTGTTGACCAGGCCAGCCGGCATGGGGCTAACCCAGATCTTGATCAGGGTAGGCCCCGTGCTGCTAGCGCTAGGACGACGGCTGCGAGAGCATGCGGACCCAGTGGTGCCATGGCGGATACCTCAGGGTCTTGCGGGAGTACTCCCTCTTCTGCTGGCAGGTAGTCGGGGAGCCACACAGTGGTTATGCCTTCTTACCCGCTTTCAGATGCCCGTCCTCAGTTACCGTCATCATCGGAGCATGATACGGATACTGTGGGCGAGGGAAAGGAGTCGGAAGCTGAGTCCGGTAGTGACATCACTACAATCTCCTTCCCCGCCCCGCGAGGGGAGCAACAGCACTGATCTTCCTCCGGACACCCCTAAGGGGGGGAGTCCATGGAGGAGGACCAGGGATCCTTTCAGTAGGATGCTCAGCTGCTGCTTCCTCACAGGGACGCCTGCACTCTCATTCCCGGCAAACCTCACGGGTAGATATCGTAGGGCTGTCGAGCTCAGTAGAGCTATGACGCCGCGTGCTTGCACGCTTCCTCTGCGTGTAACGCGGGAGGACCACGGGACCTACCTGAGGGGATCCGAGAGGGACCCAGATGTCGTCAAGCGTATCACGCTCAGACAACATCTGAGCTCTTCCGCGAGGTGAGCCTATTAGCGGTGCTAACAGCTAGCCTCAACGAGAGCTCCATGGGCCTAGCCCATAGGGTGTCCACTCAGCGCCGGGGAGGGGCCTGCCACTCCAATCGCTCAACGCGATGGAAAGGCAGGGTCCTTTTCTCTTTGGATGCTTCTGCGCACGGTGGAGGACCGTGCAAAGAAGCTACCAACGGGAGCACTCTGAAGAGGTCGGAAACTGCCCTTACCATGGGTAGGAGCTCCGACTTCAGCAGGCCGTGCACCACCAACAGTACCCGAGCCCACTACCTCTGCAGCACCCATTTCTGGGAGGCGCAAGGGTAGCACAGGAACAGCTGGCAAGCCCGAAGAAGAGCAAGCGCTCTTCCAAGGGAAGCTAGGCAGAGCATTCCTGGGGGCTCAGCGGTTTTTCCACAGGGGATCTCCCAGTGGACGACCGCTTATGGCTTTCACCCAGAGGGGGGAAACCATCTCTTTGAGCGCCTGGGTATGGTCAGTGGTGAGTGGGGGTTACAGACTGGCAACCCAGTCTCCCCACATTCGATCTGCACATTTCAGAGGTCCACAGTAGTGCCGTCAGACGGCCCCCAGCGTCGGGCACTACTGACAGGGATCACACAGCTTCTCACGAAGCGGGCGATTGTCCCGGTCTACCCCCGTTCTACGGGTGATCTTGGAGCCATTGGCTCCAAGGAAGACGGCGACGGGAGCCCCATCCGAACCGCAGGCTGTTGAACACGTTCTTCAGGCCCAAGAGGTTCAGAATGGGGACTCTCGCCTCGGTGCTAGCCTGCCCCATCAGGGGCATGGGAACAGCATCGCTAGATCTCTCGGACGCCTATCTGCATATGCCAATCGCCTCTCAAGATCGGAGGCATCTGCGCTTCTCTAGGTACAGGATCAAAATTACCAGTTTTGATACCGCCATCCGCCTGTCCATCTCTCCCAGGGTGTTTAACACTCTTGGTCAGAGCGGTGGCAGCGTACCTGAAGCACAGGGGTGTCAACATCAGTTGCTACCTGGACGTTTGGCTCATATACGGACGCACTCCACTGAAGACTACGGGTCTCATGGGGTTGATAGTCCGTAGGGTGCGGGACCCTGGATTTTTTGATCAGCTCAAAAAAGTCCAGCGTGGTCCCGACGCAGACACCACTATTTGTAGGGGCCCAGATCACCCTCACGGAGGGGTTCGCGGTGCTCTCACCCGAGCGGGTGACGAACATGGTGCGGTGTGCCTGACTCTTGGCCGAGTCTCGGGCAAAACCCGCTGTGGCATGGATGAAGGTGGTAGGCCTAATGGCCAGTATGGTAGACCTCGTACTGTACTGCCGTTTCTACGTTAGGCTTACCCAACTACACCTTCTAGCCTGCTTGCAGGCCCAGTCGTCACCCAGTATCCCTCGCGGTTCCGTTGTCGGAGATCGCGCGAGAGGAACTCTGGTGGTGGACCCATCAGCCCAATTTGACCCAGGGTGTCAGGTTTCCTGCACCCCCGGTATGTCACGTAGTGCGACCATAGCGCCAAAGCGGGCTGGGGGTCCACATCCACGGAGACTCCGTCTCGGGCCTATGGGGGCCATAGAGACAGAGTTTCACATCAACCTCCCTCGCTTACGAGGAGGTGATCGTGGAATCACATACCGTTGTCCTGACGGATAACACAACCGTGGTAGCCTACCCCAACAGACAAGGGGACTCCGGGCCACCACGATTGAGCCTGCATGCACGACACCTGATAGGGTGGTGCAAGTTCAGGCAGATTACGATGAGAGCGATACACATCGCGGGCGTCACCAGCATCCTCGCGCACAATCTGTCACGAGGAAGGGTGTCGGGACCAGCAGAATGGTCCCTTGCTCCGCAGGTCGCTCATACGATCTTCAAGGGGATGTACCACCCCTCGAAAGATCTGTTCGCATCTCATCGCAATCATCCACTGCCGGTGTACTGCTCAAGGGTCGCGGACCCCCAAGCATTCACCGTGGACGCTCTGTCCATAGACTGGGGAGGGCTGACAGCTTATGCAGTCCCTCCGATCTCACTACTCATGAGGGTGGTGGCCAAGATCGGGTGGGTAGACTGCATTGTCATTCTGCTAGCGGCAAGGCCGCTGGCACTCCCAGTACCAGATCTACTCCGGATGCCCGGAGCGGAGGTACCAGTCTATCACTAGAGCACCTGCAGTTAGCTGCATGGCCCTTACCAGGAACACGCAGCGGAGGGATACTTTTCATCAGAAGCTGTTTTTCTCATCGCCGGGGCTAGACGGAAGTCTACCCTCGGTACGTATAGCCAGAGTCTGGCTCCATACTACGCTTGGTGCAATGAGACAAATAGCTCTCCCGCTAGAAACCTCTGTGCTGCTAGTTCGGAGTTTCTGACAGAAAAGTTCCAAGCAAGACTTCAGCGGGCCACTGGGGCCAGCTATAAGTCAGCTGTCCTCTCCATTCACCAAGGTTTGAGGCAATCGACTATCATAGCCGATGGTTACCTTATTAGTCTACGCCTCGACGGTATGTTCAGCGAGTGTCTACTAAAAAGGAAAGTGATCCTCCTAAGGGATCCCAACACAGTCTTAGATTACTTTAAGGGTCACCCTTTTGACCTTCCGTCAAAAGCGACGCTTAAATACGTAACTCTCAAGATGGCTTTCCGGTTTGGCGTTGGCTTCGGGACGGCGGTGCTGAGTTGCACACGGTCTCGAGGTTAGCTTCCGTGTTCACAAACACTGGAGCGACACTGTTTCGGGCGCTCTGTTCTCGTGACTCTGAACGGCGCGGTGCATACCGACATTCGTCCCTCTCCAATCCCCAGGGTTGGGCAAGGTTCGGCTGAAGCCAAAGATAGGCTGGGGTGTCCGATAAGGCGCTGCAGCACTATTTCTTCGAACACAAGCCTTGCGAGGGACTCACGACCGCATTCATCACCCTTACAGAGCCTTTCGGTCCAGCCGCTGTCGCAATGGCTGGTCCAGGTGTTGGTGGGGTCCGGGGATCGCGAAGGTTTCGGCCCACGACCCACTCGACACGAGCTATCTCATCATCTTGGGTATACCGTTCGGTTGTCCCTTGAGGAGATCTAGCAGGCGGTGTCCCGGAAGCCACCTTCGCCCGTCTCTACAATACTTCCGTTTACGTTAGTAATCAGAGACGGGCGGGAGGTTTACCGGGACATTGTTCGGGCGATCATAATACGGTGGTGTACTGGTACCAGGTTTTCAGACTATACAGAATACTCAGCATGGTAAGAACCAGTGTCGCTATTCTTAACCACCAAACTTA
This sequence comes from Amphiura filiformis, assembly GCF_039555335.1. Classification (NCBI taxonomy): domain Eukaryota; kingdom Metazoa; phylum Echinodermata; class Ophiuroidea; order Amphilepidida; family Amphiuridae; genus Amphiura; species Amphiura filiformis. The sequence goes on along the minus strand of NC_092632.1, from coordinate 64,761,209 downwards.
TTAAGTAAGGAGGTTTATGTCTGTGATCGCGTGGTCTTTTTTGTTTCCGACCGTTGGGGAAAATATTTTCTGACCTCGCGAAAACCATCGTTACCGCTCCCGATCCCTGATCAGATGCTGACCAATCTTGTACCTCCATCCGTCGGTTACTTGCTAGATCGATCTTTCAGATGTTGATGCAAGAAGTATCTTAATCAACATCGGAAGCGGTAAGATCGACCCGTGTACTGAGTCTAGTCCCAAACAGAAATGTTTGGTAGACTCATAACCGGTGCGATCTTACCTTTCCGATGTTGATTATCCCGGACCCCGGCCACCCCCTACAAGTTTGGTCCGAGTAGGGGATCCCAAGTCGGATAAGGGGCGATCATATGGTGTGACGTCACCTTTTGGGTGAGTCCACTGGGGGGATCGTAGGGTTTTTGTTATGGATACATTTATGTGGGACAAAATGACTATTGGTTTTCCGCATCTCGGGATCGATGCAAGAAGTATCTTAATCAACATCGGAAAGGTAAGATCGCACCGGTTATGAGTCTACCAAACATTTCTGTTTGGGACTATTATTCACTCACCCTTGGTCCATGGTAATATGTTGTATAAAATAGAGAACACTGCTTCAAGTTGAGAGCAGGGAAGGCATATCAAACACATTTGCAGTCTTAGAATATGTTTTAATACCAAAATTACAAATTTTAACTTTCCTTGACAGAGTCTTGCCAAGTTATCATGTGGACTTCATAAACCTCGCAAGCAGACAATATTACCTCAAGTCTCTATACCAATCCTCTTCCAGACAATGCCACTGCATAAAGTGTAAGTTATGGATGCATAGATGTAATGGATTTTTAAGATGAATCCCACCAAAATTCTTACCTTAATCGCTTTGCTTCTCGGCAAACAAATCCTTACCCGAATCTTAAGCCTTTGCAAATGTATGTTGAAATACATCGTATTGAAGTGTTTCTTATCTCTGTGAGCAGAAGACTTTATCTTATCTGTCTCACTTTAATTGTTTAGAGATAAATGAATAGAAAGTAACATCCAAAAATTTATTATACCCATAATGTGCTAATTAACCCTAACACTGGACCCTGCTTTTTGGGATCGGAAGTCAAAGAAGATCCGAAAAAGTCAAGGAGAAGAAGAATTTTGACTTGGCTTTTGGATTGAACCTTTGACCCCTCGCATGCCAACCACACGATCACGGTCCGGTAGCTACACGGGTTATTGCTGCCCGCCAGCAATTCCGATGCGATATGACACTTAGGCTGATTGCGTCGTCATCGCGAGACCCTGGGATTCATGCATGCGCATATTTTTTCATCGTAAGATTTTTGGGTGTTAGGGTTATAGTAGGCTCTAATCTGGAAAAATACATCTTAGTTAACCCTAACACTGGACCCTGCTTTTTGGGATCGGAAGTCAAAGAAGATCCGAAAAAGTCAAGGAGAAGAAGAATTTTGACTTGGCACCCCGAGATTGAACCTTTGACCCCTCGCATGCCAACCACACGATCACGGTCCGGTAGCTACACAGGTTATTGCTGCCCGCCAGCAATTCCGTCATGCGCATATGACACTTAGGCTGATTGCGTCATCGCAGACCCTGGGATTCATGCATGCGCATATTTTTTCATCGTAAGATTTTGTAAGATTTTTGGGTGTTAGGGTTATAGAGTTGTTCGGACAAGAACAATTTTTTTTCTTTTAATTTACAAATATCTGTAACACAAAACACAAGATATTTGTAAATTAAAAGAAAAGAATGAAGAAGTTAAACAAACTACCCTAATATTTGTTCTTGTCCGAGCAACTTGTTAATAGACACATACGTTTATTAACAAATTTTTACGGTATTGCATGTATTTTTTAATTGATAGACGGAACTTGGGAGGAAAACTTGGTGCATCGTTGATGGAAGGTCTGAAAGTGAAGACCATGGGTGAGCTATGTCAGTTTACAGAGAAAGAACTACAGGCATATTGTGGAGATAAAACAGGGTAGGTCTGAACACACATTTACACATAAACATTCACACCAACCGTCCCCACACACCTAGAAACACACATGTACTTGGACCAGGGCTCACACATAACTTTGCATATGTACGCAATGTGAATCACCGATTTAAAACATCTGCGTTTTGTACTTGATTTAGCTGTTGTACTAAAACATTGATTTTGACTCCAGGGAGCTTAAGTAATATCAAAAAAGATGTCAGTTCTTTTCCCTTACACCCCTTAAAAGGGCATTTTGTGATCCACAGTCTCATCCCCCCCCCCACTTTTCTCAAAAAAAGTGAAGATTTTTATACCACTGCAATCCTCTGGCTACATAATGTTTATGTACAAAAATGTCTTGCAGATTAATTTGTTCGCAAAAATATCGTAAAATTTTAATTACGTTCTGGTGGAACAAAATTACAACAGTGGCTTATGAAGTGGCCTATCTGGGAAAGTAAAAGCTCTGTTACCACTTGGCCATCCCATTTACAACTTAAAATTGCCAGCGGTTAAATAATTTCCAGTCCTGACTGATACTAACACTAACTTTCAAATGTACACACCTTTGTTGCTTGTAAATATAATTTTGTTGGAGTGTGTGATAACCACAGAATTAAAACCAGAGAACCAGGACTCGACCGCCATCTTGATACAGGCATGGAGAAAAAATTGGGGTATTCAGTTTCCCTCGGAATGCGCTCGATACATTCGTTGTCATACAAGCACGACATGGATGATGGGTGCATTTGAGAGACGCACTTGATGCGACCTGCACGTGAGTACCAAGTCGCTTCAGATGAGACACAGAATTGTTTTCGTTCGTCTCCGCGCATCGTCGGCAAGGACCCGAATACCCCCAATTTTCTCCCCATACCTGACGGCGCGATTGTATGTGGCGGTATAGGTAGTCCCGATTCTCCTTTTCTATTTCTGTGGTGATAACAGATAAAATCCACTTGCATAAAATTCAATGTCACCTGATAGCACTAGTTGATTTTAATGCTAATTTGCAGAGCCTGGCTGTATGGTTATTGCAGAGGTGTAGATGATGAACCAGTTAGACCTAGAGAGTTGCCCAAATCTGTTGGCTGCAGTAAAAACTTTACAGGAAAAGCCGCCTTAGACACCAAAGATAAGGTACCTATTTATACTTCGTTTAGGCATCAGAATCAAATATGTTCGATCTTTGGATCGACCATCGATGCTTGCTATTAATGAAATATCAACTAATTAATCAGAATTACTGGTAAATTTGCATTGGTCAATATCATTGACATGCACCTATTCATATGTATTCACAATTCTTGCGATTCACTGACGATGCGCTGCCAGCGGTTGCTCTTACCAGTCCAAATTTTGACCTCCAGCATCGACATTGCCATTCTGGCCACCATTGGATTTTCAAGCGAATGTCATAACAATAATGTGCAAAACAGTTGCCATGAAGGATTCCGTGTGATCAATAGATAGAAAATGGATCCACAATAATTTTAAATGGCTGGTTTAGAGTGCATTCGTGTGTAACATCATTATATTGACATTTAAACTCATAATGACATAATATTCCTGTGATGTATTCATAATACCCGCGCTTTGGATGTAGACATGATGTGCTGTGTATTTTGACCTCTTCCCAGTGACCTCTGGGGGTGTATTGTATTGTGAATCAACTGAATTAACAACAGTCAATTATTTGATTTTATAAATAATAAAGATCGACCAAGAATCTATGAAAGATCTAACTAATTTTGTTCTGTTGCCTTAGTTAAAATGGGCTATTCCAGTTGAAATCCATACACCCCCTATGGAAGACATGACCTTAATCTTCCACACAGGGGTGTAGATTTCAAACGGAGTCACCCATTCAGGTAACTCCTTTTGAAATTCACACATCGCTGTGTGGGAGATTAAGGAGTGCATGAATTTCAACTGGAATAGTCTAATATATGTGCATCTGAATAAGGGATTTCGGGTAAAACATTAATTAGTGTTTATTATTTTCCCTGATAATGTTATACTTTGCAATATCTAAGTTTTATAAGATGCTTTTCTAAGGTTTCCTTATTTAATTTATTTGATTTTAATTTTATTACCAGGTGAAGTTCTGGCTTCACCAGCTTAGTGAAGAAATAACAGAAAGACTCAAGAAGGAAAAAGATAATGTAAGTCATATCACTATAAATGCAACACATGGTTTTTCTATATTCATTGACTTATTTTGTTCCCATTCTATGAAATCCACACTCTCCATATGGAAGATTTAGCTGTAGTCTTTCACACAGAGAGTAGAGTGTTTCACACAGAGAGCATGGGTTTCAAATAAAAGAGATAACTGGACATCTCCATTTGAAACACTCCCCCATGGGAAGATATAGATAAAGCCATATACAGGTGGAGTTGTTAGTCACAAAATAATAAACCCTAGCCAATTCCATTTGAAAAACTTACTCCCTTAGTGTAAGATGTTACTTAAATCTTCCACAGGGGTAGGACCGGTTTGAAATGGAATATTCCAATGCTGCTTTCATTTGTGTCAACAAATTTGAACCCTGCCCTCATATATCTCTACCCCATCCCCTTATTAAACTTTAGTCTGCTGTTGTAGGACCTATACTATGATCAGCTCGCAATAGGTGGGACTCATAACATTTAAGATGGATATCAAATGGCGTACACACAGCTAGGTGCAGCACCTACGTAAATTGCGAAAAACATGCGCTTTTAATTTACCAGGGCTTAAGTCGGGACTTATTGACATGTGCGCAGTAACTGAAAACAAATAATTCTGGCATTTCGCAAACTGATCATAGTGTAAAGGAAAATGTAGATCAGTGATGAAGAGATTAATGCACTTGTTATTATTCATTCACGCATTATGCCTACAAAATCCATGTAAGTGAGATTACAGTTGAGGTATCAACCCACGTGTTCATGAGGTGATACCTGAACATATCTTTCTCTCAACTGGTGGGCATACAGGTAACACAACTTCTAAGTTCCCCCTAATACTTTTTAAATTAAGTCGAAAAATATTTTACGAAATCTGAATATGTAAAAAGATTGTATAGCCCTGTTTGTTTTACCCCTGTGGACCAATTTATAGCGTCACACATCATTGCGTTCAGTCACAATGGTTAATTATGTAAGAAAAGAGGTCGTTTTAAAAGTTGCACCTGAGCCCATAGCAGTCAGGTTTTCTGTAATTAGGGATTCAATCATGTTTCACCGTTGTTCATCACTGACTAACAACCATGCGTTAGCTTTAGCTGCCCGCGAAGTAAACCACGCAGACGCGCCAGACGCGAGTTGTTAATCGATGATGAACAGCGGCGAAACATGATCGAATCCCTTTCAACAACGAAAACAAGCTAAAGATCGTCTAATTCACACAATTATTTCATGAGGAATGACCAGTTTAGTCATTGCCACTAAACACAAGAAGGTTGATGCTTTCCTGTTGATAGCAGGAAAAGAACTACAGAATAAAAGAGCAATATTTAGCCCCTTCCTCTAAAATAATGTAAACAACATGTACATGTAGCGCACACAAATTCCAGGTATGGCAAATTTCATTAACTTGCTACTGGCAAATTGTGGATTTATTACGGATTAACAATGATTGGCGCCTGTACAAAGGTATAGGAAAAGTTGTTGAACAAACACATGAATAGGCCTGGCCTGCTGACTTGTTTGAGAGTTGACTCGTACAGATGCAGCTTTTAACACAGTTTTAAAGCGGTCGCTTTTTTACATAATGAACCATTGTGACTGAGCATAATGACGTGTGGCTATAATTTGTTCCATAGGTGTAAAACAAATAAGGCTACACATGTCTTTTTACAAGTTTGCATTTCGTTAAATATTTTTCGATTTATTTTAAAAAGGATTTAGGGGGAACTTAGAACTTGTGCTATGGGCTCAGGTGCAACTTTTAAAACGGCCCCTTTTCTTACATAATTAACCATTGTGACTGAACGCAATGATGTGTGACGCTATAAATTGGTCCACAGGGGTAAAACAAACAGGGCTATACATATCTTTTTACATTTTCATAATCCGTAAAATATTTTTTGTCTTATTTTAAAAAGTATTAGGGGGGAACTTAGAAGTTGTGTTACCTGTATGTGGCTGATTCAAGAATTTTCATAATCTTGTGTTTGTGAATTCTATTTTAATATTGCAGAACAACAGAATAGCCAAATCTTTAAGCTTGTATATCCGTCAAGATACGACTCCAACAACGAGTCTGAGTCGTAGCTGTGGTATGTATAGGATCAATGCAGAACAGATTGCAGGGGATGCGTTTAAGGTGATACAGGGTTTGAATGCGGCCGGCAATCATCAGGCAGCATGGTGAGTGTTTAAGAAATTAATTTTGTGAAAGGCCCTATTTTTCTCATAAACATATTGAAATTAGAAGTTCCAACTCAGTGTATTTCCGAAGATATCATCAAAAAACTGCCTAATTAGTCTCAAATGTGGTATACCATATTTAAGACTAATTTGGCAGTTTTTTGATGATTTCTTCGGAAATATACCGATTTGGAATGCCAAATTTCAATATGTTTATGAGAAAAATATGAGCTTTCATCTGATACCAAAATCAGCATTTTGATGAGGTAAAGTGGGGGATGAGATTGTCAATCAGGTTACCCACTTTTAATTTGGATTGTTTAAATCTGATATTGCTATTATGTGGGTTAATTGAAGAATGTAGCAGAAAATGTGACTAAGTGTTGCAAAATAGTTCTATGAATAAAATGGTCCAATATTTTCATATTTTCTAGAGGTCACAAATATTCTACTAGTTGCTGGAGTTTAAAGATTGAGATGCAAAGAAATAATGGCCAAAAGTATTCATTCAAATATGCAGCCAAAAGATCTAGCAGAGTAGGTCTTGAAGAATTGGGCTTTATACCTTAGAATATTACCTTAACATCCTTCTGCGTGTCAGTGGTCGGGAACTTTGCTGTTGGCAGGTGCAAATGTCTAATAAGGTGGCAATAACTTAGTTGGCCAATATGGATGTTTTTGTAAACTCCTCAACAAAAGTTTGGAAAGTTTTTTCAAGCATCTGTATCTCCAATTATTTGTGACATATTCATATCGTGTTGCATATCACTGGATAGCTACAATACTCCCCTTTACAATGACACCCCATTTGAAACAACAACATTTTTCACGGCTGAGTACATGCCTTGTGAATGTAGTGGAGTCCCAAACAGAATTTGCCAATTTGACCATTATTCTGTGCTCAAACAAAGCTAGCCACTAACCTCAATAGCGGGTGGAAAAACCACAGGCAGTCACAACAGTCAGGCACCTTCTCCTCATGCTGCTCACCGACCTGGTTACATGTTACTGTGGGATGGAATTCCATTCTTTAACAAGGATTCGTCGCAGGTCATTCAATGTGGTTGCATATGGGCTTCTCTGGCACGCACAGCACGATCAAGCTGGTCCCACAAGTGTTCAATCGGGTTGAGGTCTGGCCCCCGGGTCTGGCCTGATGGCAGGCCATTTTGACTCTACTCTCATATTCTGTAGGTAGTCGTTGACTACCGTGGCTATGTGGGGCAAGCGGTGTCATCTTGGAGGATTGCATTAGGTCCCAGATTGTGAAGTTATGGGATTGCAGCTTGCTGCACAGAATAATGGTCAATTTGGTAAATTCTTTTTGAGACCCCACTACATTCACAAGGCGTGTACTCAGCCATGAAAAATGTTATTGTTTCAAATGGGGTGTCATTGTAAAAGGGACTATTGTAGCTATCCAGTGATATGCAATACGATATGAATATGTCACAAATAATTTGAGATACAGATGCTTGAAAAAACTTTCCAAACGTTTGTTGAGGAGTTTATATCTGCTGAGTGCTGACTATTGAAAAATGTCAGTAATTAGCTACATTATTATATGTAAAAAATATAGATAGCTTGAAATCATTATTGTTTTGCTTTATTGTACAGGTCTCCAGCTATAATATGTATTGGAATCTCCGCCTCCAAGTTTATAGATTCTGCAAATCAAACTTCAAGCCTTGATAGTTTCCTGACCAGCAAGCCTACAAGAAAGCATCAAATTGCTACAACAGTCAGCAAACCCGACGAAAATGAAGCACAGACTCAAAATAACAAGACGGAGAAATCCGGAGTAGTAAAGAGGAAAAGCCTAGATTTCTTCTTCTCACCAAGTCAAACAGTAACAATGTCTCAATCAAGTGGACAAAACAACAGGACAACACAGAAATGTGACGATGATGCTGATGCTGAGAAAAATGTTAGAAGGAACTCTCTGGAGCACTTCTTCTCTCAAAGTCAAAGGACTCCAAATAAACCGGACACTTCAAGTAATCAAGTGCAGATGTCCCAATCAGATCAAGCTAAAACTACAGGGCAAACTGACAGGACAAAGGTAGAAGTAGCAAAAATTAATTTATCAAAGAATAGCAAGTCTGGTGGAAGAGGATTCTTTGCAGCAAAATTACAAGAAAAGTCAAGCAGAATTAATGCAAGTAAGACTTCCAATACACTATCAGGGATAGGGAAAACGGCTGAAGAGAGCAGCAGTGAATCTAATACAAGTGATAATGAAGTAGTAGTAGAAGCCGATGAGTCGGACGATTATGTTCAAGAAGTAGAATCTGTAAGTGATGTTGACATACATGCTCCCTCTACATCAACTAGTGATCTACCACCTGTAGACCAGGCTCCCTCTACATCAACCAGTGATCTACCACCTGTAGACCAGGCATCTGAATCCCTCAAACCTACCTCGGATGAAGTTATGTGTGACAAGTGCAATAAGCCAATATCAGTGTGGGAGTATCCAGAACATTTGGATTATCACTTTGCTCTAGAGTTGCAGAAACAGTCACAGATTGCCTGTGTGGATGTTTCCAAGAAGACTGGGCCTTCTGCAGGATCAACAACAGAAAAGGTGTCAGGAAAGAGAAGGGAGGCCTCCGGGATCAAGTTCATCAAAGAAAGCGAGAGTGGAATCAACATCCACTTTACATTCTTTTTTTAAACCGAAATGAAGTGCAGTAGTATTAAGTGTGCTAGGGCAACAAAGGCTATTCCATTTAAAATCCACACTACCCCTGTGGAAGATTTAGCTAAAGTCTGACACAGAGGGAGTATGAGTTTTGAATGGAATAGACAATTGGGTAACTTCCATTTGAAATACTTACTCCAGTTGTGAAAGATATACAGAGGGAGTATGGGTTTCAAAATGATTAACTCTGACCAATTACATTTGAAAAACTTACTCTCCCTGTAGAAGGAATTTCCAAAATCTTCCACAGGGGTTGTGTGGATTTTAACTGGAATAGCCCAAGTGTTTTATAATAGGCTAGAGTTATTTAAATTTATTAAATGAATAATATAGTTTTAATTTGTATAATTGTGCAATAATATGAATTATTCATTTGTCCCATTGGTGGTTGTTAGATGTTATTATACAGGATTGTGCCATGTTTCATTTCAAAATAAGATCAAAAATGTATATGTGGTACCAAGTGTATGCAATGTCCTCTGTATAGAGATTTTTTCATAAAAAGTCCTGATTCATACCAATTCTATTGAATAAGAGAAGAGGGTTCATGCGGTAGTGTCACTTTCATGACCCCACCCCTTTCCCGTTCATTTTGGAGATATGCTAATAGATAATTTCTTGCTTTTCTTAAAACTAAAATTTTACTTCAACTTGTTTTACAGAAAAAAACAGACATGAAGGGACCAGCTAACTCTCTCTGTGCTTGGTAAAGATGCATAATTTTTTATTATTAATTTATTTTGTATATTTTTGAACTCTGATTGGATGTGGAATCTTTGGTCAGCATGGGCAGGGTTTGAAATATTTTTGATATCCCACTAAGATTAGACAAATTAATTAGCTTTTTACTGGCCTGTATATTTGGCTCGGTATATTATTTGTATGCATCAGTCCAAAATGATGCATCGTACCAGTCCAAAATGATGCATACCATGCAAAAAAATCTTCAGGACTTTCCCCCCCTTATCAATAGTTACTAGTCTCTGATACACACTGTATTTGACTTCCACTGTCCTATATTTTCATTCAAAATATTCCTATATTAATTATTAGGCCAACAAAAATAAAAGGTCAGTTTGTCCTCAGCTCAAAATTTATTTGAGTCGGTAGGTCGATCTAAGTATTCTGTGGTATCTAAAGTGTCATGGACCAGAGGAGGCTTAAAGGCATTCCTACAATGCACTATGATTGGGAAATTTGATCAATATAACCTAATTTTAAAGGCAAAGTCCCCATTGCCACACACACAAAATGGTAATTTTAAAACTGCAGCCAACAAGCTAATAGTTTAGACTTAGGACTGATATTTGATTTTCTTACAGGAAACATTCATATTGTCCCACTGCATTAATTTTATTCCTAAGTTTCGATGTTTTGAATGTTAAATAATAGGATGAAAACACCAGATATTTGCACACAATCCAAATGCAAGGCATGATCAACTGTACCACATGTGTACAAAAGCCAGACATACAAGGTCAGAAACCCCATTGGGTTGTGGGAATGTCTTTAAACATCCTCTGGTCATGGACCATATTAATTCTAGCTTGTTTGCAAGCACAGACTGTTGTGTAAGACTTTGTGCTAACAGTCTTGTGCTGTATATTTTGTGTCATGTTATTTGCATATTTATGAATATTTTAATATTAAATATGAATATTAATGAGCTCATTTGCATATTTTGCCTACATGGAATAACTGACCAATTTCGAACTTGGTATTGAGATTGCATATTTTACGTTATTTACAAACCGTTGTTATTTTCACACATTTGTGTGGAGGCCACCTTAATTACGAACCGTGTAATTCTATATACGAGTGGATATTCATACGTAGGGGTAGATAAAATGATTAAAGAGTTTAACTTCAACACTACACTACACTATTTTTCGCTCACCTGGAACGTTTTCACTAGTTCGACTAGCGTTTTAGCAGATGGTGATGCTGTGATGATATCTTGCCTACACATGAGGACTCAGAAACCAAAACTGAATCGTGACAAAGGTCTAGAAATAGACCCCATCTGGGATAACTTGCTGATGCCCGAGGGCTACATCGTAACATCCTATGGCGTCATCCTGTCAATCATATAGCGTCATCAGTGAGAGATATCCCGACTGTAGACAAGATATCATCATAGCATCACCATCTTATGTCATGGTGCATGTGTTGTTGACCATGTAGGTACTATTGTCCTATTAGAGTATCACCCTAAATGTTTACATCGATGAAAATTGCATTTTGAAATTCGAGGAATGTCCTTCTGATATCAAATAATAATAGGACATTCGCGATATAATAAACATTTTATGGCATATGATTAAAAATTCATATTTTTGAAATTTAATAGTACATATCATTAGATTTATACAATTAAGGTGGTACGAAAGGCAAAATCAAGTTGCTCTGATTGAGATTAAAATAGACTTGTTGCAGAGAGATATGCAAAATAATCTTAATTCCAAAATTTGAGCCGTCGGACAAAGCGGTTTTGAGATATTGCTGTTGAAAGATTCTTTGTATTCTATTGTTTTTGCCAATATATTGATGAAGTTAATGAGGAAAATTGGCAAAATGTGCTCATTAATATTAATTTTTGCCAATATTTTCCCAATATTTTATGAATAAACCTTCATACTACTTTTACCTTTAAGAGTTTTGACCTGAAACTTTGCCAATGTGTATCTATGACCTAAACCTTTAACATGTGATTTTCCCGCCCATCTAATTTGCATATTTGCATAATTAATTAGCTTTAAGTATAATGCTAATTAATTATGCAAATATGCAAATTAGATAGGCGGGAAAATTACATGTTAATGTTTTAGGCCATAGAAACACATTGGCAAAGTTTCATGTCAAAATCATATAAAATAAAAGTAGTATGAAGGTTTATTCATAAGATATTGGTATAATATTGGCAAACATGAATATTCATGAGCACATTATGCCAATTTTCCTCATTAACTTCATCAATATATTGGCAAAAACAATAGAATACAAAGAAACTAAAAACATGTATATCTTGACAACCGTATATGTCCGATTTCCTTCAAACAAAAACTATTTTGCTCAGTGTATTTAGCTTACCTTATTCAATCTATTCAAATGGTTCTAAATTCAGTTTCTGTTTTCCAGAAACATCGTTTCGAACCCCCTTAAGGTGTACAGTATGTAACTGGGATGAAAAGCCGTCCATCATGAAAATTTTGACCTTTTGTATTGGAGATATAGATTTTTTCCCCAAAATACCAAGAAAATATGTCTTTTTGGGAAAAAAATGTATATCTTCAATATGAAAAGTCAAATTTTTTTCAATTGATGGTCAGCTTTTCATCCTGGCTACATACACTTTAAAGGGGGGTAACCCTATCAGTTTAGGATATGGATTGTCTTCAAACTTGCATACAATTTCAAATATTGTCCCCTTTTTGCATCTATGTGAGAAAACGAGAACATTTCTGTTTTAAGCGTTTATTATTTCGGACCTATTTCTGTGCGTGCGAATTGGTATGGGAGTAAAACGGCTCTTATTCACGGATTCAAATTGGATCGTCAAATTTCAGGATGGTAATGAGAAAAATATAATCTATTAAATGATACCAAAAACTCATCAACAATGAGAAAAATCAGGGGGATGATGCTGTCGATCGGGTTACGGACCTTTAAACTTTATAAATCTAATCTTAAAAATTACATTGGCCGTGAGATATTTTCGAGAGAATAAAATCACTACATGTTCAATTCGCCGGCAGATCCGCCATGAGCTGTTATGGTGAACTCAACGATGTGTAATCGTGGGTGCGCGCTGGTTCGAATCCGAACGGTTCTGATTTTGTCTGAGCTTCATTTCTTTAATTCTTAAAAGTTATCATTAGATTTATAAAGTTTACTTTGAGGACTGTTTAAATATAAAATATCTAAAAATATCAAATTTTAATAATTTGCCATAAAATTTGTATTATATCGCAAATCTAAAAAATCAAAATTATCTGATATCATCAGGACATTATATTCAGGATGCAATTCGATGTCCGATGTGCTCTCAGGTCATACAAAATCCAATCCAATTCCTTACGCTAGGAAACAGAATTATGTGAGATTGTGTGAAAGTAACAAAAATCAGGAAATATTGTGTTTTGAAATTAATATAAATGTCAATTATTGAAATATTACTTGACAATTTGTAAATAAATAGCATATTTAAAAACAATTTTTAAGTTGAGTGTGAAGTCACTGAAATTTATGGCGTGGCTTGAGTGTATAATTTTTAACCAATTTTTATAAACCTTGAGAAAAAGGTCCTCAAGATAAATACCCCCCCCCCCAAAAAAAAGAAATCATACTAATTTTCTGAAATTTTTTATGTTTATTATTTTTATTAACTTTTTATTATCTCCCAGGCTAATCTTAACGGTTTATTCAATTTCTCTATCTGCCTGCTGTGTGATGTTACAAAAAGTAAAGCAGCCATTACAAATATGTCTTTATTTTATTTTTGATACCTCATTTACCTAATTTTTTTTCAAAAGTAAGGAAAAAATCTAGAATTTTAAAAGTTGCAGAAGTTGTATTGATTTGAATGCAGCACGAAGATAATGGCAGGTTTTACATACCACAATGCTTGCATTTAATAACCATTGATTGCTGTAAGTGCAATTTCTAGATTGTTTTCTTTAAACATTTTGAATATGATTAATAAACTGGCCTCAAAAAGAAACTTATAGACTACGTACACCGTTTCCGATGTTGATTAAGATACTTCTTGCATCGATACCCGCAGATGGGGCGTGAGTTGAGTGGTAGCGTGCATGGGTCCACCACAGGCGAAATCACGGTTAGTTGCGAGACTGTAGCCAGTGGAGGACCAACTGAGGTATTCATACGAGATTCCCCCGCGGATGTCTCGGGTGAATTGGGCCCTAGAGCAGTCATAGGCGGTCTCACCATGAGACAGGCTAGTGACTATTCAGGGGTTACGGGATCGATCTGGGCGATTTCACGGGTAGCTCCCCGATAGTAGCCGGGACAGATCCAACTGGCTTCTGGACCTGGAGTTTATGCAGGGAACCCTTTGGCGGTCCCCCTACGCTCACTTGCCTTTTCAGAGGTCCACAGTAGTGCTGCCAGCGTCTGGCATTACTGTCAGAGATCACACAGCTTCTGATCACGAAGCAGGTCGATAGTCCCGGTCTTCCAATTTCCCTTTCCAAGGGGCCTTTGGAGCACGTTCTTCCTTGCACCAAAGAAGTCCGGCGACTGGAGACCCATATTGAACCTCAGGCCGCTGAGCAAGATCAGTCAGGCCAAAGAGATTCAGAATGGAGACTCTCGCCTCGTTGCTGCCCTGTCCCATCAGAGGGATGTGGGCAGCATCACTAGATCTCGCGGACGCCTATCTGCATGGCCAATTGCTGCTTACCAACAGGTACCTATGCTTCAAGGTGCAAGGGCAGACTTACCAGTTTCGGTGTCTCCCTTTCGGCTGGTCCACCGCTCCCAGAGTGTTTACGCTCCTGGTCAGAGCAGTGGCAGTATTGAAGCGCAGGGGGTCAATGTTGCACCTGGACGATTGGCTCATATACGGACGTACCCAGCAAGAGACGTGCTGTCTTGTGGAGTTGGTAGTCCGTACGGTGCGGGACCTAGGGTTCTTGATCAATCTCAAGAAATCCCACATGGTCCCGAAGCAGACGCCACTTTTTCTAGGGGCATCCATCAACCTCGCGGAGGAGATGGCAACTCTTGGCTGAGTCAGAAGCTGCACCAGCCGTGGCATGGTTGAAGGTTTTGGGCCTTATGGTCAGTATGGTAGACCTCGTACCGTACTGCCGTTTTCACATGAGGCCTATCCAACTACACCTTCTAGCCTTTTTACAGGCCCAGTCGTCACCCAATATCCCTCGCACTACTCAGGTGGACCCATCAGCCCTATTTGACCCAGGGTGTCAGGTTTCCTGCACCCCCAACGCGTCAAAGCTGGGCTGGGGGCCACATCCACGGGGACTCAGTCTCGATAGGCCCACATCAATCTCCTTGAAAAGACTCTACACCACTTCTAGGAGATGATCGACAAGGGGGCTCCAGGTCACCACGGTTGTGCCTGTACGCACTGCGTCTGATAGGGTGGTGCAAGTCCAGGCAGATTACGTTGAGAGCGATACACCAACGGGAGTCATCGACATCCTCGCGGACGATCTGTCCCGAGGCAAGGTGTCGGGACCAACAGAATGGTCCCTTACTCCGCAGGTCGTTCAGACGATCTTCGAGGTGATGTATTATCCCTCGATAGATTTGTTCGCTTCTCATCACTGCCGGTGTAATGCTCAAGGACTTAGGATCCTCAAGCGTACGCTGTGGCGCTCTAGCAATAAACTGGGGAGGGATGACAGCATATGAGTTCCCGCTGATCTCACTGCTCGCGAGAGTGGTAGCCAAGATCGGGCGGGACGACTGCAAGGTCATTCTGATCGTTTGTTATGTGGCTTCGGGTACTCGGTTTACAGACTCGGAATACACAACATGGTAAGAACCAGTGTTTCATTCTCCTGGCCTGCGGGTATTCATGCTCGTCGAAAATTTCGCGAAATATGGGGTGTTTTCAGATGAAGAAACGCGATTCGCGAAAAAAACAAAAAAGGGGTGTTTTTTCAAACCACGTGTTCGCGAAATTGAAAAAAGGGGTATTTTCATCGAGCAGCCTACGCGCTTCGGCAAGAAAAGGGTATATTAGAAATATCGTTCACGAAATAATTCGTGAAATCGCTAAAAAAGGGTGTTTTCCTCTAAAAACTTGGCGAAATGAGATGCAAAAGGGGTGTTTTTAAAATTCACCGACAAGCATGAATACCTGCGGATGCACAGAGTGCGGGGGCCGGGTTCATTCTGAACCCACCTTACTTTCAGGTCTGTGTTCGCTCTGTCTATTAGGACTCCGCGAAAAACCTGCGGTTCCCGATCCTATCAGATGCTTGCCAAACTTGCACCTCGTACCTATATCGATCTTTCAAATGTTGATGCAAGAAGTATCTTAACGCGGCTGTGTACTCTAGCCATTGTTTCTTTCTCAAAATTGAGTTTTTATGATATGTTTGTACCTTGTTATGTTTTTTATAAATACAAGGAATGAAAATCCAGATTTGTAAACTCCAACTGCAATATTTTAAGGATTTTATTTCACTATTCCACTCGTGTTTGAAATTGAAAAGGAAAGGAAATCTTTGTTGTACCAGCAAGGTACACACGCGCAACAACTCATCGCGTTGCGTATCGCGCAATTTGTTAACGCACAAATACGCTGGCGATACGCGACGCTTATCTGCATCTTGTGGCGCATCTTATGGAAACACCACGGAAGCACTGATTTCACAAAAACCTAGTGGTCAAATGGCTCCGTTTTAGCTGATAAAATGTGGGTTTTTCAAGTTCTTTCCCCGATTTAGATATCAAGTTATGAATGGATTTCGCTCAAACTTCTCAAGGGGCTGTGGATTTACCCGATGTTCACGTAATATAAGTTTCAAAAACGAAAACTGTCACATTCTCCTGTGAGATTCGATGAAAGTGCAAAATGTGACCACTTTAAACTTCAACGGCCATTATTTCAATGTTCATTTTCTCGGTAAAATGACGATTTAGGTACTACGATAACTCAATAAATAGGCGTTTTGAATTTTAAAAGTTCATTTTGATGCCTTATATGGTCAATATCTCAAAAAAATAAGGCCAATATCAAAAAAAATAAAAAAACGTTTTTGGAATGGAGCCTCAAGATTGAGCTAAAAACAAAATAAAATATTTTGGAAAGAGTGTTTTTTGTTATGATGTACCTAACAAATATTGCCAAAAACTCACTTTTTTGTGATTTTCTTCAAAATTGTTGTTTTTACCCCAAATCTGTATTTATATTAAGATTTATTGATGTCTTGCCTTCATAAAAATGTATACTTTTATATGTTTTTTGCGATATAATTACAAAGTTATTGCACTTTTACTACATGCATGTCTGAGAGTACACAGCCACCTTAATCAACATCGGAAACGGTAAATTGTCTGGTGTACGTAGTCTACTCCAAAACTAAATGTTTTGTAGACTACTAACCGGAGCGATCATACCTTTCCGATGTTGATTATTCCCTGCCCCATACAAGTTTGGCACCGGTTAAGGTTAAGCCGGATAAGGGATGATGGTCTGGTGTGACGTCACCATTTGGGTGATGGGATCGGGGGGTTATGTGGGACAAAATGACTATTGATTTTTCCGCATCTCGGGGATCGATGCAAGAAGTATCTTAATCAACATCGGAAAGGTAAGATCGCTCCGGTTAGTAGTCTACAAAACATTTAGTTTTGGAGTAATTTTTCACAAGGTCATATCTTAAAATCCTCTCCATAAAAATGAACAAAAATTGCACATGTCAGTAACCAAGCAGTTGTCCAACTGACACAACAGCAAAATGCACTGACATGGAACACTTTCCTGGACCAAAATTCACAGATATGACCTTTTTGAGGCCAGTTTAGTTCCAAAGCTGTTGACGTATTTGTGAAGACTGTTTCAAGCTCAGTGGCATACATCATGCACACTTGCTTTTGATGATGTACTTTCAGGGAATAGGTAGTAGTATATTGTTTTACTTCAAAGAAATACAAAAACACAAATCAAAAAACACAAGACAATTTATAAGAAGCCAGAGGTTACAAGGTGCACGGTCATTTATTCTCAACAGGACATAGTTTTGTCTATTATCATACAATTTTATATGTGTTTACCATAATACAGACACAAATAACACTTACAATAAATTGTGCACAATTGTTTTTCCTACGTCTTTTCTGTCCTTGGTACTTATACATGTTCACAGAAGCTCTGGTGTCCTAGGTACTGAAGTCATGTTGGAGTCATGTTAAGAGTTTGCCTCGTACGTTAGTTACGTCATTACAAAAATAATAATAATTATGAAGGACACGCTACCTATCAGTACGTTCCTTCCTCAATTCAGTTGAATGTAAGAATGTAGTAAGCTGCTTATCAACTACTCAGTGCCAAAAGTGGGTAAGTGCAATAGCTGCCGTGTGTAAATTGCCAAATGTGCACAGGGCAGCTATTGCACTTACCCACTTCTGGCACAGATCAGTCGATATGAACATGCTTACAACATTTTTACACTCAAGCATCAAATTCATGATATTGTGCTGTATAACTTGTTTCAGGTTTAGGCGGGATGTAAAGGATTTGAAATCCCACTTATATAATTTCCCAAGTTCAACCTGTATAAAATAAAATAAAAAAAAGCCTCACAATGAATGAATGATGATGATAACATGTCTCCTTTTAATATGTGAACTACCCAATGTCTACATGATTGGATTGGCTACACCAGACTTCACTGTTATATGAATGAGTTGTGGTTATTCTTCATTTACAGGTATAATACATAATTTTAACTGACTTGACTCCCTCCCTCTCACATTCTGATTACCTAAGCACTCCCTAACTCTACATGGCCGAGGTGTGACGGTAAATCTTGCACTTTATTTCGCTATTTCAGAGTTGCTTTTTGAACAAATTTGTTGATAGAAATGCATTCTATGTTAAACATTTTTGCTATCAACATTTTGTTTACATTGTAGAATAACTAAATACAGTCAATACTGATGAATGAATTCGCTCCATCATATTACAAAATTCTGTGTACTTGTGGTTTTTTTTCTTCAAATAACCTTGTATATCCAAAAATGTTTGACATGCTACATGACACACAAAAAAAATTGGACTGTCCCCCATTCTTGTATACCCTGAATGCCCTTGTGTCCAAATTCCTGACTATTGCATTAGACACACATGTAAATACTACCCTCCCCCCTGAACCCCCTCCCACCCCACCCCCATATTATTGTACCTCATCTCATTTGCCTCATGGTACATTGCACACTACACCTTTACTACTTCAATCTCGTAGTAATTTAGTAACACACACGATAAATCTTCCTCGAAAAAATGGATACAGGACAAAAATGCAATTGGCCTGTACAGGAAAAAAGGGCGAGGAATTTTTTTTCTCTTTTTCAACTTGCTTTGTGTTAAAAATTCAGAATATATCCTTTCATATTTGCAATATCAACAGATACAGAGAGAGAGAAGAGTGAGATAGAAGATTTATGTACAGATAATTCCAAGTTATAGTTTACACATCAATGATATGAATTTTGGCAATAAAAAAAAACACCCAAAATTCGATTTCAATGTTGAATATCAAAGAATGTAACCTTTTTGTGTTATTTCTTTGACAGTCCCACATGAAGAAGTACTGGATGGCAAATGCATGAGATTCAAAAGTCAACGGTTCTATTTTCACCAATATTGCCTTTTTTTTCCTTCTTAATGAAATATTTTAAAAAAAACACATTAACTTTGTCCAAAGCAGTTGCAAAACCTCCCCTTCTGTTGGGAAAAAACACCACTTTGGCCGTGGCTTAACATATCAGATGTCAGTGGAGGCCTGTCTTCAATTTACCCAGCACTGTATTTTCACATGTTTGAACACTGGGTCATAGCTGATGAAATCGGTTTCAATAAGTTTCCACAACAGATAGCAGGCAATACAGGTTCAAATATTCCAACTTAACAACCCAAGCAAATGCCATTTTACAACCAGGTTTTTCCCCTCACAAATTTGATCAGCCAACCTTAGCTACAATACAGTGACCCCACTGTTAAATAGCCCAAAATAAAAGGGTATTTGAAACAAAAATGGCAGTTCTCAGGATACTTTTTTAAAACTTAGGTATAAAAATAAACAAAACTTTCTCTTAAAATACACTTCGCCCACCCTGTGAGAGTTACTGTATAAATAGCACAAATAAAGTACGTCCATTCAGATTGTTTGGGCTGACAGCCTGCCACTAATCCTTGCATATAACAATGACCCTGCTGTGAATTCTGCGCTGATGGGTACTCCTAACACACAAGGTCTAGGACATCAATGCTTTTAGGCTGGGCACCATTATACAACTATTATATTTTATCCCATAACACCTTTTCCTTCATGTGGTTTGTTGGATATGGTTGCTCTCTGCGGAGACACACTCGGGACCTGATGGGAACGGGGTCAAGCCAGACAAAAGTCTGCAAATTAAGTATGAGGCATCAAGTCTTTAACACAGCCAACAAAACAAAGGGAAATTTTGTTATTTTTACACTCACCTGAATATAGAAGTAAAATACTGGAGTGAGAAAGGGTGGCCAGTGCAATGCAATGCAATTGTGTGAATGAACAAGACCAGGATTTCTATCATAAATTTTGTGGCATACATTATTACATCACATGTGAATCCCAACCTCATTAATGTATAAACAATTAAGAAAAGTCTTTGTGAACAGGGGGAGTAAACTGGGAGGTGGGGCAGAGTGCAAACATATTTTGAAACTGGGACGGAAAGAACACATTTATTTTGCACTGTTTAAAATGGCGCATTTAAAAAACAACTCGGTGTATGTGACATTTCCCTTCCAACCAGGACAAATTGATCAAATGACTGGCTTTTTGCTCCTTTGGAATGATCAAGTTGGTTATGAATGCCTGTATGGATATCAGGACCCTATTGCATGGACCCAACCTCACAAAACACTGCACTGAAATAATACACATGCAAACTCTGTGCCATCAATATGTCTGTGTGAATCCGCACCAAAATTCACAATGGGCTATTCCATTTAAAATCCACACTACCCCTGTGGAAGATTTAGCTAAAGTCTTCTACAGAGGGAGTATGAGTTTTGAATAGAATAGACAATTGGGTAACTTTCATTTGAGATACGCACTCCAGTTGTGGTAGATATAGGTAAAACCATAATACAGTTGAAAAACATACTCCCCATGTGGAAGATATTTCCAAAATCTTCCACAGGGGTAGTGTGGAATTTAAATGGAATGGCCCAATGAGGATTACAATCAGTAATAAATCATCATCAGCCTTTGTGAAATCAAAACCTGCAATGTGTTTCACAAAGACTTGGAATCAATTGTACAACAGATTTAATTAATAGAGGTTTATGTGTCATACATCAATTGTAAAATCCATCGTTAGATACAGGACCATACACTGGGAAGCAGCAAACCACTAACGATCTGAAATTATACCTTCACAGACATAACTTTTAAAAAATACCACTTGTTTTGTATTGCATGGGAAGTGGGAAGTATAAATCAAGTGACTAGCAGCAGCAACAACATCCCTATCAATCTCACCCAATGGATCACCTTCAAAGCAGCGACATCTTCTCAACAAAGGATTAAAAAAGAAAAAGAAAACAGAAATAAAAGATTTTATACACATATAAATACAAAATGATATTATTTACAACATTAGTGGTGGTCCATAATTATAAAATGTCATATTCTGTGTCCACACATATAAGTTCAGTGTATGCTAGCTATCTAGTTCAGTCTGTCATCCGTCATATTGATATGGCTAGTGATAGGAGTTGATAGTGACGTGATAGAGTGAATGAGCGACCGAGCGAAGGAGGTAGAGCACAGAATATGCAATGCTATAAACATCAGAAACATGTTAGCATTGTCATTTATAGCCTCTATGTTCAGTATCCATGTACCTGGATCATGTAAGATAGCCAAAATCATGATGAGAGATTACTGAAATAATGTGGATTATTTTATGCTTGACAGGTAACAGGCAATAAACCAAAATATCACCGGTGTTTGAAAAGAAAATTAACGCTTTCTAGCTCAATTATGTATACATGCTAACCTGGAAATCCATACATAACATGTCATCTCCGTTTGCCAGGCTTTTTATTACAGCCTCTTCTGGCACAGCATCATACACACTTAGGGCCGGTTTCTCGAAGCATGGCTAGTAATCAAGGCTTCATAAGCCATCAGGCTTAAAAGCCCAAGTAGTCCTGTATACCAGTGCTTACAATTTCACATTGTACATCACTTAGATAAATCAATATAATGGATCCACATTGGCTGGGCTAGCCTGTTGGCTCAGGAAGTCTTAGAGAAACTGGCCCTTAGAAGCTATCATGCCTACCACATTGTTACAGAAGTAACAATGTAATTCCGGTACATTTTTCTCACCACTGCTTCTTGAAAATAGTGCATGATAGAAAAAAAAAGTGTGTACATTGTACTTCAAATTCCTATATATTATATGATGCTCACCAAATATAGCGTCGTTGGGCAGGAAAAACCTAATACATCATTGGCCCCTGAACATGTTTAAAGCAAAATCCCTTAAACTGCCAACCAGTTAGGTTGGCAGTTTTGTTTTAAACATATTCAGGGGCCACAAACACGAGATTTTTCCTGCCCAGCAACGATAGCACCTTCATAGTTTTACCACTCTTGTTTGGTAACGTAAACTACATAATTTGGCAGCTAAAACATGTTCAACAATTTCTTTTACATGACAATGCTCCCAAACTTGTGCGTAACATGATTCATTACTCTGTGTTACAAAGAATTAAATATTCTTAACTTTTCCCCAATTGAATCCAAGAAGGTGCTTTGTTATCATAATGCACTAATGACCTTCCTGCATTGAACTGATGTATTACAATTTAGTAATTTAGTAACCTACCATTTAAAATTTGCAAATTTATGCCCATGATTTGTCCTAATCAAAACAAGTCCAATATAAAAAGGCCCATTTACAGAATAGTATTTATGATGTTTAGATGTCCTTTTAGGACAGCCGATATATCTTAAAGGACTACAAATAAACCCTAAGGAATTCCTCCTACTCAAAGCTAAATGACTGACAGTATTGCAACAAGAGTTTCTGCTATAACAAGCAATATGGCAAGAAATTCCTTTCATCTTTCCCCCTCTTCAATTATTTCACACAAGTAAAAACACTGTATCCAATAAATAACTTTTAAAAATATGTGTTTTATACCCCACAAATGTTGCACAAAACAAGATGAAGGTTTATCATGATACTAGTATCTACTGTAACACTAATACATCCTAAAAAGGCAGGGCTGCCAACATTTTTCAGTCGTAAATTGCGGGTCAAATAATCGAAAAATCACCTTATCTTTCTCTTAACCAATGGTTTCTTTGGAACTAGAAAACTACTCCCAAGTTGCAGTAGCCAATGCTGAAAATTCGCCCAATTTTTGTTTTAACTATTGGTTTCTGTGGGATGGAAAATGTTCAGAAGTCGCAGGGAACATCTTCAAAAGCCGCCCAATTGGGCTACCAAGCCATAGCTTTGGCAACCCTGATTATTTGACTTGCAAAGAATTGACTGATGGCAAGAAAATACAAAATCATTATTTTGTAAATCTCAATCAAACATTCAAATTTAAACCAAAATGATGTGGATTATTCAATTTCACCACAGAGTCTAGTCAAAAATTTGGGTAAAGTTACTGACTGTGTATGTTCAATGGACATTGTAATAATACCTTGTTTGGTTTCAACATGGTTATGTAATACATAAATTCTTAAATAAATACAATTACAGCAATAATAATGATGCCTAAAGGTTGTATCAAGCTAAACAGGCACTTGGTCCCTCAATGACTTTGAATGATTGTTTCTGGTACCAACATCCTGAATTCAGTTACGACCTTAAAAGTTCAGATGCTGAGTGAATACACTACGTAGTTGACATATGTAGAGCCAAGTTATATTCAGCTTGAATGCCATCTTTGCTCTGTGTACAACAACCCTATAGTGCATTGTACCAGATTTTGACCTAAACCAGCGCACAGTGTCAACACCCTATATTATAAATATTTTTTTCATACAGCTCCATCCTCTGTTGGTGAAATCAATATTCTATTATTGACATAGAAAAAGAAAGTTTACATATGCATTGTGATATACATGTGTGATCGAATATTCTATTATACAAGCACCTGGATCTTAAATGTGTTCCTTTATATAATTGTAATTCTCAAAATTAAATATATCACAATTTTAACTTACGATTTAAAAATCGTTACGCCAAAAATGCAGTAAAAATGTATCCAGAGCAAACAGCAATGGCCGCTAATTAGTGTATTTAATTTCAAGTTAGTGTATTAAAAACAAAACCTGGGTTTTACTTGAAAACAAATCAAATTTCCTTGTAATAGCAACACCATATGGGATACTAGAGCATGCGCAAATCGTAATAATGTGTAGAATAGAACTTGGTGGTATCTCATATGATAGTCGTACTATGATTAGCCTGAGTCGCTCAAACAAAATCGCCATGCGTAGCTATTGAAAAACGAGAGGATTCGTTGTACTATCACGGCAATTTTAGACACAAAGATATAGGGATGATGACGCTGTGCAGCGTTGACGTCAAGTCATACTGCCACCTTTTGTTTCTCTAGATCACAACCATTTTAACATGATACAACCTTTAAAAAAATACAAACACAACATTCAAATGTCTATCTTAAAAATATAAATAAGCATGGCTCTTGAAATGATAATACTAACAATATGGCAACACAAACCTCAAGGAAGGTATGCACAAGTGTCCTTTCCATTATATAAAACAGCATTGGTAGTCAATCTTCCAATAATCAATTTGCCTGTGTAGGAATGACAGGATCACACATCCGTCCTACATGACATTGTTTAACATGTAACTAGGGCTATCAAAGTTATGCCGAATGCATGTACTCTTTAGAAATTTAACGCTGCATTGGAGCGTAACTCATTTAGCACTAGACTTAACATATCAAAGGAGCATTAAAACAAAACATCTACTCCTGTCACTCCCACCCAGGCAAATACAACATGAAGTTCCAGCACAGATGGAAAAAGTAAATGTTCCGAAACTTGAATGACGATGCAGCAGCAGCAGCAGCAAAAATTGCAATTACAAAATATCGTAATAACACTACCTCCTCCCTCCCCAAAACCTACAAAAAGGTTTCCTTCGACAGGTCATGCAAGAAAAGTTATGTTCATAACCTGAGCACTATTCAGCAATTGATACAATACACACTTCCAGCTAAAATCTTTACTATACAACACTGAAATGGCAACAAGCAAAATAAGAAGAAAAAAACCCAAAACACTCACAACAAGCAACTCATAATAAGATTACAGGTTTAAAAAAATAGTACCTGAACTGGAGTTGGTGAGCAAGCATGTAAGAAATATTGTTTACGAGGACAACACTCCTTTGTTGTTCCTTCCCTCCTTTTCATTCCTTTCTTCCTCTAGCTAACATCCGATATCCCTCTCAGGTACTCCATTGGTTAGCATGTCAACCCCCTTTGTTAAATATTACAATGTTTACAATGCCTAGCAATCATTTGTCTCAAGCATGGTAACCTAAAAGAGGCTACTACCATGTAATTATGTATATTATAAATATTTGTATATCATATATATTTATATTTATATAGAAAGACACAAAATATATTGACACTGGCACACTGAGAAGAGATTATATACCTGTACATACAATTTTGGCTCATACATACACAGGTAATGTACATTTATGTTTTCTCTTTGGACATAATTTGATGTCTTCCATTTTATAACTTTTGGGTTGTTGATTTTTTGTAGATTCCTTTTTTTTTTAACATGATTGTCTTCAAAATGCATATCAAACAAATGAACAAAACAAAAACATAACAGAGAGAAAGAGAATGAGAAATTGTTGCAAAATCCATATAAATATTCCTAGTAACAACACTGGTTATGTGGGTGATGTGTTGTTATGGAGCAGCTAGCGGGGACATAATGCAAGAGTAGCACCCTATTCTTATTTGGGCAATCTCCTCATACTGGTTGGTAAATAACATGGCCACATAATTATTAAGCATATTTATTCCATATATGCAGCCATTTTACCAACTTATACTGAAGATATTGCCCTTAAATAATATAATATAATGGTTCTACACCACTTTTAGGGCACTTGTTCAGTTTTATTGGTGGGCTTTATTTCATTAAAAAAAAGAACGGTGATTCAAAGTAAAATTAACATGTTAACTGTAATGATAAATAAAAAAATTAAAAATAAACAACACCACAGATTATTGGCAAATTTTCACTTGATTTTAAATTTCTCCTAAAATTCCAAAACATTCAATATTAATCCTTGAAACACAATGATTTGTTTTCTCTTGCAAGATTGGACAAGATTGTGATTTTTTATCTCCTGAAAACCTTCCCCTTCAAACTAATCAATTCACTTTAAGCACATACCCACTTCCCAAAACTGTGACTTGTTAACTTTGCAAATTTACAAGAGTCGATTCACATACTTGCATCAGAATTTTGAACCCTATAAACCATAAAACCTGACCCTATCAACTTGTCTGATGGAGATAAAGTTTCAATTCAAAAGTACCCTCATGAGATTACATTTCATCATCAGTTGAATTTGAAAATTGCATAAAAATAAAAAGAATCCCACAAATTGTCAGGATGTCAAATTCTCAAGTTTGATAATACATCGGTTGAATATGAGGAAGATTTCATCTTTCCCAAGAGAAGTCCTTTTCAGAGGGCTGAGCTGTCGGAACTCTAGTGAGTGCCATCTTCAGAGCGAATAGATGGTGCCTGAAGATGGCACTCGCTAGAGTTCTGAAAGCCAGCCCTCTGAAAAGGACTTCTCTCGGGAAAGATGAAATCTTACTCATGTTTACCGACCAAGAGTACCAAGTAATTTCAAATCATCTGTTGACTATGTAGCCCCTGAAAGCATCAGTGATAAAGACAAGCAAAGGAGACACCATTTGTTTGCACCTTGACAGCAATATATGAATAAGAGTCAGAGAGAGTCAGTAAGAGAGAAAGGAAGGGAGAGAGAAAGGTAAGATCGAGAGAGATGGAGAAAATAAGAGATGGAGAAAATAAGAAAGTGAGCAAAACAGAAAGAAAGAATGAGAAAGGGGGAAATGAAGAGAACAGAGAAAGAAAAAGAGCAAGGAAAAATAAGAGAGAGAGTGCAAACTTATACCCTATCAGTTTGAGGTAGTATGAATCCAAATTATTATAACCATCCCACAATGAATGTATCCAACCATTGTTGTAGCCAGTCAGCAAGCTGTCCATTATGTCATAGCTATACCATGAATCACACATGTAAGCAACATGAAAAAAGATTGCACTACATGTGGATAGTTTTATTTGACTGCTTAAGATTTGCACCCTTTTCATTTTGCCTTCAAACATAACCTTGTTCTACAAGTACCATGTGGTGCTTTCAGACAATCATGGTTTACACTATACCCTAGTGTTGGGCGACTCAGTTAAGTAGGAGTCGCGACTGTTAACATCAGTAGGCGACTCAACTGCCTTGAAAAATAACAAATAAAAATAGACTAGTCAACTCCAGAAAAAGTGCATGTCGCCCAACACTACTATACCCACTACAGGTGGTAAGTAAGCTTGATGTTGTCCTTCACTACCAAACCAAATATAGGACCGCTAGTGTTTACCTTATTGGGCACAATAGATTTCTGACATATACGGAAACAAGACAAAGGCAACCGAATTTCTTCCTGGTAAATTCCACTCATCTTCTGACAGTTTAAATGGACCTTTCCCTTAAACATCCCATATCCCTGTGAACTCTCATCTCCATGCATCAGTTTGACTATGGGATGTGAAAAGCCAACAATCTAATACAGACAAGTGAGCACCCCATGGAACAATACACTATGAAATACAAGGAGAATGGTCTATGGTGACATAGGACCATGTTCCATAGCTTAACATATGATTCAATTTAGTAGTAACTTTTTTAGTAGTAATTTTTTTTTTCAAGTGAAATTTTGCAGCCCTATGGTAAGGAGTCTTTAGTAGTGCACACACTACAAGTTGGATCCATGCTTGCTACATTATACACATACAATTATGAATCTCTAAAAAAAAAATCAAAGCCACATAGCTAATACAAAATAAAATTGTAACAAAAATTCTTGCCAGAACTACAAAGATTGCACTTTGGTGATAAGTCTGTTGTTACCACTCTTTTAAAAAAAAAAAGAAAAGTCACAACCCTTTTACAGAATGTACTCTAGGCCTAAGCAAACACCGACCCACAAAATGATTTATACATGTTTAAAAAAATTACTTTGTTTGTAAATTCATCACATTGTTCATCTTGTTAAAATTCTGGTATAAAGTAGGCTGATCAACAGACCTAGCAAATCACATCATTATTACTACATGATTTTAAAAATGACATTATCCCAACTCAGTATGTGCAAACAACAAGGCTGCATCTCCAGTATGATACAGTAACACCTTCGACCCAGTCTTGGGCTAAGATTCTTAGGTATTGTTCATAATACACCATACAGGATAGCACATTGTATGATTCCCTGTGTCTGTCCATTCAATTTTCAGCTTGCTTTGTTCAGCTCATATCAAACCTTTTTCTGAAACATTGAGTCATACACACTATGTACAAGTATGGGCCAGTACATAATCAAACTGTTCAAACAGTAAGCTTTGTTTGAGCCTTTGTTCTTCTGGACAATTTCACACCGTGCAAATACGCTACAGCAAATTTGTAGCAACGTCAAAAACGCAATGTTTTGCACTATATACCAACCCAAATGGAAACCTTGCCTCCCGCCAAGAGATGAAGCCTCGTTGATTTGCACTTTACAAAACAATGTTTACATTAATGAGTGCTCATGTTCAACACAAGCAACAATCATTCTCACAATAAATTCAGTTGTTGGTATACCCAAAATCACCATCATTCTCCTGATAATTGCCCCCTAGGATTGGAGTAACATGTCAACGAGTTATTATTATTATTATTAGGCTATGTCTTGCACATTCGTCATCATTTATACTGTTTAAATACAAAAAAACTTGTCATAATGGATGTCTAGTCATTAAACACACTACAAAAAAGCCTGTAATATTTATGTAGTCACAAGTCACAAGTAAGCATCTAAAAATTGGCTATTTCAATAACTGGATAAAAATGCTAACAGTGTACGTCATGCAGCATTGGATGAATTAATGCGTTAATCAGTCAGCATCAAACAAGCTGCATCCTCTGCATAATATTTCTACGACAGCTTCTCAACAATGTACATTCGCAAATTCACTTCTTTCTTTCGTGATTTTATGGAAATGTTATATAATATCTATTGTTTGACCTCTGCACAGTCCGATAAATGTATGTATACACACCACTTGATGCCGTAACATGTCTAAGTCGCATCTAATGCCTGTTTCACATGATGCGTGTTATAGTACAAACTTTTATGTGCAAAGACCATAATTCATCATTTTGATATTGCAATCTGTCTGAAGTCGAATCGCCTCATCTCACCGAATTCCATAACGTAATGCAAGTTATGGTATCAGCAGTATGCTCATAGAACGTCCTATCAATTTGGTAACATTTACAGTAGATGATAAAACATGTCCCATTGCATTTATGATATAAAACAGAATGCATGGTACCAACACAATGTTTTATGGTCTATGTATAAAAAAGGTAAAGTTTGTAAGCAATGCCTTCAAAAACTTTTAGTAGCAAGCAAAGTAGAGTAAAAACTGCCGATTCAGTCATCAGACTTTGCAATTACAGCTGTTTCTAAAAGCCCCAAGAAAAACACATTATGTAATATAAATCGATTGGTTTCACTACTTTTGGTCCTATAGCACCATTGGGCTATTCCATTTAAAATCCACATTACCCCTGTGGAAGATTTTGCTAAATTCTTCCACAGAGGGAGTATAAGTTTTGAATAGAATAGAAAATTGGGTAACTTCCATTTGAAATACTCACTCCAGTTGTGGAAGATATAGGTAAAGCCATATACAGGGAGCGTATGGGTTTCAAATTGATTAATTCTGACCAGTTATATGTGAAAAACATACTCCCATGTGAAAGATATTTGCGAAATCTTCCACAGGGGTAGTGTGGATTTCAACTGGAATAGCCCATTCATTCATTCACCAATTAGGAGTAACTGTGAATCATTTTAAATTGACAGAGGCTGTCAGCGTTTTTCAAGCGTGACTCATGACAATAGTGTTTGTATACATGATTCGTACCCACGAGCTCCTCGTTCACTTGCTTGATATGACTGACCTCTATAGATTGACTGCTCGTATTGCTCTACACCTAACCCATCTGTTGTTCATGCCCTGAAACTTCTGAACAGAGGTTACAATACACAAGGATGGCCACTGTGACGTCACACTGACAGCCTCTGTTGATATACATCCGATATCCATATCCCGGTCTTTATAGACCTTTTTCTGATGACGTCACCTAATCGATATTGGGGTCTCAGATGTAAACAAACAACATGTGCGTTTCCCACATGCCCATAGTGTGAAAACCCCAAATACTGCGTATTTTCTCCTCTGTTCTGTCATCTTTCACTTCCGCTTCCATAAAATAATTTTTTTAAAGGAAACTGTATACTGGTTACCTTTGTTTCAGATTGTTTTGATACCACAAAATACAAAAGATACGGAAAACCCGTCATGCTATTTGAAAATTGATCTTTGTTTTGTTTCACATTTTTGTTTACTTTTACACCGTGACGAATGAAACGCGTACTGCGAGCTGGCAATTCAGCGCAGGGACGCCTAGCGTGCGCATAAAGTTGATCGCGGCGCCGGCCTTGGTATTTGCGCTTTGCGTGCTGATGATTTCGAATGCTGGACCCCAATATCGATTGATTGGTGACGTCTGAGAAAAAGGTCTATATTGTTCTTTTTCAGTGACAACATCCCTGTGCAGCAACATAACACAGCTCACAATAGGCTGGATGATATGATTACTTTGCCGATTATCAAGTATTTTTTTTGAAACCGGTTTGTCTGATTAACCACATGAGAACTACCTGCCAATAGGCCAAAAAGTAGTTTTAATTATAAATTGGACCAATCAGCAACATTGTTAGAATAATTTCACCACGCCAAAAAATTGGGGTGAATTATTCGCAAAGCTCCATTCCGATGGTGATTAAAGTGAAGATATCATGTAATCGACCAATCAGAGGCAATGTTAGATCGGCAGGTAGTGCTCAGGGGGTTAAGGTGGGCCAAGCGTGATAGAATATTCGTTCATAGAATTTCTTAATATTTTCATATTTGGTATTTTCATATGTGCTGACAACATATGTTCAGAGCATTGTTGTATACTTTGAAACAGTAAAATAAATACATATGGTTATGAGGCTACTTTCTGAATAAAAAAATCTGAAATTTGTCACATTTAAGCACTATTTTTTCTCCGATTTGCATCATACGCATCATTTATTGCGCCAAGGTAAGACGCAAGTCGATGAGAATTGAAAATGTAGAACAAAACAGATATTGCAGAAAGAAAACCACTATACCCTTTTCACCTTAGATGTGGCAGTAATGTCAACACGTTGAGGCAGCTGTGCGGCGTCATTAAACGTGTGCATGTGTACGCCAGCGCTCAAAGTGGCTGATAGCAATTTAAAGCTGCGCCCAATGAAATGCACACCGATGTCACTGCCACATCATGGTGGAAAATGCTTTACATGGGTATGAATTTTACTCGCAAGATGCCGAATCACACTTGAGCCACCTTAGAGAAGACAAACTTCATGACATGTTCAACTAAAAGTTCCATTTTTTCTTGGTATTTCTTAAACATAATATAGGAATGTCATGATCTTGACTTGGCATTTATAGCATGCATGCACAAATACATGTACATGTCTCTTTTGTTTTCATATATAACAAAAGCTTCCCATTGATGCAGGCACCTAATATATTATAACCACATGCCAACTTCATTGCTCAAGTACTTCAATTTCATTAGTACCTTGTTGCTGCAGTCTGTTTACTTTGGATACACAAGATATTGCCGGTGCTTTCACCTGCACTGGGTTATTCCAGTTGAAATCTATACACCCCGAAAGGAAGACATGACCTTAATCATCCACATAGGGAGTATGAATATCAAATGGGGTAACCCCTGAATGGGTAACCCCCATTTGAAATTCACACTCCCTGTGTGGGAGATTAAGGTTGTGGGTAACCCCATTTGAAATTCACACTCCCTGTGTGGGAGATTAAGGTTGTGGGTAACCCCCATTTGAAATTCACACTCCCTGTGTGGGAGATTAAGGTTGTGTCTTGTGTATAGATTTGATCTGGAATAGCCCATTGCCGCACATTTGAACTGGACCAGGTAGTACAATATGCTCCAGGGTGGCTTTGATAGATTTACATGAGTAAATAACACATTGTGTCACACTTCAGCTTTCTTTACACCAATCCATATTGGTGATTGTTACCCAGTTTCTTGCCAATTTAAATCAAGAAATGCAACTATTTCAGCCCGTTTGGCAACAATCCCTGGTGACAATCACCCTATTGTATTCTCATTGTCTACAGATATCCAAGCAGAAAAGTAGCATGTGCAATGTGGCCACCACATTGCCTCTGCACCACTGCACTTTAATAAATGCTTGCTACTATACCAATACTCCAGTATTTTTGAAAAAGCGGATAAAATTATTATTATTTTTTTAAACAAAGGTGATTTTCTAAGACGTTGTGTCCACGCTGATGTATTACAATCCCAAGGTGTTTTGAACGACAAGGTAGAAAGCTATGGTTGACAAAGTGAGGGCTCACTTTGATCAGTGCGTAGGACGCTTTTGTCGGTAATCTCAACTGCGTAATATATTCCTTTGTCTGATCCGTCTTGTCAAAGTGGTGATGCTCATTGCGAGTTGCTATGTATGATGAATAAGCAGACTGCTCCTGCATATCCAGGTCATTCTCATACCGTCCTTGAGAACACCGTCAACTCCCTGTCGTAACCACAATGGTGAACTTCAATGTAATGGACATATGCGTGTGAAACTTTGCATATTGAAATGGTACACATCGTCACTGGGCGGGGAAAACCTCATATGTACTTTTTGCCCCTGAACATGGATGAAGTAAACCATTCAATATAAAGTCTACACCTACAAGGCTTTATCCATGTTCAAGGGCCAAAAGTAAATATGGGGTGTTTTCTGCATGTAATTTTTTGGCCCTTGAACATGGATGAAGCAATCTCTTCAATATAAAGTCTACACCTACAAGGCTTTATCCATGTTCAAGGGCCAAAAGTACATACGAGGTTTTTCCCGCCCAGTGACGACATGTGTCACAAGCATTTCCACTTTAAGCAAAGCCAACTTGGCTCACAGATACCAAGAAATCATTGCCATCAGGAAAATTGAGGCATAACCAGGTTCATTGAATACACAATTATGATAAACTAGAGTACATTCTTATCTGAAGTAATATGTGGTAGATAAAGATGGCATATAGAGCAGAATTCTGCACCTTTATCCCAAATGAAATCTATGACTTTGGAGGGTCTTTTCTTGTATTGCTTTTAGGTACTTTTTAGTGCTTGTGGTACATGGTACAATTGCATTTATTGCATCTGATTATGCATTGCTTTCTTCCCCTCCCTTTTGTTGTGGTAATGTTAGAATGGAAGATAATAACTGTAATTCTTTAAACTAGGTACTTCACATAGACCATATTTGTTCCTGGCTCTGGTGGGTAACCCATGACCTATGTATCACCACATCTTACAGAGACAATATACACTTATTCTGTGATCCAAAAACCTGATTACATCAACAAATTTTCCTTATGACTGATATGTTATCACACATGGAACCCTTTCATCACCTGCAACTTGGACTTGCAGCGGTCACGCATCTTCCGTTACTGACCCCAAAACGACGTCCAATATTTCACAATGTAAGTCTCTGTTACCAAGGTGTATTCTTGATTATAAGCACAAAATAAAATAGTTGCTCACACTTTTGAAGTTAACGTCACAGACAGAGGTTAAACATGTGAAATACAGCCTTCCGATGCTTTAAATTATATAAAAAAATACATCCAGCATGGGATGGAGTGGACAGTGTTTCTAGTCAATGTCTGTGGTGGTCTGCGGTTCTTCCAGGTTCGGTCTTGTGTATGTGAAACCTGCAAACTCCATCTGCTCGATGGACTGCACAATTTTCTTCTCGATTGGACTCAGTCTTGGTTCTTCTCTCGTAAAGTCAGAGTCAAAGTTGTTTACGTCCTTCTTGGTTTTCTGTAATTTAGAATATGGTTATAGCGTTATGGGTTTGTGCAACAAAAACAAGTTGTCTCAAACGAATGTCTCGCACCCAATGAGGTAGAACCAAAGAGTACCGACTCAGTCATGTGTGTTGCTCATGGAGGGCATGCAAATAGTGTATCTCCGGATCATTTCAATATGTACCCGCCAAACTTTGATTCAAAGTTTGTTGTTGTTTGCGTGTTCTGCGTGTAACATGTTCTGATAAAAATGCACACTAAGCGCTGATTGCGCAAATTTTTGTTCCACTCAAGCTTAAAAATGCAAATTATCGTTCGATATCAATATTCTTGCCGAAAAAGAACGGAGGTACACTATTTGCTTTCCGTAAGCGACAACCCAAAATGGGGGGATTTACCATAGTATTACACACTGGGCAATCTTTGGGTCTAATCTCTTTGCTCATACCACATTGCCATCAGTGAGCATTATTTCCCTCGTAAGCCATCTTGGGTTCAACTTAATCAAAGTATTTAGTCGGTAACACATTTGTCAAATTTTCTTATAAGGAAATTAATAATAAATAGTTTTGTCTAATTTTGCCATACCTAAGCTTAGAAGTTTAAAATTAATTGCTAGCAATGTTCTTTACGGAAGTAGCAGTATTTTGCTTCACTGCTTCACAAATCATTTACAGTCTAGCAGTCACTACCCGTATCAGCTGATATCACATTTTCGCTTGTGTATCGGTAAAAGCTGTTATTATCAATGTGAAGTTGT
The DNA here is from genome assembly GCF_039555335.1 of Amphiura filiformis. NCBI lineage: Eukaryota > Metazoa > Echinodermata > Ophiuroidea > Amphilepidida > Amphiuridae > Amphiura > Amphiura filiformis. The sequence goes on along the minus strand of NC_092632.1, from coordinate 64,726,323 downwards.
TAGCATGCTCAGTGCAGTTGCTAACAGCATTTGAATATACCAGTCATTTGTGGCTGGCTAGTATGATACAGCCATTAGCCTGATTTGAGAAATAAGATATTATTTTCCCATTTAAATTCCTTGGAGAATGAACTTCTTATTCTCCACTTACATTTCTTACAGGGAGAACGTGGCTCAGTGGTTATAATTCTCGCTTTGAATCCCAGTGGAGGAAAATGTGTTGGGATATTGACCAGCAAAAAAAGTCTGTATTTAATTGGCAACATCTGTAGATTAAATACAGACTTCCACTCGCTCCATTGCACGGTCTTGTGTACAGAGAGAGCAATAGTTGTACATATGTAGCTTACAGTCAGTTTCAAAAAGAGTTGGGTGTTAACCCATGACTCCCAACCCATCCTGGTGTTCAAATGTATCTAGGATTGTCAAACCTTAACAAATCAAATCAACACAAAAATGATACTTACAATCTTAGGTTTGAATGGTGGTTCCACTTTGAGCTCCTCCAGATCGTCCCAATTGATATCACGGAAGAACGGATGCTGTCTGATGGCTAGCTCACCACCGTGGGACTCCATACACCCAAGTCTCTTGGCAGGGTGTTTGGTCATGAACTGAAATAATACCATTATAATTCTCACGTTTAATCAACTTAAATTCAGACTTTTTATTTACGGCAGGTTTCAATTCGCTCATGCTTCACACGAGTTACTTTTTCACCTTATTCCTTTGTGTTCATCTTAAAATAATTTCTAATAGAGAATGAAAAATAGAAATTTTTGTTTTACTATCCTTTATCGTATCGTAAAACAATAGGCAGGTTCAATATTTTGAGAAGTCTACAATCTTTTGTTCTCTTTCGTGGTCAGTTAAATATTATTTTTATCGCTACAAACTCATTTATTTAGCAAAACATTAAGTTACCATTTCGAGAACTTTTATTCTAGTAATAAACATTGTGTACAACTTCAGTTGCATGAACTGCGATCCCATACTATGCACTGCGCCTACAAAGTGCTACATTGACCCTGATTCAAGCCCTTTTTTCTTAAATTATCCACTATCGTACAATAAATTGTTTTAAACAGTGGTTTGGAACTTGACATATATCTAGCTGCCCAAAATTCAGTTAATTCCAGAGATGAGAGATGTCTACTTTTCACACAGTCAAAAGTCTACACGGTAAGTCTTTTTGGCCCTTCTTTTTCTATTTGATGCTGAATAGTGCTACAAACCACAAAGCTTTAGTGGTAAAAGCATGTTTTCCTTTCAAGATCATTCAGCTGAATATATAAGATTTATGGGCTCTGCCTTGTAATCGCATATCGGTGGATTGCGAGTGCGAGCCCCAGCGGTGCCATCGTGTTGTGCTCTTGGGCAAGGCGCTTTACCTTACTTGCCTCTCTCCACCCAGGGGTGAAATGGGGAGCTGTTATGAATATTGTCCAGTGAGCGCCGCCCAAAGGTATGAGCATGCCTTGGGCACTGTATGGCAGCTGACATATTCTAACGACAGCCGAATAAATGTAAAGCGCTTGGTACATGTACACATGTGAAAGGCGCTGTATAAGTGCCAACATTTATTTTTTTATTTTTACTACATACTTGAACTTGGACTTACAGCTTTAAGTATTTGTGTTGCCTCTTTGCTCAACCACACTGGATAGAGGACGTCGTCATGTAGAATTGAATCAAACAAGTCATCTTCATTGTCGGCTTCAAATGGTGGTTGACCGGCCATCATTTCATACATAAGTACACCAAGAGCCCACCAGTCTACTGATGGACCATAGTCTAATTCTTGGAGGATCTGAAATGACAACAGGGGAAACATCATATCAGTATTATGCAATGGATAAACAAAAAGCTTGGATGATTTTTTTATATCATGCAGCCTGTAATATATGATGCGCGAATAATGAACAGGCGAAAACTCCAGTAGGGTCCCAAATCCATGGACAAACCTTTTTAAATCTTCAATTTGCAGAAGACATAGTTCTGCTAGCACAATCATCAGAAGAGCTTCAAACAAAAGTTAACAAAACCAATTTTCAAAGCAGTTCCAACTTTGGACTGATATAATCAGTAAAAGTGCAGGGTATCAGCAAGCTGGAAGTAAAATCCCAACATCAACCAAAGTAACACTGTCCTGAATCAAGTGAAGGAGTTCACATACATATAGTTGGTCTCATCTGAAGTTGAGAGTAACGCCATGTTGGATTTTGAAGAGGCAGATTTTAATTTCGCACACTAACCTAATGCGGCGGGGGCATATACACACACGGAGTACTTTCATGATTCATTTACCCAATTCAAAATGAACCATGGGGAGAGCGGAAGTCTGAATTTAATCTACAGAGGTTGCCAATTAATTTCAGACTTTTTTTTCCCAAGTCAATATCCCAGCAAGTCGCCACCACCGGGAATTGAACCCATGACCTCGTGCACTAAAGGCAAGTACCCTAACCATTGCGCCACGCTTCTCCACAAAACGTAGAAGAGCATTTTGTCTTGATTGATTGATTGATTGACGAAGCAAACGCGTCAAGGCACCAATTTGAATCTGCCACTACCAAATCCAACATGGCGTTACTCTCAACTTGATACGAGACATACCATTGGCAGGAACCATATTACATACGGAGACAAGCAGTGAAGATGTCAAGCACAGAATTTGCAAGGAAATTGGAGCAGTGCAACTGTTTCAAAGTATACACATTACACAATGCTTAAGACATCCAACAATCCACAAAGCTAAAATTATACCAGACACTTATCTTTCCATCCTGGCTTGTGAGGCTCAAACATGGACCATTGCGCAAAAAAATGTGATTTTTTTTATCACATCCAAAGAATGACATCAGACAGATTCCCAAAAATCCTGATGAAGACAAGTAAAGTTACATGAAGGGAACTTGGGCTAGAGGTAGACCAGCCAAGAGAGGGGATGTCTGCTTCAGTAATGACTGCAAGGCAGTACACATCCAGAGGGATACACTGCTTCAGAAATGACTCCAAATGTTACGTTCATTACAGATGATTGGAGATGACCAGAAGACCTGGTCATCCAATATGTAGCATATGTCAAGGCTGGATGTCCCCACGGTCAAAGTATGTCAAGAAAAACTTTAGGATTTTTATTTATTTGAAGCAAATGTATAGGTTTCATTGAGTGATTGCCAAAACCACCAGAAGATGTGAAAAAAAAGCTTAAAATTTATAGGATTTGTTATGTTGTTGTTTACCATCATCCAACCAAGTACCCACCATTTAGACCAAGTACTCAACAACACTCTATCCCAAGCCTACATGATAAGGACACAAGGGTTACCGTAAGTTTCAATAATCTCAAAACTAAATTGTCCTTAGGACAAGACATGAAGTGACAGTCAGACGATGTGAACACATGAAATCACCAACTGTCATTTGGAAGTGTGATGTAAATGAAGTAAAGCAGAGAGCAGGCATGAGAATGGTCATCCATGAAAAAACCTGATAGTTTGAAAAAGCCCGAAAAAGCGTGTGAAATTAGGCTAAAAACGCCAAAAACGGGCTGAAATTAAAAGAAAGTGTGGAAATTTGGACCAAAAAACAAGCCTGAATTCTCGCGTTTCACAAGACGATGCACCGCCAGCAGTTGCTCTTGGCAGTCAAATTTTGACTCCAGAGTCGACATCGCCGTTCTAGCTGCTATTGAATTTTCATGCGAGTGTGATAATAAATATGTTGAAAACAGCTCCACGAAGGATTCCCTGTGATCAATAGATAGAAAATGGATCTACTATAATTGGAAATTATTGTTTTAGTGTGCATTCACATGTAACATCATTATAATGACATTTAAACCCACAATGATGTATGTTCCTGTATTGTATTCGTATTACGCGGGCTTTGGATGTCGACATTTTCCCATGATGCACTGCATATTTTGGCCAAGGCGCATCGTATTGTGAAATGCGAGAATTCAGGCGCCTGAAGATTCGCATGCCTGAGAGAGTGATACCGTAATCATCGTATGGAACTTACCTCTGGTGCTATGTAATCTGGTGTGCCACAAAACGTTGCCGTTGTCCTTCCGTCCACAATATTTTCTTTGCACATACCAAAGTCAGCAAGTTTGCAATGCCCATCCATGTCTAATAAAATATTATCCAACTTCAAATCCCTGCAAGTGAGATATTGAAAAGTATATGTATATCAAATACTAGGTAGAGCACCATTGGGCTATTCCAATTGAAATCAACACTACCCCTGTGGAAGATTTTGAAAATACCTTCCACAGTGGGTGTATGTTTTTCAAATGTAATTGGTCAGAGTTAATCTTTTTGAAACCCATACTCCCCCTGTATTATGGCTTTACCTATATCTTCTACAACTGGAGTGAGTATTTCATGTGGAAGTTACCCAATTGTCGATTCTATTCGAAACTTATACTCCCTCTCTGGAAGACTTTGGCCAAATCTTCCACAGGGGGAGTGTGGATTTTAAATGGAATAGCCCATTTAGTCACAATCAAGCTGATTCATAGCAAAATAATCCAGAGGTACAATATTTGCCCTCCATGAGTAACAGACAAACATCACGGAGCCGGTACTCGATGGTTGTTCCTCATTGATTGTATGTGTAGTGATGTTTTACATTTAAAATAAATACCGACTTTAGTCCCTAGAGTATAGCTACATTGTAAAATATAACCCAGGCCTACAAAGTGTCATATCTGACTGTTACGGGGGACACATGCATTATTACCTTTACCTCACTGTTTCTTTCTCCAATGAGGCGTGCAATTGTCACTACGATACAATATTGGACGAGATTGGTAGTGACGTCAAAATGCATCTCTGCATGTAAGAGAGCATTCCGACTGCACCGGCTCTATATGCAATTCTCGCTATTCGCAATAAGGGCGCCGCCAGCGGTTTGCGATGTAATCGTGATGTATCATGGGAAAAGGTCGACATCCAAGTCCGTGCAATACGAATATTACCATGCTATTACATAGGAACACATGACAATATTTTTTAGTTTGTTAAAATATAGGTGTTACATGATAATCGATACTCAATAATACTTAATAATGTGATTTGAAATGTGCACAATTAATTTTTCTCTATCGATTTGCGTGTAATACCGTTATATTGACAAACTAAAAATATTGTCACGTGTTCCTATGTAATAGCATGGTAATATTCGTTTTTCCCGGACTTGGATGTCGACCTTTTCCCATGATACATCACAATTTTCCCACGAGAATTGAAATATGCGGCGATTCCAAGAATGGCGCGCACACGTTTCAAGACTACGCAACCTAAAACACGCAGTGATGTCACTACCGATCTCATGGTGACAAGCTGCTGGGGTTCTGATTCAATCATAACAAAGACCAGTAAATCTGATTTGACAATTACGTGTCAAAGAAGCATTTGGCGTAGAGCAACACTCATGAAGAGAACACAAATCGCAGCATATGTTGCTCATCAACAAGGCATGTGCTTTGATCTCAGAAAGAGAGTGCCATGCCTCTCTGGAATCTAGTGTAGTGAGTGCTGTTACCGGCAATTTCATTGCAAAGGTTCAACTGTACATCTAGACACCCAAGTAACAGCTTGTTGCTGGCATTTACAGCTCTCAATCTGCCAATAGTTGAGCCTTAATGGACAGGCAACATTTTTAAAAATCTTGGCTTAAGGGGGTACTACACACCTCAATAAATTTGTGACTATTTTTGCATTTTTCTCAAAAACTAATAACACCCTGGTAACAAAAGTTATGTATATTATAGGGGCAAGGAATCCGATTACTACACTGGAATTTCAGTGACCCAAGATAAGCGGTTTGACACTTGTGATAGAAAATGAGGTACCGCTAGGATGTACCTCATTTCCTATCATATTTACTGAACCGCTTGTCTTGAGTCACTGTAATTTCAGTGTAGTAATTGGATTCCTTGCCCCAATAATATACATAACTTTTGTTACCAGTGTGTTATTAGTTTTTGAGGAAAAATGCAAAATAGTCACAAATTTACCACAGGGGTGTAGTACCCCCTTAACGCTTCCTTTGTGTAAGTTCTGACTCCTGTATAATAAAGTACACATCTTACCTGTATATTACCCCATTGCAATGTAGGAATTGCAATGCAAGAATTACTTCAGCTGCGTAAAACCTAGCGCGGGGCTCTGCAAATTTGCGCGCCCGCTGGATTTGGAACATCAAGTCTCCACCATTCACATATTCCATGACAAAGAACAGACGATCCTGTAATGTGTAAAACAAAAAAATGTGCAAGTTTAGTATTTGACGCTGACTGACCCAGTGGCATCTTTTTCAAAAGTGGGGGGGGGGGGGCATGGTTATTAAGTCCCCGACTAGAGATTTCCCCCGACTTTTCAGCAATAGTGGATGGCTGCCGCCCCTATGCTCCCCTTTTACGCATGCCACTGGACTCCTCCCCCTCCCCCGCAAAAATAATAATGGAGATAATCACATGTTCATTTAACTCTTTCAATCATATCAAAACCTTGAGAGAAGAGAAGTTGATTGGTGACTACCACAAGTGTCCTTAACCTTGAGAGTTCAACCACCTGTTTTATTATGTAGTTCTATCAGTAAGGCACATATAACCAATCAACCATCAACTGATGATTACTATCTACCCTCATATCTGTTTTAATCATTGTCCACTAATCCAACCCTACATTTGATAGCTTGCTGCATTTGTAGATTTCTAACAAACCAGATGTGACATATAGCTCTATTCATAACAACATGAACACAGGGAATATAATGCGCAGTATCCATTAAACAATGTATCGCTTTAGTGGATGGTACATTATTCCAATAGTTTCAACATCTCACGGATGAATAAGTCTTCCTAGATTAACATTTTAATCTCCTTTAAGGTGGGTCGGAGGGAAGCATGGTGTTTGCACTCAAATATTGAGGCAAATAAAGCTTATGCACAAGAGGTATGGGTTCTATAAAGTAGATCTCAAGGCTGGATATAAGGGATGCCATATCCACCCCATGTGCATGACTTTTTGAGGGAGGGGAAAATCGCCCAAATCTTTCATTTTGAAATATCATTGGCTTTAACTACAGAACCACAAGACCTATGGAAATATAAATATGATTATTGGCTTCTTTGACTTGCATGTAGTTCCTATAACATCAATGTATTAATATTAAGAAATACACTGCAGTTCTTTAGTTAAATGGCTAAAACTGGGATATGTGGCTCATGCCATCCCACCCACCTTAAACCAGCATGCAACCTGAAATTGATCCCTGTTTTAGGGAACAACCCAAAAGTTCGATGAAGCCCTATAACAAGGGAGGGGGGTCAAAAAGTCCGATTACGTTTGTAAAGAAGTAGTTAAAACATCGGTCAAAGTTTATCTTTTTTTTAAGGCTTAAATACATAATTGTAAAATTTTAGTATTTTTTGAAGTACGATATTGACATTTTACAGTGGTTGCTCCAAAACGATTTTAAATAAATATAAAGTGCAGTACTCGCAACCTGCAACGTGTAAGTTCATTTTTTTTAAAGAAGCTGTACCGCACTTTGATTCTTTTTTACAGACTCCTGCCTATATCTCACCCTTCCCCACTCCCCATTTTTCAATGTTGGAGGGTCTCACGGACCTGTTGACAACATGGCTTGGTCCAACATTGAATTGGGGGAGCGGGGGAAGAGATATACCATAAGACAGGCAAAGTGTGCCAACCTTTTTTTCCTGGATTGTAGCAATGTTGCACCCCTCCACAACCCCATCGACGGCCCTGTGCCCAATGAATACGGTTTGGAAATTTCGATAATTGACACTTACGTTAGAGGGGCAGGGGGAGGGGGTTAGCCTTCTAACGAAAGGACTTTCGTTTATAGGGCTTCATTGAACTTTTGGGTTGTTCCCTTAATCTAAGCTACTTTACTTTCTACAAAAAAAAGCCAAAATAATTTCTCACACTTCTTGAATAATGTTCAAGTGACTTGTCTAGCTTAAAATCAGCCTGCCGCATATTTTACTTTGCACAATAACAACCTGTCACTGACTTCACATACTACAATTTGTAACCTGTTGTAAACATGTAAGATTTGTTCAATCCAAGGTTAAAGAGGTCTTGCTTCCTTCAGTGTTCTCCAAACATAATATTTCTTCGAGTTTGACGCAATCCCAACATTGTGTTTTCTTAGCATTCGAAAACTTGCTTTTAAAACAGCATTCAGATTATTGTAGCTTTATTTTATTGCTGTCAATATTGCACAAGATCAAATAAGGGTAGTCAGATCATACAATGGTTTTATATAACCCTAACTGCACTAAATGCTACAAAACCCTACAGGCTAAGGGCTTCCCCTTCAGCAAGCAGGGGCAGGCAACATAGGGTACCTCAGACCAAACCCCCCTTGGGGCATTAGGGTTAATGTAAAATAACCATTAGTATACCTGTGTATAACGCTACTGGAAAGCCACCAAACTGGATTGTCACAATAAGGACCAAAGTAGTGTACAATGGTGAAAACAATCCAGAAAATGCACTATTTACCCATTATTGACATCTAAACCTCTTTCAAAGCAGTATTACCAAAGTTGTACACACAAACTACTAGTTGACTCCTATTTGTTCACAAAATGCGGGAAAATGTCTAAAGTCTGGTGCCGTGTTCCATGAAGCCAAAGGCTTAATGGATTGTGGCACCAGACCATAGATATTTTCCTGTATTTTGTCAGAAAAAGCAGGGGAAAACAATTGTATCCTTTAGTGAACATGAATTCTATTATCCTCCGACTTTTTCATTACTTTGGTATAGAACTTGTTTGATAATCTTACCGAAAAGGAAGCCAATTTCTTTTGTGCATTTCATAACAGTACAGCATGTTAAGTGTGAAATTATGAGTGTACGCATATTAGCATTACGCAAGTAATATGCAAATTATTACCTGAATGTGTTAATAATGTCATAATATTAATGAGGAGTACGCATGTAATATGGATTTTTATCCAAAATAAGGTGTTTGACCAATACGTTTACAGAATTCATGTTAACTGACGGATGCATGCATAAGAAAATAAGAAATAAGAAAATAAAACATTGTTTGATTGTCTGCCACATTTTTTGGTTGTCCGTATTTCTTCGGCATCAAAACTTCTGCAAAAAGTAACTGTTAAACCTGTGTAGAACTCAGATTTGGTAAATGGTTGGTAAACTATATGTGACATGATCAAGGGGAATGAGTCACATGTCGACCCTGTTCGAAAATGAGATTTACACATGTTTCTAAAGAGGACATTTAGAGCTTTCAGAAACTGAAAACCCCATGTTGATACGACTTTTCTTTGTGAAGTTACATCAATTTATCAATCGCTGAAAACAATATAAAACAAAAGAATTTTAACACTTTCTTTGCCAATATCTCAAAATCAATATTAGCGACATACGACTCATTTCCCTTGATCGTGTCACATATGTGAACACTTTATCCATTATTTTTATTCATGGCTTGAATCACTGACTGAAATGTGCATTTCATGTGAGCTTTTGAAAATGTGCATGCAGATATTTGATTGTCCAACAAACAACCACCAGTAGCATTTTTGGTTGTCCAGTGCTAAATTTAGTTGTCTCGGGACATACAGACAACCACTTTTTCGAACGCTGCATACATGTCTATAACCCATACATATACACTGTTACTAATAACTTACATCTGTCTGGAAGCAGGAATGTAGTGATGTAAGGAACGGATGTCTATTGGCCAGTACTAGCACCTCTTCTCTGTCATTGTGCATTCTACATCATCGCCTTGTATAATGGCATGTTTCTTCAGGACCTTGACAGCGTACACCTCGTCGAGGCTGCCTTTCTTGTCCGCAAGCAGTACCTGTATGGGTAGAAGGTTATAATATCATCAGTCATGGACATTCCATATGAAAGCTACACTCCCGCTGTGGAGAATAAGCTACAGTCTTCCACAGAGGGAGTATGGACTTCAAATAGAATATACATTTGCGTAGCTTTGCTACTCCATTTGTGGAAGATACAGGTAGAGCCATGTACAGGGAGAGAGAGCATGGGTTTCAAAATAATTAACCCTACCAAAGCCATTTCAAAAACATACTCCCTCTGGAAAACTTGTGTAAAATCTTCCACAGGTTTATTGCAGATATTAAATGGAAGAGCCCAGCAATCATAAAAAGAGAAGAAATAGAAAGGACAAAAAACAATAGCAACTTATGAAAGCAAATTATTTGATGATCCTATTTTTGATTGACTTAAGCTACAACCCCATGACAAATGGTTGCACTTTTTTTTGGAATTCTTATTTATGCCAGACACTGTTCTCCTATGATGCAATCATCCCCGACAACTTTGAAGCCAAACAAGAAACATCCACACTCAACTACACACACATGGAACTGGTTAAAGCACCTTTTCAAGACCATGATTTACAAACCAGCAGTAATCAGCTCCAAAAGGGGGTGATCATGTGTGTGGGTGTGTGTGAATAGCCACTCATGCAATGGGCTATTCCATTTAAAATCCACACTACCTCTGTGGAAGATTTTGGAAATATCTTCCATAGAGGGCGTATGAATTTCAAATGGAATTAGCACATTAACCAACTTAGCCTCCCTTTGTAGAAGATTATAGTTGAATCTCTCTCAGAGGGTATATGAAATTCAAATGGAGCTGCCTAATGTGTTCATTCCATTTGAAATTCATACTCCCCTGACAAAGATATTTCAAAAATCTTCCACAGGGTAGAGTGGATTTTAAATGGAATAGCCTAATTGTCCATTACCTTGCCAAAACTGCCCTTGCCCAGCACTTTGATGAAATTAAAATCATCAAGGTTGAATCTCCTCGTTGGTCGCCTATCTAACTCCTCTTTGAGTGACGTAGTTCTCATGGAAGGACTTGATAGGCTGCTAACCAGCTTCCTATTCTGATGTATCTGGTGATCTTCTAGATTTAAGGATCTAGTTGCTATGGGTAGGTCATCCATACTTGTACAGCCTGTAAGGGTGGAAGCAAAGACACGGATCAATCGGAGATGCCAGTAGGTCCTCAAAAGACGTAAGCCAGAGATCTTGGTCTAAAAATAACAACTCTGCTTACATGCACTTTGGGGCTTTAAATAAATTTGTGTAAAACAAAACATCAGAATTTGATAGTTGCAAATATATGAAATTCGAAAGACCGGCATCTCTGAAGTTTGCATACATTATTGCAAATTGGAAAAAAAAGATGGCATGTTTCAGAATAGAGGGGTCCAGTACATGTAAAATCTTATAATCACCAGAACTTTTCTTTGAAGTCCATGTAAGACAATTTGGCAAAATTGTAGTTTACCCCGCATGTTAGAATAGAGTTGGGGTTAGTGTTAGGGTTAAAGTTATTATTCCGACATTTTATTTTACTAATGTAATTGATGTCCAGGAGAAGATGTGCACAGTAGCAACTGGGTCAACAACTCCAAATATTCTTCCTGCTATGAAATTGTTCTTCTTTGCTTTTTGAATAATTGTTATGGAGCATTGCCAAAAAACAATGTTTCGCTCAACAAGTCAATAATTAGAACAAGGTGGTACTATATAGTGTTTAAATAAGTAAATTATATTCTCAACCATCAAGAAATTAAACATCTCTTCCTGAAGTAGGTCCGAATTCTTTTTACAAGTGGTGAATAATAACATTTGATGGACATTGAACGTCCATGAAATATGTAACAATAGCAACAACAAAAATTGAATTTGAGACAAAAGACCAAATAACAGAGAAATTTCATGGTTGTTTTCATGAAATCAATCAATTTTCAATGCAAAATGAGTGTTGTTTGAAACTGGACACATCAGATTTTTTTTTAAACTGTCGCTAAGTTCGCTAATGGGAAGATTTGGACACCTCTCTCATGAAACGCAGATAAAATACCAATACATTTCCTGACTTGGTAATAAAAAAAAAAGCAAATCACTTGTACAATACATCATGCACCGATTTGTTTTACATTCTCTTTCTTACAGTATGGTGCATAGTTTGAACAACAAGCTATGTTGGTGTGTTTGTGCATAGGTATCTTACTAATTCAATTATCCCTGCTCATTCTCACAAGTACCCCAAGCTTAATTAACCCCACCCCAGTTTGGTACCTACAGAGCTCCACCTTATACCAATTTTGTGCTAGACACTAAACTCTTTTCTCACTCATGCTGTGCAATTTCAACTTATTTATCAATTTTTGTTTGGACTTAAACTGAGAAGATTACAAATTTCTTTATATAGTATACACAAAATATACCATTTTCCCTCAAAAGTTTTGCTATATCCTTGAATATAGAAGTCCTAGACCACGATCCGATGAATCAACTTTACAATACTCCCGGGGGTATCAGTACAAATGGCTATATGGGTGACGTGTTGCTGAAATGGGTCCATTTTATGCCATCTGGTATAAGAATGAACCCTGTTTTGTGCAAAAATTGCTATATAGATGGTCTTTTTTTCTTCAAAACTTGTCAAGATATTGGCAGAATTTTGTTAATCTTGGGTCAACATTTTCCCAAACATAAAACATTTTGAGAAAAATGGTCAAATATCTGTTAAATCTGTGCCTCGGAATAGAAAGAGCTCCTATTTTTAGCGAAACTTGTATACATTAAATGGGTCTCACATCCAGACTCTTGGGGCACATCCCTATCCAAAACAAACTAGAGTTCTACCTACAGAGTGATAAAATGACTATGCCAGATAAATACTGAATGAATATAAACCCAGAGTGCAAAATTCTGAATAGATTATTTTTGCATCGCAGTTAACATTAACATATCTTTCAATCTGGTGAATGATTACATGACTGATAACACACACAAGAATAATCAGTGAGCCAAAAAAATAAAACCAAACATAGTTGTGCTGCTAGGTTGGGCAACATTTAGTCTTTCCATCTAGCCATTTCTAATCAAGATCAGATCTGGGATGTTTTGAATTTTATCAATCACATGATAATACATTATAAAATGCCATCTCGAAATCAAATATTGCATCCAAATTTAGTTGACTTGACTCGTCAAAGTCTATATATATTCTTGTTCACTTATGAAGCCATTGCATAGCCTGTACCAAAGATGATGCTACATACACAATTGCGAGTGAAAAACCCTGGTCGTTATCATGTTGTTGTTCTTTACTCGCACAAAACCTTCAATTTTATTCCAACTTTTGGGACTGACATTTTATATTGAAACCAGTGACTCTTATGACTTTTACTTCTAGAAACGCTAAAGGAACCATGGACGTCCACAATTCCTGTGTGTCCACTGTTGTACAGAGATTTCTCATGTATGTCTCCTTGTTTGCCACTGTTTACAAACACACCCCTCTTTGCAAATACATGCAAACGAGGACCACGTTCTGCATAATTTAATCATATCTAACCAAAGACACAAACACCCAATGACTTTTACTTCTAGAAACGCTAAAGGAACCATGGACGTCCACAATTCCTGTGTGTCCACTGTTGTACAGAGATTTCTCATGTATGTCTCCTTGTCTGCCACTGTTTACAAACACACACCTCTTTGTAAATACATGCAAACGAGGACCACGTTCTGCATAATTTAATCATATCTAACCAAAGACACAAACACCCAATGACTTTTACTTCTAGAAACGCTAAAGGAACCATGGACGTCCACAATTCCTGTGTGTCCACTGTTGTACAGAGATTTCTCATGTATGTCTCCTTGTCTGCCACTGTTTACAAACACACACCTCTTTGTAAATACATGCAAACGAGGACCACGTTCTGCATAATTTAATCATATCTAACCAAAGACACAAACACCCAATGACTTTTACTTCTAGAAACGCTAAAGGAACCATCGACGTCCACCGTTCCTGTGTGTCCACTGTTGTACAGAGATTTCTCATGTATGTCTCCTTGTCTGCCACTGTTTACAAACACACACCTCTTTGTAAATACATGCAAACGAGGACCACGTTCTGCATAATTTAATCATATCTAACCAAAGACACAAACACCCAATGACTTTTACTTCTAGAAACGCTAAAGGAACCATGGACGTCCACAATTCCTGTGTGTCCACTGTTGTACAGAGATTTCTCATGTATGTCTCCTTGTTTGCCACTGTTTACAAACACACACCTCTTTGTAAATACATGCAAACGAGGACCACGTTCTGCATAATTTAATCATATATATAACCGAGGACACACACACCCTATTTCAATCGACACACCATGGATTTACCCTACACACACACCCAACAACTTCCTATCCAACTGTGACCTGTCCTGAACCCCATAAAAAATGTGCACCACTTTTAAAAATGCATTTGCATTGTCCTGAAAGTTATACCCAGCAACCATGGACGCCCACGGTTGCAGGTGTGCGTTCATGGTTGCGATATGTGTATCCTAATGCAGGTCCACGGTTGCAGGTAATAACAAATGCACAGACAGACACACGCACATGACCTCTCCTATGCTTTTGTCTGTTAACCTAGTGAATGCAAACTGACTGACTGCCTTTACAATATTAAAACAGACCACTACCATTTCTCCTTTCAAAGTCAGGAAATGAAGACACACATTTATTAGAGAGGTGCTTTTACGTTGTACAGACTGTCATGATGAACAGTGCAATAATCATGACTGTTAGCATTGGCTGGTTTATAATCATTTTCTGTCTCCACCAATGGGATGAGCAAGCGCAATTAATCATATTAGTTTCGTGACTTTTAGCACAATTTTTTTAATAATAATAATTTGCTCAACTAGATTGAATTTTGTTGCGAGCCATGTTAGAATTAAGCGGAAAATGGGTGGCAAGCTGACTGACCGATTTCCACTGGAATGCCTTGTTATAATCAATGCAACGATGCTATGTTTCCAACCATTAAGGGGACTGGCATTTTATTCGGAATGGGTGGGTCCCAAATATACTGGGGGTCATAAATTTCTGGAAAGAAAATTTTTTTTGATGACTGAAATGTAGGGAGTCACAAGATGACCACAGATAGTGTTTTTATTTTATTCAAAAAGACTGATTTCAATACAATTTTAGCCTGTTTAAGGGGTAAGGTGGGGGTCATAAAATTTTTGTTGCTTTAATTGGGGGGGGGGGAACACAATTTTATTGACGCTGACTTTTTGTAAATTTGGGACCCCCCTTCTGGAGAAAATGCAAGCCCCTAGGTGTTTTGGGTAATTGTTTCTGTTATGGATATAAGCAGACCCATATAGCCACAAGAGGTATGCCTATGAGGGTGTGGTGCACTCCTCCAAATCGACAAAAATAAAATTTGAGGGGATTAAATCAACTTTTGCAAGTAAATTTATTTATGAAAAATTCCACTTTTTGTAAATTCTGCACCCCAGCAAAAATATCCCAGCTACAGGCCTGTACATAAGGATACTCAGTGCATTTTCATTTATCCAAATTGTAGCATGAACTGTGTAAATTATGCAAAACTAAGTACACTATCACTGCAAGCTGGCTTAAGAACCCCTTATTATCATATACATTAGGAAAACTACAGTTGCCAGATATTTGAATTTGCTCTACAACCAGCCTTTCAAGCTCTGTAATAGTTGATTTATTTTGCCCCTTTCTAACATCTGTGAAGAATTTGGTTCAATGCTAGGGTACTCCTCACAGAGATCTGAAATGCAGTCAATCGCAAGATACGCACGTTCATTCCTTGCTTAATGCAACTATAGCTATTTTTAGGCTTGTTTTCTGAAATAACCATTCTTTCAAGGTCGTTTTGGACCAAAATATTAATATTGAACTTGTATTGAAAAAATAATGAAATCAAAATAAACCAGCTATAGTGGTCAATAAGATAAGATGAAATACTTGGATGGAGAATCTGGATATTCTAGTTGAATTCCATACACCCCCCTATTCTTTGGTTCGGTAGTGATGTCAATGCGTTTTTGCATTTACGCTGCAAGCGTGCCAACAAACTGCCTTTGTATGTGTGCGTGTGTATGCTCTGCGCGATTGACTATAAGTGCATGATTTGATACTGCGTCTAGTGACATGCACACTTACGTCGCAACCGAACTTGCGGCGAACCATTGTATGAAGATAAGACCTTCAAAATCCAACACAGGGAGTGAGAATTTCAAACGGGGTTACCTAAATAGGTGACTCCATCTAAAATATACACCCCCATGTGGGAGATTAAGGTCATGTCTTCAATACAGGGTGTATGGATTTCAACTGGACTATCCAAATTATTTGCATTGCTTGCTCCCAACTTTCACCTCATCAACACCTCAACATTTCAAGTACCCCCATGCATAAATATGTAACCCTTGCCATGGATTCAATATTTTTTCTAGCTTCACCTTTAACGTGTAATTAAACACATAAATATTACCTTATGTCAATAGGCAAATGCCAAGCATGATTTGAGGCGCATACTCGACACATTTTCATTGGCAAAACCTCAAAAAGTATTATCTGTCAGCAGATCATAAATTATGGTAAGTTTCCAGGCAACATTGTACACAGCATTTCTCCCTATTTCTTCCCTTACATTATACTGAATATATTGACATACCCAGACATAATATATTTTTTAAATAATACTTGGTTTTGAGCAGGGGACGGGTTTGAGTGAGGACTGGGTTTTTTAAGCCATGCAAAGGACGTGCATAAAAAAGTACGTAAGTAAAGAAATAAAAACAAAATTCATGCAAAATATAAAAACTTGATACAAACCAGTGATTGTTGTGAACTAGATGACCAAATGATGTGATCAAGCACATTGAGGTTTTTTCCAAAAAATAATTCAGAGATATTCCTAAACCCCCCCCCTCGGCCTGACAAAATTTCTTTGCCCTCTCCCCCCTTTGAACATGCCCATTTTTGGGATTCCAATTTGCAAACCTTACATGGTCCAGATATATATATATTGAAAATTTGCATATAAGTCTTTCCATACTGTTAGAGTGATTTAAAAGGTGTCCCGTGAATATGTGCCAAAAATTGCTTGCCCCTCCTTTTGGCTGGCCAAAAATGCTTGCCCCCTCCCCAATTTTACCCTCCCCCAGTGCTCATAATTATTGCACAGCCCCTGTAGAAGCACCAAAACTTGATTTAGCCTGACAAAAATCTCATTCTGCTTGATCAAATCACATTAATTTCAACCCAACATGAAACTCTTTTCAAGACATTCAATAAACACAAAGTGTTACAATAATATGAACAGTATGTTCAGCCGAGACAAACATTTGACACTTCCCCGCCTCATAACTGTTCCACTTTGATGGTGTATTTCAGCATTCCATAACTTAACATAAATTATGCCAGAGAATTATGATTTCTTGGTATATAGCACATATTATCGTAGTAACTTTCCTACATTCAAAACTCCGCACAGTGAGAGAGAGAGAGAGCAGGAAACCGCTTAGCCTTTGCATACACTCACAAGCTGGGTGGTTCTTTACCACAGCACCCAGACCCTGTTTCACTGCTATATATGCGGCGTGCTCGTTGAGTGAAGTGGTGTAGGCACACTGAATTTTCACCTTTTTAGTTGCAATAAAGTTGTACAGAAAAAAGCAGCTCTTGTTTGTTTACATTTAGGACTTTGTATGGCAGTCAATTTCACGTTTTAATTTCATACGGATTTTCGGAACAGTGAATTGAAAATAAGAGTCCTCAAATATTTTTCCTATTGCTAGGATTGGGTAATCGTGTAATTTTGTTGTATCAAACTCTAGCCTAACCTAACACTAACCCTATACATAACCTTAAAACCATTGTAGCCTGAATACCCTAAGGTACCAGTAATTTGTGTACAGCAACGTAGATCAGAATTAATTTGCCCGAAAATGTGCAAATGACAGATTGAGCAAAAGGAACATAAAGAGATAGAGAGAGTGGAGGGAAGAAGGTCCTATAAAACCACAATTGTGGGGATATCTTGCATGACTCTCACCCAATTTTTGGCGACATACCGTAATTTTGGGGATATGCACAAGTCCATTATGTGAACATACAGTTTGATAATAGAGATGAGACACATTTTCAGTAGGGACCTCACACTGAGTGTTGAGATAGGGACTTCCAAGTGTCCCCACACTGAGTGTTAAGATAGACTTCTAAGAGTCCCCACATTGAGTGTTGAGATAGGGACTTCCAAGAGTCCCCACATTGAGTGTTGAGATAGGGACTTCCAAGTGTCCCCACACTGAGTGTTGAGATAGGGACTTCTAAGAGTCCCCACACTGAGTATTGAGATCGGGACCTCCAAGTGTCCCCACACTGAGTGCTGAGATAGGGACCTCCTAGTATCCCCACTAAGTGTTGAGATAGGGACCTCCAAAAAAAAATGAGTGTCCCCACACTGAGTGTTGATGAGATAGGGACCTCCAAGTGTCCCCATACTGAATGTTGAGATTGGGACCTCCAAGTGTCCCCACACTGAGTGTTGAGATACATTTTTTATCACATGTAGGGTTATACCTCAAACATGTTTCTAAAGGACTTTCAGAGGTAGGGTCTATCATGAATATGTACAATACTTATCTTTTTTACTGTCCCCACAAAAAGAGAGAGAGTGAGTGAAAAGAGAAAGAGAGAGCGAGAAGCCAGCCATTGTATGAAATGCACATAGGTCGGTTCCTCTTGTTGCAGTACCATTAATATTTATAACTATGTGTCTGATTTAGCTTCTGAATACCTGCTCCAGAAATGTAAATTGCAAACATCTATAAATAACCTTGTGTACGTATGAGCCATCAACATTGGATCTGCTGCCGATTTGACTTTTTTTCTATGGCCGAGGTGCTTAGAAAAGAATTACTGTTTGTGCACTAAATCTAGCAAAAACAAGTCTGTCATATCATGTGCATTTGGTGCCACTTGTTTAATACAATAGCAATTTCATCAACTAAAAAAAAAAAAATAATGCTAGTTATGAATAGAGAGCTGTCTCAAAAGCAACATTTGTTTAATTAAAATTTGAACCACCCACCTGGAGAGAAAGGCCTTCAGCAAATCATACATTGTTACAACTGAATATGCAACACTAGTAAAATCATTTATATCCAAGTGGAGGGAAAAATGACATTGCTGGAAATAAACCTGTAAGGTATAGTCATCTTATGCAAAGGAACTGTTGCAATTGCATTTTTTTTTAAAATGTCTACTTTTTTTTATTTTTTAAGAATTAAATATCTATATTTATTTCAAACATTCTTTTTTGGATTTCTTACACAGGGCAAATAGATCAGTAAATTGTGCACCATCTTAATGTATGGCCAACTACTGAAATATCAAGTTTCAATGGGGAAACACACACAAAAACAGCACCGTACCAATTTTTTTCAAATATTTTACCTGAAAATGTCTGGGTTTTTATAATAAATGATGGCTTACACTCCTTGTTTTCTTAGAATACAGTATGGCTTCCTTCAATATTCCAGGACTTTTAATAGTATCATTTTACTTATTTTTTATGCTGATACAAAATACCGCCAGTGCTCTATGAACATTATAATAAAAAGCGATACATTTTGCAAAATTGAGACTTAAAAAATTGTGACATGTGTGTGAACTTTTTTTTTAATATAATAATTCAAAACTACGCTCCCATGCTGATTTGTTAATACATGTAGGTTAAAGGAGTACTTTGCGATTCTAGCACCCTAAATATCCACATAAAAGGTTTATTCACAAAATTTGAGTAATTCTGATTTTGCGAGTTATGCGTGATTATGTACATTAGTACATTACATTGCTCCATATAGGTGCTGTGATTTTGATCTGTTAACAGAACGTAATATACAAAGTTCACAATATTTTTGGTAAACGAAATGAATCCACATGATATTTTGTGCACACAAACATTAAGTAGCCAGAAAATCTCAACTTTAATATAACAAATTAATTAAATTGGTCCACCAAACACCAACTACATTTTATGCATGCAAAATTCTGCAGTACAAAACTACCTGTCATGTTTACTTTCAGCTCCCCCTTCCCCCCCCCCCCAATCCAACCCCTTAATCATTAGCTTTTGTGGTGTGCGACAGTGGCGTAGCATCATAGGGGCACGGGGGCACGTGTCCCCCAATCGATCTGAAATTTTAAAAAATCCCGAAAAACGGCTTGTGGCCCCCAATCAGACCCGGTGCCCCCCCCCCCCCCCCCCCCCCCATGGTCGGTGCCCCCCTCCCAATGTGATGACCCACGCTACGCCACTGATGTGCGATGTGTTAATATATCACAACAATATTGACTGAAACAAGACATACACACAAACAAACAAACAAGTAAAAAACATACACATATGTAGACAAATCTGTAAATAACAGTAACAAATACCACATCCAATAGTCCCATCATAATATATCTCATATCTAATTAATAACTATGTTTATCCATCATTCAGTTTTGGTTGAAAACAAAAACTTGTTCCGAGCATAATTTATTTTTAAGAAATATGAATTGGTTTAATTTTTACCAATGACTTTTAACAAATTAAGCAATAGAAATTATAGACATGTGATATATTGTAAGATTTAAGAAGTATAAATAATAAACTTAGAATAATATTCACAATTTAGATATAGAATAATGAGAAAAAAAAAACATGCATCACTGCATGCCCTTTAAAAAACATTTCATGCCATACCTGCTAAATCAGCGGGCGCGGACTTTGGTGACGTAGGGAGGGAACTTGTGGACCTATCGTGGCCCAGCCTGCTGGGATACTCTGAGATTGAGGTCTGTTACCATGGAATGGAAAGAGTTGCCATGGAAACAACAGGTAACATCATCAGTGGTAGTAGAAGCAGGATGTAACATCAGATGGGTCAGAGGGTAGAGGAATCGAGTCAAGATGGTGGTTTAGAACGCACGGATGGATTGATGGACCAACACACCAACGGGATGGAACACACAGGTTGTAGGTAGGTCAACATATAATATAAAGAGGGAAAAATAAAAAAACAAGCAAAAATTATGATAATATGAAATAAATGGAAGTTTAATCAAAAATGCTGACAGAAGAAATAGTTATAGTGGATGCTTCTGGCCACATGTTTCATTTACTGAGAAAAAATTTCATTTGTGCAACCAAAGAGAAAACAACCGACAAAATGGTGGTTATTGTTAATGTTAACTGTAGTAAAAAAACAACTGTGGGGTAGAAGCATCCACTACCTATGCGCACCATGTGATGGCGCTCTTTACCTGGGCCAGCAGTTGGCATATCCTCCAAAGCAGCAGCCTCTGCTGACTGACTGATGGCAGCCTATGTAGGTGCAATAAATATATCAGTTGTATATACATTATCAACAAACATGTCAGTCAGAAATTGTGTGGGGTTGCATAGCCAACCTACTTTGGCTAGTAACATACACATTGTTATGTTGCATGATGTTCAATGGTACCTTTATATTTCATTTTCTTTTCAGGATATCCCTTTTTTTTTTTTAATGCTTTCACCCAAATTTCACTGGTTAGGTAGACTACTCACAACCAATTCCACTTAGATTTGCAACTCACTGAAAGGGTCTCTCAACATTAAAGGAAGTCAATATATATCAGAGAGCCGAGGTTTTACTGAACGTCACCTTTACAACTACAGTATAATATTTTGCAAAGACCGTTCACAATTTCCGATTTGGTACTATTAACAGAGCAAACAGACAGTTGGGTTCTGATTGGCTAATTGAATCACATGTAGCATCACATGACGCAGGCATGATCTAGTGCTTTTTACGCGATGATCAGGACAAGCAGTCGACCGGAGTGAAAGGTCTGTGCAAAATACTGTAACAAGATTTATAGTAGCTGGGGTTTATTTATACTTATCAAAGCTATTGAAACCCCCATGTCAAAGTATTTTCTGACAACTCAAGCCCATAACTTTGACACATTATCTAGACACTTCTTCTTGGAGTACATAACTTAATGCTGTCCTAATGGCGGCATTCACTGGAGTCAGGGCCAAGAATCGTTGCTGGTGTATGAACAGCTCAACCCTCTGATACAGACTTCTCTAATGAAGGATTAAAATCCAAATTATTCAATGATATTCATTTAAGATTTGAAGAATTGTGGCAAGTAACAAAGTTTTTGAGTTGAATTGAACATATCCAATGAAGCGAGGCCAAACTAAAATTGAAAATTAAGTTGAAAGTTTTGATCACATTCCTAGCCAACAGCCAACCAAATATGGTCCAGGAGGCAGTGATGACAACATGGAAAACGTCCCACTTCAAAATGGGTGATAATGTACTGCCATTTTCCCTACATCCCAGTTATGCACTATACCAGGGGGTTGCATACTATATAATTGGAGACAGAATTAAAAATACTAGTTTGAGTCTGACGTCATCTGTCAATCAAACTCTGGCACGGTTTGTTTACCAGTGTTGTGATGATTGAATTTCTGACGCCGCAGTAAAACATCATGCCTTATGGCTAATTTTGCACCTTTAAACATACAAACCATGTCAAAAATTAGGTCTTGGTAATATGGAACTTTCTTTACTGGAGGCACAATGCCAACAATACCTAAAAAAGTTGATTTTTATCTTGTAAAAGTACCATATATTTTACACCATTTTCTGCAATTCCTTTTCTCTGATGAAGGCACCGTATGAATCAACCATCCTTTTACATGTTAGTAACCAATGCTAGGTTGTGGGGAGTTGATCGTCAAGACGCAAACTGGTATTTTTATATCTGGCTCTGATTAAATCATATCCGTGCACGAGTTTTAACACAATGCATAAAACCCAACATTCAAATATGAGACACATTTGGACATGAGTATATTACCCACTGATGGAAGTACCCTCTGGAATAGTGCACTGTAGGCTAAGGGAAGAAGACCCGTGGGCTATTCCAGTTAAAATCCATACACTCCTGTGGTCAACATGACCTTTAATGTGGTATTTGAGGCATTTTAGTTGAGTAAAGCAAGGCATTCTTTTCAATATGCCTTTTGTTTGAAGCAAATCGGACATACAGTTTTCAAAATATATCAATTTATATTTGCTTGTGTATCTTTTTGTTTTTATCAATAATCAATCAAGTTAATGAGCTAAAATGACTAGGGAAGCTCATTAATATGTAATTTTTGCCAATATTTTGCTAAAAATCTATGCATAAATGTTCAGGGTACTTTTATTTTGCATACTTTTGCCTTAGAACTTGGTCAAAGTGTTTCTAATAAGTTCTAATGCAAATTAGCTCATTAATTATGCAATTATGCAAATTAGAGGGCCGGGTTCACTATATAATACATTCGAATATATTAGAAACACCAAGTTTCAAGGCAAAAGTATTCAAAATAAAAAGTACCTGAACATTTATGCTTGGATTTTTAGCAAAATTACATGTTGATAAGCCTTTACAGTCATTTTAGCTCATGAACTACATTGATTATTGATAAAAACAATAAAATAAGAAAATATAAATTGATGTATTATGAACACCGTATGTCCGCTATATGCTTCAAACAAAGGGCATATTGATCAGTATACTTTACCTTACTCAACTGATCTATTGAAAACATGCTCAGAGCATTTTCTGATTTCCAGAAATATCCTCATATACCACCTTAATCTCCGACACAGAGAGTCTGTGTGAATTTCAAATTGGGTTACTATGACTCCATTTGAAGTCTACACCCCCTCTGTGGGAGATAAAGTCCAAGTTTTCCATAAGGGGTGTACGGATTTCAACCGGAACAGCCCTATAACTCTTTGATGTGTGTTTTGATTAATGTGCAAAAATATATGCATGGATTTGTTTTTCTTTCCAGTGCTTTTAATGGTTTCATTCTCAAATGGAATATATATGAGTGATATAATTTCTTGGAAACTACTTCAAATGAATTCCATGAAGTTTTCTCTTATCAAATAAATATTGTTTCAAAATAGATGAATATGACAAGCAAGGCTATTGTGGCTATAACATGGTCTATTGTATGAAGTGCTGGTTTTCATTCATGTTATGAAAGAATATAGTACAGAACGACATGAAGCTACACAACAACAATAATGACCATGAGAATTATGATACTCCCCCCTTCCCATTTTCAAAAATTAGATTTAATAACAAAATTGATGTAATCATTAAAAGCTACCGATAATGATGGCTAACTGACTGAGAGAGAGAGAGAGAGAGAGAGAGAGAAAGAGAGAAAACGATATCATCCACTAAAAAGATATTTACCCCTGATACCATATCAGATTGAGGATAACTATCCTGTAAAGAGGACTGAAAACAAACATACACTTGTATCCATCAACAAACCAGGTTCGATACACTGCCTCACAATACGCATTATCACTAACTACCAGTGGCGGCGCCAAGAGGGAACATGGGGGCAAATTTTTCCCCAAGTAAAAACCCAAAATTACTTAAAATTTCCACTTCTTGCAGCAATTTTGGCGCAAAATTTGTTGATTTTGCCCCCCTGAAATTCACTTTGCCCCTCAATGCCCCCCCGATAAAAATCCTGGCGCCTCCACTGCTAACTACATTATACAACATCACAACTGTAGCAAATAGCATTGCACAGGCGATACACAATCAAAAAAAAACTTTATAGAAGATACAAACAGGCTAAAAATGGAAGTGTATAGACAATTTGTTTTACCGAAACTAATTGAAAAAAAAAAGTATTCAAGCATCACACTAAACAAACTACTTTGCCTCATAGGACAAAATCCGGTCAATCAAGGTCTGGAAACCACACACACATGCACAAAACACACATGGCACACCCCACTGCACAAGTTGTATATTCTAAAAGTGGCTATTAATTGAAAAATGATTTAATACAGGGTTTTACACAAGGAAAACTAGGTTTCAGTTCTTGACTAAAATGTAAACATAACATAATAACAGCACTAGTGCTCCTTGCTCTTCTAATTGATCAATGGGTTTACATTCCCACTCCAAAAAAATTTGAAAGTTACATGTTCATATAGTAAAATGATTAGGGGTATAAATTGGATTAAATTTGTATCACATTTAAACATATAGTGTGTCTCCTGTTAAGTAATGCCATGTTGGATTTCGCAGTCGCAGATTTGAATCGTGCACGCTATAATCCCCCGGACGTATACACATATGCACAAGGGCGATTTATCTGTACACTGGCAACACAACCGTGTAATGGAAATTATTCGAATCTGCCACTGCAAAATCCAACATGGTGTTACTCTCAAGACAAGATGCACTATGGTTATGTTAGTTTCATACGGTAATAGCAAACCCTCCGTATTTTCAGCATGTGACCACAGCTGACCAATATGCTAAGAGAATTTCTCTGATCATAAACCCTTGTATTCCTTGCATAACTTTCTGATTCCTCTACTATGTAAAATAATATTTAAAAGCAAAACACTAGCATGCAGTCAGTCAATTATGCTTGTTACCGGCTTAAATGCCTACTAGCACATTTACACTTAAGGCGATGCTGACCATTTGAGGTGATTTTAATCCAAAAAATATCTGATAGAAAACATCTTCAATATATATATACAACAAGATTGTTTTGATCCATTTTTATTTCATGAACTTGAAGGGATCTAGAATGAGCGTTTATGGCGTTTCGACAGTATTTTTTGTGGGACATGAGAGCACCTCAGACGTATCAAATTGCATTCTGAATACTGAAGCATGTCTTTCTGATATCAAATAATTTTCATTTTTGAAATTCACGATATAATACAAATTTTATGACAAATTATTAAAATTTGATATTTTTCAAATTTTGATATATAACAGTCCTCGAAATAAATTTTATGAATCTAATGATATATTCTTAAAGTGTATGTAGCTGGGAGGAAAAGCCGACGATCAATTGAAAATTTTGACCTTTTATATTGAAGATATGGATATTTTCCCCAAAAAGACCTAATTTTTTTTGGTTTTTTTGGAAAAAAAATACATATCTTCAATACGAAAGGTCAAAATTTTCAATTGATGGTCGGCTTTTCATCCCACCTACATACACTTTAAGTATAAATCATCAGATTTATAAAGTTTACTTCAAGTACTGTTAAATATCAAAATATAAATTTTAATGATTTGCCATAAAATGTGTATTACATTGCTAATTTCAAAAAATCAAAATTATTTGATATCATCAGGACATTCTTCGAATTCAGAATGCAATTCGATATGTCTGATGTGCTCTAATGTCCCACAATAAATACTGTCCAAACGTTCATACCCCTTCCCTTAATGAAAGTAGGAAAGCGTCATACTAAAGAAGCGTCAAACTAAAGAACTAGCAACCCTTCTATTTCAAAACAAAAAATGAAATTAGATATAATAAGAAATAAAAATTCTGAAGAATATCGTTTTGGAAGCTGCTTCAAACAATTCCCAACTAAAACGCCATTTGTGCCATCCATTAAAAAAAACCACTTTTGTTATTTTTAATCCAAAAAATACACTAATGGAAAGTGATGTTCAACTGTTAATTTCAATGCCAATGAATAAAAATCACAAAGTAATGTTTGGTTGCACCACATTGCGCGCTTGAATAATAGACAACCTTTTCAGTGCTCATAGAGCAAGATTTCTACCATCACTAAGTCACCAGCTATCACTAGGATCCAAAACATTCTCATCTATCATCGCACAGTTCTTTAACCCCAATACATTTGTACATTCATTGAATGACCTTTGACAATTTGGGTACAAAAACTTGTACTCTGCAACTTGAGGTCAAATTTTGCACTATGATTGTTTAATTGAGGTTATTAGACTATGCCATTGGGATGAGACCATTGTGGTCCATAGTGTATATGGCTTTTCTCTTATCTCTCATTCTAAAAAAAGTATTCATTTGTCATATTGGTCTTGACATTTCGTCACTAGCGCCCCATGTGATACTCCGCTCATTTATCATCCAATTTCAGTGTGTAATTCTCAAGAATGCCCACAGAAGACACAACACGCTCGCTGACTTGACTTGTTCATGGCAAGGAGGTTAACAGCGTACTAGTACAGAATCAATGCCAATGAGAAAAAAGGAAAGAAACAAGTCGAGGCATTACCAATGACCTTGTGTCTCCTGCAACGTTGGTCAAACATGAGCTAACACAATTTGCATTGGTTATTTGGCAACATTGCCCTCGATTAGCCGGATATCTGGCTTTAATCAAAGCATCTTGTAGTATCAGATACCCGACTTTTTTAATTGAATCACATCAACATAAAACTCACTATAGTTTGATCAGCTCGTAATTGCCAGGCCTTATAACATCGCAGATTAATATTAATATATTTTATTTTAAGAATTTTATTCTAAGAACTTTCTTGTAACTCACCAGAAGTATCACAAATTATTATTTAACCCTTTGAACCCTGGCCTACCACATAGTCCCGTACATCCAACCCTGAGCTTCCTAATGCACTCGAAAATCACCTCAGCATTTTGCCCGTCACGCCAAAAGAAAAGGTCTCCAACCCCTGAACCCCGGTCTCCCAGATAGCCAAAGGATTCCGATGTAAACAAAACATATCGCAATTGATGTTACGTGTTACGAGCTGATCAAACTATGAGAGTTCTGGTATTGTGGATAATGAGACATGCAGATCTTCTTTTCTATTCTCTTCATCATTCAATAGCCTAACAGATTGGGCAATTCCAGTTGAAATACATACACCCACTATGCAAGACATGAACTTAATCTTCCACACATACAGGGAGTGTGCATTTTAAATGGGGTTACCTGAATGGGTGACTCCATCTGAGATTCACACCCTGTGTGTGGAAGATTAAGGTCATGTATTCCATAGGGGTGTATGGATTTCAACTGGAATAGTTCATTTGGTGATCCAAATTACCAACAAGGAGTCCTAATTTTTGGTTCATCTTTTCATATTTCTTTCCACATTTGAACAAGATCTGTTTTTCTCTTTTGCTATTTTTCTATCATTGATCCCTATTATGAACAAAAATTGAATCTAAAAATGCCAATACTGAAAAGTACACTCTTCCCACATGAAGTCTATTCAACGTCCAAAAAAACCGAGGGTCTAATTTTTCATAGCCACTTCCTAAAACATGCAGAATTAGCTAGGACTAATGTTAACAATCAAGGGAATAAAAACAAACTAATTATAACTACAAGTGGAATAAAAACAGGCATCGATTTTAAGGTGCATTTCAGGATGAGGATAAAAACAGAGAAAATTGCATTGCCTTTTTCCGACCCCAAAATCTGAAAATCTAAAGTCACATGCTTTTTTTTTTTCATATATAAATTTTCATATTTTGAGTATAAAATTTGTAAAATGTTTTTCCTATTTTCAATTTGTACCACAAAAGTCTGATAAATTGGTTTAGCATCATATTTTACGGGGAACATTTAATATTGTCTATGGCAAAATATACATTTTTTTTTCATAACAATATACCGACTCCATTTCCGAGCTGTAAGTGCAAAACAAATTTTGATTTGGCCTAATCAGTGATTTTAAAATTGGTTTTGTGACTGCATTTATTGATAACCTTTTTGTAATCATAATCTAAGGCTTGATGCTTTGATTTTAATGCAGAGTGTTAATAACACAATGGAATGTAAGTCATGCTGTATTATCTCTCAGACCATTGTGTCAACCATTGTTGTTAGCATCACAATACACCATTTCAAAGAACACAATTCTGCCTCATCTTGATAAGTAACAGTTTCAAAAAAGTTTGCCGACGGAGAAATGCCCCTTTGTGATTGTCATTTTTATTTCCACTTCAAAAACACGGGTCAAGAACAAGGAAGCTGTAAAAACTGGAATACAAAATCTAAAGCAAGTCTGACCAAAGAAATAATAACAAAAACAAACAACAATTGCATGCCAGCACTACACCACCACACCGGGGTAGGATAATCTACAGATGATGACGGGATTATGATGCATAGGGTAGCCACAATAACACCACACTTGTACCTTTTTTCTTCTTCCCCGCTTGTTTGTGATAGCTCATCGCTTTTAACGCCTATTAATGATAGCATCTCGGCCATTTTCTTTTGATCAACGCCGCAACTATTCGCTACATTGCTTTGACATCGTTTGTGGATATTCACTTTACAGGCTGTATTGAAATTGAGAGGAATAAAAAAAAGCGGAAGAAAGTCTAGTTTAGTACTTCTGAGACTTCCTTTGTTTCCATTTACCTTTTTCCTTCTTCCAGAGTTGATCAGCTTATCGGGCGTGGACCCGTGTATTTCTCTCAGTATATCGGCCAGTTTCTTTTTATTTATTCCACAACCAGGTGCTACGTTGGATTGACATCTCTT
The DNA here is from genome assembly GCF_039555335.1 of Amphiura filiformis. Taxonomy (NCBI): domain Eukaryota; kingdom Metazoa; phylum Echinodermata; class Ophiuroidea; order Amphilepidida; family Amphiuridae; genus Amphiura; species Amphiura filiformis. Next base: position 64,696,998 of record NC_092632.1, on the reverse strand, counting down.
ATGGATGTTGGTTTTACAAGCTGTGTTTGAAGGAGAGCAAAAATCGGAACACATCAACAAAATATCTTAATTAGTAACAATGATGTATACAGGGATATGGTATGCGTTGGCCACCAGTTCTCAGTTCTACAGTTAAATCAAACTCAATGAGGAAGTATAGGACACAATATACATGCTATAAAACACTTTGTCATGGAGGAATGTATTTTGTTGCTTCAGTTGTACTCTGCTTATTACTACTGAGAAAACAAGAGCAATCCACTCAACAGTAAGCTGTAAAAAATAGAAAAAAACATTTAATGTATAAAACAAACATGCACAGTAATTTAATGTTGAAAAAGAAATTTTAATACAAATTTTTGGGCCTCTCCTTTCATCAGGTGACAGTATAGTGTTGTGGCATACACTATGGAAACATTTAAAACATGATGAAAGCGCGAGCACGAGTGCGTAGGTAAAAGCGTTCTGAGTGACAATCGAGTAAAGCAAAGGATCCATCCTTTGGTTCCCTGCTGGTCAGTTGGAACAGATTTTCTCTGTTTTCATATCAAGTTAGCAGTAAACAACAGTAAACTGTGTTATTTTCAGCAGCCCAAGACACTCCATTAACCATTTAGCATCATCCAGCTCTATAAATAAGGTGCAGAACCCTTACCATCTTACATTTTAGTATCAACCTTCGTAGCCAGGAGTGGATGCAAGGACATTCCTCAGTCCATTCTTTGTCAGAGACAATTTCAGGCAAGTGCAAGCTAATTGTGCAATCTGCAGGTCTCAAATACACATCACTGCACTGTACTTCAAAGTGGCAAATCTACAATATACTCCACTTGAAATCCATACACCCCCCTATGGAAGACATTACCTTAATCGCTCACACAGGGGGTGTAAGTTTCAAATGGAATCACCCATTCAGGTAACCCCATACTGCATATACACATTCCCTGTGTGGAAGATTAATGATGTGTCCCCCATAGGGGGTGTCGATTTCCCTTGGAACAGCCCATTACAAATTCACATGGAAACGAGCATTAACATTGTGAAAAGTATTCTTTTTTTGACGTACCACTTTGGCAAGTAACAGAAGACAGCGCTCAATATATTTCTATTGATTTGTATGCAGAGCTAGTAGCTTTTACATTACTTTTATCCTTGTGACTCAACTAAAGTCTGTATGCGACAGTCGACTTAAAAACATTTGACATCATGTAGTGGGTGAATGTAAATACGACGTACAGCAATGCGTAGTGCTAGTCTCTGAAGCTTGAGGTCCGGGGAAGCATACCTGGGGATCAAAAGGCTCGCTAGTATATTAAAAGAAAAAACATTCTGGGGTCTACTTGTAATTATAAAAAATATGATTACAAAATAAATCTGGATGCTTTGCCGTAAATTCACTTTACATCCGACCTTGCCCATGTCAGCTGTTGTCTTCATTTGATCTAATGATAATAAGACTGAAATGAAGCTAGTTTGAGTAAGTCAAATTTTTCTTAGTTGTGTGACCAGTTGAAATTTACCTCAACATGAAATGAAGCCGTTTGAAGGGTATCAATGTGCATCATTGGTTTTTATTTGGCTAAAGAAAACACATGAAACCTGCAAAATGGCCTAACACAATCTGTGCCGATAATTTGAGCCTCCATCGTTCATTGCAGATTTCTATGATTTCTAAGAAAGTAACTGAAATGAACACTCCTTTCCCAATGATTGTGATTAATTACAGATTGCAACTTTTCTTTCTCTGTGAAGCAATAATATCTGTTTATTATGTCCACTATTCTGCACCAATTGTTTTCAGAAATTTAATCTCTCCCTAAATTAAATTGCTCACTACATTTAAAAGAAATTTGCTTTACTTGAATTACCTGATTCTAACTTGGATCTTCATACACATGCACATCCACTTCTGACACCCTCATTGGGCTATTTCACTTGAATTTTACACTACCTCTGTGGAAGATTTGGGAAATATCTTCCACAAGGAAAGTATGTTTTTCAAATGTAACTGGTCAAGGCTAATCATTTTGAAACCCATACTCCCCCTGCATTATGGCTTCCTCGGCTGGGGTGAGTTTTTCAAATGGAAATTGTCTATTCTATTCAAAGCTCATACTCCCTCTGTGGAAGACTTTACCTAAATCTTCAACAGGGGTAGTGAGGATTTTGAATGGAATAGCCCATTCATTCTACATGTCTTACACATGACCTCTGATGGACACACATTCTTCCAGGTCAATGGCCCTATTTCTGCTCAAATATTTTACATATAAATATCTAAATTATTTTGTTATTCTAAATTGTATTTTCAACCATTGCTTGTACTGTATAATTGTTTTCCCTCCACTACCATAAAGGCATAAATCAAATGGTGCTGTCTGCCATAAACCGGCTAAGTTAGCCAACTCTAAAAGAAAGCTTCAGGCTTGGTGATAAGATCACATCTATATACAACACTTCCATCAACAAAGTGGGAGAGAAGGGATGATAATGACAGTGCTATTTCAAATTAATTATATGATACTAAACATAATCATGAAGAGGTTCACTGGGTTTGTAGAAACTCGTACTGAATATGTAATCTTGTCAAAACCAAAAATTGTTTACTGACCTGCTAGTAAGGGACTGGACGGTAAGGGACTGGACGGTAAGGGACTGGACAGTAAGGGACTGGACAGTAAGGGACTGGACAGTAAGGGACTGGAGAGTAAGGGGCTGGACATTAAGGGACTGGACAGTAAGGGACTGGACAGTAAGGGACTGAACGGTAAGGGACTGAACGGTAAGGGACTGGACAGTAAGGGACTGGACAGTAAGGGACTGGAGAGTAAGGGGCTGGACATTAAGGGACTGGACGGTAAGGGACTGGACGGTAAGGGACTGGACGGTAAGGGACTGGACAGTAAGGGACTGGACGGTAAGGGACTGGACAGTAAGGGACTGGACAGTAAGGGGACTGGACAGTAAGGGACTGGACAGGAAGGGCCTAAGGGACTGGACGGTAAGGGACTGGACAGTAAGGGACTGGACGGTAAGGGACTGGACAGTAAGGGACTGGACGGTAAGGGACTGGACAGTAAGGGACTGGAAAGTAAGGGATTGGACAGTAAGGGACTGGACATTAAGGGACTGGATAGTAAGGGACTGGACAGTAAGGGACTGGAGAGTAAGGGACTGGACATTTAGTGACTGGACAGTAAGGGACTGGACAGTAAGTGACTGGACAGTAAGGGATTGGAAGTAAGTGACTGGACAGTAAGTGACTGGACAGTAAGGGACTGGACAGAAAGGGACTGGACAGTACCTGACTGGACAGTAAGGGACTGGACAGTAAGGGCTAGTAAGGGACTGGACAGTAAGGGACTGGACTTCTATTGATGTACTGAAGTTGGATTGACATACATCACTCTGAAGATGGCCATTGTCCAATATGGTCGAAACTGTCTGGTCAGTAAACAATTTTTGATTTTGTCAAGATGAAAAATTCAGCATATTGTAAGAGTACAAAACAGTTTATGTATAAATGTTTATTTTACTTTGCAATTTTGTACCAGTTTGTCATTCAATTGTTCTCACTACTTTATTGTAAATTGTTATCATGGTTCTTGTTCCTGCTAAACTTGGACATCTGAATTCTAAATAATATTAGCAAGTCAAATGGGATATACAGGTGTTCACCATTTCAGATATAACACCTCAGGCGAGAAAATACCTCAAACACACTTTGCATATTAACAATTAGATTTATTAGGTTATTTTGGCAGGATATGCACCAATTTTTGCCATTATTGATGATATTTTTTCACTATAATCAATCAAATCAAATCACACCACATGAATGTAATAGCCTCTAGCACTATCTGCCAATTTGCAATTTACCTAGTCTCAGATGCAAGCTAATTTTGTATTGTCAATGTTCATTTTCCAAATGCATCATACAGGGTGATCAACAGTCATTGTGTCCAAAACTTCTGCCCTAAATAATATCATAATAGAAAATAATGCTACAGTTTGTGCAGCTGTAAGTGGGATTGAGAAATTAATTCATATCAGAAATAATTGCAGTTTCAAAGTGAAATCCTCCCAAAGAGGTTATAATAAAGAGTCATAACTTTGTCATTATTGGCATCGCTCATGAAGCCTGGGAAATAAATAAGAGTTTCTCCTCATTATTTCACCATATGCCTGTCAAAATTTGATTCTTAGTATACATATGCTACATGATATATGATATGATATGATATGATATGATATGATATGATACATGATATGATATGATATGATACATGATATGATATGATGTGTACAGCCATATCAAAATGATGCACTTGTCCGCTACTACATGTATCTCTTTTTACATATTAGCTAGGAATAAGTACTCGACTCATCTCAAGTGGAGGTCATTTCAAATCATCCCCAAAGTCACAAGGTTTAGGAATACAAAGAACATTCCTTGGGGATGATTTGAAGTGACCTCCACTTTGATGAGTCTGGTATTTATTCCTAGCTATTATGTAAAATCAGACACATGCAGCAAGCCAACAAGTGCACCCTTTTGATATGGATGTACACATATAATGATATGATATGATATGATACGATATGATATGATACGATTTTATTTTATTTGCACAAAATTGAGGCCAAATTACATTTATACACAAACAAAATATAAGCAAAATACTATGATAAGATTAGCATTATATATAACAAGATATCAAATAAAAATATACAATATCAGAACACAAGGCAGCCAAGAAGAAACAAGACCAACAGTAAGGCAATGCTGGAGAGGAGGCAGAGTTATGATGCGTTACTGTTTAATAACCCGACAAAGTAAGGGACTGGACTCCTACCTAGCAAACCTATTGGTGCGCGCAGGGAGCAGGGTGAGGTTGGTATTGTTTCTCAATTGTCTGCAATGCACAAAATGTTGCAATACTGTAAAGACACCAAATAACCATTTATTTCAGGCTATCACAGATGTATTCTGGAGGTACAGCATTTTGTTCCTCATTCTGACAATTCAATATGGGCCAAATTCCCAAGTCATTACACAGTCTAAACTCTTTGAAAAAGATAAATTGATAAATCCTCTGCATCTTGTGCAAGATGTTTCCAGGAACAACATTGATATGAATGCCGCCCTAGACATAATATTGTACAAAAATATCTTGTTAGAGGGTAAATAGGGGCAAACAAATTTTCTCATGGTACTGCTATAGACATTACCAATGAGGTCAGATTCAGGAAATCAACAAAAATATCACCTATAAAATAGTTGTCTCATTAACATCTTTTTTTAAAAAATCAGTTGCTTGTTTTACTTGCATATTTCAGGTGGTTTTCCCAAACCACCACAGCTTTCTGTATCCTCCCCTCCATCATAATTCCCACATCAGATGCTTCCAGTCCAGTGTCCTGCTTGAGTACATCTACATATGTAAGGGCTCATATTGAAATTCCCTTACACAGGAAGGTGTGCGCCATCCTGCTACTTTCCTGTGCTAGCCTTCTTTTGTTAAAATCCTGGGCAGGGTGTATCACTGATGCATATAATCCATCCGTTTTATGACCAAGCTTTCCTGACGCACGCGCTTAGCGAGGGGAATCCTGCCTTCTTTCTGTGTGAAAACGTGGTAGGGTATTTCAATATGAGCCCTAAGGGACAGTCTACCAGGGTTTTTTGTTCCATGTTTCGGTGGCCAATTGGTGACAGGTTCACTCTTACTCCTGAAGCAGTGTCCACCAACACATATCCTTCTTTCTCGGATCTTCTCTGAGAGTCTTGGAAGGTCTCTGTAGAGCTCTTTGTTGCTTTCCAGTGGATACTGTACACTGGGATTCAGTACGTTGGTAGCAGTAAACCATTCCATCAGCATCCTTATGCACTCTTTGCCAATTTTAGCATGTGTACAACGTCAACATGGAAGTGGGGTTCTGATTGGCTAATTGAAAATTGTTTACTGACCTGCTAGTAAGGGACTGGACGGTAAGGGACTGGACGGTAAGGGACTGGACAGTAAGGGACTGGACAGTAAGGGACTGGACAGTAAGGGACTGGAGAGTAAGGGGCTGGACATTAAGGGACTGGACAGTAAGGGACTGGACAGTAAGGGACTGAACGGTAAGGGACTGAACGGTAAGGGACTGGACAGTAAGGGACTGGACAGTAAGGGACTGGAGAGTAAGGGCTGGACATTAAGGGACTGGACGGTAAGGGACTGGACGGTAAGGGACTGGACGGTAAGGGACTAAGGGACTGGACGGTAAGGGACTGGACAGTAAGGGACTGGACGGTAAGGGACTGGACAGTAAGGGACTGGACAGTAAGGGACTGGAGAGTAAGGGGCTGGACATTAAGGGACTGGACGGTAAGGGACTGGACAGTAAGGGACTGGACGGTAAGGGACTGGACAGTAAGGGACTGGACGGTAAGGGACTGGACAGTAAGGGACTGGACAGTAAGGGACTGGAAAGTAAGGGATTGGACAGTAAGGGACTGGACATTAAGGGACTGGATAGTAAGGGACTGGACAGTAAGGGACTGGAGAGTAAGGGGCTGGACATTTAGTGACTGGACAGTAAGGGACTGGACAGTAAGTGACTGGACAGTAAGGGATTGGAAGTAAGTGACTGGACAGTAAGTGACTGGACAGTAAGGGACTGGACAGAAAGGGACTGGACAGTACCTGACTGGACAGTAAGGGACTGGACAGTAAGGGCTAGTAAGGGACTGGACAGTAAGGGACTGGACTTCTATTGATGTACTGAAGTTGGATTGACATACATCACTCTGAAGATGGCCATTGTCCAATATGGTCGAAACTGTCTGGTCAGTAAACAATTTTTGATTTTGTCAAGATGAAAAATTCAGCATATTGTAAGAGTACAAAACAGTTTATGTATAAATGTTTATTTTACTTTGCAATTTTTGTACCAGTTTGTCATTCAATTGTTCTCACTACTTTATTGTAAATTGTTATCATGGTTCTTGTTCCTGCTAAACTTGGACATCTGAATTCTAAATAATATTAGCAAGTCAAATGGGATATACAGGTGTTCACCATTTCGTATATAACACCTCAGGCGAGAAAATACCTCAAACACACTTTGCATATTAACAATTAGATTTATTAGGTTATTTTGGCAGGATATGCACCAATTTTTGCCATTATTGATGATATTTTTTCACTATAATCAATCAAATCAAATCACACCACATGAATGTAATAGCCTCTAGCACTATCTGCCAATTTGCAATTTACCTAGTCTCAGATGCAAGCTAATTTTGTATTGTCAATGTTCATTTTCCAAATGCATCATACAGGGTGATCAACAGTCATTGTGTCCAAAACTTCTGCCCTAAATAATATCATAATAGAAAATAATGCTACAGTTTGTGCAGCTGTAAGTGGGATTGAGAAATTAATTCATATCAGAAATAATTGCAGTTTCAAAGTGAAATCCTCCCAAAGAGGTTATAATAAAGAGTCATAACTTTGTCATTATTGGCATCGCTCATGAAGCCTGGGAAATAAATAAGAGTTTCTCCTCATTATTTCACCATACGCCTGTCAAAATTTGATTCTTAGTATACATATGCTACATGATATATGATATGATATGATATGATATGATATGATATGATACATGATATGATATGATATGATACATGATATGATATGATGTGTACAGCCATATCAAAATGATGCACTTGTCCGCTACTACATGTATCTCTTTTTACATATTAGCTAGGAATAAGTACTCGACTCATCTCAAGTGGAGGTCATTTCAAATCATCCCCAAAGTCACAAGGTTTAGGAATACAAAGAACATTCCTTGGGGATGATTTGAAGTGACCTCCACTTTGGATGAGTCTGGTATTTATTCCTAGCTATTATGTAAAATCAGACACATGCAGCAAGCCAACAAGTGCACCCTTTTGATATGGATGTACACATATAATGATATGATATGATATGATACGATATGATATGATACGATTTTATTTTATTTGCACAAAATTGAGGCCAAATTACATTTATACACAAACAAAATATAAGCAAAATACTATGATAAGATTAGCATTATATATAACAAGATATCAAATAAAAATATACAATATCAGAACACAAGGCAGCCAAGAAGAAACAAGACCAACAGTAAGGCAATGCTGGAGAGGAGGCAGAGTTATGATGCGTTACTGTTTAATAACCCGACAAAGTAAGGGACTGGACTCCTACCTAGCAAACCTATTGGTGCGCGCAGGGAGCAGGGTGAGGTTGGTATTGTTTCTCAATTGTCTGCAATGCACAAAATGTTGCAATACTGTAAAGACACCAAATAACCATTTATTTCAGGCTATCACAGATGTATTCTGGAGGTACAGCATTTTTGTTCCTCATTCTGACAATTCAATATGGGTCAAATTCCCAAGTCATTACACAGTCTAAACTCTTTGAAAAAGATAAATTGATAAATCCTCTGCATCTTGTGCAAGATGTTTCCAGGAACAACATTGATATGAATGCCGCCCTAGACATAATATTGTACAAAAATATCTTGTTAGAGGGTAAATAGGGGCAAACAAATTTTCTCATGGTACTGCTATAGACATTACCAATGAGGTCAGATTCAGGAAATCAACAAAAATATCACCTATAAAATAGTTGTCTCATTAACATCTTTTTTTTAAAAAATCAGTTGCTTGTTTTACTTGCATATTTCAGGTGGTTTTCCCAAACCACCACAGCTTTCTGTATCCTCCCCTCCATCATAATTCCCACATCAGATGCTTCCAGTCCAGTGTCCTGCTTGAGTACATCTACATATGTAAGGGCTCATATTGAAATTCCCTTACACAGGAAGGTGTGCGCCATCCTGCTACTTTCCTGTGCTAGCCTTCTTTTGTTAAAATCCTGGGCAGGGTGTATCACTGATGCATATAATCCATCCGCTTTATGACCAAGCTTGCCTGACGCACGCGCTTAGCGAGGGGCATCCCGCCTGCTTTCTGTGTGAAAACGTGGTAGGGTATTTCAATATGAGCCCTAAGGGACAGTCTACCAGGGTTTTTTGTTCCATGTTTCGGTGGCCAATTGGTGACAGGTTCACTCTTACTCCTGAAGCAGTGTCCACCAACACATATCCTTCTTTCTCGGATCTTCTCTGAGAGTCTTGGAAGGTCTCTGTAGAGCTCTTTGTTGCTTTCCAGTGGATACTGTACACTGGGATTCAGTACGTTGGTAGCAGTAAACCATTCCATCAGCATCCTTATGCACTCTTTGCCAATTTTAGCATGTGTACAACGTCAACATGGAAGTGGGGTTCTGATTGGCTAATTGAATCACATCGTGAAATATCGGCATATCATTCGCTGAACAAGCTGGGTAGCATTACGTGACCCAGGCCATCATCAGGATGGGTAAGTCAGTTAGTACAAAATGACCTTACCAAGAACCCTGGATCATTACTATATTGTAGCAGTATACCGTCTTTTCCAGTTGATCATTTAGCTCATTTGGAAGGGCACTGATTAAAGTCAATCGGAAGTCCCGTGTTCAAATCAGGTGTGCTATATTTATCTATTGAATATTATGCGCTTTGTTTGCATCTTCCATCTCACAAGCACAGGCTCAACTGACCAGATCAGCAGACCCATCAGGACATCTAGATCTCATCATCAGCATATCCAAAACTTGAGTACATGTCGGTCAACTGCAACCCACAGCCATGAGCCACACTTCAATTGTATGGAGAGCCTATCAAGCATGTATCCAACTTAAAATAGCTGACATCAACGGTGTCTGCTAGTACCAGCGACCTAACCAGCGACTTGCTTTGACCACTTTGTAAAGTTACAGCACCTTGCAACCAAAATCAGGCTTTTCAACACCATCTATGTAACAGTGCTTTTATATGGCTGTGAATCTGGGATGATATCTGGTGACATGGAAAATAAGATCCATCCATTGGCCACATTATGCAACCGGATTATATTCAACATTAAGCGCCTTGACTGTGTGAGCAAGATCTATGATGAGCTGACAACCTAGTAAGGCAGTGTCAACTTTGCCCTGAGAATGCCAGTGAAGGACTAACTGTAGAAGATATGCAATTATGTTCCATAACATGGAAAAAGGAGACCATGGTGACAAGGCTGTTAAGGGATACCAACATAACCAGATGCTTTTTCCTCACCAGCTATTGATCACGGTGCTTGGAGAAACTTTGTAGCCGCCTGCTCCACAGTTGGATGAAATGAAATGAAATGAATGATGTGTGACAGGGTTAAAATCCATTATGTTAATACTCACACATAATGTGAACCACTTCTCGTTTCTTACCTGTACATTGAAGACCCTGCTTTGTTAAACCATACAGTAGCGAACCACAATGGCAACAAACTGTAGGTCTTCGGTAGCTGTGCAATTCAAAGCGGTGAGGCACATTGATGGTGAACCTCTTTGTCTTGTCTGTCGGCTATAATGTAAAGCAAGATAATTAAAAGTTACATTAGTAAGAAAAGCTGTGGCTTATGATCTTACCTGCACATTGAAGTCCCTGCTTCAATAAACCGTATAGTAGTGAACCACAATGGTCACAAAATGTAGGTCTTCTGAAGCTGTGCAATTCAAAGCGGTGAGGCACATTGATGTTGAACCTCTGTGTACCTACTTGTTGTGTCGGCTATAATAGAGTAAGAAAGAGTAAGGCTTCAATGAAAACTAGAATTACGCGGTTCGTAATTAATACTATCACAATACCAAGTTTGATATAATATTGGATGGCTGAGCATGATACCATAACATATCAGATGAGTCATAAAAATATCGGACGAGCCAACGGCGAGTTCGATATTTGTATGACGAATCCGATACAGGGTTAGCGCTGGGTCAAAATTTACGGGGTCCATTGGACCCCTTCAACCCCCATTTCCAAAAATTTCGGGGTCCGGGGTAACTTTTTCGGGGTCCCAAATTTTGGGTAATGTGATATATGAACACATTAAGAAGAGTACTGAAGACGAACAATAAAGAATTAAAGAAACAAGGAGTTATTTTGTGACTGATCATGTTTTGAAAAATTTTGTGACAATAATTACCACATGGCCACCCATGCATGGAAACTGTAACATTTGTTAAGCTTATTACTGGGTAATTTTGTCATTGGGATGGAAATTTACTAGATGATGTGAAACAGTCAAATTTTACTATCTGCGCCGGTAGAGGCAAGTCAGGCAACGTTATGCAATTGCAGTGTTGCAGGCGAATGTGGTTCAAAATTCGCACCCTAACTTCTTAAGCTGATTATCATGTGCCCTTTCTAATGCAAATTTTCCTTCAGTAATCAAGAGAAGTTCTACATTTTTGAGTAGAGGAAACTTACAAATTCACTAGCTGAAGCATTAAATAATGTGAGGAATCTATGTAATCCTGAAAATCTTGTATAATTTTGGATGATTGTCACGCAGGGCAGGACACACGATATTTTCGTCTCACCACTGAACTATATACGCCCATATAAACATTGCTACTTCTATGATGTCATAGTTGTCTGGCATTAAGTTTTGAGTATGAGATCCATGAACACACGTAATTTGCATAATATAATTTGCATATAACGGAGAATACTGTATTTAGTTTGATGATCAATTGGCGAATTTCAGGGATCTTTCTTGCATTATGAAGACTGACATTGAAATTTATTGCGTCCGGTCGGACGCAGAAGGTTTGATAATTTCAAAATTAATGCGTCCGGCGCTCAAAAAAAGCGTCATGGACGCGAAGACGCGATCTGGCGCGAACCCTGATCCGATATGTTATGGTATCATGCGAAATAAGCCATCCAATATTATCATTATTAGGTTTTCTTTACTCCTAATAACCCTGAAAACATAATAATGAAGTTGATCGGTGATTGCGTTTAAGCTGGAGAGTGGATTAATGGAAATGAAGGCAAAATATGCAAATGAGCTCATTAATATTCATAAATATAAAAATAAAATGACACAAAACTATTCAACACATCAGGCCACCATATCCTATCACCGTACCAAGTTTGAAGTTGATCGGTGATTGCGTTAAAGCTGCAGAGTGGATTAATGACAATGTAGGCCAAATATGCAAATAAGCTCATTAATATTCATAAATATGCAAATAACATAAAGTATACAGCACATGAGGCAACCATATACTATCACCGTACCAAGTTTGAAATTGATCTGTGATTGCCTTTGTGCTGCAGAGTGGATTAAGGACAATGTAGGCAAAATATGCTAATGAGCTCATTAATATCCATAAATATGCAAATAATGCAACACAAAACTATACAGCACATGAGGCCACCATACCCTATCTCCATACCAAGTTTGATATAATATTGGATGGCTGAGCATGATACCATAACATATCGGATGAGTCATAAAAATATCGGACGAGCCAATTAACAGCGAGTTCGATATTTGTATGACTTAATCCGATATGTTATGGTATCATGCTAAATAAGCTTTATCAATATTATCATTATTAGGTTTTCTTAACTCCTAATAACCCTGAAAACATAATAATGAAGTTGATCGGTGATAGCGTTTAAGCTGGAGAGTGGATTAATGAATTTGCTTCCGCCCGGACAAACAAAAGAAACAAACAAGGAACAAACAAACAACCATCTGGATGATAACATAAGCCCCACATATACGTGGGGCCAAAAAAAAAGTTGAGCTTCTTCCCTCCAATGCAGAGGCCACACAACAAGTATCACATACCACATAACCTCTACTGAAGGTTCTACCACTTTTTTTGCATGAAAAATATCAATAAAACTCTAAAAAAATGTCATTTACTCATTTCTAATAAGTCATTATAATTATATCAAAAATCATAGGTTTTTTTTTTATATTTAATGACAAATTAATTACTCCCAAGTTCACCAAGGCATGGATTTTTTTTCAAAAGGGGGTCATTTATCAGAAGCAAAGTTTCAATGCAAAAAAAAAGTTAAACAACTGAGGTGAAAATTGCGCAGTACAACTCGCTTCCTGTTTGTTTCATGGTTCAAATCCAAGATGAAATGTTTATGCTGAAGTTCCTCTATGATGGTATGATGCACTGTCCCAGAACAAAGTTGATTCAATCATGAACACAACAAACTCAATACATCATTCAGTGCAGAATATCAATATCATAGACAAGTTTGATTTTGGCTCATTTTGCTTCAATCATCTTTTGGGCCTCATAATTACTAAATTTATGGTCTAAAGTATATAAAAGTATTTAGAATGGCAAAGACTTGATGATTCATCTCCGAGGCCAAATTTGGACAAAAATGCTCATTTTTGGACAAAATCACCCAAAACAGATCGGACCACATAACAAAAAATTCTTGTGTAAAAAAAATTCATTAATTTTTAAAAAACTAGATAAAAATAATTTATATAGGACCTGTTTTTTTATTTTTTAAAAATTTTGATCAACTTCACCAAAAATATTTAAAATTTGGGTGAAAATCAGGCTTTTATGATTTTTGGGCAAAATTTAGCACTTTTTGACCATTTTTGGTGAAAATTTCTCAAAGTTAGTCAAAATTCAAAAACTATAACTAAACCGGACAAAACAGGTTTCACAAAGTTGAGTAGTGTTTTTATTGAGACACCCTGTTGGGGAGACTGGGGAGTGTTCACTCTATTTTTTTCTGATTAGCCTAGCAATGTTAATTTTAAGGTTAGTTATAGGAGGGACCTGACTACAGGTAAAATTAAGTATTTCTTGGCCAAACTGGAACATGTGTGTTGCGTCCATGTAGCTTACTAAGCATGTACGCAATGTAAGGCACATTATATGCTTTCTTCTGTACCATGCTATGTGCGTGTGCGTTTATCACGGTGCCACTAGCGTTTGCAGTGTTCGAATTACTTAATTTACCTGTAGCCCATGTGGAAGCAGTATGTCTTGGCTACATACGACCACTATCTCAGGACTGTAGGCCATACAAATGGCAATGTAGTAAAGTAAACTAAACAAAATTTGTGTTTTCTAACAATAATTTCTGTGGCGAGATGTCTCAGACTGCTTTGATAACTTGAGTACTTAGCTGTGATGTATGCCAGCTAATTACATCATCATGGTACTTTCTAAGCAGACACATGATCAGAAACATGTGGTGGGTGGACTTGCCCTAAGGGCGCCGTGGACACTCCTGGTCTCCCCTATTAGGAATACTGGGTACTTTCAGAATAGTACAAATACATTGATGCAGCACTTACACATACCTCTTCGGTAGCCTTTCCTGCTTTGCCAGTATTTGTGCCTGGGCATTTGGTCACCACATGTTCATGACATCTCTTGTGTACTACCAAGGTACATACTGAAAAGTTAACAAGAAGAAAAGATTCTTGATAATTATGGAAGTTATGATATCATAGCCAATTTTAATTATTTAATATAAATCTAAATCTAATTCAGAATGAAAACAAACAATGAAAATTCTTTGATAAACTTCTATTGTTGCATTCCACACGTTTCTATAGAAAGGAGTCTGAGATTACTTTAAAATGCAGCCCCCTTTGATTATGATGCCTTTTATCCAGACAGCTCAAATTATGCTCCAGAATTAACTATTTTCCCCAGTACTGTATAAGCTGAAATTTTTGCAGTGGTTTTATTTTTGCATATTTCGTGGTTTGACATAGGTGTCAACCCAATGTAAGGTTTATGATATTACTTTAAGTACTTCGCTGACATTCCACGTCATTGGTTCAAATCAAGCTCAGATGTTAATAAAATAACCATAATCACAAGCGCCTCACATTCCAATTAAACCGCATTAATTTATATTTTTTTCTTTGTGGACAGCAATGGTAGACAATGTAGATACAAAAATGTATGTCCACATGAATATCTGAACACTACAAAATTGTCAGACTGATGTTTCAATTGAAGAGTATACAACACATCAAGACTTCTTCTGATGTGAATAAGACTGAATTATACTACATGCATGTTAATTTGCTGGTAACCAGTATTTCAAAAAAGGTGTGGCTTTGAAATGATGTGATGGGATTCAATTTTATTCAATATCTATGCTGACCAACTGATCGTTCATGCACGTTTGCGATTGGCTGCTGGAAAATCAAGGTCGGTAGAATGACCTTAAAAGGAGATGCAGACCTACATGCTTTTAAAACATCGCAACATCGCGCGATGAAATTAAAATGAACATTTTAATTTCATCGCGCGATGCTGAGATGTTTGAAAAGCATCGCAGCATCGCATCGCGCTGCAAAGTGGAGTCAGGATCGGGCTTAAGAAAATCAATCGCATTATCATGTTCAATCTAGCGTAAGTTTGGGCCCTATTTGACTCATTGGAACATTCGAAAGGACCCTCGCCACTGTCAAGGTAAAATGAATCAAGTATAACTGTCTGTAGGTTCCCACAACACTGAAAGAAATTAATTTTCTATCATACAGCTGATAGTGACATCAATGAATGAAAGGTTTCGGAGTTCAAGTATTAGTCCAATAAATACAGATGCACAAAACCTTTGGTGATCTAGCTGCAGCTTAAAACCCAGCAAAGGTTGCAATTTGCAAATCATTTGAGCTAAAATTCACAACATAATTTGTAATAGTATGATTGCTATCATGCCTGATGTCAAAGTCAGCTGATAGGGAATGAAAACTACAGTTTTGTAAACATTATGTATTGAGAAGATGTACTTACTTTGGCACTGGTACCCTTGATTATATAACCCCCTGTAATTGAGACACAAAAAGAAAAACAAATCGGTTAAAATTGCAATTATACAATTTATATGCAGTTATACATTGTATTACAGGGTAGAAATGGGCAATCATATTTCACCATGAAACAATACTAAATTATGATTATACATAACATGTATAATATATCGAGGGGTCAAAGCCAAAAGGCCCTCAGTGCATTTTTGGGCAAAATGCGATTTTAGACCAAAATAATCCTAACAACACTGGGCATCTTATGATTGTATAGCCATAATCAAACTATAGCCATAGAAACTGTTATCAGTGAAAATGTAAAGCCCTAAGTGCAACACTATGCATGAAATGTGAGAGAGCCAGAATGCCCTAAGTACAAAAATACCTGTGTCTCAAAATAATCCTTACAACACTGGGCACCTTATGATTGTTTTAGTCACAGAAACTGTTATCATTAAAAATGTAAAGCCCTAAGTGCAACACTATGCATGAAATGTGAGAGAGCCTAAAAGCCTGTATCATTACATTTTTGTATAGGGCCTTTTGGTTCTGACCCCTTATATGCACTTTACTTTGATGGTCTGAGTATTCACAAAGATGGGACAACTGATTGCAGATGATGTGTACCTTTCAGATGCAGAAGAACCAACTACAGCTAAATGCAGTTTCATCACTTTGTTGGACCGAACTTTTACGTTTGACATGCCAGTCATTAAAAAAAGACCCTTATTTTCCCATTAAAATTAAAGACCTATTTAAGACAAATATTAAGACATATATCAAGATCCTCTTCAAGCAGAGCTCTGTCATGCCAATTAATTTAGTCTATGGGTCCCTGGAATTGACGGAGTAATGGTAAACACCACACATACATATGAAAATAATGATCGGGCTAGGCAACATTAATAACACTCATGGCCTGCTATCCAGAGTCTTGTGCTTTGCACCCAAAGGGTCCATGGTTCAAAACTGGACGCAACATCTCTTCATCTTCTTTCTTCCACCCTTCCTTCCCCTTCACCAAAAAGCAGGAAAAGAGTTGGGGTTAATTGAGCTTAACTTTACCTTCATTGAGGCCTTAATCAACAAAATATTCATAAAATAGATTTGTCTTATATTTTTTGCCAACATCTTCAGGCTACCTATGTCCTTGCTTGGCAAAACTAAGGTCCCAGGTTCGAGCCCTGGATGTTCCCAGATGACTTCATGTGCATTTAGTTTCAAGTCCATACCCGCTCTCACATGCATGGTGGGGGAAAATTCCCCAGTCAGAACTTTTCCCCTAGTAGCCCCCCCCCAGCTAAAACCCAAATTACAAAAATTTCCACTTTTTTTCCCTGGTGCCAATACTGCATCCATCTGAAAACAAAGATGGTGTAAACACATTTGAACATGGTCCAACACTGCATTAAAAAAATAAAAACACTTTGTGTATACATAGCCTGCTCAAAATTTTGCAGTATAGTGAGATACATTTCAGCACTAAAACATTCCCTCTGACACATTAACAAGTGGAGCCAACTAGCTAGCCAGCCACTGAATGAGCCAGTAGCTCTGGCAGCCAGCTCCATACATGATTTGCATTCAGTGCACAATATCGGAATGACGCACTCTCATCAACACCTTGCACATTATAGTATAGGTTACAACCAGTCATTTATGACATGCTACACCCCGTTAGAAATGTTAACATCTTGATTTACCTCGCAATGAGCTAATAATAGACTTTGCTGCCAACACGATCAATACACAATTTTGAGCTATTTTTGAAGAACTTCCAATTTATTTATACTAAACACTATTTTATGTAGAGATGGCACGGAATATGAAAAATTATCGCAAGCAAACCATGTGGTGAAACTAATTGCAATTAGAACTCATGAGAGGAAATGTTAGCTAATAAATCTATGTTTGTAACAGGTCTCATTATAAATTGACTAAAGGGTGTATCATTCACAGTTTGGCAGTATATTAACCACACATAAAAATTTCATAGTTTGAAGAACAAAAAATTTCTGAAAATGCACTAGGATCCACAACATGCTCATCTAGCAGGGGCACTTTCTTAAACCCCAATACATTTGTACATTCATTGAATGACCTTTGAAGATTTGGGTACAAAAACTCATACTCTGCAACTTGAGGTCAAATTTAGCATTATGATTATGTAATTGAGGTTATTGAACTATGCCATTGGGATGAGGCTATTGTGGTCCATAGTATACAAATATTGACTGCTATGAGGGGCATGGTTAAAATTATAGGCCCAAGGTGATCTCAAAACCATGACTATGCCCATCGATTTTGGGAAGAGAAATTAATAGTTTCAATGCGAACGGCACACAGATTACAATCTGCGATTTCTGCGTAATTATAGCGTGTGAAAACATTAACGCGTGCGTAATATCATTTACGCTGGGAAAAAACACGCAGTTTGATCGTGACGCACGTGACCGGTCCATAGTTCATTTCCATGGACCGGTCCATAGTTCATTTTGCGGGCATAGTTAATTCAATGACTGCACTTTCAACCAATCAGATGACAGGAATCTATGAGGTATATAATGATGTCTTCAGCATGACTGGTTCAAACATTAATCATACACCAATGTTCTTGATATGTTGCATGGACTTTATCTCAATAATAGAGCTCAGGCACCCCCTATAAAAGACATGACCTTTGTCTCACACACAGGGGGTGCAGATTTCAATTGGAATCACCCATTCAGGTAACTCCATTTGAAATTTACACTCCCTGTATATATAGGTCTAAGTTTATGTCTTTTAAAGGGGGTGTATGGATTTCAACTGGAATATCCCAACAGAGCTCAGAGAAAACCCTCTGCTTATGTGTCATCAGAGAGCTTTTCATTTTCCAACAAGCTTTTCACTGGAAGCAGAGAAAAAAAATATGCATGGTGATGCTCCCATTCTCCTGCACAAGATATCCAGTACACCGGTATGCTAAGATACAACACTAGTGTGAATGAACTCATCACAAAGGATCTTCAGCTTCTGTGCACATTTTTACAAGGAACAGGTAGCAACAATGAGACATTTGATCTTTATGAAGACAACCATGTAAAGACTGATATCTATGACCAGAAACAAGACTCATTTACACCCCCAGTGGGATATAAAAACTTGCTTTTTTATGCCCGATGTAAAATTCATATCCAGATGAATATAAATGCAAAATCTCCTCATACGGTGGATTTGTGGTCATCACAGAGATTGAATTGTGCTTTTCAGAAGGATGGTCCGAACAGTGGCGGTGCCAGGAATTTTTTCTGGGGGGGGGGCATTGGGGCGCAAAGTGAATTTTCAGGGATGGGGGCAAAATTGGCAAATTTTGCCCAAAATTGCTGCAAAAAATTGAAAAGTAGGGGGGCAAGAAAATATTTGAGGGGGCCAAATGACCCCTTCCCCCCGTAGCGCCGCCACTGGGTACGAATCGTCCGAGTAACAACCAAATTGGAGATTTTGGTATCAGTGAAAAGTCCTTATTTCTCTTACTGTGAAATGGACTATTCCAGACATTTTCCACTCTACTCAGATGACAAAGCCATTTTTTTAACACATTGGATTTCCTACAGGATTTAAAAGCTATAGGTTTCATTAAACGTACCAAGTAGGATCACTAGGATGTTGAAATCCAAAATTTAGGGTGTTACATATGTGACCGTCCACCACGAATGAGCCGTAAATGTCCTCAATTGTATTCTGAGTTACAGTGTAAAATGGGCATGAAGGTCGTATTCATAGGTACCTCAATTTGGTGCTACGTGTACCTCATTTAATGAGATACACGTAGCACCAAATTGAAATACCTATGAATATGACCTTCATGCCCATTTTTACTGTAACTCAGAATACAATTGAGGACATTTACGGCTCATTCGTGGACGGTCACATATTTGGGAATTGGGATTACATCCACAGTAAACAGCAATAGATAACTGTAACTTGTTCTGCAACTCCAATTTGGCCTTTAACTCGCCCATATACTTCAACCATGAACAACTTGCCTATACACAACTTACTATTTGAATTTATTTTATTTTAATTTTTTCTTATTGGGGTGACCAATCAATGCACTTGCACTGTTCTCCCTTGGTTCCCAGCTATCCTTTTAGTGCTATCATTTTGTGTACACCAGGTGGTGAATTATAGGGGAGGGCAGAGATTTTTGGCAAGCCTGAAGGAGGGGGGGGGGGAGGAGGCAAAGATTGTTTTGGCAAGCCCTTCAGAAACAAGGCGGTTCTCGAACCACGAGTCTCGCCTGCTTTCGCGACCACCTGCTTTTGCGATTACTTTGGGTAGAGGTAAATGAATTTGGCGGTTATCGGCTGGGCACGATTATCTGGCTGATGGTGACTGTACCCACCAAGTTTCATGCCCATGCAACAGTTTTTACTAATTTGACCTCAGATGACCCCTGGTGACCCTGAAATGACCTTCCAAAAATTTGGCTCTAAATGTTGACTGTACCCACCAAATTTCATGCCTATCTGAAATTTTTTACTAATTTGACCTCAGATGACCCCTGGTGGCCTCGAAATGACCTTCCAAAGATTTGGCTTTAAAAT
Source organism: Amphiura filiformis (assembly GCF_039555335.1). Lineage (NCBI taxonomy): Eukaryota > Metazoa > Echinodermata > Ophiuroidea > Amphilepidida > Amphiuridae > Amphiura > Amphiura filiformis. The sequence continues at coordinate 64,676,670 of NC_092632.1, read as the reverse complement.
GTTGACTGTACCCACCAAGTTTCATGCCCATACAACAGTTTTTACTAATTTGACCTCAGATGACCCCTGGTGACCTCGAAATGACCTTCCAAAAATTTGGCTTTAAATGTTGACTGTACCCACCAAGATTCATGCCCGTACAACAGTTTTTACTAATTTGACCTCAGATGACCCCTGGTGACCTCGAAATGACCTTCCAAAAATTTGGCTTTTAATGTTGACTGTACCCACCAAGTTTCATGCCCGTACAACAGGTTTTACTAAATTTGACCTCAGATGACCCCTGGTGACCTTGAAAAGACCTTCCAAAAACTTGGCTTTAAATGTTGACTGTACCCACCAAGTTTCATGCCCGTACAACAGTTTTTACTAATTTGACCTCAGATGACCCCTGGTGACCTCGAAACGACCTTCCAAAAATTTGGCTTTAAATGTTGACTGTACCCACCAAGTTTCATGCCCATACAACAGTTTTTACTAATTTGACCTCAGATGACCCCTGGTGACCTTGAAATGACCTTCCAAAAATTTGGCTTTAAATGTTGACTGTACCAACCAAGTTTCATGCCCATACGACAGTTTTTTCTTATTTCACCTCAGATGACCCCTACATGACCTCAGTGACCTTGACCCACTAACCAATACAAACCGGTTCTGTCTTGGGTCAAGATGCACCCACCCACCAAGTTTGAGGAACGTATGCGACTCCTAGTAAAAGAGAAAATAGGCGGAAAGCAAACTTTAACCAAAACTTTAACCAAATTTGTCACATACACACACACATACACACATACATACGGAAAAGTGATTATATAGTCTCCTGCCTTATCAGGCGAGACAAAAAATCATCCTTCACTGACTGTTTCAATAATACAATGTTTACAGTTAACATTTCTGTTATTGTGATTTACAACACTGTTTTGCATGCATATGTCTACTTTGACTTTGAGAACAGAAGTACATTGATGATTGATATAAAGAAATGCACTCCTTAAGGGATCCAAAATGAGCATTTATAGGCGTTTCGACAGTATTTTTTGTGGGACATGAGAGCACCTCAGACCTATCGAATTGCATTCTGAATCTGAAGCATGTCTTTCTGATATCAAATAATTTTCATTTTTTAAAATCACAATATAATACAAATTGTATGACAAATTATAAAAATTTGATATTTTTCAAATTTTTGATATATAACAGTCCTCGAAGTAAATTATATAAATCTAATGATATATTCTTAAAGTGTATGTAGCAGGGATGAAAAGCCGACGGTCAATTGAAAATTTTGACCTTTCATATTGAAGATATAGATTTTTTTCCCAAAAAGACCTAATTTTTTTTTGTGTTTTGGGAAAAAAAATCCATATCTTTAATACGAACGGCTTTTCATCCCACCTACATACACTTTAAGTATAAATTATCAGATTTATAAAGTTTACTTCAAGTACTGTTAAATATCAAAAATATCAATTTTTAATGATTTGCCATAAAATGTGTATTAAATTGCGAATTTCAAAAAATCAAAATTATTTGATATCGGAATGACATTCTTCATATTCAGAATGCAATTCGATATGTCTGATGTGCTCTAATGGCCCAAAATAAATACTGTCCAAACGTTCATACCCCAGCCCTTAATATAATGAGTTTGTTTTAGTACATGGACTGTTATAACTAAGATCAAATGTACAGTATGAACGGTAACCATTCAGAGGTTTTGCAACCTAACAAGGCTTCAAACTGTTATCATGCCAGACGAGTGAATGGAACTTATTTTTTGCAACTTTGCTTGGTTGCATATATGAAACCAATCAGGACATGCGACCAGGCTATTAAGATTTAGCCCTCTATCCCATGACCAGTCCAGAAGGACAGTTGCCTGATGAAGTCTCATAAGTTCCAGTACTGGATTTTATTTCCAAAATTCTGTTATCATAAAAGGTTGGTAAATAACCTAATATATAGGAAATAGGTCAACGTGTAGTAGGTTTGTATGTAGAAAAGTCAAACTTGAATGTCTGATACAAGACTCAGTTTCCAGAACAGTTACACAAAATTAGGTCTCTTTCTTGTGCCCAACCCAATAATTGTGTGTAGGGTGTGTATGAGAAAAACCTGAAAAGAAATAAGTCACAAAATAGGATCACCAACCATTTCATATAAGGCCATGTGTCTTGAACTCGCCCCATTTTGCGTTGCGCAGCCTTTTTGAGCTTATTTACGCCTTCCGAGGTTTAAGTTGACATAAAATGTTAAATATGCACTCCACCCCATATAAACTATACATTTCCTGAAAGGAAATTGCATGAGGAATCCAAATATGCCACTTACAAAATTGTAGGGGTATTGTTAAGTTGTCCCGACTGAAATTGTCAGCTAAAATTTAACTTTTTCATTTGTTATCTTTCAAGCCATATTTTTTTAACCTCTGCCCCTATCTTTAATTGCTCATCATATTTGAACTCCCCATGAAATTCCCCTTCAGAAAATGTATACTTGTATAGGGGTAGGGCATATATACCTATTTTCTTACTTTTTTGGAAAATGACCTTTAATGACCTTTGTCCTGTGACCTTTGACCCCGCCTTTGACCTAAAACATAGCTTATCTAATACCTCTTTACTTATGGACACTTGGGTCCAAGTTACATGGAGATGGGCCTTTTAATTTGTAAATGGGAGCAATTAAAAAAATATATTGGCAATGCTCATGATGCTGTGTCTTCCATAGGATTTGTACAGCCCGCTTCCTCAGCCACCGCTTCCTCAGCCACCGCCACCCTGAATAGTCCAAAAACAAATGGACATATCTCCAACACCCTAAAACACACATTCATGAATTTCGCACAGCATGTAGTATGGAGTTTCAGCTTTAAATTGACACCACACTTATGTCTGTAGTTCATGTGGTTGTCAAGTTATAAACATTTTTGGCGGAAGGATCTGGAAAAATGCAACGTCGCCACCCTTTTTGGGTGGCGAGTTCAAAACACATGGCCATAAGCAATGTGTGTAAAGTGCATTGTGCATTCACTTATGACTCAACTTGTAAATAAATAAATAAACAAATGTGATGCGATCAAGCAAAATCAGTCGGAACTCGGAAATATTGATTTTGAGATATAGCCACACAAAGGAAATATTTCCTTATGTTTCCTATTGTTTTGGAAACTCTTTAATTGCTCATATCTTTGGAATTGGTTGTTCAATTTTAATGGGGTTTTCTGCCAAATCCAGCTTTGTAAATGCTTTTTACTATCCTACAAGAAACTGAAAATTTTATATTTCCGAGTTCCGACTGATTTTGCTTGATCGAGTCACAAATGGTGGTTTTTATTTACCTAGTGACAATTTCTTTTCCACCATACCCACAATGTAATAAAGTGAGTGAACTTAAATGACCCTTGACCTTTTCTGACAAAGATATACTCTATGTGCCCTTATGACTCATGCTGATCCATTGTAACTTGAATGAAGGATTTACTTCTTGGGTTTTTTTTCTTCAAAAATCTATTTATAATTGTATCAATAACTTCAAACGAATCAAATTGTTATAACTGGATGGATAACGAGTATTGTTGATAACTTTTATTTTGTTCAGAGGTTGAAAATTGAATACCTGAGAGAAACTCAACTCCATCAAAACTTTTTTTATATAAATATCTTATTTGGAAAAGTTACAGAGACAGAATTTTTTCATATTCAGGAGACCATTAGTACACGTATACATTATTAGATACGTGACATGATACATGATGTTTCCATGGCAATGATACAGGTCTTATTAAGAGGTAGAGTTGTGCCCTTCTTCCAATAATATACTACAAGTGCTAGTTCCGTACGTGTAAGCAGATGTGTTATAAATAGCTACAGAATTTTGTTAATTAATCTATTAATTGCACAAGTAAGAAGCATGCAATATGTTAACAAAAAAATTGTAGTGAAAAGCAGATTTCATGGACAAACAAAACTCCACTTTAACCCAATATTTGTGGAAGGAAGTCCCAACTCCATGGAGTTGGGCCTTTCTTCCATGCAAACCATGATTAAGGGGGTTCGAAACGATGTTTCTGGAAAACAGAAACTGAATTTAGAACCATTTGAATAGATTGAATAAGTTAAGCTAAATACACTGAGCAAAATAGTTTTTGTTTGAAGGAAATCGGATATACGGTTGTCAAGATATGCATGTTTTAGTTTCTTTGTATTCTATTGTTTTTGCCAATATATTGATGAAGTTAATGAGGAAAATTGGCAAAATGTGCTCATGAATATTCATGTTTGCCAATATTATACCAATATCTTATGAATAAACCTTCATACTACTTTTATTTTATATGATTTTGACATGAAACTTTGCCAATGTGTTTCTATGGCCTAAAAACATTACCATGTGATTTTATCGCCCATCTAATTTGCATATTTGCATAATTAATTAGCATTATACTTAAGGCTAATTAATTATGCAAATATGCAAATTAGATTTGTGGGAAAATCACATGTTAAAGGTTTAGGTCAAAGAGACACATTGGCAAAGTTTCGGTCAAAATTCTTAAAGGTAAAAGTAGTATGAAGGTTTATTCATAAAATATTGGGAAAATATTGGCAAAAATTAATATTAATGAGCATATTTTGCCAATTTTCTTCATTGACTTTATCAATATATTGGCAAAAACAATAGAATACAAAGAATCTTTCAACAGCAATATCTCAAAAACTGTTTGTCCGATTTGGCTTAAATTTTAGAATTAAGATTATTTTGCATATCTCTCTGCAACAAGTCTATTTTAATCTCAATCAGAGCAACTTGATTTTGCCTTTCGTACCACCTTAAATGTACTCGGAAGACTATTTAGAGAGTTGATTTTGGCCCTTCTTTCACACACAAGGAAGAGCAGTCTGCTGGCAAAATAAAAATGCCGGATCTAACTCCATTTTTGTAAAATGGTGGAGTTGGGCCATTCTTCCACTTATTCAATTCACTCACAAATTTTACAAAGTACAATGATACTACCAGGATGCAAACAGGAACCAAAGAAACAAACCCAACTACTTCCTGAAAAACAAATATATTTTGCTATACACATTCTCTCTCAGTCACAACATTTTTGCTATATAATTGTATCATTATTAAAAATAGCATCTATCTATCTATCTATACTAATAAAATAATAAGCGGTCTCTATCTGTCTATCTATCTATCTATCTGTCTGTCTGTCTGTCCGGCTATGCGTTTCGCCGCACTTCGACGCATCGTGCTGAAATTTGGGATATAGATAGGTATTGGGAAAAGCATGTTGGCCATGTGGTTTTGAAGGTCATCGGAGGTCAAGGTCAAAGGTCAAAATTTCAAACTTTGTCCGATCGGGCCCAAACTTGGTGGGTAGAATCCTTGATAGGAGGGAATATAATCTGTGAAATAAAATCGAGGTCAAAGGTCATTACGGAGGGGTCAAATTTCAAACTTTGCCCGATCGGGCTCAAACTTCAGTGGGTCAAAACCTTCAGTATGAGGGGAGCATGAAAAACATTATATGGAGGTCATCCGAGGTCAAAGGTCAAAGGTCATGGATTTCACACTTTGTCCTATCAGGCTCAAACTTGGTGGGTGGAATCCTTGATACGAGGGGAATATATCATAAAACAAAATTGAGGTCAACCGAGGTCAAAGGTCATGTAGGGGCTAAATTTAAACTGCCCTATTGGGCTTAAACTTGATAGGTGGAATCCCCAGTATGGGGAGCATGAAAACATTACACCGAGGTCAAAGGTCATATGGGGTCAAACAGTATCGCTATCATGCCAGTGCTCTCACAGCATCAGGGCTCTCACAGCTGCAGGTGCACTAGTACTAATAAAATAATAAGCGGGCTGTATCTGTCTGTCTATCTGTCTATCTATCTGTCTGTCCGGCTATGCGTTTGCCGTGCTTGACGCATCGCGCTGAAATTTCGCATATGGGTAGGTATCGGGAAAAGCATGTTGGCCATGTGGTTTTCAAGGTCATCGGAGGTCAAGGTCAAAGGTCAAAGGGGGGAAAAGACCGCACGTGGATACAAAGCAGCAAGTGGATAAAAAGAATCCAGTAGACAATCTACAAGTTTCAAGCTGCCCAAGCGGGTGTCATTCAGCTTTTGGCTATGTGCCCAATTTGAAATGCACTGTAATGCCTACCCAGAATGCATTGCTGCAAATGATTTGTACATTTCAAACTTTGTCCGATCGGGCCCAAACTTGCTGCCAATGAATTCTATAAGTGCCCACACCCCAATAAGTGCCCATACCCCAACAAGCGCCCATACCCCAATAAGCGCCCATACCCCAATAAGTGCTCTCACAGCATCAGGGCTCTCACAGCCGCAGGTGCACTAGTACTAATAAAATCGTAAGCTCTGTCTGTCCGTCTGTCCGGCAATGCGTTTAGCCGCGCTTCGACGCATCACTCCGATATTTCGGATATAGATAGGTATCGGGCATTCCACGTTTATGGGGTAGTTTGAAAGGTCATCGGAGGTCAAGGTCAAAGGTCAAAATTTCAACTTTGTCCGATCGGGCCCAAACTTGGTAGGTGGAATCCTTGATACGAGGCGAGTATATGCCCGAAATAAAATTGAGGTCAACCGAGGTCAAAGGTCATTACGGAGGGGTCAAATGTCAAACTTTGTCCGATCGGGCTCAAACTTGGTGGGTGGAATCCTTGATACAAGGGGAATATATGCCCGAAATAAAATAGGTCAACCGAGGTCAAAGGTCAAAGGTCATGGATTTCAAACTTTGTCCTATCGGGCTCAAAATTGGTGGGTGGAATCCTTGATGCGAGGGGAATATATGCCCGAAATGAAATTGAGGTCAACCGAGGTCAAAGGTCATTATGGAGGGGTTAAATTTCAAACTTTGTCCGATGGGGCTCAAAGTTGGTGGGTGGAATCCTTGCTACTGAGGGAATATATGCATAAAATACCATTGAGGTCAACCGAGGTCAAAGGTCATTACGGAGGGGGTCAAATTTCAAACTTTGTCCGATCGGGCACAGACTTGGTGGGTGGAGTCCTTGCTACGAGGGCTTAAACATGGTATAACGAGTTCTCAATATGACAGGAACAGGAAGATTTCACCACTCCCTGTGAGGACTGCAATGTCTTCCCAGCATTCATAGCTGCAAATGATTTCTAAATTTCAAACGGATGTATCAAATAAAACTGAGGTCATCAAAGGTCAAAGGGGATCAAGCCAAGGTCATTTAGAGTCAGAGGTCATATGGGGTCAGTGGGGGGTCAAACAGCATCACTATCTGATGCTGGTGGTGCTCTCACGTACAGCTACAGTGCCCTCACAGCCGCAGGTACTCTAGTAATTCAAATATATCATTGTTGATCATTGCTTTTTTTAAGGAAAACACTCCATATGTTGAACAACAAAACTTTGTCCAAAAATAATAGAGTCCAATGAGTATGTGAAGATGAAAAATCTTTAGTACCAAAATATTTTGGATGAAGTGTATTGGACAAAACAACATTGGATCGACTGTATTTAGACGAAAGTTGGATATAATTCATTTAGATTTAATACAAGAATTACTGTAAAAGTAATTTTGTGCTATTATTTTTGCTTTGCCAATCTTGAACTACTTTGCTTTTTTTTTTTGCGATTATGAATTTTCTTACGTACATAAAAGAACAGTTACACATTTTGGGGTACGTAGTGGCATTGGTAGTGAAAAGCAAACAAATAATGTTCCACTGAAATGTCCACTTTTAAATTGTTTAAACACCCATTTTGTGTGTAAAGGTGTGCATATTTATTTATTTATTTATTCATTCATTCATTCATTTATGCACACATGATGGTTGATGATGTAATATGCTGTAAATGTAATGCAAGAAATAATCTTAATTTAGAGACATCTTTCTTCTGTAAGCCTAGCTGACAATTTGTTCATTTGCTTCTTCCTTCAGCTGCTTGCTTGACACAAAAAATATATATCAAACTCATTGTACAAAATAATGTAGGCTAGTACTGCCAATGCTATTATAACCAGCCAGCCAGCTACATGTATCTCATTGAATGTATTCTGCATGCATGCATGCATGTAGAGAGTGAAAGTAAGCCAGATGCTCAGTCAGATTTTCTCCTTGCCCCCTCATTTATATAGTTCAAACACATAATCTTATCTTCATGTTCATCTCGTGCCCCTGATTTGGTTACCATGTTTATGAATTTTTATTCTAGCTGAGTAAATGGGCACGATCACTCAATGGAAAGAATCACTGAACAGGTAGCATCACTGAACAAGTAACTAACAATAACATACAGAATGTGGTAACGGATATCACATGAGAAGGATCGATCTGGGTTATGAGGCTGGGACAACCTCAAATGAATTTTCGCCCATAGTCATGATACAAAAATGCATGAAGGTATAACTACTGGAACATTGCCATAAAAGTAGATCTATATTAATTTTTTCACAAAATGTTTTCATTAATATCAGATATGTGCTCTTTTAATTTTAAACAGAACAAATGATAGAAAACAAAGACCACAAGATCACATGTGTCACCTGCTTTCAAGTTCTACATTTTCCTTATTAATTATAATGGTCCAGATTTCATTATTAATATTCTAATAAAATGTAGAAAACATTTCATGATAAAAGTGATATCATAAGGGTGACTCTAGGGTGCTAAATTCAAAAACATTGTTTATCACACTCAATTTTGGGGTCTTGACCCAAACCAATACTATGGGTAATACAAGCATTTGGTAGAAAATTTAGCATGCTTCGATTTCACTCGAAATCATGTAAAATTATTCCTTTGGTCTTAAGAATTCATGAGTTCATGAACAAATTCATTACAAATGTGAGCTTCATGCCTACTTATGAATTTCAAGAGGTCACAGGTCAAAAACCATAGGTCATAGACAAATGTTGTAATTGACCTTTTTGATTCGAACATCCATCTAAATAAATTGATACACTATCCACAATGCATAAATCATTTTTCACAAAATTTCCCAAGTAAAAATTACATTTTTGGTCAAAACTGCACAAAAATCACCAAAAAAATGGTATTTTCACTCAGAAATTATCTATGTGATGATTTTGATCATAAATAAAAAAATGTCCATGTGTCATTTATTCTGCACATCAAATATGACGTGTCTACTCATTTAATTTTAAAGAAATGGCCAGTTAAAATGAGACATTTTGGATAAAAAATGACAATTTAAATTATTAAATAGCATGATGGTTGCCATGGAAACGGAATACTGAACGTGCAGGTTACAAATTTTACAACATGGCAAAAAAGATTCTCCAGAATCTTTTCAACATTTTGATATATGATTTGTACATTTGAAATATCTGTCCAACAACGCAAAAAAATTCATGGGACTCAGGCCCCTACATTATCAGCAGCACTTAGCTATACAAAATCAAAAAGAGTTTTTAGGGATAGCTTGAAAGAAATACAAGGATCGGTTAAAAAGATCTGGGTAACGAAAGCAGTAAGCATTAAAAGCCAATACTAGTTAATGAGGGTCATAGGTCCCTATTATAGGTGTTGGTGTGAGTATAAGCTTTTTTATGTTTACTATGCATCCCTAATGGAATGCTGATGGTGCAAGATGATCGCTTGTCTGGTGACTTGATACCAGGATATATATCCAATTGCAAAAAAAATAGCACCTTGGTAGATAGATGAGTCAGTTTATACCCAAGCCTGAAGCAGATGCAGATTACTGTCATATAAATATGCACTTTTTACAATGCAACTTTACAGTGATGTATCCAGTGATGTAATCATTGTTTCTTTCTTTTGTTTTTTACATCACATCACAATGTTACAAAAACAGAGAAATAGTGGAATCAGATCTTTACATGGGTCCCCATGCTTGTGTGTAAAAAAAAACCTAAAAAAAACCCCAAGACCATGGGCTTAAAATAATAGTGCAAGCCATAGAAATAATTTCGCCTTTCTGGGGACTAATGAGCCCATATGAGTTTAACATTACAAAAGGGTACATTAATTATAGAATAAAGAACACATATTACTTGTTTGGAGATAAATTAGACAAAATAATGTGGCTAATGCATGAGTCTCGAAGGGGAGTGCATTAGACGCATCAACATCAGCGTAGAGTGCATTATTTTGTAAGTACGTTAACTAACCTATATTTCGTACAAGAAAAAAACACACATGATTTTTGCTGTTTTTTATAACAAAATTATCATTAAAAATATTGTAAAAATGAACAAAATATAAATGCATCAACCCACCCGGAAAATAATCAAGTCTAAGCGATGCGAAAGCACTGCGCATAGTACGCGTAGTGTACATTATACACAATCAATGTATGGTTTGGATTTTTCTAACACTTGTTCTGATTAGTTCTCGCTATCTAAGAGTGTATGAAGCTTTCCTGGCTACAAAAATAGCCCTTTGATGCTCTAATACGAGCATTGGACAAAACAAAATGACAATCACTTTAAAATTGGTGGCAATTGTAGTCATTTTTTTTTGGATTTTACAAGTCACCCTAATAATTTTTTTCCACTTCTCAAGATTTTCTGCAAACTGCCCACGTTCCTGGCTTTTTCAATGCCCTGTAATACCGCCTTACCCAAATAATCAAAGACACATCATTTTAACCATGTAGCATAATTCAGGGACCCAGCTCTACAGTTTACATGGGCACAGTATCCTAATCAACCCACATCTAGATTAACCATCACAGCCAGGATCAGTGGGTACTTCAGCTTTAGAAACACTGCTCTTGCCTCCTCTTGCCATCGTATTTCCACTTGCCTTCTATCACCATTCGCATAAAATGTCATCTTTATGTTTACAATATATTCAGTAAACTATGCACTTGATATTAGCATTTTGAGTTGGGATGGCAAGCACTATGGCCCACAATGGCCTCACCCCAATGGCATAGTTCCCCAGTGGCATAGTTCAATAACCTCAATTAAACAATCAGGGGGCAAAATTTGACCTCAAGTTGCAGAGTATGAGTTTTTGTATCCAAATTTTCAAAGGTCATTCAATGAATGTACAAATGCATTGGGGTTAAAGGACTGTGCCCTGATAGATGAGAATGCTGTGTAAGCTTCTAATACAACTACCACTGAATTGGAACAATGGCACCTTTCAATTTACCAACAAGTGTTTCTTAGATGCAATCAAAAACTTATAAAACATCTGAAAATTATTTTTTTTTTACCACAATTCACAGACTTGTCACCAAATACAGATTCCCATCCATTGTGCAGAAAATAATTCTTTTTCATCCTGAAAATTATCCAGAATCTTGACTGCATTACCTCTGGTCAATCAGGTTGGGTGACGTCAATTCCCTGCCAAATATAGCATTGAACTAAGCCACTGCATGAGCTCCCCTTACAGCTCTGTATGAAGTACTGACTTTAGTAACAGTACCACTGCAAAGCAAGCAAGCAGCAGCACAGTTGACTAGTTATGTACGACACAACACTAACACATCATAGATGATTTTCACCCATGCATCATAAACTCTCGCATCCCTAACTTGCCAGCTCTAGAGCAGCCATACTGTTGTCAGGCTGTCAGCTAAAGCATTTCACCTGGGTATAAGCTTACCTGTGGGGCTTCAAAAGTCCACCAACCATTTTGTGTTTTAGCCCACAGTGACCATGCTATGCACCGGCACAGCTCTGGGCTGCCAACTATATGTTAGTTTGAAGAGATGACAGCTTTCTCTATTTTTTTTCTTTATCCCAGGAGACATTGAAAAAAAAATGTGTGCAAATGGTTTCAGGTCAACTTTCTTATAAAATCCACTCGGCCAGAACCAACTAGGGCACTAACCTCTTCCACTTACTTATTGATAATGATGATGATAACAATTACCACATCATCATGATAACCCTAAGCTAACACATGTGACCGTAATTTTTTTTTTCTATTTTCATTTTTTTTGCTTTAAAATGACATCTATCACATGATGTCGGTTGTAAAATATTATTTTTAAAATTTATTTCAACTATGATGTTCTTTTATCTTGAAAATGTGGGTTTCTATTTCTATGTTATGGTTACATTACCATTTATAAATTGCTGTAATCGTTCGACTCAAATACGTTATACGCATTATGGCGGCGAGATTAACTATATGTAGCTAGCAAATGCGATATATTCTCATTTCACACAAAAAAAAAGCCATCCCATATTATTATTATCTTACAATATGAAGCATTTTCGATGCTTTTTGTATGCTAAAGTATCAAAATAAACAAGTTGACCAGTGCCATTTGGAAACCAGTCATTAGTGTAATCATTTTCATCATGTTTGCCGGTGGTACAAAACAACACGCTATAAAACGTGGTCAATTACACCTGTTTTCCGCACACTTATATATGCAGCGTAACACGCTCCGAGTTTGGCGCGCCAATGCATAAGTGCGCACATGTACAGTATCAAAATATCTTGCACAGTATTACTGTGCAGTATTGGAAATTTATGGTACCGGTATATCAAAAAACTTCATTTATATTAATACAGGGATGCGAGTGGCCTCTGATCAAAAACGCAAAATTCAGAAGTGATTTCGATTTAGCCATTCCCGATTCCACATGTTTTTATTTTAACTGAAGGGTCTTTCTGATCTGCTTTGAGCGAGACTGAATCCATCTTTGTCCCCATTCAATAAAATTGCAGTCGCTACTTATAATGTAGATGGCATATTCCTTCCTTTTCCACATAAGCTATGTTCGAAAGAAACATAATTCTCTTAAGACATCGGATGGTTTGGATTGCAAAACGATTAAAAAAGATCGCTCATGTTAATAATCTAGCAATGGCCGCCATCAACATCATCCCCACGGCATGTTTCAGGGAACATGTATGTATGCACATTGTAACTGTGACTGCTACGAAGTTTGTGTATCATATAGCCTCATATACACTTACCATGCACGCAACAGCAATTTAGTCTCATTCGTACATTTATACAACAATGCAGAGGGATGTACAATGTATTATCTTTATTACATGGCAGAAACACGGATTTGGTTTGGGGCAAAATAAAAACATGGATTTACATTTTTGGACAAATAAAAACGGTTTGCAAGGAAGCAAAAACATGGAATTCCACAGAAACAAGGAACTCTCACATACCTGAAAATAATGAATACTTAAATGGGGAAATAAGGAAAACTGTCCAGTGAATAGGCTTACTAAAAAGATTTGCTCTTTTTTATGACAAAATATCATCCAATTCCTGAAATGTGGATTTCCAGAATTCCGGCTATTTCTGAAAGATTAACATCCCTGAGAGTTATGCAGCAGAGGCCTTAGTGACTTGGTTGCTTGCATCCATATATGTGATATACTAAGATGAAGTTTTTTGTTAACTTCATGCTAATAACATTAAGGTATGATTTTTCCATCTTGTTGAAAAGAAATATAGAAGAAAATTAGCCTCTTTTTACAATGCCTCAAAAAATTATTTCCTCCAATTTTGCTTGCATACATCACATATTTTATTACAAACCTCTCACAGACCTTCAACCTTTTATCATCATCATCGTCGTCCTTTCATGAGGTGTGGTTTTGAGCTTGGCACAAATGAAATCGTTATGCTGGTATCTATTGTCAATTTTAATTAACACTAGTCTACGCCTTATTTGATATTTGCAATTGATAATAAAACCTGATTCCTGTGTAACCTAATTAGAAAGTGGCTTCCAATATTAATATCTTATAATGAATCTGAAATTGAAAATTTTTACTGCGTACAGTATGCAGGACTACAAATTTGTAGGACAAATGACAATGGGCAAGTGCCAAATTTGAATCATGCTCACAGAAATAGTGCAGTATAATCAGACTCCCTATACGATCTTGTATTGGTACTGTCAGCTAAGTTTACGCATCGCCAGTATCGTACATCAAGGGGGCAAAAAAATATCAGAATATCGTAATGTTTTTTAAGCTTCTTTACACTGAGCACGCAAAAGTTGACCTTCAAAAATCTCACAAATTTTGAGACTATCATAATGAAATTACTTTGGTAGTACGTGAAAGTATGCTTTGACACAAATATTATCTCAGCTTTTAACAAATTTACTTCCAGGATATACAGTCAAATAAGTTTGCTTCAAAATTTGCGAAAGTATGGATGCCACCAACTTTAATTCATTACTTCCAGGGTCACATTACATTGTGGGAATCTCCCAGTAATGCATTGCGTGGCACTGGGAGATTTTCTTATATCGCAGGCATATCGATGCAAGCTTTAAAAAAAATCGAATCATGATATCGAAAATTACATTGTGATATCGTGGTCGATCGCGATATCACACATAGTCAGCTTTAGGGCAATAAATGGGAGGGATTCATGCCCTTGCTTAGGCAATTTTTATTTATTAATTTTTTTACACACATTTTAAGCTTAAAATTGCATAAATTGGAACTTTAAAAAAAAGAAATTCTTAAATTTCAATTTTTACATTTTTTTGCAAAAATATAAGAAAAAAAGTCTAGGGTCAGGCCTATTTTTAGGGTCGGTCAGGTTACGCCAATCAAACAATTTTTTTAGGCCTTACAGTGAGTGGAAACAAACAAAAATGCAGCATGTGAAACAAACAAACAAAAACAATTATACAATATTTGGCATTGCTTTACCCGAGGAGTGATTATACTAAATCACATTTTGTGTTACAAATAGCAGCATATTAATACACTATCCAGTATTTGCCATTAAATCTCTATTTTGTTAAAATTATGCAAATTGGTGTGAAGTAAATTAGGTTAAACTTAATGCAAATATCATTAGAGGCTGTGTAATTGGTTTAAAAAATGAGAAGCCTATGATAACACAAATCTTATACAGTCATGTGTGTCACTCCTTGAATATATGTGTCATCAATTTCTTAGATTGCCAGTGATGTCTATTGGGCGATTCCATCTAAAATCCTCACTCCCTTGTGGAAGATTTTGGAAATATCTTCCACAAGGGGAGTATGAATTTCAGATGGACTAAACACTTTAGGCAGCTCCATTTGAAACTTATCCTCCCTCTGTTGAAGATTCAAGTTGAATCTTTCTCAGAGGGTGTATGAAATTCAAATGGAACTGCCTAATGTTCTCAATCCATTTGAAATTCACACTCCCCCTGTGAAAGATATTACCAAAATCTTCCACAGGGGTAGTGTGGATTTTAAATGGAATAGCCCATTACAGTCATGGATGCAAATTGAGGTCATAGCAGATAAAGGGCTAAGCAAATGCATTTAACAAAATAACAAGAGGAGAAAAAAAAATGAAAGAAAGAAGGGAAAAGGCATTTGTATTGTAACGTTTGATTTGAAATAGAGTGGCTTTTAGTCATGTTTTAGTTGATCTATCTTTACAGGGCAGCTTTTTAGTCAAGTTTAGACGACACATCTTTTTTAATTAATTTGCTGCACACACAAAAAAAGTCAAGGTGATCTGTAAAAATATATGAATTTATATACATTTTTATAAATTTACATATATTTTATGTCACAACCCTGCATATTTCTGGAGCAGAAGCATCTCACAAACAGTGCCGTATTAGTTCCAATAAGAGCCCACACCCCAATAAGCGCACACCTAGGGTATTTTCAATTTGCTAAAGGGTACCATTAATGTTAAAGTGACTGATAGACGTTGATACAGTGAAATAGCTTGAGGATTTGAAGTCCTGTGTAAACTTGCAATACATTCACTGCATCGAAAAAGCTACTAGAACGTCTCGGGACCCTATTATAACGTAGGTAAATTTATCTCTAATAAACGGCCCTTACAAAAAAATTCAACTAGGTAAAAAATTAGCGCCCACCAAAAATGAAAAGCACCCCGAGCGCTTATTGGAATGAATACGGTAATTATAATTATCATCTCTGGTATCTAGAGTATTTCAATTCTTCTTAAAATTTGAGTGACAAAGATCATACAATCTCGCATCGGAAAGCCTCATTACAGGTTATTTTGAGATCTGGAGGGAAAGTTTGTTTAGATGTAAAAAAAATTATGGGAAATGGAAATTTTACTCTCTTGGGAGTGAAATTTAGCGAACTTTGCCAGGGAATAATCATTTCCTCAGCCCTGCTGCTTTTATGGAGGAATTATGTACCAGGTAACAAAAAACAAAAGGAAAAAACCCCATACAAATAATGGGCAATGGACAATTTTTCCTAGTTCCAAGTGGAACACCTTTAAATAGCAACATACATGTCCCAAAACGACAAAGCACTTAGAGGTAATTTGAAAATATCCAAATACTTGCTGGTTTTAATCCAACACAATATGCTAAATGGACAGACCATTACCGACAGCTGGAATTAATTCTCTTAGCCCTTGCCCCGATCAGATGGTCCACTGTCGCATCTATGTAATTGCATTGGATCTTTCCATGGTGACACAATCTTGCTTTAGAAATATGCAACAGTATGTGACATACAAAATGCTGCCATTGGCAATCAAATTGATAATCATATTCATGTTCAATGCATCACTATACATACAAATATTCAACTAGGTTTGTGTCTGAGAGACGAAAGCAGAGTAGGTTAGAACCACTTTTAGACATAACCTCATATCAGAAAAAAGACCAATCCTATTTCATTGAAGGGACTAATGAATTTTTCATAGCCATTGGCAAAGATTTGACTGGTTAAACAAATTAAGCCACATATGCACAGGCTCAGCCAGTAATCTGCCATAATTTTGACATCAATGCACATGTACCATACATACATACATATACTGTAGCGCCACTGCATAGCTAGTTATTAGCTATCCCCACCACGTGTGCACATACACGACGACGAAGCGGGTCAGGCGAGGTCGGCGCAGATGCAAGATGCCCATAAATTATATGCTGCATCGAAGAACGCAGCCAACGAGAGCGAGTGAGTGAGGAAGATGCTGATATCGATGTCAACAAAACAGCTGTAGGCAGCGAGCCAAGAAAGCTAAAAATACACAGCAATGTCAATGCATCTATCCTATACTGCATCATGGCTTACTAGCTAGCTTAGCTCACTCTAGAGCTAGTCTGACTGCCAAATCAATGTACAGTACAGTGTTGGTTCTTGAGCACAGTAATGTTGAGAAGCCCAACATATACTTGTGTTTCGTCCTGCCACAGTTTCACTACGTTAACGTCTTATCACTGGCATTGAAATGTGATGAGTGATGCCATTAATGTTACATAACTGTTTCATCACAATGAATGAAAGAATGAATGAATGAATGAAATCATTTCTGGAATGGATCAGAATTAAATTGGATAGGTTGTGGGATTCATGTTGATAAAAGTTATATTCCCCGCAGACAAAAAGTACCTAAAAATACAACTAATTGGAATTCAAACTTAAGAAAAAATGAACACATCAATGAATTACAAAATGTTAAATTACAATCATTTTCTATCAGAAATGCTTAGCTCATGCTACAGAAATAAAACCCAAGCCCAATAAAATTTCAAAATGATCGTTTCATGCCATTGTCATCAACAACTAACCCACAAATATACAATTCGCTTCGCAACAGTTTTCAACAAAAATAAACAACACAAAAAATAAGATACCTGAAGAGCTTACAGTGTAATTTAATCTATTGTCCTTGTACTATATGGTGAGCAGGGTCTGTGTGCATGCCCTGCTAGGATACTCACATGTACATGACATGTACAATGTATACAAAGTACTGGTTGCTGTCTACTGCTGATAGCAATTATTTCTTCATGATGATTAGAAGACCTACATCACTCTATTGCTGGGTGCACACTTCGCTTTTGTCACAACAGGTTTATGAATCAGTATTTTAATATTTGACTTGAGCATGCCTGTTGAAATTCTCAACGATGGGATTTTAAAATATTTTACAAAGCAGGTATTTTTTATTTTTATTTTTAGCAAAGAGTGGCATAGCTAGGGGTTGTGGAGCCCGGGGCTAGGGGTTGTGGAGCCCGGGGGAAAAGGATACATAATGGAGGCCCCAATGCTTGAAACAATTGCGCGGAGTGTGCAAATATTTGCACAAATACCACTAATTTGGTTTTTAATAATCAAGTTGAATTTTGGTCTTAAATTTAAAGAATAAGATCTAGGATTTTGTCTTTTGCCTAGATGGCTGGCCAATATGTTGACGCAGTCGGTATCCACTATAATAAAAGGCAAAGAAAAAATCTTATCTTTTATTCTCATTCTTATTCAACATAATTTTTATAAGTAAAACTGCTTTTTTCCACAAAAAATGAAGTTACTTTTGTGAAAGACATCCCTGTAGTTTTAAATGAATGACAAAGTCACAAACCTTGAAGCCGCTGAACAGCGTTCTTAGTTTGCGCATGTGCATTACGTGTACGCATTATCACATGATCATTATAGACCATCAAGTGTGCTGCCGCTGCGTGGCACTAACAGCGGTGTCTTATTTGACTATCCACCAATCAAATTGCGAGTTTTCTTTAAGACACATCGACTAACTGAATAAGAATGAATGCGCATGGAAATTTTGACTTTCACTACTTGGAGGGGCACAGAATTCATAATACCGAATTGCACTAACGTCGCCCAAACGGATGATTTTATAATATAGCAAATTTTTTTTAAATCTCAAAACTGGAATATCTGGGTTAGTCGAGCTCGTAGAACAGGGGTTTTTTGTTGCCTAACCACAATATTCTAAATTGTATTATTATTTTCAAATTAAGCCATCCCCAATTAGGTCCCAGATGATGTTAAACTGTAATCATATTATGCGACTGTCCAAATCCAATCTTCCACATACTAACTGCACTAATTAGTTACTAACTAGACAACAACATATAACAAAATATTTTGCATTAATTACTGTCTTCTACCCAAGCTCATGTTATGTGTAAAGCAGATAAACAACACATACGTGTAGAGTTCTGTGTTTCCCATGTACACTTAGTGCTCTTTTTAGTATGAAAATATAATTCTTGGTCATTCATTTTACATACAGATATTGCAGAGAGCAACTTTTGAGACTAACTGTTACAGAAGCCATCAAGCTAATGACATTTCTAACTACATTGTATTATTGAACATTTTTGTTTGCTTAGGCTTATTTATGGATATTTTGTTTATTTAATTTATGGTATAGTAATTTACGAAAATTGCTGTCTACTGCTGATAGCAAACTATAGAACAAGTGAGAATGCTATCTACTGCTGATAGCAAACTATACAATGTAGAATGAAAGAGAATGATCTCGACTATATTGACAAATAGCAAGATTCGTCAACTACATTTAATTAGGTGATAATTATACCAGTCAGAGAACTAAAATTTTACACAATTTCATTTTTTTAGCTTTCCTAAAAACAAACCGTCTCTAAATAACTATTCCTTAACTCGGAGCCTTTTCCTAAATTTTAAAAACAGATTACGGCAAACAAGATAACCATGGCTGGGTCAGCAAGCACACATTAGTCTAGTTAAAGGCACAAATTGATATTAATCCAGATTTCTTAAAAAGGTCACAAGACCCAATTGATATCACTTCTTGATGACTTGAAAGCATGATTGCAGTAAAAAAATATTACATTTGGAATCCAAGACTTGCGTCTTTCGCAAATTGAATTTAAGGCCAAACGCCTGACTGATTAGGGCCATTTTGTGGGTGCAGTTGCAGTAGTGTATAATGGTGTGTAAATGATCTTCTCTCACTATGGACCATAATGGCCTCATCCCAATGGCGTAGTTCAATAACCTATATTATACAATCATAGTACAAAATTTGACCTCAAGTTGCAGAGTGTGAGTTTGTGTACCCAAATTTTCAAAGGTCATTCAGTGAATGTACAAATATATTGGGGTTAACAAAACTGTGCCCTGATAGATGAGCATGTTGTGGATCCTAGTGTCTAGAGCAATTACACTGACTGTACCATGTCTCTATCGTTTGGTTTACTCTTACACGGCTGCCACATCAACTCCATTTGTGATGTATATCTCCTACTCTCGTAAAATCAAACCTAGGCGTTGCATCAAAAAGCAAGCACATCATTTTTAATTTGCAGAATCTGGTATCGCTTAACTTGGCAAGTCATGCGTTTCACTAGATAAACATCAACCTTTATCCTTTGGTGAACATGAATTCAGTAATTTAATTGGTCAAATACCACTTCAATACAAATTTGTATTACCGTACATGCGTACTCTACATTAATATTACATATTCATTGACAGAGAGTATTTTCTGTATTCATATTCACACGCAATAAGCACAGTAAGATTGTCAAACTAAAACCTTTCACTAATTGTTACCAACAAGATTATAGAATTTAAAGCCATAATGTGTGATTTGCTTCACAGCGACGCCCTCAATTTTACTCGGATTTCTACTTTTTGCATAATTATAATGCCCAGTGGTATACTAAAATACCACGTAAAAGACTAAGCCTGAAGTGCTTTACTAACAGTAAAATTTAACTTTTTGTATTAAAACCGGGTCGACCCAGTTTTATTCAGAGTTCAACGAGCGAGTGCTTGCTAACATGTACCATGGATGTCAACTTGTATGTACACACGTCGAGCGAGATGCTCCGTGCAGTTACATGTAATACGATCGGCGAGCGTAGTACATGCATTGTAGACGTTGGAATGAAATCGTAATATTTTTCATTATACCACATTTGTTTGGCTCGAAATTAAAGGGGGATAATGTGATCAGTGAAAACAAACATTTAAATAAGAATCTATTCTTTATGCAAATCACACATTATTGCTTTAAGTAAAGGAAAAAATTGTTACCCTGTGCTCGTTCTGACGAAATACAAGAAGGTATCTACAGTTCACGGAATACAGCACCCAGATCATACATATTTTACTGTATTTTGTGAACAGGGAGTTTCTGGGTGTTCCATTTGTAACGTAAAGTTACGAATACCCAATACTAGATGTAACTTTACGAAGAATTCCTGTAGTAAATCCCTATTACTTACGAAGCATACCGTTCGTAAGCATGTTTAGTGAAATGGAACTTATGACTCGTTTTAAGTTACAAACAATTTCAAGACTTACAAAGCTTTGTAAAGTATAGTGAAATGGATCTCTAGTTGTTTTAATGAAGTCCAAAATTTGTCCAAATGCTAACACAGTGAATTGTGATTATTCCTCAAGAGTGCACAACATGTAGAATTCCAACAATGCAAACTTATCATGGGTAAATATTATAACTATCAGTATGTCCTGAGTGTATCTTCACTCTCTTTTCATTGGAAATACTGAATCAAAGGTATACAGATGGAAATACGATGTGTGTTCACTGACAGATAGGCGATACATAACACTGGCTGGTAGGTATACTTTCATTAGCGATGCTTTGTGAAGTAATGATGAGGATAATAGGTATGAAATGAAATAGGAATGTACTTACCATATGAAATCTTGACAATGAGCACAGAATGTTGGTTGCCGCAGAAATGTTGCCATGAATTTATGACCATTCACTTGATGGACTCTGCGCCGAACAGCACCACGTCTTTTACGCATGGCATTTTCACGCACCTTAAATACTTTTTCTTTCTGTGGTGGAGCAGGTTCAGCTGGAGAAGATAAATAAGAAAGAAATTTCATTTAAAATGAATTATTGATGATGAACAGGTCTTAAAACCACGGACTGCCTTTTGAGGAGAGCTCTTCTTAAATCTGATATAGGAGAGTAATTTTTAGGTCTCCTTAGTTGACCGTTCTCTCCTTACATTCTATTGTAAATGCTCTAAACAGCCCTCCTTGAAGGCTCCAGAAGAGCTATTTAATGCTCTCCTGCAAATTCCAAAAGACAGTCCCTGTAACACCATAACTTTCAAACTTCAATGCTAGACAAATTATGTTACTTTTAATATAAATAGGGTTTAGTGGATGTTAAACATGTTAAATGGAAAATGGACACATGGGCCATACTACAATGCAAGTTTTACATACATTGTACATGTCCAAAGAACTTTTTTCTCACATGTCACATAAATGTATAGAAGAAATGATGTGGGAAAAACACTGTTTATCATTTACATACGACACTGAATGTGTTGACCAATCTTGATATAAATGTGTCATGTGCCCGGGGTCATGTGACTTTATGTCATGGATTATGCTCTGTAACCCAGAGGTGTGAGGCTTTTTGCAATACCACATTTAAATAGAGTTGGGAGACTTTTAAAAACTTTACACAGCACATAGAATAAAGATACTGGATATTTATTAGGGCATATCAATATGTATGGTTTTGATATGAAGCGAAAAATCTTCTGTTTGGTGATTTTGGAGGAGTTGGCAATTTCGCTGGGGAAGGAGGAGTGCAAATGTACACAAAACATGTTTGCAGTGCATTTGACCTGGCATGCCATCTGTAATGAAATGGAATATTGCACATGGGACACACTCACATATGTGTGAACGCACCCCCACGCATGGCACGCACCCCCAACACACACACACAGAAAACATTATTCTACCAAATGGTGTAAAGAGTGGGAGAACCATGTGTTGAATTCAGACAGGACAGAACATGTCTAGCTATAGCACTTTAAAGCTGTCTAAGACCCAGAATAAGCTTTTTATACATTGCTTGCTCTATGCCAACTTGAAAATCCATACAGAAACTTATTTACAAATCACTATTCCATTCACACACCTTGAACTTATGGAACAGAAAACAAGAAAAAAAAATCAAGACAAAACACACAAACATGGCTGTGAACAGAATACGTGTATTATCCATATGCCTTACTTGAGGTAAAAAAGTAAAATCAAATTTTGTGATTTTTTTCAAAAACTGTACATTTATGCAGCAATTTGTTATGCTAGTTGGATTCCTTGCATCATTTCCTTTTATAAACTTAACAATTACCAATTATTACATTTAGAGATACAATAAAATACAATATCTAAAAAGGTAAATATATGGAGTAAAAAACAATAAAATACATAAAAAAATAGACATCAAAAAACGTCATAACTTTATAACCAAGTATGCTAGACCTTTGGTATTTCCAGTATATGGTAGTCTATTTGTACGTATAATGTAATAATTACAGTAACTCAATTTTCAAAAATGCCTCCTTTGGTCCCCATAGACCAGATTGTGTCACAATTACTGACTCAGGGAATGCATGTAAACGGACTATAGTATGACAGAACCAATAATGACACCATATTCCATTCTTGATAAATACCTAATTTAATTTAATTCAGATATATTCATATTTGAATATCACTGTAATCTCATTGGTCAAACACTACTTCGATAAAAATCTGTTATTACCTACGTACCCCTTCATTAATATACAGGCAGGTAATATTATCCGTATTACCTGCATAATCCTAACATGCGCGCATCTGCGTAACATGACTCGCGCGACATCCTAAGACTGGCACAAACACTTGCCTGCACTGTCAAAAAGCAATAAGAAGAAACTGTCATACTTTTCAGTAAGATTATTCCTTCAGCAAAGTCCAGAAGACAACATAATTCATGTTCACTATTTAAGGATAAAATCGTTACCACAGAGTTCTCACGAAATACGGGAAAAATATCAATGGTCTGGTGCCCTATTCTTCAGATTCATGGAATACGGCACCAGACCGTAGATATTTTCCTGTATTTAATGAACAAACTGGGGGTTAACTAATAGTATCCGCTAGTCCTAAGATACACTAGTCCTAAGGTGCGCTAGTCCAAATAGTTTGCTAGTACCCTACATACGCTTACTGTAACCATAACCCCTATGGTACAGACTAGCGAACCTTAGTACTATCACCTGCACACCAGTATAGTAGGTAAGTATATATCAGCTAGGGCTGCTAAGAATATGCAATTCTCGCTATTCGCAATAAAAGGCGCCGCCAGCGGTTTGCGATGTAATCGTGATGTATCATGGGAAAATCGTGATGTATCATGGGAAAAATTCGACATCAATATATGTCTGAATATTACCATGCTATTACATAGGAAAAATTAATTGACACATTTTTTCACATTATTCAAGTATATTGAGTATTATTCGCTGTAACACCTTTTATTTTAACAAAAAAAAATATTGTCACGTGTTCCTATGTAATCAGCATGGTATTAAGTATTATTGAGGACTCGATGTGTAACACCTTTATGATAACACTAAAAAAATTATCGTAACCGCTGGCGGCGCCTTATTGCGAATAGCGAGAATTATGCGTTATTTGCAGTGCAAATCGCGCATTTTGGCTCCAAATGCATTTTTTTATACCACATTTCCTCAAATATATGCCTCCAGGCGTTGCATTTTCGAACGGGGGCATTTATTTAAGGTCATTTTTAGAACAATAATTCCCGTTAAAATCATTAGGTAAGCTTAAAACTCACGCTGAAATGAAGAACTATGAACTAGAAACACTGACTTCAGGTCCACTTCCAGGTTTCCGATCCAGATTTTTGCGAATATTGACACTATTATCGACCATGTAGGCAACTTGGTAAGTTTACTACACAAGATAGCATGGAAATATCTGCATTTTTGAAACCTCTAGGTAGAAAAAAGGGGGGGGGGGGGGGCGCGTTTATTTGAGGGGACGGTATTTAGGGAAAAATCTAAATATAATGTTTTTTTTTTGCGGATTTGGACCCAATAGTCTGTAATATACCATTCGAGTCAGTAATTTAGATATGGGGTTTTTTTTATTGTACCTTATCTCTAAATGTAATGGTGAGAAGTTTATAAAAGTATACATTTTCAGAAAGGAATTGATACAAGGAATCAAACTAGCATACCAGATTCCTGCAAAAATTAACAGTTTTTACTTTATACTGACTTGAGGAAGGTATAGGGAATATAGAGCCAAGTGCTACAATCATTCGTGGTTGATTTAAACAAAAATACAATTGGTAAAAAATCACACAAAAATAAAAAAATTTATATCCAAAAGGGGCAAAAATGTAACTTCAGATTATATTTAAAATAACAAAATGTGTACAAAACCAATGCATTTTAATGATAAAAACACGATTTAATATAGCGCCTAATGCAAATGCCTCTAGACGCTTTTTACACACTCAGAAACAGTTTAAAATATCTTTAAAATACATAAAACAATAAAATATTAGGGCCTTACCATCATTTTTTTTAAATAATAACAAAAGTTACAACTCTGTCCTTTTGGAAACAAAATTGAAATATTTTGGGTAATTTTTTCCCAAATTTCTTAAAAATCAACCATGAATGATGTTAACAAATATGGCTTTGGGACCAGGACTTCAAAAAAGTGGACCTTATTCAAAGTTCGCTAGTGCAATTTATTGGTAAAAAGTGGACCTAAACCCTCTCAAAATTGCCCTTTTGTTAGAACTTTTTTAATGCCATATCACCAAAAATTGGACATTTTGTCAATTTTTACCCACTTTTGGACTTTTTTTTGTAAAAAATGGTAAAATAAATTTAGCCTTTGTGGATTTTTTGAGGTGCAGCCCCCTGCATACAGGATTTTACTACACCTTATCAACAATGTGCATGTATACATGTACTACATGTAGCCTTCTATAGGCTGAAGAGTCAAACTTGTAGATTTTGTAAATACGTTGTTAGCTTGAGAAAACATGCTTTTTAGTAATGTATATTTATATTCGAATACCATCTTATCTTCATCCTAAAAAACATGACTGCCTTTGCAGGTGCTACGTATGCATCATCAGTAATGCAGTTGTCACTTGCAAGCTCGTCCCCCTAGCTCAATGTGTCCCTGCACTGCTAGGACATAGCCGGGACTTGTACAAGGATGTAATGCATCTCAAAAAGGTCGGTGATCTAACCCGGGATGTTATAAAAGAGTACTTTCAAATACGTGCCATTTAGATATGTGACTTTGTGAGGGATCTAAAAAATAGGCAAAAAGTAAATGAATTGGTGCCTTATATTACAAAAGATTAGGGGGTTTCCCCAAGTCTACAGTAAGCAAACTACAAAAACAAGCAGGAAGGCTTAGATTAGCAGAAAATGATGATTTCTTTCCTTAACCCTAACGTTGCTTTTTGGCCCGGCTTTTTGCTGGGGAAGGAAAGAATGAAGGAAGAAAGAAAGAAGAATGGAAAACTGTTTTTCTGGGGTGCCGTTTATTATTTATTTCTTATTTAACCTGGGGTGACCAATAAATGCACTGTTCTCCCTTGGTTCTCAGGCCAAGTTTTGAACCACCGACCCCTCGGATGCTAGAGACGTGCACGGGCCTACCTTGCCACGGGCCAGCCAAGCTTTCCGTCGCCGTATGACGGTTTGCATGATGACGCAATCGCATGACGTGAGATACCTGCCGTCCTGCCCGTGCATATGCTTTTGGAATTATAGTTTTTTTTGATGTTTGGTATGGTTAGGTTAATACACATATACATGTAGGAGGAAAATTAAGGTGTTTCGTAAGGAATCGGAAATTAATGTTTGCATAGTATTTTTGGTGGCAGCTGAGAGCTGAATATGAGGAGTGTCCTTCTGATATCAAATAATTTTGACAAATTATAAAAATTTGATATTTTTAAAATTTTTGATAACTGTCCTCAAATCAAAACTAATCTAATCCAATCTAATGATATGTATTATGTAGCTTGGATGAAAAGCCAACAATCAATTGAAAATTTTGAACTTTCATATTGAAGATGCACATTTTTTTCCCCCCAAAAGACCTAAATTTTGCTGAACCATGAAATGGTATCAGCCTATATGAGTGAATGTTACTAGCTTACTTACTAGCTTACTTACTAGCTTACTTACTAGCTTACTAACTGACTAACCATTTGGTCTGAAATGGACATATCTCTAAATGCCACGAAGGTATGACCCCATGAGTGGTGTCATATGAAAGAGGAAAACATAAAGAATATAATAAAAATTTAAAAAAAGACAGGCGATTTGTGAACTTTTTTTCCGGCTGCAAGAATGCCCAAGCATAATTGGCTATTTTTTCCTATGGGCAGGGATACATGATTTGCACTGAAAAAAGTTCCGCGCAATTTGCTATTTTTTCCCGCGCAAATCGCCTGTCCCTGCTTATGACATTCTAAACATGTTTAAAACATTAAAAAAATTTAAGGTCATTAAGGGGTCATAAAGGGGTCAAAGGTCAAGGTTTTCTAAATGCTCCAATTGAGCTGAAATTTAAATGCAATGATCCTTATGACATTGTAAACATTTAAAAATATTTTAAAATTCATTTAAGGTCATTAAGGGGTCATAAAGGGGTCAAAGGTCAAGTTTTTTGAAATGCTCCAATTGAGCTGAAATTTATATGCAATGATCCTTATGACATTCTAAACATTTTAAAAACATTTTAAGATTCATTTAAGGTCATTAAGGGGTCAAAGGTCAAGTTTTCCAAAATGCTCCGATTGAGCTGAAATTTAAACGCAATGATCCTTATGACATTCTAAACATGGTTAAAATATTTTAAAATTCATTTAAGGTCATTAAGGGGCAATAAAGGGGTCAAATGTCAAGTTTTCAAAATGCTTCAATTGAGCTGAAATTTAAATGCAATGATGACAGTGGTATAGGCCTACAACAATATACTGCCGAAGCCACATGGTTCAGCTATGGTGCGGTTATCACTCTAGTTTTGTGTTTTTGGGGGAAAAGTCCATATCTTCAATACGAAAGGTCAAAATTTTCAATTGATCGTCGGCCTTTCATCCCAGCTACATAAAAGTACATATCATTAGATTTATAAAGTTTACTTGAGGGCTGTTAAAAATACCAAAATGTGCATGTCACAAGACAGTATGGTTTTATAATATTTTGCTGTAAACTTTTCACGAGCATGTACTACCGTTATGTTGCAAAATCGGAGCTAACAAAGTTCATTCATAAATTTCCACTCTGGCAACAGCAGATCGCCTCAGCAGCCAATCAAAGACAAGTGTGTTTCAACGCAGTAAATATCAGGGGTGGCGGAACAATTTTGAAAGTGGGGGGGCCAGTCAAGACAGGGTGATGTAAAAAATCGAAATAATGGTCGCCATCGCGTCGCGCTTGACGCAGGGGGTGTCTGAGGGGGATGTGCCACCCTCAGAAGTGAGAAACTTTTGTAAAATGAAGGCCCCATTGAAACATGGACTATTTTGGTACTATTTAATATTGTGTACAATTTGAGTTTGAAAAAGCAGAAAATTGGTAAAATTAAGCTATTAAAGCCATTTGTGGACAAGTTCTCACTATTATTAACTGTATAAATTATTACTGGTAAACATTAAGTGTCGGGTGTCCAAAGCAGAAAAAAAGGGCGAAAGCAGGGGGGGGGTGTCTGAAGTGAGAAACTTTTGTAAACTGAAAGCCCAATTGAAGCCATTTGTTGGACCATTCTAGCACTATTATAGCTTATTATTGTGTACAATTTTAGTTTGAAAATGGGTTAAGGGGGTACTACACCCCTGCCCAATTTTATGCCTATTTTTGCATGTGTCTCAAAAATTATAGCGCATTGGGGACAAGTAAAATACGTATATTAAAGGGGCAAGGACTACATCGTCGCCTTATTGTATAAATTAATTTATTGCTTTTAGTATTGGGTGTCCAAAGCAGAAACGAAACGGGGAATTTGTTTATCCATAGGCCTACACACTGTGTATAACACAGGGGAGTTGGACAATTTTGCAAAATGAAGGACCAATTGATGCCCTTTTGTGCATCATTTTTACACTTTTTTAAGTTAAGTTTAGAATAGAGATTTGATTACTTATGTTCACCCAGACATGTTACACACAGCATATTATGGGTTAAAAGTGGGGGGCCCACTAGCCCCCCTGCCCCCCCCCCCCCCCATTCCGCCGCCCTTGGTAAATATGCAATGTACGCTTAGAATACGCTCTCTTCCAAAGTTTACAGGAAAAGATTATAACATAACCTAAGATTAAATTATAGTTTCATGAAAAAAAATTAATAAAAATACATGTGTAACAAGCACTAATTATATTGAATCCAGATGAGAATTAGAAAAAAATAGCTTGCAGTACCAATCA
This sequence comes from Amphiura filiformis, assembly GCF_039555335.1. Taxonomy (NCBI): domain Eukaryota; kingdom Metazoa; phylum Echinodermata; class Ophiuroidea; order Amphilepidida; family Amphiuridae; genus Amphiura; species Amphiura filiformis. The sequence continues at coordinate 64,647,656 of NC_092632.1, read as the reverse complement.
TACTATAGACCCTCAATAGGACTACAAGAATACAAAGGTGGTTTGGTGAGATTTACTCTCAAGTCAAGTCATGAAGCAACCGACCGACCAGCAGTAGTCGTGAAATCAGCAATAGAGCCTTTCATGCATATCACTTATAAAATCCACCGCCACTACTACCAATGCAAGGGAATAAATGCAATGCACACATAGAGCATGAGTGACATTTTCACCACTTAATTGAGTGATTGGAAGAGCTTCTCCACTGAATCTTCTATCACTTAACATTCCCAGTTAACAGGTAGTGATAAAAAAACCAACACACAATACAATGACATGTGCTAAAATAAATCATTCGCCATTTTTTTGGTTTTACTTCTAAGGCATAAATCTACAATGTGGAGCAACATCCAATGTTTCACGTGCTCTTACAAAGCATTGTATAGCGAAAAAGTATGAAGATTTTCATGATACTATAAGACATTTTAGCGAGAACAAAAGAACTATATTTGAAATATTATAGAAATTTCACATTTTCACTACAGCAATATAGATTAGCCATCTTCTTTAAATGAACCACAAACAATACCTGATCATCCATCAAAGATAAATATATGTCTAGTTTGATTATGCGTAATACTCGCCAAATTCTAGTACAATTGCTGTTGACCCGCTTTTCAAAAGACTCCACCCCTTGCAATTCATTCATCATTTGCGCTTTCATAGCAGGTAATTTGCATCTGTGACAGACAGCACAGTCTGCACAGGTCAGTTAAATCATCTCAATTTATACTAGTGTCTTTTCTCTATTTCTAGTCAATACTAAACAGAACTATTTGATGCTCTAAAGTATAAATGTAATATTTCAAATTAAAAATTAAATTCCTATTTTCATTGCCAGAGTCTAAATTAATCCCTTTGCACTAAATCAGGTGATTTCAAGAAGTCAGTTTTAGAGGCTGTGTGGACTATGGATATACCCCCCCCAAAGTGAATTTTCAATGAAAAAACTTGCGAAGTACGACCTAAAAACAACAACATGGCGGTAGACAGGTGGGGGGAAAAATGGGGAAAACAAAAGAGTAAAGTGTCATTAAAATGTAGTCAAATCAACATAATCAGATAATCAGAGGATGGTCATATATTCTAATCTTAGGCCATCTTAATTAAATCCTGTGTCTCAAAGCTGCTGCGCGTGTTAGTAAAATCGTGCGCGAAGTCCTCTTTGAAAATCAAGATATTCATTTTTTTATGTCTTTTTATTTTTTTAAAACAAAAAGGCAAAAATAAAACCCAAAATTCATATTTGATCATAAGTTTCAGATTTCTTTGCAAATTTTGAACACGAAAACAATAAAAAAAAAAAAAGAAGAAGAATAGTTTGTAGCAGTGACTTTATTTGTCTACTATTCCAACATCTACAACATTGGATTTTTGCACAAAATTCTTGTCCGAAATCTTGAACTGACACATAAAAAAAAATAAACATAAAAAAAATACAATGAAAAAAAAAACGCATTCCACATTAGGTTTTCAATTTTGCACAAGCTTTGAGACACAGGATTTAATTAAGATGGCCTTACCTATAAATTTTTAAATAGAATTAGAACTAAAATTATGCGGTTCGTAATTAAGATGGCCCCACATAAAGGTAAATGTATGTAAAATATGCAAATCAGCTCATTATTATTCATAAATATGCAAATACCATGACACAAAACTATACAGTTTGTCCACTCTGAAGTACAAAGTGACAACGCACGCGTATACAGTGCATAAACAGTGCGCTGTGCTGCGTCTCTGCTGAGGTACGTGTGCCTTCAAATTCGGCACAATGTGTGTGTCCGCATCAGTACTTTGTACTTCAGAGAAGACTGACTGTAGAGCATATCAGGCCAAAAAACCCAACATTGATGCTTACAAAACCTGTTGTACATGTACAAGAATCACCGTTCAAATCCTCTTGCTGTTTTTGCTTTGTTTTTGGCTAAATTCAAATTTTTGTTTAGTAGATTAAAGTGGTATTGAACCATATGGTAGCCAAAAAAACCTGGAAATATCCGGACCGCAAAGCTAAATATACTATTACACCATAAACAGTTGCGGCACGTAGCTTGCCAAGGAAATGGCAATGTCTACCCGTTTCAATTGTACCTCATCATACATGTTTTTGGGTAATTTAAAAAGCAGCCACTAGTTACACCATGTACCTATTCTCAAAACGGAAGGCTATACCATGCTTTAAAAATTTAATACAATTTAGCATGGAAAACATCCTGCAAAATTGCACGAACCAACCCTGCACGAACCAACCCCCCCCCCCCCAAATATATATATACATACATATATATTTATATGAGACTGTACATGAGACAGACTGTGATATTGGCTATCAGTATTCATAGTAGGCTACCTTGCAACTCTCACAGTACTCAACCATTATACTAAAAGTCTGTGCCTAGCAAGCTAGTTGCACATGTATGCGTTTGCTCACCAACGCATGCACCCTGCTGATACATTCATGTGTTGGCAAATGCATCAATGCCAGGGATATATAATGTGTGTACTTCTTATAATGTGCAGATCTCAGTTGTGCCACTTTCCCATAGGGGAGGAAAACTATCTGCAGCCAGGCTCGTTCATTTAGTATATAGTCACTATATCGGGTTGCTAGCAAGCCAGCCTCCCGGGCCAGCCTCAGCCGTTGCCCTCGTACTACTGTATACCTGCAGATTTTTTTTTCTCCCTCCCTCTCAATTTTTATTTACCCTTCAGCTTTCACATATGTATGCTGCTCATTCATTTCAATTTCAAATGAATTGAATTCTACTAATATATATATAACAAATGGATGTAATTATTCAAAGCAAGTCCGGAAGTCCCTAAAAAAAGATACTGTTTCGCAGAACATTCATCCCACGATTCCAGACATCTTCTACTAAATAGGTTTGACTGATAATTTCTTTTTATCTTCTACATATATTCTCCAAAATTTCAAATTCAATACAGATCAATTTCCCCCATATAGTAGAGTGTAAAATGAACATTTTTGTAGGACCAATATTCCATTCTCTTACAATTAGAAAACATTTTCATACACTTGTTCTTAACATTGGTAATATCTAAGGGTTTCCTCTTTATTTTTGCTATTTTTAATTTAAGCAAATTTAGCAGAGCATGAAAGGCATGAAAATTAGTGACACTTAAACATATCCACTTCCAACTAGTCCTATTTTGTCTGCCATTTGCGCTTAAACCATGCTAGCTCTCACTCGGAAAGGTCTAATTTCAAACTCCTCAATTTTGACATGGCATAATAACAACTTATTGAATTACGATTTTTTGCGGTTGGCAGAAGAGATCGCACTTGAATTGTCCAGAAATATTTGGTTCCTGACCACCACCACCCCAGGCTATTATCTCCCAACACCAGAAACACTATCCCAGGCAAGCCTTCTTCTTCTTCTTGGCTGCTTCATATCATCTCGCCAAATTGCTGCTGTACTTACATAACACGCCATTCTCTTCAGGCAAATCAGTTGGAATCCCATAGTCACTTCACACATTAAGCAATTTCACCCAATTATAAACGGCAAATGTACACACCCCGACAGCATAAAGTCTTTTGCCTTCGTCCAATATACCTCATTGCGTAATTCCCTTGCTATTTCACGCCAAAATTCTGTGCACTGGGCACAACCATGACGGGTAGACTAATGTGAAATAATTGAATTTGGATGAGCTGTTTAATTTCACAGAGACTCCAAATCCACAAAAATTTAATTGCCGTGCATTTAGGGGTCTTTCAACATTTTTGCCATTTACCCACACAGAGCGTATGTACGAGGCAAGGAGGGTTGAAACTAGCCATGGTGCATCTGCATACATAAGACAAATTTGGAGATCTTGACTCTGTTTGATTGCCAAAAGTAGCTTGAAATCAAAGTTGCAGAAATTGAGGTTAAAAATACTTTTTCTAGACTTTTTCTGCAAAATAAGAATAACAAAGTCAAAAATACACAATCTTAAACTTGACATTTTACCCTGTTTGATTGTACAGGCCTAAAATGTCCGAAATTGTGAAAATTAGCTCAAATTCATTTTATTAAAAAATTTACATTTCTTTACATCACAGTTTTTCCAAAAAAATAAAAACCATTATAACCCTTGTGAACAAGTATACTGGACATAAGCCATTCGTTTTGATGGCTTCTTCTAGGTCTTTTTGGTGTTTTTTTAAAAAAGGTGTAGGGGTAACATATTCGACATTTTCTACCCCAGAGGGAGTTCTCCTATTTTGGTATATCAATGGGTGGGTTTTCAGTGAAGAGTAATATGCCCATTTGGGCATATTTGGGCAAGCTTGGTCAATGTAGGTAAAATGTCCGAAATTGTGAAAATTAGCTCAAATTCATTTTATTAAAAAATTTACATTTCTTTACATCACAGTTTTTCCAAAAAAATAAGAACCATTATAACCCCTGTGAACAAGTATACTGGACATAAGCCATTCGTTTTGATGGCTTCTTCTAGGTCTTTTTGGTGTTTTTTTAAAAAAGGTGTAGGGGTAACATATTCGACATTTTCTACCCCAGAGGGAGTTCTCCTATTTTGGTATATCAATGGGTGGGTTTTCAGTGAAGAGTAATATGCCCATTTGGGCATATTTGGGCAAGCTTGGTAAATGTAGGTGCTTTTTGTGAAAATGGGTTGCAAAAACAGCAAAAAGTAGGTACACATGTAGAGAAAGTCAGCATCACATCCCGCTACAAAACTTTTAGAATTGGCGAAAAATTTGTCACCAAAAGGTATCAGTTTTCTTCCATTTTCAGAAAAAACAACATGAAATTGAAATAGCAGGTTCCAAGTTGCTAATTCAGAAACTACAGATGATTTTATTTTTAACTGAAATATTCACGCTTTTGGTACTCAAATGGTGCCAAACCTTGTCAAATGAAAGAAATTGTGATTTTTTTTGTAGGAAAATTATAAAATTTTGACCATTTTTTATACACATACAATTACTCAAGGAAGAGTGGTTGAAAATGGTAAAAATGTTGAACAACCGCATACTTACAAGCTTAAACGGGCCAAAAAATGTGACTGCTGCAGCTAGTATAGTGAACTTTTAACAATTCACCCAAAAATGTTGCTGTGCAAAGAAGGTTTAATATGAACATGTATATTGCCACTAAAGCCAGAACTGCTGACATAAAATCCAGAAATAGCTGGACATGTTGAAACATGGCTATTGACTTGCCCAGGTGTAAATTATCAGAAAAAAACCAATTATTTAATTAGAATGGTATAAACATTCCGGTAATTGAATTTCTGGTGGGCAAGTTGTAAGCCATATAGCAATTTGTCAAATCTGTGCAAATGGGCAACTTGTTCTAAATAAAAATGTTAAGGGCGAGCCCTGGCAGGTTGTAAGCCATAGCAATTTGTCAAATCTATGCGAATGGGCAAGTTGTTCTAAATGTTAAGGGTGAGCCCGAGAACCTGTTTATATGTTTTGCATACGTTTGACTTACCATGAGAATAATTATGAATCTTGGAATCACTTAGCCGTAAACTTGTGCTTTGTTATCACTATGCACTTACAACATTCTTGCATTCCAGTGATTATACATGCCTAGTAAAATGTAAATGTTGTACATGTCTACTGCACCTGCAGTCAACCATATTAATTTACTGGAATAAGTGCAAAGTGTAAGGCACTTCCAAGTTCTAGTACTGTACTACTCGTTTATCTTGAAATATATTTGGTGGATTGAGCTCATCTTTTCAGAATCAATGGCTAGCAAATGTACCTTACACAATTAAGTACTCTCTTGCCTTTAGCAGTCAACAAACAACAACTACTACTTCCCAGTTACACTTGAAATCATACAGAACATTAACAAAATTGACTTTCTAGTGCAGTGAATTCAGAGAGGTCATCATGGACAGGCCTGCAACTTCCTAGCAAGTGTGGAGGGAGCTCATTTGCATGGCTCTGGTTGAGGATATAAATGAGATTGATATTCAGACACCTAGACTAAAAGCTACACTCTGACATGAGCAATAAATGTCATTACAGAACTAAAAGCTATCTTATCACCATAGGGAAAATTTGTAAATTAAATTCAGCGTTCTCTCCCAGGGGTGGCACTTAACACAAATGATCATACATAGGTATGTTCCCTCGGAGAGACCCCCCTTTTTGGATTTTGCAGCTCCAAAAGACCCCCTGTATTGGACCAAAATAGAATTGCAAAAGACCCTTGATTTTGACAATTTCAGCTCTGAAAGCCCCAAATTGCTCATTCCTCATATTTCTGGATTTTTCAGACGATTTGATTTTGCCTGTTTGCAGCTCCAAAAGACCCTCTTTTACCAGTACTCCGTCAGCTCCCAAAGACCCACCACCTGGAAATTCCAGGGAAACGTACCCACCAAAATTTGTTGATGCACCCCCCCCCCCGGTGCTCTCTATTTACAGCTTGCTTGCTTGCTTGCTTGATTGCTTGCTTGCTTCACTGCCTTTACATGCCTCTGAACCACTACCATGTGACCATACACACAACAGGCACCAACCAACGGTGACCAGATCTTTAATAGTAGTCTTTATGGTAGACAGCTGTTATTGGAAAAATAACAGCTAATCAAATAATCAAATATCATTAACTATCATTATTATTATGGGTTTGTGCTTTTTGTGTGAATCTGTGTTCATACGCATTGCACTGCTGGTGGAGGCAAACTAAGAAATTGGGAATTTATCATAAAAAAAAAGGTACAAAATGAATCGCAATATCTCCAAATGAAAGAATATGTCTGGGCGAAATCCAACTTTCTCCCTCACATCAAAAATTATCATATGAAAAAACATTCTAGAAGCTAATGATAATTTCTCGTTAAATGATAAAATTTACATCAATAAATAAATAGGCTAAATAAAATGAATGAATGAATGACTAATCAACTAAATGAATAGATGAGCAAATGAATATTGTTGTTTTGTTTTATTATTGCATGTAATTATGATAAAATCTTCTGTGTTGAAATTGATGATTTTTATCACACAACCCTCGTGATTAGACAGTCTATGAAATCCCAGTCTAATGCCAATGCTCAAATATTTATGATTCCTTTCTTGCGATTCCAAGCCAGTAAATTTGAAATTACCAGCCAAGTGACTTAAAATTGACATGCTGCCCCGCAGGTCAATATAGTGACAGTGTAACAGACCGCTGACCACTAGTGACAGCGTGATAATCAACTGATCTTCAATGACAAGCATGGTCGGTCAGTCATTTACAAGCCTACATGTAGAGCAAGAGTTCACTTTCATTCAAGACGCAATACCGGGGGGGGGGTACTCAGTACAAATGACCATACGGGGACGTGCCGCAAATATGGGTAGCATTTTCGGCCTCTTGGTGTATCAATGACCCCTTTTTCAAAGCCTATTTTGGTATCTTTTTACATATGAATGGGTCCTTTTTTCAAAATTTTCTCAATATTTTCGGAAAATAGCCCAATTTTTCCTCAATCTAGCCAAAATTTTGGGAAAATTTGTAAAAACGAAGACAATTTGGGTTAAATTCGGCCGAAAATTTTGACTTTTGGTATATCAATGGGTCCAAATTTCTTGAAAAATTGGTATATTTATGGGTCCACTTTCAAATTCTCAGCGCACGTCCCTACCAAAACCAAACTTGAGTAACCCCCCAGGCGCAATACATCAGTTTGCATTGTCACCATTGAGGAGACCTCGGCCATGTTTATGTAGTCATTTTTTGGGCTGTCCAAGTTCTTGTTTGCCCATCTCAAACACAGGGATGACAGGTTGCTGGCTCAGCCCTTGCTCGCAGAAATGCTAACTGTGTCCTTACAGAACATACGCCTAGTAAACTTGCCTAATTGCTTGTAATGTGTGTATAATGTGCCGATGATAGACTGATGATACAGCGCTACATCATCCTACATGCGCACACCTTTGTTCAAATCCTCATGCTTTAAGACACCAATTATCTTTCAATTACCATTCCATTCTCTTTCAGAGAGAATCTTTGTTAGCATAAAAAGAATTTGATATTCCACAGCAAATGACTGGAATTTACTGCACACAATTTAAAGGAACAAGTAGAGAGTGCAATTTATTTTGTGCAACTGCTCTATCAAATGCAGTACCAAATGATCAAGTTTAAAGCCATATTGTAACATTTGCTGAGGACGCCGCCCTCAATTTTTTGTACAAAATTCTGTTTGTTACACAATTGTAATGTACTTTATGAAACTAACATACCCTGCAAAATCAAAACTTTTGGTGCTGCTATTTTGAATATAGCACAGGAACTGTCACTTAATTATTACAATGGACATTTTGTTGAAAACGTACGCAATATTCGTAACACGGTATGTACATGGCGTACGGGACGGTCATTGTACATCGGCGCTAGCAATAAATTCCAATTTTCTTTGGCTCAAAATTAAAAGGGGACATATTGGACAGTAAAAGCTAAACATTTTATGGAAAAGAAATACTAATCTATTTTTTTATGGAAATATTATATGGGTTTAAATAAATCATTTCATAGGAGTTTCATGGCTACCTCAGGAATAACTCCTAACATTCTTATCTTAAACATGGTTTCCAAATTCAACAGGTCCACCCAAAGTAGAGTATAATTATAATAAGTTTAAAAATAACTAAGTATGTACAAACTTTATCGTACATTCTTGCTAAATGTCAGATATTGCCTTTATAACATTGCTTTCCCATTTCGTCACCCTGCTACGATAATTGCCTGACTCAATTTTTGTAGTTTTGAGAAAAAGTACAAAATATGGTTGAAGCATGCATATAAAAATATTTATTCACCTAAAGCTATCTTTCCCCAAAAAACAAATGATGAAACAAATGAAAAGGAATTAACAGAAACAATTATGGTGATTAAATAACAGATACATGCGACTTTCAGTGATATAGGCCAGGGGCCGGGGTACTCAAGTTTGGTTTTGGTAGGGACGTGCCACTGAGAATTTGAAAGTGGACCCATAAATATACCAATTTTTCAAGAAATTTGGACCCATTGATATACCAAAAGTCAAAATTTTCGCCAAATTTAACCTAAATTGTCTTACTTTTTACAAATTTTCTAGATTGGCTAGATTAAGGAAAAACTGGGCTATTTTCCGAAAAAATTGAGAAAATTTTGAAAAAAGGACCCATTCATATACCAAAATAGGCTTTGAAAAAGGGGTCATTGATATACCAAAAGGCTGAAAATGCTACCCATGCATGTTTGCGCACGTCCCCGTATGGTCATTTGTACTGAGTAGCCGAGTTAGGCAATTTATGCCAAACTCACCATTTGTCACTATATGTCAAAATTGCCTAACTCACCCCAAAGTCTCCTATTGGTCAATGTCAATAGCATTGTTACAGCAGGTGCGCACGCTAATAGAGACATGATTTAGGCAAAAAGCTCAATTCGGCTGAAAAGTGCCTTTTCTTAATTATCGTAGCAGGGTGATGATTTGCAATTTGTTTGGTTTTAGCAGCACATTTGTTTGTTCTGATGAAGCCAAAATCTAATTTAACTTGTTTTGTATCCATATTTAGCCAATAACCGATTGTCACTGTAAATAACTGTCTACACAATCCTTCTGTTTTGAAGATAACTGTGTAAACCCTTATTCACCTTTAAAACCTACAAAGCCCCTAATGCAGTTTAGTTGTCATGATCTGAATTCAAATTGAGAATTTTAACCTTGAAAGTACTAAAATAGGTAAGAAGTGTCTTAGTGGGAAGACAACAAAAGCTCAGCTCATTCAAATGGCGATAAAAAAGTAGTACATTGTAATAATACATCCCTTTAAATATCATAATGTCAAACGGTGTCTCTTTAAAATCCTGAAATGAAGAGAGTGGCTGTATTTCATAGCTACACTGCAGTGCTAACACTGAATATTAGTGTTTAACACACAGTGTGGATGGCCACCTGCAGTTTGTTACAAGCCACAACAATTATTATCATACTGTCTTGTGTTAATGCCTGCCTGCCTGCCTACATACATGGATGCTTACATGCATATATATACACATCTTCAGTAGATAGCACCGTAACTAGGCAAGATTCAATATTGAATTGCTTAATATTAATTGACTGCGATGAGAAACCAGGTGAAAAATTGGTAACATGCATTTGACATGTAATGATACACACACAGTGAGGGAACAAGTTTCATAGATAATTAATATAGAGCTTATCTATGACACAATTACAAACAGCACACAGCACCAAATTTGCTGTCAGTTCTAAGCATCCATTCATTTCATTTGTTAACCCACATATATATTATAATCTGTGTTTTAAGCTTTACTAAAGGCATCAAAAAATCTTATTGTATTTACTCTAAAACATGAGGATAAATAAGCAATGCACCTTTTAAAAAATACAAACAAATTGCATAACAGTGATTCTGATAAGATCAAAATTAATTCAATGTAATTTGATTTTGAGATATGACCATGATGACTGTGACTGTGACGGCCTAAAAAAATGTTTGATTGGTGTAACACAAAAAAAAAAAATAGGGTATATAGGGATTTCTTTTTTTTCTCTCTCTCTTTTACTTATAAAGCTGTAAATTGCATTTGAAAGGCCATTTAAAAAAAAAAAAAAATTTGTGTGTGTGCAAAAGAACAAAAACGAAAGTCTAGGGTCAGGCCTAATTTTAGGATCGGTCAGGTTATGCCAATCAAACAATTTTGTTAAGGCCTTAGGGAACAAACCAAAAGATCGATGACATCCTATAAACGTAACTAGTTTTTGTTTCTCAGCAGACCCCTCCCTCCCTGCCAGAAACGTAATAATGAAATGTTGATTTTGACATAATAATAATAATGACACATTCTTCAGACCGATATTTTTGTACAAACGTAATCGATGATTTTTACCCCCTCCCCCCTAAACGAAACTAGTTTCGTTTATAGGACGTCATCGATCTTTTGGTTTGTTCCCTTAGTGTGCTGCATGTATTTTCAGCAAAAAGAAATGATCACATCTGAGTCAGGCAAGACATCTCCAATTTTACATTTTCAGTATTAGTCAGGCAAGGAAATAATTTTTTTAATTTTATATAAAAATATTTCGCACTACAAATAAACACGGCCTTATTTGCATAAAAAATTTATATAATTTTCCACCAGGTTTGCTTTCGTAAACATAATACCGTATTGGTCCGAGTATAGTCCCACCGGTTTTTAGGTGAAAATTTTTCACAATTGTGGGGGTGGGATTATACTTGAATTAAAAAAAAAAAAAAAAATGGAGTGTCCCTGGACCTAGACCTAGATGCTAGGATCATTCATGGTTGACCTAAAAAAAATTTAAAAAAATTAAAAAATTTCAAGATATTTTGTATTTTTAATATGAGAATTGATAATTTGTATTCATGTCATACTCTATTAATGATTTCAAAATGCATTGATTTTTTTTTTTTTTTACAATTTCTGGAATTTTTCTAAAAATGGGGGGTGGGACTATACTCGAACGTGGGACTATACTCGGACGAATACGGTAATTATTAATTAAAAACTAATTGCCAAACTTGTCTGATATTGGAATAAAATTTACTGAAGCCTGGCACTTTCTTTTTTCTTTTCTTTATTTTTGGTAAGGTTTTATAGTGGTAAGGTCAGTCTTGATGGAAGTGAGACATATCTGATGTAAGCTTGACCACTCACACAGGGACAAGCTGCACCGGTACTGTGATAACTGATGGCGCAGGAATACTCCAACTTATTAAGATCAACTACTTTACCACGTGGAAAAAGTATATATGTTGCTAAAAAAAGTAGGGTAATTTGGAGATGAGGGGAACTGAGTTTTTATACAGACATTAAATATTCAGAAATTTAAAATGTCACACTGTCACATCAACCCTTTTATCCCTCAATATTTAATATAGTCCAAGTAAATTATCACAGTTCAACTTCATTTTATTGAGGCATTTTTCCAGCATTCAATATTGTTTGTGAATGTAGCCAACCTCGCAATCCTCGAGTTTTATTATTTTTATTATTTCGCCTATTTTTAGGGTAAGGAATAGGGTTTGGGTTACTCTTCAGGATTAAAATTAGGATTTTGATGGGCAAAATAACTCAAGGACTGCCGCCAATCTCATCATCAATGATATCCTTAAAGGACTATTTATAAGCAAAAAATATTTTCATATGAAAATACTCTTGATGTTGCATTCAATTTTGATCCAATAGTCATTTTGCTACAAATTATTTATGGAACTTTCCTTAGAACTTGAGTGTTTGAGTAGAGCATTTGTATACCTTGGCTTGATGCAATTATGATCTGCTGAGCAAGGGTCACACAACCTTTCTTAGGGAAGAGATGATACGTAATACAGTGTGCTTGAGTAAGCGAGCACAGTGTGGTGGGTGAGCGTGCATGTGCTTTTAAGTAAATGTTTTATTTATCATATATATATAGCTAGAAAGAGTTGCTGTTGTTGTTGCTGCTGTCCCCCCTTTCAACTACTATCAGGACTCTACCCCGGACCCCACAGCAGGGATCGAATTTCAGGAAGGCCAACTATTTTTCAGTTTTGGCCTTGGTGCCCCAGATCTAGTAATCTTTGAAAATAATACGAGCCCATATAAGCCAGTAAATGCAAGATGATTTTCATTGAACATAATGTTGCTGAATATGCTAACTATAAAAGGTAAAGGACAATTTTGTAACATGGCAGCTATTGTAATATATTCCTCCCTTCCCCAAGAGCACTGAAAAACACTAGCCATCCTCATGCCTGTTTAAAATGGCCTTAATCTCTAGGTTTTAAAATCTGATCGAGACTAAGGTTGTTCAATTACAAAATTGTGCACTTTCGCAAAGTACAGTGCTGTGCACATTCTCTGAAACCCTAAGGGGCTGTGCAAAATTTTTGAATGGCCCGCCAAAAATCGCTTCAGGTTAAAATTTGCATATTAAAGCATTTCCATACTGTTTTCCTAAGCCTTTCCAGATCGTTTTATTTAAAATGAATGTGTGTCAAAAATCGCTTGCCCCCAACCCTCCCCCCCTCGGCTGGCCAAAATTGCTTTCCCCACTTTCAGCTCACCAAAATTTCTTGCCCCCCCCAATTTTACCCTCCCCATGGCTCATAATTATTGCATAGCCCCTAACAAAGCAGATTTCAACTCAGAAAAGCAGATTTAATACATTAAGTACAGTATCCCAAGACTTTGCTACATTCACATAGAATCATAAAGCATTAATGCATAATATGTAGTTTCACTAGTTTCAATGCAATTCATCCTCAGATCTTAATAAACAAAATATTCGTGCCAATTCCATTATCCATCAATCTAATTTAACTTATCTCAATAATTACATTTCCATTACAATTCCAACCAACCAGCCAACCAGCTAGTTAGCTGTCTATAGACAAGCAAGCGAGCAAGCGAGGCATCGTGCATCACATCTTGCCTTGAACTACACTAGCATGACATGGCACTAAACCATGTCAAAAGGAAAAGGCTGAGATAGAGAGATAGATCATATAGATTCCTTAGATTTGACCTGACCTCTGGTAGGTAGATAGGTAGGTAGATAGGTAGGTAGGTAAGTATGTAGGTAGGTAGGTAGGCAGTAAGGCATGCAGCAAATCAAAATTGGTCAGTCAAGTCGGTGATTGAGTGCTGCCTCCTCAATCGTCTACATTGGCACACAAGTTGATAAACGTAAAAACATTGCAGAGCTGCACATGAACATTCACTCGAACCTCTTGAATTCCCCAGCTGGGTGAATAGTTACAAAATGTTACCAAGCTGATATGCTGCAAAAACAACAACAACAACAACAACAACAACAACAACAACAACAACAACAACAACAACAACAACAACAACAACCATTTTATTGTGTTGGAAGTTTATGTGGACAATACTACAAGAAGCCTGAGTCTATTGATAAATGTCCACTTGCTAGACTGAACAAGATTTATTTCTGCTGTGATGGGATGCAATAAATACATTCCCATTCATGAATCATGTTGTCTCTAAAAAAAAAAGAAGCAAATTGTTTTGTCTCATTTTCTTTGTTTACATGGTTGCTCTGTGCAGAAATGAATGTATCCAGAAACATAAAAAGAATCTTTACAAATTCTAAACTAATGAACTGTGTACATTCCAGCAAGCAATCCTTTTCAAAATTAGTTTTAGATATTCCTGCTAAATTAGACATTTCTGAAGTTTCTGATCTCAGAATTGAAGTACATAGGCCTAATAATGAATATGAACACAGACAAATAAATCTGAATGTAAAACAAAAACCCCTCTGCATGATAACGAAAAACAAGTACCATGCAAATATGTCATAATGTTGACATGATGACTGACACATACTTGCATACAAATCTACATATAAAATACAATATGAAGCAAATATTCAGCATTTTACCTGTATGTTACCTGTAATTAATGAGCCCAATTCTGAGAACTTGTGGGCAATTTCCTGTGTTTTTTTAAAAATATTTCTTGAAGCGACATGGGTCATGCTTACCATCTTTCACAGTTCACAGTAATATTGTGAAAGGTACATGTTGCTGTAGAGATTCCGTGATTCAAGCATATCAATATACCAGTCCCTTGCCTTTGTTGATAAACATTGAAGTCAACTCACTGATATCTACCAAGTTTGTTAGGGAACAAGCGAGGGTAAATAAATAATAATTAAGATGATAAACAGTGACAATCATGATTGCAGGCTGCACTACTGCTGATCTGATTAAAACATTACATTATACCCACCGCTTAGACCAGCATTAGCCACTACAGATTTAAGGGTAATGTGTTATCCTTTACACCCAACTAATGTGTCTGAGACTCCGAGGCAGTAAAAACCGATTTGTAATGGGCGAGGCACAGGGGTGAAATTAAGTGGGAGACGGGAGCCGTTTGGCCCCAGAAACTCTGAAATGGCCCCCTGGTTCCATCTCAATTTTAGTTGACCAGGGGACACTTTTCTCACAAAACTGGCCCCCTGGATAGTGAACCAAAAATATCAAATTACAAGCAAATAGTGCTTATTTAACTCATCCAGCACATCTTTATTTTTATTGGCCCCTTGGTAATTGGAAATGGCCCCTGGTTCTTCCAAATCTTGGTGAACCAGGGGCCACTTTTTTGCCAAAGTGGCCCCTGGTTCAAGCTCTCTTATTTTCACCCTTGGCGAGGCGCAGCCAAACCCATTATTTAAAGGGATAATGCTACACCCTTTATTTCTATTCTATTACCACACCTTTTTGCAGTATGGACTAGTATCCATGCCTGATCCATACTGAATTATGCCCATTACTACAGGGTGGATCAAAATAATCTGCACACACTTTACTATTTTTTTTCTGGCATGTTGGAATACCATGAATAAAAAGTATCCTACACTGATGTCAAGATATTGTATTATCCATCCTTCACAGAAATTTTGAATGACAAAAAATCAATCAGGAGAGACGGCAATGTTAAGACAACTAATCCATTTTCTTGTCAACACATGGCGCTGTAATTGTTGGCATATGCAATTTTTGGTGTCTCCTATGACACTTTTGACATACCTTTTATGTCTAGAATTGCAATACATACAAGAACAGCTTCATTTGCAAATCTCAGGTCTATAAATGCTCTAATCTATGATGATCCTAGCATCCTCTTTTTTTATGACATTTTTGAGTCACGAAAATCCATTAAAATTTCCCAAAATTTCAGTTGATTACAATTTTGCGTTTACGAGTTATGCATGTTTTTATGTGTATTGCACTGCTCCATAGTTTTGTTCTGTTAACCAGAACATAAATACAAATTTATGATATTTTTGTTAAACCAATCAGTCTGTAAGATTTGTTTTTGTACATTTATAAACATTATAGCCAGAGGTTTGCAGTGGTATAAAAATCTCAACTTTTTTTTTGGAAAAGTGTGGGATGAGGCTGTGGATCAAAAAATGCCCCTTTATAGCAATAAATTGAAATCCCTGTATGGAATGATATCTGTATTTGGATATGCAGGAATCACATGAGAAGACTGAATCCATCAAATATTTCAGATGACCATACTTTGCACACTGAAGGAGGCGAGGCACATTCATCAAAATGTCACACAATATGGAAAGCAAGTCAGTCGCTACTGTCTGTTCAATTAGCTTAGATTCTTGAATTTTTAAGATATTTGAAAAAATAAATAATTGTGGCCAAAGTCATCAAAGAAAAGTGTTAGCACAGCCTTAGACCTAATGTGGTTTATACTTTTCAAATTCCAAAGTTCAATTTAAAACCCCATTTCTTTTCAATTTTGCCTCATTTTAGGCAGTTACTTGGGTCCACCATAAGGGTTCGCGACCTTTTTACAAATCGAGTGGGACGGTCCATTCTCAACTTAGGGCATAGACCCTATCCAATTTGGCAAAACAATCTGTCCACCAATCTGTCCTGCCATTCCAAATGTTATATCGTTCCGGTTATTGGATGGGTTCTATGATGATGGTCCACTGGTTTTTGTTACACGAAACTATAATTATGGCGCGATTATGTTTTATGCATAACATTATTCTGAGCATTATTTTTTCCTAAACAATGACATTAAAATTATGGATTTCGTTCTTATTTCAACTGGTTTACAATGTAACTGTCCTTCTCATACAAAAAAAACAACCCGGAATAACAAATTGAAAATAAATGTGTAATTTTATAGTAGGCCTGTAGGCCTATACCTTCTCAGAACAATTAGTAAAATAAATAAATAAATAAATAAATAAATAAATAAATAAATAAATACACAAGGAATGTATTTATATATATAAGCTGGGCATATTTTAGAACAGCTTAGTTCATAAATAATAACGTAATGTTTCAACAGTAGGGTTTCAACACAAATTAGGCACACTGGCTAATATAGCTATTTTGATGGACAATACTTCCTGATACGGATGGTCGAATAAATACTATCTCAGCGCATTATGACATTCGTCCCCATTGCTACAAATGGATTGATTCAAAAAAGTTTATGGTACCCGACGTTCTACGGCTTTTTATAAAAATATCGCGGGAAAAGACCAAAATTGAAAAGAAATGAGGTTCTAAACTGAACTTTAGAATTTGAAAAGTATAAATCATGTTAGGTCTAAGGCTGTGCTAACACTTTTCTTTGATGACTTTGACCACAATTTTCTATTTTTTCAAATATCTTAAAAATTCAAGAATCTAAGCTAATTGAACAGACAGTAATATCATATGCTGCAATTTTTAATGATTTGAATATTGTAGTAAATTTGAAGTATTTTGGACTCGCCTTGTATATTGCACACAATATTATTTAATAATAAACATGTTAACTGCATCATGTTTGCACGTCACAACTGGCAAAGGAAACTACAGAGTAAGAGGAAACTTGCATAAAACATCCATTTTCACACCTCGATAACGCCCAAATCTGAAAACACACACAAACACAATGTTTACATCCAGTCTCTTGGAAAAAAAGATGAACATGCTGAATCATTGAAAGCTCATTAAACATTGCTCATATAGATCCTTGCATGAACATCAGCATTCACTCAGTACTCCTTCAATAACCCTCATTTTGTACTTGCATGCAGGTAGCGCACTCAAACACAAAGACACACACTCAACAAGATTTTGACACATTTTTGCACATTTTTATCATCCCCCGTTTTCAAAAAGCATTCACTTCACAATAGCTGTTTTCATAAAAGCGATTTAAAAAAATTGCTATTTTGGTTGTCACGCCTAACAAATCAATATGTACATGAAGTGCTATGTCTCCCAATGTTACTTATGGATTGTACATGATTCTTACCTTCCTGGTGAGGTATAAAGCTTATTTTTTTAAATTACGTACTTTGGAACATGTGCATTATTATATCAGATGTATTGTCGAAGGAAAAAACACTCTGATGATTGTTTTGTATGCTATAGTAAAGATGCATAAACATACACACAAACACATTATGTTTTTACCTGTCTGGTTTTATGATTAGTAGTAGTCAGAGAAGATCTCTTATGCTTCCCATAATCCTTTGCAACATGATATATCCCCTCATTTCATCAATGACACTCCCATTACTTTGTACAGGTTCCATTTGTTTCATATTCAGAATAGACTAGCTACATATGGGTCGATAGTCAAGAAATAAACATATTTTGCAAGATCTGGATGTGCTCTGCTCGTTGAGTGCATTTTGTGACTATCAACCCTAGCACTAAAGAGTCTTTGCACTATCCACAAGAAATTATAATGCCGATGTGGTGGGCCGTGCTTTTGATTCACTGCTGCCATTTGGGTTTTTGTCAAGGATAGTAACTAAATAATATGACTAGATGGTTGCACTTGCATCGGCCTTCGTCCTCAATGTTTGCACTACGCGCCTCTTCTCGAATTCGGTGCACCCCGGTATCAGAGCCTCTGATCGAGCTAACGCTTGTTGTTTGGACATTGTGATCCGAGGGAACTAATCAAGTTCAATATAGACCCATATTGCACAAGATAGCAAATCAGTACAGACCATACCGCGTAATCATGGCATGTTGCCTATGACGATCCACGCTAAGTCAGGTACCGTGTGAGCAACCTCAAAAATAGCGCGAGCGTACACAGAAGAAACTTCGCACATAAGATGAGCGATGTCGCCAGGTCTGAACGCTGTACAAGCGTCGGCTGAATTCGAGTACGCTTAAAGGGCACAGGCATGGACAATTTCAATCTGTGTGTTAATTAATCTATGGTACAGACAATAGAGGCCGTCAGCGTGACGTCATATGAAGGCATCTTGTGGGTACACGCTGCGATGGTCGTTCGATCTCCATGCGTGAACAGCAAAATCATCGCGTTGATGCGTGGTAACAACTGCGTGGCAAGCTGCGACCTGCGCGTAGTATCAGACGCATGAACACGCGTATCATTTGTACCCACAAGATGGCGAAAGGCTGATGGCCTCTATTGAAATGGGAGAAATGCATTATGGGAAGTGTACGGAATCTTCTCTGAGTAGTAGTAGCACCTTGGGTTCTAATGCATGTCTTGTCTACACCCAATGAGGAGGTAATGCTATGAATATAATAGCTTGCTTGCATCATGATCAAGGTCCCTCATGTTATATTATTTATCTCCCTGCACTTAAGGGATCCAAAATGAGCGTTTATTGCGTTTCGACAGTATTTTTTGTGCGACATGAGAGCACCTCAGACCTATCGAATTGCATTCTGAATACGAAGCATGTCTTTCTGATATCAATAATTTTCATTTTTAAAAATCACAATATAATACAAATTTTATGACAAATTATAAAAATTTGATATTTTTCAAATTTTGATATATAACAGTCCTCAAAGTAAATTATATAAATCTAATGATATATTCTTAAAGTGTATGTAGCAGGAGGAAAAGTCGACGGTCAATTGAAAATTTTGACCTTTCATATTGAAGATATGGATTTTTTCCCAAAAAGACCTAATTTTTTTTGGTGTTTTGGGAAAAAAAATCCATATCTTCAATACGAAAGGTCAAAATTTTCAATTGATCGTCGGCTTTTCATCCCACCTACATACACTTTAAGTATAAATCATCAGATTTATAAAGTTTACTTCAAGTACTGTTAAATATCAAAAATATCAATTTTAATGATTTGCCATAAAATGTGTATTAAATTGCGAATTTCAAAAATCAAAATTATTTGATATCAGAATGACATTCTTCAGTATTCAGAATGCAATTCGATATGTCTGATGTGCTCTAATGTCCCAAAATAAATACTGTCCAAACGCTCATACCCCAGCCCTTAAAGAGCATTATTGTAAATTCAAAGAGCGTATCATGTATATCGTTTTAATTATGTACTGTGATGCATAGTCTATGTTCAGCACGTCTTGAGCAAACACTGCAGCAACTAAAGGCTTAATTATTTCAATGTGTTATGTAATATTATATAGGTAGCAAATTAAACCAAAGATCACCAACAGATACAAAGCCATCTGAGCGCCCAATTTTTAGATCTGATGAGATTCTATTAACGAAAGTATCTTCATTAGGAAGCTGACCCCCCTCCTTCCCTGAATCTTGTGGAAATTGTTAACAAATCACAGCGTCAACACCCTGTATTATAAATATTTTTTTCATAGCTCCATACTCCGTTGGTGAAATCAATATTCTATTGTTGACATAGATAAAGAAAGTTTATGCATTGTGAAATACATGTGTGATCGAATATTCAATACAAGCACCTGGATTTTAGGTGAATGGGCTAGTTGTGTTCCTTTATATAATTGTAATTCTCAAAATTAAATATATCACAATTTTAACTTACGATTTAAAAATAGTAAAAATGTATCCAGAGCCAACAGCAATGGTCGCTAATTAGTGTATTTAATTTCAAGTTAGTGTATTAAAAACAAAACCTGGGGTTTACCTCAAAACAAATTGAATTTCCTTGTAATAGCAACACCATATGGGATACTACAGCATATCGTAATAATTTGTAGAATAGAACTTGGTGGTATCTCACATGATAGTCGTACTATGTTTAGCCCGAGTCGCTCGGCCTATCTCGAACAAAATCGCCATGCGTAGCTATTGAAAAACGAGAGGATTCAGCCGACTATCACGGCAATTTTTGACACGAAGATATAGGGATGATGACGCTGTGCAAATCCAACCCAAAAGATATTTCAACTAGTTGTTGACAAACATAATTGTTTAATATAGGACATATTTATCAAACTTTTAGTTTGTATTGTCCCTAACATAAAATGACCTAATTAGTAAGTCAGTCATTTAAGGGAGTGCTTATTATAATGATGAAATTTAATGAAAGTCAAAAATGGAATTTACAAGCAAACATAAACAAGAGCACCAATGGCGCTGTGGCTCTGTGCTTTTTTGAATGTGAAAGTAATTGCAGTCGAATGTGCAACAGGTGAAATCATGTACATTGTATGTGCCAGATCACATGCAATCATACATCTTGCTGGTTGGTAGCTATATCTTATTTGCAGAGCATAATACATCCATCAATAAGTTTCATATCCACATGAGGTTTTAGTAATTTGACCACAGATGACCCCTGAGTGACCTTGGATGACCCCAAAATGACATTCCAAAAATTTGGCTTGAAATGTTGACTGTACCCACCAAGTTTCATGCCCATGCGAGTTTTTAGTAACTTAACCTCAGATGACCCCTGGGTGACCTCGGATGACCCCGAAATGACCTTCCAAAAATTTGACTCTAAATGTTGACTGTACCCACAAAGTTTCATGCCCATACAACAGTTTTTAGTAATTTGACCTCAGATGACCCCTTGGTGACCTCAGATGACCCCGAAATAACCGTCTAAAAATTTGACTCTAAATGTTAAGTGTACCCACCAAGTTTCATGCCCATACAAGTTTTTAGTAATTTGACCTCAGGTGACCCCTTGGTGACCTCGGATGACCCCGAAATGACCGTCCGATAATTTGACTCTAAATGTTGACTGTACCCACCAAGTTTCATGCCCATACGACAGTTTTAGTAATTTGACCTCAGATGACCCCTTGGTGACCTTGGATGACCCGAAATTACCTTCCGAAACTTTGACTCTAAATGTTGACTGTACCCACCAAGTTTCATGCCCATACGAGTTTTTAGAAATTTGACCTCAGATGACCCCTTGTGAGCTCAGATGACCTCGAAATAACCGTCCGAAAATTTGCCTCATAACGTTAAGTGGAGCCATCAAGTTTCATGCTCATACGACAGTTTTAGTAATTTGACCTCGGATGACCCCTAAGTGACCTCGGATGACCCCAAAATGACCGTCAGAAAATTTGACTCTAAATGTTAACTGTACCCACCAAGTTTCATGCCCATACGACAGTTTTAGTAATTTGACCTTAGATGACCCCTGGATGACCTCGAATGACCTTCACCCACTAACCAATACAAACTTGTTCTGTCTGGGGTCAAGATGCACCCGCCCACCAAGTTTGAAGAACGTGCGACCCCTAGTCTCCGAGAAAAAAGGTTTTTGCATATTATGCATAAATTATGCAAATTAGGTAGGTAATTACCATATTTTGCGCTGAAAATCGAATCAGGTCGAGATCCTCTGGTCATGCTACCCCCACCACGTTTCATCATCATAGGGCTTAGCATTCTTACGGATCCCCAGAAACAGCTTCACAAGGCCAGGCATTGAGTTTTGCAATGTGACAGGTGTGCTGTAAATCGCACGCCTGGATAACCCGAGGTGTGCTTTTAGGTGTGCTGCAAATCGCACACCTAAATAAACCAAGGTGTGCTTTTTTCAAAACTGGTGTATGACTATGATTTCATTTTCAGCTAAAACTTAGCAATTGTGACAACATACATGTACTTTTTTTTAATGGCCATGGTAAAAGCTCTGGGGTAATGAATGGTGTATACTGCATAGATGTCCCTGGACTTTGGACTTATTGCTAGTGTCATTTGTAATTTTTTTTTTTAATTAGTTTTTTTTTTGGATTTAGAATGTCCCTAGAATGTCCCTGGAACTTTAGAATGTCCCTGGAATTTTTTTAATTTAAAAAAATTACAAAAAGATTTTTAAAAATTATAAATTCTTGTTTAAAATAGGCAAATTTGTAAATTATGTTCACATAATAATCTATGAATGATTTTAAAATGCATTTGTTTTGTATGCTTCTTTACTTCATAAATAGGTTGTAATGTGAACATCAATTATAAATTTGCCTATTTTGAACATGAATTTATATTTTTTTAAATCTTTTGTAATTTTTGTTCAAGTTTTAAAAAAAAAAATTAAAAATATTTCCAGGGACATTTTTAAGTTCCAGGGACATTCTAAATAAAAATAAAAAAAAAAAAAAAAATTTTTTTTTTTTTTTTTTTTTTTTTTTTTTAGGTGTGCGAAAAATCGCACCTCGGCGTATTTTCAGGCGTGCATGGCGCGTGCGAATCGCACTCAAGACGCCTTTAAAACTCAATCCTGCAAGGCGGATTTTCAGATTTCCAACCATTTTGTAGTTCTGCGTTCCGCATAAATTATGCAAGTTAACAACTAAATGCGCATACTTTTCGCCAAAAACTAATCAGGTGATCATGATCAGCAGGTGTGTATCATTCCTGTCACAAGGTTTCGTTACCATGCGCCGCTATCAATTTGCGCTGATATTCGCATAAATTATGCAAATTAGCTATGTTAATTTGCATATTTTCACCGAAAACATGCGATAACGGAGCAAACTTGGATACCCTTCCTCCCACCAAGTAGCGCCCCCGTGAGGTCTTACGGTTCCCCAGATACAGCTCCGGACGGACATTCGGACATCCCACCCCACACACAGACGGAAATAGTGATTACTAAGTCCCATCCTGAACAAAGTTCAGAAATGAAATTTTATCAATCTGCGCTGATTTTCGCATAAATTATGCAAATTAGCTATGTTAATTTGCATTATTTTTCACCGAAAACATACAATTACGGAGCAAACTTAGATACCCTTCCTCCCACCAAGTAGCGTCCCCGTAGGTGTTACAGTTCCCCAGATACAGCTCCGGACGGACACACGGACATCCACACCCCCGGACAGACAGAAATACTGAGCTGAGGCGAGACAAAAAATGAAATTTTATAACAAATTTTTGTGACTTGAGATCATTTGCATTTTTTTGTAAACACCAAAACTGGTCTGTCCTGACATGTCTGTTGTGTCATCATGTGTGTTGAACCCGGTCCAACCGAACAATCGTAAGTTCTGTTCGGATCTGGATCTGCCTGGTCACTGGATGCTGTACTCCGATTAAGCAGGACTAGCCTATACATCACATCAGTGTTTATTTCTGATAGATTTCACTTCATGATTTTTTCTTCAATTTCATCACTTACGAAAGTACAAAAGTAGACAATCTAGTAGTCAGTAACAGTATAGTATAACCTCGGAGCAGTTCGTGTGAGACCTACGTACATGGAAATTGGAATAGTAGTACATGGCTTCCGAATTTGGAACTTCACATGTTCAACTTGTCATGCCGGTCGAGTCCCGCGTTTACAACTAAAATCAAACCACTTTCTAGATTAAGTCCATCGCTGAATTTTACAAATAACTTAAATAAACATCTTTATATTTAACAAAAAAAATATTATGGTATGCTCGTAAATGCTTCGGAATGACATTTACCAGAAGCTCATGAGCTCAGGAATGCTGGACGGTTCGCACCCTTTCAATTTCGGACCCGTGCACTTTCGCCCCCTTTCTATTTCGCGCCCGTGCACTTTCGCCCCCTTTTTATACCGCGGGTATTGTGCTGCTGTTGATTGATGCACGATCGATTGCTTGAACTCCCGGCGGTGCTGCGTAGTATGTTTATAGTGTCGGGCATGCACTTATTAAGTCATGATAAACCCGGGAAGGAAGGAAAGAAAGGATATTTTATAACAAAATAGAGGAACGATTTTTTTTCTCAGTATATATTACAGGCCAGATATTTTAGCAGCAGGCTTACCAAAAATAATGAAATAATTAGAATTCAATGATAAAAATAGTAATAATAATAAATAGTAATAATAATAATAAATTTATATTTAATTATTAATTATAATATGTATAAAAACAGTGAAAATTTGTTCCAACTGACGACCAAAGGATGGATCCAAAAGGATACAAGTGTCAACAAGCAATGGATAAAATTAAAAACAATGAAAGTATGACACAACATCCAATGGGGAAGTAACACAAAACATATAAACAAAGTTAATTTAATAATATAATATGATGATAATAATAATAATATGATAATAATAATAATAACAATGTTAATAATATAAACAAAGTTTATTTAATAATATAATATAATGATAATAATATGATAATAATAAGAAGAAGAATAACAATGATATGAGGATGAATGCAGATTATTTTTATCATATTCATTTATTATAAATTTTTTGTCTCTTAGTGAAACATTGTATTAGTCTATGTACATTTTTGCATTATAATTATCTTTTAACAAACTTTATAAACGATCGATCGTGCATCATCAATCAACAGCAGCACATTACCCGCGGTTTAAAAAGGGGGCGAAAGTGCACGGGTGCGAAATTGAAAGGGGCGAAAGTGCACGGGTCCGAAATTGAAAGGGTGCGAACCGTCCTGTTTCCGAGCTCAGAACCCGGGCTCAGAATGGTAAACAAACTAGCGTATTTTCACCTCGATTATGCACCGTAGCTCTCTGTGGTTGAGTTTGCAAGGTCAGTGGGTCAGTGAACTTAGTCTCCTATGCAGCCAGTTTGGTTACGCTCCTCCACAAAAATGTGGAACCAAACTGGCTGCTGTGGAGACTACTGCAAGAATCGATCAATCACACAAAACTGTTTGCTGATTGGTTCAGAAATGGTGATGTCATCAATCAAGAAAAACTAATCGATTTATTGGTTCAAAATAGCCTCATAGAAAAGTACGAAGTTTGTTGAGCATCGCAGCTTATCGGTAAAAACGTGACCTTTAACAAAAAAATCGGCACAGTGCTTCAGTACTGCACTTGCGCAAGCCAAATAGTCCCCAGAAAAGTCATTTGTTCAGATTTATTCGGGATTTATTCAAGATTCAGACATGTTCTTGACTATTTTTTGACATTCCTTACCTATCTCTTTATTTAAATTATAAAGAAATAGTGAAGAAAAGTTAAGAAGTAGTCAAATAATTTCTGATCTGAACTAAATCTTAAGAAATGTACCTCCATTGGTTTCCGGCTGTATTACGCATCTCAAATTATACAGACCAGAATAATCTCTAGCACACACAGGGAACCAAGATATAACTCGATTATCGTGACTATTTTGGTCTTTTTTACCCAAAAATAATACTTTTATCGCCTGAATTTCAATAAAATCTGGAGTGCAATCGATTCAAAAATAACTTAGCCAAACTTAGAAACGAAACTTAAGTCTTCATATCAGTCATTAAATGATCCTTAGCATAAAACCAACAGCGATTGTGGCCTGAAAATGAATGCTAGTTAGTTGCATGACAAAGGCACTGATAAGCTCCGCTCAGAGCCAAAAACTAATGTGTGTCTGAAGTAAAAATCATTATCCTATCAATTTTGTAACACATTTGACAGAATAAGTTTTACAGGTGCCTTAAAAAGGGTACCCTTTCCATACAGTTGTCACATGAACAGAGGGCACACGTGCGGAGGAAACTTGGGTTGAATACAGTTCTTTGGAATATAGCAACAAAAAAAAGCCTTAAAATTAATACAATATTACACTCCCCATGACAATGCAAAAATAGCCAACCCAAGGGGTTTTCCCCTGGCTGACATAGCCTACTGAAATCTAGATCTTGACAAAGCAAACATGCATTATCATCAAGCATGTATTACATGATGACTAGATCTAGACCCCTTTACACAGAGTAAAGTTGACTTAGATCGCAACTCAGGATTAGCATAGATTATTTTTGACGGGGTGTTTACACGGTAGTCGACTTCAAAACAAATTGTGAATTAGACTCTTATGCCCTCACTTGCTCATGTTTCAAATAACCATAATGAAGTCAACTTTTAATTTGTGTGTTCGTTTACACTGCAAACGTCAAGTTTGAAGTCGAGTTTGAATTTGACAAATGTTGCTCTGCGTCGACATTAGAAGTCGACGTCAATATGCAGCGACCATGTTTACACACAAAGTCAAGCTTAAATTTGACTAAAGTCGACTTCAGACTCTGTAAATGGAGTCCTAGATGTAGAATGTAGATGTAGAATGCATGTTTTATAATGTAGATGAACATAGTTTTGAAGCCAAATTAATTTAGAATTTTTGCATAAATCTATTACATGGTGGATGTGATGGGAGGACATATATTTCTTTGTGAATGCACTCACTATGTTAACAGTTTTACAGGTGTTATAAGCAATGACTAGAGTTGGGGTCTACAATACATGCAGGGTCAGTCTGCGCTTGAAAACAAGAGCACCAATGGTGCTGTAGCTCAATTGTTTCTGGATAAAGGTGAGAGATTGAAACTATTGTGATACTGGCATCATTGTAAGTGAATAATATCACAGTTTTGTGAGTTTATTATCGATTACTGTGTTGGTGGACTGAGCATTTATTAGTACCTATTGAAAATTGAAATTGCAATTATGAAGTTCTTTGAAATACAGGAACTGTTCAGTGTTTGAATCTTAGCTATAACCTACACCAGTGTTTAGCACACATGTGTACATGTAGGTGTGTGAATTGTGAGTGGGTGGGTTATAGCAGTATATTCATACATGTGTGAAAGAGATCAAACCGATTGCCACAACCCAGTTCACATACACACCTGTTTTTTGCAGCCGAGTACATACAAACATAACCAACCATCCTAAAAGAGAAATTCACTAGCAGACTACCCAAAGTCTTTGTTCAAAACTTGTTGCAGTCTTTAGAAGCCAGAAGACTATGCTCATAATGACAGAATTTATTCCTACCACTACCTTATTGCATTTTTGCCTTGTCTCACTAATCGTCAACATGCATTCATGCAAATCTTCCTACTAGGAGAGAAAACACTGACTGGCTCAAATCTTAGTGAAAGATGGCAATACCCCTGGCAAGGCAGCAACCTGGATCATCTCGCCCCTAGAACAATAAATCTTTATCATCACATGAACAAATACAGAATAAATTACAAATTTAAGAGAACTATGTCAAGATCCATGTTATTGCCTTGTCAAGACCATCAAATCAACCACTTTTTTTAAGACCTGTTATCGACTGTCGTATGTGTCGTATTATCGTCCATATGGCCCTAAATCTGACACTTCAAGAGAAATTTTTTCGACACTTTACGACACACACATCAAAAAGAAAAAAAATCATTGTTTTCATCGGAAAGTTTAAAATTACCCCCCCAAGTTGACCCGAACCCGAAGTAGAACGAACACAGAAGTATGTTTACAACGGAAGTTGGCGATCGTAACTTATATCTGCGTGATTTTAAGCTTCTATCGACTTTTTCAGCATTTTTGGATCTCCATACGAGTTTCGATTGTCATATCCCCCGACGCAGTATTGAATTAGAATTCATGTGTCGATAACAGGTCTACTTTTTTTCACTAGCACCATCTTAACAAATGTATCCTTACCATCAGATGACCCTTGTAATTCAATGACGACATGTAGCCTTCCTTGTGGTTCCAAATCAACCTGTACAAAAAGATTGGGGGAAATATAAAGGAATACATACATTAGTAGAATCACCAACTACTAAAAAAAGCAAGTTTACTTGAGTTAACTTTTACATCAACTGATTGACTTACCCCTCTTGTAACGCTACTAAACGTTTCTTAGGTGTGAATTGACATCACGTCACAAGCACCTATTTGCCTCTTGATACCAGGAACAAGGGCACTTACATTCTATCTCGGACTTTTGATTTCTCTACTTTAAAAAATAAATCAAAGTTACAAAATTGAGACAAGATTGGGAATTGAACCCAGGACCCCTTATTCCAAAGCAAATCTCTTACCACCATAGTGCCAAGTAACACTTCATTAGGTAGCCCAATGGTGTGACTCTTTTTTCCTGCTTAGTCAATCTACAGTGTAATCATCTTTATAAAGCAGTAGATCTTGTCAGACACTCCTTGGACATGAATTTACAACTTTCATCTTGCGCTTATCAGTGGCGGCACCAGGAATTTTTTTGTGGGGGGGGGGGGCATGGGGCATTGAGGGGGGGAGTGAATTAATTTCAGGGGGCAAAATCAACAAATTTTGCCCAAAATTGTCGCAAAAAGGGGAAATTTGTGCAATTTGGGGGTTTTCGCCTTGAAAGTGGGGGAAGGCAAGAAAAATATTGGGCAGGGAAATACCCCCCACCCCGTAGTGCAGCCACTGGCACTAATTGATCTGTTATAATAATTCCAGTCTGATTTCAGTCTTATTTGATGAGACCACCATGCATTAAGCTTGGACTTAGTCTTAGTCTCACATTTAACCTATGGTGGTACACCATGAATCGGGATCTGTACTCTGACTGTAGCAACCAGTATAATCAAGCGATCCACATGTTTACACTGTTCTTATTAATATTATGCTCAAAATACAGGGTTTATTTGTAACAAAATCTATGAAAAATAGCCTTTCTTGTGAACTTTTTGCCGTTGAAAATATGTTTCACTGGGGTTATTTTAGTGAAATTTGGTCCCTTAGCCCAAAAACCCTGCTTCACATTAATGTTAGTTTTTATTTTTGTATCAAACCCAGTCTTTCAGTTTAGGATACAGGTTTTTTCTGAACTTTAAAAAAAATATAACATTTGCTGTTTAATCAAAGAGCTCAATTGTTGTTAAAAACAGTTTCCGATACAGCAAAATAACAAGGGAACACATCACAATTCTCAACTATTTTCACTGTTTTTCAACAAAAAATAATAATAATAATAATAACAGTTCTATTTTTGTTTATCTTTATACATACATGTATATCAAAAGTGTTTGTTTCCTTTTTCCACCAACTGATTGCCCAATAAGGAAAACAGTTTTTTAAGAAGTACAAAACAGCATATCTCTTGTGGCGGGACAAAAACAATAACATGACCATGATCACCTTGCCTCATCTTGCACTGATAACTTGATATGGAAGGACAACAGCCGGCTATCAACACCACCAACACTCGAGCCCGATACGTATAATCAAGTCTTGAACCAAATATAGATCCCTTCCTACACATACTACACCCACATACAGTATATGCCTAACAAAAATAGTACTCCCTGCAGATCCCGACTAAAGCAAGCAAGCATGCAACTAACCAACCATCCGAGTGACAACTACGTTTGTGTGTGTGTGTGTCAGTATAATGTACATGTCATCCCAGCCAGTATCTCCCTATCCTAGTCCCATTGCATGTGATTCTATCTATCTATACCCTACACAACGCAATACAATCCCAATCAACAAACTGACTTTTTGACTTTTGTGCTGGCTCATAGGATGCTCCATCATACAGCAAGTAAAACAAGGGTAATTAAAACCGCATTAATCATGACAGATATATTAATTGTTCCATAACTCATGTAGCTTAACAGATGTCATTGTTTACTAAATTACATTGTAAATATTGAAAGCATTAAAAGAAGGGGGGAGAGGAAGAAAAAGAAACAGCATTTTTCAATTAGTGGTACACTTTTCATAATCCCCCCCCCCCAAAAAAAAACTATTTTAAAGGCACAAGACTATAAAATTCGCTCTAAATATAATATTAGTATTGACTGGAATCCAACTTTAACCCCAAAACGGGCAAATCAGGGCTGGTTCACTCTGCACGATGCCCCTGTAGACATGCAATCAATCCAATCTTTATTATTGACAACCCCTCCTAATATTAGCTAACTAATATGCATGGCCTATGTACGTATATATGTACACCCGCAGTGGAAGGGTTAGAGCAGGAGCAGCAGTCATCAGCTAACAGGTATGCATACATAAGCATGCAAGTTATCATCATCACGACTAGTATGCAGGCTGAATGCCTGCCTGCCAGCCTTCCTCCTATGCTTGCCTATACACAGTATGCATACGCACATACTGGAGGTGTAGGTGGACCCGACTTGGTTGAATTTCCAGGAAATTGCACTGAAGCCTCTGGGTTGTTTATCATCTGTGACAAACGTAACATGTTCAGTAAATACTCCAGACAACAGACAGTGGGCTTGTCCAATGATGTGAGCTGCGGTTATACAACATGCCTGACATGCCTGATCATATTCATACATTTTTTATTTAAATTTCTATGATAGTACATGTGACATATTCTTCTACAACAGCAGGCATAAATTATCTGATGCGACTACACAATTTTCAATTCTTTTTCATTCTATGTGTACATCTTGCAGCTTTACTATTTGACCAGAAACCTGTGGTTTTAAATGTTGGTGTACGTAATAATTAAAAAGGTTATAAAATAATATTTAACTGACATAATATTGTTTATTATTTCAAAATGTTAATTGTTTTTCAATATCTCAAAGAAACAAATTGGTTTCACAAACATAACCAGCATAAATATGTACATTATTATCATTACAGCCATCAATATCACCATTCTCACTATAATTATCTATCAATGAATCAATTTTGTTTTAATTAGTATCATTATACTTATCATATGGTATTCTTAAACAGTTATTCATAACCTCATTAATAAACGTGATGCGTGCGATCCAATTACATTTAGTTATTTGTTATACTGGATATTGCGCCTTTTAAGAATTTAATGTATGTATGTATGTATGTAAAACGCTAACGCAAATCGAGGTCATTAATATCTCACAATTGACCGCAAAATGCGTAATTGTTCGAAAGTAGATATTACCTCTGCGAGCACCGTATTGTGCGTCGAACAAACTATGTGCGCCCTGGCTGCCGTATTTGGATTGCGCGCTACCATATTTGCACAGATTGTGATGCGCACTTTTGTTATTGGTCGTCCTGTTTTAGCCTGATCGATTTTTGGAAAGGGAAGATGTAAAAATCATCTATTTTCGTGTTATTTTGTAAAGTGAAGAGATCAAAGTGACGGTTATGAATGAGGTTAATAACTTTGCATCGGTAATATGTCGGGCATTGTGAAAATCTAAACATTTTGCTTTGGACCTCGGAATATCCCTCGGGTGCATATTCCTCGGTTCCAAAGGCAAAATGTTTAGATTTTTCACAATGCCCTCCAAATAACCGATGCGCAGTTATTAACCTCAAATCGTTTCCCTGTAATTTCATTGATTCTTATCCTTGTTAAATGAGACAATAGAGCACACCTGGGCGAGTATTGAAATAACGCCTGGCCTGCGGGGCAACCCGAAAATCCTAAATATCCCGGACCGATTTAGACTGACTCAGATCGGATTGAAATTTTTTCAAAATTTACAGATAGGGGCATGTATCATTGGGTTAGGGCGGATTGGGCGAGTTGAAATGGGCGAGTTGAAATGGACGGAGTTCTTTTTAAGTTGGATTAAATTTTGTGATAGATGTTCTAATCACATGATTTTTCTTACATTTATTAATCAAAAATATGTGTTGATATTTATGTCATCAATCAGAGTCGCAGGGAAATGATGGGACGTCTGTCTTGGGCTGCATGGGTAGCATCTGTCAGGTTGGTGTTGTACCTTGTCAGGATTTTTTTGACCCCTCAATCCATCTTCTTCTTGGTCTTCCTACAGGCTTGGTACCCGACAGTTTGCTGTTGTAGGTCTGCAGGGGGCTGGTTGATTTGAGGACATGCGCATAAGATGACCAAACCATTTGATGCGATGGCTTTCAATCTGGTCTAGCATAGGCTTGGTGCCAACCATGTCTCTGATGACTTCATTCCTGATTTTGTCCCGTCTTGTTTTGTTTACAGCTTTTCGTAGGCATTTCACATCACAGGTGGTGATCTTCCGTTCAGTCTTTTTGTTCATAGCCCATGTTTGTGCCTGATAACAGAGAGTCAGAGTATAGATTGCTTTGATGATTGTTCTTTTTGCATCCATTGGTACGGCTGGGTGGGAAAGTATAAGCCCAAGCATGAAGGTGATGTTTTTTAGAGTTGGGCGACTAAGTCGCCAATAGTCGTTAGTCGCGACTATTACTGATAGTCGCGACTACGACTATTGAAAACCAAAAGTCGACTAATGCAAGTATATTTTTGTGTTAAAAAATTACTTTAGTTATTCGCACCAAAACCAACCAAATACTAACATATAAACTGCGAAAAATGTGAAAAAATGTTAGTCATTGTCTTACCAATAGTAACACTAACCAACAAGTAATCATAATGTCCATAAATCATCATTAAATTGGTGTTTTTCCCACAAGATAAAAGCCGTCAAAAAACTCAAATTACTTAGAACTGTCGAACATCTCATTATGATTATAATTTATGCAGCGATAACAGGTGTAGCAGCGTCATAGCGTGCATGTACAGAACCAGGTTGGGTGTTTGTACCAACTACTGAAGGTATGAGATTATTTCAACTTTGGAAAGAAACAGCGAGAACTTCCGAGAAGTGTTTTCCAAAAGGGAAAATTTAGGAAAATATTATTAGATTAGAAGTACTTTTCACGTAATTTCAAAAAGCTATGCTTATTGTGGTAACAGAATATTTAGAAAGCAACAGGAAAATAAACAAATTAGCTGACAAACAGTCGTAATGTTGCAATGCCACCCCTGTAGCGACAAATGCAGTAGTCTAGATTAGGTCAGGTGACGTAGGTCGGATGCAACACGTTCATGAGCATACCATGGAAAATATGCACTGCCGTATCGGCATGTTTACATATTTTCATGCACAGCAAAACATGGAAACGAACGAAGATCGCTATTGGAATATTGAAGGTTTGAGAAATTATATGAAGTTTCTTGTGCTGTTGCTGGAAAGTGGCAAGTGAATTTAATTGAACAGAAAAGTTAGGCCTATATTACAGCATTTTACAGTCAAATATTTGCATCGCAAACGTGCGATACAGTGTAGCAATTTGTATCGCAACAGTGCTGGTTTGTGTAGCAAACTGTGATGCGATGCGATGCGATGCCGGCAATCACGGGTCCCGTAATCATGCATTATAAATACTAAATTGCCACCAATCTTTCACCTGATTTTTCAGTCCAATTTTAACCACAGATAGTCGCGACTATAGTCGTAGTCGCGACTATTTGCTGCCGACTAGTCGACTAGGAAAAAAGTGATAGTCGCCCAACTCTAATGTTTTTTGCTTTCTGGCATCTGGTTTTGATTTCTCGGTCTATCTTCCCATCTTCAGTAAAGATGCTGCCCAGGTACTTAAACTACTTTGATTGCTGGAGGGTGGTGTTGTCAATCTTGATGTCCAAGGTCTTTTGGGATCGGCTGATCAGCACGATTTCTGTCTTTGGGATGCTTTATGTTCATGCCATACTTCTGGCAGGGTGCATGCAGTCTGTTGGTGTGATTTTGTAAGCTAATGTGGCCACTACTCTTAGCAACTTGCACTGACCAAGTTCTGCTGGGCATATGTCCAACAATGTGAACACAGCTATCCCTTACAAAAATGTGATCATAATTATGTGCTCGTAAAAGCACGTTCCTAGTTTGTGTGTGCTTGCAAAAACCTTGTTTGCTTGTAATGAGCAATAGTAAGCTTTCACATACTCGTACGAGCTTTTACATGCAAAAGCTGATAATAATATTTATTCACATAATAGCACAAGCATGTTGTGAGCTTACAAGAGCATTATGCGAGCTCGTAAACTTTGCACTTATAATTTGCAAAATATATTTGCGAGCTTGCAATGTTTTGAGGCTAATTATGGTCCACAGATAAAAGAGCAACAGACCGCGTACAACAGTCAAAGTCCCTGTGCATTATTTGATGCAACTTCGCGCGTAAGATAAGCGATGCCGCCAGGCCTGTACGCTGTACCGGCGTCAGCTGAATTCGAGTACGCTTAGAGGGCACAGGCATGGAAAATTCCAATCTGTGTATTAATAATCTGTGTTATGGTCACTTGCAGTAGTGCATTATGGGAGGTCAAGAGGTCACCAACTGCCAGATCAGATATGTGCGTATGCATCTATCTCTAAATGCTGGTTTCATACTTTCCTGCCGCTTGCCGCTATGTCAATCACTCCACCACTTTGCCGCGGCGGCAGCAACGCTGGGAGTTGAATTCAAGTCAACTCGGAGCGGTGCCGCTCTGACGTATGAGAACAAAATACGATTTTGGAGCAGTGCTGAGCGGCAAGAGTGGCTTTCAGAGTCAAGCCGCTGCCGTTCAGCGGTGTGCCGCTCCGCTGCAGAAAAGTACAAGCGGCATGATGAAGCGTCATGCCGCTCAGCGGCAAGCGGCACAAAGTATGAAACCAGCATAAAGCTACCAATAACATTTTTGCGTATTTTGGGGCGCTTAGGCTGCCAGCCCCGGGGTCAAAGCAGGGGCGGCCAAACGAAAGGCGGCAGGAAGAAGAAGGCGGCAAAAAGAATTAGTAAAGAAAAAAGGCGGAAAATGTAAAAAATTGTACTATACATCAAAATGTGTTGCTTTTGGGGCGGTAGCGCCTATAAATTCTTCTTTTTTTTTTTGCTCTTCACTTTTCAAACGACCGTAAAAAAATTGGGGCAACCTTTTCGGGCTGTTGAGAAAGGGGGCGGCAAATTGGATTTTCTTCAGCCCCCCGGGGAAGGGGCGGCCACGGTACGCCACTGAATAACTTTTAAAAGGTTCAAGTTTAAAAGATATTTCTTGGGTATTGAACAGTGAAGAGTTGATGGGGAGCATACCAACAATGACTCTGGAAGAAAGATCCAGGCCTTCATTTTTGAAAATAGCAAGAGCTCTATTAATCACTCTCCTGAGTTTACTAAGGTGCTCACCAAGGAGGGAGCTCAATCTTTTAAAATCTGTATTAAAACATAGGAATTCAAGTACTGAATGAGCTCAGTAAATCATACTCCTGAAATGTTGTTGAGGAGAGCTGTAGGAGCTCTGGTGCAATCAAGCTCCTCAAAAATGCTTTTTTCACAAAAAATCTTCGCCTTGAGATTGTTGAATTCAGCAGCCATGCATACTAGTACTGCAGGGGCGGCACCACAGGGGGGGGCAAGGGGGCAATTTCCCCTATAATTTTCAAAAAGAGGTAAACGAAAGGAAAAGAGAAAGAGAAGAAGAGAGAGAAAAGGAGGGGAGAGAAGAGAGGAGGGAGAAGAAGAAAAGGAGAACTTCCCCTCCCTGGCCATGGTTAAAAGGAGGAAACTCCCCCCTTCGGATCTTGCCCCTTGTGGAATGCTGACCTACGCGGTTTTATTAAGTTGTTGATTTTTATATTTTGGGCCCATTTCGGCAAATTTTCCCCCATAAAAGTCGCATGGCCTCTCTCTTGCCTTTTCTCCCAACAACTTTGGAAAAAGCCTGGCTACGTCATTTTCTTGGCGCGGCAACACATGCAAGTCTGTGTCATGCAGCAATTAATCATTTTAAATAAGTTTACTTTCAGTCCGATATTACACAACTTTTACGGGGTTTCATCACATTGTATCAGAAATAGTGTAAACATTATGCACCAATATCTGAGCGTAAATATAAGCAATTGGCTTCATTACGGCCGCCAGGGGCGTAGCCAGGATTTATTGGGGCTGATTTTGAAATGATGGCCCTGTTTTGGACCTTTTCCTAAAATTTTGACCAAGAAAGCATAAAGAACCTAATTTTTCGCTCGCTACACTCCCGAATGGGCAATTTTTGTCCTTTTCTGACTGAAAAAGCATTTTTTCTCTTCACGCCGCCAAGTGGACCTTTTCGCTTTTAGTGATCATAGGGGCACTTTCCAACGCTCCTGGTTTCTGACTAAAGTAACCTCATATTTGGCCATTTTAGACTAAAAAGTGCCAATTTTTTATTTTACGACTTTATTTTACATTTCCACCATATTTCACTTCTCGCACATTTGTACCATGAACTTATTCTGTTGCCAAAAGGTGCTGGATTTGCCTAAAACCAGCGGGCTGAAAGTCGGGCCCGTGAATGAAATCCATAAAAATATGCGGTTAGAAAATAAATAAATAACCCTAAAAGGGGTGAAAATGGTGCATCAAATGGCTTCATTTGTGCTTTCATTTTGAAAATTTTCCCAATTCTGAGGGGGGGCACATCCCCTCAGACACCCTCTGCGTCGCATAAGCGCGATGGGCAGCGCTTATCGCGATGCATAACAAATTTCAAAATTGTTTTGCCCCCTATCAAAATACCCTGGCGCCGCCCCTGTAGTACTGTATACTGTGTACTGTATACTAAAGTTAGTTGTACATGTATATAAGGCGGATATAGAATGGCGTAATGCATGCTATTGGGCACAGTGCTTGCGCACATTGTTTGTTGCGTAATGCGTGACTATCGCACGCTTATGAGAATTTACACGAGCGTGAGTTGAGACTTTATTGACTCGCGCAGTAACAAAACCCGAATAATTTCCGCTTTATAAGCCAAACAAACTTAGTACATGTATCATACATGTACATCATTTAATATTACAGCATTGGTTGAGCCCAGTTTTAGTGATGTTATGTTGATGTCTTAGGGGACGTTTGTACTTTGAAGTGGGTGATATCATTTGGAAAGTTCAAGTATAATAGTGAGTTGTGGTGTATTGGAAGAGTATTGTTTGGTAAAGTTGGGATGTGGTATGCTATGTTGAATTGTCGATGTATCAGGTATATTTGTACATAGATTGGGAGAGGATCATTTGGAGAGTTCAATATGGTGAGTGGTCATTTGGAAGAGTTTTTATGATGAGTTGTTACCTTCAGCATATTGGAAGAGTTTTTGTTTTATAGTCAAGTCGAGCTGTGGTGTGCTGTGTCAATGTATTGGGGGACGTTTGTACTTTGAAGTGGGAGAGGGTCATTTGGAGAGTTTAAATATGGTGAGTTGTCATTAGGAGAGTTCAATTAGGCCTATGGTAAGTTGTCAACTCCAGCATATTGGAATAGTTTTGTTTGGTAAAGTTGGGATGTAGTGTGCTATGATGATGTATTAAATTGGTGATATTTGTACTTTGTGGTGGAGGGTCATTTGGAGAATTCAAAGATGGTGAGTTTGTAATTTGGAAAGTTCAAGTATATGATATGTTCAGCATATTGAAACAGTTTTGTTTTGTAAATTTGGGATGTTCTTTGTCATTTTTTTGTTAATGTTTGTACTTTGAAGTGGGGGAGGGTCAATTCAATCATAAACAGCTAGAATGTTGTTCAGGTGAAACAGGCAGTCATTTTGTTACTTGCAACGTAATTAAGAAATAAAGGGTAATGCAGTATCCTTTACACCCAAATAATGTGTCCGAGGCAGTAAAAACGTAAATAATGGGTGAGGCGCAATTATTTAAACGTTTTTATTGCAGAGGACACATTCTTTGGGTGTAAAGGATAATGCTGCATCCTTTATTTCTATTATATATTACCACAAAATAGTGCGATTTAAAGAGAAAAAAAAATTTTTTGCCCAAAAATATTTTAGGTTGTTTACTAGCAACCTCTTATTTTAGGCTTGGACATACATAAGAACTACACACCCTTTTATTTAAGGTATAGACTTACATTGCACTTGCAGTGCAGGAATTTGCCAATTCTTGCACATTGAGCGCTGTGTAATTTTACAAACTCATTACATGCGTACTCGTAAGCTCATTGCAAGCTTGGTAAGTGGTGCATGCAAGATTGTGCGAGCTAACAGCAAGCATGTAGATAACCAAGGAAAATATAAGTTAAAAACTGTTTAATACAACAACAACATCCAAAATTTTAGGTTAAAAAGATATAACAACCTATTTAACCTAAAATTTTTGATGTTGTACATATTAAACCGTTTTTATCATAATTGATTGCTTTTTGCAAGCTCACACATATATGTGAGCTTGTCAAGTGGTGCATGCAAGCTCGCATGAGCTAACTGTGCGCATGTTCTGTTCCAAGTACACGCTTGCACTTGCGCTTGATCATAATGGTCATCATAATAGCTCGTACCAAGCACATAGCTAGCTCGCAACGAGCACATAACTATCATGTAAATATGAATGCGATTTTTTTTAAAGACATGGCATTAACTGGGCATAAACAGCAGAGACAACTAGATGGACCGCGGTTCTCGGATGTCGCGGTTTTCGACGCAAAGCGTCGACCGTGATGCCTCCACCAAAGGGAGTGATGTGGCACTCACAAGTTGATACAAAGCTTCAAGCCTAAAAGAGGAGACTGAATTTGACCTTAGATGACACCTGGATGACCCCAAAACAACCTTCCAATGACTCCTGGGTGACCCCAAAAAATTGGCTCTAAATGTTGACTGTACCCTCCATGTTTCATGCCCATAGAGTAGTTTTTACTAATTTGACCTCAGATGACCCCTGGTGACCCCAAAATTACCTTCCAAAAATTTGGCTCTAAATGTTGACTGTACCCACCAAATTTCATGCCCATACAACAGTTTTTACTAATTTGACCTCAGATGACCCCTGGATGACCCCAAAATGACCTTCCAAAAATTAGGCTCTAAATGTTGACTGTACCCTCCAAGTTTCATGCCCACACAACAGTTTTTACTAATTTGACCTCAGATGACCCCTAGGTGACCCCAAAATGATCTTCCAAAAATTTGGCTCTAAATGTTGACTGTACCTACCAAGTTTCATGGCCATATGACTATTTTTGCTAATTTGACCTCAAATGACCCCTGCATGACCTCAGAAGACCTTGACCCACTAACCAATACAAACTTGTTCTGTCTGGGGTCAAGATGCACCCACCAACCAAGTTTGAGGAACGTGCGACCCCTAGTCTCCGAAAAAAGAGGTAAATAAGGAAAATGGGCCCCTGACCTCAAATGACCTTTTACCTCAGTATATGACCTTGAACCACACCCAAAAAAAAGTAGCCAGAGTTTTTGACCATGACCCACCTATCCTGAAAATCTGAAGTCAATCCGCCTATCCATTCCCAAGATATAGCATCCGGACGGAAGCACGGAATCACGGACATTGCAAAAACAGTATGCCTCGCGGTGGAGGCATAAAAATATGAAGCTGCTGACGAGGAAGCTGCTGATGAGGAAGCACCCAGAAAGCGATTAACCTCCCTGCTGAAGCATTTGGAACATTTGCAAAATGACCTTGAATGATCCTGTGATCAGAGGCTGAAAAAATGTTTTTTTCCCTGCAAGCAATCCAGAATTTCCTCCAGTTTTACCAAATTTCCCTCCAGTATGACATATTTCCAGTATGTATTTCTTCTTTTTTTTTTGGTCAAAAACCAAAAATTTCCCGGCAATGAGCTTTATGTATTGCCCACTTTTTTCTGCCATGCCTGTGATGACCTTTGTCACTGTGCCCAAGGGCCATTGTGTCCCAAATGAAATCCATTTTATTTAAGGGAGTACTACACCCCTGGCCAATTTTGTGCCTACTTTTGCATTTTTCTCAAAAATTATAGCGCATTGGTAACAAGTAAGATATTATAGGGGCAAGGACTACAACTACTGCATTGAAAATTCAGCAACTCAAGGCAAGTAGTTATTGATTTATTGATCAAATATTGGTTTTCCCTCATTTTTGACTGTAACTCCACAACTATTGTCTGTGTTGAAATAAAAATTTCCAGTGCAGTAGTTGTAGTCCTTGCCCCTATAATATCTTACTTGTCACCAATTGGCTATAATTTTTGAGAAAAATGCAAAAATAGGCACAAAATTGGGCAGGGGTGTAGTACCACCTTAAAAGCACATGGAACAAACTGTCAAAGGAAGGCTACACCTTTACCCACAGAAGCAAATTAGTTCATTTTAACCCCAACCCTACCCCTGGGCCCTACCCGTGGTTTTTTGCTATCCGAAGGGAAAGAAGAAACAACAAAAGAGAGAAGGTAAAGAAAGAAGTCACTTGGTCCCCCCAAGATTCGAACCTGGGACCCCTCGCATGCCACACAGAAGATCACCGATCTGTAGTCACTGAGATTAGGCTGCCCCGGGCAGTGATTCCCCGGGTATATATGACTTAGGCTGATTGTGCCATCAAGTCACATGGAATGCATGCACGCACAGTGGTTTTAATAGTGAGCTTAGCGAGACCTGGTTGCGGTTAATAGGGTTAATTAGTAGTCCCGTTTCTGAATGAAGACGGGGACAATTAGCCACATTTACAAATGTAATCAAGCACAGCACTCCAAAGAAATTCAGAAATTCTAGGAAAGGCCTTTAGCAATAATTCCTTCAGCAGGATAACAGAAAGAGGTTAACCCAGAAATAAGTAGTTTTTAATTGATCCTGTTCCGGGCATTCCAATTCTGGTTCTCATCCAATACTATCCACACTACTGGTTGAAAGGAAGTGACCATGAACATGATGAAGCCGAATGTAAACCCAAAACACTGCTGCATCATGAAAGCTCACTGGTTAGAAAATTTATCAAAAACAAAACAAACATCCAAAACCACTCCATAATGTAAACTCATTGTGTATGTATCAGATCTTGTGACATTATTGTGACCTTAAAATTTAAAACAAAAATACTTAAAACTCAAGCAATAATATGCAATTTCCATAGAGAATGCGATCCTTATTTGTTTTTCACAAAATGTTAGTTTTCACTGATCACATTATGTCCCCTTTTAATGTCGAGCCAACAAATGAGGTAAAACAAAGAAATAGGTGTTCCAAATCGGTATATTTTTGGAGAAATCATCGAAAAACTCTCGAATTAGTCTCGACTGTTGCATACCACGTTTGAGACTAATTCAACAGTTTTTTGATAATATCTTCGGAAATACACCGATTTGGAACTCCTAATTTCAATATGTTAATGAGAAAAATAGGATCTGTCATTTGATACATTAATTTATCAGATGATCATGATGATTATCATGAAATAAAAACACCATAGACCACCAGTTATCACGCTGTAGTGTCAGTAATTCCACAAGAAAGTAGTCGCATTTACAAGGAACATTTACGTGTTCTTTTTGCATGAATCTTTGACAGGGACAACATTTTATATTATATGTTACAAGTTTTAAAGAATTTGATTTTCCAAATATAATCAGGTCACCTTCCTTGAATATACCAGTATTTAATTTACACACACAAAACATTAACTATCTATAGACACATCTTTACGACAGGAATTCATAACAATTCGTGGGTTTGTAGCGGGTTCACCATCGGACAAGTTTAGAACTGTCAACCTTTCATCAAGAGTAGCTCTGACTTCTTCAGGACAAAGTACTTTTAAGAATGAGATATGTAGGCCGCCCCTTGCCTACTGATGGCTCTGAAAAGAGTCGTTCACTGAAGACTGCTCCTTGTCTACAGAAAACAAGCAGACCATGCCTATCTGCTAAATTCAAAGGTTTGGTGGCTCTGAAAAGAGCTGTTCACTGAAGACAGTCCCTTGTCAACAGAAAATCAAGCAGACCTTGCCTATCTGCTAAATTTAAAGGTTTGAAGACTGCCCCTTGTCAACAGAAAACAAGTAGACCTCGCCTATCTGCTGATGCAACTGCGGAGAGTTAGCAACAAAGTAGCTTGCCCCGTACCTCTTTGTGTGATTATTTAACAAATAAATAGGCTGCCCCTTGCCTATGAGGTCAGTGATCAGACTTACGGCAGATGATCATTTTACGAGTGGATGCGCGATGATCTCACTTTATTGCAGACGTGGTAGAGATTAGTGGCTATGTGATTGGTTGTTTTTCAAAAAATTTGGAACACACTTGCCCAATTCGATCCAATTTTGGGGGGTGCAGCCGACCCCCGCACCCCGTCTGTGTACAGGCCTGGTAGCAGTGCAACGGGAGTCATCATTTTTTTTCAGTATTGGAATCAAACACACCTTGTCATATTTCTTTTATTTAGCCAAAAAGCTAATCCTTACTGAAGAGGGAGTCCTAACCCTAATTCTAACCTTCCATGTCCTAAGGGGGTTGTCATTTTCTTCGGAAGGTGGGATCATGAATATACTGGAGTCATGGAATTTTTATCCCCAAAATAAGGCAGTCAATATTTTGAACAAACATAGGGGGTTATAGACGAATCCGACGAGCCATAGCTGGGGGCCATCCGAGCCAAACTAGCTTAGTTTGTTTGGATTGCGATCCAAGATGCCCATCGCAAGCGCATTAATTGGAGCGTCACGTCACGGGGGCGGTAAACGCTGCACGCCTGTGATACTGGCATCGCGTAAAATAGATGGAAGGCCCCCAGCTATGGCCGCCAGTGAGGTGTAGGAATGTGTATACAATTACTGT
This sequence comes from Amphiura filiformis, assembly GCF_039555335.1. NCBI lineage: Eukaryota > Metazoa > Echinodermata > Ophiuroidea > Amphilepidida > Amphiuridae > Amphiura > Amphiura filiformis. The sequence continues at coordinate 64,604,820 of NC_092632.1, read as the reverse complement.
GGGTTTGAGACCAAAAATTTTCATATATGCTGCACATGAATTAGTTATGTAAAATCAACATGTGTGCATCTTTAGTTACAACCAAAATTTTCAAAGCTGCGTTCACATTCTTTACACTTACAATCAAAAGTTTTGCCTGCTCTTAGGAACAATTTATTTCAAGACTGTGTACGCAGAAGGGGTCATAACAATTTTCAAACTGAGATGGGGGGTTATACAATTTTTCATCCTGACATGGGGAGTCATAAAAAATTGACTCCAGTTAAGGACATACATGTGTACATTCATATTGAAAGCCCTTCCGGCTACAATACAATTACCGTATTGGTCCGAGTATAGTCCCACCAGTTTTTTAGGTGAAAATTTTTCACAATTGGGCGGTGGAATTATACTCGAATATTAAAAAAATTTTTTTTTTTTTTTAAGTTTTATTTTTTCTGGTTTTGGAGCGTCCTTGGTATCATTCATGGTTGACCTAAACATTTTTTTTTTTTAAATTCAAGATGTTTTGTATTTTTAATATGAAAATTGATAATTTTTTTTTACAATTTCTGGAATTTTTCGAAAAATGGGGGGTGGGACTATACTCGAACGTGGGACTATACTCGGACGAATACGGTATGTCTCAATATACACAATAGCTCCAAACTTACCTGAAGTGGAGGTCACTTCGAATCATCCCAAGTCACATGGTTTAGGAATACAGATAACATTCCTATGATGTGACCTGGGGATGATTGAAGTGATCTTCACTTGAGATGAGTCTGGAATTTATTCCTTCCTACAATGTAAAAAGAGATACATGTACATGTAACAGCTGACAAGTGCATCCTTTTGATATGGATGTATACATGTATATTTTATGACCCCTTCTATTTTTTCTAAAGAAAATGGGAGCCCCTATAAACCGTAACTTAAGGTACCGTAACTAAACCTTAAAACCAAAATATGCTAAATAATTATTCAAACTCTTGAAAACTTCAATGTCGGACATACGGAACTTATCAACTAATTTACTGCTTTTTTATTATACATTACCGTAACTAACTGCCGTAATTGTAGGGAGTATAAAGTTGCTTTATGTTTGAGGAAACTCCAATTTTTACTTAGCAATAAGCATGACATGAAAATGAGTTAAACAATGATCTTCTCTGGTATACTGATTGTCGGGACCAATCGAGTAGCAAATATTTGTACAGTACACAGGGAATTCCCGGTGACCCTGCATTTTTTTTTACCTCAGACAAATGAATGGAAACACATGTCAACTTATCTAATAACGACAGAAAATCAATCATTTTCAGCTTATAAATAAAGACAATAAAGACACCAATACTTCAATCTGTTTTCCTGTAATTTTTATTCACATTCACAATAACAATTAACCTAGCATACCATATTTCCAATTATAAACGCACCAGGTGTGAAATTTTCAAAAAGGGGGCGTTAATTTTCAACAAAAGCTTTAAACAAATTGGACCGAAAATCACAAAATTTGTATCACTCACTTCTTTGGTTTGCTTCCAGGTTCAAATAAAACATGGTGATGCGCATGGAATAAGATCACAGTAAATACTATGAAATAACAAACTGTGCATTTTAACTTAAAAGCAAGAATATGATTATCGTACTAATTATATACATTAATAAATGCGTATCACTTGTTGAGAGTGAAACTGTACAAAATAATGCACACGTACATGTACTGAGATGCTCGGGGCTCGTGCATTAGATGTATCAACATCTCAGCACAAGTGCATTATTTTGTACAATTTCTCGAGCAACAAGTGATATGATGCATTTATTAACGTACACAAGAAGAAAAAAATCCTGTGACTTTTGTTGCAATTTTTATAACAAAATTGTCACTAAAAATGTTGGAAAATGCAAGCAAATATAAATGCATCAACCCGCGTCCTAAAGCACTGCGCGTACTACCCGCCCGTGCAATTGTACACTATTTATGCACGGCTAGTGATTTACTAACGTTTGCTCTGATTGGTTCTCTTCTCACTATCTTGGAGTGTATGTAAAATTCTACCATTAACTGGTTTAGCGATTGTGGAAGGCCAACATTGACATATTAATGATGAATTTTTTATGCATACTCCAAAATATAGCCTGGATTTTGGTTACTTTTTCATTAAATGGAGGGTGCATAAATTTGTTACAGGAGTGGCATTTATTAAAGGAAATATGGTAGCTTCAACATCACGCAAAAACAGATCATAGAACACAGAAAAGTTGCCGGGCACTGTCTTTTCAAATCCAAGTCGACCTTGTAGGCGGGAGCGCTCTTAATCAGAATGGGGCTGCTTTATAAGGTCTAAAGTCCGGTTCTTACTGCGATGCTATGAAAACTGAAATCTGAGCCAGGTTTTTACGAGCTCGGCGGTAAAAATTCTCATCGCACGGTAAAAATTTCAGTCCGCGATGGAGTTGGATTTTGTTCAACTTTAAAGCATCGCGCTGCGATATCGCAGCCGTGCACGCTTGTAATTGGCTCATGGAAATCAAGGTCGGCAGAATGACCATAAAAGGAGATGCAGACCCCACAGGCTTATAAAACCTCGCAGCATCGCGCGATGAAATTAAAATGTACATTTTAATTTCATCACACGATGCTGCGAGGTTTTAAAAGCACCGCAGCATCGCATCGTGCTGCGATCTGGAGTTAGTAAGAATCGGACTTAATAATATGGGAACGTAATAGAAAGTCTGTGATTGGATGTCTATCACACAGCACAGGACAGTAAAAACAAATATCATAAATTCTCTAACTTTATTTGTAAATCTTTAATTTTTTAAACATTGCTTTTGTTTCAAGTGTACGGATACTCTTTGTGTGCAGTGCATTAGTACAATTTTAATACCGGCATGTTTATTTTCCACATTTTTCTAGAGCACCTTGGACCATGAATCCTAATAGACTTGCGCCAAATCTTGGTATGTATTTTGTGAGCAAGGGCTCAGGCACTCAGGCAGCCAGCCATGTACACGTGGGGAGTGTTTTACACCACAGTGGTTTTACACACCCAAATTTATATACACACCCAGTTTTTGCCCACATGGCCTATATACTTTGTACACAAATCTTTAATTTACACACCCAGTTTTTTGAATTTACACACCAAACCTTCGAATTCTGCCTAAGACCCTGTTTGTGGGTACCTGTGATTGCAAGAAAACATGCGTGCCACATTTCTGGCTTTTCATTAGGCCACATAAAATTAATTGTTGATTATCCCCCAGAGGATTTTCATAAATTGGTGAGGAAGGGAGGCGTTTTTTCCCTATGCATACGTGTGCGTATGAACCAGATCTAGTGCGTAATACTCGCACACACAGTTTGCAGTATATGCGCAACTGAAGCCATGAAGACATAAACAGTTAGTTTCATTCGTTTTAGAATAACGGGAATTGTTATAATGGTTATGTTTTTATTTTGCTCAATAAAAGTTTACAGACTAAACTACATTAAGATAAATTAAAACTGACTAAGAATAAGTGCACCGGCATCCATCACACAGTAGAGGATAATGAAAACAAATAGTCCTTATTTTCTTTATTCTCTAACTTATATTCCTATTGTTTATTCTAAACATCTATGGAAATTTTGGTTGACATCTTTAAGGGAACTGGAATGAGCATTTTGACAGTATTTTTTGTGGGACATGAGAGCACATCAGACATATCGAATTGCATTCTGAATACGAAGAATGTCTTTCTGATATCAACTAATTTTCATTTTATGAAATTCACGATATAATACAAATTTTATGACAAATTAATAAAATTTGATATTTTTCACATTTTTGAGATATAACAATCCTGGAAGTAAATTTTATAAATTTAATGATATATTCTTAAAGTGTATGTAGCTGGGAGGAAAAGCCCGACGATCAATTGAAAATTTTGACCTTTCATATTGAAGATATGGATTTTTTCCCAAAAGACCTAATTTTTGTTGGTGTTTTGGGAAAAAAATCCATATCTTCAATACTAAAGGTCAAAATTTTCAATTGATCGTCGGCTTTTCATCCCACCTACATACACTTCAAATATAAATCATCAGATTTATAAAGTTTACTTGAGTACTGTTAAATATCAAAAATATCAATTTTAATGATTTGCCATAAAATGTGTATTACATTGCTAATTTCAAAAAATCAAAATTATTTGATATCAGAAGGACATTCTTCATTATTCAGAATGCAATTCGATATGTCTGATGTGCTCTAATGTCCCACAATAAATACTGTCCAAACGTTCATACATATGTACCACATCCCTTAAGATTGCTATTGTTTTAAGGGGGTACTACACCCCTACCCAATTTTGTGCCTATTTTTGCATTTTTCTCAAAAATTATAGAGCATTGGTGACAAGTAAGATATGTATATTATAGGGGCAAGGACGACAACCTGCTACACTGGAAATTTTATTTCAGGACAGACAACAGTTGTGGAGTTACAGTCAAAAATGAGGGAAAACCAATATTTGATCAATAAATCAATAACTACTTGCCTTGAGTTGCTGAATTGTCAGTGCAGTAGTTAGAGTTGGGCGACTATCACTTTTTTCCTAGTCGACAGCAAATAGTCGCGACTACGACTATAGTCGCGACTATCTGTGGTTAAAATTGGACTGAAAAATCGGGTGAAAGATTGGTGGCAATTTAGTATTTATAATGTATGATTACAGGACCCGTGATTGCCGGCATCGCATCACAGTTTGCTACACAAACCAGCACTGTTGCGATACAAATTGCTACACTGTATCGCACGTTTGCGATGCAAATATTTGACTGTAAAATGCTGTAATATAGGCCTAACTTTTCTGTTCAATTCAATTCACTTGCCACTTTCCAGCAACAGCACAAGAAACTTCATATAATTTCTCAAACCTTCAATATTCCAATAGCGATCTTCGTTCGTTTCCATGTTTTGCTGTGCATGAAAATATGTAAACATGCCGGTATGGCAGTGCATATTTTCCATGGTATGCTCATGAACGTGTTGCATCGTGCATGTACGATTAACTTTCACCTCCGACCTACGTCACCTGACTTCATCTAGACTACTGCATTTGTCGCTACAGGGGTGGCATTGCAACATTACGACTGTTTGTCAGCTAATTTGTTTATTTTCCTGTTGCTTTCTAAATATTCTGTTACCACAATAAGCATAGCTTTTTGAAATTACGTGAAAAGTACTTCTAATCTAATAATATTTTCCTAAATTTTCCCTTTTGGAAAACACTTCTCGGAAGTTCTCGCTGTTTCCTTCCAAAGTAGAAATAATCTCATACCTTCAGTAGTTGGTACAAACACCCAACCTGGGTCTGTACATGCACGCTATGACGCTGCTACACCTGTTATCGCTGCATAAATTATAATCAAAATGAGATGTTCGACAGTTCTAAGTAAGTTTTTTAACGGCTTTTATCTTGTGGGAAAGTAGTTCGACAACAAGTCAATAACACCAATTTAATGATGATTTATGGACATTATGATTACTTGTTGGTTAGTGTTACTATTGGTAAGACAATGACTAACATTTTTCACATTTTTCGCAGTTTATATGTTAGTATTTGGTTGGTTTTGGTGCGAATAACTGGCACTTTTAAAGTAATTTTTAACACAAAAATATACTTGCATTAGTCGACTTTTGGTTTTCAATAGTCGTAGTCGCGACTATCAGTAATAGTCGCGACTAACGACTATTGGCGACTTAGTCGCCCAACTCTAGCAGTAGTTGTAGTCCTTGCCCCTATAAGGCCGTATAAAATTAATGTTTTGGTTCTCGTCCCCTCTCTCCTCAATTTCTGGGATTTGTCAGATTTTTTTTTTTTTTTTAATTTTTAAATTATTTTAGACTTCGGAATGATTTATGAATTTTTCATACATATAAATAAGTTTATTAGAGAACAAGGACCACTTCCAAGTCTTTTTGTGGTACTCTAGGGGGTTTATACCTCAGAATCTCACATTTGAAAAAAAAAAAAAAAAGTGCCTCATCGATTCCTCGAGCACTGTTGGAAAAGACCGAAAACTACAGACAATGCTGATTTTACACTGAAAAACCCCAAAAAACACCTCCCTCCCTCATCAATTCATGAAAATCCTCTGGACGAGAACCAAAATATTAATTTTATACGGCCTAATATACATCTTACTTGTCACCAATGCGCTATAATTTTTGAGAAAAACGCAAAAATAAGCAAGAAATTGGCTAGGGGTGTAGTACCCCTAAGGGTGTACTACATGTACACCCCTGGCCAATTGTGTGCCTATTTTTGCATATTTCACAAAAATTATAGCGCATTGGTGACAGGTAAGATATGTATATTATAGGGGCAAAGACTACAACTACTGCACTCAAGGCAAGTACCGGGTAGTTATTGATTTATTGATCAAATATTGGTTTTCCCTCATTTTTGACTGTAAATCCACAACTGTTGTCTGTGCTGAAATAAAAATTTCCAGTGCAGTAGTTGTAGTCCTTGCCCCCATAATATACATACCGGTATCTTACTTATCACCAATGCGCTATAATTTTTGAGAAAAATGCAAAAATAGGCACAAAATCGGGCAGGGGTGTAGTACCCCCTTAAGTGTACGGATCCATCCAAGTGGCTCTAGAAAATTTTCTAAATATGTGGACTATTTCAAAATGTTTGATCCTTAGACTTGTGCCAAATCTTTGTATTTTGTGGGTATAGTACCCGGTACCTGTGACTGCAAGAAAACATGCACATTTCAGGTTTTTCCAAACATGTTTCATTCCAAAGCCACAGAAAATCAATTTTTGTTTCATGAGGATTGTCATGAATTGATGAGGGAAGGAGATGGTTTTTTTCCCCAAAAAGATGTAAATTTTACATTGTCAGTTGTTTTTGGACTTTCCAATTAGTGCTTGAGGAAACAAGGATGTCCTTGTCCTCTGTTTTTTTAAACGTGAGATTCTGATGGAAAAACACCTGGGAGTATCAAAAAAGATCCTTGGTCTCAAATAAACAATTTATTCTAAAGTCTTATTTTTTAGTCCCAGAAATTAAGGCTGGAGGGGGCCAGTGGTAGCACTAGCCTAGCTACAACTTGAGGTACAGGAAGGGTTCCATTCATGAGAAGTTTTTAATTTTGTGGTCCAAATGGGGAAAATAAGCTGTCCTGGTCGATGCTGGTCCCCCACCCCAAGCACAGGTTAGTGCCACCCCTGGAGCAAAAAAAACACTTTGATATGGCCAAAACCATACAGCATTGTGAGTACCGGTATTGAAGAATACCTCAATGCAAATCTTTCCTCTTTCTTAAGGGGGTACTACACCCCTGTGGTAAATTTGTGACTATTTTTGCATTTTTCTCAACAAATAATAACACACTGGTAACAAAAGTTATGTAGATTATTGGGGCAAGGATCCCAGTTACTACACTGAAATTTCAGTGACCAAGACAAGCGGTTCAGTATATATGATCGGAAATGAGGTACAATGTACATCCTAGCCGTACCTAATTTCTTATCATAAATAACGAACCGCTTATCTTGGAGCACTGAAATTCCAGTGTAGTAATTGGATTCCTTGCCCCTATAATATACATAACTTTTGTTACGGTACCACTGTGTTAGTAGTTTTTAAGAAAAATGCAAATGGTCGCATGTCACAAATAGGCCACCCAAAAATGGAGCAGCCGTAACATGAAAACGCTTTATTCACACTTCAAGTTAGGTTTATTCTAAAAGTATAATACCTATTGTAGAAAGTGTGGTGTCATTTTGTAGATAATTATGTTCTTTGTCAAATACAAAAAAACCCAAGTCAATTGGACAAGTACTTTGAGATTTATACCTCAATATGTAAGATGTGTCAATGGAGCAGCCGGTTCGGGAGAGCCGGTTCGGGAGAGCCCCATAGGGTTATACACAAAATTGTGAAAATATGGCAAACTTCAATCCTTTGTATCTTGAAAAGTACAACTAGCATGGACCTCAAATTGCACATACATCATCCTGGATTGTAGATCTACCTCATAGTACATCAACTGTAACAAAAGATGTAACCAATTAATTGCCTAATTAAATGCTAATTAAGACAGTTTTCCCTATATCTTACTGTACAAAGTGTGCATACTATGCTCCGACATTTCTAAATGGACTATCTCTTGCCCGAGTCATCCTGCTTATTCAAAAGAACACATATTTTAAAGGAAATTTGATGAGGAATTCAATTATGCTATTAGTTTTAGTGCCAGAAATGGAGGAAAAAAGTTTTGATTGAAAAATGTCATAAAAATTGTGAAATTATTTTACAATTTTTGACCACCCTGTATGTTTAACGCAAGGGATACTAAAGTCTTTCTTCCTAATTTGTTTGAAGGACCCATGCAATGTCTTTCTGAATCCATATTTATTTTGAACTACATAGCTTTCAGAAAAGGAAAAATATGGGGTTCACCATGACAAGAAAGATGCTAATTTTGTTGTTGTTCCACCCTGTATATTTCTCACACCCACCCTGTATTATGATGTTATGCTTTGTTGATTTGGCATCCTTGTAATATAAGCTTTCCAGAACTATATACTTATAATGGTCTAAAATGTATTCATTAAAAGTTGTGTTGAATTGAATCAAAATTGGTGATATTTTTCTCATTTTACATCATGTTACACAAAAGATGACCAATTCATGACATGCGACCAAATATAGACACAAATTTGTCGAGGGGTGTAGTACCCCCTTAAGTACTATTTTGTGCTTGTGGAGCAGTTCGTTCAGGTAGCAAGTTCAACAAACCAAACTACAATGATTTCATCCAATGCACTTTATCCCGTCTGTCAAAGAACACCATCGTGAAATAGATTCATTTACAAGTATAGGGTCTTTCAATTCCAGTCAATTGTTTCAGCATAGATAATTAATTCTAGTAAACCCCTTCTCTTTTTATCAGAAGTTGATTACCACTGGGGGGGGGGGCACTTGGATAATGAAATGGATATCAGGTGCAGGGCTGCCACTTTTGCAGTAAGGGGCATTTTTTATAGGGTTAAGTTGCGGATGAGGCTGTCAATCAGGTCACCCACCTGTAAGACATTCTTGTATCTTGGTTATCATTTATCCGCATTGTAATCACTTTCTTCAAGCTAGGACTTTGGGGAAATAGCAAAAATATTAGGGGCCGCCTCCTCAATTTTATGATTGACAAACACTGTCACTTTGCAATTGCAATTTTACACAGAAATGAATGGTAAAAAAAATAATATAATAATAAATAATAAGGACCTTCCTCACCAATTTTCTATAATGTCTGGACGATTTTTCATGTTAATTTTTTTTTTACTTGGCCTAATAATATTTACTTTATAAATAAATATCACTGCTGACACTGCACTGTCAGTTTTATCAATAATAATTTGTTGAAGAAATCTAGATCTCAAATTTAGGTACTATTAGGGGAGACATTCCCTTCAAGTTCAAACCATCCTATTCGCCTAGGCTTATAAAATTGCTCCAAATTCTTGAAAACAGATGCCTTAAAGTCTCAACATAAATTACATGACATGACATGATGATGTGAAAATAACACAGCACTGATGGGAGTAAATACTGAATATCCTCACTGAAGACTGGGACTAAGACCACCATCAAAATAAGTCATGCAAACAAAACTGAAAAGCCATTTAATTTTAATTGAGAGTGTACAAGTAAACAATATGAAATAAACACAAATTTAATGACACCAAATTTTAAAAGTCAAAAATATTCAAGCTTCTTTAGAACCATGTTGCAAAAGAAAATGTAGACACTTCATGCAAAAGCAAAAAAAAATGAGGGCAGTATGCTAGAATCAAGCAAAAACTCACCCAAATATCGAGCGAGTTGCTGCCATTTTTGTTGTTGCAGTTTTGCAAAAGCTCCTCCATCGTGATAGAATTCATTGCAACAAACGCATCTGCCCCGATGACAGAACTATGATAAACAGTAAGAACCATCTGCAATCCATTTTGCACTTTCCCTTCGAAGCGTTCATTCCAAACAGGACTGAATGTTTTCTGCTTTACGGTGGTTTTTCCAAGCGACTGTTCATCTACGGTGACTGTGACATACGGGTCGATCTGCTGACCAGCCTGCAGACCAAATCTCTTCATGTGTTCTGTCAATTCTAAATCGACAGCTTCGCACACTTTTACGGCGATGGAACCGTTGAATACCGCCATATTTTCGCATTCAGACACACAGCCGGATATTCTTCTTCCTTTCAAGGTGATTAATAACTAAAATCCGGTCCGGATTACGGACAAAATCAAATCCAGCAGAAACTGTTTTTAGGTGGGACCATCTTTTCTCCGGTAGCAGTAGTCGCTGCAGAAAAGGGAAAATGAGGAAATCTTGTTTATGTATTCCCAGAATGCCTCGCTTTGACCTTCACCTGCGTTCGGACACGCGCACTTGCTGCATTATTCATTACCTTTCCCTAGCGCTGTCAAAAATTAGTATAATTATCACTAGTTTTAGTTAAAAGTGATTTAAAGTTAATTTTATAGGTATACATTTTTATTTGAAGAATATTACTGCTAACTTACTCTTAACTGTTTCCTATATCTATACGGAATTTGAGTTTGAAAGTTTCCAAATAAGTCTAGAAACACCACAAATTAAAGGTCATGAATATTCAGTAGTATTTAATAACAACAAATATGGCCGCTTACATGAGGACAGTATTTCACTTTCACAGGTAATGTTTTAATGACATAAAACGATTACGTAAGCTTATTGATGCTCAGTTAAATTGGTTATTTAGTTCATATTCTAGGTAGTAAAACAGACAATATGTAAGGCACAAATGGATATTATAATATTGCTCCAGATTTTCTAAACTAGCTAGCTTTTTGGTGTGTCGATGTCGCTGTCACAATTGCTCTGCAGTTTCTGGCATTGCCAAGAACGGCATTTGTTTACATAATTTTTGAGAGCGTGCACAGCGTAGCCTAGCTCGAGATACTCTAGCTAAAATACAGGTTTACATTTACTATCTTACATTATCTTGCTGTATTTCAGCTAGAGCTCCAAACGACAAGCTTCCGGGTTTTTTGGAGAACAATACTGTTACGTAAGATGAAGAAGAAACCCGCCTCGGAGCCCGCCCTACTCATTATTTCATTGTACTTATTGCAATTTGCCTCCACACATTACGTAATCAACACAAAGCTTTTGTGAGGATTAGTGAGTGGATAAGAAATTGACAGTGGAGGATCTGAAGGACACACCGATTGTTAGTTGTCAATCATGAATTGCCGCAAGCGTATTAATATTTTACTGCATGGCATTCCGCAAAAACACCAAGACAAATTATGCTGTATTTTTCCAAAGATCATCTCATATGAAGTAAGCTGAATGCGATCTGTACTTTTGTAACATTCCGATCGCTTTTGATCACCTATTATCGGCGAATTTGCTTGTTGTGTAAACATAATTAGCATAGACACAAATGAAATTACGATGCAATACAATGCAATTTGAATGCGCAGCAGATCTATAGAAATAACGTTGCCCGGTTTTATGCAGAATTAGACCCTGTCTGGCGTAGCCGTAAGCCCATTAAATCGTCTGACGTTTGGCATCAAAAAAATCTCAGATCGACCTTGCCATATATTAAATGGGTTTCTCTAAAGCTTTTGACAGTGTTGCCAAAGATTCACAGATGATGATAATGATTTTGTTTGTCCTCCACGTCACTTGACCGACTCTCAATGCAGGTCATTTTTATCAACCTTTTAACCTTTTGTGCAAGCGCCCTATGGTATTCATAACAGAACCACTTGGATTAACAACTTCCTCACGCACCGTGAACCGGCACGATCAGAGGGTAATCGTCTGTGACAAACACTCGACCTGGGCTGGGCTGATGTTGTTTCAGGCGGCCCGATAAATTAAATTTGTCTGTCCATCTGTTTGCAGACGACTGTCGACTTTTATTCCATGAAATACAAAATGATTTTGATGCTAAGGAGCTTCAAGATGATCTTAATATTAATACCCTGGACCTGGTTGAATGGGAAAAAAAAGTGACAACTAAGTTTCAACCCCTCAAAATGTTTCATTATGAGACTCACACATTCTAGAAACCTAAAACATTTTGAATACAAACAGGGTGATTCTGTTTTAAATCAAACAGATGTCCACCCCTAGTTTTTCTACTAACCAGGTCAAAAAGGGAAAAAACAAATCTTAGGCCAATGGAACTCGATTATTAGTTTCCGATTGGATGTTTGAAAAAAAAGGAAGAGGTCGCTATTTCATTATTCATTATTCGGTCTCTTTTCATTATCCATTATGTCAACAAAATCAATTATTTTATGAACATCTTTCTCCAAATTTAGGTTCCCCACCAGTACCAAAGTATAGCCTATATTGTTGATGAAAGGGTGACATCCCGCTATCTCTAAGGTCCGCTATCTCTAAGGTTCGCTATCTCTAAGGTTCGCTATCACTAACGTGTAAAGTCTATGGAGATCAGAATCCCGCTATCTCTAATAGAGAAAAGGGTTCGCTATACCTAAAAAAGGTCCGCTACTTCTAAGGTTCGATATCACTAATTTAGAATAAGGTTCGCTAGTTCTAAGGTTCGATATCACTAATTTAAAATAAGGTTCGCTATCACTAATTTAAAATAAGGTTCGCTATCACTAATTTTGAATAAGGTCCGCTATCACTAATTTATTGAAGGTTCACTATCTCTAAGGTTCGTTATCACTAATTCCAATAAAGGTCCGCTATACCTAAGGTTCGCTAACACTAATTTTGTTTAAGGTTAGCTATCCCTAATTAATTAAGGTTACGCTATCTCTAAGGTTCGCTATCACTAATTTTGATTAAGGTTAAGCTATACCTAAGGTTAGTTATCACTAATCTTAGATAAGGTCCACTATCTCTAATTTTAAATAAGGTCCGCTATCTCTAATTTCAAATAAGGTCCGCTATCTCTAATTTTAAATAAGGACCGCTATAGCGAACCTTATTTGAAATTAGAGATAGCGAACCTTATTTAAAATTAGAGATAGCGAACCTGATAGCGAACCTGATTTAAAATTAGAGATAACGAACCTTATTTGAAATTAGTGATAGCGAACCTTAGAGATAGCGAACCTTAGAGATAGCGAACCTTAGAGATAGCGGACCTTATTTAAAATTAGAGATAGCAAACCTTAGGGATACCGGGATTGTTAAAATTAGAGATAGCGGACCTTATTTTAAATTAGTGATAGCGAACCTTAGAGATAGCGAACCTTCAATAAATTAGTGATAGCGGACCTTATTTAAAATTAGAGATAGCGAACCTTATTTAAAATTAGTGATATCGAACCTTAGAAATACCGAACCTTTTTCAAAATTAGTGATATCGAACCTTAGGTATAGCGGACCTCTTTCGTAATTAGTGATAACGAACCTTAGAGATAGCGAACCTTAGAGATAGCGAACCGTAACCGATGAAAGACCATCTCAAAACTGGTATTAATGCTTAGATCATCTTTACAGACATTTTGCAACAGACTGAGAAAAGATTTGAATTTGTTTTCATTAAAATGAAAAGAAATTTGCAATTTTGTAATCACTAGAAACATGATGAGGTAATCCTTAAATTTCCATTATTTACTACATCCTCTACCCCTACAACTAAGAAAAACTGCTGATTATGATCAGCATGAGATGTCAAAAATTTTGAGAGTTTCAATTTTGATTATTTCTATTTCAATTTACAGATCATTGACTTTTTTATGAAAATAATGAAAGTTTTGGTCAAATTGAAAAAGTGATGCGGGCGGTCAATAGGAAACTAACAATCGAGTTCCATTAGCCTTATGGTCAGCCATTCTAGTCAAAAGATCAACAAACAACAAAAAATAGAGGAATGGAAAATTTTGAAAAGCCAAAAGCCTAATAAAAAAAATGGACCACTGTTAGTACCATCCGACACCCAACATACTGTTGCCCACTCTTCTTACAAGTAATGACATAAACCATGTTGGTAGAATGATAATTCAAAGGGTGGTTGATGTTAAACCATTGACCAGTAACATAGCTCGTGAAATCTTGACTGGAGACAGTGTGCAGAGTAGAGCATACATCGCACAGTGTCATCACCCCGATATCTTCATGGCAGAAATCACCATGGTAGGTTGAATCCACCGCCACGCATGGCCATTTTGTTCCGACCTGTTAGATTTGAGACGCATAAGGACATCTGACTAAGGCTACTGACAATTTCCCGGTGACTGACTTCGCTGTGTGTGAGTCAAGCATGGTACGCCATAGGTCATATGCTTTTAGACTACCCACGATTGCCTATACACTGCGCTATATTATTCGGCATATATAAAATCAGAATTATTGTCAGTTTATGAGTTCAAGACACAAGCTTCTTTCTCAAGACGCAAGCTAACGACTATCATATCTGTTCAACACATATATTCAAGTGCAAGGAACCACATCTGGTTTCTTTAGACGAAATCATTTACGGGAGATATTCATCATTTTCTATCCCGGTATCCAAATATTTTCGTCTGAATATCAAAATCGTGCATAGCACATTCACGTGTATCGATCCCAGGTATTGATTTTAGTATCTCTGGTGTACCAAGTAATTATTAGCCAGACGATGTCGGTGTGCATCGTGATTGTTTGCAAGCTGCACACTTGTTGCATGGCTTGTAGCAAATCTACTGTGAACCCAATATTAACAAAACTCTGCTTGTGAATTGTTTTTGTTACAGATGTTTACCAAGAAGCTTATCTTCTCATCCGTGCGCTTTGACGACAGTTACCAGAAGATGTACAAGTTCTAGCACGGTAGAGAAATCTGGAGATGGAACATCTTATTCTGAAGCACCAGTGTCTATTAGTGATAGCTGTGTCAAGGTAAAGCATGTGGATGGTGTCTGTCCATCTTACACTTGAGTTTCGGTAGCGACATACATGGTTGTGCCACAAACGTACTGACAGATCACCCTTGTATGTGTGTGTGTCTACATTCTGCAGGATTAGGTTGTACTTATTTATATCAGAGGTGTAAGTCTTCCGGAAATTCCAGGAATTCCGGAAATGTGGCCAAAAAAAAAAAATCCGGAAATGTAAAAAAAAAAAAAATTTAATTTTTTTTACATTTCCGGGATTGGATGATGATAATTCGTCATAAAAAAAGCCAAAAATTCTCTCCTTTGGCTCGCATGTTTTTCAGGGAGTTGATCGTTACCTCACTTACAGATGCTAAAATAAGTTATCTGAAGGAGGCACTTAATAATTAGCCTGCATTGCAAGTCCCATTAGACATTTTTTATGCAAAGAAATGTCAAGAAAATTTAAAATAATACACAATACATGGAACAACTGTCACAGCCATTGGAACTCTATTCCAAGATGATTTAGTAGTGATTCCACTAACAAGTTTATACCCTATAAATGCTGGTTTCTATCCTATAGGGAGGGTTACAAAATAACAGTCCTTTCAGAAGATTTTCGGTAAAAAGCTAAATAGCAAGGATGAAGGCTGCGCTTGGACTTTGGCCTTGCTGCGTGGCTTTGCCAAGCCTTTCCCGATAGCTGAGACCCTTCTCAAAGGACAACAAAATAAAAGTGTATTGAAAGGAGGGGACACTAATTAAATAGACTATGGGGAGCCAGTTTTTTTGGCACAAATATATAGACTATGGTATACCCTTAATTATCACGTTTTGGCACTTTCCCAGGGGTGGTGCAATAATTACGTGTAGTAAAGGGGTGAATTATAGGGAGCCAAACACTTGCGATCAGGTCAAATGGGGGGCCAGGTGTTTTTGATATTGCTCCCTCAAAAGGCGTAGAAATACAGTGTGGGAACATTCAAATATTTACCACATGATCAGACAATTTCAGGTTTTAAAATTTGGGTTGGCTGAAGGCGTATCCAAAGATGTTTTGGCACGTCCAAAGGGGGCACAGATATTTTGGAATATCAAAAGGACAGGGGGCAAACAAGTTTTGGCATACAATTTTTAGAGTTAAACACCTGGTACACTTAATTATTGCCAATAACAAGACTATTTCATCTTCTTATTGTAACATGCTTGCATTTTACACAGAATTTTTGTTCACTTTTGAATCTTTTGATCTTGTTCAGCAACTTCACAAATTAGGAGAAAAGAACAAGTTCTTGAGGATAACTGTTGAAGGAGGCGGTTGCTCAGGGTTTCAGTGTCTATTCAACCTGGATGAAACTTTGATCAAGGAGGAAGATAGGTAAGTATTAAGGTCAATAACTATTTTAAACTGTTGCGATTTGGTAGTTTACAGCATCTTACTAATGGTAGTGAGCTTTGGCAAAATCGGCATTGCTCATTTCATAGCAAGCGCGTAGAAGAATTCAAATATCTCAGATATACTTTTGTAGGTCCTGTAGTTCTTGAGTTATGTTGTAAAGAGGGCTGAAATAACAACACTTATGTAAAACGTACATAACTCATTAACAACAATAAATCAAGCAAGTTTGCATAGTATATGATTTGTAGAATAAACTTTTACAAAACATCAAGGTGTTATTTTTCAATGATATATTGATCTAGATAATGTAAATCAATTTTTTTTGGTTGCATCAACCAACAATACCGAGTGTACCCTTAAACACTTCAAACACACAGCAGACAGCACTCCTTCTCATCATGCATTGGGCTATTCCAGTTGAAATCCATACACCCCCTATGGAAGACATGACCTTAATATCCCACACAGGGAGTGTTGATTTCAAATCGAGTCAACCCATTCAGTTAACCCTTTTGAAATCCATACATTTCACTGTGGAAGACATGACCTTAATCTCCCACACAGGGTGTGTTGATTTCAAATGGAGTCAACCCATTCAGGTAACCCCATTTGAAATTCACGCTCCCTGTGTGAGAGATTAAGATCATGTCTTCCACAAGGGGTGTATGGATTTCAACTGGAATAACCCAATTCCATGCACATAGAGCATACTGGGAAGGCTTGATTTTCTACTGCACTTCAAACCATTGATAGTGCTTTTCAAATCACAAGCGTTCACTCAAAGCAGATCATGTCACTGAATGTCTGCTCAGTGCCAGAAGTGGGTAAATGCAATAGTTGCCATGTTAGGCATGTTCATAAAAATTTGAAATTTAATAAATTCATCTAAAATTGCTTTCATTAAAAAGAGAATCGTTTAACTTAAAAAATGAGTGGTCAATTATGTATGTAGGCCTATAATTGGCAATGTTATGAGGAAAAGTATGCTCGCCTGAATGTCCCAAAATGGGCCAAATTGTGTGTCCCAGCATTATCAATGGCTTCCTATGTCTTAACATGTGTGTATGTATTTTATGGCTAAATTTTTGAGCACGAAGGGCCATTTTACAAAAATGTGCTAATGTTTCATGAAATGTAGCTTTCATTACTTGATAGCATCAAATATTAATCAAATGCAGATTTTTTAAAAATCATGCTAGGTTGGAGTTTTGAGGGTCAAAATCCAAATTTTCTTCATTTTCCTATTGGATTACACAGTTAAGACAGGATCTTGGATCACAAGTAAGCTTAATGAAGCCCGCCCTCACATGTTCAAAATGTGATCATGTCTAGCCATGTGTAGCTGTCATGTGTAGATGGGTACAATATACTGTGTGTAAATTGCCAAATGTTCACAAGGCAGGTATTGCACTTACCCCACTTCTTGCACTGAGCAGTAGAAAAGCTTTACAGGTCACATTGCGACTTGTCACGTGAGGTCAGAATGTGAGCACCCCTAGGAGGTCCAGCATTACATACCACACATTCTGCAGTGCATATAATGCTTGTAACAGGGACACGGGGGCGCAACAGTCTTAGACACATAATCAAGAGGTAGCTCGAGGTTGTGGGTTCGAATCCCCACTGTGTTGTGCACTTTGGCATTGCTCTTCACCCCTATTGCCTCTCCCCACCCAGGTGTGCAAATGGGAACTGGGTTTATTCAATGTCGTGAAGGTAACAGACTTGATGTGGAGGAGGTGTAGCAATCCCCCTGCAGCAACATTACATGGAGGATTCTGGTCCAATTGCTTTAAAAGAGAGATAGGCACCCGGCCTGTGAACACATGTTTGTCCACTTAATCTTTTTTAGAATGCTCGAGAATCATAGACTTATCATATGTGATGTGCACTTGGCAGTTGTGTTTCAGGATTGAAAAGATAATGGCAGCTTTTGCCTACTGCTGAAGCAGCGGTCAGATCCCTAATTTTTAATTCCCAGTGGCAAAGCCAAGGTCAGGCAGCTTCCTCCTATGATAAGTCTTGCCCCCATCTTTCCCTCTGTGGGATGCTGACCACCCTGATATTTAAGATTTGTATGACTTTTTTTTTACTTTTCAGCCAATTTTTTTACCATTTGCCTCCCCTTTGAAAGTTGCATTGACCCCCCCTTGCCTCCCTCTGAAAAAGACCTGGCTATGCCACTGCTTATTCCTGGTGTCATCCTTTTAGGGCCCAAACAAAAAGTTGAATGAAGCCGTATGACAGAAATTAGATGCATTAGAGAGGGATGGAGTTAACAGACATAAATATTATTTTGACAACTGATTTTATATACGGGTGCACCATCGGATATCACATTACCGGTGCAGTTGGTCAATGTGTGAAAATTACAGTACTTGTGCAGCCAGTCACTGTGTGAAAATGGTCTAGCTTTCGTCAGATGTGGCTCTGACTTCATCAGGACTGATGACTTGTGTCCTGATGAAGTCAGAGCCACATCTGACGAAAGCTTGACCATTTTGACACATTCTGCACCGGTAATGTGATATCCAACGGCGCACTGTATATAAAATCAGTTGTTATGGAAGCCGATCCACTTACTTGTTTAATATTATTTTGACCCATTTCAGGGTTCATTTCTGATGAGAAGCAGTCACTTTGTGACGACATCATTGTTTTTTGTTTGTTCTCTTATATTCACAAGCATTCTGCTTCATAATCTACAACATAATATTTCCATTTTGTCATATTTTGCAGAGTGATTGAAAGAGATGGCGTGAAGGTAGTAGTCGACGACATATCATTACAATACATCAAGGGTGCAACAATAGACTATCATGAAGAACTCATCAGGTCCGCATTTAGAGTAACCAATATTCCCATGGCGGAGAAAGGATGCTCGTGTGGTGCCTCGTTCTCTCTCAAGATCTGACAGTATGAGACAAGTGGGCAGATGTGTCGCTGGTATGATTACTGTAAGGCATTTATATTTCCAAGCAAGCAAGTTTTTGAAGCATTTCAATTTGGAAATTAAGGGGGTACAACACCCCTGCCCAATTTTGTGCCTATTTTTGCATTTTTCTCCAAAATTATAGCACATTGGTGACAAGTAAGATATGTATATTATAGGGGCAAGGACTACAACTACTGCATTGGAATTATTTTTTTCAACACAGACAACAGTTGTGGAGTTACAGTCAAAATTGAGGGAAAACCAATATTTGATCAATAAATCAATAACTACTTTCCTTGAGTTGCTGAATGTTCAGTGCAGTAGTTGTAGTCCTTGCCCCTATAATATTCATATCTTACTTGTCACCAATGCGCTATAATTTTTGAGAAAAATGCAAAAATAGGCACAAAATTGGCCAGGGGTGTAGTACTCCCTTAAGTGTTCATAATACTTCATTCAGCTTGTAATAGATTCATATATTGTGGATTGCCATGGTGTACACACAGTTGAGCACATACCACCGATGCAAAGCGCGCTTTTGTAAATTTATGCAATCAGTAGTTTACTGACGCACACGGTTAACAAAAACTATGTTGCTTATTAGAGTGGAATGAAGTATAAATAGTTCAACTTACAAAGAGATCTATGTCACTGCTAAAAATGGATTTCTGTCCAACTTGGTCAAATGTAAGTTGCCATGGAAATGTAAGTGTTTTACAGTATATGTTTTTGGAGAGAAACAGTGAACAGTGTATTTAAAAAATTTTGATTTGTCAATGGGCTATTCCAGTTGAAATCCATACACCCCCTATGGAAGACATAACCTTAATCTTCCACACAGGGAATTCAAATGGAGTCACATATTCAGGTAACCCCATTTGAAATTCACACTCCCTGTGTGGAAGATTTAGGTCCCTGTGTGGAAGATTAAGGTCATGTCTTCCATAGGGGTGATGGATTTCAACTGGAATAGCCCAGTATGCCTTATACCTCACTGCATATTTTGACTGGATGTCAAAGGGGTATAAAGACACAAAGCAGTATTGCCAAATAGCACATAGTATAGCGAGTGAATCTGATGATGTGGACTTGCTTGCATATTGAATGGCTACACTCAGGTGGACAGGTGGTTGCAGGGAAGAGAGAATACTATGAACGCCATGAACACTGTTCAATCGTACAGGCCCATATACCCCTCGCTTCGTATTACTGAATATTCTAAAGTCATCTAGAAATGTTTGTTCAAATGTATAGGTCAATCATTCTTATCACATTAAGAATTGTATGTTATAAATATTATTTGGAATCATATGACACAATCCTTTGATCTGTGACGGAGGTGATTATGAAGACTTGTCAGGTTTACGCTGGCTTCATATGGTTTACTCAAGCTGGATTGACAGCATATATGCCGGTGCAAGTAGAATGCAAAACTACAAAGGTGAGATATGGCTGTTGTCAGTTCTGGTGGAAAGTTCGGGTGAATGATAGAGGGACCGCAGATTACTGATAGACTCCTTGTGTCCAGGGCTCTATCGTAACTTTTTCAATACTAAGTAGCCAGTTGAGCTGATAATCCTAAAAGGTTACCAGCAAACTGCCAGCAATATTACAAAAAATTATTGGCAGACATTTGGAATACCACAGTAGCTTATGTGTTTGATACACGCGCGATCAAAGGCAGTGTATCTGTAGGCTGTATCGTGCTACAGATACATTGCTTTTGATCTTGCGTGTATCTCGGGTGCATGCTACTGTTTTGAGGAAGTCACAATGGACTAGAGTTAATATATCTAATGGGCTATTCCATTTAAAATCCACACTCCCTCTGTGGAAGATTTTAAAAATATCTTCCACAGAGGGATAATGTTTTTCAAATGTAATTGGTCAAGGTTAATCATTTTGAAATCCATACTCCCCCCGTATGATGGCTTTACCTATATTTTCCACAGCTGGTATGAGTATTTCAAATGGAAGTTAGGGCTCTTTTTGAAATTCCCTTACACAGGAAGGTGTGCGCCATCCTGCAGCTTTCCTGTGCTAGCCTTCTTTTGTTAAAATCCTGTGTGATTATAACACTGCAATTAGCCACTTCACTGACTTAAATTAGGAGCGCTTTCCTGACCGAGCTTTCCTAAGGCGCGCGTTTTGCGAGGGGAATCCTGCCTTCTTTCTGTGTGAAAACGTGGTAGGGTATTTCAATATGAGCCCTTATCCAACTGTCTGTTGTATTCAAAACCCATACTCCCTCTGTGGGAGACTTTAGCTAAATCTTCCACAGGGGTAGTGTAGACTTTAAATTGAATAGCCCAAATGCAGGTGAGTGTTAATTATGTGCTGAACAATAGCACATGTTGCATTGCATTAAGCAATGACATTGAAAAAAATGGAAGAATACATGTAGACTAATCTTTAATGCATCATAATTAATCTAAAGTCAATCTAAAGTCAATATAAACCATTAGGCGACGAAAAAAAGAAATCCTGTTCTATGGGCGGACGGACCTTTCAAATAGGGTCGGTCGGTCTGCTTTTTTGTTTTTGAAATGTGTACAGAAATTTGTTCAAAATCTGGGTCGGTCGGGCCCGTAGAACAGGGTTTTCTTTTTTCAAGTGCAAGTGCAATAAGTTTCTTGAATGGTTGCAACTGATGAGGGTTATACCATTGAGTGAGTTTAACAAGTTAAATTAAGCAACAAATACTATCATCTTCTTTGAAAAATGCATTTAAAAATGCAAACTGCACAATGAGTAACATAATCCTACTACTCAGATATATAAATTATAATGAAGTACATACTAAAGTCCATTTGGCTTACTCAAGACAGTAGCATCAGTATGATATATACATGAACGATCAAAGGTAGTGCATCTGTAGCGTGCAATGTTGCGCAAATTAACGGGTACGGGTCCTGGGCCATGAGTACGGGTACGGGTCCCAGGCCATGAATACGGGTACGGGTACCATGGGTACGGGTACCATACCATACAGTGCCTGCCTATATGCATGTAATTGCTTTTGATCGCACACTGTCTTCAGGAAGCCAAATGTTGCTTGCTGACACCATAGCCACAGGGAATATAGGCCTATTATCCATTGCTTGCTGTGATGTACAAGATTTGGTATTTTTCATATTAGTCCTCCTTTGGGGTAATTTGCAAAGCTTCTTTAACCCATCATACTATACACTTAACTGATGTTTCATAAAGTTTCTGTCACTATCTTTGGTTGAACATAGTGATGTTGTCATTTAATCAGCATTTGTAGATCAAGAAACTTTGATCTTGTTTCAGATATTGGTGTTGCATGATACCATATTCAATAGATGGAAAAGTTGCATGAACTCCCACTCCAGGCCCCCACCCCTAACTTAAGTCTTTATTGATGACTATTACAATAAGAATGTGGGCTGTCTTCCAAGTTCAAAAAAAATCTTAGCCTCCTTATACATATTCATTCTTCAACTCACACCAAACATGGAATAATAATTTGGTTATTTGGGGGGCAAACATACAGTGCATGTAATAATCACCATTCTTAAGGGGGTACTACACCCCTGCCCAATTTTGTGCCTATTTTTGCATTTTTCTCAAAAATTATAGCGCATTGGTGACATGAAAGATATATAAATTATAGGGGCAAGGACTACAACTACTGCACTGGAAATTTTATTTCAGCACAGACAACAGTTGTGGAGTTACAGTCAAAAATGAGGAAAACCAATATTTGATCAATAAATCAATAACTACTTGCCTTGAGTTGCTGAATTTTCAGTGCAGTAGTTGTAGTCCTTGCCCCTATAATAAACATATCTTACTTGTCACCAATGTGCTATAATTTTTGAGAAAAATACAAAAATAGGCACAAAATGGCCAGGGGTGTAGTACCCCCTTAACAATCTCACAATTTGGTTCAACTACTTTTCACAAATCTTTGTCAGTGAGATGTATGGCAAGAAAAATGTACATGTGTCTCATTAAATCTAAATCATACTGGCAAAGAATGACTTTGCATAAATTTCTCATATCAGCCCAAAGTTGATGATCATTCCCAAGTAGAATATACCTCAGCATGCCAGATTTACTGTAGAAAGGATGTAACTATGTAGGCAAGGTCTTAGCCAGCCATGCGTCCACCCGTCTTTAAGACGGGTTAATCTAATTGTAGACGGGTGGATTAAATGGATTTTACAGATGTGATAGCTCTAAAACAGATGATTTTAAGGTTATATAAACTTTAGACTAATTCAGAGTGACATGTAAAGGCCAAATCAGGACATATTTGACCCCAGTGACCCTTCCATGTGTATAGACAAGTTGTTTTATATTTGAGGGTCAAATTTTGGTATCTGCTTGGACGGGTGGTTTCTGATTTCTGGCTAAGACTCTGTATGTAGGTATGGGTGCGTTTTATTTATACATCTTTAACTGTATATAATCAGAAGTTGTGAATTAAAATGAGTACCTCACTACTAAGAAATCTGTTACACCACAAGTTTGTTCTTTTTATCCATAAAACTTTGAGCAAAATACATTTTTTGCTTTCTTTTATTTAATTACCTAAATCCTAAAACTTCATCCAAAAAAACTTATCTTCCGATTTTGTTCATCGGCCGTAGCTAGTATCGTGAAGCAAAATGCTACTCAATTTTACAGTGAAGTGTAATGTAACAAAAATCAAGTATTGTAAGCTGATAATGTTACGCAAAAAATGTCTTATGTCCATTACTGGTTGATATATCGATAATAATCAATCAATCGACTATATCCAATAATATTGATATCGCTGATATCACTTTCTGAAGAAAATTGGTGTATCCAAGTTGTTGATAATGAAAAAAAAGTATTGAAAATCAGGGAAAAAGACTGAAATTGAGCAATTGTACTAGGTCATGTGATTATATCATACTAGGGTCTCAAGGAGAAAGGCTTTTCATGCCAGCAACAAATAAACAAATTGAGGGATGAACTAATAGCAGATGGTTGTCTTGTATGGATGAATGTAGAAGATATGAGGAAAATTGGGAGGAAAATCGATTTATCGATTCTTCTTGATATTGAGTGGCCAATATATCAATTTGAAATATTAAAAGAAAAATGGATCAATATAAATTCAAACATAGATGAATATAGGTAAAATCAAATGCAACACATTTTACCACATTCAGAACATGAGTTACTGATTTAAAAGAATAGAACTATTATATGAAAATTTATTGTGATACGTTCCACGATAAAGTAATGTTTGGCGAGTTCATGTATGTTCATGTAACATTGTAAATACAAATATGACTAAGACTTACATGTATATTGTATATTCAAAAATGATCACTCATAATAAATCAAGTAAATTGTTTTCATATTAATTTATTTTCAGCTTTGTTGTATTTACTAGCCAAATATTGGTATTTTAGAGTCATTTACAATTTACATCATGTACTCTTGCAGCATGATGCTATTATTTCAAAGTTGTTGGGTTTTTTTTACCAGGAAGTTAACCTCTGTTCAGGGTGTTAGCTAGCCACCTGTCCACCCGTCATTTGGGACGGGCAGTTTGCTCCTGGGACACGTAAATTTAATGGTTGGGACATATGCTAAGTTCTACAAATAATGCTGTTTCGGTGGAAATGACAGGCACTTGTCAAATCCTAGCTAAGACCCTGCCTCTGTTGTTTGAAAACACTAAAGATAAACTACTGTATACTTTTAACCAACAATTGGAGGATGGTAATAGAACTATGAATTTTGCACCTCCTCTTCAGTGGCATAACTAGGGGGAAGGGGGGCAACGTGCCCCGGGTGCCACCCTTGGGGGGGGGGGGGCAAATTGACCAATTCAGCATCAATTTTGCGCCCCTCCAAGCGATGAAAGTCAAAAATTCTGTGAGCTTCGTGCATTTCAGCACAAAATCAATTGAAAGAACATTTTAAGACCGATACTCAACTTTTAGTAACCAAAATTAATTAGTGGTAGGCCTGATTTGTCCACAAATTTGCGCGCCGGATTGTTTCAAGAATTAAGGGGAGGGCCATTATGTATCCTTAGCCCTGGGCGCCACAACCCCTAGCTACGCCATTGCCCGCATCTAAGATATTCTCGGGTGGGGGGTAGGGGCGCCAATTTTGTTTCTTGCTCCAGGCACTACCAACCCTAGTTACGCCACTGCTCCTCTTCTCTGGAACTCATCACTTTTGTGCATGAACCAGCCCATAATCTGTGTGGATGGAGAAATGCCAAATTGCATTATCACACTGTAGAATTCCATTTATAAGCATATGTGATGCGATCAAGCAAAATCAGTCGGAACTCGGAAATATTAAATTTTCGGTTTCTTATAGGATAGTAAAAAACATCTACAAAGCTGCATTTTGCAGAAAACCTCATTGTAATTGAGCATCCAGTTCCAAAGATATGAGCAATTAAAGAGTTTCCAAAACAGCAGGAAACAAAAGGAATATTTCCTTTGTTTGGCTATATCTAAAATCAGTATTTCCAAGTTCCGACTGATTTGGCTTGATCGCATCACATATATGCCTCTAAATGAGGGTTCTTTTGATGAAAGAGAGATGGAATGCAGACACCCTTCACAAAAACATTACAACATGTGTAAACACACAATTGATGTTCTATGCATAGCAACAACCTATGCCAACCATATCAAAGCTGAATGTAACAGTTGTTTAGTCCGGCACTGTGTGGATAGTTTGACAAATATGTTTGCTGCCCTCTACCAGTTAATAATAATATTTTTATAGGTGAATGACTGGCACTGTCTCTCACTCTTATTGTCAACATTCTCTACAAGTTTGTTGCTTAAAGCCATATTGTAACATTTCCCAACAAAAAATAGTTTTTTTCACAAAATGTTAGTTTTTACTGTCGGATATGCCCCCCTTGTAATTTTGACCAGAGCAGATGAGGCAAAACAAAGAAAAAACTTAATAAGCTTTAATGCCAGCGCATATTTCATCAATGCATGCCACTCTGTCGAACATGATTGAGGTCGGTCCTTGTTATATGACCTTCCTTCTCATTTGTGTTTGACTAATATTTCTAATAATTTTATACAAAGGGACATTTCGTGATCCACAGCCTCATCCCCCCACTTAACCCAAAAAAAGTTGAGATTTTTACACCACTGGATACCTCTGGCTACATAATGTTTATGTACCAAATATTTCTTGCAGATTAATTTGTTTAGCAAAAATAAAATATCACCAAATTGGAGCAGTGTAATACACATAATCATGCATAACTCGCAAACGCAAAATCGGAATCAACTGAAATTTTGGAAATAAGCTTTTTTCATGGATATCTACTGAAAAATGTCATAAAAAGAGGATGCTAGGATCACGAAATCCTCCTTTAAACTCTATTCATTTTCATAATATCAAGTCCCAAAACAAAAAGAGAAATAAATTTACAAACGAATGCCCCCCCCTAGTTTCCCCCAGTGAAAACCCAAAATTAGGAAAAATCTACTTTTTGGGCCAATTTTGAGCAAAATTTGGTGATTTTCCCCCCCTCAATTGAAAAGGGGTATAATTCTTCTTGTCTTCCATGAGCAACCGCGTCACATCGGGTATAATCTTCCTTCCAGGAGCAACCACTGTGCATGATTGACGGGCTATTCCATTGCTCGTAATAGGGTAGTGTATTTTAGCGGGACAATGCTGGATCATTGTGGTGCACGATGTGCAAGGTAGACTTTCGCCACTTGGCATGTGGTTGTTGGTGTAGGGGTGTGGGGGTGTGTGTGTTGGGGGAGGGGGCGTGTTGTCCGAGATGTTAGGAATGATTTAATAATAGTTATTAATATTGGAAGAACGTTTTAAACTTTTAATTTAAGGCATCATATACCGGTACGATTTTATACTATTTTAGATTTTCAATTAATAACAAAATAATAAAATAGCATTTAAAAATTATATTAATAGGCCTATTTATTATCGCACGCCATGGTAACAATAAAAAAAATGGCACACTTTTCGATAAAAATTAAACCAAATTTTCATGAAATTGAGGGCCATCAATAAACCAAGATGCACCCCGAATCTGTCGCACATCCCCGTAGTATAGGCCTACCCTCCTTTCCACCCCGTTGCCCTAAACTAGACGTGTAATATATTACCGCCAATGCAGTATTTTTTTTTTACCTGTAGGCAAGCTCACCCCTACAGTCGCAATAGTTCTAGCCCAGATAGCTTTTAACTCACGCCTACTAATAACGTACTTTCATCAAGTGATGGCGCTATAAGGTTTACCACGGAAGCTGTTTGGTTTACCGTGGAAGAAGATTATACCCTATATGCCTCAATTTACTCCCCCTTCCAAAATAAAAAAAAAAATTCTGGTGCCGCAACAAACTAATAGCTTTTTGTATGTTTGTTTGTTATAAATGTTTAAATGGACAAGTTTCTTTGAATTTGATATTTTGATTATTCTCCCAGAGAGTTCAAACTCATTCGACATGCCTCCTATGATAATATCACTGTGTATATGCACTCTTTATGATGTGTATTAGCATTTTGATATGTGAGATAAACGTGATCATTAAATGAACAAATTGTCAGATACGCCAAACATCTGTTTGATAAAATGCCCAAACATGCACACTTGTATATTGGATCATTACCATTATGTAAATTAGACTATAATATGAAACCAATTTGCATTAAATATTCATTCTGCAAGATAATGACTAATTATTGAAGGTCCTTGACCCAATCCATCCCCTCCATTTACCTCGGTGTTGATGAGATTTTGGTATTATATAATAGATCCTATTTTACCATTATGAAACGTTCCAACTCAATGTATATCGTGAAATTGTGAAAAAAACATGTTTATTGGTGTTAACCACGCTATTGATATTTTCACACAGCTTGTTGTATTGTAAATCCAGCCAATCCGTACACAGGAATTTTTTTTTTTTTTTTTTTTTTTTGAGGGGGGGGCGCTTATTTTGAGGGGGGGGCACTTATTTTGTGAAAAGTGGGCTCTCTTCCCAAAATTTGGATCTTTTTTTTACCAAAAAAGCATAATAAAGAAGATTTTTGTGCTCACTACGCTTGCAAATTGTAATATTTTGAGACTAAATTCATCAAATTTCACTTTGATGAAATCTGGCATGCGCACAAATTCTGTAGCTTACTACCAGTTCAGGTCAATGCTTACTGATACTGCTTTATGATTAAATTTTAGTGTTATTACTGCTATGTGCACAATGATCAGGACCACAATGCAACTTGCGCGTACCAGCATGACCAGTTGCATTTAAATTGTGCTTATTAATTGCATGTACAATTGTACGCTGAAAATGTTCTCTTCTTTTTTTTAATTGAAACTTCAGAAGGAGACAATGTTTGACATTGTTGAAGAACATCCATATCCTAAAACAATAGGGTCCCCCCCCCCCCGTCATAAAGCACCCAGTTCATTATTGATCATTATTATTCCATACATTTTATTTTGAGGGGTAGAGTTTCTTAGAAATGCAGAAAATTAGATGCATGAGCAAAATGAAAACTATTGGAGAACAGGGCAGGGGGCATTTGTTCCCTCCCCAATATTTTCAAGTTCTTACTACTATCCTCCCGAGTTTGACTCCCTTTCAGCCTTAAAACCCCCCAAATTATGTCTTTCTCAGATATAACTCGCAAACGCATAATCAGAATCCACTGAAATTTTGGGAATAAGCTTTTTTCATTGATATCTACTAAATGTCATAAAAAGAGGACGCAAGGATCATGAAATATTCCTTTGATAGTAAAAATAATCTTGTTAATAAAGTCTGTTTTTTATCAGGTTTTCTTTGAAAAGTTTCTTGAAGAGGTATTATATACTGCAGAATATACAACAAATACGCTGATAGTTCTGAGAAAACTTGTCTGTACCTGTTTATTTGAAACTACTTGATTTATTTTCATACGTAGATAATTACATGATATATTGAATCAAATAAAATCAGCTTGTTGCACGTTTTTCTCCAGTTATAATAAAAGACAGCTTTTGTGAATTTCCATTTAATGGGACATTTTCTGCACCTGCAAAAATAAAGTGCTTCAATAAAATGTGAAACTAAACATCAATGAAAAATAAAGTATTCTACAAAATTTGATTTGACAGAGAGGGTAGACGCACTCTATCAAGGCACGTACTTTCATTGATTGCATTTAAGTCACCTGCACAATGGGACGCATACCAAGGGGTCCTTCCCTAATTTTGTACCAGCCTGAAACAGCCCGCATACTACACAGTTCTGCTAGTTTTTTGTGCCCAAAATATTTTTATCATTTTAAGCATTTTTGTTTTATCAATACTTTTAGCTTTTGAAATTTTGTGATCACAGTGATTTGATACTGCTCGTAAATTGACCATACTAAATGTGTAGTTATCTGACTTTATAATGGATCGAGTCATTGCTATGTAAAGTAATGCCTCGTAGAAAATACCTGTTAATGTCAGGCCTGGATGTTTTCAATTATCTCCATGTAGACTACATTTAATATGAAAACCCATGGATTTTCTATGAAGAGTCCCAGTTTTTCAAACACCTGTAGAGGGCTGTGTGATTTTAAAAGAAAGGCAGGTGTAGCACGCCAGAAAACTAGAATATTAAGGCAAAGAAGGTAATGCTGGGTGAGATAGGTGTCACTTTTGAAAAAAGTTTTTGTTAAATTTCCTTAGAAATTTGAAGACTTAGAAGATGACATTTGCAAAGAAAGTCTGCATTTTTGGTTTCAGCATCAATCAGCCAATCCAAATAAAAAGTCAACTTTTTTCTTTAAAAACTTTGAAATCAGCTCTTTTTTGAAGGAAAAATTCACAACAGGTTCACTTTTTATGTGATTAAAAATTGGGTCCCCAAAAGGGGAAAGGAGATAAGCGAAAGAGAGAAAAAGAGAAGAGAAAAGAGAAGAAAAAAGTTAAATTGCACATAATTGAGTAGGCACATGCCTAATAAACTGCACAGTCTGATCGATTGTAAGAATATTATTGATTATGATTATTTTAGGCGTTGCTTGAAGGCAGGTCCTCGGACCATAAGCCTGTGAAAATTACTATGGGCCCGCCGATATGCAGAGCTTGTCACATTTTGTAACCATGAGTTAGTAATAAGATGTACTCATTGCTGGCAACATCAATCCAAGCATGTTTTTGTAGCAAGTCTCAAGTCCTATAAAGTGCTAGTGTGTAAAATTTTACAAATTGAGTTAAAATTGATGCACCAAATGGATTCAATTGGACCTGCATTTTGTGACATTTTCCAACTTCTGATGGGGAACATCAGAGACAGGGTTAATCAATATTTCTAGTTTCTTTATATTTCTTTATATGGATATGTGTACATGTGGGTGATTTTTGTGGGTACATATAACCAGGAGTATCCCCCACCCCCCTTCACAAAGGTTGACTTTTCCCTATTTTGTCAATAAAAAGGTACAAAAGTGGAAGAAAAATTGACAAAAAATCTACTATCTACTTTTTGATGATAAGGCAAAGGGGCAATTTGTAGGGGGTAGATCCACCTTTATCTGCACAAGTGCACTTTTCATTCGAAAAAGGTCCACTTTTTGGAAGTCCTGCACACCCCCCCCCACCAAAAAATAATAAATTCTGCATATTAGAGAAATGTCTACAGTGATACAGTATGAGTATACCAAGGCATCAAAAAGGGGAATGACAAATAAGCTAGGACAACTTGATCAGTCTATTCTAGTCTATTCATGGTTTCAAAATACATTAGATTTTATCCATTTTGAAATCATTAATAGACTATGACATGAACACAAATTATAACTTAACATATTAAAAACACACAAAAACAGTCCAACCCCACCCCACACCCCGTGTGCATCAAATAAAGAACGGCAGCCAGGAGGTCTTACGCTTATGTTAAATGGGAGCAGGTCACATATTAGGGGCATGGGAATCTGGGTGGCAAGCTTAAGGGGTACTACACCCTGGCCAATTTTGTGCCTATTTTTCATTTTTCTCAAAAATTATAGCGCATTGGTGACAAGTAAGATATGTATATTATAGGGCAATGACTATAACTACTGCACTGGAAATTCAGCAACTCAAGGCAAGTAGTTATTGATTTATTGATCAAATAGTGGTTTTCCCTCATTTTTGACTGTAACTCCACAACTGTTGTCTATGCTCAAATAAAATTTCCAGTGAAGTAGTTGTAGTCCTTGCCCCTATAATATAAATATCTTACTTGTCACCAATGCCCTGGAATTTTTGCGAAACATGTAAAAATAGGCACAAAACTGGGCAGGGGTGTAGTACCCCCTTAAGAGCCCTCATATGACCCCCATATTCAAATGAATGACATTGAAGATTGACAAAAAGCGACAGTACTTAGTATTCAATGTAATGGGATGCGCATCTCATTACCATGTGCACTAAGCAGCTTCTTTGTCATGTTTAATTCGCTAGAATTTGATAATTATATCTCCTTTGTGCTTGTAGCTTTGAACCAAGGCCTATTGGTAACATCTAGTGCTTCACCTGGGTGCTTCAATGCCATCATCCTCAGTGGTAAGAGCGTCCGCTTGAAAAACAGGAAGTATTGGGTTCAATTCCTGGTCCAGTTCTCAGGCCATTTCCAGGGAAAGATTAGTTGTGTGATATTTGAAGATTCCTAGTTCAGTCCCTATTGATTCAAACTTCTTTTGAACCCTGTTTAAAGTTCTGAAACAAAGTTTACTTTATCTTACCTAGAACGCACTTGAATTATACACGAGGAAATTTTTACCAAAAAGCACAAATATTCTAGGAAAAAAATGTACAACTTAAAAAAGGGAGTAACTTTAAATTGCCTCAATATATACTGACAACCCTGGTTAAAAATCATGTCAATTGTAATAATGATTTAGAATAACTATGCGAACTACTTGACAGGTACGTACTCCAAACAAGATGTGAATTTAACATTATAAAAATGTCTTGAAGACATCTCTCCTTGACACGCAAAGGTAGTATTTAGTGGGAAGCAAATATAAGATTTGAATACTCCGGGAAATATATTCAGGGAAATACCGTGAAGCAGAGACCCTGGGACGGGGCTGAAAAAAATTGGTGGTGTGCAGCGAGAGCTGCACAGGTAAGCTTGCAGGTGCTTGGCTGCTTCATCAGCTGACATGACATCCCTTGATAGTCACCCTCACTAGAAGCGAATACCAGGTACCTGGATGATAAGGATGCTTTTTAACTGATCAATATTCCAACACAGGTGAGCTAATACAATGAAATTGTCATCACACAAGATTTGTTGAGATTTCGTCAACTAACAGTGCTCTTGAAGCACAACTCTTTGCAAAGGGTGCTATTCATGGAATATTTTGTTACTGTCTCCATTGAATTATGAATAGGCTCTATTTCATTATATTACTGTATCCATTTAAGGGGGTACTACACCCCTCGTTAAATTTGTGTCTATTTTTGCATTTTTCTCAAAAACTAATAACACAGTGGAAACAAAAGTTATGTATATTTATAGGGGCAAGGAATCCAATTACTACACTGGAATTTCAGTGACCCAAGACAAGCGGTTTGTTATTTATGATCAGAAATAAGGTACCGCTAGGATGTACCTCGTTTCCTATCATATATACTGAACCGCTTGTCTTGAGTCACTGAAATATCAGTGTAGTAATTGGATTCCTTGCCCCAATAAATATACATAACTTTTGTTACCAGTGTGTAATTATTTTTTGAGAAAAATGTAAAAATATTCACAAATTTACCACATGGGTGTAGTACCCCCTTAAATAATCACTTTTAAGTATTGGAAAAAGCTACCTTCTATGGACCACTTAGTGATGTCGTCTTGGGGTGTAGGGTGTAGGTATTCATTTTGCCGTGTAGATTGCTGGTTCGAGACTTCGAGTCTCATTGGAATCATATGATTTTTGCTTTGGTTAATTTTTTGTAAGATAATGTGAGTTAGCTTAAGATATACATGTAGAAAGGAAACCATTCATTGCAAATTGAAGTCTCTATTTTAGATCGGATATAGTAAATGGCTGCCCTATGAAGTTAGTAAACTTAAATTGTGCTTTGATAGCACTTTATGTTTACAAAATCTCAAATGTGTCATGCACCAAGCCACTGTTAATGAATAAAAGTGCATACCCTGGCCTGGTATGAAGCTTGATGTGAATGGGAAACCCCCTCATTCATTAAGAGATTGATTTACACAGAATAGGTGATGATAAAATCCTGGGTTAAGATGTAATGATATAACTTGAATATGCAGAAAGACCTCTATAAGTGGGTCATCGCACCAAGACGCTGTTTATGAATAATAAAAATGCAAACCCTGGGCTGATGCAAAACTTGATATGAATGGGGAAACCCCCCTCATTCATTAAGAAGGATTTGCACAGATTAAGTAATGATAAGATGTATAATTGATATAACTTGAATGTGCATTAAGACCTGGATCATGTCAATTTGTTTGACAATGTAAATTTGTTAATGCAGCATTCACTTTTGTAGATAATCAAGATAACGGCAGGGACAGTTGTGGCACCATGATTTTGTTTAGTGGAAGCAATAAAGGTGGCAAAGTAAAATTTTAGGGGGATTGGGAACCTTTTCCTAAACATTGGTGCCCTAAATGGGTGATTTTCTCCCCAAATATGGTAGTTTTCACCCTAAATAGTGGATTGCCTGTGTGGTTTTTTTTTTCTGACAGGGGTGGGGGTGACAAAAGAAAAAACTTTGAATTTCAGGGTGCTCAGAAATATGGGCCTAAAATAGACTGTAAGAGATGCATTTGGTGCTGTGATATATGCTGATTAACTTCAGTATGGCTAAGACCTCTGCAGGTAGTTCAGCCTTTAACTTTGCAGATAATAATAGCATATATTATCTAGTAATATTGCTCTTCTATGGTTTCTGCAGTTCAACCTAACCTTTCACAAGATGTTTTGAATGTTGCTGCATGACATTTTGCTGCTTAAAATGAGCTTGGAATACAAGTGTAATTTTTGTGATTTAAGTGCATCATGGGTTTTTCCCAACACAAATTGGGAGTGGTACAACCCGGGGCACTCAACTTTGGAAGTGACGGTATGTGCCTACCGAGTCGCAAGTAGGGGCCTATCGCTATCGGGTAGAAAGCGTTATTTTAAAAAAGGGGGTCATTGGGTAAAAACAAAATAAAAAAGGGTGTCATTGGGTAAAAAATTTTTAAAAAAGGGGGTCATCGAGTATAAGATTTTAAAAAAAGGGTCATCGGGTAGAAAATTTTGAAAAAATGGAGCAAAATTTTGAAAATTTCAGCATAATTTTGAAAAAATGGAGCAAAATTTGACAGTTTTGGCATTTTTTTGTTGCATTTTGATGATGCTATTCTAGAAAAAAGGGGGTCATTGGGTAGCCGCAACCAAAAAAAAGGGGGTCATTGGGTAGCCGCAACTAAAAAAAAGGGGGGTCATCGGGTATGGCTTTTAAAAAAAGGGGGTCATCGGGTATAGTCGACTTCAAAAGAGGGGGCCTATTGACAGGCACATACCGTCACTTCCAAAGATGAGTCCCCCCGGGTACAACACTCCAACATAATATTCAGGGATGTATGTATCGGGCTATTCCAGTTGAAATCCACTGTACCCCTGTGGAAGATTGTGCAAATATCTTCCACAGGGGGAGTATGTTTTTCAAATGTAATTAGTCAGGGTTACTCATTTTGAAACCCACACCCACATTATGACTTCATGCACCTACATTTGCCACAACTTGAGTGAGTATTTCCCGACCCGTACACAGGATTTCATTTGGGGGGTGCTGATTTTGAAAAAGTGGACCTTTTATCCTAAGGGGGGGAGGGTATTTTGTGAAAAGTGAACTTTCTTCCCAAAATTGTGACCCTTTTTGTCCAAAAAAGCATAAAAAACGCTCGCAAATTCTGAAATTTTGGGACTTTTTGTATACTTTTACAAATTTGGGGGGGGTACGTCGCACCCCCCTGCGTACGGGCCTGAGTATTTCAAATGGGAGTTACCCAATTGTCTATTCTATTTGAAACTCATATTCCTTCTGTGGAACACTTTAGCTAAATCTTTCACAGGGGCAGTGTGGAATTTACAAAAAAAACTTCCCAATGCAACTCTGTATCAATTTGTTGATTTTGCCCCCCTGAAATCCACTTTTCCCCTAATGCCCCCCCAAAAAAAAAAAAAAATCCTGGCACCGCTACTGCTCTGTATAAGAAATAAAGGTATTATTAATTAGAATTGGAAATATAAACTTTTGCTGCCAAAAGTGGTGAAAAAAAAATCCGCCCAACCCAACTCCCATGTTCCCCAACAACAAAAAAATCTTAATGGGTGCGCCCCTAAAGTAGGGATGCATAAATCAAGGTTTATTAAATTTGCCGATTTATTAATGGTAATATTAGTAGGTAATAAATGACATTTACTGTATATGCTGAAATTTTTGCAGTGGTTTTATTTTCACGAATTTCACGGATTAATATGTGCCTGCGAAAATAATAACCAGCGAATTTGTTGAAATGAAGAAATGTATTTTAAGTTGCCAAACCGCAAATTTAACACAGGCAAAATTGTCAGTGATACTTGAAACTGCGAAAATATCTGTATGCAAAAATATTGGCGTATACAGTATTAAATGATGTAAGTAAACTCAATGTAAGGGAACATATAAGTGGGTTTCCCTTACTTGTAGAAGAAAAAGACCAGATGGTTCGTAATCTTGATTGTTACCAGGTTTCATTTTACTGTTCCTGTTTGACTGAGTGAGGTGCATTCAAAGTGCTAAAATATACTGTAAAAGTGGAAATTTATACACTTCATTATTTTCTGCGCATTTCGTGCACAATTCACCTACCGCAAAAATAAAAACACACTATATGTTCTTTTTATGATTAGGTCTATGTAAGAAAACTCAAAATCACAAATTAGGTCATGTAAGAAAACTCGAAAGTTGCATATTTTAAAGCAAGTGAAATGGTTAAAAATCAGCAAAATGCACAAATTTACACACATGAAAATAACCACGTTTACAGTGTTTGGGAGTTGAATTTTGACATAAAATAAATTGAGAGAGTTAAAAAAAATCAGGATTGCTTTGATTTGTTTGGGTTTTGACAACCCTGGATAACCCAAGAAAGCCTCTATTGAAGCTTATTTCCATTGGGGTCCATTTGAGTCCATTTGAACACCGGGACGGGTTGGGAACAGGCAGGGGAAAACACCCTACTCTTTTCGAAACTGGCTGCGAAATACATGTACAGGTATGGCTCTCTGCACTCGGGATCAACAGCTTACCGTCCCCTCCGAAGGACGGAGTGCTTTCATGATTCATTTACCCAATTCTAAATGAACCATGGGGAGAGCGGAATTCTGAATTTCCTCTAAAGAAGTTGCCAATTAATTTCAGACTTTTTTTTTCCAAGTCAATATCCCAGCAAATCGCCACCGCCGGGAATTGAACCCGGGACCTCGTGCACTAAAGGCAAGTACCCTAACCATTGCGCCACGCTCTCCCTCAGCGGGAATTGAACTGAACCATTAATGATTATGGGTCAAGAATTATAAGACTTGTATGTCAGTTTGCCCAAGCCTCACAAAGTTGTTTAAATTATTTCTGATATCCTCGCATATATTAATAATTGTGTCTTGCACTCAGCTAGGGTGATGCATATATATAGGCCGTCTCATGTATTCATTATTGAATTTTCATTTTGATAATAACAGATTTAATTGTAGGCAATGGTGTTGTGGTAGTATTTGGGCAAAATAATTTACATTTAAAACAGTGATGTGAGAGATTGTGTTAAAGAGATTTTGATTTTTATCATTCACATATAGCCTACTAGTACATTATGTTTTTCCTGCTGCTGTTTTTTTTATTTGTTTGTTTGTTTTTATTTTTATGTTTGTTGTTGTTGTTATTGTTTTGCTTTTAATTAATGTTCTTGTCCAGGAATTATGTAACCAGAACTCTACTTGAAATTGCTCAACTTGTCTAATACCCCGTTGCCATCCAGCAAAAGTCAAAATGGATTTAAGCTGTATTTTGATTTGCTTAGGTCAACTGGTTCACGCTATCTTGTGTTTGGAACCACAATCAAAATGATCACAACACAAAGTCAATGGGTTTTTAACAGGTGTGCAAACCAAGCGTGAACCAGTATGACGTGTTAAAATTTTTAATTTGTTTACTTTCATTGTTTGTTGCGTGCTTGGTACACTAGAAACAGAACTTCATTTGTCAGATATTGTCTTGACTATTTGTTAACTTGTCTTAACTATTTCTTTACAATTTAAATAAAGAAATAGTTAAGGAATGTCACGAAATGGTCAAGAAAATGTCTGAATCTTGAATAAATCTGAATGAATTTCCTAGTGGTACATCTTATGAAGCTGTATTCTAAATTTGTTTACTTTCATTGTTTGTTGCTTATTTATTTTGAGTTTCATCCATCTTGCTAATTTTAAAAAACATCTTGACATTGTAGCACTGTATAAGAGGAAGCATGTATTCTGTATAATACTCATATATATAAGTACATAAGAAAGAAAATAAGAATCGTACAGGGTGATATGACTGTGGTGTGTGTTCAGTTAGCAGTACGAGTTTTAAGTTGCATGCAGGAAATAATTGCTGACATATTTTTCCTCTCCCTGAGCCAAGGTAAAATCCAATATTAACCCCATAGATATCCCACATATCATAATAGATATGAGTCGGGCTAACTTGATGGATGATTCTGAAGAAATCATGTCATCAGTCATTCACTTAGACATGTAATGCAGATTTTGGCATGCAATTTTATCATGGTTATGGCTGTCAAGTTAATACTTTTCCTGTGTTACAGAGTTGATAAATGGAAAGGGTCCAAATGTCGCGCCTAATTGAGACACCTATGAATACGACATGCACACACATTTTGCACTGTATCTAAGAATACAATTTGCCGAGTTTACGGCTCATTCGTAGAGTCCACTCACATATATATATTGAAATATTGAAGAATATGAGAAATACTTGTTGCTGTGGTATTTTGTGCCCTGCGACTGACCTGCAATTTCTTACCTAGATAGCTGATTAGTCTGCAGACGTCTAATTTCCTCTTTTAACAACAACCAACCATGACCATGAAAATGAGGCTCTTCCCTCAAGGAATTTGCTGCCATCCTTGTATACATAGGCTATGATAGGCCTACATAGGTAAATAATGGAGGGATACCTGCCTGACATTGACCTTTGGTGTTATCTAATTAATATCTGGGATGGGAGGGGTAAGGAGGGGTTAACTATTGCTGTCATCTTAATTAAGCCAATATAGTTATATTGTGCAGGTATGACTATAACCACTTTCTTAAACCTACAGAAGGGTTAAGGTGGTACTACACCCCTTGATAAATTTTGCATTTTTCTCAAAAAATAATAACACACTGGTAACAAAAGTTATATTATAGGGACAATGAATCTAGTTTATACTACACTGGAATTTCAGTGACAAGCGGTACATTATTTATGATTGATAAGAAAAAAGGTACCGCTAGAATGTACCTCATTTCTTAACATAATGTAAATAATGAAACACTTGTCTTGAATCACTGGAATTTCAGTGAAGTAATTGGATTCCTTGGCCCTATAATTTACATAACTTTTGTTACCAGTGTGTAGTTATTTTTTGAGAACAATGCAAAATTAGTCACAAAATTGATCAGGGGGTGTAGTACCACCTTAAAGTAAGTGAAATTAGGAGTGCTATAGCTTAAGACTGATGGGTAAATTTATAGTAGAATTCTTGTGCGATAGTTTCTTTTGAATGAAAAATGTGCAAAAATGATATAACAGTAATGCTGCTAATAAGAAGGTTTGTTAAATTACATTTGCAGTAAGTGTCCGGAACTACAGAAACCTTCAATATTGACTATAAAAATGGCATATTTTATCCTTATTATCACTTTCAATTGATCAGTTGCAGTATACTAGTATGTTGACACACCTATGCTTCTTTAAATACAAAAATGCTGGCCGCCCTGATATTTAGGGTTTTTTCTCCTTTTTTGCCAAATTTTGACAATTTTCATCAAATTTTGTTCCCTTGAAAGTTGTCTTGCCCCCTTTCCCCATGACAAAGTCCTGGCAACGCCTGGAAAAACGTAATTGTTACTTGAATGCAAAATACAAGTTTATAGGTGTTTGCTACCTTGTTTGCAGACTGTGTGTTCCTGTAAAGGAAAGGTACACTACTTTTAGTTTGTTCGGCTTATATAAGGCGAAAATTATTTGTTAATGTGCATGTCAATAAAATCCCAACTCACGCTTGTATAAATTCACATTTAAGCGTGTGTCAGTCACGCAACTTACAACTTGACCCCCCCCCCCTTTAAACATGCAATGCTCAAATTCTGACCTTACTCCCTATTCCAGAAAAATACAGAACTAACTTTTTGGGATTAAAAAATATTATCAAGTTCTGCCAAATGAAACATAGCTCAATCCTAATCATTCATTTAGTCCTAACTGGAGATAAAAGAAAAAGTTCACTATTTTACTAATTTCTTGAAAAAAGAGCCAAAACCATGCATTTTCGGCATGTTTTCTGACAATTGAGTCACAAAAATCAAAGACTTGGAACAAGTCTAAGCATTCAAAATCTTGAGTATATGCCAAAATTTTGCTCTTAATTTTCACTTTATTGTGTTACTTAAATCAAAAAGCTGGTTATAGAACATGTAGAATGAAACATGTCTTTTTCCAAAAATCAAAGTGCATATACATTGAAATTAGTCTTAGTACAGGTCTTTCGGGGCTTGATTGTCACAGCATATGTTAAAAACCCAAAAATACATGTTTTTGGCCCTTATTTCCAAAAATTGGCCCAGTATTAAGATTGGACTTTTATTGCTAGTTAAGACTAACTAAAAGGTTAGGATTTAGCTATGTTTCATTTGGCAAAACAGGATAATATTTTTCTAATCCCAAAAAAAATTAGTTCTGTATTTTCTGGAATAGGGAGTAAGTTGTGGAACATGAGTTTTTGTAGCCAACACATGCAGACAGGTCCGTACGCATGATTTTTTTTTGGGGGGGTGCTGATCTTGAAAAAGTGGACTTTTTTTTCCAGGGGGGGGGGCGATTTTGAGAAAAGTGGACTTTTCCTCAAATTTGGACCTTTTTGACCAAAAACGTAAAAAACTGATTTTTTTTCCTCGCTACATTTCGCAAATTCTTAAATTTTGGGACTTTTAGTATACTTTTGCAAATTTGGGGAGGTGCGGTCGCACCCCCCCCCCCTGCGTACGGGCCCGCATGCAGAGGTCATTCTTTGAGTATAGAAGCGTATTGGGGTTAAAGAACTGTGTCTTTAGAGATTGTCATGTTTGAGTGTCACTGTCAA
Source organism: Amphiura filiformis (assembly GCF_039555335.1). Classification (NCBI taxonomy): domain Eukaryota; kingdom Metazoa; phylum Echinodermata; class Ophiuroidea; order Amphilepidida; family Amphiuridae; genus Amphiura; species Amphiura filiformis. Next base: position 64,564,200 of record NC_092632.1, on the reverse strand, counting down.
CTACAAGCTATTCACTTGTAGCTACCTGTTTAGGAGCTGTCATTTACTTCGGAAGGGGGTGTCCCAAATATGTCAGTGACCACAGTTGATTTTTATGACCCCCTTCCGCACACACAGACCCGAAACCAATTATTCAAAATGGTCAGGAAATGTGTTATAAATATAAGAGTTACAATTTTGAGTTCTCTATGCACTGACTTGAAGCCACAATAATTGATTGTAACTGCAATTTTGGGAAGTAATGACATTTTAAGGGATACTACACCCCTGGCCAATTTTGTGCCTATTTTTGCATTTTTCTCAAAAATTATAGTGCATTGGTGACAAGTAAGATATGTATATTATAGGGGCAAGGACTACAATTTCTGCACTGGAAATTTTTATTTCAGCACAGACAACAGATGTGGAGTTACAGTCAAAAATGAGGGAAAACCAATATTTGATCAATAAATCAATAACTACTTGCCTTGAGTTGCTGAATTATTAGTGCAGTAGTTGTAGTCCTTGCCCCTATAATATACATATCTTACTTGTCACCAATGCGCTATAATTTTTGAGAAAAATGCAATAATAGGCACAATACTACACCAGGGGTGTAGTACCCCCTTAATCACAAGCCCATTGACAATTTTATAACCCACCACCCTAATGTTTATGAAAAAAATTACCCCTCACATTTAAAAAAAAAACCCTTTTTTGAAGAAAATGACAGTCCTTTATACCGTGGCCAGAATGGTCTTTGTAAAGTTTGTTAACATCCGTATGTCTTCTTCATTACTGTCATGCTACAAAGAGGTGAATAGAACTTCATCACAGCAATAATTTGCCATCTGTTCCCATGAATGATCCTTTTTAAATAAAAAATCCTTTAAAAAAGGAATGAGGCACGCAATGGGAGCTTTGATATGATGTACTGAAATATAACCGTTTTGGTAAAATCATCTCCTTGTAAATAGAAGGAATAGAGCTCAATTTACCATTTCAGTTTACTATTGTTAGGCAATGGTATATCATGGGGGTATTCAGTGGCAGATCTAGAGCAGTCAAAGGGGGCCAATTTGATAAAAACATTAGTGTGAAAATGAAGGCCCAATTATTCATGCTGCCAAATGGACTACCAAATGACCAAATTAAGTATTGAATTACAGTTCTACATCTATTACCAATTTTTTCAGAAGAATTTGGGCCAGTAGACAAAATGTTGGAACCAATCTGGAGTTAGCAGCTTAGCACATATAGAAATATATTATTTGGCACTGGGATGAAACATATAAGGGCTCATATTGAAAGTCCCTTACACAGGAAGGTGTGCGCCATCCTGCAGCTTTCCTGTGCTAGCCTTCTTTTGTTAAAATCCTGGGCAGGGTGTATCACTGGTGCATATAATCCATCCGTTTTATGACCGAGCTTTCCTGAGGCGCGCGCTTAGCGAGGGGAATCCTGCCTTCTTTCTGTGTGAAAACGTGGTTGGGTATTTCAATATGAGCCCTAAATATGCTTGGTTATAATTGTCAAAAATGATGTGAGCTACCAAAATGTGAAATTTGCATGTATTGCATAATACTAAAATAGTTATGCCAGGGTTGTGCCCAAGATTGCACACTAGCAGAGGACCCTGCTGGATGTGGAGGAACTGTTGATTGACCAACATATTAAAAAATGTGTTGATTCGCAAGATTTTGGAAAAGCCGCAGGGACTTGAGCCCTAAATGCCACCCCTCCGGCACAATAGGGTGATTTTTTTAAAATTAGATGATGTCCTCAAAAGTTTGTATACACACTTAAGATAATTGTACAATAAAATGTGATTCATATTAAGGTGGAAGTAACAACTTCCTGTGATGGTTGCTATGGTAACTGTATGGTCTAGCCCCTGCCAGCCAGGTTGAAAAGAGGAAGTAGTAGTTAGAGATGGCGCTAGCATTCCTGGTTGATCCCTTGTGTGTGTGATATGCATGCATGCATGGTAGAAGAGACTCCTATGTGCTCAGGTACGTTTAATGGATTTTAAGGAAGTTCATAAGGTGCTCATCACACACCAATAGACCATTGAGGCACCAGTGTATAGTCGGAGCTGGTGCAGGGCATTCCCATGAGAAAAGCTAACTTTGGAATTATTCCTGGATATATCCTTCTGACTATTTGGAATTATATTGGACCTTATTTTGTTTGATCTGAACTTTGTAGGTAAGTTTATATATCCTAAATAATGTTATTCACTATTTACAAGCTTATACATGGTATAGTAATTGTGATTTCTGATAGCCCCGCTACATCAACAGTAACTTGCTTCTCAGCTGCTGTGTAAATGCTGCCACAGATCAGGAATCTGACCATATCGCTATAATTGTGTGCTGTATATACAATTTAAATTGTTATTATTTTCTTTTGGTTTGTTTTTTGTCTGTGTGTTTTTTGTTTGTTACTTTTGTTTTGTTTTTTATTTTGCTCATGGGATGGTGTGTTTTTGTTTTGGTTTATTATTGTTGTTTTGGTTTTTTAGTGTTGTTTTTTGCTTTGTTTTTCATTCGCTTTGTTTTTTTATAATAAAAGCAGGGCCTAGATATGTACTTAATTTAAGTTACATATCAGACTTTGTCAGTGCAGGGCCTTTTTTAAAAATTCCTTTACGGAGTCATATGGCATCTCCCACTCCACTTGCCAGCCATGAATTTGCCGGGGAATTTGTTTTTATTTAATACTATATTGTTTTCATCATGCTTGCTCTTTTTACATAGTATACTATTAGCACATTATATGTTTAGGCCAGGAACCATAAAATCTGAAGATTGATTTTTTTTTGTGGGGTCTATGATAACCTGCATGTTCTTGCCATATTTGAGTGAATGTGTTGTTAACATGGTTAATGCTCTGCGTGCTAGCCATGCGCTTCAACGGAAAAAGTTCCAAGTTTTGAAATATTTTCTCAAAATATCAAGAGCTATCTTAAGAACTACTGAAACAATACTAGGCTTGTTTGTACTCATTTTAATGCATCTTTCATACTGATTCCAAATATGGTCATGAAAATTTACATTTCTGAAATTTTTGAATTAAAAAAAAAAATTTGAAAGATGTCGTCTGCAGAATTAAGGGACATGTTGCACAACAAATAATTCACATTAATTTCAACATGAATTTTAAGAAGCTACTATGCATGTGGCCAAACCAAGGATGGCACAATCTATTTATATCTGTAGTTCCAAATTAAAATAGCATGTACTTTATGTTACATCAGGTAATTAAATTGAATCATTAATTAATTGTTTGGGTTCGTTAAGTATCATTCACTACAATGACCTTAGTAAGCCCTTTGTGAGTATTTTGATTAGAAAAGGAAGTAAGGAAAATGAGTTTTCCTGCTGTACTATCATATATACTCCATAGTAATCAATGATGAATTTTCAAGACATGGATGGTAAAATTATCTTGTTGGATGCCTTCAATAAGCTATTCCATTTAAAATCCACACTATCCCTGTAGACGATTTTGGAAACATCTTCTGCAGGGGGAGTATGAATTTCAAATGGAATTAGCACTTAACCAACATCTATTTGAAACTCGCCCTCCCCCTGTGTAAGATTCAGTTGGAATCTTTCTCAGAGGGTGTATGAAATTCAAATGGAGCTGCCTAATGTGCTCATTCTATTTGAAATTCATACTCCCCCTGTGGAAGAAATTTAAAAAATCTTCCACAGGGGGAGTGTGGATTTTAATTGGAATAGCCCAATGGGCTAACACATAAGGTGGGTTAATTATTGTCAGTATACTGTGTGTTGCTTGTATGGCAGCGATGTTAAAATGCGTTTCTGTTATGTAAGAGAATGTTCCATAATTGTGCCACCTTACGAAAGTATTATGTTGTGATTCAGAGAATGGTGCGCACTTTTTAAGGCTGCACAAACTTAAACACACAGTGACCTCGCTACCAAACTCAAAGCGACTCAAGGTACAGGTCAATTTTAAACCTATTAATAGTTTAATATAATTCAACTTTTTCTAGGACTTTTTCTTTCACATTATTCCGGAAGTGAACATGAGTTTCATTTTTACACATCATACTTCTTATGTCAAAAAGCAACATTATATGTTGTATTGCCTGACAGACTGAGAGCATATAGCTACTGGTTTGGTTTCTGGTTTCGAGGCTACTACAACCAACTTTTTTTTTTGCTGTCTCTCATTGGAAACACTTTCACAACAACATTTTGTAAATGTTACTTTGGTCATTACTAACCTAATACATGTATATAGCTGAAGTGTATAGGAAGAAACTGAAAAGTGCACACCCACTATCAGTGGACAAAGCAAATCAGGTTGGCTCATCAAATTGAATATCCCTCTTGGCAAATCAATTGACATTTGATGGGAAATTGGCCATTTAGTTCAAGAGAGGATGTAATCATTGCTGCTATCTTTTGTTTCAGTGAAACCAAATTGATTGGATGTGATCAATGTGATCTCCCAGTATTATTAATGCCATCAGCTTCAACGTAAAATGTCCCAAGTTTGGAGATATTTTCTCAAAATATCAAGAGCTATCTTAAGAACCACTGAGCCAATGCAAGGCTTGTTTGTACTTATTTGAATGTATTTTTCATGCTGATTCCAAATATAGTCTTAAAAATTTACAATTCTGAAAATGTACATTATATATATTTTTTTTAACTTATCATCTGCAATCAACATCCATCATGTGTAGAGAGTTAAGAGTTCAGTCTCAAAACATGATATATGTTTTATTGCTGCCTAATGTGTTAATTTTTTTAATAAAATTATTAATTTTTGATATTTTCATATTATATGCTATTGCTCTTTTATGATCGCTAGCTTTCAAAGCTCATACTCACACTAATTAGTGCCCCCTAATTAGCAATTACCAAGTAAATTAATTGCAGTCAGGACCCTAAAAAATCACAGAAAGCTTGAAAAATCTAAACGAAAAGATTGCGGCCCAAAAACAACTGGTTTTAATTTCACACATCAGCTAAAAAACAAACAAAAATGCAAAATTGGGGTTATTGGGCCCTTAGAACATTTTTTTAATCATTGTCCAAAAGCCATGAATAGATGCATACAATTTGGCAATTTACCCCCAAATTTACTTTGTAGTATGTTATGGAACCTAAAAAGAACCTTAGTTTTTGATGAATCTTTACTATTGATGATTTCCTGAGGCATTCTAATTGTTAAAAAAAATATTGAACAACTTGTGAAATACAAAACTGAGTTGCATTTAATTGAAAAGATATTATGCTAGGCAGTGTGGTCATGGGGGAGTACTCAATCAGCCGGTTCGCAATTCCAGATTTCGGCATACTTGCAATGCATTATGGGGGGAAAATGGAGATAAATACGAGGAGGCTACTGTACATTTCCAATGCGGTGAACTGTGCCGTTTGCATAAAAACATCTTGTACTGGAATTTTGCTGATTATTTTTTATCTTTATTTCTTCATTGGCTTATTGACAATTCCCAATTTCAACCACACTGATGCTACAGGTATATGTAAGAATAATTGTCCATAGAAGTGTGTGTATGTGATTGGGTTGGGTGAAGGGTATGTGGGGGTGAGGGGTTTGTGGGGTGAGTGTGGGGACATTTTTGTGTGAGGAAAAGCCATCAGGGGTGCACCTGTATTTCAAGTTGTGTATCACACGCATACAAGGACTCAAACCAAGTATATTTCATTGGTGTAAAATGGATCCAAAGCAAGTACTACACGGCTGTTTTCCAACCCTAAGGTGGCTGAAAAATACACTGTTTTACAGGCGGATGGACTTTTCAAGTAGACTTTTGAAATGGACTTTTTTTCTGGAGGCTAAAATTACCCTAAAATGTCACTGAAAACTTGAAAATTTGGCTCAGCGTTTTTTTCAAATATTTTCAGTCAAAATCAATAAATTTTGGCCCAAAAATGGCTGATTTTACATAATTTTAGAAAAAGTAAAAAAAAATTATCCCAAAATGCAAAATCTGGGTCGGCCGGGCCTGTAAAACAGGGTGTGTTTTTTTCATCGCCTAAGCAAGTATTTTAGTATTGGAAAAGGGATTGTGTTGGGCTGTGAATTTGGTCCAGGAAGGTGTTCCATGTCAGTGCATTTTGCTGTTGTGTCAGTTGGACAACTGTTTGGTTACTGACCAGGGTTTAGAGTTTAAAGGGAATCTGTTGGGCTGTGAATTTGGTCCAGGAAGGTGTTCCATGTCAGTGCATTTTGCTGTTGTGTCAGTTGGACAACTGTTTGGTTACTGACCAGGGTTTAGTGTAGAGTATTGAAGTAATCCTGTGTGCAATTTTTGTTCATTTTTATGAAGAGGATTTTAAGATATGACCTTGTGAAAAATTATAAGTTTCTTTTTGTGGCCAGTTTATATACCATATTCATTCCAATATGCGCCCATACAGAATAAGCGCCCACCCAGGGTATTTTCAATTTGCTAAAGGGTATAATCGATGTTGAAGTGACTGATAGAAGTTGATACAGTGAAATAGCTTGAGGATTGGAAGTCCTGTGAAACTTGCAATACATTTACTGCATCAGAAAAGCTAATAGAACATCTCAGAACCCTATTATAATGTAGGTAAATTTGTCTCTAATAAACGACCCTTTCGAATTAGGTAAACCAGATAAAAAATAAGCGCCCACCTAAAATGACTTTGTAAAGCACCCTGGGTGCTTATTGGAATGAAAACAGTACCTGTTTGTGTCTGTGAATGTTAATTCATTCAGTCCTGAATCAATATAAGCCCACTAAATGTGCTAATTAATGATGGTGTTTAGTTGTTTAGATATCGTGTCTGTGCATCTATGCATTTATGCATGCATGAAGTCGGCCATGTCTTGCTTTCAGTGCATAATCAGTCAGTATGTAAGCTATACACAGTTGTTCCCAATTACACATTGTCAATTAGTGTTCATTTGACACTTATAATTGAGACTAAAGTTAACATCTGTCAACTCAGAGATGAGTTAACTTGATAGGATTAGTATCCAAGCTGCTTTGATTTCCTGTATCTTGTCCTTTGTCTTCAGTGGCGTAGCTAGGGGTTATGCCACCCAGGGCTATAAGGCTGCGATCACATAGAAGTATACGGTATTCGCTATACGATTAACGCTCATTCGATCAGGCTGAGTTCACATAGTATACTCATATGTGAACTCAGCCTGATCAAGTGAGAGTTAATCGATAGCTTAATATCGTGATACTTCTATGTGATCGCAGCCTAAGGATACATAATGGCGCTCCCATCTTGAAACAATTGCGCATGGAGCGCGTAAAAATTTGGACAAATAGGGTCTACCACTAGTTAATTTTGGTTATAATGAAGTTGAATATTGGTCTTAAATGATCTCTTACCGGTATATGATTTTGTGCTGAAATGTGCGTAAAAATGTTGACTTTATCGCTTGGAGTGTGCAGAAGCGATGCTGAATTGGTCAATATGACGCCCCCCTATTGCGCCCAGGGCACTTGCCCCCAAGTGCAGGGAATTTGGTGGATTTGGGCCCCGCCCATACAGGCTTGCCCCCCCGGAAAAAATCCCAGCTACGCCGCTACACTGTTTGTCTTGGTGTCATTTGAGTAGGGGACTGTGGGGAGATAAGAGAACCATAGAGAAATATATGTAACTTATAGACCTATGAAGGTGTGTGGGGTGGTAGGAGCCACAAGTTTTGCCACAAGCCACACCATTGAACTGAACAAACACTGGCGGCGCCAGGAAATTTTTTTCGGGGGGGGGGGGCATTAGGGGGCAAAGTGAATTTCAGGGAGGGCAAAATCAACAAATTTTGCGCACAATTACCACAAAAAGTGGAAATTTTCATAATTTGGGGGTTTTTTTTGGGGGGGGGAACAGGGGGCAAGAGTTCTGACTGGGGCATTTGCCCCCCCCCCCCCCACCCCACCCCCATAGGAATTGAATGCAAGAAGCCAATGATTGAATTTATATTTTCATAGATCTTGTGGTTCTTATATATTAAATGGCGCTTTTGTACTTAGGGCCTTTTGGCTCTGACCTCTCAAATCAAATCATAACTCAAAAACAACTTTGGCAACATTGTTGTCATTTTGCTCTTCGAGGACATATTTAATTAAACAATACAAATGTAATATATTCCAGCCTTTCTTATAATTAATTGAATTGAGCAAGGCGTGTTTGTATTGGAACAGTTTCCAGGAAAATTTTCATAACATGTTATTTAAAAACATAGTAGTAAAAGTTACATTCTGGAATAACAACAATGAACAACAACAATATGTAACCACACACCATAATTTTAAAAATTTACATTGAAGCACTTTAAAAAGTATACAAACTTAATACTATGTGATGAGCTTATTAAATTTCTTATGCTTAATATTTTGAATGCAGCAGTTGAAACCACAGTGTCGTGTCCAGACGATCATAGCATTTTTGAGGATTGACGTGCTCGATTATTGCCATTCCTAAGTCAATTTTTGATGTTGTCATCGTCGGAATTACAACCGGAAGCTAAACTTTACTGTTAGCTGTAACCTATTTAGTATTGCGCCAAATTGAACGATATTGAATATAATTAAACCAAGGTCATAGGTTAAGCTCAGCACTCGAGAATCGCAAAATGCACCGTTCGCACGACAGTACCACTCGAGCATCGCTTGGATGCTCGAACATCACTTGGAGACAGGGCCGTAGCAAGCGGGGCGGCCGGGGATGCCATGGCCGCCCCACTTTTTGAGAAATGTGTTATGTTTTTCTTTATATCTTTATTTCAATATTGGCGTATATTTGTATTTTGGCCGCCCCACATTTGTGATGGCCGCCCCACATTTTTCAACCTTGCTACGGCCCTGCTTGGAGAAATCATGAAATCCACTAAAATTCTTGGGTGCAAACTTAGGGATTGGAATCCTTGAGAGCATTCACACAGCAGATTTCCCCAAGTTTTTGCTCAAGAATCGTGTTGCTTAAGCAAAAAGCTCTCCCTGTGGACCTGCCTTTTGTGGTTAAGTAAGGTGTGGGCTAAATGGGGCTTCCTTGTCTCTACCATGAATTAAGGAAGCTTAAGATATGCTTAATTTGAAGCATAATTTGTTATTGTACACAAGACTGGGTTGACTACACACATGGTGGGTAGAAAGAGAATGTGTGTCAATATTAATTAGTTCTTGTATGACCGGCTTCAAAAGGTGAACACTTCCTTTTTGAATTATTGCCAGAATTCTTGTCTAATAAGATCTAATAAGCAGCACTGATTTGTTCGTCAGTGAAGAAATAACATGATAAAACTAAAAGCCCTTATAATTGAATACCTGAGTGGAAGAAGGGCCCAACTCCCAATTTTTTACAAAAATGAGTTAGACCCAGCATTTTATTGCCCGCAGACTGTTCTTCCTTTTGTGTGAAAGATCAGTGAGCCAAAATTTGCTCTTTAAATAGTCTTCCACGTACATGGTTTTCATGGAAGAAAGGCCCAACTCCATGGAGTTGGGCCCTTCTTCCACAAATATTGGGTTAAAGAGGAATTCTGTTCATCCATGAAATCTGCTTTTTACTACAATAAACTTTCTTACTAACATATTAATACATGCTTCTACTTGTGCAATTTATGGATATTTACCACATTTCTGTAGCTATTTAGAACACATCTGGCACTTGCAGTATATTAGTGGAAGAAGGGCCCAACTCCATCTCGTATTAAGACCTGTACCATTGCCATGGATACATCATATATAATTTTTAAAGTATGTAATATTGTATGTTCATGCATTAAAGTTCCCTGAAGATGAAAACATTCTGTCTATAAAACTTTTCCAAATATCATAAGTTTTTCTTAATATCTCAAAAACAGTTTTGATGGAGTTGGGCCCTTCTTCCACTCAGGTATTCAATTATGAAAATTAGATGAAATTTATTACATGTCAAAAAAGCAAGCACTTGATTACAATGTTTTAAAAAGCTTATAAATTTGCTTTATTATGTATTGCCACTTGAAATGTCACTGCTTGAAAAACAATAAAATACATAAATAATATATTTGATTGCGCAAGATGCTTCACAGTTTCTTGGGAACCGTAAATGCAATTTTTGTGGAATAAAAATAATGTTAAAGAAAAAGGTCTCCACTTTTACCTGAAATGACAATGAAATATGACTATAAATGGATGTTTTTATGAGGGTCTTCCCTGAAAATGTAGAATATTGTATTTTTATCTAGCATGGCATTAGAAAGGTTGCAACAACACAATATTCACACATATAACCCAAACCTGTTGTAGAGATCAACATACACTATGGACCACAATGGCCTCATCCCAATGGCATAGTCCAATAACCTCAATTAAACAATCATAGTGCAAAATTTGACTTCAAGTTTCAGAATATGAGTTTTTGTACCCTAATTTTCTAAGGTCATTCAATGAATGTGCAAATGTATTGGGATTAAAGAACTGTGCTTTGATAGATGAGCATGTTGTGGATCCTAGTGATACCTACAGGTGTGAGTAAATTATCTATTAGACCCAATATATCTGACAATCATTTTCACAAATGTGTATTTTTTTTTGGTCAAAACAAACATGTTGTGGCAACTTTCATTTATTTAGTTTTTTTCATATTAAATTTTGAATGCATCACACATGACATGATGAAATCAAAATCAGAAGATTGTAAAAATTTCAGTGGACCAACCTCATAAAATCTGCAAATGTGGCCTTATTCACATTCACAGATGATGGAAAGGTGCACTTAATGTGCAGACAAACAAAACAATAGAAAAATCATGACAATTTGTCCTAATTGTTCATTCTGCATAAAATTCCCACAATTCACATCCATCACCATGCTGTGTACAATTGGATAAAGACAATACAACGTAATTCATGGAAACCAACAAGGTCACAGAATCTGTTATCCACTTCTTATTTTTTCTCATCTTCAGTTTTCTATCGTGCAGACCTAGATATGGCCACTCAGCATGTAGCAAATTTAACTCAATTTCTTGTGGAATGTGCGATACTTTGTTTCTCATGAAGAATATGTTTTTTATGCGTCGAGTAAATGCTGTGTTAAAAGGAATAGGGAACAACTATGGGTATATATTTTACGTTGAGAATACTCAATACAAGTACATAAGAGACAACAAGTATGTGTACTGATCATGCTGATTGCAGGAACAGTACTAATTACAGGGATGTGAGAGTTCCTCTTTTCAGCTGATTTCCTCTTTTTTTGTTGCCAAAATTTACGCATTTTTCTTTTATTTTCAGGCCATATTTGGTGTTTTTACCCTGATTTTACGCTGTTTTTAGTGATTTTCCTCGTTTTTTGGTCTGTGGCCTCCCTCTTACACCCCTGTAATTAATTAATATGTGGTTTTGACAGGTGCCTATAATTTCTTTTTCTGCAAATCTTTGAAAATTTGATTAGAATTTAGCAGTATTTGTTCTTCACTCTTATGAATAGTGAACAATTGTAGGCCAATAATTCAAAAGTTAATATAGTTTGTGTCGTTAGTGTATAAATTTAATTTTGTTATATTTTTGCACACATCTGCATACTTAGTGCTCTGCTCCAGGGGGCACACAACTTTAGAAGTGACGGTATCATGTGCCTGCATGTCAATAGGCCCCCTTTCTTTAAGTTGAACATACCCGATGACCCCCTTTTTTTTAAAGTCATACCAGATGACTGGATGACCCCCCTTTTTTAGGGGCAACTACCTAATGACCCCTTTTTTTTCTAGAATTGTATCATCAAAATGCCACAAAATAATGCGGAAACTTTAAAATTCTCTTATTTCAGCGAATTTGTACTGTAAATTTGGGAAATTTGGAATAACAAATAGGAATTTGCTCCATTTCTTTTTCAAACTTTTTTACCCAATAGGCCTAAGCCCTTTTTTAAAAACTTTTATACCCAGTGACCTCATTTTTTCAAAATATTATACCCAATGACCTCCTTTTTTATTTTGTTTGTACCCAATAACCCCCCTTTTTTAATAAACAATGTTTTGTGCGGATTGACCCCTCGCGACGCCAGTAGTTACATACCCGTCATTTCTAAAGTTGAGTGCCCCCTCCCGGGCTCTGCATGCTAGCCGTAGGCTTTTCAAAATATCAAAGCTATCTTAAGAACCAGTGAACCAATACTAGGCTTGTTTTTACTCATTTTAAGACATTTTATGCTGATTCCTAATATGGTCATGAAAATTTAAAATTCTGAAACTTGTTATCTGCAGCAGTTGACACCTGCGTGGAGAGAGTAATAAAAAAAATTATATAAGTAAAAGCAGTATAAGCTAGTACACAACAGTAATGGTAAAATATGCAAATTTATAAGTAAAAGCAGTATACAGCAGTAACAGGATACAACAGTAACAGTACAATTATGTAAACCAGAAAATTAAATAAAGAAAGGGTCAATACAAACCACAAACCATTAATTAGTACAAAGATTCATCATAGACTTAATTCCAATTTTAACAGCCCACTCCGGCATAGCTCTTTTGTCTGTAATATTCCTTCCAGGATATATGAATTATTTACCAATTAACACAAATTTTAACCAATTGATATTTACACTGAATCCAACTTGAACAAAATTAGACATTACTTGTTCAAATCTCCTTTTCTTTCTATTCAATGTCAACAAAAGCCTCTACTTATTTTAGTATTTTTGAGAAAAATTCATACTAATCGGCATTTATTAGGAATTGATGAAGATTTTCCAAGTTATCAGATTCGATATCAATGACATTATTTATTTTTAGTACTCAGAAGAGGTCAGAAATCACCAGTGTTTGCTGATAACTTGTGTGTTAACTCTCTCCACGCGAGTGTCGACTGCAGACGACAAGTTTTTTTAAAAATTCAAAATTCAAAAATTTTAACATTGTAAATTTTCATGACCATATTTGGAATCAGTATGAAAAATGCATTAAAATGAGTACAAACAAGCCCGGTATTGGTTCAGTGGTTCTTGAGATAGCTCTTGATATTTTGAGAAAATATCCCAAAATTTACGCTTTTTATGTTGAAGCTTATGGATAGCACACAGAGCATTAACTAGAATAAGTATAGTAGAATTGAGTGTAAAGTGGAAAATTTTCAGAGAAAAGACCTGGTGATTCCAGACAATTATGAAATTAATACTTCCAAGATTATAAAGATGAGCACACTTGGCATGTTGGGACCTAGCTTGGAATGAAAGAAAAAAATGGGCTAAGCTGGGAGCCGTGTCCAGTTTTGAAATTCAGGGCTACATGTAGTCATTTTACACAAATGATTTTCATAATACATGGCCACCGAAAACATGGACTGTAATAGAAGTGCAAGATATCATCGCAAGTGTTAAAGCCAATGCTTATGTTTTCATTTTTTTAATGCTTTGGTCTTAAGGGATGGTGTATGAACGTTTGGACAGTATTTATTGTGGGATATTAGAGCACATCAGACATATCGAATTGCATTCTGAATACGAAGAATGTCCTTCTGATATCAAATAATTTTGATTTTGTGAAATTCGCAATGTAATACACATTTTATGGCAAATGATTAAAAATTGATATTTTTGATATTTAACAGTACTTGAAGTAAACTTTATAAATCTGATGATTTATACTTAAAGTGCATGTATAGGTGGGATGAAAAGCCAGCGATCAATTGAAAATTTTGACCTTTTTAAATTATTGAAGATATGGATTTTTTCCCAAAACACCAACAAAAATTAGGTCTTTTTGGGAAAAAATCCATATCTTCAATATGAAAGGTCAAAATTTTCAATTGATCATCGACTTTCCTCCCAACTACATACACTTTAAGAATATATCATTAGATTTATAAAATTTACTTGAGGACTGTTATATATCAAAAATGTGAAAAATATCAAATTTTAATAATTTGTCATAAAATTTGTATTATATCGTAATTTCAAAAATGAAAATTATTTGATATCAGAAAGACATTCTTCGTATTCAGAATGCAATTGATATGTCTGATGTGCTCTCATGTCTCACAAGAAATACTGTCGAAATGCTCAAAATGCTCATTCCAGATCCCTTAAAGAGTTGCAAATTATATTGTGTATTATAAACTATTTACATGAAGACAGTTGCCACAATAATGTGGAAATCTCTTTATATACCCTGGCTATACACCCATGGAAAATGGTCATGAAATCCAGGGGTGGCACTTGTATTCAGAGAGTTATATATCACCCATATCTCTAAAAGGGTATCAAAAATTGGAAAAAAAAGAAACCTTAATCACACAGTTAATACTCAAAAAGCGTACTTCAAGTTGATATCAGTGGCAGCATCAGGATTTGGGGGGGGGGGTGCAAAAACAAAATTGCCTCAAAAGTGGAAATTTTTGTAATTTGTTGATTTTACTGGGGGGAAGTACTGTTATAATGCCTGCCCCCCATGCCCCCTCCCCCCTCAATTCAGGTCATAAAAATTTCAACCCGAGGTGGGGTAGGGGAGTCATTCAAAATTTGACCCTGGTCACTGACATATTTAGGACCTCCTCCTATCTTTTCTATGGTTATGACACAAATCATCAAAATGAAAATGTTGATTGAATAAAGGAACATAAAATAGATAAAAGAATTATGCTCTCCTATAAAATAGGTCAAACATAAATGGGAAGAACAAAAGCATAGAACAAAAGAAAATAAACAATAGGTGCTTTGTTCTTACTCTTGGGGTTTTCTTTTGTTTTGCTTTGTTTTGTACATTAGCTTTTGTGAATTCTTTCATCATAACTTGCCCACATCAGATATGTATGGTATCAAAAATTTGCAAATACCACTTTCCTTACTATTTGTGTTCTTTCTATATTCTGTCTCAAATCTCAAATTGAGAGAAATGCCATGTTGAATTTCGCAGTGACAGATTTGAAGCGTGTGCATTAACCCATAGGCCTTCAAACATTTGAAGACCTATTGTTAACCTAATCCTGCAGGGCATATAAACACATGTAGAAGCGCGATTTGTCCCGATGCCAGCACCGCAACTGCGTAAACGCATCAATCAGAATCTGCCATTGCGAAATCCAACCTGGCGTTACTCTCAACTTGAGACAAGACACACTATATGAACAAATCAATTGAGCGACAACCAATCCTTGTTTGCTTGCGTCATATGTGCTTTCTGTGAATTGAAGAATTATCATCGTCATCGTGGATCACAGAAAATATCCTTGACCTTAGAGCGGTTCTGAAAGACATTTCTCTTTGTGGGGATTAATTTGACCACAGCTAGCTAGCAATAAGATGACTTGCCAATGAATGTTTATGCATTTGTTTGTTAATTTGCATCTATTTTTATAAAGATTCTGCTGCGTTTACGGTTAGGTCATCAACCCCAACCGTTGAAATTAATTTTCTGCACAATGCTCATTTGATGGGGATAACTAACTTATACACAGAAGTAGTGATTTGAATAATTATATTTATAAATATTGTGGGGAAAATGGGGGAATTTCCCCTCCCTCCAAGAACAAAAACTATAAATTAAGTTTGTGAGAAATGGTGAGAAAAGCAAAATATCATGCGAGGTGCAGGGGGTGGGGTGCATGTACCGTATTTAATGGTATTAGTGCCCCTCCTCAAATATTTTTTTTGTTTTTTCAAGTAATTGTAAATAACAGTGCCCAGGCCCATAACCAGGGGGACTGGAGGGCAGATCCCCCCCCCCCTATTGCCAAAGGCCCAAAAAGTCCCCTTTTTTTGACCCAAAAAGTCCCATTTGCGAGCGTAGGCCTTTTTGGTCCAAATTTTTGAAAAAAAGTGCAATTTTTCAAAATCAGCCCTCCCCCTAGTCCAAAAAGGTCCAAATTTTGAAAAAAAGTCCACTTTTTCAAAAGCAGCCCAGCACCCCCACCCCCAATAAATCCTGGTTACGGGCCTGACAGTGCATCAGCTAAAAATGTGTCAGTTGTATCCTTAGAGTAAGATGATTAACAAAAAATCACAGAATAAATCTCACTGTAATCTACATGTCCATAATTTTGGCTTCCTCGAAACAGTAGCATCATGTTTGATATACAAACGTTAAACCTGGGCATTAAACGTGATCAAAGACGGTGTATCTGTAGGGTGCTGTCACCTCGCGCCGTATCGCGCGCTACAGATGCATGCATCGCCTTCGAACGCGCGTATATAACACATGGATAACACACAGAGGCTACTGTCTCAAGTTGTGTGCTTTCTTTCCACAGAGTAGAAACCAGAATGGACATTTTTTTTGTGCATTACAGTAGATGACAAAATTCAACTATTAATTTACATCTACTTTGCTGTCAGTGGCGTAGCATCATAGGGGCACATGCCCCTAAATCGATTGCAAAAATTTAGAAAATCCCCTAGGAAAATGGCCAAAAAACGGCTTGTGCCCCCCCAATCATAGTCAATGCCCCCCCCCATATGATGACCCATGCTACGCCACTGTTTGCTATGCTTTGGTTCTGTTTTCCAGACAGTGTTATTTTGCTCAAATTCAAAATTATTTGCAGTTTTATTTGGAAGGATAACAATTTAAAATACCTAAACAATTGGAGCAAAATATTGTGCACATTTTGTAGGATATTTGAAATTACATGTTTTTCTTTCCCAATTAATCATGCATACATTCCAACTCATTTGCATAATTTGTTTCACAAGCATGTCAAATTATATTTGTTATGAAATTGCAAATGAATGAAGCTATAAAAGCTGGCTGTGTTTTATAAATGATTTTTTCTAAATTACTACACAATGCAATTAAAACATGCAAATTAATTTTAAAATGTGTGCATATTGCATGGCATGATTACGCACTGTGTGTATGCAGAGTGCTCTGGGACAGCAGCGTCGTTATACTACAGTATACAGCTTGCCTAGAGTTTAATATATTGTAAAGCTAAACCAAACAGGAGTCTTTAAGTGACTGTCTGTCAGTTCGAAAATGTCGTAATATATCTAGGGGAAAGAATGCTATAGAGTCGGAGAGGGAGAGAGCTAGGCACTGACTGAGCTTGGCTGCAAGCAGTGCAACCAAGCAAGGAGACAACTCTATAGCTGCACGTCGTCATAATCATCGTAGTGTAAAACTTGCAGTCATCCAGGCAGTGTGTGTTATGAAGTGGCCGGCTGACCTGGGAATTGGCATCCTAACGCTTGACTGACGTTGCATGATGCGTACGTTCAACAGCCAGCCTTACGCACACATGCTTTAAAGAGCTCCCTCATAACAATCTTAAATCTTCTTAGTGGATTTCAATCGGTATTTCTTAAATGCATACTACAAAATTGGTTATCAACATGCTCGTGACTTGACTGTGCAGCTCAGTGTTTGGATTAGATGCTTGTTTACAAGAAGTGCGTAGCTCATGAGCATCAATAAGCACATAAATGGGTAAGGCCTGAAGCAAGGAGTAAGTACACACTGTTTAGTGAGTCGCTCACTGCTGATGGCCAGTGAGTAACAAGAGGAAAAGGTTTTGTCATCCGTCCTCATCATCTCGTCAATTCTTATGTCATCCCACCTATACTGACTGCATCGTCATCTGCGGAATCATCTGCACCCAATCGTTATCACATGTCTTCATATTTGCATTGAATAATCAGGGGCTAGATTCGGCGAAAAGGCTGAAGCATTTCACGGTAACAACAAGGTAAGTTTAAATCTTTGATAAATTATTTATAATTGTCCTATTAGAAATAATAGGAGAAACAGTACTTTTTAGTTTATTTTTTGTTTTTTGAAGAAATATTAATATTTGTATGAATTGATATTTATAGTCGCAATTGGGATGTTACGTGGGAGTCATGTGACTATTTACGTACATTGTTAATTTCAAAGTACCAATTAGTAGGGCTGAAAATTTCATCTTCCTTTGAATAGCAGCTTAATTTAATATTTCTTACATTCGTGGAAGCAAGCATCTCAAGCTGGTCCAGTGTGTTTGACCGTTACTGCAAGTGTTCCGGTCAGTCAGTGGTGCACCGCATGATGTAATCTTAAATTTCACACGTCAGTCTTGTATCTAGCGTAATAATTAACGTTGGTTCACCACCTTCAATCAGTTGTTTACAAAATAGTTAGACAATTTACCAATATCATATTTCATTAGAATGAAAACAAATATGTTGATTAAATTATTTGCAGTAAGAATGTATTAAAAAATCATCAAGTCCGATTTGACGTGAACAGTGAATTGAAGCATATGCATATTCCAAATTGCAACTATATACAGTATGACATAGTCCCATGGCTACGAAAATATTTCGAATATTTACACAAAAATTGATCAATATTACATTTCAGTGAAATGAAAATAAAGATGATGATCTAATTTGACACACTAAAACATATTACACATCAGAAAATGTAATGAATTGATGCAAAAGTGCACATTCCTAATTACAGTATGACGTAGTGCCACGACGTTTGTCTTTTCATTTTCGCTACTACTGCAATGCATGGTTAATAATAGCCAATTATAATGATGGGTTTTATTTCTCTCCACTACCCAGTCTGAAAGATCACACTCATTAAGGGACTTTCACTTTTACCATTAATATACAGCACTCAACTAATGCAGCTGTTTTATGTACATAGTTTTGATTTTCAAAGTAATTAAGTCTAGAGTTGCTTATTGCAGGTATACGTATGCTTGATCCAGGGACATGATCCTATATACCTTATTGGGCTGTCCCAGTTAAAATCCACTCCCCCAGAAGATTTTGGAAATATCTTTCATGGGGGAGTATGAATTTCAAATAGAATGAACACATTAGGCAGCTCTATTTGAATCGCATACACCCTTTAAGAAAGATTCAACCTGAATCTTTCAAAGAGGGAGTATGAGTTTCAAATAGAATTGGTTAATGTGCTGATTCTATTTGAAATTCATACTCCCATTATGGAAGACATTTCTAAAATCTTCCACAGGGGGAGTGTGGATTTTAAATGGATTTCACCATTACAGCCGTAAAACATTGAAAATCCAATACCAGTGAAGCAGAGACATACTGTCAGAAACTAATTAAGAGGTATATATTACCGTATTGTTTGTAATAAGCACCTGGGGGTGTTGCATTTTTTTTCAAATGAGGGCAATTATTAGAAGTGAATTTTCAGTGAAAAAAGTTTCAAAATCAGTGGTGAGAATCGCTCACTTTCGGGTTCAAATCCAAGATAGCGGCGCACACAGAACCAACCGTGTGGAACATGATATTTTGGCAGTAAATTCAACAAAATTACATCCGTAAGTGCATCATCAAAGAGAATCTGATGAAATTAGTGTCATTCTTCCATAATTAGGCAATGGACTGAATGGAAGTTTGAGGTTTTGTCCATGTAATTTAGAATTCGTCACTGACATGACTGATGGCATTTTTGTCAATTTTTCATTGAAAAATTGAAGGTAGCATTTGGGGTGTTTAATGCAAACAACACAGTATTAAGTATGTGCCACTTTTTGTGCTTAAAGGCCACTTCCCCTAAGTCACTATGAAAGGAACTGCGACAGTTTAAGGGTTGGGAAACATACTACAATCTGAAGATTTTAAGGCATAACACTATTGTATTTTTCCCTAAATATTGATATTTATCTCAATAACATAAAAAGTTCAGAAGAAAATTAAATGTATAAAGATAATTCGTCGGTCGCAACACCTAGTGGCGTAGAGTGATTTTCCAAATTTTCCGTTTCACATAGTGGCGTATAGGATTAGAGCTGGCTATTATCCTATAATAATTATTCCTTTTTAACTATTAAAGATACAGTTTAATAGTTTGAACCTTAAACTTCAATTTCAAATGGAATCGGACCACTGATAGATAACAGTGGAGAAGTATCGAAACCGTTACTAGTAGCATATCCTTCAAAAACGTTTTGCTCGGAAACGTATTTTGTCCTTCACGTACGCCACTATGTGTTGCGACCGACAAATTTATTTGTGAAAATGTATAGGTTCTGGATATCAATTTTTTAATTTACTTTTATGTTTTAAAGTACTGGCATTAGGCAAAATCATCCAAATTCAATAATTCAATAATCTAGTTTGGTAAAAAAGTTAAGAATCAAAATTTTATTGAAAGTTAAGACAAAAAAATATCAAATTAATGAAATGATATAAAATAAAATAGATTGTTGAATGATCTGTGCAAAAATATTTTGGGTCAACAATGCATAGTTTCCGAGCAAAGTAATGTTTCCGTTGGTACATCGGGGTTTTCAGACTGACGGGCGTTCGGATTGACGGTGTTTTGGACTGATGGGGTGTCCCCGATACATTCACAGGTTTGGGGCACAACCATTTTGTATCCTTGACCCAGGGCATCACAACCCCTAGCTGTGCCACTGGGGCTTGGAAAGCCTATTCTTGCACCCACCCTCAATGTGGGACACACCCATCCACTAAAAGCTACTAAACACCTTGCTGGGATGTAATATCCTCACAAACAAAACATATTGCATGTATTGCAATTGCATCCCCCTCAAGTTTTTTACGCTTTTTGGAACAAAAAAGGTCCAAATTTTGGGAAGAAAGTCCACTTTTCAAAAAATTGCCCCCCTTGGAAAAAAGTCCACTTTTCAAAATCGGCCCCCCCCCAAATGAAATCCTGCGTACGGGCCTGTGCAATTGGATGGATATATATGACCTATATTCTTAAACAGTTCTTGCCTGGATAATTTTGTCAATCATATCGGCTTATCCTCGACTTATCCTTGTATATGCTTCTAGTGCCCAGTTCTATTCACCATTATGTATTCTTCTCCCATGCATTTATATATTCACAAACTATGTACCCTTCCAAGCCATTATATAAACCTGCACACTAAACAATAATGTATTATCTGAATAGATAATTTAGATAATATTGCTCCAGAGCCTTGAAAGGGGGAGTGTAGCCTACGCTCAAACACTAGAAATACTACTCGCACCACTTTTGAGAGATGCCACTTTTCGGGCTTTAGTCTGAATTCAAGTTTTTTGCAAGTCCAAATTCCCACATTTTTATTTATTTTCAGTCCGTTTTGGGTCTGCATTCATGTGCTTTTTAGGTTTTTCTTAAGGGACCTGGAATGAGCGTTTCGACAGTATTTTTTTTTTTTGGGACATGAGAGCACATCAGACATATCGACTGCATTCTGAATATGAAGAATGTCTTTCTGATATCAAATAATTTTCATTTTTTGAAATTAACGATATAATACAAATTTTATGACAAATTATTTAATGATAATTTTCACATTTTGATATATAACAGTCTTGAAGTAAATTTTATAAATCTAATGACATATTCTTAAAGTGTATGTAGCTGGGAGGAAAAGCCGATGATCAATTGAAACTTTTGACCTTTCATATTGAAGATATGGATTTTTTCCCCAAAAGACCTAAAATTTGTTTTGGGAAAAAATCCATATCTTCAATACGAAAGGTCAAAATTTTCAATTGATCGTTAACTTTTCATCCCACCTACATACACTTTAAGTATAAATCATCAGATTTATAAAGTTTACCGAGTACTGTTAAATATCAAAAATATCAAATTTTAATCATTTGCCAAAAAATGTGTATTACATTGCAATTTCAAAAATCAAAATTATTTGATATCAGAAGGACATTCTTCGTATTCAGAATGCAATTCGATATGTCTGATGTGCTCTAATGTCCCACAATAAATACTGTCCAAACGTTCATACCCCAACCCTTAACCAGCCGGGGTTTTTGAGTGAAACTGATATATTCACACAACTTATAACTGTCTCAGCTCAATATATACCATGAGAAAATATTTGGGTGTTAATTCTGTAATGTTGAAATATAGGTTATGGTATATTTTTGGAATGTAAATCATAGATAACATGTATTTTTTTTTTTTCACAACTTTATTCCCTGTAATTCATAGATAACAAATTGTGTTCTACTTGCAGCTATTATTACCATTAATTATGCGTAATGAATAAATCAAATATCTAAGGAGATTAATTCAACTTCTGTTACTTAAAAGTTAATATTGTGGAGGAAAAGGGGGAAATTCCCCTCCACCAAGAACAAAAAATAACAAATGGTGCACGTATGATGTAATCTTAATTCCACACGTCAGTCTTGTATCGGGGGGGGGGGGTACTCAGTACAAATGACCAAACGGGGACGTGCTGCAAACATGGGTAGCATTTTCAGCCTTCTGGTATATCAATGACTCTTTTTTCAAAGTCTATTTTGGTATATGAATGGGTCCTTTTTTCAAAAATTTTTCGGAAAACAGCCCAATTTTTCCTTAATCTAGCCAAAATTTTCAAAATTTTCCCAACATTTTGGGAAAATTTGTAAAAACTAAAACAATTTTGGGTAAATTCGACCGAAAATTTTGACTTTTGGTATATCAATGGGTCCAAATTTCTTGAAAAATTGGTATATTTATGGGTCTACTTCCAAAATCTCAGCGGCACGTCCCTACCAAAACCAAACTTCAGTACCCCCTGGGCTTGTATCAAGCATAATAATTAATGTTGGTTCACCGCCTTCAATCAATTGGTTCACCGCCTTCACTGTTTATCAAATAGTTAGAGAATTTACCAATATCATATTTCATTAGAATGAAAACAAAAAAAGCTGATTGAATTATTTGCAGTAAGAATGTATTAAAAAAACATCCGAGAATATAAGTACTTTTAAATTTTAATTTTTTTCTGTATCGAGGAACAAGCCTGTCGAATTCAGCATGGTACGGTGCTAGCTTCAGAGTGGGTTATTCACATGTTTGGTGCAATAAACATAAAATGTTGTGATCAAATTGGCCTATATATATAATTGTTGATCAATTGGTGGTGCAATGAGACAAAATATTTAGTAAAGAAAATCTCTGAATAGGCCTTTAATTCCTTCAATTGGCATCCATTCGACATCCATTCAATTAAGAAAAGGTAAAAAAAGCATGCCAGTGATGAACAGAGCACAAAAAGTTTCTGTAACTGTCATGCCACAGTGAGCCCATTCAAATGAGGCGGGAAAGCACTTTGTAGAACGGCATAGGGCTATAAGGCCACTTGACATCATTGTTTATCAACAAAGGCGAGGGACTGGTCTATTTATATGCTTGAATGAACAGCTACACTGTTCAATGGCTTTCTTATACTATATGAAATGTAGTGGGCGATTTAAAATGCATGTGCTCTGAGCAAATTATGATGCGTACGCACACTGCAGGGCAAAGAACAGTGGAAATTGCCATAATTTGTGCACATACTGCCGGGCAATGATTTCACATGTCAAGTGGTCTATAACTTGATTTGTCGTTTATAAAATGTTACCTTTTATCAATTCAGTGACTCGGGGTCAAAATGTACAGAATGAATGTTACCATCGATTTTGTATTTATTTCTTAAAAAACAAGGCTCTTAAGGGGGTACTGCACCCCTGTGGTAAATTTGTGACAACTTTTGCATTTTTCTCAAAAATAATAACACACTGGTAACAAAAGTTATGTATATTATTGGGGCAAGGAATCCAATTACTACACTGAAATTTCAGTGACTCGATCAAGACAAGCGGTTCAGTATATGATAGGAAATGAGGTACATCCTAGCGGTACCTTATTTCTTATCATAAATATGAATCGCTTGTCTTGGGTCACTGAAATTCCATTGTAGTAATTGGATTCCTTGCCCCTATAATATACATCACTTTTGTTACCAGTGTGTTCTTAGTTTTTGAGAAAAATGCAAAAACAGACACAATTTTATCGAGGGGTGTAGTACCCCCTTAATTGTTACAATACGCTTTAGTGCGTAGTATTTTGACAAGATTTCGAGCACAGCAATCCCTGGTATTTGTCTCAGTTCCATATCACACAGAGCTGGGCTATAGCTTTGCATGTTTTGTAACACATTTTCTGTCATCCATAATCACTCTTTGATGATTCAAATGATTTACCTCACAGTTCAGATCAGTTTGGGTCACATTTTTACCAGTAAGAGGTATCTCATACTTGTGTCAATCACTGTTTTATTATGTTGCATTTCTTAAGTGCCGCCGCATATACACACTCAGTATGATAGATCACTATGAGTCGAAAATGCTCTCACTTGCAGTGGCATAGTTCAAAAATCTCTATTCAATATAATAGCTCAAAAGTTGACCTCGTGTTGGGGGGTATGAGTTTGTGTACCCAATGCATTCAAGTGTCCATTTACATCAATGTGTAAGCATATTGGGGTAAGAACTTTGTACTGACAGATGAGTATGCTGTAGATCCTAAATAATTGACAGTAATGAAAAGCCATGTTTGTTATTGTCATAAACTTTTAATATGCCAAATTTCAAAGAATTATACAAACTTTCAAACAATTGTATAAACAAAAACATTTCAGAGAATTATACAAAATTTCAGAGAATTATACAAAATTTCACAGAATTATACATAATTTCAAACAATAACACGATTTCAAACAATTATGCAATATTTCAAAGAATTATATAAAATTTCACAGAATTATACACAATTTCAACAATTAAACACAATTTCAAACAATTGTACAAAATTTCAAAGAATTATACAATATTTTAAAAGAATACAAAATTTCAAATATAAGCTTTCAAAGAATTATACAACATTTTCAAAGAATAACACAAAAGTTTCAAAGAATAACACAAAATTTCAAAGAAGGATACAAAATTCCAAAGCTTATTTTAAAAATCACTGAACCAAACTCACTGCTTGTTTGTAATTTTCTTAATTTTATTATTCATGCTAATATATTATTCATGCTAAAATAAAATTATATAATTACAAAAACTCTTTCACTTAATTATGGTAATTTATGACAAATTGGACCATTTGACTGTACAAGATATGGTTAAACATAACTTACTTTATTTGCTGATTGCACCAGCATGTGATAATAGCAAGCATATCATTCACATCAAGTTCAAGAGTGTACTACATACTTGCAATGTTTGATTCCTTGATTTTGGCTTGTTTTTCAGGATGGCACCTCTACCGGGCCCGCGGAGGCCGGTGAGGCTGCAACAGAGACAATCATCTGCGGACGATGATCCGGGTGTGCGGCGCCCGGCTGGTGCTTCCAGAGCAAGAGCGCCGCTTGCTACCACAGAGCTAGGTGCACATAATACTAAAAGTAAGTCAACAATACCCGCTGTTTAATTCCCACTTAAAACTACTTTTTGTGTATCTCTTATAATTAAAATGGACCAAAGGTATTTATTACTGCACAGTGTGGTGGATATAAAATATGTAGGTCTCTGTGTCAAATTTTTGACTTCGTGTTGTTTTACAAATTGGATATGAAATACAAATTAAATGCATCCTAGTTAGGCTTGATGTGTGTATCATGCAAATGTTAATGTTATTGACATTTTTGTTAACATAGGGCAATTGAAATAAAGATATCTGATTAATTAACAAAAATGTGTGCATTTTATCATTTTTTACGTCGTGGTTTATAAGGATGTAAAGCCATGTTTTTACAGCATAGACCTGGTTTATGCAGCACATGCATTCTATTTGGGGGAGGATTTAGTAATGTACAGGTATGTGCGTGCCTTTTGAGGTGCATTTTGCGCTGTGCGTAAAGCCAATAGAATCATGAGAATGATTGGTGGGAATGATGATCAGTTACAAAATGTGTTGAAAACTATTGTCGTATGTAAATTTGGAGTCCAATTTTGGAAGTGATAAGGTGTATATCTCAGAATAGTCACATGATATGTATAACAGTGGGTAAGATGAACCTTGGGAGGGTTTCATCCTTTGGAGGGGACATTAAGCCACCTGTCTTGTGTACAGAGAGTCATACGAGCTTGTACATGTACAGTAGCTTGCAGTCAGTCTGGAAAAATGTAGGGTGTTAACCTGTAACTGGCCCATCTAATGTTGGTTTCATACTTTCCTGCCGCTTGAAGATAATTTTGCTTCACTGCGCAGTTGCACCAAAAATGCTAGCGGTGACCAGCGGCAAGCCGATATATCGATCGCTCCACCACTTTGCCGCGGCGACAGCACTGCTGGGAGTTGTTGAATTTTTTTTCAAGCCAACTCGGAGCGGTAGCGCTCTGACGTATGAGAACAAAATACGATTTTGGAGCGGTGCTGAGCAGCAAGAGTGGCTTTCAGAGTCATGCCGCTGCTGCTCAGCAGTGTGCCGCTCCGCTTGCAGACAAGTGCAAGCGGCATGATGAAGCGTCATGCCGCTCAGCGGCAAACGGCAAAAAGTTTGAAACTGGTATAAGTACAGACATCACCTGTCCTGGGGGAAGCGATTGGATTCTGATGTCCTCTAATCAAGGGATTATCTTTTCTTTGAAATGTTGGAAACTGTGACGATTAATTTTTTTTGGGGGGGGGGATATTGACTTAATGAGGTATACAAACCAAAGCAATAACGTGTTGACATGCATGAATGTTAAGTTTGGTAGGATTGGTTTAATTACGTACACTGTAAATCCAATAGTTTAGGGTTTCTGTAACACTTTATAAACACTGCAATGTGTTTAATTTTTCATTTATAGGACACCTAAACACCAAACTAAACACAAGGTAAACACATATTCATGATCTGTTCCATGGGGGCCAAAGGCGGCAAATTCGAAACTGAGATAAAGGTACAAATATGGAGTAAAAAACAACAAAATACATAAGAAAATAGACATCAAAAACTTTGATTCATCTAGAGAAAAAGAGCTATACAAATCATGTGGAATGAATGAATACAATACCCATACATATCCCCTCCCAGGGGTGTGAAGAAGCTGTCACACAGAATAGAATTGTCAGTTGGACCATGTAAATGCGGTAAAGCTGTTATAATTCTGACAGAATTAAAATCTTATACATGGTTTGATGGATTCAAAGTAAATACACTAATCAGTTGTCCATTGGGCTATTCCAGTTGAAATCCTTACACCCCTTCTAGAAGACATATGCCCTTAATCTTCCACACAGGGAATGTGAATTTCAAGTGGGGTTACCTGAATGGGTGTTTCCATTTGAAATCTACTCTCCCTGTGTGGGAGATTAAGGTGATGTCTTCATATAGGGGGTGTATGGGTTTCAAGTGGAATAGCCCATGATTTTGCAGACTGTAATTACCAGTGCTCATTAATTGAAAATCAAAACTGACACAATTTACCGAGAGTAAATTTGACCTAGAATATTAATCACAACAAAAATTATGACACAGCAAATATCAATAATTGCAATATTTTAATATTTCTTGCTTCTTACAGTCACAAACCTTTTTATAAAAGCCATAAGCCCTTTTTATAATGAGAAATGAAGAAAAGAAATGAAAAGCAAGGGTAAGGATGGTGCCAATCAAACTTGCGCACAACTTATGCATAATGAAGTTAGCATCATCAGGGAATTAGCCAATCATAGCAAGTTACTTCTGCTTACAGATGAGTAATTGGATTCTAAATTAATTTGGATTTTGATAGAGCGTGGTAGTATACTGAAAGAAAACATGGTATGTTCCAACCATAACTAATTATTAGTCCAAAGCATAATTGTTGTCAACAGGCCTGTAACTAAGGTGGCTGGTGTGGATGCCCCCCCATTTTATGCGAGTGTAGCAAGCGGAAAAATTGGGGTTTCTTATGCCTTTTGGTCAAAAAAGGTCCAAATTTTCAAAATCCGCCACCCCCCTAGTAAAAAAAAGTCCACTTTTTCAAAATCCGCCACCCCCTAGTAAAAAAAAAAGTCCACTTTTTCAAAATCAGCCCCCCCCAAATAAATCCTGGTTATGTGCTTGGTTGTCAATCAGGATGTCATGCCCATCCCTCTCAGATACACACTCATGAAAGGGTGATTACCCGGGCGATTAAAACAATAGCTTTCTCACATTTTTATTTTTATTTTTTTGCTGTCTTCAAGTGTTCCATGCAGGGGGACCATCCCTATCGTTCTCTGTCTCTAATAGCCACATGATTGCAACATAATGAGTTGGGGCTTCCAAATTTTGACCTGGCCCAGGGCCCCCAAAAAGGTAAATTCAGCCCTGTGTATCCAATAGTTGTAGAATGATTGAATTCTTGGACTCAGCAGGTTTGCAGTGTATATTTAGGCGGAGGCGCTGTATTTAGCGTTAGCTTTGGATATTTGATTATTTTCTTTATTCTTCACCCGGGTAAGTCGGGTGGAAAATAAAGAAAATAACTAAATGTCCAATACGGCACCCTCCGGCTAATGGATAGTATTCTTACCAGACTGTTGTAGAAATAAATGTTGTTGTTATCAAAATTTTATTCAAAGCTACTCAAAACCATGTTATTTTGAAGAATCCCACAGCATAATTATGCAACAAATTGTCGACCCTTCCAAGACTTTGGTGAAAAGTCATGAAATAAGTAGGACATGGGAACACAACCAAGATTCAAGAGTCCTTTACTAATATCATTCATTATTTTTTCTTACCTATTTTCTTTATAACATGGGTTTCAGACATGGCTATTTCGATGCGATGGTTCACATATAACCTATACAATATGATGGTGGTGTAGCCATAAAGTCGTCACTTTAATTAAGTCTCATTATTTATTTTGACCTCATCAGTGCCACTCCCTGATATTATATGACACCTGTCTGTTGCTTAGTCAATTTTTATTTTTAATCTCCACCCCCTAATAATTGCTTACCTATGATGACTATACTCTCAGCTCGTAATCATGGTAATAGGCGGGACTCATAACATCGTGGATTGATATAGAATGGCGTACACACAGCTGGGTGCAGCACCTACGGAAACTGCGCTTTGCGTATTGCATGAATGACAAGAGCTTTTGTGAATTTACTCGGGTGTAAGTTGGGACTTTCTTGACTTGTGCAGTAACAATAACCAAATATTTCTTGCCTATTACGAGCTGATCATAGTATAAGTTGACAATTGTAGGTATATAATTTAATCCATTTTGATAGCTTTTACATGTCATTTATATATGTTACACATAAACTGGTAAAACATGGTAAAAATCTGCGTCCAATTTTCAGATAAAGCTACAAATGTGTTGATGGGGGAAATCCTGACCTGTTGAGCTTTGGCTAAATTAATGCTAGATCCCATGCAGACATGGCAGATGTTAAAAAGAAGTGGATAGTTTTGTAATTGAAAGATGGTATAGATCAAGATTATTTGACAGTATATCATTAGGTGTGTTTATAGGCGGTAGCCTACTTTCGAATTTAACTTACATGCAAGCCAGCAATTAAATTACGCTACAAGCGAGTATGTGTCCACACAGGACTTACTGGTAAATTATCGTACTTACAAGTGACTTTACAAGTGATCGTCTGAACAGGCCAATTATTACTATACCCTAAGGATATATTTTTCTATTATGCGAATTTGCATATTAGCATCTATTATAAATTAGCATCATCAATCATCAATCAATCATATTTATTTCCATCAAAATTAAAACATACAAATAACAAAACATGATAACAAAATAACTGGAGGAGGCACAACTAGAAGCAGAAGCCTGTAAAATGTTGTGCACACTCAAATAATAGGGCCTAAATTTAAAAGAATTCTTGCCTTTCTTGCCATCAAAAGGCTTCTTGCCATCAAAAGGCTTCTTGCCATCAAAAGGCTTCTTGCCAGGTAATCATTAGCACCAATCCGTCTTGAAATGTGCATCAGATGTTGTAGACCAGGCGCGTATCCAGGGGAGGGGCGAAGGGGGCGCGCGCCCCCCGGGTAAAAAAATGGGGAAAGAGGAGAGAGAAGGGGAAAGAGAGAGAGAGGAGAGAGTGGAGGAAAGAAGAGGAGAAAGGGACGATCAACATACCAAAAAAATGTTAAGGGGGATTACCATTAGACCTTCATTTTGCAAAATTTCCCAACTTCTGATCTCGGGGGGGGGGGGGAATTTTACACAATAATAGTGCCAAAATGGTCCACCAAATGCCTTCAATAAGGTCTTCATTTTGTAAAAGTTTCTCACTTCTGAGGGGGCACATCCCTCCTCAGACACCCCCCCTGCGTCGCGCAAGCGCTCCGGGATGTCCACTTCGCGGCCATGTTATATTTCACAAGGATCTAATTTGCGCCCCCCGGTCTACGAATTCCTGGATACGCGCCTGTAGACAGTGTCCTTTTTGTCCTTTGTGATGGTGTTCCCAGATGAGAATCATATATTCTAAAAAGTTCTCTTCTTTTTTTTCATTTTTGTGTGATGCAATCAAACATAATCAGTATTTTATGTCAGAAAAAAATCTATTTCGAAATTTAGCCAAAAGAATGCATCAATTTTGTTTGTATTTTATTGTTGTAGGCTGGAAATAATCATCAGTGCAGTGATGGTGCCACAAGGCGGTTGCGGTGCACCCCCAACAAAGGACAAATTGAATTTGTCCCCCCTAATCATCAAAAGCAGCAATAATATTCCAATATTTTGGGTATACAAACTTCATATCCCCCTTCTGTGGGAAAGAATCTGGTGCCACCACTGATAATCATTCAATTTGAATGGAATGTTTGTTTCACTGATAATCATTCAATTTGAATGGAATGCTTGTTTCACTGATAATCATCCAATTTGAATGGAATGTTTGTTTCACTGATAATCATCCAATTTGAATGGAATTTTGCATCATACAGTAAACATTGAATGGCAAAACATGTTGAAATATGAGAAAGTAATAATAATAAACAAATGATACTAAAAGTAAAAGGAGCATGTTCGGGTTGATTTTTTTCTGCCCCCACACATGTGTGGGGCTTATGTTATCATCCAAATGGTTGGTTGTCTGTCTGTGTGGCTGGCTGCTATCAACTTCAAACTTGGTATTGTGATAGATAGTATGGTGGCCTGATGTGCTGTATAATTTTGTGTCATGTTATTTGCATATGTATGAATATTAAAGAGCTCATTTGCATATTTTGCCTACATTTTCATTAATCCACTCTGCAGCTTAATCGCAAAGACTGATCAACTTCAAACTTGGTATGGGGACTGGATATGGTGGCCTGGTGTGCTGTCTATTTTTGTGTCATGTTATTTGCATATTTATGAATATTATTAATGAGCTCATTTTCATATTTTGCCTACATTTTCATTAGTCCACTCTGCAGCTTAAACACAATAACTTCAAACTTGGTATTGTGATAGTATAGTGGCCTGCTGTGCTGTGTAGTTTTGTGTCATGTTATTTGCATATTTATGAATATTAATGAGCTTATTTTCATTTACAAACCTTTGTTATTTACACATCTGGAGGGGGGTACCTTAATTAGGAACCGCATAATTCTAGTTTTAACCTTTTTCAGTAGAGAAGGAAAATAAAAATTGACTAATATCTGAACCTGAAGCAGAGTAAACATAATACAGGTACTGTGGAAGTTCACATTTTAAACAGCACTTAAATTTCACTTCTGTCTTGTAAAGTTTCATCTTGTTTTCATCCAAACGTCCTATTTTTAGACAATTCGCACTTTATCTCCAAAAATGCATCTCAGCAATCTGAAGCCCCTGCGCATAGCAAATTGAATTGAAAACAACCAAAAATGGAGATAATTGATTTTTGTGTACTGCAACTCGACGACATTTGAGATGAAGTCACTAACCACAAAACAAATATGCCTGACCCGATTTATTAATCAATTTACAAGACAACTCATTATCATAATAATAGTTGTATCTTTTCATGTCCTTTGTTTTTTCCTGTGTCCTTGTCCTAACTCTTGTGTGAATGAAATTGAATACATATTGCACATTTGTAAGTGTAATTCTACTAACAAACAAAAAACAAACAAAACTCTTAGGAACAGGTTCTGTACATTTTAAACCGAAATAACAAGTGAAAGACACCCCAACTGGCTATTTTGTCCATTTAAAGTAGGATTTCGTGATCCTAACATCCTCTTTTTATGACATTTTTCAGTAGATATCCATGAAAAAAGCTTATTCCTAAATTTTCAGTTCATTCCGATTTTGCGTTTGCGAGTTATGCATGGTTATGTGTATTACACTGCTTCATAGGCCACTGTTGTAATTTTGTTCTGGTATACCATGTATTACAGAACAAAATTCAAATTTCGCGATATTTTTGCCAAAACGAATCAATCTGCAAAAAAAATGTGATACATAAACATGTAGCCAGAGGTATCCAGTGGTATAAAAATCTCAACTTTTTTTTAGAAAAGTGGGTGGATGAGGCTGTGGATCATGAAATGCCCTTTTAACATACGGTAGAGTTCTACGGGTGAATATGACATATTTTGCTCTGTTGACTTGACAAACAGGCTGATTTTTTTTTTTTTTTATAGGCCTAAGTACAAATATCAGGTTTTAAAAAAATAACCAATTTCATATCATAAGATAATGTATTATAGGATTTCAGGATCCGTGTTCAGACTGGGGCTTATCCCCATATGAGGTCATCATTTAACCCCCTGAGCAGTACATGCCGATCTAACATTACCTCTGATTGGTCAATTACATGATATCTTAACTTTAATCACCAATCAGAATGGAGCTTTGCAAATAATTCACCCCAATTTTTTTGTTTGGTGAAATTATTCTAACAATGTTACTGATTGGTCCAATTAATAATGGAAACTTCTTTTTGGCCACTCAGCAGGTAGTTCTCATGGGGTTATCACTGATACTTGTCCACACGGTCCCTCCACACAGTCATTACCTAAGGGACTTAACCGTTAGATTCTCAGGGGGGCATGGGAGTTTGGGTCAGGCAGAATTTTTTTTTTCGCCTACAAGAGCAGAATTTTTTTTTTTTTTTTTTTTTTCCGCCAAATTTTTTTTTTTTGCCGCCTTCGGCGGCGAAGTATTTTTTTTTCAATTTTAATGTAAATTTGTATACAAAGTTGGGTGGGGAAATTTTTTTTTTTACTCATCAGTGAGGCAAAATTTTATTTTTTTTCTCACTAGTGGGCAAAGTTGTTTTTTTTTTTTCCTCACTAGTGGGCAAAGTTTTTTTTTTCAAAAACTCCCATGCCCCCCTGAAATCTAATGGTGCGCCCTAAGTACTCTGTATTAGCTGCAGCGATCACTTTGTGTTTATGCGCTTCCCCTAGGGGTGCTACCACAGAGATATCTCAGTGGTAAATCTTTTGTGTTAAGCTTTGTGTATGTTAACATGATACTTGTTCAGATCTGTGCTAACTCTAAGCTACCTCAGAGGTAGCTTAGTAACTTCACACAGGCCCGTACACATGATTTTTTGTGGGTGCTGATTTTGAAAAACTAGATCTTTTTTTTCCACGGGGGGGGGGGGCAATTTTGTGAAAAGTGGACTTTGACCCAAAAGGCATTAAAAACCTTATTTTTTTGCTGGCTGCGCTCACAAATTGTCATATTTGGGACTTTTATTATACTTTTGCAAAAAAGGCTGTCGTCTGAGCAAGAGTGGAAAAGCACATGTCCAATCACATTTAGTCCACATCATCACTTGAGTCTACATCATCATTCAACGAACACATAGAACAAAATGCTGGTTAAAGTTTCACACAATATCGTACATACAAGCTGATCGTCATACATGATCAATCACTTTAGATCTAATTATTAAAGTTATATATCAAAATCTCACTGTAATTAGTGTCAAAGAATACCCTTGTTTTGTATTGTGTTGAGTAATTTGTTTGCCTGGGGCTCCGTGTTGTAAGGTTCTAAGAAATATTTGAATACATCCAAATCACACAAAACAATTACTGGGTGCTAGATCAGGATGGAGTAGTAACTGGTAGGTAGTGTAGTAATAGAGTTCACTATCAGCTGTTGCAGGGCATATTATGGACCCTGGGATTTTTTTAACATAGACTTGGACGTGACTGCATGGCGGCATAGTGCGACTGAGCTAGGTAAGCGCAAATGAGTGATAAAGTGGCCAAAATTAGAATTACGTTTATGATTTGGGATGAATAGTGTGCCATATGGTGCCACTGAAGAAATTAAAGAAGTTGAAAACAAAAAGATAATGCGAACATTTTTGACAAAAATCTGAAAATAAAAAAGTGTCACAAATTGTGGACCATTTTGGCAGGTATGATTTCTGGAAAATTTTCAGCACATTGCATGCAAAATTGAATATGTGTTTGCTTTTCTTTGCGTGTATTCATAGTTGCAGCATAAATGTTGGTATTTAGGCCTAGATAACAATTTACAAATGCTGCTATATTATTTTAGGCCACAGAAAAATAAAACTGTTTTACAGGCCCAACCGACCCAGATTGTGCATTTTGGGATAATTTTTTTCTACCTTTTGCCAAAACCATGTAAAACCAGCCATTTTGGAGCCAAAATGTTATTTGCATATTTATGAATATTAAAAATTTTGCATATTTTGCCTACATTTATATTAAATCACTCTGCAGCTTAAATGCAATAACCGATTAACTTGGTATTGGTGGGCTGATGTGCTGCATTGTTTTGTGTCACATTATTTGCATATTTCTGAATATTAATGAGCTTATTTGTATATTATTTGTATTTACAAACCTTTGTTATTTACATATCTTTGTGTGGGAGCCACCTTAATTACAAACCACATAATTCTAGTTTGTTCTAGTTAGCTCAATCGTTAAGGCGTTTGACTATGGTGCGAGAGGTTGCGGGTTCGAACCCTGGCAGTGCCTAGTACGCTCTCGTGAACAAATTGAGTTAGCTTGAAATTCCCCTGCACAAGGAACTAACTGCTAATTGTCTCGTTGTAACCCGTACGAAACTCGGGGAGCTGATCCTGGTTGTGATAGTTATTTGTGGAATGTCTAGGGTGTGCGCTCTTGAAGCAGCAAAGTCCCTGATTTGTTGTTAAATGGTTTATGGAATGATGTGGGCCGTAGTGGTCAGCGATAACCTGTAAAGTGTGCTGAGGCATGTGGATCAACGTCTAGGCGCTGTGCCTGTGCGTAGCGCACTATAAATCACTGCACTTTTTCTTTTCTAGGGGTGTTGTTGCACAGATACATTCTCTACATTGTCTGTGTATCTGATTGCAATGTAGTCAGTCTTTGCAGGGCCAATTCATCAATTATTCTTGAAATATTTCATTTACTCCCGTACTTTCTCTAATGATGTTGTTTTGATTTTGTCTAATCTGGTCACGCCCACGTTTTTCCTGATTTTCCAGGAATTTAGAGGTTGATACTGAATAATTTTCATGATAATTTATAGAACGTTATTTGATACTATATACATAGACTAATTAACGTGGGTCGTATTAATTTGCCCATTAACAATACAGTTTGTGGAGGATAATAACAAAAACATGCTTGATTTCCATATGTGATGTGATCAAGCAAAATCAGTCGGAAGTCGGAAATATCGATTTTGACATATAGCCAAAAGAAGGAAGTATTTCCTTATGTTTACTATTATTTTGGAAACTCTTTAAACTATACTCACATCTTATGAACATCTTCTGCAAAATGTTGCTTTGCAAATGCTATTTACAATCCTATCCGACTTCAGACTGATTTTGAATGATCACACCACATATTTAGGGACCATTCACAAACACTTGTTAGGGGGGCCTGATGCAAAATGGGGTGCCTTAAAAGTTTTGACCCTCCTAGGGGGGCCCTGAAAAAAATTGACCACAAATTTTGCCGTGAAAATTGAGTTTATAATTATGCTTTTCTATGGAGTTGACCCATAATTTTCATGTCAAAAGGGTGGCTCTGAAATTTTTGAGATCTGAAGGGGGGGGGGGCGAAAAATGTTCGCGATTAAATTTTTTATTTGCATCAGGCCCCCCTAACAAGTGTTTGTGAACAGTCGCTTCGAATGAGGTGAATCATTTAATACTAATCGGCTGTAATTTACTGTGTCAAAAAAGGGCCTGATTGGCCTTTTGACCATGGCCTCCCTAATCATTTCCTTTAATATTTCTTTGTTGCAATATATTTTTTGATTGTGCAGCAAAGAACATCATGCAATTTTTTTCTGGTTTCGGTTCATAACTCCCAATTTCTGATAGAATTTATTGTTTTATTTATTGATGGAAATATTTTATTGATTAAAAAAGTACAAATAGTTTTTTGCATTATTTCCTCTTTGTAAGTATTTTGGAATCATTCAAGAATTGGACTATTCCATTTAAAGTCCACACTACCCCTGTGGAAGATTTAGCTGAAGTCTTCCACAGTGGGGGTATGGGTTTCAAATAGAATATACAATTGGATAACTTCTATTTGAAATACTCTCTCCAGTTGTGGAAGATATAGGTAAAGCCATAATACAGGGGAAGTATGGGTTTCAAAATGATTAATCCTAACCAATTACATTTGAAAAACATACTCCCCCTCTGGACGATATTTCCAAAACCTTCCACAGGGGTAGTGTGGATTTTTAATGGAATAGCCCATTGGCTCCATTTTATAGTAAAATATCTCATAATTTTGAAGTAAGAAGGAAACTACTCAATGACATTGTTTGTTTGTAGAGGGATATTTTCCAGAAAGCTGAGGGATTTGAAATACTCTGTAGAATCTGACCTATTGCGGCATCAGCCAGTGGATAGGTGAAAGTTGTTTTGAACGAGATGAATCTATATGACTGTGGAAGAGATGTTCATGCATCATATTCATGATATTTCAAAATCATCACTTTTTTTTCATCAATGTGTGTGAATACATGTGCAGGACAGAAAATTTGAATTTTTGGTAAACATTTGTGTCCATCCATATCAAAACACTGCACTTGTCGGCTGCTACATGTGTCTCATTTCACATAATAGCTAGAAATAAATAACAGTCTCATCTCAAGTGGAGGTCACTTCAAATCATCCCCAAGTCATATTTTTATGGCATGTTCTCTGTATTCCTAAACCATGTGACTTGCGGATGATTTGAAATGACCTCCACTTGAGATGAGTCTGGTATTTGTTCCTAGCTATCATGTAAAAGAGACACATGTAGCAGCCGACAAGTGCATTGTTTTGATATGGACGGACACATTTGTGGTTGAGTTATAGTTGTTTTTTATTCTGTATTAACTTACATCATACATGTACTAAATGAACTAATGTACAATGGGATATTTTCGCTGGGTTCATTTTTTCGTGATTTTATCATTTCTTACATGCTATACAGTACTGTAGCAAAAGCTAAAGTGGGCATAGGAGCTAGAAGAAAATGAAGCCAGTCTGGCTATAGTCTGTATAAAAAAAATAAAATAAAAAAAAAAATGTAGATATTTATATAGCGCTTTATGCCGTAAACAGCCTCAAAGCGCTTTACATTTATTCCGCCGTTATTAGAATATGTCGGAACCACGTTTGCTGCCTACAAATGGCGCTTCATCAGTACAACGACTGTGACTACCCCTAACAGCTTCCCATTGCACCTGGGTGGGGTGAGGCAAGCGTGACAAAGCGCCTTGTCCAAAGGCGCAACACGGTGGCGGGACGGGGACTCGAACCCACGCACGTCAAGCAAGCTCTCAGATTATGAGTCCAAGGCCGTAACCACTGAGCCACCGTGCCCTCATACCTTCCTTGAGTCAGTAATTTAGATATTGCTTTTTATTGTATCTCTAAATGTAATGATGAGAGGTATATAAAAGTATACATTATCAGAAAGGAAATGATGCAAGGAATATTCCTGCTAAAATTAACGAGAATCTCAAAATTTGAATTTAGATTGGAGAAAGGTATTCAGAGTATAGAATGTACCTGTTCTGGTTGTTTGAGCAATTTGTATGGATATTTTGTATAAAAAATATTATAAGGCAGGGTTACATACTCTCTAAATGTAAAAGAGTGAAAAACTCACTCCTCAAAAGAGTGATTCACTTATAAAACCACTCAAAAATGAGTGAAATGAGTTTTTAAACTTTAAAACCACTCAAAAAGAGTGAAAACTACTCTAAAAGAGTGAATTTCAACTCTTTCAAGGAGTTAAATGAAGGACAACACATTTTTAGAGTTGTCCAGTGAAAGCATAAAAAAATTGCTTAAAAGTGAATGTTAAGTCAATAAAATTGACATTTAGATATTTGTTCATATCCAAATAAGTGACCAAAAGGAAGAATTGGCCAAAAAGAAAATGGCACCTTTGATCAATTTTAAGCCCCCGTTTACTATCCGTTCTGTTTACAAAAATGCAACAATCTGGTTTTTGATGATTTTTTTTATAAATTTTCTGATATAACGAATCACTAATATTATTAGTGATGATACTGTCAGTGTTATTGAATTTAACTCTCTCCACGCAGGTGTCAGCTGGAGACGACAAGTTCTAAAAAATGTAAAACTTCAAAAAATTCAGAATTTAAATTTTCATTACCATATTTGGAATCAGCATGAAAAATGCATTAAAATGAGTACAAACAAGCCTAGTATTGGTTCAGTGGTTCTTCAGATAACTCTTGATAATATTATTTTGAGAAAATATCTCAGAACTTTGACTTTTTATGTTGAAGGCTATGGCCAGCACACAGAGCATTCAAAGTTTGTCTTCCTACGTAAATTTATAATACAAAGTATTATAAAATTAAGTCAACTTATTTCTTTCAGGGAAACAGGTTTTGCATTTCCATTTTGCAGAATTTTTCCAATTTTAGATTTCATTTTTTGTTTAATTATTTTAATCTTCTTTTGAGAAATAACCGGCCAAGCAACTATTTAGATTTTCCAGTTAATGATGATGAATTTTTTTCTGCTTCCTGTTTCAAGATGTGTTCACTGGACAAAGATTTTGACATCAATTCTATATCTATTTCAATGAAATGATGCCATTGTAGTTCTTTATAGAAATAATCTGTCCTAGGCAAAATCCATTTCTTCCTTCAGTTTGCATATAACTGTTTCAAGACTTTTTCACTGAAAAATCCATGGCCATTAAATCGAGCCCCGTATCTATTTCACTGAAAACCGGGGTTGTTTCTAGCTTATTATAGGGAAAAAACTGTTATATAGCTATAAGCTGCTTCTTCCATTCAGCTTGGCCAAGAACCTTTTGCAATTCAAAGCAGAACAATATTTTCTGAATCCAGTACTTGTCAATTTTGTTTGGCATTTCCTACTATCTTAAAAGTCAAAGAAATAAACGATTAAATATTGACCTAACAAGTTGCAACAATTGTGATTTGTCTTAAAATTCGCTGAAAATTGTCTATCATCATAAATTACGATGAAATAATTTGCATAAAATAACGGCCACACCAGAGAGCTAGAGAGAGAGGTGATGTGGCATTCTGTCTGCAACAAATTGGGTTATTCCTGTTGAAATCCACACTCCCCCTGTGGAAGATTTAGCTAAAGTCCTCCACAGAGGGAGTATGAGTTTCAAATAGAATAGACAGTTGGGTAACTTCCATTTGAAATACTCACTCCATCTGTGGAAGATATAAGTAAAGCCATAATGCAGGGGGAGTATGGGTTTCAAAATGAATAACCCTGACCAATTACATTTGAAAAACATACTCCCCCAGTGGAAGATATTTCCAACATCTTCCACAGGGGTAGTGTGGATTTTAACTGGAATAGCCCAATTGTCATTAAAAAGGAAGACCTGTTGTGACAGTACCAGACAAGATAGTTGTGTATGATTGGTTCATTGTGAATGCAACTAGTAATCATATCGTTGCCACGGCGGCATTGCAGCAGTGTGCACGCGTGTGTAGATGGATGGAGCAGCTCTGCATAATGATTTGGCTGCATACCTAGATCGGCGTGCTAGCTGGCTCACTGTGTGACTGACTGCCTACTTATTACCCAGGTTACTAGATAATAGGAAACTATGCAAAAACTATTGGCAGCCTGCTCACTGCTTGTTGCATATGCGTACGTACAGGGAGGTAGGATAGTGCTAACTGCTGTTGCATACACAGATCTTAGCACAGATGGGAGATAGCGTACATCACAGAAGCAGTGGGAATACTCTCTCGCTCTCACTCAATTGGATATTAAGCACAGCTGGTAGATAGTACGGACATTATAAACTTGGCTTGAGCTTTAAGGGTGAACTGCAGGACCATGCACTCTACCCATCCATGTAGTGTAAAGGTTGCGTAGCCAGATTCCTTGCGTGGATTAATGTGTGACCAGAAGTGTGTGACAGGTACGATTGCATGTCAAACAGTGGCCGTATGTCCTGCCTGTCGTACTGGCGGTGACTCTTACAAGTAGCGTGTAAAGATTTGTAGTACTTGTAAATAGATGTATCAATTATGCGTATTTCATGTCTGTGTGTGTGGGTATGAATGTGAGTAAAAATAATTTTGTCTACATGTCTATTTTAGTATGGCTTGCTTTCTCTGCCTCTCTTTTTCAGTTTCATTTTCTCTCCCCATATTTTTTCTCCTTTCTCGTCTCTCTCTCTCTCTCTCACACTTCTTTCTCACCATATCTTTGATTTATCTGCTGTATATTCATTCTAACGAAAAGTGCCATCCATAAGGGCTCTAAATTGTGATGCAATAATAAACTCTTGCACTTGCAAACAAACCTTCCAAAATGGTGTGTGGCAACTTGAAGAAACATCAATGATCAT
This sequence comes from Amphiura filiformis, assembly GCF_039555335.1. Taxonomy (NCBI): domain Eukaryota; kingdom Metazoa; phylum Echinodermata; class Ophiuroidea; order Amphilepidida; family Amphiuridae; genus Amphiura; species Amphiura filiformis. Next base: position 64,523,747 of record NC_092632.1, on the reverse strand, counting down.
ATATACAGGCTTACCACAAATAGTTGCTCTGAGTGCCCCAAATCATTTATATGGCTCCTTTTAACATTTTTATGAACTAGTGGCGGTGCCAAGGGGGTAAATGCTCCCCCAGTCAGAACTCTTTCCCCCTGTTGCCCCCCTCCCCCAGAAAAATCCAAAATTGCAAACAATTTCCACTTTTTACGGTAATTTTGTGCCAAATTTATTTATTTTCCCCCTGAAATTCACTTTGGCCACCATGCCCCCCCCACCAAAAAAAAAATTCCTGGTGCTGCCACTGCTAAATAAAAAATGAAAAACCTATTTTGCTTTAATATTATGTTGAAAATTAATGTTTTCACTTATATTATCTTACTTTTCCATTCTTTTGAATGATTTTCTTGATTGTGATTCCAGCTATATCTTCCTTGTCATTCTTTGTATCACATTTTTTTCCTTTCTTTCTTGTTCTGTGTGTCATTTTAGTTCTTTTCTTCTTTTACCTGTTATTTTCTTTATTTATTTTTTAATCTAAGATCCTTCTTATTGCTATCTTTATGATGTGTCTTTCTTTCTTGGTCATTAATTTCTTTGGTTTGCCCTTGTTCTTTAATTTGTTCTTAATTGTATAACTTCCCCTTTGTTTTCTTCATCTCTTTCTCATTTATTTGTATGCCTCCACCATGTGAGGCATACTGTTTTTTCACTGTCTGTTGTGTCCATTTCCCAAAATTTTGGTAAATTTAACTTTTTTAACAGAAATCATTTCAAATTCCTGAACATAAGTATAGTTTTGCAACCCTTTTTCATCAAATGTGCTTTATTTTCAGATTCAGTTTTCAGAATCTAAGCCATCCAAGCTATCTATTTTTAAAGATGGCTGAAACTGTCAAAAACTACTATATTTTTGATTGATAACACCATTAAGCCATTGTCCAAGTGCATAGAATAGAAAAATTTTAAGATGTAAACAAGGTTCTACTGATTTAAGCTGAGTGTTTTGAACAGATCAATCAATGGCTCCCCATTAGGCGGAGGCAGTGGCGTATGTAGCCAAGGGAGCCCTTTTTTTGTGCAATTTTAGCCCATTTTTGACCATTTTCATCAAAGTTCCCCCCTTGAAAATTTGCCATGCCCACCCCCCCCCCCCCCCCCCTTCTGAAAAAGTCTTGGCTACTACACTGGGCGAAGGCACCCTATTTAATGTCAACTTAGGACATTTTATTAATTTATTGATTTTTCACCCACTAAGTCGGGTGGAAAATAAAGAAAATATTAAATATCCAAAGCTAACGATAAGCCGCCGCCTAATGGAATTCATAGTGATTATGGTTCCAGCCATGGTAGAAACATTTTTCTTTTTGGGGTAAGCAATAAAGGTACAATCAATGATAAAAATAAGAGCACAATCAAACTCATCCAAATTCAGAAACCCCCAGGGTCACCAATGCATTTGCCTTAACCCCCTGAGCACTACCTGCCGATCCAACATTGCCTCTGATTGGTCAATTACATGATATCTTCACTTTTAATCACCAATCAGAATGGAGCATTGCAAATAATTCACCCCAATTTTTTTGTGTGGTGAAATTATTCTAACAATGTTGCTGATTGGGCCAATTGAAAATGAAAACTTCTTTTGGGCCAATCAGCAGGTAGTTCTCATGGGGTTAAAATGTTTCAGAAATTTAAAAAAAAAACAAGGAAGCGCTACTGCCTTTGATATATCAAGTTTAGCACATAACAGACAATATCCTTCATTGGGCTATTCCATTTAAAATCCACACTAGCCGTGTGGAAGATTTTGGAAATATCTTCGACAGAGGGAGTATCTTTTTCAAATGTAATTGGTCAGGGTTAATCACTTTGAAACCCATACTCCCTCTGTATTATGACTTTATCTATACCTTCCACAACTCAACTGTCTGTTCTATTCAAAATTCATACTCCCTCTGTGAAAGACTTTAGCTAAATCTCAAGTTCCAATGGGGTGGTATGGACTTCAAATAGATTAGCCCAACTCCTTTTTTTAAATTTTTTTTTTAAATAAAAAACATTGCCAACCGTGCACCTAAGACAATTTGCCTTGGGTGCCATGCCTTTGCCATGGTGCTCCTTATTTTTAAATGTGCATGTTACTTTGGATCAACACATTCGTTATTGCCTTGGTGCATAGTATGCCCAGCCTAGTATGATAGTCAAATTGAATATTGATGTCCTCTCTAAATGAACCTTGGACCCTGAATTAATTTTATTGGTTTGGTCTGGTGCACTTTATGTATTTATGTATATCTATTTATTAGTTTATCTGAATCTACATATTTTAGAGGCCTTGTGAGTTTGGCATATGCACTATAAATGGCTAAAAATGATATTTTTATGTTTATTTTACATCAATAACTTTAATGATCACAATAGAGTTCATTTTTCTACTAAAACATTTTTGATATTATATTTGCCTTTTTTCAGTTCCTTCAAAGATATTTCCATCAGTGTGATTTTCAACTACTGTAAAAGCGGAAATTTTTGTGGTACATTAATTTTCGCGCTTTTTGCGCGAAAATAAAAACATGCAAATATGTTCTTTTTATGTATAGATCTATGTCTACAGGAAGACTTAAAATCGTGAATTCTAAAACAAGTGAAATAGTTAAAAATCGGCGAAACGCAAAAAATTACACACGCGAAAATAACCACTTTAATATTTACTGTTTGTATTTTGTACTTTAGGTCATTACATAGTCATTCATTCTAGTTTATGTTGATTAACTCTTTCCAAGTATGTGTCAACAAGTTTCATTTTTTCAGAATTGCACATTTTCATGACCATATTTGGAATCGGCATGACAAATGCATTAAAATGAGTACAAACAAGCCTAGTATTAGTTCAGTAATTCTTAAGAAAGCTACTGATATTTTAAGAAAAATATCTCAAAACTTGGATTTTTTTTATGTTGAAGCCTATGACCAGCTGACAAAACATTAATAATGATTTTTTTGTCTACCCCCACAGCCATCAAACGCAATTATTATTTCATAAAGTGAAAATTGATTTTCATCCATTTTATAAAATACGCCATATACATAAACACCAAAGTGTCCATTTTTACATTTATTTTTTATAAATGTACTTGCACAACCAAAATATAAAATGAACTGATTCAAAATTGCATTTTGTTTCAAATTATGATGATGCTAGCAATATTGTTTTCCTCCTAGTTTAGCAAGGCATTGAGTAGCAAACTACCAACAATCAAAGAGTATTTATTGATATTTATGACGCAAACTGATTGACACTAATATGATGTATTTCTGTATATCTACCTGCTGGCAGAGCACACCACTTACGAGAAAACCAACATGTATTTCCCTATACTGATATAATAGATTGCATCATGTGAAGTTGGGGTGTACATTTAGTGTGCTTTCAGGGTTGTGGGTAAACCCCCCTCCCCTCCGCTTCTAAATTTGTCTCGGTCCCAGCCGGTTTGTGTTCCTCCGTCACTAAACAAACCGTCTGGGGACAACCCTGAAATGACAATCGCTGATTGGTTAATGGAAAACTGTTTTCAATTGGCTATAGGACGTGACTTGTGTAAGTGACACTAAACACCATAGACCCTCCACTATTTGTAATCTTTGTAGATACCGCAATCCTACCGCAAACGAAAAATGTACGCTAGCTAACTAGCAGCCACTGAGGCGCCAATCGTCCGATATCGCCTTTCATGTACGCGACTTGCAGCGCGTACTCACGTACATTGTGTGGATTTATGTAACCGCATAGCTGTCCATCAACCACTGCATGCGCCGAAGCCCAGCGTTGATTGACAGCAAAATTTAACGCCAGTATTTATGGCGTTGATGTTCAGCCAATCAGAAAAGACGTACTATGAGGTTGTCGCCAGACGGTTTGTTTAGTGACGAAGGAGCACAAATCGGCTGGGACCGAGACTACTTCTAAATCAGGTTCTAAATACACAGCGCCATCACAAATTGATGCCAAAACACTGATAACACCTGAGACAAATGTAACTTTGTCTCGGGATTACACCTCATATATTGAACTCTAAAATTCAGTGACCACACCCCACACCCCACAAGTATTGGGTTGATTTTTAATGTTATATAGTCTAGGCCTCTATATTACCAGTCGTTATCCGTGGACTCGAGGGAGGGTCTAGGTTAATGTGTGCTGAAGCGAATGCAGGCATATACGATGAACTCTACTCATATGTTATGGTGTATGTTGGTATTTTAATCCAACGGACCCTGATAGCTTTATAAGCTAAGTTTTTCAAACTTCTGACAATCAGACCTAGCCTTGTAATATAACTGCATACCGTATAAATTCGATAGTTAGCATATGTGCTTACTATCGAGTGCTTTTAAAACATGCAAACATGAAGAGTCCCATCCACAAAAGTGCAAAGGGTTTCGAGCAAATCATCGATACCCATATTTATATACGAACAAGTAAACCTGCAAATGTGTGTCTCAACCCCATTAGCTCATCAGTTGGTAAAGCGCCAGATTTTGGTACAATTTCATGTTTTCAAAAGCGCTCGATAGTAAGCACATATGCTAACTATCGAGTTGTTGTGGTATACGATGAACTCTACTCATGTTAATATGGTGTATGTCTTTTAATCAATGGACCCTGATTATAGCTTTATAAAGCTAAGTTTCTCAAACTTCTGACAATTAGGCCTAGCCTTGTAATATTTTAATACTGCATGTATCATAATAGCAGCAATTTACCGCAGACAAAAATAATGGATTAAATGCTATAGGGTAGATATGTTACATTTAGTATTTGCTTCAAATTGAATTATTAACTTTGCATGTTATTGCATGACATTCATAATCCAGGTACCAGGTAGCTAATTATTTATCTAGAACTAGTAATCATCAACATGCGAAAAGATTGCATGCATTAAAATGCATATTTGATCACTGATTGTGTGCTGGCGGTGCAAGTTTATCTTGAGTCTAGTGACGCAATTAAACAATCTCTGAATATAATCCTCCATGACAATGCTTAAAAGGAAATGTTTAGCTTGCAACAAAATTCTAAACATCGTAAATGTCAGGCTGCACAACCTTTTGTATAGACAGCGAGTGGAATGGGGTATCCCATTTAAAATCTACACTCCCCCTGTGGAAGATTTTGGAAATATCGTCTACAGGGGAGTATGAATTTCAAATGGAATTAGCACACTGCAGTTCCATTTGAATTTCATACACCCTCTGAGAAAGATTCAACCTGAATCTTCAACAGAGGGAGGATAAGTTTAAAATTGAGCTGCCTAAAGTGTTTATTCCATCTGAAATTCATCCTCTCCCTGTGGAAGATATTTCCAAAATCTACCACAGGGGAGTATGGATTTTAGATGGAATAGCCTGATGGACAGCTGAATCATGTCAAATTTTATTTCAATAAATTTATGAATTTTAACAATGTTATGATTATTTTGAAAATATGCATGCACATTAGTAACACTGGAAGCTTGAACTGGGTCGGGGTTCTTGAACATTGGTGCCTTGTTAAGAATGTTTGCTGTGAAAACTATGTTTGTGCATATAGGCCTACTTGTTTGCTACAAAAATTATTATTATTTTACAAAGATTTGTTCATTTGCTTACAGAATATGTACCTTTTCATTTGTGGGTTGATGGAGAATAGTAGCAAATCTTTGAGAGTGGATGCCATGTATGGTATAAATGCCAGTACTTCTTTGATTCGGACAAGGATTTATTATTTTATTTATTATTTTTACTGCCTTTCTTTCTTTCTTTCTTTCTTTCTTTTTTTTTTTTTTTTTTTCTTTCTTTCTTTCTTTTTTTCTTTCTTTTTCTTTTTTTTTTTCTTTCTTTTTTTTCTTTCTTTTTTTTCTTTCTTTCTTTCTTTCTTTCTTTCTTTTTTCCTTCTTTTTTTTCCTTTTTTTCTTGCTTTTCTTTCTTTTCTTTCTTTCCTTCTTTCCTTTCTTCCTTCCTTCTTCCTTTCTCTTTCTTTTTTTCTTTGCTTCTTTGTTTCCTTTCTTTTCTTCTTTCGCTCATTTGTTCTTTCTTTCTTTTCTTCCTCTCTCTCTCACTCCCTTGCGTGCTCATTTACATGCCTTGCTTACTTTTTTTTTGTTTAATTAATGTAAAGATCATTATGTTCCTGCTAATAACATTCCCAGTTTTGAAGGACAAGTGAAACAAACAACATATTTAAAATGAAAATAGACTTAGCGTGTATATTATTTTGACCTCAAGCAGTCACGTCCAATTCTAGAATACATCATTGTTATATTGATATTTTAATAATTTCAAGACTTATTTGATAAATATATTTATATTTATAGATTTGTATGATTAATTATTTAAATTCGGTCAAAGATTGAGCATGTTCATGTAAACAAGAGTTCAAGATCATGAACTCATAGACTAGAGATAAAGTACTTAATTATTAAACAATGGGGATCAAGGAACTCCTGCAGTACATTGCTAAGAAAGGTCTATATTTTAGTGATAATATAATATTTTACAATAGTTCAAAGGAGTGAAAATTTCACTGCTCAAAATTAGTTGCTGCAGACGACCCTTCACTCATATCAATTTGCAAGCACTCTTTAGCAAAATCATAGTTCATTGAATTTACAACCATATGACAAAACAGGCGAAAATAGTAACTTTTTGTACAAGATTTGCAATTTAAAGAGAATTGGCCAAATGAAAATATTTGTAAAAAACAAAGAAAATAGCAATATTGACAGAACTTGGAGCCCCATTCAAATAATAATGATCATATACTTAAGTAGAGAAATTGCATTTTCGTGTAAAATGTCCTAGTTTGTCTTTAATACACCGCTTTCAGCTTAAACCACCAGCAGGCTATGTTAGCACATCTATGCTTATGCTGACAAAGGTGCAAAAAAATTCATTTTGATTATTTCTTTACAATTTTCCGAATGAGCAAATCGCTGAATAAACCTTATTTAACAAACAGTCACAAATCACACAAACTTCAAATGGGCTGTTCCAGTTGAAATCTACACTACCCCTGTGGAAGATTTTGGAACTATATTCTACAAGGGGAGTATGAATTTCAAATGGAATAAACACATTGAAAGCTCCATTTGAAATTCACCCTCCCTCCGTGGAAGATTCAGGTTGAATCTTTCTCAGAGGGTGTATGAAATTCAAATGGAGCTGCCTAATGTGCTCATTCCATTTGATATTCATACTCCCCCTGTGGAAGATATTTCCAAAATCTTCCACAGTGGGAGTGTGGATTTTAAATGGAACAGCCAAATGCAGTGGTCTTATAAATGCCTTTTTTGTGATATGCAGTTTGTCATCAGTGCAACAATCCAACATATCAATCTGAATTGCACATGCTTTTGAATAGAAAAATCCAGTCTGACTTCCATAAAATTCCCAGCAAATGCAAGACGTTTTACATGGGGATATATGTGACACGATCAAGGGAAATGAGTCTGATGTCGCTAATATCGATTTTGAGATATTGGCAAAGAAAGTATTAACATTCTTTCGTTTTATATTGTTTTCAGCAATTGATAAATTGACATAACTTCGTAACGAAAAGTCATATCAACATGTGGTTTTCAGTTTCTTAAAGCTCTAAATGTCCTCTTTAGCAACATATGCAAAACTCATTTTCGACCAGGGTCGACATGTGACTCATTCCCCTTGATCAAGTCACATTATATAAAGTGTGCATAAAAAGTAAAAATGTTTTAACAACATTTAAAAACATTTTTGAAAACTTGCTGCTAACTATTCTAGTATAATGTTATTTAATAATATTTTGACAGCATTTATAAAACAATGTTTCATTTAAAACATTTTATAAACATTTGTATGACCTTTATAAAACCCAACATTTAAATAATATTAAAACATTTATAACGTTTAAAAAAATAGTTAGTGTTTGCTGGGTATTTAATGATAATGTGTGTACTCTTCAATAATGTAAACTGTTTAAAATGGTGTTTTTTAATGGAAATAAAAAGGTTTCTCTTAATGGAAACTGCATAGGTCTAGAGTTTTCTTCAAAACAACAAGGTGCAATGAATAAAATACACATGACAAGCCTGAACAAAAAGACCCCAAGGTTGTATATATATATAAGCAAACACCCCTTTTTACAAACAATGATATTTACTGGATACTCAAAATTAACATCTTAGTTTGGACACAAATAAAGGAACAGCTATGTACCATAAAAATAAAGACACAAAAAATGCATGTTAAAATACTTTTAATTATAGATTTCAGATATTATGTTTCTAGACAATGCAAATGATTAAAGCCATATTCCATGTATAAAAGCATGTATGTCTGGTCATGTGTATGACTATATGAGCATTCAGCATATTAGTATACTGCTATCTACTGTAGATAGCTTCAAGTATATCAGCAGGCCTATATGTATGGTAATATGTGTGACTATGAGCATTTGGCATATTAGTAGGCCTATACTGCTATCTACTGTAGATAGCATCAAAAAAATGTGACCATACCAGCAAGTATGATCATATGTGTGAATTTTTGAGCATTCAGCATATTAGTATACTGCTATCTACTGTAGATAGCATCAAGTATATCAGCATGCCTGTATGTATGGTAATGTGTGATGTGACTATAATGAGCATTCAGCATAAAATTAGTATACTGCTATCTACTGTAGATAGCATCAGATAAAATATGACCATACCAGCAAGCCTTTATGTATGATCAAACGTGTGACTATATGAGCATTCAGCATATTAGTATACTGCTATCTACTGTAGATAGTATCAAGTATATCAGCATGCCTGTATGTATGGCAATGTGTGATGTGACTATAATGAGCATTCAGCATAAAATTAGTATACTGCTATCTACTGTAGATAGCATCAGATAAATGTGACCATATCAGCAAGCCTGTATGTATGGTAATGTGTGCGACTATATGAGCATTCAGCATATTAGTATACTGCTATCTACTGTAGATAGCATCAGATAAATGTGACCATATCAGCAAGCCTGTATATATGGTAATGTGTGTGACTATATGAGCATTCAGCATATCAGCTATCTACTGTAGATAGCATCAGATAAATGTGACCATATCAGCATGCCTGTATGTATGGTAATGTGTGCGACTATATGAGCATTCAGCATATTAGAATACTGCTATCTACTGTAGATAGCATCAGATAAATGTGACCATAATCAGCAAGCCTGTATATATGGTCATATGTATGACTATATGAGCATTCAGCATATCAGCTATCTACTGTAGATAGCATCAGATAAATGTGACCATATCAGCATGCCTGTATGTATGGTAATGTGTGCGACTATATGAGCATTCAGCATATTAGTATACTGCTATCTACTGTAGATAGCATCAAGTATATCAGCATGCCTAGCCTGTATGTATGGTAATGTGTGTGACTATAATGAGCATTCAGCATAAAATTAGTATACTGTTATCTACTGTAGATAGCATCAGATTAATGACCCATTCAGTGATCCCAGCGCAAGTGTAAACAAATTAAAATTGTTTATAAATTGCTTAAAAGTAAAGGATAAGTCATTCAAATTGTCATTTGTTATTTTTGAAATGACAAATTTGGCAAAAAAAAAGAAGAAAACAGCAGTACTGATGAAGTTGAAGCCCCATATAGCCCCCACATAAGATTAATGTTACTATATCAGCAAGCCTGTATGTATGGTAATGTGTGTGACTATATGAGCATTCAGCATATTAATATACTGCTATCTACTGAAGATAGCATCAGATAAATGTAACCATATCAGCAAGCCTGTATGTATGGTAATGTGTGTGACTATATGAGCATTCAGCAGATTAGTATACTGCTATCTACTGTAGATAGCATCAAGTATATCAGCATGCCTGTATGTATGGTAATAATGTGATGTGACTATAATGAGCATTCAGCATAAAATTAGTATACTGCTATCTACTGTAGATAGCATAAGATTAATGTGACCATATCAGCAAGCCTGTATGAATGGTTATGTGTGTGTATATTAGTATACTGCTGTCTACTGTAGATAGCATCAGATAAATGTAACCATATCAGCAAGCCTGTATGTATGGTAATGGGTGTGACTATATGAGCATTCAGCATATTAGTATACTGCTATCTACTGTAGATAGCATAAGATTAATGTGACTATATCAGCAAGCCTGTATGTATGGTAATGTGTGTGACTATATGAGCATTGAGCATTATTAATATACTGCTGTCTACTGTAGATAGCATCAGATAATGCATATCAGCAAGCCTGTATGGCTGGTCATATGTATGACTATATGAGCATTCAGCATATTAGTATACTACTATCTACTGTAGATAGCATCAAGTATATCAGCATGCCTGTATGTATGGTAATGTGTGATGTGACTATAATGAGCATTCAGCATAAAATTAGTATGCTGCTATCTACTGTAGATAGCATAAGATTAATGTGACTATATCAGCATGCCTGTATGTATGGTAATGTGTGTGACTATATGAGCATTCAGCATATTAGTATACTGCTATCTACTGTAGATAGCATCAGATAAATGTGACCATAATCAGCAAGCCTGTATGTATGGTAATGTGTGTGACTATGAGCATTCAGCATATTAATATACTGCTGTCTACTGTAGATAGCATCAGATAATGCATATCAGCAAGCCTGTATATATGGTCATATGTATGACTATATGAGCATTCAGCATATCAGCTATCTACTGTAGATAGCATCAGATAAATGTAACCATATCAGCAAGCCTGTATGTATGGTAATGTGTGTGACTATATGAGCATTCAGCATATTAGTATACTGCTATCTACTGTAGATAGCATCAGATTAATGTGACTATATCAGCAAGCCTGTAGTATGTATGGTAATGTGTGTGACTATATGAGCATTCAGCATATTAGTATACTGCTATCTACTGTAGATAACATCAGATAAATGTGACCATATCAGCATGCCTGTATGGATGGTCTGAGCATTCAGCATAATAGTATACTGCTATCTACTGTAGATAGCATAAGATTAATGTGACCGTGTCAGCATGCCTGTATGTGTGGTAATGTGTGTGACTATAATGAGCATTCAGCATATTAGTATACTGCTATGATGAGTGATATCTACTGTAGATAGCATCAGATTAATGTGACTATATCAGCATGCCTATATGTGTGGTCATATGTATGTGTGTGTGTGTATGTATTGTGCAATTTTACTTTGGTTTTTGATATATTTTAGCCAAATTTGTAAAATAAAGATATGGGACCATATTAGCATTATGCATTAGTCACACATAATATATAAAATATGATGCTATATAAGCATTCAACACATTAGTATACTGCTATCTACTGTAGATAGCATCAGATGAATGTGATCATATCAATATTATGCATATTTGACCTAATAAATGTGCCTCTTATTCTTGGCTTATTTTTATTCTTGTTAACATAGCTTATAAGATGTAATCATTTATCATACATGATGAATTTGCAATTGTTTGTTTTGTTTGTTTGTTAGGTGCTCATGATGAGAGCTATTTTCTAGTAGAATTGGTGATATGATGTAAATTGTTTATTCCATTAAAATGGTGTTGGTTTTTCAAATATCATACTGACATATTTTTATTGAATATTTTAATAAGACAAAGGATTGATTCCATGACAATTATGGTAATTTATTCCATCTCATTGCTAACACATAGTTCTCACATAAAGCTCTTTTGAGTTCCAGACTTCCAGCTATCAACTGGTGCCATTTTGTTTTCAGTACATAATTAGAACACTTGCAATATGTGCATGCAAAATCAGTCAAATATTGACCGTGTTTTATGTGAACCCTCTTGCAATACACAAATCATTAATAATAATTAATTTACACATTGTAAACGTATCATTTTGATGAAAACCACCACAAATTTTAATTTTTTTGTGTGCTGAGATAGTGTCCCTTGAATGATATAAACAAACAATCCCGTATGTTTACTTTGGCCGTACTCCAAATCCATTTTCATGATTCCTGTGTGAGCGTATTCATGCCTGATTTCATCACATGTATTATCAATGTGTATAGTAAAAATAAGATTGTATGACTATGTGTAATGTTATTACAATGCTATTTTCAATCACAATACATTTAGACAGATAAATTATTCTCAATTTTTTTATTTAGATTATTATATGATTGTTAACTGCAGAAACAAGATAATGTAATAGCACTGTGATTTCTGGTGATTATACTGCATGCAATAAATCCTTATTTAATTTTTCATTTTTATGGACCATTAGACTGGAGGAATGACTCATGTCGCAGTTGTATTATAATCATTCAAAATGGACTCTAAAACCAATTATAAATTTGCTCATTTTGTATACAAGTCTGTTTACTAATGTCTACGTAAACATTAATTGCACATGGTTTTAGGTTAGTCATGCATGCAACATTAAATGATTGCATGGATTAAGGTAACAGCAATCCATATAAGGGCATAATGGTCTCAGATCATGGTAAAACATGTTTCTGGTCTGATTTTATAGGGTTACTTTCAGAACCTGTGTATTTCTTGAATTGCAATTCCAGCTTAATAAATTGCCATCCGACCCTCAGACAATTTCATAATTACATCCAATATTTAACATCTGATGCAAACAAGAACATCAATGGCACCAAAAAACGCTAATCCTACCTTCCCCTTGGAAAATGTCAAGATCGTTTTGTGCACGATAACTTCTAGGTACATAGTGTCATTTCTCATTCCTTTCTACAACGCACACATTGCGCTGTTACAGTTGAAATTCACCCACTCCCTGTGGAAGACATGACCTTAATCTCCCATACAGTGGGTATGCATTTCAAACAGGCTACCTGAATGGGTGACTCCATTTGAAATCTACACCCCCTGTGTGGGAGATTAAGGTAATGTCTTCCATAGGGGGTGTATGGATTTCAATTGCAACAGCCCGTTATCCAGGGTATCTATTATCATTATACTATTGTATAACTTATAAGGGATAGGGTGCCTGTGTGCCTGCCCGCGTGCTCACTTGTGCCTACGTGCAGCCTGGCGATATCTCAATGTGACACAGTGCTTCAGACATGTCATATGTTCTTAGAAATTATTAAAATCACTACATTTCCTGAGATGGTGTAACATAATGTGCAAGGTTTTGATTTTTGTTTGCTCGATGCATTGCATATCCTTATTGAAATTCTTGTTCAAAAGGGTATTGTGCACCACAAAGCACCATACACAACAGATTTATTGTGTACAATTTTAAAAGTACAATATTTTGGTCAAATCAGCACATATTTTATGGAGGAAAAATGATTCGGATGTAAAAGACTGGTGACTTGTTTTCAGAGGAAGGGGAATTATATTGATAACTTTGTAGCTTAAAGACCCATTCAGTGATCCCAGCGCAAGTGTAAAAAAATTAAAATTGTTTATAAATTGCTTAAAAGTGCAGATAAGTCATTCAAATTGTCATTTGGTATTTTTGAAATGACAAATTTGGCAAAAAACTAAGAAAACAGCAGTACTGACGAAGTTGAAGCCCCATTCAAATACATGTAGCTAATTTAGATACTGTCAGTATCTAAATTACAGATTCATGTAAAATGTCTTATTTTGTCTTAAATACACGGCTTTCAGCTGAACCACTCGCAGGCTATGTTAGCACATCTATGACAATGACAAAGGTACCAAAATCTGCATTTTGATGATTTTTACGATCATCCGGATGAGCAAATCACTGAATGGGCCTTTAATTTTCAGCTATTTTCGTAGTTTGTTCTTTTTGTTTTTTGTACTGAACTACTCAATATAATAATAACATGAACCCACTGCTATGTTATCAATTAATGCCAATCATTAGTTTTCTGCTCATAATTCTAATGTGTTTATTCTACATCTTACTCCCTATTCCAGAAAAATACAGAACTATTTTTGGGGGATTAAAAAAATATTATCCTGCTTTACTAACTCGTCACCCTCATAACCAAAGGGCCTAAGTCATTATTACATCAAAAGAGATATATTCCACAAGTTCATGAAGAATGCAGCTGGAAATTTTATTAATCATGGGTTTATTACTCATAAAATCAAAATTCCAAATGAGAAACATGTAATAATGACTTAGGCCCTTTGGTTATGAGGGTGACGAAATGAAACATAGTTAAATCCAAATCCTTGAGTTATTCCTAACTAGCAATATAAGTCAAATTTCAATATTTGGGACTTTTTTGGAAATAAGGGTCAAAAACATGTGTTTTTAGGGTGTTTTTCATATGCTGTGGCAATCAAGCCCAAAGACTTGTACTAAGACTAATTCAGTTTATGCATTTTAATTTTTAGAAAAGACCTGTTTCATTCTTATAACCAACCATTTAATTAAAGTAACACAAAAATGTGAAAATTAGAGCAAAATTTCGGCATATACTCAAGATTTTGAATGCCTGTGATTTTTGTGACTCGATTGTCAAAAAACATGCCAAAATGCATGTTTTTGGCTCTTTTTTCAAGAAATTAGTAAAATAGTGAACTTTTTCTTTTATCTCCAGTTAGGACTAAATGAATGATTTGGATTGAGCTATGTTTCATTTGGCAGAACTTGATAATATCATTTAACCCAAAAAAATGAGTGCTGCATTTTTCTGGAATAGGGTGTAGTCTACACCTTGGATCATCTAAATGGTGCATTATGTGCTTATCAGTATTATTATAATCCATTTGCAATTTTAACACATTTATCAACATTTTAATGCATAATTTAACATCATTGCACATGAAAATGAAGCGCATGCAGTAGTTTGTTCAACTTCATTGCTATTGGCTGAATTATTGTAAAAGTAAAATTTGTGTACATTTTATTTGTCATATTTTGCCTATTTGAAATGTTTCTTTTGTTTTCTAATTAGCACTTTTAAGCTTACCTACAAAGGTTTCATGCACAACAGGAAATTATAGTTACATGTTGTTGTTTTTACAATAACTGCTTGAAAAAACAGCGTGAAAATAAATGTAGTCTTGTAAATTTCCCCAGTTTTATGATTTGAGAGACCTGGGAATTGAAACACATGTGTTAGAGGTAGCTAAGCCATATGTGTTAATCAAACAAAGATATATTACAATTATATGTATAGATAGCTGCTATACCTGCTAGACGAGCACTATTACAGAGATAGCCTAAATGCGAAATGAAATCTGTAAAAATGGTAATGGCAATGGTGTTGTTATGTATTACTTACAAAATTTAACTTGAAGTGCTTTGATAAATGGAACGTATCTAGCTTAAGTAATACTATATTGGGTTGTATTTGCCTGAGTTTGGACGCATGAATACGTAGCGGGGGATACGTGCATGCTAACACGCTGCAACCTCACTCAAGTGAACTAAAAGAAGTACAATAGTTAGTGCAATTTATTTACGATGAATGTGCACCATCATATTCATCTACAGCCCCTAAAGCTTTTTAGTCATTTAGCTTAATGGATTCTCGCAAAAAAAATTCTCGATCACCGATGCACTAGAGCAAAATTTGATATCAGCATGCATATGTGGGAGTTTTTACATGTGTATTGTAAACACAAATATTGACTTCTCAGTACCAGAAGGGGGTAAGTGCAATAGCTGCCCTATGAACATTTGGCAATTTACACACAGTATATGGTACTCATTGACACATAGCAGCTATTGCACTTACACACTTTTGGCACTGACTTCTATATTGAATTTGTGAAGTGAAAGGGAAGATAAGCAATTGATATTGTTTTGTAGCTAGTATAAGTATAACCAATTACCCATCATGCATTGGAGACAACATTCAACTAAGAACCCCCAGTAAATCTGTCCTAATTTTCTTTTGCAAAAATAAGAAAGAAAAAAAGAAGAAAAAACAGAAAAGCACACATCCACGTTTGAGTGTATTTTGAATAATTATGGGAAAATGCACCAAAAATCTCACAATTTTGGTGCATTTATGTTAAAAGATGTGTGAAAGAACAGCAAAGCCCCAACCTATACCTAGTATTTTGACTTTACTTGCACACACTTTTAAACTAAAAGAAAACATGAATGTGTAGCGCCATTTGAAATCTACATGCCCTGTGTTATGTATTCCACAGGGGGTGTATGGATTTGAACTAAAATGGCAATTTTACTTCGGGGGAATCAAAAGTTACACCCAATTTTCCCAGAAGAAAGCTATATAGAAGCCGGGGGGGGGGCACTCACATGTTAAGGTGGTACGGGTATGTGCGGCGGTCAAGGGTCCCTGTTCAGGCTCTCCGGCAGTTCCTTAAGCCCCACATTTGAATCTGCTCCAGTTCTTTGAGCCTCAAACTCTGACAATTGTAGCTCTTTAAGCTTAAATTTGGAAAAAATTTAGAAATGTTTAGCTCAACAGCCTATAATTTGGCCCAAATTTCAGTTCTTCAAGCCCCTATTTTGCCCAAAAATCAGTTCTTAGTTCCCAAGTTCGGCGCTCCGCCCCGCCCACCCCTACCAAAATTGAAGTTGAGTGCCCCCCCCCCCCGGGTATAGAAGATGTATTTCTTTTTTTTTTCATACTTAATAACCTGCTTTTAAATAATTGTTGCAATGAATTGTGGTATAGGGTTAGATGTTCCCTGATTGGTCATTGATGAGTGTATGCTGGGTGCGTTGTTTGTGGGTGACCTTTGGAAACTTCATGATAATGTGATCGGTATTTATAGCGAATTGACGTCACATTTGTATTGTGTCTCAAATTTTGTGCTATTGAACTTTTTTAGATGATAGATTTACCATAGTAACAAGAAATTAAGGTAGTTTTACCACTTTTTGCAATACCCTTTGTTTAAATGCTCATCTGAATTAAATTGTACATTAACAGGTGTGCTTCTGACCCGGGGGTACTCAATGACCCCTTTTTCAAAGCCTATTTTGGTATATGAATGGGTCCTTTTTTCAAAGTTTTCTCAATTTTTTCGGAAAATAGCCCAATTTTTCCTTAATCTAGCCAAAAATGTCAAAAATTTGTAAAAACTAAGACAATTTCGTTAAATTCGCTGAAAATTTTGACTTTTGGTATATCAATGGGTCCAAATTTCTTGAAAAATTGGTATATTTATGGGTCCACTTTCAAATTCTCAGCGGCACGTCCCTACCAAAACCAAAGTACCCCCCCCCCCCCGGGTTTCTGAGGGGTGGGAATATACTGGTTATGCCAATATTTTTGTGTTAAGATATTGTCACATTTTGAAGCGAAAGAAACATTGGGCTATTTAAAATCCACACTACCCCTGTGGAAAATTTCGGAAATATCTTCCACAGGGGGAGTATATTTCTCAAATGTAACTAATCAGGGTTATCATTTTGAAACCTATACTCCCTCTGTGTTATGGCATTACCTATATCTTCCACTACTGGAATGAGTATTTCAAATGAAAGTTACACAATTTTCTATTCTATTCAATACTCATACTCCCTTTGTGGATGACTTTAGCTAAATCTTCCACATGGGTAGTGTGGATTTTAAATGGAATAGCCCATTTAGCATATTGTTAATTTAGTAGTGCTCATTCCTGCCCCGTTCTTGCAATCCATTATTTAATATATTTGTTATAAATTTTGTGGTTGTAGCTGAATTCATGAAATAACTACTATAAGTGTATGTATGTCGGGGGGGATGTCGGGGTGTATTTATGAATGCGGAGGCGTATGTTTGGGGGTGTATTTATGAATGTGGAGTGTGCTTTTTGTTTGTTTTTATTGATGTGTACAAATAAAATACAAGATATTTTACATTGCTATATCTAGGTTTGAATATTTGCAGGTTTCGCCATAGATCGTCAAAAAACACGATCTATGGTTTCACTCAGTTCTAATGCTTCACGTCAAATTATTATATAACCTAACATGACAATGGACTATTACAGTTGAAATCCATACACCCCTTATGGAATACATTACCGGGGGTACTCAGTACAAATGACCATACGGGGGACGTGCATAAATATGGGTAGCGTTTTCAGCCTTTTGGTATATCAATGACCCCTTTTTCAAAGCCTATTTTGGTATATGAATGGGTTCTGTTTTTCACAATTTCCTCAATTTTTTCGGGAAATAGCCAAATTTTTCCTTAATCTAGCCAAAATTTCCCCACAATTTGGGGAAAATTTGTAAAAACTAAGACAATTTGGGTTAAATTTGGCCGAAAATTTTGACTTTTGGTATATCAATGGGTCCAAATTTCTTGAAAAATTGGTATATTTATGGGTCCACTTTCACATTCTCAGCGGCACATCCCTACCAAAACCAAACTTGAGTACCCCCGGGACATTACCATAATCTCCCACACAGAGAATGTGAATTTTCAAAAGGGATTTCCTAAATGGGTGATTCCATTTGAAATCAACTCCCTCTGTGGGGGAGATTATGGTCATGTCTTCGAGTGGGGGGTATATGGATTTCAACTGAAGTAGCCCAGTATGTCACATCACACATTTGATTTGCAAATCATGATAAGAATAAAATTGTTTTCATTATGATGTATGGGTAAGTGAATTACTATTGTCAGTGTCTATTTAAAGCACATTATGCTTTCAATAATTTACCGATATTGTTCTAATTGACAGCAAAAACATTGTTTTCAATGATACTTCACCTACGTATCCAGGATCTTTTCCTGCGGGGGCTCAGAGGGTCTTTCAGAGTTATGCGGGGTTTAATGGTTAAAATGGCCAAAAAACGGCTAATTTTACATGATTTTTAACAAAGTGCGGGGGCTTCAGCCCTTTTCATTCCCAGCATGCATCACGTTTGCCTAATAATTGCTATCAGCAATATACCTGATCAGAACGGTAAACTGCATATTCGTTTTACACGCTTTTCAATGGGAAATGAACTTTGCTGCTTGGATGATGTCACGAGAGGTTAGCATTTATTCCGTATTGAAAAGCGTGTACTGACGGATATGCAGTCGACCGGTCTCTTATTGTTATAAGTCCCGCCTATAATTACAAGCTGGTCATATAGTATAGTTAGAGATTGAAATTATTTGAAATTGATATGTGTGTCTCAAAATAAGCAGGTAAATAAGTTTCCAATTATGGCTAAAAGCAAGAGTTCAAATTCTGTCCTTTTTCAGCATGAAAATATTCATATTTCAGGAACAGTATGTTGTTTTTCAATGTTGTACACACCGTATTAGCCTTTGAACTTAAATTTTATTGTGCTTGGTAAATAAACTACTCCTTTTAGATTCTTCACATATGTTACAGAAATAGAAACCTACCATCATGGACAGTTTACTTGTACGACTGAGCAGCATATTTTTGATATTTTCCCTATGGCATACTTTTTGTGATATCAGACATTTGAAAGCCATTGATCACTAAATTGGTGTGTAATTTCAAGGGAATGAGCCTGAAAACAAGAAGCGTGTGCATCCAAGAATTAGGAGTGACGTCAACAAGTTTACTGGCTATGCGTGTGTATATCTTAATGCTTTCCACATAGACAGAGATTCGTTAGGTGTCACTAGACTTAAAGATATGCGTGGAAAACAATAGTATAATTATCAATTTTGCTAGAATCTTGCTAAAAATAGCATATTTTGGAGGAGAAACTCACCTTGTTTTGTGGGAATTTAGGATAGTTTCAGAAAAATAAAATCAGGGGGGTTATTTACAGTTCATGGGAACAGTGTTGCAGCTTGTATATATAAGAAGAAAATATCAAAACATCTTGACCAATGAAAATATCAAAACAACTTGATCAAGGCAGATATTTCTACTTATTGAGCAAAATGGCCGTAAACAAGTAAAAGGGCATGTATTTTTATCATTTTTAAATGTGAATTTCATGGAAAAATTAATTATGTGGAGAAAATCAAAGTGTATCACCTGTATGGAAGACGTGACTTATTTCAAAGTGTACTGTGGGATATAGTGAGCCCCAGGTGTTGGGACATTAGTGATTTGAAGTAGATTAATTTTATATTGCTTTTTTTTTTAATTGTTGCCCATTTTGAGGGTACAGAAACCAGCAAAGGCCTTTTGAAATTGGGTATACTATAAGATACCTGATATGTTGTTTTCATGTGCTATAGAAAGTATTAAAATACAAATAAAAAAGGGGGGGAGAACACTACTTTTGAGAAAAGATATCTTACCCTTCCCAGAATCCTTTGCAACATGATACGTCACCTCATTACATCAAATGACACTCTCATTTAATACTTTGTACAGGGTTCCGTGCTTAGTGTTGAGAATAGGTTTGTGCATTAAAAGTGGTGGTTTTTGCTGTTGTTGTTACTGTGCGCATTAGCGCCAATCTAGCTTGAAATGTGGGGGAGGGCAATCGGCTAGAATTGTGAGTGGCTGAAAAGAACAAAAAATGGGTCATTTTGTTAAAGGTGGGGGGGAACACATCCTCCGCTCACCCTCCCCGGATTAACACCCATGACTGTGAGTACTTTTAATGATATACATGTAGATAGTAACAATTTGAAAATGGCCATGAACATAATAGAGTTATTATTCCTTCTGTTTTAATCAATTCTTCCTTCTTTTTTTATTTTCTTTCCAACAGAAATGACTTCTGATTCCTCCACCAGTCCTCGGAGGAGGAAGTTGACATCAACCTCGGACAATGGGGACGATGAGAAAGTCTGCATCCCAGGATTAGCACTGAAATCAGCACCCAAGCCTAAACTTGCTGAGATCTGTGTTAATTGCTTTGGTAAGTCCTCTCAATTCATTCAAGATATGCATGTAATACATGCATTTGAATATAATATGTTCAGAGTTCAAGTATCACAAGGATCTACAACATGCTCATCTATCAGGGCACAGTTTTTAACCCCAATACATTTGTACATTCATTGAATGACCTTTGAAAATTTGGGTACAAAAACTCATACTCTGCAACTTGAGGTCAAATTTTGCACTATGATTGTTTAATTGAGGTTATTGAACTATGTCATTGGGATGAGGCCATAGTGTATGGTCACTCACATGTTGAAGGGCTATTCCAGTTGAAATCCATACACCCCTATGGAAGACAGGACCTTAGTCTTTCACGGTGTGCATTTCATTTTGAGTTACCTGAATGAATAGCTCAATTTGATTTCTACACTCCCTGTGTGGGAGACTAAGGTCCTGTCTTCCATAGGGGGTGTAGGGATTTCAACCGGAATAGCCAAATATCTGTCACAGGCTACCATGCCGAAGATTTATTTAATAATACTCTGAAAGTCTGATATTCTGAATGTCCGCTATGAAAAATGAAGCCATTCTCTTCTCATACATTGATGGGCAGCCATTCTGAAAACAGAATCAGATCCTCAAAACAAATTGGATTGTGGAAATAGCAGACCGTTGGAATAGGGAGTGGCCTGGAATTTCTAGCTAAGAAGTTATGGCTAACTACATGGATAGCCTTTATGAAAGATACTGCTAGATTGCTCAAAAAAGGGACTTTTGGCATTAACACGATTTGACACAAGATATAATTGTAAGTCAGGTTGGGTCTAATGATTGAGTCCTCACTTCAGAACAAAATTCAGCTTGCCACAGTGACCATAAATGCTGATTACGCATGAGATTTTTAATCACAGAGGTCATCAAAATTTGGCTCAAATTTCATTGAGACCGTGATATTACGGATGCAATGAGTGGTATAAGACATGCCTTAGAGGCTCAATCTGGCTTCCTCAAATCATCACCATTTATACTGATGATGCGGTTCTTCATTTCAATATGGTGCTGGCCGGCATACATTATAGAAAAGAAATAACAGGCTATATGTTATAGGATACATAGACAGACACATCTTGATTTGTTGATACAACAGGGACATATATAACAAGTGCCCTATTCACGTGTATTACGGGTTCTTCCATTTAAAATCTATACTACCCCTGTTGAAGATTTTGAAAATATCTTCCATATGGGGTGTATGAATTTCAAATGGAATTAGCACATTAAGCAGCTCTATTTGAATTTCATACACCCTCTGTAGATTCAACCTGAATCTTCCACAGAGGGAGGCTGAGTTACAAAAAGAAGTGGTTAATGTGCTAATTCCATTTGAAATTCATACTCCTTGTGTGGAAGATATTTCCAAAATCTTCCACAGGGGTAGTGTGGATTTTAAATGGAACAGCCAAAATTTGAGAGAGAGGAAGGAGGAGGGAGAAACCTATACTAGACCCGACTGGCTGGCTGGCTGAATGTATAACTGTTGATGACTCTTCTATTGCAATGCATTGATGCGGTAGATCAATACGAAACAGTGACGTACTCCATACATTATGTTCTGTAGTCATCTTCATATGTGACTGCATGTTTTGATACTAATAATCATAGGTTACATAATTCTTCAATGTAAGCTTACCTCAAAGCAATGAGATAGAAATAGGTTTGGTTAAGGTTATACGATGTATTGTTGGTCGAAGCAGCAGAAAAAAAAGTAGTTCACAGCATCTTGCGAATTGTAGTGAGCTTTAGCAAAAATTGTATTGCTCAATTCATAGCGAGCATGTAGAAGAATTCAAATATCATAGATATATGTTTGTAGGTCCTGTGGTTCTTGAGTTATGTTGTAAAGAGGGCTGAAACAACAACACTTTTGTAAAACGTACATAACTCATTAACAACAATAAATTAAGCAAGTTTTCAAAGTATATGATTTGTAGAATGAACTTTTGCAAAATACCAAAGTGTTATTTTTCAATAATATATTGATTCAGATAATGAAAATCACCTTTTTTGGCTGCTTCGACCAACAATACCTCGTATACCCTTAAGGATACATCCACTGATTTACAAGACCAACACACATTAAAGTTTGTCAATAATGTGTTTGAATTATTGAAACAGTTTAACGTGTGTAACTGTATGTGCATATGGCAAATATCATGATGAAAATGATCTAATAAAGAAAAAAATAAATTTACATAACCCCAGTCCTATCATTATCAAACTACCTGATACATATGTGCTTGTCAAAAGGAATTGAAAACACTCCCATTTTTGTGTTTTGTGTGTGTTTTTATTATAAAATCAAATATTTTGGGCCTAAAATACCCTCAATTATTCTTAATGTATCACCTTGTTAAAACAAAACATAAAGTAATATTATCTGCAGAGGAAATGTTGATACAAAATTAACTTGCTTGATTAAAACCAAGATTGTATAATTACTGCATGCTTTCTAACGAGCAGATGGAGCAGGACAAAATACCCCTTTTGAGAATTTCAAAAATTTTGTAATTTATTTAAGAAGGTTTTCCTGGATGTCGCAAAAAAAGAAATGTGCAAAATCTATTAATTTAATGACCCTTTGTTCGCAGAGTTTTCCATGAGCATGTGTAGTTAGGATTAGAGTGATGGGATCGGGCATTTAAAAGCCTATTCAGGTATTTGCTAACCCGGAGAAGCGTAAGTCATCCAAATTCAGATTTTGGCACTTTTGTTAGTGTCATAGATGTGCTAATATCCAGGGCTAACATAGCTCAGTATTAAAGACAAAATGAGACATACAATACATGAATCTGTAATTTCTCTACTTAAGGGATCTGGAATGAGCATTTTGAGTGTTTCGACAGTATTTTTTGTGGGACATGAGAGCACATTCAGACATATCGAATTGCATTCTGAATACGAAGAATGTCTTTCTGATTCAAATAATTTCCATTTTTGAAATTCACGATATAATACAAATTTTATGACAAATTATTAAAATTTGATATTTTTCACATTTTTGATATATAACAGTCCTCAAAGTAAATTTTATAAATCTAATGATATATTCTTAAAGTGTATGTAGCTGGGAGGAAAGCCGATGATCAATTAAAAACTTTGACCTTTCGTATAGAAGATATGGATTTTTTTTCCCCAAAAGACCTAATTTTTATAGGTGTTTTGGGAAAAAATCCATATCTTCAATGTAAAGGTCAAAATTTTCAATTGATCGTCGGCTTTTCATCCCACCTACATACACTTTAAGTATAAATCATCAGATTTATAAAGTTTACTTGAAAGTACTGTTAAATATCAAAAATATCAATTTTTAATCATTTGCCATAAAATGTGTACTACATTGCGAATTTCAAAAAATCCAAATTATTTGATATCAGAACGACATTCTTCGTATTCAGAATGCAATTCGATATGTCTGATGTGCTCTCATGTCCCACAATAAATACTGTCCAAACGTTCATACCCCTTCCATTAACCTAGAGAAATTAGCTACATGTACAATGTATTTGAATGGGGCTTCAACTTTGTCAATACTTCTGTTTTCTTTGCTTTTTGCCAAATTTTTCATTTCAAAACTAATGACTTATCTTTCACATTTAGACAATTATTTATAAACAATTAAAATATAATTACCCTTCTGTTGGGATCACTGAATATTCCTTCAAATAGATAAAAAGTTTTAAAAAGATTTTATCTACCACTATGTGTGAATATTCACTCGTATAGATTAAAAGTAGTTACCTAAGACTTCAATTCATGTGTGCACCCAATATTGCCAAATTCAGAAACCATACTCTACATAGTCAGTTCATATTTGGGTATAGAGCCATTAACATTAACCCAGTCCAGTGGCAGCACCAGGATTTTTTCGGGTGTATGGGGAAAAGTGAATTTCAGGGGGGGCAAAATTAACACATTTTTGTTGGGGTGGGGCAACTGGGGGCAAGAGTTCTGACTGGTGGCATCCCCCCAGTGCTGCCACTTCATTTACAAGACCCACAGGGGGGTTTATTTTAAGCTGTGTGAATCTTGGAATTCCGTAATCAGTTGTTAGCTGTGAACAACTAAATAAAAGATTTATGCTAAATTGCCGTTAAGGCAAAGAAATTCTAATCCTGTAATTTTATTTTATTTATGGGCATTTTTGTTAGAAACTTGTTGTGGATGAAGGTTATAGGCGACATGAAAACAAACATGTTCAAAGGGCCTGACTAACCCAAATCTTGCATTGGGGGGATTTGTTTTTATAGCTGTATTCAAGTAAAAACAGACTCGGTTTTTGGCAGAAGTGGATTAATTTTTCAAACTATCTGTAATTTTTAGGTCTCATCTAGAAAATAATAAATAAAAAATACAAATCCCAACTGATATACCCTACTTGGAGAGTATGACTGCCTGTAGACCAGGGCTTTTTAGTTGCCTAAAGCCAAAAAAAAACATGTTTATTTCCTGTAGCAGGTCAAAAAAGTCAAATGCGAAATGCATTTTTTTTGCTGCAAATTGGAATGGGGATTTACAGTGGGTCTCTCCGACACACACACACAAATATCATATTTCTTCATATTCAAAAATATCTCTGATCCCCTTTCAACCTGCAGATTAAAAAAGGTATTAAAAATGTGTGATGTTTTCTCAATAGTTTTTCACTATGCTTGTTTGGTGTGTAATGTTTAAATGTTTACCCCAGTAGTGTTTTATATTTTTTTTTTTGTGATTTTTCCATTTTTGGGGTTTTTTTTATTTGAAAAGTAAAAAAAAATTCTAATGCGCAAAATAAGCCGTCAAAAACGTAATGCGTGCACGTTACAGGAAACAAACTTGTTTTTTTGGGGGGCCTAACACAACTATAATGTTTTGGCCCTTTGATCAATTTAATCATATAAATTGCTCAAATTTTATTAACGGTAAATTTCAAGAAAGATATCATACTAAGCCATGCAAAATCAAGTTCCCAATAATATTGCCTGCCTACCCTATAATGAATATCTGGCTAGCGGCCTTGCTTGGTAACTCCTGCTCAATAATTACACCATACACAGGTGTATAAAATATACATAGCCTAGCTAGAATCTATTCTACGAAAGCTGGCTTGCCATATCCTGGCTGGCCGAGGAGTGCGCAGTAATCTGATGAACTAGTAGATTCACCCTATTGAATCACTATTGAATTGAATATATGTACACAGTTACACTGAATAATACGCATTAAAGTGGGTTACCACTTACGTGATTTGTCTTTCGCAGAAAATGATGACGAAATCTTGAATCAAATCATATATATATAATAATTTGTTTTCAGAAATTCAATGTTTATTTTTCAAGCAATTTGGATTCTGTTTAAGTGGAAGTATATAGATTTTGTGGTTATAAAGTAAAGAGAAAGGCAAGCAACCTTTCTCAATCACATTGTTAGAGAAACCTCACAAATCTATAGATCCAGGCACACATATAGTAAGTAAGTACGTATGCAAAAAGTGGACCTCGCCCCCCTATTTTGAACAGTTTAGCATAAAAAGTGGTCCCTTCATTTGACTATACCTCAGTACTATCACATTCAACATAATTATTGCCACAAGTACTTAGGGGTATTTTGTGATTCTAGCAACCACTTTTTATGACATTTTTCAGTAGATATCCACAAAAACAGCTGATTCCCTAAATTTTAGTTGATTCCGATGTTGGGTTTGCAATTATGCATGATTATATGCAATAGACTGCTCCATATGCAGCTGTGTTGTAATTTCATTCTGTTAATCACCAGAACATAATTCACAATATTTTTGCTAAACAAATTAATCTACAAGAAATTTTTGGGACATAAACATTATGTAGCCAGAGCTTTCCTGTGGTATAAAAATATTTGGCAGCAAGTTCTCAAAAATTTTGAGAAAAGTGGGAGGATGAGGCTGTGTATCACGAAATGCCACTTTAAGAAATGTCATTTAAAGGAAATACATATAATGCATTTTGTTTTGGATGTTAAATTAGACATTTTTCACACACAAAAAAAATGTATATTTTCAAAACTTGTTAATAAAACACAGATAATTAGCATTATTGATGCTATATGCTAACTTTAATAGATGTGGGGTTGGGAAACCATACCAATGAGCTATTCCAGTTAAAATCCACACTACCCTGTGGAAGATTTTGGAAATACCTTCCACAGGGGGATTCTAAAATCTTCCACAGGGGGAGTATAAATTTCAGATGGAACAAACACTTTAGGCAGCTCCATTTGAAACATATCCTCCCAGTTGAAGATTCAGGTTGAATCTTTCTCAGAGGGTGTATGAAATTCAAATGGAACTGCCTAATGTGCTCATTCCATTTGAAATTCATACTCCCCCCTGTGGCAGATATTTCCAAAATCTTCCACAGGGGTAGTGTGGATTTTAAATGGAATAGCCCAATATCTAACCTACACACCCCATCCCACCAATGATGCTTATATACTTTAAAAAAATAAAATAAAAAATCTTATCCACTCAAAGGCGGGGCAGATGATCCATGATAAAAGACCTTGTTACAGTCGGTTCCGATCAGGGTTACAACAAGCCCGATTGTTGGCTACACTTGACCGTCCTGTAAAAATAGCCCCGACCAGCTATCTACGGCGACCCCCTTCGTTCATCAGATCACTTGTGCCTGGCCAAAGATTTGTAAGCGCTATCTCCAGGCGGCGAGTGGCATGATCGAGCCAGCAACTTGTGAAACCGCCCGGTCGTATGGCATTTTCCATATACTCGGTTAGTTTTGTGGGGTTCATTATCGAACCCCAACGGTTTTAGCTTGTATTTATATTATTTATTAACATAGGCCTATTTGTTTGTGATATTTCAAGCGTTTTAAAATTTCAAAATAATCCCATTCAATTACATGGTTGACGATGGAAATTTACTGAATTTAGAGAATGCACGGCGACCACCACCTGGATATCTCCTTGATCTCAGCTGTTAATGCCTTGTTATGCTTGACATAAAAAAATGCATTTGTAGCCTTAGACTTCTAAAGACCATCCTGCTTTTAAACAGCAAGATGATTCGGGTCAAATTTCCATTTTGTAGATAGATGGAGTGATAGGCGGCAAAATACTCAGTTGTATATCTATATTCAAAAAAGAGCAATAATTGTCTCCAAAACTGAGCCGTAATACTGACCAGTAAAAATGTAAATCCCAGCATTGACGTACAAGTGTAAAATTAATGGGAATCCCCCTGAATTTTTGCCAAGGCATAGAATTTGCATTTTTCTTCATTTCATAGTCAGAAATTGGGATCTGTGTAAAATGCCCAGGCCAGTCAGCCAGTCCGTCCCACTACGCAAATCAGAATTGCAGACTGACGGTTGTTTTATGGGTTCTAGAGATGCTCTACTGTTACAGTGGAAATTTTCGCGGTTCATTCATTTTCACGCTTTTCGTGCACAACACAGCTACTGCAAAAATGAAAACATGCTAATATGTGACCCATCACATCGAAACACGGCAGTTGTCGGAAACCCACATTTAAAGATAATAAAGAAAATGTGCCCCGAAAAATAAAGAAAATAATAAGCAATTTGAATCCTATTTGTCACATAAAATCACCATTCAACATACGACATCAATGGAAGAGGTGTCATTTTAAAGCTTAAAAGCTGTCCTTTAGTCTGGTAAAGAAACCTACAAGTTCATTTTTGACGACAACTGCCGTGTTTCGATGTGATGGGTCACATATGTTCTTTTAATGTATAGGTCTATGCAAGAAAACTCAAAATTGCAAAATTAAAAACAAGCAATGAAGTTCAAAATCGGCAAAGCGTGAAAAATTACGCACACGAAAATTACCACTTTTACAGTATGATAATGACCCTGGGAATTTGAATTATGTTTGTAAAAACAAACCCTGATGATGACTGAGAGTAGGCCTACTTACAAGATCTTTCTTTTTTTATTATCATTATTATGTTCAAATGTATAGTGAGGCTCCACAGTGAAAAGCCCCTTTAAAAAACAAAATACCCAAGTGATATTCATAAAATCATGATGCAATGATGAAGTGTAATAGTTGCCCTGTGAACATTTGGCAATTTACACACAGTATATTGTACTCATCTACACATGGCAGCTATTACACTTACCTATTTCTGGCACTCAATGAGCATTCAATTTGCTATTATACTTCACCAGCCCGTCTATGCAAATTTTGATGAATTTTAGGGTGCTCTGCTTCAGTGAATCGCTGAATCATGGGCCTTTAACATAATTTTATTACTAAACATGTGGTACTTAACAACCATAGGCTGGCATACTAGAAACTAGCAGAACTTAATTACAACAAAAATCAAAATTAATAACTTTTTACGTTGCAAATTCTCTAATTTGTTTCCACATAGATGCAAATGATGTTTGATATCACAAGTTTAAGGAATCAGATAACAATGTTTGCACAGTATTTTTTGTGGGACCTGGGAGCAATATGATGTGTCTGATGTGATCTCATGTCCCACAAAAAATACTGTGCAAACATCCCAGGCAAACATTGCTATCCGATCCCTTGAAGGAAATTCAAATCCTTAAAAATTATGTCAGTTATACCTTTGAACCCCATATATATATCTTATGTTTTAATAAAGTTTTTTTTTATTTGTTTCTTTTTTTTTCAGATGAAGATGGACAACTGATTGATGACGCTACCTACCCAAGAGTACTTTTCCTAATGCATAAATGGTTTATGACATCACATGAATTAGCTATACAATTCTTACAACTGTATCCTTTACAAGAGTACTTCATTTACATTTGTTATTTTCAGTTGGTTGCAAAGGGAAGCAAGGGGGCAAGACAATTTTCAAGGGGGTAAAATTTGATGAAAATTGTCCAAAATGGACTAAAAAGGCATCAAAATCTTATATCCGGTTGGCCAGCATCCCGTAAGGGGCATTTTACACAGAGGGCAGCTGTGATTGACCTCTTACCCAGGACTGCTTGATCAGGTTGTCTGTAAGTGGTAAGGGGGAACTGCTCAATACAGATGACCATATGAGGGATGTGCAACAAACATTTTTGAGCCTCTGCTGTAACAATGGACACCTTTTCTTCAATTTTGATATAAAAGTGGGCATTTTCTTCTATTTTTTTGACAAAAATATACCCTATACCACTTAACTCAGAGCCTTAATTTTGCATGATTGTGTTAGCTTTGAGCAACAATCTTGGAATCAGGTATCAAAATTACACAACCCTGCCCAAATCAAAAGTGTTTGTTTATTAGGGGTAAGCACATGAGCAGTGGCTTGTGCAAAGGGGGGGGGGCATGGGGCCGTGTTTCCCCACACTCTTTTCAGTCAGTTGGTGAAATGAACCCAATCAGGGGGTGTGAAAATTAGATATTACGCCGACAAGCTAATTAAGATGAAAAGTTTTGAACAGTCAGGGAAATCAAGATCAGTGCCCCCAACTTTTGAAAACTGCACATGAGGGTAATTTTAAATCAAAGGCATGATATTCATCAGGAGGAACTTCTGCTGTTCGTAATTTAACACAAAAGTATATCACATATGAGAAAACAACTTATCATATAACAACTTATCATATAGTACCAAATGGCTGAATAGATTCATCAGGTTTGTAGATATTTCATTTGAACAAATCCAAATATTTTATTTTATTTTAATTGTGAAATAATCATACACTTACACAAATCTTTATTGATCAGGAGAAGAGGAACCAACATCATGAACAGAGACGAGGGGGCCCTATACCTAAGTCATGTGTATGATCCTCTCCTGGCTGTAAATATACCCTGTACAGTCAGGATACGTCTGACCAGAAGTAGGCAAAACTGTCAATAGTGAGTAAAATATTTGGTTTTGTTCTAATGAAATTCCTTACTATAGTACCAGTAAACAACTTTTGATGAAAAACAAGTTTAATTCAGATTTGTTATGCACATTTTAAGTTGTTGAGTGCATTTTGAGAAATATTTTAACCTTAGGGGAGACTTATGAACCACAGAAAACAACAACAGCATGAAACAGCC
Organism: Amphiura filiformis; assembly: GCF_039555335.1. Lineage (NCBI taxonomy): Eukaryota > Metazoa > Echinodermata > Ophiuroidea > Amphilepidida > Amphiuridae > Amphiura > Amphiura filiformis. The sequence goes on along the minus strand of NC_092632.1, from coordinate 64,492,953 downwards.
AAGCAACAATAACAACAGGATCTGCTTGGGTAGGGGGCGGCATGCCCCCCCCCCCCACCTGACACAAAATGAAAGAGAAAAGCACCCCTCTGACAAAAAATGAAAGAAAATCGGGAAGGCAAAGGAAAAGAAAAGGGGCAAATAGCCTGTTTCCCACCAAACTTAACCCTGCTCATGGGCCAAAATAGTGTAAAATACCATATTTTTTGCTACCCATACACATTGTTACAGTAAAGCCATTTTCACCCCGATTATGGGCTTCCAATATATGTGGTAAAATACAAAATATTGGTGCGCTATATGCGCACATTGTCCCAATAAATGATAGCTTTTTTTCAAAAACTTTATATGTACAATCCAGTTAAAACCAGGTCAAAATAATGCAACCGGGAATTTTTTCGTCAGTGCCCCCCCCATTTTTTTTTATTTTGCCCCCTCCCCGACCAAAAAAGCTGGCTACGCCCCTATGAGTGAGCCACAGTCAGTCACAAATAACACTGTGAAAATATCCTACCATTACTGTGCAGTGTTTATCTACAATCAGGGGGAAATGTGTTGGCACACTTTTAGTGAATCTCTGCCCAGCTGCCCCACTCCCCCCAATTTAATGTTGGAAAAAACCATGTTGTCATCAGGTCTGTGAGACCCTCCAACATTGACAGATTGGGAGTGGGAAAGGGTGAGATACAGGACAGAGTCTCTACTTCAAATTCATAACATACATGCATCCCTCATATTCAGTGCCAATATTTATTTCGCTGATTGTAGCAGTTTGCTGTTAATATATTGAGACAAATTGAATGTAAATTTCTCATATTTCAAAATTGGAATATCCTCAAAAAGGTTTGATGTTAACTCTTTATTTTAGATCATCCTCAATACCAAATAAAGCTAAAACATGTGGATTCTAAGTAACATTGATTTGTGCATTTTATATGCATAACATTGTATTCCTAAATTCATATTAAGATTATTGCAAAATGTATATACTTTCATTATTGGATTATAAAAGAATGTGTATCAGAAATGACACTGTAAAATTGCCAAAAATGCATTAACACATTCATCTAGCAAATTCTGTATGTATGCTTTGAAGATGGGATGCTGATGCGCTTTAGCTAGCCCTGGACCCAGTGCCATGACCGGTACCCGCTGGAACTAGTGCTTGGCTGCCCGAGGAACTGAGCTGGTTATACTCTTTAGCCAAAATTTGGAAACGCTGAAAAAAAAAAAGAATTTTCTTATCTCAACAACATATAATTTGACCCAATGTTAGTTTAATAGTATTTAACATAATCATTAATAAATTTATTTGCTTTATGGGTCTCAATATTTAATGGCAAAAATCATTATATTTATTATAGTCATTATTCTTTTATCACACTCATTAAAATGCCCTGTTTACCTACCAGCAAATAACAACAGCTATTTTGCATAGACCTTTCAGACCTTTTACGCTGCATCAAGAGCTAGCAAAGCAGAAAATAATTAGTGTGAACCCCAGGTGTGAATAGGTATACTACGCCACATGCTCATTAAATGTACCTTTGCCAGTGTGTGATTGGTTGGCATTGGATCAGGAAGATTATCAAGATTAGGGGGCTGAGAATATGAACATTTGTTGAGGACCCATTCTAATAGGGATGCCCGAGGGGGGTCCCCTCGGAGTCAGACAATTTTGTAAAAATATATGTCGAACCACCCATTTTTCTTGGTTTGTGTGTGATGACATTTTTTCACTTCACCTGGAATTATTGGGGGCTGAAGGGTATTTGAGCCCCACACCAAAATTATTGAGGGGGCTAAGCCCCCAGGCCCCCCCCCTTGGTTCCTAAGCCTATGGTTAGTGTGTTTTTGTTAATCTCTTTTTGAAGAGTTCAGATCAGCTGCTGAAAAGGTTTTGAAATGAAAAATGAAAAAAAAAAAAAATCAGATTCTACTTTTGTGTAATGGCGATGCCAGGATTTTTCTTTTTTACATTTTTGTTTTTATTGGGTTTTTTTTGCTCATTATTTCTGCCCATATCTCAATTTCATTAGTTGCTGACTTTGGTCTGGCTGGATTGTGTCATAATTAAGTGGTTGGATGAAACAACAGATGTACTTAATATAAAATCATATATTAAGTGCAGTATACCTGATTTGAACATGATTCATAATCTAAATGTTTTATGTTAATTACCCAATTGCCACTATTATATGAAATAAAACCAGACAACATTATCTATGTTCTTTCAACATATGCTGCTTTTCTCACGATTATCAAAATTTTGCACTAGAACTTGGCAGCAATTGTTTAGTCATATTTTGATCATGTGACAACCAGGGTGCAAACTCTACTACTAGCATATAGGCCTAACTATTATTTGGTCTAGGTGCACTGAAGTATGATAGTGTATAGGCCTATATGGTACCATCGCTCGGATGACATTCCTGCATATCAGTTATTTTTGACAAAATGAGATAAGTTAAGTTTCATAATCTATTATATTAAGCAGGCCCGTGCCAGGATTTTTTGTGGGGGTGCCGATTTGGATAAAGTGGACTGTTTTCCGGGGGCAATTTTGTGAAAAGTGGACTTCCTTCCCCAAATTTTGACCTTTTTTTGTAAACCCCAATTTTTTTAGTGCGTCGCACCCCCCCTGGCTACGGGCCTGGTATTAAGCTCTACATTCTACCAAACTTTAAGACAAGCATGTCAGTAATGAGGTATTATTACTAATTAGATTTGGGGAATCTCACTCAGTGGGAGAATTGTGTACAACATTCCCCATGTTGAGTATGATATAGTAGTGTATCAGTGACATACGCTACTATGTCGTAAATAAGTGACATACGCCACTATGTTGTAAATATGTGACGTACGCCACTATTTCAGCATACGGATATGAATTCAACATAGTAACATGTCAATTTTGAATGGAGAATCCTTCACAAATTTAACATAATTATTGGCGTAGAAGTTTAATGACTAATTACAATTATTAATTGGTTAATATCAATGTATTTTATGCATAATATAGTAACTTTATTTTTGCATATCTATTCAAAAGAGGGGGACATTTTAATCGAGGTAATGTATGATAAATGGGTAAAAGTTTCAAAAACTTTAAATGCGGTTATCTCAAAATGGCCATGAAGCAATCTATCGCAAGTGACATCATGCCGACCGACAGTATCATCTTCATCAAGAATGACATTATACTGTGTTGAAGCTTTGGGAAGGTTAATTGAATAGGTTTCTAAGCTTTGTAAGAACAAAATTTCAATACTTTTTCTATGCGCTTCTGTTTTTTAAGAATAATAAATTATTTTGTTTAGAGTCGTTAAAGGATATAGCTTAAAGTCGGCTAGGCAAAGCTGTTGATCCACTTCATCCGTTCTGTATTGCATATATTTCCATCATGTTTACTTGACCAACCCTCATGTGAATTGGTTTGGATATGTGACCCACCCTCCCATAATGCATTTCTCCCATTTTAATTTCCTGTACCGAATGCTATAGTGCAACATGGGTCGATAGTGACGAACCTCAATGAACAGCACATCTAGATCTTTCTTTTTAGACTTTCAACCCATGTATAACCCTGGGGGTACTCAAGTTTGGTTTTGGTAGGGACGTGCGCTGAGAATTTGAAAGTGGACCCATAAATATACCAATTTTCAAGAAATTTGGACCCATTGATATACCAAAAGTCAAAATTTTTGGCCGAATTTAACCCAAATTGTCTTAGTTTTTACAAATTTTCCCAAAATGTTGGGAATTTTTTTACAATTTTGGCTAGATTATAGAAAAATTGGGCTATTTTCCGAAAAAATTGAGAAAATTTTGAAAAAAGGACCCATTCATATACTAAAATAGGCTTTGAAAAAAGGGGTCATTGATATACCAAAAGGCGAAAATGCTACCCATATTTATGCACGCCCCGTATGGTCATTTGTACTGAGTACCCCGGTATAACCTGTCTTGTCTCAAAATAAAAATGAAGGGAACCTGTACAAAGTAATATGGGAGTATCATTTGATGAAATGAGGTGATGCATCATGTTGCAAAGGATTATGGGAAGGGTAAGATATGTGACCCATCACATCAAAACAAAGCAGTTGCCTTCGAAGATGGGCTATTCCAGTTGACATCCATACACCCTTAATATGGAAGACATGTCCTTAATCTCCCACACAAGGGGTGTATTTCAAAGCGAGTCACCCATTCAGGTAACCCCATTTGAAATTTGCATCCCCGGTGTGATTGAGAGCTATTTATGGGAGATTAAGAGCTATTAAGATCATATCGTCCATAAGAGGTGTATGGATTTCAACTGGCATAGCCCAATGTGCACTTAGATTTTTTAATCAAGCTAAACTAAGTTGAAGAATTGAGCATTTTTACTTCAAAATTACAAATGTGGCATTGAGGCAGAATGTAGAATACTGATTTCATTTAACAAAATAATAGTAGTAAAATCAATGTTCTGTTACAAGTTTTAGGGGGATGTACTAGATTGTTGGGGGGTTTACACCTGTATACCTGTGAGATATGTGTCCCCATGATTATGCAAAAAAAAGTTGTGCCAATGTAGTCAGGATATGTATATTTCATTGTTTCAATAGTTTGCTTCTGTTTGTTTGAATAGGCTATACACAAGATAATATTTGCTAAACTTACCTGGTTATAAAAAAAGATGTAATTACATAAGTCAGTGGTATTATGTGTTTGCACCCTTTTTAACAAGGAAAGTTGATCAAATATTATGTATAGCCTATTCAAACAAACAGAAGCAAGGTATTGAAACAATGAAATATACACATGGAGATCATAAAAAATATATGATTATGTAACTGGCCTCAAAAAGAAAATAATCCAAGCATATGAAGTACAAAATGAAGAGTCAAGAAATACACAAAAAGGGGACATTTTTCAAAATACAGTCCAACCTCTCTTATCCGGACCTCTTTTATATGGATCTCTCTGTTATCCGGCTGTGAAATCTTCACAGAGAAATATGTTTTTAATGATTTACCACAGGTAATTCCATGCTCTGAATGCTTAGAATGACATCTATCATTGCAAAAAGTACTCTAAAGCCATATTTTAGTGTTTACACCATGTTTAAACAATCTTTTGTTGTCACCATTTCAGCGACAGTCAATGCAGAATTACATGTAATTCACTTATCCGGATTTTTCACTTATCCGGACAATGCTTGGGCCCATCATGGCCGGATAAGAGAGGTTGGACTGTACATTTGCGAAATTATGTTCTGTATTTATGAATCAAACGATGATATTCAATTGTTCATCATGCTCATAATATTGCTCGTAATTATTTTGGGAAACAAAATGCGAAAACCTTACTCAGTTTTGGGGTTTACACGTTTCCGTCAAAAAAGAGTACCTATAGTGAAATATTGTTTGCATTTTTAACCAAAGGTGTTTTTGGCTCAAAATAGCGAATCCTGTTTAGAGCATGTTTTGAAAATCTCTGGTCATGCACATGTTCATTACCATACAAGTTACCTAATGGCATTGTGACTGTGTACTAACCAATAAACCTAAGATGAAATACAATAGAATATGCATGCAACAGTCAGAAATAACAAGATACTTATGCAGTCTGTGTATAATTGTGTGATCTCTTTTTTTTTTTTTTTTCTTCCCCTGATAATACCCTCTCCGCTAAAAAGGAAGTTACAGTATATACAATTTGGTAAATTATTTATTAAATGCAATGAAAATGGACAAAAACAAGCTTATATGTAATCATCGAGAACCTAGAGGAAAGTGATATAACATGATCTTAGTTTTTATCTGATTGGTGTGTAATAGACCTTTTCATACTGAGTAATTCAGATAAAACCCAAAGCGTTAAATAATTTCCCCTATCACACACGCATAAAAGCACCTCTTCAGCATCATGTACAATGCGAAGTTCCAATGTGTAACAGGCATCATAAACAATTATGACCTTTTGACGGTCAGTTATGGATAAGAGAGGTACTTTTGCCCAGGCTACTCAATCAGCAATCCAGTGCGTGGTGGTATGTCTTGTGTAAGAGGTGATGCATAAACAAAACGTTCTGTAAAAAAATTTAACTGACGAAAAATGACAAACATTTTATCATTTCTTTCCATTAGTATCTTATTGTGAAAAACCAAGTAGCTGAGGTGTTAACTCAATATGCTAGGAAAAAAATTAAACTGATGAACCCATGTTCACATTGGGTAAATAAGCTGTATTTTGGCACAAAAGGGTACCGTAATTCATGACATTTCATTTTTACCCCCTAGCTTACTGGATAAATAGCGCCTGTTTTCCAAACTTTTCTGATCTTGATATGAAATGGTATACAATTCTCTATAGAGATATATACTATCCTTAACATGTGTTATTAAACAGATACCAACAATTAGAAGATTCTGAATGCACAGTAGAGTCTTGTTTACATACAGAAGAAAATGAAGGATGCTACATCAATCACTATAAACAAAGAGTATGCCATGCACTCAGGTAAGTTTTACCTTTAACACTTCTTTTGATTTACATTAAAGTGTATTGCTGAGGGGGGCGCTCAACTTCAGAAGAGATGGGTATGATGCTGTTATTAGGCCCCGTTTTTGAAGTCAAATATACCCAATGACCCGCTTTTTTAAAGTCACACCCAATGACTCCCATTTTTTAGGTTCAGCTAACTGAATTTTTTCTAGAATTTTATCATAAAAATGCTATAAAATAATGCAGAAACTTTTAAATTCTATTATTTAAGCAAATATAGAATTTCTTTCGAAACTATTTATGATCTAGCGCTACAACAGACATACTATTCATGCTGCATTTGTGCAACTCTAACTCACCAAACTCTACTACGGACCCCCTATTTTCAGATTTTCTGCAAGTTTGGGGGTTCTTGCGGACTCTGGAGCACTTTATTCTAGCGCTACCGCTGTTTGTGACAACATGATATGAAAGAGGGGTGATTTCCATACGCTTTCGCCCCTTGCGCAAGTTGCGCCTGCTCATTCATACTCACCCCTACTTGTAAAACATGTACATTGGGGGCATCCGTCTGGGACTATCCTAACGCAACTTTGTTTGTTGCTATATGCATGTGTGGATATGTCCCCACTTTGCCGGGAAAAATCATATGTGTGTATCCCCAGTTAGATGGTATGGAATCAGATATGTTTATTCATCTCATCAATTCTGATATGCAATAGGGGATCTCATCCCCACTTTAGTGCCCTTTAGGGGGGTTATATAGCCCCCATTTGCATAGTAAGAGAATAAAGGATATCCCTGTTTGCAGGCGTATCCCCAGTTTATTGGGATGGGACGAAAAATGTATCCCTGTTTCACAAGTTTTACAAACGCATGCATTCATTCATGAAGCTTCACACAATCACAGGAGTGGTTTTGAGTAGATGGACATTCGGTCATGGTGTATGGAAATCATTGCCTTTCTAAACTGGCCTCAAAAAGAAACTTAAATGTTTTACAAGATCATATCTTAAAATCCTCTCCATAAAAATTAAATTGCACACAGGATTACTTCAATACTCTACTCTAAACACAGGTCAGTAACCAAGCAGTTGTCCAACTGACACAATGGCAAAATGCACTGACATGGAACACCTTCCTGGACCAAAATTCACAACCCAACAAAAGAAATCTGTTGGGATGTGAATTTTGGTCCAGAAAGGTGTTCCATGTCAGTGCATTTTGCTGTTGTGTCAGTTGGACAACTGCTTGGTTACTGACATGTGTTTAGAGTAGAGTATTGAAGTAATCCTGTGTGCAATTTTTGTTCATTTTATGGAGAGGATTTTAAGATATGACCTTGTGAAAAATCATAAGTTTCTTTTTGAGGCCAGTTTAGTAACATCCAACAAACTCCTGTTTCCATTCTCTTCTACTCTAGATACTGGATACTCAATTTGCCTATGCATTTTGATCTGGACAAAGGTTTATCGGAAGTCATGTGTGAATTACAAGGGATCATACAAGCAGAAGGCAATACCAAGCTGAAGAATGTTGTTGACATTTCCAATGTGTAAGTATATTAACATATTCAATTAACCAGTCTTTTATCTCAGGGCCGTAGCAAGCGGGGCGGCCGGGATGGCATGGCCGCCCCACTTTTGGAGAAATTTGTTATGTTTTTCTTTGTATCTTTAATTCAATATGGGCATAGATTGTAATTTGGCTGCCCCATGTTTGTGATGGCCGCCCCACATTTTTCGACCTTGCTACGGCCCTGTTTTATCTTATCTATGATGTAGCATTTTTACCATGGGGTGCTGTACTCCAGAATTACAGAATCTCCACATTCCCATGATAATGTATTACTGCAGTTCTTAGCCAGGTTTCCATCGCATGAGCCATTATCGCTTATAATTAAAGAAGGTCGCAAAATATTGTAACAAATGAACATAAAGTTCAAATTATTTACACAAAGAGAACCCATTCATACACCTGGGTGGAGAGGAGTAATTGAGATAAAGTGCCTTACTCAAAGGCACAACACGATGGCGTCACCAGGGCTCGAACCCTCAACCTTCCGATTATGAGTCACAGCCCATTCTGCTCGGCCACCGTGCTCCTTAATCAATAATATTACAGTAATGCTTTAAATTTGATCGTGCAGAAATAAGAGAGTGGGTTTCAGTAATTCAACAGCAGCTGACTGGAAACTTAATATAACTGAGTTTCAAAAAGAAACTTATAATTTTTCACAAGGTCATATCTTGAAATCCTGTCCATCAAATTGAACAAAATTACACACATGTTTATTTCAATACTTACTCTTAACACATGTCAGTAACCAAGCAGTTATCAACTGACACAACAGCAAAATGCACTGACATGGAACAGCTCCCTGGACCACATTCACAGCCCAGCCCTGTTTCATGAAAAAAGTGTATGAAAAGCAGAAAGCAGCACCGTTTTATCATCTGTGCAAGGATCTTGTGTGCATTCTCACAGATTTTTTGTGCTGGGTGTCAAATGTTGGGCTGTGAAAGTGGAGGAAGTCCAGGAAGCTGTCCCATGACAGTGCATTTTGCTGTTGTGTCAGTTGGACAACTGCTTGGTTACTGACATGTGTTTTGAGTAGAGTATTAAGGTAATCCTGTGTGTAATTTTGGTTCATTTTGATTGACAGTATTTTAAGATATGACCTTGTGATTCACAAGTTGTAAAAAATTATAAGTTTCTTTTGAGCTCAGTTTATATTAAAAAGACCTATTTATGAGTTTAATTTTCATCATGTATTTTGTATCCAGACCTAGCTCCTTGAGAGTAACATAGCAGTTTTCCCTAGCATTTGTTTGGTTAGTTTATGTGCATTTCAACTTGCAATGTTTGACGTCCAAAATGAATAAATGAATAATACATGCCTGTCAAACAAATCCCTCATCTTATGAAACCGGGAAAAAAACGGAGTGTTGGGTGAATTTGTAATGAGAAAATGTGCGGTGACGTACTGATTTGTTTGACAATGGGATTTAATTCAGGTTAGTGTATACTGTATCAACATATAGCACACATTTGGCTGTTAAAACGCATTACACTTTAAGACCTCATTTTTCCGAACTTCCGCTGTCTGAGTGAAAAATCTGCAAGGAATTAAACCCTGGGGATGCGCAAGTTTGGTTCCCAGGGTTTGGTTTGGGTAAGAAGATACATCCAAGGATCTAAAAGTGGACCCATCACCATACCAATTGTCCAAGAAGATGGGATCCGATGCTAAACCTGGCCATTTTTTTTTTTTTTTCAAGCAGAAATGTTTGGAATTTTGCCTGTACAATGATACACAATTTTTCAGATGTTTGCCTACAATGATGCACACTCACATTAGGGGGAAATTTGGAAAAAAATTACATAGCCATATGTGACATCATCAAGGGAAATGAGTCGGATGTCGCTAATATTGATTTTGAGATATTGGCAAAGAAAGTGTTAAAATTCTTTTGTTTTATATTGTTTTCAGCGATTGATAAATTGATGTAACTTTGCAAAGAAAAGTCGTATCAACATGGGGTTTTCAGTTTCAGAAAGCTCTAAATGTCCTCTTTAGAAATGTATGTAAAACTCATTTTCGACCGGGGTTGACATGTGACTCATTCCCATTGATCACGTCACATATACCAAATTTGATAAAGGAAAAAGGTTATTCTCCAAGTATCACTTTAACCCTAACCATGCCCATGGTTTTTCTACTATCGGAAGGGAAAGAAGAAACAAAAAAGGAGAGAAGATGAACAAAGAAGTCACTTGGTACTCCCGGGATTCGAACCTCAGACCCCATGTGGATTATCTAATTCCCACACAGGAGGCAGACAATATAAATCAGAGATTTACTGCATGAAATTTTCCAGCAACTTATAAGTAGCTTTCTCGTTGATATCAGGGGCGGATTTAGAGGGGGAGCACCCGGCGCGCGCCCCCTCTATTATTGGCAGATCGGCGTCTGACTATGTGTATTTTTGCAGGGTGGCGTCTGACTTTGTGTGGACGCCGAGCCGCAGCGGTGGCTGTGGCTCAGCGCCCCCTCTATTGAAAATTCCTGGATCCGCCCCTGGATATATCCATTTTTCTTGGAACTGAAACCCAACCAATATACTTATCTTTTACACATGAATTAACTCATTTATCTCATTTGGAAATTGTATTACAAATTTGCTAATGAAATATTGTTACATGACCACACACACATGCAGGTATAATTGCCATGCATAGATTGTTTGCCACTTAATGCTCTGTGTGCTACTGCTAGTCATAGGCTTCAACATAAAAAGTCTTAAGTTTTGAGATTATTTTCTCAAAATATCAAGAGCTATCGCAAGACCCACAACCAATACTAGGCTTGTTTGTACTCATTTTAATACATTTTTCATATTGATTCCAAATATGGACATGAAAATGTATGTTTCTGACATCTTACTATAATTCACCAGAATCTGTACATCTGTCCGTCTGTTTGTCTGTTTGTCTGTCTGTCCGCCTCTTTTCTCGGAGACTGGGGGTCGCCCGTTCCTCAAACTTGGTGGGTGGGTGCCGCTTGGTATGAGGAAGAACGAGTTTATATTGGTTAGTGGGTCAAGGTCACCCAAGGTCATCCAGGGGTCAAATTAGTAAAAACTGTTTTTCTCGGAGACTGGGGGTCGCACGTTCCTCAAACTTGACGGATGGGTGCATCTTGACCCGGGACAGAACAAGTTTGTATTGGTTAGTGGGTCAAGGTCACCAGAGGTCATCTAGGGGTAAAATTAGTAAAAACTGTCATATGGGCATGAAACTTGGTGGGTAGGTGCATCTTGACCTAGGACAGAACAAGTTTGTATTGATTAGTGGGTCAAGGTCACCCAGGGGTCATCTGAGGTCAAATTAGTAAAAACTGTTTTCCGCCTATTTTCTGGGTGGCTGGGGGTCGCACGTTCTTCAAACTTGGTGGATGGGTGCATCTGGACCTCAGGCAGAACAAGTTTGTTTCAGTTAGTGGGCCAAGATCACCCAAGGTCATCCAGGGGTCATCTCAGGTCAAATTAGTAAAAACTATCGTATGGGCATGAAACTTGGTGGGTACAGTCAACTTTTAGAGTCAAATTTTTGGACGGTCATTTTGGGATCATCCGGGGTCATCCAGGAGTCATCTGAGGTCAAATTAGTAAAAAATGTCATATGGGCATGAAAGTTGGTGGGTAAAGTCAACTTTTAGAGGCAAATTTTTGGACGGTCTTTTTGCGGTCATGCAGGGTCAGATTACTAAAAACTGCCGTTTGGGCATGAAACGTGGTGGGTACAGTCAACATTTATAGCCAAATTTTGGAAGATCATTTCGAGGTCACAAGGGGTCATCTGAGGTCAAATTAGTAAAAACTGTCCTATGGGCATAAAAGTTGGTGAGTACAGTCACCATCAGCCAGGTAATCGCGACAGCCGAGAACCGCCAAATACGGGTAACCGCCTAGTTTTCTTAATTTTTAAAGAAAATTTGAAACTTGTCATCTGAACCCATGGATTAAACCTAACCCAACCAGAGCTCACTAAAGCTCACTATTAAAACCACTGCTTTGCCTGGAAAATCAGCCTATTTTGTACATATTCTAGCCTTGCAAACTCCCTGCTGAGCTTGTAGTGTTAAATATCAATTTTTTGCATGCTTCGCGGGAAATGACCTCAATGTGTATCAACTTTAACTTCAAATAGTATCAAAATTTTCGCGCGCATCCCAGCAAAATCGAGCCTGAATATAAAAAGCTCCCTGCCCAATTTTTTATCTTTATCCCTCCTCCTGACAAAGTTTTTCCAACTAGAATTTACACAATAATAGTGTAAAAAGTGTCCACCAAATGCCTTCATTTGGCGGCTCATTTTGTAAAATTTTCCAATGACTGAGGAGGGCATATCCCCTTCAGACACCCCCCCCCCCCTACGTTGCGCAAGCGTGATGAGGTACCCACTTCCGGATCATATCTCACAAATGTTATGTTCCCCCACAATCAACTTCGGATTGACGCCCTTGCATATTTGACATGGTTACTTTATTTTTACACAAAAAAACAACGAAATATTATCGCAATGAAACACTATTCAAAGTCATAATCCTGCTGTTTGTTATACAAAATACATATAGCTGACATTTGATTTAGCCTTCATTAAGTCCCTGACTCGCTCACGGACAAGAGCTCTTTCACCGGTTGGAGAGTTAAACCGGCTTGCTGGAGGCATTTGAATCCTTGTAACGCCCACCTACCTTCTTTTAATTTGTTTCTACTCGTCAATGGGTCATTCCAGTTGAAATCCATACACCCCCTATGGAAGACATGACCTTAATCTTCCAAACAGGGAGTGTGAATTTCAAATGGAGTCACCCATTCTGCTCCAAAATGGGTTATTCCAGTTGAAATCCATACACCCCCTCTACAAGACATGACCTTAATCTTCCAAACAAGGAGTGTAGATTTCAAATGGAGTCGCCCATTCAGTGTCGCTCTGCTCCAAAATGGGTTATTCCAGTTGAAATCCATACACCCCCTATGGAAGACATGACCTTAATCTTCCAAACAGGGAGTGTGAATTTCAAATCCAGTATGGGTGATTCCATTTGAAACCTACACCCCCTGTGTGGGATATGAGGTGGTGTATGGATTTTAAATGGAACAGCCCGTCACATTGGAATCAGCCATGCAGTTCAGTAGTATAGTCAAGGTGGGTGGACCCTGTGCGCAACTTGGTAAGCTTACTACACAAGATAGCATGGAAATATCGGCATTTTGAAACATCTTGGTTGAAAAAAGTGGTGGGGGGCGTTTGTTTGAGGGGGGGCGACTATTTGACGAAATATGGTAATGGCCAGTCATGTCTCTCTCAACAGTATTGGATACGTATGCTTGTAGAAAACTTCTTTTTTTTGTTGCAAAATCCAAGAACATGTATACTTTTTCAATTGCAAAATGAAAAGTGCTTGTTTTGTCCTATTGTGTTGGGCAGAAAGCATCCTAATTATAGCATTTTGATTTTGAGTAAGGTAAGCATGTTAAGTCAGAATTTAATATTGTATTTTCTTTACAGAGTGTATTGTTTCGTACATTTTGTGTTTTCTTTAACGAAAAAGGGGGAGGTTTAAACACAATGTGTATGTGTACCTATTTAGTCTTATTTTGTGTTTGTATCTTTGTTTTCTACTTGCCAGGCCGTCTTACGACTGGATGCGGGTCGTCTCAGTACGTAACCCAACCATGAGAACCAATCGTAAAGTTTCCTTAGTCTTCAACCATCTAGAGCCTAAAGAGTTAGCTGATCATCTCACATTCCTGGAGTACAAGATATTCAGAAGACTCAATGTAAGTAGTGAGGGAAATTCCTAGAGACACATGCAGTGATTGTGATCCTCAATATAATCGTAAATCCAGATCTTGATACTTATAATCCGGGGAGCACTCAAGTTTCATTGTGTACACATGCATGACCAGAGATTTTCAAAACATACCCTAAACAGGATTTGCCCTTTTGAGCAAAAAACAGCCCAAAACAGGAATTTAGCGCTGTTTTGCAACAAATATTACATTAAACATGATTGTACCTGAAAGGATTTTATCTTAATTAAAGGAACCATACGGAATATGCCAGTGCAACAACGGTGCTTTGTGAAATAGCAAGATGATTTAAAATGACCCATAAATGCACCAATTAAAAGTTTAAATACACAATTTTTCTTGAAAACATTTGTTTTTGGGTCGGTAGTCAGTGGTGGCGCCAGGAATTTTTTGTCGGGGGGGGGGCATTGAGGGGGCAAAGTGAATTTCAGGGGGACAAAATCAATAAATTTTGCACAAAATTGCAGTAAAAAGTGGAAATTTTCGTAATTTTGGGTTTTTACTGGGGGGAGACAACAGGGGGCAAGAGTTCTGACTGGGGGCATTTCCCCCATGTCGGTAGTGACATCAATGATTAGTGACACCCTTGATTAATATTTTCATAATCCATTAATTACTCAATTTTGCCCAAAATTTCACTTACAATTTCCTTGCACTGACCTGACAAATTGTAGTTATATCTATTTATTGGGATACATAATGTTGCAATGTGGGTTATAAATTTCACTGGTACAGCCATAGTTTATACCGCACATGCTATAAGGTAAGAACAAATCTCAGCAAAATAGGACTAAATAGTAAAAAATGTGCATCTATTCACTGCCTTTACAAATTATCAGTAATATCAAAAACCATAATTTGACCATGTAAAAAAATCTGTCTTTTCTTTTAGTTTTCCGATTTTAAGAATTATGCACGTTCAGGTCAGTTGAAAGACAACTTAAAATTGGAGCGTTCAATCGGTCTTTTTAACGGCCTGTCACTCTGGATTCAGTGCATGGTACTCAGCAGACACACACCAAAGCAACGAGCAGAAGTTATCACAAAGTTTGTGGAAGTTGCAAAGGTAATGTGCTATTCCAGTTGATTTCCATTATATCCCTTATGGAAGGCATGACCTTAATCTTTCACACAGTGAGTATGAATTTCAAATGGGATTACCTGAATTGGTGACTCTAGTTGAAGTGTACACTCCCTTTGTGGGAGCTTGAGGTCATGTCCTCCATAGAGGGTGTATGGATTCCAACTGGAAGGGCACCATTGGTTTCCATCCCATTTTTACCTTCAAAAATTATTTTTGCAAACCTTTTGCCCTCATTGGGAATAAGCTGCCTGGAACAGGACTTTCTTGACTTATCCAGGTTTTTATCAGCTCAGTGTTTTTCAATGCTCTTTTTAAATGAAGTAAATTGAATCTATTTGATTTGTTTTGTCACTTTTGCATAATCAAGTCAAATCAGAAGAATTCGAGCCAGGTATACCAACTTGGTGTGAGGAACAAGACAAAGACAAGAAACCATGGTGGTGTACACTGACACTGCATTAGTAAAAATCCAAAACCACAGGGATAGTAGACAAAAGATCCTTGGTGTGTTTTGTACCTTGTCCGTTAGAGACACCATTATCTACTTTGCAAATCAAATCAATCAATGCAGTTTTAATGTGTGTGAAATTCATTAGCATTTCGCAAAACTTTCAAAAATTTAAAGTGCATTTTGTTACTTTATTACATCTTTAATTGCATATTGCTAAGTATGAAGACAATGCATTTTTGAAAACGAGCACAATTCTGTCTAAAGAGATTATCTAAGTGGTAAATTTTAGGCAGGCTAAACTGGCTAATATGTTGCCTAGTATGAGGGCACGGTGGCTCAGTGGTTACGGCCTTGGACTCATAATCTGAGAGCTTGCTCGACGTGCGTGGGTTCGATTCCCCGTCCCACCACCGTGTTGCGCCCTTGGTCAAGGCGCTTTGCCTCGCTTGCCTCACCCCACCCAGGTCCAATGGGAAGCTGTTAGGGGTAGTCACAGTCGTTGTACTGATGAACCCTGCGCCACTTGTAGGCTGCAAACATGGTTCCGACATATTCTAATAACGGCGGAATAAATGTAAAGCGCTTTGAGGCTGTTTACGGCATAAAGCGCTATATAAATATCTACATTTTTTTTATTTTTTAGTATTGCTTCTTTGAAAAACAGGAACACACCGAGAAATGAGGCAAATTTGGAGTGTAGTAGCCAGGTCTTTCCTGTGTGGGCTACTTGTCCACCTTTATAATAAACATAATTTTTCACCAGGCTCGCCGTCGCAAATAATAAAGGAGACAAGTAGAAAAAGTGATCCTGCCTGGGAATCGAACCCATGACCTCAGGTTTACAAGACATGTGCCTTAACCACTTGGCCAAGGGAGCTTTGTGATTAGGCTGGTTGCAATTCGAACATATAAGCGGTCACTTAAACTTATCTTCTCCCCACAAGTAACCCATAGTAGCAAGGTCCGTAAATGCAAGAAATAAATTGCTATCCTCCCTGTAGAGGAAATGGATAAACAGTGGCATGATGGACGGGAATTATATATAATAAACATAATTTTTCACCTTTATTTGGTAATTTAGGTTAAGTGTCTTTAAGATATTGCTTTTGTTTGACTTTTTGTGCAAGGTCACTTAATATTAAGTTTAGAATTATTTAGTTTATAATATTGATATTAAAGGAGGATTTCGTGATCCTAGCATCCTCTTTTTATGACATTTTTCAGTAGATATCCACGAAAAAAAGCTTATTTCCAAAATTTCAGTTGATTCCGATTTTTGCTTATGAAGTTATGCATGATTATGTGTATTACACTGCTCCATAGACAATGTAGTTGTAATTTCGCTCTGGTGCACCAGAACGAAATTCAAATTTGGCGATATTTTTGCTAAACTAATTAATCTGCAAGAAATATTTGGTACATAAACATTATGTAGTCAGAGGTATCCAGTGGTGTAAAAATCTCAACTTTTTTTGGGAAAAGTGGGGGGGATGAGGCTGTGGATCATGAAATGCCCCTTTAAGTTTATAATTATTTGTTTGTGTTACTGTTACAGAGGTTAAAACGTTTGCATAATTACAACACCTTGATGGCCGTGATTGGAGGATTAAGTCACAGTTCACTGGCTAGACTCCGACACACACTTTCCCATGTTTCATCAGATACACAGAAGGTAAGTCTAGTGGCTGGACCAAAGAGATTATTCCGGATTATGTCATGTTTATATGTCTCTCATGGACTACTTCATATTATTTCACCATATTCCCATTATTCCTCAATATTAAGTGCATACTTAGTATCAAATTCTGACTAAAAATCAGCTATTCCATTTAAAATCCACACTACCCCTGTATGAATTTCAAATAGAATGAACACATGTTCCATCTGAAACTCACCCTTCTCTGTGGAGGATTCAGGTTGAATCTTTCTCAGAGGGTGTATGAAATTCAAATAGAGGTGCCTTTGATGTTCATTCAATTTGAAATTAATACTCCACCTGGGGAAGATATTTCCAAAATCTTCCACTGCACAGGGGTAGTTTGGATTTTACATGGATTAGCCTACTGTGCCCTAAACACTACACACACTCCTTTGTAATTCTCAAGCTTACAGACACAAATTATCATTTGATTTCAGACTTTTCCAAATAACTACTGAAGGTAATATACATTGGTACCCATGCATTACAATTCAGTATGGTAGAAGACTTATATATATTATGACTATATACAGGGCTATTCAGAGCAAAGTCCGTATGCACAAAACAAGTTGGACTAAGTCTACAGATAGACCTGGTCTAACTATGCAGGTTAGACTTAGGCAGGGATCCCTTTAATCATATTTCAATATAAAACTGCTTTTATCTGATGTTATTTTGTGTTTATTTGTTTCTCTGTAAATACCTTTGTCTCTGTCTGTCTTTCACTATCTCTCTCCCTCTCTCTCTCTCTCTCTCTCTCTCTCTCCATCTCAATATCTGTCTATCTCAACACTGTGACTTGCCACTGTCTTAATTAGTTTATGATTGTATTACTTTTGCTCACTTGTTTCAGACCATTATGGACATGACAGAGTTACTGTCTTCAGGGAGCAATTTCAGTAACTACAGAAAAGCACTTCAAGAGGCAAGAGGTTTCAAGATCCCTATTCTGTAAGTGCACATTTCATTGTTTTAATCCCATTATTGGTACCGCAACAATATATTAAATCGTTTATACTGCACTGTGTGCCTTGGAAATGATTGTACCAGGCTGCTCTCTGTACATTAATTATTGCCAAACCCCCAGTGTAGGTGATCTAGCTGTTGCCATCCCCAGAATAAACTAGTACTCAATATACATTTAGGTGGATGGCAGCAAATCGGGTGTATATAGCTCAGTTTCACAGCACACAGATTCAAATAATGTTCACATTAATTACTAGGAGGCTAAACTTGCTGAAATATGCTGATTTTGCATAGTACAAGTTCACCAGGAGCTCACCCCTATGCCCCTGATCCGCCGCTGATTTTAAGGATGGCAAAGCATTGGCTTTGAGCAGTCCTACTGCCACTTGAACATGGTAGCATGTCCATCTGTTTTTGAAACAGACATACTACACATTATATACCTCATGTATTGATTCCTGTCATCTGATTGGTTAAAAGTGCAGTCATTAAATTTGCTATGCCCTCAAAATGAACTATGCCCGGTCATGGAAACAAACTATTGACCAGTGTGCGTCTACGCACATGCGCAATCGCAGCATCCATGTACATTTATTCGGTATATAAAACAAATATTAACTGCTTTATATTCGGGACATGGGTAAAATTATAGGCCCGCAGTTATCTCAAAATCATGCTATGACTCTGGGCTGTACCTCAGGTCATAGCCTGGTTTTGAGATCACCTAATGCCTATAATTTTAACCATGCCCCTCATAGCAGTCAATAGTTGTATATACTATTCAATGCTAACACACCCAGCTATATAACTATTGTCTTGATTGACAAAGTATGTAAAGCACTTAGGTTTGACATTTGTGATTGATATTAATTTTTGCATGAACTTGCACCATGCTTGCACTATATATTGCTGAGAGTGGTTTTTTAAACATTTCTGTGTATTTACAGTAAATATTGTTCATTGTCTGTTAAATGAGCTTGTTAAGCTCCTAGAAACCAGGGCTATAAATCACTTTGTGTACAGTGTTGCCAAAACTTTTCAGCGTCAAGGCGCGGCGCATTGATTCGCCAGGCCGCGGTAAAGGAGTCTCAAGTAGCCCAATTTTGTAAGCTTCAAAAAGCGCCTAATACCGGATATTTGGGCGGATTTACCCAATTTAGAACGCATAAAACACCCAATTGGGCGGAAAAACACTTGACTTTAAAACTTCCGGTACTTACTGGGAAGTTACTGACCGATCAATAAATGGTCACAAAATCCATTGTAATTTCAATTTGGCGCTTCAAAGACTCAAAACCTTTATAAATCGGCTAAATTGAAAGGAAAATACATCAAATTACTGCCGCTGCCTGAGACTGGCAAAAGTAGCCCAATTTTAGACAAGTAGCGGCATGCTTTTTTGAGTAGCGGCAAGTGATCGCCAAGTAGCCCAATTGTGCGCCTAAGGCGCGGCGTTGGCATCACTGTTTGTGTACACAAAGCATAAAATAGCACCATGACAACCAAATGCTATTTTAACTCAATTCTAAGAAATTCTTTAATGTGTTTTTTACACAACACCTCGAAAGTGCAGCTTTGTTGTAGCTTTCACTTTTCATTTCAAGTGCATTCATATTTTTGAACCAATAAAATATCATGTCCACTTAAACTGCTTTGGCTTGTGAACTGCCGTATCTGCATGTGTACCTACGACCATATAAAAATTACTATTCTTTGGGTCACCTGAAGTTTGGTAGTGACATACGCCCATTCAGGGAACCCCATTTGAAATTCACACTCCCTGTGTGAAAGATTAAGGTCATGTCTTCCATAGGAGTTGTATTTCCTCTGCAAAGTACAAACCTTTCCAAAGGCAGTCATGGGCTGATAATGCCAATAATATGAAAATCTGATCTCAGAATGCGAAAAACAAGGATCTCTTTCCAAATGGTGTTAGAAAGTAATCCTCCACCCAACTAAGTTCATTCTGCAAGCCAAAGTACTGGTCTGTTGTGTGAATGTGTGATAAATTTTCTTACTTTATCAAAATGTGTGAGGCTTTGCTAGTTTGAGAACAAATTTGTTGATTTATTTTTAAGTTGACATAATTGCCAAAAAAGGAACATCATTTTTTGTTGCTAAAGGCCTGCTTTCTTCAAAATCAGTCCTTCTTCAAAATAATTTGTGGCTATACTCATGGGCCCCATATTCTTAATGGAATAAATGTATTGATCTGTAAATGGGCTATTCCAGTTGAAATCCACACTACCCCTGTGGAAGATTTTGGAAATATCTTCCACAGGGGAGCATGTTTTTCAAATGTAATTGGTCATGATTAATCATTTTGAAACCCATACTCCCCCTGTACTATTATGGCTTTACTTATATCTTCCACAACTGGAGTGAGTATTTCAAATGGAAGTTACCCAATTGTCTACTCTATTCAAAACTCATACTCCCTCTGTGGAAGGCTTCAGCTAAATCTTCCACAGGGGTATGTGGATTTTAAATAGAATAGCCCAATGCACCTTCCTTTAAGATGATATACGAGTAAGCCTAATCATATTTACATGCATACTTTTCATTGTTATCTTTCTCTTTTGTGTCTTTTTATAACGCTCATGTTGGACTACTTGTGATATCACACAATACAGAGGTAAGCGTCTCTCTCTATTATTCTTTGGCAACTTTTGGTGTTTTTTTTAGCATGTGCTGGTAAAGGGGTCTGGGGTCTTTGGGTGACAGCAATGGTGAAAAGGGGGGTCTTAATAGCCCTACATATGCGTTACCTCCAAAGTGGGAGTGCCCCCCCCCTCCGGATTTCAGCACATCACATCAAAGCTCCCATTGGGCGCCCCATTCCATTTTTAAAGGATTTTTTTTTTTGGAAGACTGGTGTATTGAGGGTTAAAAGTAAATTGGAATATTTACTAATGTAGTAACTACCCCCTATGCTAAATAAGCTAGGCGATGCTATGCATTTTCATGTCAACCGATAGCAATCTTTAGTCTTTATGCCAAGACATAAGGAATTCTGTGCATTAGGCGGAGGCACCCTATTTAATGTTAGCTTTGGATATTTCATTATTTTACTGATTTCTCACCCGGGTGGAAAATAACTAAATATCAAAAGCTAATGCTAAATAGGGCGCCTCGGTTAAGGAACAGAATCTCCAAGATAGATGTATCTGTTCAGTTTTCTTTATATTATTGTCAGTATTTCTGAAATGAAAATTAGTTAAGGGTATTTTCCCAATTTATCAACTTCAGAAATATTTACTGATTTTGTTGGTCCGTGGTAAAAGTTTTAGAAATACCAAATTACTGACTTACTCTGATTAGATTTTTGATTTATTTTATAAAAATATTTTTATCATGCTTAGGTGTAGTTATTAAAGCTTTAGAGAATGGAATTGACCTTCTGAAATGTTTTGCTATGTTTTTTTAATAATATACAATATAAAAATGAAGTTGTTTAGTCTGCTAAGAAAGCAATCAAAAAATCTCAATAACGTTTGTTGATTCAGCAATTTTCCTGTGAAGAAGATGGAGTTTTACTCATAATGAAAAGACGAATCTACAGTGCTAACAAAACATATTCCTCGTTCAAAGTAAATAGAATTTATTAGATGAGTTAATTTACATATGAGCTAGACAAAAATGGAACACCAATGTTTTTGCTTGCTAGTGACTCTAAACACCCTCCTGAACAACATCCAAAAAGGGCACAGGGGAAAAATGTTAATTTGCATATTTCCAAAATGGCCACCAATGCAGGCCTCAAATTTTGAAATTGGGGGAATATGAATGAAAATCATCTAATTGTATTCCTCTCATTATTAGGATTCAGAAAAAGTAGCATAAAGGTAAAATTATGTACAAAGGTAAAAAAAAATAAAAAATGCTCTGATTGCGCTCAAAGTGGTCTCAAATTGCTTGTCTCGGTCCCAGCCGGTTTGTGTTCCTCCGTCACTAAACAAACCGTCTGGCGACAACCCTGAAATGACAATCACTGATTGGTTAATGGATTTCCAAATAAAACTGTTTTCAATTGGCTATAGGACGTGACTTGTGTAAGTGACACTATTTGTAGTCTTTGTAGATACCGCAAATGAAAAATGTACGCTAGCTAATAGCAGCCACTGAGGCGCCGATCATCCGATATCGCTTTCATGTACGCTGATTTGCAGCGCTGCACTCAATACATTGTGTGGATTTATGTAACCAAGATAGCTGTCCATCAACCACTGCATGCGAGAAGCCCAGCATTGCTTGACAGCAAAATTTAACGCCAGTATTTATGGCGTTGATGTTCAGCCAATCAGAAAAGACGTACTATGAGGTTGTCGCCAGACGGTTTGTTTAGTGACGAAGGAGCACAAATCGGCTGGGACCGAGACTATCAAATTGCCTGCATTAGCGGCCATATGCAAATTAACATTTTTCCCTTGTCCTTTTTTGCCCATTTTGGATGTGTTTTCAGAAAGGTGTTTAGAGTCACTAGCAAGCAAAAACATTGGTACTTAAATTGACTCATCTATATATGCATATATGCAAATATGTACCTGCATGTCTCACAGCTTAATTAAGTTTCAACGCTACTATGAATTAAATGCTAATACCATTTTATCGATTTATCATTGTGACCCACATTTTCTCTGGGGTGAAAATAAGTTTGGAAATAATAGTTTTATTGTTAGACTTCCCAGTTCAAATGTACTGTGTGTAATTATAGGACATAGGCCTCCTCGTATTGGGCTATTTCATTAAAAATCCACACCACCCCTGTGGAAGATTTTGGAAATATCTGCTATAGGGGGAGTATGAATTTTAAATGGAATGAGCACATTAGGCAGCTCCTTTTGAATTTCATACATCCTCTGAGGAAGAGTGAGTTTCAAGTGGAGCTGCTAATTGTGTTCATTCCATTCGAAATTCATACTCTCTCAGATATTTCTAAAATCTTCCACAGGGGTAGTGTGGATTTTAAATGGAATAGCCCAGTAGTGAGACTAACTGAATTGATTCTCTTAATGATTCTCGTAATATTTTTTGCGAGATTCAATTTCTTTCATTGAATCGTGCACAAAATCTAGGCCCTGTAATGTCAGCTGTCTGCCCATCATTGTAGATAGGGAGTTTCCCAAACAGACAGATTCTAAATTATAATTACAGCTCTTCAGAAAAATATTTAATGTTTGAACTCAGGATTAAATTTGTAAAAGTGTTTCTTTTGTTAATACTTTTGTCATCCTGGATTTATACCATGATGAATGGCTGTGTGTGTAGGGGTGCACTTGTATGTGGGGGTGAGTGGTGTGGGTGTGTGTTGTGTGGGTGAGTGGGTGGGGTGTGCTTGTTAGCAACAGGGCATGTGTGTATGCAGGTTAAAGCTAAAGATACAAGTACTGTAGGTTCATCACACTGTTTTTCAATTAATTTGTACATATTTGTTGTCAACTTTTGCTCCTTGCAGGTGTGCATCTGAAGGATTTGATCCTGTTGAATACAGCGTTATCAGACACAGTAGACGAAGGTGCTATCAACTTGAGGAAGATGGCTCAATTATCTGTGACATTCCAAGAGTTAATGCAGCTGCAGAATATGAAGCCAGCAATTGAAGCCAATATGGACTTGGTCAATATGCTCAGGGTAGGTATATGAAGCCAGCAATTGAAGCCAGTGGACTTCAGCTCAGGGTAGATACAATGTACCAAAAGTTTGTTTTTGAAGCTTTGTTGCAATCAGACCCAAAGCCATGAAGCGATAGATGCATGAAAGAGACTTACCAATGTGCCATTCCATTTAAAACCCACATTCCCCCTGTGGAAATATTTTGAAATATCTTTCACAGATGGAGTATGAATATCAAATGGAATGAACACATTAGGCAGCTCCATTTGAATTTTATACACCCTCTGAGAAAGATTCAATATGAATCTTGCAATGAGGGAAGGTGAGTTTCAAATGGAGCTGCTAATGGTGTGTTAATTCCATTTGAAATTCATACTCCCTCTGTGAAGATATTTTCAAAATCTTCCACAGGGGTAGTGTGGATTTTAAATGGAATAGCCCAATACCTTTTTGTTTCTCAGTCTTAAGCACTTGATTCAAATATGCTGTCAAATATTTGAGATCTGGAAAAGCTCTCTTTTTTTTCCTTTTTCACAATGAATCTTTATGAATCTTTATTTCCATAATAAAAAAAAATTAAAAAAATACAAAGAAATTTAACATCGAAAAATAATGCATAATGTAATTTGCCACAAATCTGTTGTGAGGTTTGAATAATTGGCCTTGAGGTTATTAAAACAATAAAATTAATATTTTTATATGATCAATTATCTGGTATACCAGAACGAAATTCAAATTTGACGATATTTTTGCTAAATGAATTAATCTGCAAAAAATATTTGGTACATAAACATTATGTAGCCAGAGGTTTCCAGTGGTATAAAAATCTCAACCTTTTTTGAGAAAAGTGGGGAGATGAGGCTGTGGATCACGAAATGCCCTTTTAAATTAAATAATTTAAATTAAATGTATTTTGTCACAGGATTGTATATAATTAATCTTGAAACAATTTTTTTACTCTTTATTTCATTTTGATGTAGGTTTGAAATTTGCATTGTCATGTTGTAGTGGAATTCACTAGAACCAGATGGCAAAATTGGGCTATTCCATTTAAAATCCACACTACCCTGTTGAAGATTTTGGAACTATCTTCCACAAGGGGAGTATATGAATTTCAAATGAAATGAAAACATTGAGAGCTCCATTTGAAACTCGCCCTTTCTCAGTGGAAGATAAAAAAAAGCGTAGTGATTTATTATAGTCTGCTACAATCTGTTGAGTTATCGTCAACACATAGTGCAACTCGGAACCCATATGCTAACCAGTACAATAATTAAAGTGCTGCTTTAATTATAACTCAATTAATTGTACCAGATCAAGTCATGTTACACTATGGATCACAATGGCCTCATCCACAATGGCATAGTTCAATAACCTCAATAAAACAACCATAGTGCAAAATTTGACCTCAAGTTGCAGAGTATGAGTTTTTGTACCCAAATTTTCAAAAGGTCATTCAATGAATGTACATATGAATAGGAGTTAAAGAACTGTGTCCTGATAGATGAGCATGTTGTGGATCCTAGTGTTACAGATGCAGAAATTTTCCCAGACTAATTAATAATTTTAATGAGTCTAGACAATTCATCATTAATGGGGTTTTTTTTAGTTTTTTTTTGTATTTCATTTTTCCCATTCATCATTAATGTTTAGTTGGTGAAATTCACTACATGGTAGATATGCATATTGCAGTAAAGATTTTATTAACATGGGTTTATTTTCAATAACCAAGATTTGCAGGTACTATAAAACAAAGCAGAATTCATCAGCATAAATTTGAAAATGTTCCATATATTGCAAGTCTTTTTTAGATATGCCATGAGTTAATCACCTTTGGACCCCATGCCTCAGGAGTTGGGTTCGTGTCCGGGGGACCACCTTGTGGACCCCATGCCTCAGGAGTTGGGATCATGTCCGGGGGACCACCTCTGGACCCCTTCAAGGATTTAAAGTGATCTCACTAGACCATAATATGGCAAAGATCACATCCAGTAGGCATCTCTGCATAGCATAACAAATCAAATGTACATAAGGTGTAATTAGAAAAAAGCCCATTCAGTGATCCCAGAGAAAGTACAAAAAGATTTTTTACGATACTCAGGATGAGCAAATCTCTGAATGGGCATTTAAGGCAGCCAGAGTTTAACTATAACAAAAACTCTTTGGCAGCCAGAGTTTAATTCTCTTCACGCGGGTGTCGACTGCAGACGACAAGTTTCAAAATTTTAATGACCATATTTGGAAGCAGCATGAAAAATGCATTAAAATGAGTACAAACAAGCCTACTATTGGTTCAGTGGTTCTTAAAATAACTTTTGATATTTTGATAAAATACCTGAAAACTTGGACTTTTTATGTTGAAGCCTATGGCTAGCATGCAGAGCATTAACTATAACAAAAACTCTTTTATTACCATTGTCTTTGATACTCTAGGCATCTCTGGACCTGCAATACACGGAAGATGAAATTTACGAGCTTTCATTAGCCAGAGAACCAAGAAATTCAAGCAGTACAGTAAGTACATTCTAGCATTTATTTCTGGTCCATGAAACCTAATGGATAGTATACAGGTATCATTCATCCAAACGGTTTAGACTAGAGTATTTACCGTCGTAGTGTGACAGCTAAATCAACCATTGCCAGGTCAACTCATTCATGCTCTCTGTGTTCAGAACCACAATCAAAATTATCACAACACAATGTCACTGGGTTGATAACAGGTGTGCAAACCAAACATAAGCTGGTATTTACACTAAGGTATGACGTATTCGCTATGATGACGAATATAGACTACCTCTGCATTATTTCACCATATGCCCAGCAAATTTTGATTTTAACTGCATGCTTGTTTGCTTTCTGTTAATGTTTGTAATACATTGTGGCAACAATATACAACAGGTGCTACATGGTTGAAGGCTGATATCAATGCTGCAGGTACATTTTTGGTTCCAATGTGTGTCAGTCCAATAGGGTTCATTTACCATAGAATGCAGTCTGTTTGAATTTATCCCAACATTGTGTCAAGACCTCACTTGGTCATCAGCTGTCATCATCATACCTAAAAGAGCTAGCTACAATCCAGGAAAAAAAGGTTGGCACACTTTGCCTGTCTTTTGGTATATCTCTTCCCCCGCTCCCCCAATTCAATGTTGGACCAAGCCATGTTATCAACAGGTCCGTGAGACCCTCCAACATTGAAAGATGGGGAGTGGGGAAGGGTGAGATAGGGGGAGTCTGTCTGTACTTCACATGCATGTTTCACTCGCCTCTCCAATTTTGATAGGGCACACATTTCCATTGTTCAGTGCAAGTGTGCCAACTATTTTTTTCCTGGATTGTAGCTGCTTAGTGTAAATATTGTCAGTAGGTACTAGGTTAGTTTCCCCCAAGAATATGAATATTATCTTACTACTGAAACAAATTGTCCCCAATGCAATTTTCAACCATTGAGTGAGTTACAAACTCTGTTAGTTTAACATTTTGAAACTAATATCACATTTGTTTTGTTGTTTTCCTTCCAGCCCCCAACACCCACCAAGCCAGCTGTATTTGCTGAATGGGCACAAGGTGTGTCAGTCAATCCCGACACAGATACTATTACAAAACATGTGTCAGCTATGGTAGAGGTAAGTATTGTGTCATTCAATAAAGATATAGATACTAACACAAATTAAGCATCAAAGTTCAATCCGGATACTATGTGTCAGCTGTATGTGATAGATGAGTATATCAACTGTGTTATTCAATACTGGGTCGATCCTTCATGTAATTATTTCGTGTACATGTAAGCTAATCCTAACCCTAACCCTAATCCTAACCCTAACCCTAATCCTAATCCTAACCCTAATCCTAACCCTAAACTAACCCTAACCCTAATTTTGTGTATAATTACATGAAGGAGTACCCCAATACGGGCACAAGTATTATCATACAATCACACAGTCTCTAGTTCACATTGGGGATCAATAGATTCCACCAGATCCTTCATATTTGTATAATAATTATGTGTCAGCTATGAGTATTTGAAATGTGTCATTCAATGCTGACACAGGTACTAGCACAGGACATGTGTCAGCTATGAGTATTTGAATTGTGTTATTCAATGCCGACGCACCCCCTCTCACAAAAGGTGTGAGCTATGGGTATATATTTAAATTATATCTTTATTCTCAACTTGTTGTCATATATTCTTTCGTTTACAGGCTGTATTCAAGAACTATGATACAGACAAGGATGGTTACATTACATATAATGAATTCCAGGGTATAGCTAGCAACTTCCCATTCATGGATTCTTTCTGTGTCTTAGATGCTGACAGGTTAGTTTCACATACTTCAATTTTTTTTTACTATTCATTCAAAATTTCCAGGTATCATCAGCTCATTGTCATGTAATGATTAACTAATGATTATGCCATATTTTATTTGCTTGTTTTTCTTCTCTCTTGTATATTCTTTCCTTTTTAATACTTTTATGTCCATTTTATCCCTTTTTATCATCTCTGCTCTCTATTATACTCTTCTCATTCTTCTCTCCTGTCCTGTGTTCTCCTCTCCTCTCATTCCTCTCCTCTCTATTTATTTTCTATTATACAGTCTTTATAGTCTTCTATCTCTTACATTGTATGCCCCCTATGGAAGACATGACCTTAATCTTCAATTCCACACAGGGAGTGTAAATTCAAAATGGGGCTACCTGAATTAGGACTCCATTTGAAATCTACACCCCTGTGTGGAAGATTAAGGTCATGTCTTCCATAGGGTGTATGGATTTCAAATGGAATATGTTACAAAAACATTTTGTGTTCGCTGGGATGTCAATCATTTGAACTGCTTTTGGAGGATCTTGCTGATGTTGAATATATATTCACATAAGATGTATAATTTGTAGTGAATTTGCTCTCAATGAGTGAAGACACTACTTATTTTGCTCTTGAGTTTGCTGTCTTTGTTTGCTACTTATTTCAATTTGAACTTGCCTTCAATTTTTGACTTGAATTTGTTTTTAAACTACAGCATGTAGTTCTTGTTGTTTGCTTTATATTTTGTTGTCTGTCCCTGAAGAAGAGCAGTTTATCTGCTCGAAACGTCATTTTTTTTGTCTGTTTAGTGTTTGACTGCTATGTACACAGTGATTTTCATCACTTCCAGTGTACTGTTTTCCTGACACTTTTGTGGGCTCTGGAATTGGCAATTTTTGGCCATTGAACTTTGCCTGTTTTGTGCCTACTCTGGATGTTTGGTTTAGCGTGTCTGTTTATATGCACAATGATTTTCATCACTTGTTCTAGTGCAGTTTTGTATTACCATTGATCCTTGTTGTTTTTGCAGGTTCAGCACTTACTTCTGTGGGCCTTGGAACTGGTAATTTTTGGCTATCGAACTTTGCCTACTTCTTCTGCCTACATTTGCTGTTTTTGTCCCCCTGCATACTGTCTAGTCTGCATTTTACTTGTTTCCCCACATCAAGTTGGTGTACCTTGCTTTTTTTCTTTCCTGTTGTTCTTATTCAAGGTATCCTCTTGTATCATTTATTGATCCTTGATGTGTTTGTGTCCTCGTCCGTGGATTCACCATTACCCACTTTTTATAATTTGTTTGTTAAATTTTCAGTGATGGATTGATCAGCAAAGCGGAAATGAAGACATACTTTGTAAGAGCACACAGTCAAGCTCTTAGCACCGGCTTCAAGCACAGTTTCAGCGTCCACACCTATTTCAGCCCCACATTTTGTGTGCATTGTACAGGACTATTATGGGGACTGATCAAACAGGGAGTCAAATGTAAACAATGCGGCATCAATGCGCACAAACATTGTAAGGATAGAGTGGTAGTGGAGTGTCGGAAGAAGACACGTAGTGTGGTACAAAGAAGAAATACAATGGATAGTGTGAGAGGTTCTGTTAGTAGTCAAGGCAGTATGAGTATGAATGGTCAGACACATAGTCATCAGGGATTCAATGAGACACCTACGGAACAAACAAATGGTACTGCATCTTCTAGTTCAGGTAAGCTCAGCGGTCAATTTCACAACATAAATAAACAAAGTACAGCTGGAGAAGTCTTAATCCGCAGGTCTTGCCGTTTGAGGCGAGCAATCGCTCTCCCTCTCCACCGCTCAACCAAACTCTATTTCTAGTGAGCGATTTTCCACTTGCCATAGACACTAAATATCACTCGCAGCAAAGCACTCAAAATTGAACATTCAAGTTTCAGCACTTTCAATGTAAACATCTCAAAAAAAGTAACTAACCCCTTAAGGGGTGGGGTATGAACGTTTGGACAGTATTTATTGTGGGACATTAGAGCACATAACATATCGAATTGCATTCTGAATACAAAGAATGTCCTTCTGATAACAAATAATTTTGATTTTTTGAAATTCGCAATATAATACACATTTTATGGCAAATCATTAAAAATTGATTTTTTTTTATATTTAACAGTATTTCGAAGTAAACTTTATAAATCTGATGATTTATACTTAAAGTGTATGTAAGTGGGCTGAAAAACCCGACGATCAATTGAAAATTTTGACTTTTTATTGAAGATATGGATTTTTTTTCCCAAAACACCAAAAAAAAATTAGGTCGTTTTGGGAAAAAAATCCATATCTTCAATATGAAAGGTCAAAATTTTCAATTGATCGTCGGCTTTTCTTCCCAGCTACATACACTTTAAGAATATATCATTAGATTTATAAAATTTACTTCGAGGACTGTTATATATCAAAAATGTGAAAAATATCATATTTGAATAATTTGTCATAAAATTTGTATTATATCGTGAATTTCAAAAATGAAAATTATTTGATATCAGAAAGACATTCTTCGTATTCAGAATGCAATTCGATATGTCTGATGTGCTCTCATGTCCCACAAAAATACTGTCGAAACGCTCAAAACGCTCATTCCAGATCCCTTAAATGGACATTATTCAAAAATGGGCGATTGTATTACAAATCTGTAAAATGCGTTGGAAGCAGAATTTATTTCTGTGTATTTTGACACCTTCTGGTAAGATATTCTGACTGACTTACTGTACTTTTTATTTTTTATATTTTGTGTTTCAGTGTCGTTACTTTTCTAATATCATCAATCCCCAGTTAGATTCACAAGAAATAATAATTGTCTGTGACAGTACTAATGAATACCCCCAACCTAACCCACTAATTAGCCTCATCGTTCATTGTTTTTTGTATATATAACAGCCTCAGGCTTCTCATCATTAAATGTAACATGGGAGGACAAACGAAGGATATCTATGCGTCAGAAAGCACGCAGAAAACAACAGTCCACACAAACAACGTCCAGCACTAGCTCACCACCTGGGTCCGACAAAGAGAGCATCAGTGATGACAATGGGGTATCATCTGCGCCAGTGGGCGCCGGCTTAGTGAACTTAGCAACGAAAGCTCAAGTAGTTTTGGTGATCGCAGCAGCTGTTGTGAGAGTGATTCCAGTGTGTTTCGAAGTAATTCAGAGCTGGCAGCAGCTGGATGTGGACAGGCTGTAGGAGGCCAGGCGGAGAAACTTAAAAACAGGTTGATGTTAGCTCAAAGGGTAAGGTTAAGAGACGTAAGTTTATATACTTCTTCTTCTTCTCCTCCTAAAAACAGTCGCAGTCACAAACTTGGGCTTTTGCCCCTGCCCTGACCCAGGGCCGTAGCAAGGTCGAAAAATGTGCAGCGGCCATCACAAATATGGGGCGGCCAAATTACAAATCTATGCCCATATTGAAATAAAGATACAAAGAAAAACATAACAAATTTCTCAAAAAGTGGGGCAGCCATGGCATCCCCGGCCATCCCGCTTGCTACGGCCCTGCCCTGACCTCAAGTTGAAAAAAAAAATCATTGAAATTGTGAAAAATTTAGTAAAATTTCACATTAATTTTTTTGGCATCTTTCCACCCCCACAAAATACACATTCTGGTGCTGCCACCTTACTACTGGGCTATGACCGTTACCAAAAGTTTGAAATACCCCCTTTCGCATTTAATTACGTACAAGGACATTTCATGAAAATTTACACCCTTTTTTACCCCAAAACAGGAACAAAATGGTGCCTTGAAATACCCCTATTTATACAATTCCAAGGACACATTTGCAAACTTGCCCCTATTTTACATTTCAAGGATAATGCTTCAACACACATTCACTAATTTTTTTCCATAACATCTTTAAATGGGACAACATAATAGGGTGTCACAGAATCATTAAAGTACATGCCTTTGTGACTATCAATGAGTGAGTACCTTTTAACCTTTTCTATGTGCATGTGGTAAAAGTCAACCAAATTTGCGACCCTTTTTAACCATTTTGAGGACAGGTTTTTCCCCCTGATTTACCAATTTTCACAGACAATTTTGTCCATGGACATCCCCTCAAATTGACCCTTTTTCCGCGATATTGGTAACGACCATGCGGTCAGTAACTCAACTTGAGTGACCCCACCGGTGAAAATCTGTGAATTTCCTAATTATTTTGGTCCAAATTATATGGTTGTTATTGACATACATAATTTTTGCACTGACATGGATCTTTAATTGTTATCAAAAGGTCAAAATCATCATATCTCAAATATTGGATTGTACAACTTAAATTGCTGAACTCTTTGTAAATATATTTGAAATCAACAACCTCTTACATTCATTAAAATGTACATGAGTTTATTTGAAATACTGTAAAGCATAATATTTTCACGCTATTAAATTTCACGTTTTTGAAAGAACCCATGTTCCTGCCACATGACATTTTGAAAATTTTTACATTGCCTTTAAGGCCTAATAGTAGGAAGAAAAACTATTTGCACTCAAAAAAATTTTGCGGATCAACTGCACATACGAAATTCATGAAATTTTTAATGCACACGAACATTTCATGCTTTACAGTATTCTAATCACAAAGAGATGTCTCCAGTTGGTTCCAAGAGTGCAACAGCCTCATGTTTAGTCACATGCAAGGCCATCTTAATTAAATCCTGTGTCTCAAAGCTGCCGTGCGTGTTAATAAAATCGTGCGCATAGTCCTCTATGAAAATCAAGAAATTCATTTTTTTAACTCTTTTTATTTTTTTAAAACAAAAAGGCGAAAATAAAACTCAAAATTCGGATTTGATTTCAAGTTTTTGATTTTTTCACAAACTTTGGACACGAAAATAATAAAAGAGAAGAATAATAGTTTGTAGCAGTGACTTTTTTGTCTGCTATTCCAATATTTGCAACATTGGATATTTTTTGCACAAAAAATGCTTGTCCGAAATCCTGTACTGACACATAAAAAAAATTAAAATAAAAAAAAATACAGTAAAAAACACCGCATTCCGCATTAGGTTTTCAATTTCTCACAAGCTTTGAGACACAGGATTTAATGAAGATGGCCTAACAAGTATTAGGCCTAATTAAAATCCAGCAAAGGACAAGGCACTTGAAACATACAGTACTAGGTCCTTAAATAAGACAAGCAGTCTTAATGAAGTAAATTTTTGGCTTTAATTTGATCAACTAGACTTCAGTTAAGAGTGGCTAGGTGATCAGCTGCTGGCCTGATGATGCAAAATATTGCCACTCAAATAAACAAGTAGACAGTGACGTATATTTCTTTTTGACATCGGGGGATAGGGTTGAAGTTATACGGACAGACGGTATCAATCAAAATCCACTGCAAATTGTAAATGTTTGTCATCCTATTCCAATCAAATTATTGATCATTATTGCAGAAAACATATAAAAACGTTTCATGGTGTTGGCCAATTGTCTAACTCGTTTATTGTATTTTTGTTTCTTTATCTTATTTCTGTTCAGGATCGAGATATGTTAGCATCCGAAAATCAGAAGTTGAAATCAGAAGTAACAAGTATGAAAGAGAAAAACAAAATGCTGGAAAGTCATTTAGAACTTATCAGGAGACATACAGTGTCTTTTATACTTGACCAAATGGACACTATACCAATGCAGAAGGACACTCAAGTGTAACTGTACTGTGGCATATCCGACTCAACATTACATGTCATTTCAAGTGGACACCACATCGGTGACAAACTGGAGAAAGACTTCAAACTGTGGACACAAAATGTCTATTACCTTGTGTCATGTGGATGGACACTACGTTGGTGACGAACTAGAGAAAGACTTCAAACTGTGGACACAAAATGTCTATTACCTTGTGTCATATGGAAGGACACTACGTTGGTGACGAACTACAGAAAGACATCATACTGTGGACACAATGGGTCACTTATTTATATTACCTTGTGTCATTTTTGGTGGACTAGATGGACACTACGTTGGTGACGAACTACAGAAAGACTTCAAACTGTGGACACATGTATCACCATGGACGCATGTCTATTACCTTGTGTTAATTCTAGTGGGCCAGATGGATACCACATCGGTGATGAACTTCAGAAAGACTTCATACTGTGGACAAAGTGTCATTCATATCTATAGTATTACCTTGTGTCAATTCTAGTGGACCGGATGGATACCACATTGGTGACGAACTTCAGAAAGACTTCAAACTGTGGACACAATGTGTCACTTGTTTCTATTACCTTGTGTCATTTTTGGTGGGTCAGTTGACACTACATTGGTGACAAACTACAGAAAGACATCAAACTATGGACACAATGTGTCGATTACCTACGGTGTCATTTTTGATGATGGACAATAAATTGGTAACAAACTACAGAAAGACATCATACTGTGGACACAATGTGTCACTTACGTCGATTACCTACGGTGTTATTTTTGGTAGAACACATAGAACAGAAAGACTTTAAGCTGTGGACTGGACACAATGTGTCACTTGTGTCTATTACCTTGTGTCATATTTGGTGGACCAGGTAGATACTGCTTTAATGTAGAATACATAAAGACTTTATACTGTGAACAAAATGTGTAACTTTAGTCTGATATCTTAATTGTGTCATTTTTGCTGGACCAGAATGACGCTACTTCTATGTAGAATACAGATAGACGCGTTAACTGTGGACAAAGTGTGTCGTTACGTGTTAGCTTAATTGTGTCATATTTACTAGACCAGAATGACGCTACTTCTATGTTGATTACAGAAAGACTTTAAACTATGGTTGCAGTGTGTCACTCATATGTCTATTTCTTGTGTCATTTTTAGTGGACCGAATTGACACTACTTCCATGTAGAACTGCAAAAACTTTTGACTCATTGTGTCACTGATGTCTATTACTTTGTGTACTGTACTTTTTTGTGGACTAGATTGAATAATCTACAATGAATAATGCAGAGAGAATTGATACTGCGGACACATATGTGTCACCTATGTTTAAAAATGTTTTAATTGTGTCATTTTTGGTGGACTAAGTGGACGCTTATACTTCAATGTAGAATGCAGAAAGACTTAACCATGGACGCAATCTGTTAGTCATATTTATTACCATGTGTCATTGTTGGTGGACCAAATAAGCACAGGAGAATGTGTCAGAGAAATAAAAAACACCTATTTTGGTGCTTAAGTGTCATATTTAGTAGACCAGATGGACGTTTCTTCAGTGTATTAGACCAGTTGGATGCTATTTCAATGTAAAATGCAGGAAAACTACAAACTGTGGACACGATATGTCAGTCATGTCTGTAAACTTATTTCACGTGAACCAGATGGATAATGGTTCCTTGAACAATGTCCAGAGACTTGATGACCAGAGACAAAATGTGTCAGTTATGTTTGTATCTTTTTTGTGGACCAGATGGACACCCTTCCAATGTGGAATACAGAAATAGTGGAACTGCCCACATAATGAGTCACTCATGTCAATTATGTTGGTCATTTTTATTGGACCATATGGACTGTGATATACAGACAGACATCAAATTTGAGACAATTTGTCTATTACCATTCGTCATGGACCTAGTAGATGCTTCTATGTAGGATACATATGGATATAATGTGTCAATCATGTCTATTTATTACCTTGTGTTATTCTTAGTGGACCAGACAGATAATGTGAGTTGGGCTATTCCAGTTGAAAACCATACACCTCTTATACATGACCTTGATCTTCCACACAAAGGGTGTAGATATCAAATGGTAACCCCATTTGAAATTTATACACTCCGTCAGTGGCGTAGCATGGGTCATCACAGTGGGGGGGGACTCCGGCCATGATTGGGGGCACCGGGTCTGATTGGGGGGCACAAGCCATTTTTCGGCAATTTTCCTATGGGATTTTTTTAAATTTCAGATTAATGGGGGGGCACATGCCCCTATGACGCTACGCCACTGCACTCCGTGTGTGGAAGATTAAGGGTGTGTCTTCCATAGGTATGGATTTCAACTTGAATAGCCCATTGCAGGAAGACTAAAAACTATGGACAACATGTCACTTGTATATATTACATTGTGTCTTTTTTATGCGGCTCAGGTGGAAGCTTCTCTTGTATGGAATGCAGAAAGACTTCAAATGTGGACTTTACTCTTGCCTAGGCAATGCCATTACTAGTGGGCAAGATGGGCATTATTAACTGTACTATAAAAGAAAGACCTTTAAATCTAGACTCTTTTTGTCACATTGGTCTGGATATTGTGTAAGTAGCAAGAATCATAACATCTTGGATTAATATACACTGAATATATGTTATCATGAAAGATCATCTGTGTTGGTAATCAAATAAATGAAGAATTTAACTTTTGTTTGAGCATTTGTTACGACTATAACCTTCTTTAGTAGAATGATCGAGTTTGTTGATTAATTTAACGACTCTAGACTTGTGACGTCAGAACTGAATCGTAGACTTTTGCTAAATTTTATCGCTCCCCCTTATCCTTATTCAAAGAAGGTTGGTTCCCGGGGTTGGTTAACCCAGATGTTAATGGCCTCTTTGATGCCTCTTTCGAAATACCGTACTGTGGTTCTCTGTAGAGGATCTGCACTTGCTCTAGGTCCATGTGGTGTCTTGGAGACTCTATGTGTATGTGCTGAGATATCTTAGCCAGTCAGCCTTCTTTGAATAAGGACAGGGTGCTACAATTTAGCAAGAGTCCGCAATAAGTTCTGTCGTCACAAGTCAAGAGTCGTCAAATCAATCAACGAACTGGATCATTCTGCTGAAGAAGGTTGTAGTCTTAACAACCAAAAAATTCAGGTGAGAAACTTTATGTGTTGTGAACAAAAGTTCAATTCTTCATTTACTTAATATACTTTGTGTAATGTGTGACTGGCGTACACTTTTAGCTACTTTTGTGAATTTACACAAGCATAAAATTGAACTTAATTGATACTTGCAGTAATAAGAACAAATTAATTTAGGGCCACTTAAATTTGAACAAAATATAGAATTTATGGAATCATGATTCAGCTTTTTATGGATGCCTTCTTACTGCAGACTAAATGGTATGCTCAATGACAGCTTCCATGTACTAGTATGTAACATACTTTTAAGTAAATTAAAATTAAATTTGTCATAACATGGGCTATAGTAGAAATCTCATTTGAATGAACATAGATGCCAACAGCATGATGATTGTCCATATACACTGTGTGATGAACGCCTGTGTGTTGCATAATGCGTATAACACCGAACTGAACCCAACTCACTCGTGATTGGGTGTATTTTCATTAAGTAGCAAAGTCATGCGTCATGTTGTATTTTGAAATAAGGTCGTAGTCAGATCATGTACAGCTGTTGGCAGCTGTGTTTATTCAAATGAATATTTTACTATAGTTTGATATTAACATATCACGCTAGGAGCATTGCAGTTTTGGTGACATCCTGTTGGACTCTGTGAGGCTGCCATCTTGGATACACAAAGATAACCAAGTCTTAGATGGATCACCCCTGATGCCACATGACTACAGACTCCAAGACCTACCCAAGGCCTACCATTGCAAGTCTCATCCTGCAAAATACCACCTGTTCAACCAATTCTTTTATGCAAGACCAGGTGAACATGATGATACATGGCATCTAAATAATAACAAGATGCTAGACCTTATCATCGCTGTAATGACAAAACCTTGTATCTTAAAAAAGTGAACTGTTCAGGAGGGCAATAAAACGTTGCTGTCTTTAAATTTTAGCACCAATGACTTATGGCACGCGAGACAAGACAAAAAACGGCGAGACTTAAAAAATGACGTCCAGTTTAAAAAATGACGCCGAGAATAAAAAAAATTAACGTCGAGAATAAAAAACAACGTCGAGAATGAAATGATAACGTCGAGAATGAAATAGTAACGTCGAGTTTTAAAATACAACGTTGAGTTCAAAACGATGACGTTGAGATTGTAAAACCAACGCCGAGTTTGTCACGGGCCGAGTTTTTTTCGCGCCCAGATTTTTTTCGCGTCCAGATTTTTTCGCGCCGAGAAGCGCGCTCTATAGTCTTTCTGTATATATTATATCTCAATACTAGTAATTATTATAAACCATGCAATTTATTGATTATTTACTAATATTATTCATATTTGAAAGAAACAACAATGATAAAGATAGTACTTGAGCTGTGATTATTGGCAGTATATTGTTCATGTTTCATTGTAGGTAAGTGCTATGCGTGTTTGTTTAAGTCCATGATAGTGATAGTGTCTCCTTATCTATGGTTGAATCCAGCATGGTCTTGACTTGGTGGAGGTCAGTGCAGAACTGCCTAGCACATGAAAAAGCACATAGTATGGGGTGGGTTACCATGGTTATCAGGTCAAATTGCAAGGATAGGACAGGAAATGGGCAAGGTCAGTGATGTAATGTTAGGTATGGGTAGCAGGTAGGGTCAAAATGGGTTAACAAAGACACATTGGGTATGGAGGCAACATAAGACAAAACATGACATTTATAGGCCTACCTGTTACAATAATTTGAGTGATAATTCATGTTTGACCAATTGGCTCTGGGGAGTGTACAGGGTGTCCCTTAAACAACTGGACCTAAGTTGAGAAATAGGCATCAGAATCCAAATATTTAAAAAACAGCGTATAGCCCATTATAATACGATGATTTTACTTGAATCGGTTGAATGATTGCGAATAAATTAGCGATTACATAACGCATGAATCAATCACTTCATTTCAAGTTTGAAAGAAAGTTCAATCAGAATCAGCATTTTATAGACAATCACCCAAACAAAGCAGGTATAAGTCAAACTAGACATTAAATGAAAATACAGGATCGAACATAGAGAATACAACATATTATTATGAACATGAGAAATTAACTATCATTATTTAACATGTTTAAAGAACGCTTTTTTTAAGCAGAATGAATGAAATTAGCAAGATCAGTGATGGCATCATTCTCATTATCGCTCATAATGAATATAAACTTATTATTATCATTAAGGTTGCCAATATCAAAAATTCAAACAAAGTACATGTCAATGGCCGGGCTTTATATTTTGGTAAAATTCTTTTCGTTCTTTAAATAATCTGTTAATAAGTTTAATCTGTTCAATAAGTTTGTTGCAGAAATCAAAGTTTTCGGACAAAATGTTACTTTAAATATTGTCCTGAATAATGAATGCAAAAGTTTTAAACAAATCATTGCACAGTATCAACAATTACACTGTAAATTGGCTAGAACACATTGAACACGTCCCCCTAAAAATTATAATAGAAGAAACAGAGTAATAATTCCCATGTGCATCTTCCTTTTAGCACCTTTTTGGGCCCAAATGGGTAAAATTACACAATTATGCGCGCTTAAGGTGTGCTGATGACCCATCAAATAGCAAAACGCACGCTCATCTAGGGCTAAAATAGTCCAAAATTGAAATATTTTAAATGCGCACAAAAAGTCACATCAGCGAAACCGAATGCTCGTCCCCTACTAGCGCCCCCCTAGATGTTAATGCTTCCACGCGACTGCTTAAAGCAGGATTAACATAACACCGTTGGATTATAAGAGGACTAAATTTAATAAGATACACAATCTTTATAAGGAAGGGGTGAGCAGTATGAAAAAGCGGGGGGGGGGGCACTTCAATATGAAATGGATATAGGTGTAGGGCTGACACTTTCACAGTAAGGGGCATTTGGTGATAAATATAAAAAGTCTTAATGGCCCTACATACGCGTCACTTCCCCGCGGAAATTGCATTGATGCGGGCATTATCATGATTATGTAGGCCCTAATCGCTCATTTCTTCACAAACAGTCAACCGAATCAAATTTAATTTATGTACATAATAATATTATAATAATATGATGCACAATACAATGAGCTAAACGCCGCTTTTTACATTTTTTTTCCGATGCCTATTTCTTGACTTATGTCCAAATTCATTCACCAGGGTATTTCTGGTACACCTTGTATATCATGTTATGCTGGTTATTTAAATTTCACACAACATAAGAGTCATTCCATTGAACTGACTATGGCAAGTATACAGCTAGAAAGGTCGTAACTTAATTACACAAATGCTCTTCTACCATATTCTTCCTAGTCTTTCCACGGAATTAACCTCGGAATCAATGTCTGTCCTCTGAATCTCACTCATAAGATTTGCCACACTCACCATATTCTTTTATTTCCGCCATTGCAGATATTGAAAATGACTAGCTATTTGGACCATGTCAACATGGCCAATCAGAAACTATAGAGGGCGCTTCTCGACGCGGAAAAAAATCTGGACGCGAAAAAAAATCTGGACGCCGAAGAAACTCGGCGTTACAAACTCGACGTTGGTTTTACAAACTCAACGTCATCGTTTTGAGCTCAACGTCGTATTTTAAAACTCGACGTTATCATTTCATTCTCGACGTCATTTTTTTCATTCTCGGCGTCATTTTTTAAACTGGACGTCATTTTTTAAGTCTCGCCGTTTTTTGTCCGGTGTGGCGTGCCATAATGACTGCCTTTCTTTATCAAGAAATGGTGTTTTATATGCGCTTTGCTATAATAACTCCAAATTAAAAGAAAGACACAAAAATGGAGTTTCATGGTTTTGATGTTTGGAGATAAAAGGTATTTGCACAATACGAATAACATTCCTTTCGATACTGGCTGAAATGTGTAATGACAAAACCTCATAACTACGTATTATATCTTATCTATTATATTAGATACGAGGTTTTGTCACTTAAATTGTGAAAATAAGTTGACTGTGGATTTATTGTTGCAGATAGACAAACAAGGTTTTGCCAGTGTAAAACCTGATTTGCTTGCTACAAAATCAGTACAAAATCTCAATTTCACCAAAAAGAGTGATACGAGAGAGATACAGGGGTAGCGCGAGCACAAAAAATCAACGGGTCCCATTTAATTTTTATGGACCCTTTGGTACATGCAAAACCAACATTTAAGGGGTCCAATGAGAATTTAAGGAGTCGACCTGTCCGAAATTCTAAACTTTGGAACTTTTCAAATATTCCAGTGAAATTATTAGTGTCGTTGGCGTATGGTGATTTGGGAAATTTACTGATCTTTTTATTTTTTTACTTTTGATCGACGATTCTTATACTGATTTACGCCTCCGTGCATCATAAAACTACGGAGTCCATACAGTTTTTATCGGACCCTTTGGTCACTTTCAACTTGTGATTTAAGGAGTCCAAAATGACCAAAATCAAAAAATAAGGAGTCCCTGGACGTGCAAACTCCTTAAATGCGACCCCTGGAGAGATACAAGGTTTTGTCATTACAGCGATGTTATGCGCTTGTTTTGACAAGTAGACATTTTGATGCAGAAGGGCTCCAACTCACGAGGGAGTAGTTTTGTATCAAGATATTTCATTTTTGGTGCTTTGATTGCTACTGACAATGATTTTTTCAAATAAAGTGCTTCATAAGGCCCAAAAAAAAAAAAAAAAAATATTGTTGTGTTGCCCTCAAGTGGGAAAAATAAGAAACCTTCAGTTTTTAAAAATCCCCTCAAATATTAAATAATGCTTCTTCAATTAGGGGACATTTGTCAATTTTGACTTCTGGATAGTTGTTAGACATGTTATATACTCAATTTAAGACTAGTCTTTCAATAAGATATTAATTTTAAGTGAAAAACATTGATTTCTTGAACAAATCTGTAAAAAATCATCATTCAAAAAAAAATTGTGACCCTGATTTTTCAGGACTTATGGTCGGTCGATTTAGGGCAACACAACAATTTTTTGGCTTGATAACCAGGATTCATTATGTTCTCTATAAAAGGTTATGCCGCATGTCTATCAATTTGAAGAAAAGAAATATTGTCATGGGCTAATTAAATTATGTGGGGAATGAAAGTCTTTCACAATTGGAGTACTATAAACAGTAATCCAGACCTGCCAACTGTCCCTCATTTTGAGGGACTGTTCCTCATTTGGAGTTTACCAAAGTGAAAAAGAGGGACAGTCCTGCTTTCTTAAAATTTCAGTGATGGCAAATTTAAATGTAAGAACAGCAGAAAATGATGAAAATGTCACTTTAAAATTTGCTATAGCATTCTCTTTAAGTCTATTGTGATAAATTCAGACCAGCAAAACCTTCTCTGAATTCTGAAAGTATTGCACACCTCAAGTCATTGAATTTATCAGTACCTCGTTTGTGTACATGTACAAGGTTCTGGTCTCAATGTCCCTCTTTTTGACTTCGGTAGGTGGCAGGTCTGGTAATCACTCCTTTTAAAAAAGGGTCTACAATCAAGTGCAAATTTGCTGGGACACTTTATAGTTCAATGACCCTCCCCGCACCCCTTATTCAATGTTGTATACCAAACGCCTCATTTTTTAAATGGCCTATATTTTTGCTCCAACATTGGTTGGTGGGGAGGGAGGATTCAAATAGGTTGGAAACTATACAAATAAAATATCATATGGTGAACTTCATATGACCGGTTTTATTGAACAGAGGGGGCAAAATATGAACAAGTGTCCCAGGGAAATTTGCACTTGACTGTAAGCTGTCCTATTTAT
Source organism: Amphiura filiformis (assembly GCF_039555335.1). NCBI lineage: Eukaryota > Metazoa > Echinodermata > Ophiuroidea > Amphilepidida > Amphiuridae > Amphiura > Amphiura filiformis. The sequence goes on along the minus strand of NC_092632.1, from coordinate 64,450,406 downwards.
GATGTAGAACCGTTAAGAGAAATGGGTTCTTGAAAAGTGACAGAAGTCTAAAATGTTTTTTCTGGCCTTTGTAGAACCTGTTATTGGTTCTGCATAGAACCATTTAAGGTTCAACATACATGATAGCTCAAGAACCTTTTGAACCTTTTTTAAGAGTATAGTGGTATAGCCAGTCATAACAAGTCATGCAAGCAAAATTAGCCCATTTGATTTGGTGGTGATGGGGGTGGGCTATTTTGGTTGATCATGTGCCAGCCCCATATCCCACCCATATGCCCTCCTGACATAGTTTCAGCATGAAATTTCCAGTTTTGTATGATGAATAAGTTTGGAAATGAATATTAACTTTAGTATAATATACAAGTTTATACTTTTGTTGGGATGAATTGAGTTGTAACGAAAGGTAAAGAAATGCAGGGAAAAATCCGGGGGGTACTCAGTACAAATGATGTGGGACGTGCCGCAAATATGGGTAGCATTTTCAGCCTTTAGGTATATCAATGACCCCTTTTTCAAAGCCTATTTTGGTATATAAATGGGTCCTTTTTTTCAAAATTTTCTCAATTTTTTCGGAAAATAGCCCAATTTTTCCTTAATCTAGCCAAAATTTTCCCAAAATTTTCCCAAAATTTTGGGAAAATTTTCAAAAACTAAGACAATTTGGGTTAAATTCGGCCAAAAATTTTAACTTTTGGTATATCAATGGGTCCAAATTTCTTGAAAAATTGGTATATTTATGGGTCCACTTTCAAATTCTCAGCGGCACGTCCCTACCAAAACCAAACTTGAGAACCCCCCACCGGGGGAAAATACCTGATTTCTTATGTTTGGGGCTTGGTTTGCTAGTAGAAGCATGAGTACTTGAGGATTGAAACTGAAACCAGAAATCTAGTCAGTACTACCATTAAAATTTTGTTACAAGTAAACAAAAATCAAGAAAAGAAGTTGTGCCTGCAATGTTCTAACTGTAAGGTTATTTGTTGTGTTGGATTGACCATGGTTCTTGAAGCTACAATATAAGAAATATTGTAACAAATATTGTACTTATTTAACACCTAGCAGCTATTGTAGTTAAGAGGTTTTGACAGAACAGCGACAATACAATGGATTATTGTATTCTTTTGTTTTAATTATAATACTGTATGAGCTGTTACTTTTGCCGATTGATATTCACTCAGGGTTGCCAAACCCGCAATTTGGTAGCCCAATTGGGCGACTTTTCGATTATTTGACCCGCGATTCGGGCTGAAATCTTTTGGCAACCCTGTATTCACTTTGTTCATTTCTATAATAACCAAACATCTTTCTTTTTTCAAGTAATTAGCATTTTAACTTGAAAGGTGCATGCAAGTCAAAAATAAAATTTTTTTGTTTGCAAAATCCCATTTCAAATGCAAAAGTGATTGCTTGTACAGTATGTCGAGATTAATGCCTGTGTGTGCCATGAAAGAGGATAAAATGTGAACTGAAATATCATTATGATTCCTGCATATTGCCCAATACAATCAAGGTATAAACCGTCTTGTTTGTTTTATCCCATCAACAGAGGGCGACATTACCAATTTTGTTCACAGTGAACACGTGTTTTTGCCTTGATCAATACTCATGCTTGGTGAATTGCCTATCTCTTATGCGTTATATAGGTATTATGGTATTAACTGTTGTTTGGCATTCTGCCAAAAATCATAATGATATGTATAATGAATCTTTGGAGTATTTTCACTCATAATTTGCATAATTTATGAGGCTGTTAAGTAAATGAATCACCTTGTTGAATTCTTGATAGGAATAATTGGGCCCGGGAATTGGGCAATGTATTAGTGCTCTCATGTTGCTGGCTATTTGTTTTTGGCTATTCTGTTTGAAATCCACACACCCACTGTGTAAGATGGCAGTGCTCTCTCATTACAGTCAAACTCAATCCAAGCAGAACATTCTAGTTCACATCCATACACCCCCTGTGAAAGACATGACCTTAATCTCCCACACAGGGGTGTAGATTTCAAATATTCAGGTAACTCCATTTGAAATTCCCCACTCCCTGTGTGGAAGATTATGGTCATGTCTTCCATAGGGGGTAAGCCTTGAAATAAGCAGGCGCCCTGGGGCACTGGCAGGCGCTGGGTCCTGGGAGCAAATTTGCCCTCGTAAAGCCACAAATTGCTCCTGGCTGTCTTTCACATGAACCAGGAGCAATGTTCTTAAACAAATTGCTCCTGGTGCCAGTTTTACACTTGATGGAGCTGGTATAGTGCTGGTATGCTGTATTGCATATGCAGGAAAGGATTTACCTTTTGAAAATTGCTCCTGTTTTTTCGGAAATTGCTCCTGGTTTTGCAAAATCCCAGTGAGCCAAGAGGAACTTTCAAAAACAAATAATTCCTGGTTCCAGTCCGCTTATTTTAAGGCTTGATAGGGGCTGTATAGATTTCAATTGGATGGGGCGGCACTTTGTAAATGTATGGTCCATAATTGGTTCTTTTAATAATCTATGTCACAAAATATTGTACTCTTATAGATTGATCATACTGGACCAAGGATTCTATTGATTTAAGTAGCACTAAGGACCAAATAATTCAAACATATTTTAAATGCAATTATAAACAGCTATGAATATTCATAAAATTAATGTAATAGAGATATCAAAGAAATGTATTCGTTGGACTATACCAGTTGAAATGCATATTACCCCTATGGAAGACATGGCCTTAATCTCCCATACAGGGGGTGTAGATTTCCAAATGGGAGATTACGGCCATGTCTTCCATAAGAGGGTGTATGAATTTCAGGTGGATCAGCCCATTATTATAATGTTGAAATACATATAATTTACCATGATGCCATCACACTACATTATATGCTTTTAGTTTAATCGAAAATAATATATCATTTGTATGAAACTTGTGTGAGAAAATGATCTTCCAAACTTCAGTTGAGGTTGATATGTTTGTTATGGTTACTTCCCAGAGAAAATCCACTTACAGAACAAAAAGGTTACATTCAGCAGTATTAAAACAGGTTTTCAAATTTTATATCTTCTACTTGACAAATAAATGTCAAAATTAGGGTTTTTTTCTTTTTTCTGAGAAATCAATATACCAAAGGTCAAAGGTCACATATTTTTGTCTACTTTGGCCCAGAGCCCCCTCTCCCTGGTTGGTATGCTTACAGCAACAAAATCGTTGAAATTCCAGAATTTTTATTTTTGAACAAAAAACAAATGGCCATAAATAAAACCTGAATGTAGCATTTTTGTTCAAAATTTTCTCTTTCAAGTAAACTCATTAAATAAAGAGTGTTTATATTATGAAATTGATGTAAAAGTGGTTTTCACAGAGCGTATTTTCTTACAGTTGAAATCAACTACATTGTTAGTAAAAATGAGGAAAAATGGGGAAATGGCTTAATTAGAACCCACTAATATACCTTTTGTGTGCTTTAAATGGGCTAATCCATTTAAAATCTACACTCCCCCTGTGGAAGATTTTGGAAATATCTTCCACAGGGGGAGTATTAATTTCAAATGGAATGAACACATCAGGCAGCTCCATTTGAATTTCATACACCCTCTGAGAAAGATTCAATCTGAATCTTCCACTGAGGGAGGGTGAGTTACAAACGGAGCTACTAATGTGTTCATTCCATTTGATATTCATACTCCTCCTGTGGAAGATATTTCCAAAATCTTCTACAGGGGTAGTGTGGATTTTAAATGGAATAGCCTAATCAGTCTTGCTACCAATCCTATCAATCTTCCACCACTAACCTGGCTGATTCATTGTACTTGTTTTGTTTTTGTACACAAAGATGGGGCTGAGAATTTTTTTAAAAACCAAATGATTAGAAAGCATATTTTACAATGTCAATGTTTGCATACTTTATTGTGCTGGATCACAATTATAAATATGATAGTAGTTTAGGTACCTCCCCCCTCTGGTAGGGGTGAGTTGTTTCAGTCCTTACACTGTAATTGGTTTCTGTAGTAATTCACCGTCATTAACATTTTATTATGTTTTCACTTGTGTTTTTTGTTTTAAAAGGACTATTTAGTGGGCATTCTATATGCCTATAATCAGCTGGTCTGGAATAAGGGACCTTACAGTGTATATCAAAACACTATGTTACCTTGTTCAAATGCATATTGAAGAGATCGTTTTTCTACTTTATATGGGGTGACTTTGAATTTTGTTAAAATCTATATTGACTTTTAATATAATTATGAAATGAATTGAAACATGTATGTTGAAACAGGATTGTGAAATATCATTCATAATAAGCTAATGACAACTATAAATGTCTGCCTGTGTCCGCACCCCTCTGTACTATGGTGACGACTGAGGGCGATGTTGTCAATTCTACAGGTTATATAGAGACCGTTTATAACCATTTGGTATTCAACACTACGCTGAAATCCCGACAATATGTAGATATCTATTGTGATTACTTTGAGTGATCGCACATTCTGTGCAACATTTTTAAATGTTAAATTCAAATACCTATACAGGAAATTTCGAATGAATTAACACAGCCTGACATAGCGTGACAATTTTTTGCGTACACTGCGCGATGTATGGCGACTGTGTGTGCGTAACGTGGAAGTGAATGCAAACATGCCAGCGCACATGTGATTGGTTAGAATTGTATCCAAGGTTGTGCGCTCGCATTGTAGTTCAAAATATGCGGTATACGATCGTGGTTGGATCAAGTACAGTTGTTGAAAGCTGTGTTCATTCAATTGAAATTCCCACTATAGAAAGATTTGATTTTTAATGAAAACATTGAGTAACTTTTTTAAAAAATGGTTGGATCTAAATATGCTGAGTACCAATGGGATAAGCATACTATTGCTCCATGACAAAAAAAGGGGCTTTACAATATGTCGTCTGCTCACAAAGGCAAAATGTTGTATCTGCAAGTTAATAACATAGCAGATACTTCACTTTGATGTGGGAGCCAAATATGTGACCAGCTCCAACAAAACCCGGAACAAATCGCCAGGCATGTTTTTGAGTTATGGGCCTTTAAAGATGACATTCCCATAAAAAAATTAAATTTTGGAATTCTTAATTTCATGGTATTTGACCTTGGGACTGAGTGGACTTTCAAATCTTTGAAAGTACTTATTAAAAAGAGGTTTATTTAATCAATAGTTGACAGTTTAACTATGATAATCCCTATTAAATCCTGAGTAAGGCAGGAAACTAATTAGCAAATTACTCAGACTAGCAATTTTGTAAAAATATCAAAGTATCATTTTCAAAATTACCCGGCAAAATTATCCATGTCTTAAAAAGTATTGATGCTATGTATATAATTTTAGTATCATAGCACAATCTTATTGTCTCAGTGCTTACATTTTTATTCAAATCATGAAATGTCAAAAATGCAACTTGTTCCTGGTTTTGTCAGAATGGGTCACATATTTGAACCTGTAGTAGGGATTATACAATTATTTCAAGTTTACAGCATAAAATTGAAAATGTAACATTTTATGCCGGAGGTGTGATTGGGAAAATTAAGTTTTGCCACATTAATTTATTTATAATATTTTTACAGATAATACTAGTTCTATCATACATCTCACTATATTGACTTCTGTAGAAGTTTTGAGAAACTGAAATTGTTTGAATGAAGGGGAAAAATAATGTTAATATGTCAAAAAGTCAAACAAGTCAAAAGAACAATGCATTGTCTGTTTTTGTGTTTTAGCAATTTGGAAATGCTTTCTTAAAAAGCACAATATATAACTAAAAATGTCATACACATTTTAAAACTTAAGTCAGACTCACAATCCAGAGGGGTTGCATACTCTTATCCTCATGTTTAAGTTTGAACAACTACCCTCCGCCACACACACACACACCCCAACACCCCTATTTGTAAACAGCAGCAAATGTGGACATCAAAACACCGCTTGGAATTTCCACTATTGAACAGAGGACACATACATTCGAGTTTTATTTGGCTCACCATAGACTTTTTAACGTTTTTAATAATCCAAGTGCAGACACCTGCTGTTTACAACGTGTTTTTATACCATTTTCGATTAGTAACACGTCCAGGAACTGTGGACACCTGTGGTTCCTTTATATCTGCTGTTACACATATATAGATTATTAATGTGTGTCCTCATTTGCTGGTGTTTACAAACACACACACCCCACACACACCCAACATGCCCACATACAAACACCCCACCCCCACACAAACACACCCCCACCCCCACACACCCCTGTGTGTTTGCCACCAACCGAGGACAGTGTGTATTGCTATCTAACCGAGGATGTGTGTATCATGTTTTCATCGCCTAACCATGGACTAAAATGGCGGATTTTTTGTGTGTATAATACGAAACGGAATTTTATCCATCAACTGCAGTTTTTACATGTATGGTCCTCGGTTTAAGGCAAATATCACTATAATGCATTTAGCATGCATTTAAGGTCTTTTGCAGCAGTTTTAGACTGAGGACTGTCCTCGGTTGGAAGTAAGTCCACAGTTTAGGGTGAAAAATCTTGTGTGTGTCCTCGTTTGCCGGCAAACACGTACGCACAAACACACCCTCCAACACCCCAATGTGTGTGACATAAGCAGCAGTACACTTTGACATATTATTACTAGCCATATAATATGACAATTCAGAGTGATAGTGTTATGACTTGAAAAAAAGAAAAAAGATTATACTGTTCATCCAATAACAAAGGTATGCCTTTATGTACTTTGAAAGACTAATAGCATTCCTTCAATATGCCTTAAAAATATGTAAAGTATTTATCATGTAATTATTCATGTTTTTCTTTCTTCCTTTTTATTTTTTGTGTAAATTGTTTGTTTATAAATAATTGTTGGTGACATGCTGATTGCTGAATGAATGAATAAATGTTAACATTCCCGATGTTTACAGCTGTGTCATCTTGTTTGTTCTTTGGATTCAACACTATGCCTTTTCCTGTGGTGGCTCTACGGGGTGGGGCAAGGGGACATTCCTCCCTCCCCCCATATTTTCATCCCCCAACTTGTAACAAAAATTACAAAAAGTTTCACTTTTGCAGCAAATTTGTTGATTTTGCCCCCCCCCCCCTCCCCGGAATGTCATGAGATCAAGGCCTTTAAAACATAAGAGTGGTGTTAGTAGCATCGTATGGGTACTGGGGTTATGTACCTCCAATCAAAGTGAACATTTTGAAAATATCACTGAAAATTGCCAAAAAGCAACTGGTGCCCCCTTAATCAGGCCCGGTACCCCAATCTAATGACTCTTGCTGCGATTCTGTACCATACCACCAAAAATGTTTAGAACTTGACTTTTAATTTTTGTGTTTTTTGATATTGTGATACTTATCAAAGTACAAAAGTATTTAAAGAAAAGGATTTTTAAAGGGGGAGGAGTAACCCTATTGGTTTAGGGTACAGATTTCTTCAAACTTGCGTGCAATGTATCGTACAAAATGTCCCTTTATTCAGCCATGTAAAAAAACGAGAACATTTTCAGCGTACATTTGATACTCCGCACAATTAGTAAGCTAATACATTGGTACACCATCTTTGTAATTTTTATCCCATTTTTGACCATTTTCGTCAAAGTTTTTCCCCCTGGAAATGTCCTTCCCCCTCCCATGTGGTCTCCATCATTGAAAATGGCAAAAACAACAAAGAGAAGATATCCTGCCATGACATACCTAGCATCCCCATAGATTTGGGGGGGGGGGGTAAATCCCCCTCCCGAACAAGTTGCTAGGGTAGATGGTCCATGGCTCATGCAATCATCCCCCTCCCCATGTTGGTGCCTGTATGTGGGTTTTTAACCTCATATTTGTCCATTTTAACATTGAAAACACCCAATTTTTGCGTTCTCTGTATGCATTTATTCCACATTTGTACCATCTTTCACCAGTTTAGCTTCAATATGCCAAAATTACCAAAACCTTCTTTTGTCACCAAAAGGTGCTGGATTCACTTATACATCAAGAACCCCCCCATGTTAAAAAGAAATCTACGCCACTGATCATCCAACCATCCCAAGGATGCATGCAATTCTAGCAGTAGCGTAGCCAGGTTTTTTTAGTATGAGGGAGCAAAGCCAAATTTTCGTCCCCATTGTCAATTTTTTGTCCCATTTTAAGGTTGGCCTTAAACCCTGGAATTATGGAAACTTTCGGGCCTCATAACTGCTAAATTGTTGGTCTAAAGTATAAAAGTACATAATTCAGAATGGCAAAGACACTACTATGCCTTTTCCTGTGGCAGCTTTACGGGGTGGGGCAAGGAGACATTCCTCCCTACCCCCATATTTTCATCCCCCAACTTGTAACTAAAATTAGAAAAAGTTTCACTTTTTGCAGCGATTTGTTGATTTTGCCCCCCTCCCCCCGGAATGTCATGAGATCAAGGCCTTTAAAACATAAGAGTGGTGTTAGTAGCATCATATGGGTACTGGGGTTATGTACCTCTAATCAACGTGAACATTTTGAAAATATCACTGAAAATTGCCAAAAAGCAACTGGTGCCCCCTTAATCAGGCCCGGTACCCCAATCTAATGACTCTTGCTGCGATTCTGTACCATACCACCAAAAATGTTTAGAACTTGACTTTTAATTTTTGTGTTTTTTGTTATTGTGATACTTATCAAAGTACAAAAGTATTTAAAGAAAAGGATTTTTAAAGGGGGAGGAGTAACCCTATTGGTTTAGGGTACAGATTTCTTCAAACTTGCGTGCAATGTATCATACAAATATTGTCCCTTTATTCAGCCATGTAAAAAAACGAGAACATTTTCAGCGTAAATGTGATACTTGGCACAATTAGTAAGCTAATACATCGGTACACATCAATTGCATTGTGGTCCAGTGGCATAGATGCCCCCTGTAAGAAGTCTTACCCCCCCCTGTGGGAGGCCATCTTTGTAATTTTTATCCCATTTTTGACCATTTTCGTCAGTTTTTCCCCTGGAAATTAGCCTTGCCCCCACTCTGAAAAAGTCCTGGCTATGCCACCATTGTGGTCTCCATCATTGAAAATTGCAAAAACAACAAAGAGATGATATCCCGCCATGACATACCTAGCATCCCCATAGATTGGGGGGGTAAATCCCCCTCCCGCACAAGTTGCTAGGGTAGATGGTCCATACAATCATCCCCCTCCCCATGTTGGTGCCTGTATGTGGGTTTTTAACCTCATATTTGTCCATTTTAACGTTTAAAAATCCAATTTTTGCGTGCTCTGTGTGCATTTATTCCACTTTCCTCATTTTGGCCCAAAATCTTCAAAAAACGATTTTTGGCCACTTCTTTTTCGTTCAACGTAACAAAAAAATTATTGGGCCATTTTTTAAAAATTAATTTTTAAAAAGTAGATAAAAATATCTAGGAACTGTTTTTTTTTTATTTTTGAATTTTGACCAACTTCATCAAAAATTTTTGAAATTTTGGGCGAAAGTCAGGCTTCTTTTTAAATTGAGCATATTTTGACCATTTTTGGTAGAAGTTGGTCAAGATTCAAAAAAATTAAAAATACTGTTCCTATATATTTTTATCTTGTTTAAAAAAAATAATAATAAAAAAAAAAAAACTTGGCCCAATAATGTTTTTGTTACGCTAAATGAAAAAGAAGTGGGCCAAAAACCCGTTTGGAGGGATTTTGAGCCAAAATGAGCATTTTGGACCAAATTTGACCTCACAGATGAATTAATCAAGTCGCAATCTCAATGTGGTTTCGTCGGTAACGGTGAGCTGCTACATCTAAACCAACCTTTCACTCGCATTGGAGGACGCAAATTAATTTTGACTCCTATTTCTTGTGATTTATGCTCCATAACATTATTCTTGAATATCCCTAAACTTGCTGAATTGACAACAGATGGATGCGGGCAAACTATTCCATATCTTGGTATCATCCATCTGAACATTGATGAGCTTGTAATGTTGACTATCTTGAAAAAGCCGTTTCCCTGTTCTTCTTTCTTCCAATGTATTCCAGTTGAGTTCTTGCAAAATCTTGGTCATAGACCCAGGTTCTCTGGTGTAATCCCTCTTGCAGAATCTCGCAGCCTGGCGTTGAACTCTTTCCAAAGCAGATTTATTTAACTTCTTGTTTAATGCTTTGCAGGGACTCTACATCAGCTGGTGACCTGAACTATTGTCTTTTATATATAATCGATTGATCGATTGATTGATCGATTGATTGATCGATCGATTGATTGATCGATCGATTGATCGATCGATTGATCGATTGATTGATTTGCCTGTTCATTCTTTTTTTCATTCGTTCGTTTATTTATAACCTAAGCCTACTTAGGCCAATTTATCAACTTCAACTACGGTAGTTCTGACTCGTTTTATTCCTCTAATTTTTGTTCAACAGATTTATTCTAACATATTTAATTGTGACATTGATTTTTTTGTTTTTGTTTTGTTTTGTTTTTCAGCAACTTCATAAAATTAGTGAATTTAAGAAATTCCAAGTGAATAGGCCTCCAACTATTTATTACAAGTAGGCCTATAGGCCTAGCCGTTAATCATGTGATTGGCAAAATAGCTCCTGCATAAATTCATCATAATTCACCCGAAATTCTAAACCAAATCGCCGGCCAAATCTTTAACTTTAATCCAAAACGTAACCCTACACCCGGTATGCAAACATTGATCAGCTGATTGGCAGGTACAGGTGCATAATGCACCTGCGCTATGCTGCATATCATTATCTACCGGCGCACCAAAGTGAAACTTTATATTCGTGTTATTGAAAAAAAAAAAAAAAGTGCATCGACTAAACCTTAAAATAAATAAAATTGTTAGGGCTGAATTAAAAGTTATTCTTACCCATTCTATAACTGTTGCAACAAATTGAAAAAGATCTTTTACTTACATTTTTGTTGGTTTCTTGAAAAGTATTCCTGTGCAGGTTAACATTTCGTGCAGACGGTACGAAGTGATGCGGTCGAAACAATTTCACAAACTTTGCAATTCACAAACCGGCTGCTTTGTAAAAAGTGCTTCGTGTTTTAGCATCTTCTGGTCTGAAATTATGTTGAACGTTGCTCTATCAAGAACATTTTGATTAAGGGGATTCATAGACTGGACAATGTAGAAGATTGGCAGTACGAAACGTAAGTGTTACTCGTTTGATATTTATCCTCTAAATTTTTTTCGAGGTTTTATACGCCCATAGGCCATACCTACACAAGAAACCGAGGGCATGTACACGCTTTGGTGAAATGCATACGTTTGGTTTGCATTTCTATGCCTATACGTGACTTGCGTAAACTCGTCACGTAAACTGGGCGATATTTTACTTAGGCTTTTTTTTTTGTTTCTCTTTTGTTCTTTGTTTCATCTTTTCTTGGGACCCCATCGGAAATAAGCTTGCCTTTTCTGCAGACTTTAGCCTAATGGGTTATCTCGGCACTGTCTTTGTGGCTGGATTTCATTTGTCATAGGCCTATTGATATGCTTTGTAATAATTTTTCTTTCTCTATCATTTGTTTTTGCATTCTAATGATCTTTGCTGATTAAAAAACAAACAAAAAGTAAGCCTAGGCCTAATTTGATTCAAATTTACATTAGGCCCTGGGTATTTCCTCCCAGAGGTAAGAATTAGACTCAACAATCTCAAAATGTTCAATTTTAAAAATACCCCACTGCAATGATAAAAAAAAGGGGGCCAGTAAAACCCCCTTGGTCAAAGACCGCTAAAATACAGCAGCAAGCAACTCGTGCTAGATGGGGAATATAGGCCTATTTAACAGAAACGTCGGCTGGTAGACTGCTCTGCATTCCCTTTTTGATAAAACAATTCATACCATTCCATGCATAAAACACAACACATCCCCAGTGACTGCCCTGCCCAGAGAAAAAAGGATAGCTAGGCCTAGATGTTGGATCAGAACAGGTCATTGGTTGATTTTCCATGGTGAGAGGGATGATAAATTAAAATGGTCTACTACAGTAGGGGGTGTCAATAGTTTATGCATTCAAAAAGTGTGGGGGACACCAGGGTTTGCCCAACGTGAAAAATCATGGTTCTAACTGCGGTTTTTTCCACTTAGCAAAAACAGTTTTTACCACAAAAACTGAAAAAAGTGATAGGCCTACTTGATTCACTTTTTTCATCTCAAAACAAAGTAACAAAATTAATTTCCTGAGTGTAATTATTTTGTAATTATAACATAAATTTTGAAATTAAAGGCATGGGTTTTTGCTCAAAGGTGCATTTAACTAAAATGTATCATCAAATTCAAAACATTTTCATTTTAAGGACTTGATTGAGACATAAAATGTGTTGAATCATTCATTAATAACATTCAACTGTAGGCCTACTTTAATTTTGGAAAGGTTTCTCACTTCCCAGGGAGCACATCACCTCTCAGACACCCCCTGCGTCGCGCACACAGGAGCAGCTTCGCAGCCATTTCACATTCTGACTCTTTTAAATCCTCCACTGTGTCCCCAGGATTTTGATTTTTGCTGGCAAAGTGGCAAAAACTGGTAAAGGCCTTAACTTGTTTTGCCTGGTTTAAACTGGCATAAACTGGATTTAGGTATAAGAAACTCATATATAGGCCTAACCAGTAAAAACATTCAAATGTAACGCATAAAGCTCATGAATAGTAACACGGCGCATTTGGTGGACCATATTGGCACTATTGTGTTGGCCTGGGGTACATGTAAAATTTAGGTTAGAAAAAGTCACAAGCCAAAAATTGTGAAATTAAGGCCCGATTGAAGCCATTCGTGTTCACTGTTATTGTATAACTTGTTGCTTTAAACAGTAAGTGTCGGAACCATGGTCGGAACTGCCGGTGTCTAAAGCAGAAGCGAAAAGGGCGAAGCTATCAACTGCTGATATCGGCCTTGATGAAGTAGGTTTCCTTTGATAAATCAGTTTTGAGCTGATATTTGTGTTAAAGAACTATTTGATTATAAGTAAGCTATATCTACTGCTGATATCGGCCTTGATGAAGTAGGTTCCCTTTGATAAATTAATTAAGCTGATATCTGTGTTAAAGAACTATTTTATTATAACTAGGCTATCTACTGCTGATATCGGGCTTGATGAAGTAGGTTTCCTCTGATGAATCAGTTAAACTGATATTTGTGTTAAAGAACTATTTGATTATAAGTAAGCTATCTACTGCTGACATCGGCCTTGATGGAAGTACAGACTTGACATTTAATATGGAATATTTTTTCGCAAAATTCCAAGACTGGTCTGGACGGAGTCTGCATAGACCGCACGGGCTAAATATTAATTGGGGTGTGTCGGGAGATGGTGTAAAATAATTGTTTGATAGAAAGTGTGCTTTCCATATGTTAACATTACGGTGCTCATAATTTAGCGAATTTGCCTAAAATGGCGGATTTAGGGAGTCTGAATTTTAGCTTTGTGGGGGACACAATTTCGGACTTTATGTAACATGGTTCTGTTATTATCAAATTTATAGGAGTTTGAGGTGATATTTTCTTAAACTTTGTCAGCAACTGGCTTTCAACACAACTGAAATACACTTACAGCGTACCAAGTTTTTGAACAGGGAGGAGCTTAAAAATAGGGCTCTTAAAAGCTGTACGTACTCAGAAAGTTTAAATGGTCCCCTGGGGTCAAATGTTATAAATTTACGGTAAAAAACAACTGTGCGGATTCCGGGTTGTCCAATGAACTCACACTGTTTCTTTGTGTACAGTACGTTTATAACATCTGGCCCCAGGGGACCATTCAAACTTTGTGAGTGCGTACCACTTTTAAGAGCCATATTTTGTAAGGCTCCTCCCACGTTCAAAACTGGTAAATGACAGGTGCATTTCAGTTCTGACGAACACTTATTGGTATTTAGGTTCAGTAAAATCGCCTCAAACCTCAATAAATTTGATAATATCAGAATAATGTTGCTCAAATTCCGAAATTTTACCCCAACAAAGATAAAATTCAGTCTCCTTATATCCGCCATTTTAGGCTAATTCTCTACATTATGAGCGCCATAATGTCAACCAATGGAAAGCACATTTTCTGTCAAACAATTATTTAACACCATCTTCCGACACACCCCAATTAATATTTAGCCCGTGCCGCTTATGCAGACCTCTACCAGACCAGTCTTGGAATTTGGCGAAAAAGTATTCCATATTAAATGTCAAGTCTGTAGGTTCCCTTTGATAAATTGATTAAGCTGATATTTGTGTTAAAGAACTATTTTATTATAAGTAAGCTATCTACTGCTGATATCGGCCTTGATGAAGTAGGTGTCTTTTGTTAATTTAGTTAAGCTGATATTTATGTTAAAGAACTATTTGATTATAAGTAAGCTATCTACTGCTGACATCGGCCTTGATGAAGTAGGTTTCCTCTGATGAATCAGTTGAACTGATATTTGTGTTAAAGAACTATTTTATTAAAAGTAAGCTATCAACTGCTGATATCGGCCTTGATGAAGTAGGTTTCCTTTGATAAATCAGTTTTGAGCTGATATTTGTGTTAAAGAACTATTTGTTTATAAGTAAGCTATCTACTGCTGATATCGGCCTTGATGAAGTAGGTTTCCTTTGTTAATTTAGTTAAGCTGATATTTATATTAAAGAACTATTTTAAGCTATCTACTGCTGATATCGGCCTTGATGAAGTAGGTTCCCTTTGATAAATTAATTAAGCTGATATTTGTGTTAAAGAACTATTTTATTATAAGTAAGCTATCTACTGCTGATATCGGCCTTGATGAAGTAGGTTTCTTTTGTTAATTTAGTTAAGCTGATATTTATGTTAAAGAACTATTTGATTATAAGTAAGCTATCTACTGCTGACATCGGCCTTGATGAAGTAGGTTTCCTTTGATGAATCAGTTAAACTGATATTTGTGTTAAAGAACTATTTTATTAAAAGTAAGCTATCAACTGCTGATATCGGCCTTGATGAAGTAGGTTTCCTTTAATAAATAAGTTTTGAGCTGATATTTGTGTTAAAGAACTATTTGATTATAAGTAAGCTATCTACTGCTGATATCGGCCTTGATGAAGTAGGTTTCCTTTGTTAATTTAGTTAAGCTGATATTTATGTTAAAGAACTATTTTATTATAAGCTATCTACTGCTGATATCGGCCTTGATGAAGTGGGTTCCCTTTGATAAATTAATTAAGCTGATATTTGTGTTAAAGAACTATTTTATAATAAGTAAGCTATCTACTGCTGACATCGGCCTTGATGAAGTAGGTTCCCTTTGATAAATTATTAAGCTGATATTTGTGTTAACTATTTTATTAATAAGTAAGCTATCTACTGCTGACATCGGCCTGAATGAAGTAGGTTTCCTTTGATAATTTAGTTAAGCTGACATTTGTGTTAAAGAACTATTCTCTTAAAAGTAAGCTATCTACTGCTGATATCGACCTTGATGAAGTAGGTTTCCTTTGACAAATTAGTTAAGCTGATATTTATGTTAACAAGGCGGTTCTCGAACCACGAGTCTCGCCTGCTTTCGCGATCGCCTGCTTTTACAATTACTTTTGGTAGAAGTAAATGAACCTGCAACAACCCATGTCGATTGCCTGTTCAATTTGAGCTTGATTGGACCAATATTGGAATTTGACCTTTGATCCCTAAATTTTGGTGGGTCTCGGCTGGGCACAATTACCTGGCTGATGGTGACTGTACCCACCAAGTCTCATGCCCATCCGACAATGTTTACTAATTTGACCTCAGATGACCCCTACTGACCCCAAAATGACCTTCCAAAAATTGGGCTCTAAATGTTGACTGTACATGTCATCACAGATATTGGAATGTCATGCCCATACAACAGTTTTTAGTCATTTGACTTCAGATGACCTCTGAGTGACCTCAGATGACCTTGCAATGACTGTCCAAAAATTTGGCTCTAAATGATGACTGTACCCATGTTCATGCCCCTGTGACAGTTTTTAGATATTTGACCACAGATGACCCATGGGTGACCTCAGATGTCCCTGAAATGACCTTCCAAAAATTTGACTTTAAATGTTGACTGTAACCACCAGGTGTTATGCCCATGGATGACCTTGGATGACCCTGAAATGACTTTCCAAAAAACATGACTCTAAATGTTGACTGTACCCACCAAGTTTCATGCCCATATAACAGTTTCAAGTAATTTGACCTCAGATGACCCCTGGGTGACCTTGGATGACCCAAAAATGACCTTCCAAAAATTTGGCTCTAAATGTTGACTGTACCCACCAAGTTTCATGCCCATACGACAGTTTTAGTAATTTGACCTCAGATGACCCCTGGGTGACCCCTGAAGTGCCCTTCCAAAATTTGACTCTTAATGTTGACTGTAACCACTAAGTGTCATGCCCATACGACCGTTTTTAGTAATTTGACCTCAGATGACCCCTGGGTGACCTTGGATGACCCCTAAATTACCTTCCGAAACTTTGACTCTAAATGTTGACTGTACCCACCAAGTTTCATGCCCATATGACAGTTTTAGTAATGTGACCTCAGATGACCCTGTGTGACCTTGGATGACCCTGAAATTACCTTCCGAAACTTTGACTCTAAATGTTGACTGTACCCACCAAGTTTCATGCCCATATGACAGTTTTAGTAATTTGACCTCAGATGACCCTTTTGGGTGACCTCGGATGAACCCGAAATAACCTTCCGAAAATTTTACTCCAAATGTTGACTGTAACCACCAGGTGTCATGCCCATGGATGACCTTGGATGACCCCGAAATGACTTTCCAAAAAACATGACTCTAAATGTTGACTGTACCCACCAAGTTTCATGCCCATATAACAGTTTCAAGTAATTTGACCTCAGATGACCCCTGGGTGACCTTGGATGACCCAAAAATGACCTTCCAAAAATTTGGCTCTAAATGTTGACTGTACCCACCAAGTTTCATGCCCATACGACAGTTTTTAGTAATTTGACCTCAGATGACCCTGGGTGACCCTGAAGTGCCCTTCCAAAATTTGACTCTTAATGTTGACTGTAACCACTAAGTGTCATGCCCATACGACAGTTTTTAGTAATTTGACCTCAGATGACCCCTGGGTGACCTTGGATGACCCCTAAATTACCTTCCGAAACTTTGACTCTAAATGTTGACTGTACCCACCAAGTTTCATGCCCATATGACAGTTTTTAGTAATGTGACCTCAGATGACCCCTGTGTGACCTTGGATGACCCTGAAATGACTTTGCAAAAATTTGGCTCTAAATGTTGACTGTACCCACCAAGTTTCATGCCCATATGACAGTTTTAGTAATTTGACCTCAGATGACCCCTGGGTGACCTTGGATGACCCAAAATGACCTTCCAAAAATTTGGCTCTAAATGTTGACTGTACCCACCAAGTTTCATGCCCATACGACAGTTTTAGTAATTTGACCTCAGATGACCCCTGGGTGACCCCTGAAGTGCCCTTCCAAAATTTGACTCTTAATGTTGACTGTAACCACTAAGTGTCATGCCCATACGGGTTTTTAGTAATTTGACCTCAGATGACCCCTGGGTGACCTTGGATGACCCCTAAATTACCTTCCGAAACTTTGACTCTAAATGTTGACTGTACCCACCAAGTTTCATGCCCATATGACAGTTTTTAGTAATGTGACCTCAGATGACCCCTGTGTGACCTTGGATGACCCTGAAATTACCTTCCGAAACTTTGACTCTAAATGTTGACTGTACCCACCAAGTTTCATGCCCATATGACAGTTTTAGTAATTTGACCTCAGATGACCCTTGGGTGACCTCGGATGAACCTGAAATAACCTTCCGAAAATTTTACTCCAAATGTTGACTGTACCCACCAAGTATCATGCCCATACGACGGTTTTTAGTAATTTGACCTCAGATGACCCCTGGGTGACCTCGGATGACCCCGAAATAATCTTCCGAACATTTGACTCTAAATGTTGACTGTACCCACCAAGTTTCATGCCCGTACGACAGTTTTTAGTAATTTGACCCCTGGGTGACCTCGGATGACCCCGAAATAATCTTCCGAACATTTTACTCTAAATGTTGACTGTACCCACCAAGTTTCATGCCCATACGACAGTTTTTAGTAATTTGACCTTAGATGACCCCTGGGTGACCTCGGATGACCCTGAAATAATCTTCCGAACATTTGACTCTAAATGTTGACTGTACCCACCAAGTTTCATGCCCATACGACAGTTTTAGTAATTTGACCTCAGATGACCCCTGGGTGACCTCGGATGACCCTGAAATAATCTTCCGAACATTTTACTCTAAATGTTGACTGTACCCACCAAGTTTCATGCCCATACGACAGTTTTAGTAATTTGACCTTAGATGACCCTTGGGTGACCTCGGATGACCCCGAAATAATCTTCCGAACATTTGACTCTAAATGTTGATTGTACCCACCAAGTTTCATGCCCATACGACAGTTTTGAGTAATTTGACCTCAGATGACCCCTGGGTGACCTCAGATGACCCCGAAATAATTTTCCGAACATTTCACTCGATGTAGCACCCCAACAGAGACATTTTTGACATAAAAACCCGTTTTAGAAATTTTTTGAAAAATGCTTCCTTCACCCTAAAAAGGTGGTTTTAAATGTTCAGTTTCCTATCCTTTTGTACATGAGAGACATTCTTCAAAGTATTTTTTTGGCCTAATAACTTGGCCTACATGACCGAAATTGATATATATAATGCGCAATATAAAAAAAATATTTCATTAAATTTTTGCCCCCCCCCCCCCAACTTCGAGTGTGTGGGAGGGGCCACATGGCGGGGGGGGGCTAGTGTGCATGAAGACTACATTGTATGATAGACTATTTTTGACATAAAAACATGTTTTAGACATTTTTTTGAAAAAATGCTTCCTTCACCCTAAAAAGGTGGTTTTAAATGTTCAGTTTCCTATACTTTTGTACATGAGAGACATTCTTCAAAGTCTTTTTTTGGCCTAATGACTTGGCCTACATGACCGAAATTGATATATGTAATGCGCAATATAAAAACAATATTTCATTAAATTTTGACCCCCCCTCAACTTTGAGTGTGTGGGAGGGGCCACATGGGGGGGGGGTACTAGTGTGCATCCTCTGGTCATACTACCCCTACCACATTATGTTGACCGTACCCACCAAGTTTCGTGCCCATACGACAGTTTTTAGTCATTTGACCTCAGATGACCCCTGGATGACCTTGGGTGACCTTGACGCACTAACCAATACAAACTTGTTCTGTCTGGGGTGAAGATGCACCCACCCACCAAGTTTGAAGAACGTGCGACCCATAGTCTCCGAGAAAATAGGTTTTTGCATTTTATGCATAAATTATGCAAATTAGGTACTTAATTACCATGTTTTGCGCTGAAAATCGAATCGGGTTGAGATCCTCTGGTCATACTACCCCCTACCACGTTTCATCATCATAGGGCTTAGTTAGGGATCTTACGAATCCCCCAGATACAGCTCCACAAGACGGATTTCTTCAGATTTCCAACCATATTTGTAGAATCGTTCCGCATAAATTATGCAAATTAACAACTAAATGCGCATACTTTTCGCCGAAAAACTAATCAGGTGATCAGCAGATGTGTATCATAGCTGCCACCAGGTTTCGTTACGACGGATCTTGAGATAGTCTGTCCACAAACTCCGCTGTCAATTTGCGCTGATTTGCGCATAAATTATGCAAATTAGCAGTGTTGTAGTCGAGTCCTCGTCATCCGAGTCCAAGTCCGAGTCCGAGTCCCTGCCAATTTCTGATGTCCGAGTCCGAGTCCTCAATGTTCGAGTCCGAGTCCGAGTCCTTATGTATCAAATTCAAGCCACGAGGTTTTCACCAATACTTTATCAACGTAGGCTTATACTTAACCAGAGTTTTAGTTCTATATTATTTTCTTGTAAATACATATTTTGCTTGTCCCACCTAGCATGCCTAGAATTGTTTTGGGGCTGTGCAATAATTATGCGGAGCCTGGGGAGGTGGTGAAATTGCAAAAAAAAATGCTTATCCCCTCACGGCCTGCCAAAAATTGCTCCCCCAGCCTGCCATAAATCTTTGCACCCCCCTTTGCCCATGCCATTTTTTGGGATCCCAATTTACAAATCTTAAATGGTTTAGATATATAATGCGAGCGCAGTGAGCAGGAAAATTTGCATATGTAAACGTACTGTTTTCTATAAGCGTTTTAGAGCGTTTTCTTTTAAAGGTGCCCCATATGTGCCAAAAATTGTTTGTTCCACCTCTCGGTTTGCCAAAAATTGGTTCCACCCTCCCTTTCGATAGGCCAGAAAAATTCTTACCCCCAATTTTACCTTCCCCCCATGCTCATAATTTTTGCTCAGCCCCTTTGGTAGCATACCATACCTTGGAAACAGAGTATCACAGACTCGCAGTTAACTTTTTGGCTTGTGTTTTAAAGAGGCAAAAGATGCAATATGACGTCACTGCCAAACTTCAGGTGCCAAACGAAGGGGTGTTGGATCTGGCTGTATGCCTATGCAGTATTATTTCGGGGATGGGGGATCACTAACAGGTAAAGGCAGTGGTGTAGCGTGGGTCATCATATGGGGGGACCAGGTCTGATGGGGGGGGCACAAGCCATTTTTACTACTTTTTTAAATTTTGCCATCGATCAGGGGGACCCATCCCCCGTGTAAAGGTGGTACGGGTATGTGCGGCGGTCAAGAGTCCCTTTTCCAGACTCTCCTGCAGTTCCTTAAGATCCACATTTGCATCATGCTCCAGTTCATTACGCCTAACACTCTGAAAATTGTAGATCTTCAGCTCAAATTTGGAAACATTTTTAATTTGTTAGCTCCATATAATTTCGCCCAATTTTAGTTCACAGACCTCCACAAACATGTTGAAATGTCAGTTCATCAAGCCCCTATTTTGCCCCCAAATCAGTTCTTAGTTCCCAAAGTTTGGGGCCGGACACCCGTACCAAAATTTAACTTGAGTGCCTTATTATTCATGTACATTCTAGATTTGCATCTAACAAAGCAGTCATGTTAAAACAAAAGATCATGATTAAAATCCATTTGATTAAAGATAGGCCTATAACTGAAAGCAATCTTGCTTTTTGGTTGTACATTTATTTACAAACTGAATTTATTTGCATGCAAAATTACTTAAATTAATCATGTGATGTGATCATTGATCAAGTGGAAGTTTACAATGAACAAAAAATAAAAGACCTAAAAGACCCTATTTTGCCGGACTCGAGGAGGACTCGGAGCCGAGTCCCCGAGTCCTTGGGGTCCGAGTCCGAGTCCGTCCAAGTCCTTAGCTACCGAGTCCAAGTCCGAGTCCGAGTCCTTGAAAAAAGGACTCGAGTCCGGACTCGAGTCCGAGTCCCGAGTCCTCCAACACTGCAAATTAGCTATGTTAATTTGCATATTTTTCACCGAAAACATACGGTTACGGAGCAAACTTGGATACCCTTCCTCCCACCAAGTAGCGTCGCCGTAAGTCTTACGGTTCCCCAGATACAGCTCCGGACGGACACACATACATCCACACCCCCATACCCACACACACAGTTGGAGGCATTTACAAACGCACACACACACCCCCACACGCACGGACAGACAGAAATAGTGATTACTAAGTCCCATCCTGAACAAAGTTCAGGCGAGACAAAAACCATTTTATTATATGTGTAAGCTATCTACTGCTGATATCGGCCTTGATGATGTAGGTTTCCTTTTATATATTTTTGCAGCTATTGTTGTGATTCTCTGTGATTATTATTATTATTATTTTGCTTTCTCTTGATAGTTTATTTAAGCTGATATTTGTGTTAAAGAACTATTTTATTAAAAGTAAGCTATCAACTGCTGATATCGGCCTTGATGAAGTAGGTTCCTTAGATATTTTAGTTAAGCTGATATTTGTGTTAACTATTTTATTAATAAGTAAGCTATCTACTGCTGATATTGGCCTTGATGAAGTAGGTTTAATTTGATAATTTGGTTACGTTGATATTTGTGTTAAAGAACTGTTTTATTATAAGTAAGCTATCTACTGCTGATATCGGCCTTGATGAAGTAGGTTTCCTTTGACAAATTAGTTAAGCTGATATTGGTGTTAAAAAAACATTTTATTATATGTGTAAGCTATCTACTGCTGATATCAGCCTTGATGAAGTAGGTTTCCTTTGTTAATTTAGTTAAGCTGATATTTATGTTAAAGAACTATTTTAAGCTATCTACTGCTGATATCGGCCTTGATGAAGTAGGTTCCCTTTGATAAATTAATTAAGCTGATATTTGTGTTAAAGAACTATTTTATTATAAGTAAGCTATCTACTGCTGATATCGGCCTTGATGAAGTAGGTTTCTTTTGTTAATTTAGTTAAGCTGATATTTATGTTAAAGAACTATTTGATTATAAGTAAGCTATCTACTGCTGACATCGGCCTTGATGAAGTAGGTTTCCTCTGATGAATCAGTTAAACTGATATTTGTGTTAAAGTCCTATTTTATTAAAAGTAAGCTATCAACTGCTGATATCGGCCTTGATGAAGTAGGTTTCCTTTGATAAATCAGTTTTGAGCTGATATTTGTGTTTTATTTATTTATTTCAACTTTCTTTATACAGGGTAGCTCCTTCAGTGTAAAAGCACTGCTATTCTTGGAGGCCCTGTGACATACATGTACAGGTGTAATTCACTTAAATACATTTATTACACAAGTATTACAAGAAAAATATGCAATACCATATTATAAAAAATTACAAGAATCATGAAAAATATGAAAATCAATGAACAGTGTGGATTGTGAGAGCTCTTGATTTAAATTCACTTAAGCTCAAGGAAATATAATTAGTGCGAGTGTCAACATCAACAGAACTATTCCACAGATTTGCTGCTCTCGCCTGAAACAATCTCTTACCAGAGTTATTGTTAAATTGAGGAACAACAAGTGAATTGGAGGAAGTACCTCTTGTGACATGATCATGAGTGGATTTGGTAAATGAAAATTTGGAACAAAGATAATCAGGAGCTCTGCCAGTAAGGCATTTAAATAACATAATAAGAATATGATTATTCCACCTTTTATCTAGTTTAAGCCACTTGAGAGAAGACATCATTGAATCAATATTAGTTCTGATATCAGCAGAAAGAATAATTCTAGCAAGGTTGTTCAAGAGAATTTGTAACTTACTTGACAGAGTAAGTGAACAGTTGGACCAAACATGACTGCAATAATCAAAATGTGGCATGACAAGAGAATCAGCAAGTTTTTTGAGAATATAATTTGGAAGATAATATTTCACGCGACGAATAACACCACAACGTTTAGAGACGTTGGAAGCAATTAAATCTATATGATGTGACCAAGTCATGTGACTATCAAAAATAATTCCAAGATATTTGAAGTTGTCAACTCTCTCAATAGTCACACCCTCATAAATTAAAGAAATATTTTGGTACTTACTAAGATTTTGAGGGGTACCAAAAGCATCAATTTAGTTTTGCTGATATTCAAAGTGAGGTGGTTCTTTTTAAACCAGCTGGCAATTTTACACATGTTAAAATTTAGACTGTTTTGAAGACATAAAGGATCTGATGAGCTAACAAGCAATGAAGTATCATCAGCATACATTACTGTTTTACATATAACACAATCAGGCAGATCATGTACAAAAATAAAAAATAATAAAGGACCTAATATAGACCCTTGTGGAATTCCAATGTTAATTGGTTTTAAATCTGATAAAGAACTGCCTACTTTTACTGACTGCATTCTACTTATGAGATACGATTTGAACCAGTTGAGTTCATTGTCCCTGATGCCAAACTTCTTGAGCTTATTAAGAAGAAGACTGTGATTGACAGTGTCAAAGGCTTTCTTAAGGTCAAGAAATATGGCACCAGTTACCTTTCCCTCGTCCATGTTCATAAGAATAAAATCTTCAACATCAATAACTGTTGTTGCAGTAGAATATTGTGAAAGAACTATTTGATTATAAGTAAGCTATCTACTGCTGATATCGGCCTTGATGAAGTAGGTTTCCTTTGACAAATTAGTTAAGCTGATATTGGTGTTAAAAAAACATTTTATTATATGTGTAAGCTATCTACTGCTGATATCAGCCTTGATGATGATGTAGGTTTCCTTTTATATATTTCGAGCTATTGTTGCGATTCTCTGTGATGATTATTATTATTATTATTATTATTATTTTGCTTTCTCTAATAAAAACATAATAAAAAAAGTTCCCTTGATAATTTATTTAAGCTGATATTTGTGTTAAAGAACTATTTTATTAAAAGTAAGCTATCAACTGCTGATATCGGCCTTGATTAAAATAGGTTTCCTTTGATAAATCAGTTTTGAGCTGGTATTTGTGTTAAAGAAGTATTTTATTAAAAGTAAGCTATCAACTGCTGATATCGGCCTTGATGAAGTAGGTTTCCTTTGATAAATCAGTTTTGAGCTGGTATTTGTGTTAAAGAACTATTTTATTAAAAGTAAGCTATCAACTGCTGATATCGGCCTTGATGAAGTAGGTTTCCTTTGATAAATCAGTTTTGAGCTGGTATTTGTGTTAAAGAACTATTTTATTAAAAGTAAGCTATCAACTGCTGATATCGGCCTTGATGAAGTAGGTTTCCTTTGATAAATCAGTTTTGAGCTGGTATTTGTGTTAAAGAACTATTTTATTAAAAGTAAGCTATCAACTGCTGATATCGGCCTTGATGAAGTAGGTTTCCTTTGATAAATCAGTTTTGAGCTGGTATTTGTGTTAAAGAACTATTTTATTAAAAGTAAGCTATCAACTGCTGATATCGGCCTTGATGAAGTAGGTTCCTTTGATAAATCAGTTTTGAGCTGGTATTTGTGTTAAAGAACTATTTTATTAAAAGTAAGCTATCAACTGCTGATATCGGCCTTGATGAAGTAGGTTTCCTTTGATAAATCAGTTTTGAGCTGGTATTTGTGTTAAAGAAGTATTTTATTAAAAGTAAGCTATCAACTGCTGATATCGGCCTTGATGAAGTAGGTTTCCTTTGATAAATCAGTTTTGAGCTGGTATTTGTGTTAAAGAACTATTTTATTAAAAGTAAGCTATCAACTGCTGATATCGGCCTTGATGAAGTAGGTTTCCTTTGATAAATCAGTTTTGAGCTGGTATTTGTGTTAAAGAACTATTTTATTAAAAGTAAGCTATCAACTGCTGATATCGGCCTTGATGAGGTAGGTTTCCTTTGCTCACGATGATTAAACTTTTGATATCAAATTTGGTATCAACCTTCGAAGGAAAGTGTATAGAAAATTATTATATAAATTATTTTGCCATAAACTCATCAGACTCTGATTAAATGGGGATGGAACTAGTGGCAACTTTTTAATTTGGCTGTGTTTATAGTCATACGTTAGATTAATTAGCTCGTCAGATTTTGTTGTGAAGAACATTGTCTCAGATGTTGTCTATAGGCATTCTGCTAATTTGATTGATAATCGAAAATAGCATAAGGCGAGTTGGATGGCAAGTGCCATTCTTTTGTTTTCCAGCCATTGTATTTCTTAATATTAAAACATTGATCTTATAAGTTACAAGAAATAGTCAATAATTGCATTTATATTTTACCCGAGACAAATTTTCATCTCAAGATTTTACTAGGTCTTGCGGGCCAATGTTTGGGCGTTTTTCACCTCCCCAGAAAATTCATGCACATGGCAGAAATGACACCACTTATTATCATGGGTCTGCTTTATAAACCCATATCATTCATCATTCCTCTTGTGTGTCAGCTTTATTTAAATATTTGAGTAAAAACACCACTATAGATCATAGTCCCCTCTGACCCGACATGCTTGATGCACTTATTTCACCACACGTGAACATTAACAATACTACTCTTGCCATATTTAGACGTCTTAGCTGCTGCTCTTGTTCGCCCAGTACAGCCCAATCCATCTTTACGCAAATTCTGCTCTTTAGCGTTGCATAGGGGATGAGAAGGTTCGAGTGCTGGTGTCTGACATGAGAATGTGCGGCGGAGAAAATACTTACAAACATTGCAATCATGAACACTGGTTTGGTGTCCGAAGTCGTCATCAAACAATTAGGGTTGACATGAGAGGGTCCAGTCGCAAACAAGCTGCATGAGAAAACTTTCCTCTCATTTCTGCTGTTTCGTGGCTGTGTTCCGTTGAAGATCAGCGGACGTATCTTGTGCATTAGATGCAACATAAAAATAACATCAACAGAGCATGTCCATTAAAGTGTGCAACTAGATCAACAATTGCATCCCATATTTTTCCTCTTAAAACTAAGATTTTGGAATACCTCGCAATTATTTTTCGCTTTAATTATCCCAGTAACATTTAACGCCCGAGATATACTTCATTTAAATGGGGTGAAGAAAAGAAACCGTGGTAAGAAGTGGTAACCACATGTACTCTAGTTTAGGGCATATCATGCAATAGATATCTTACTTTATATTCAATCAAATAGTTCTTTAACACCGATATCAGCTTAGATGATTTATTAAATGAAACCTATTTCATCAAAAACTGATATCAGCTTCTATAATCTTGATCACCGATATCATATCAACTGATTCATCAAATAAAAACTACTTAATCAATACCAATATCAGCACTTGTAATCAACTAAATTGGTCTTGAAAACCGATACTGACAGATACTTCAGCTTTTCATATTAAAACCATAAAAGCAAAACTGAACGTTGTTAGTCACACAGTAGCTGTGACCAGCACGTTAAAAAAATTAACAACTGAATACCGCTCATTCTACAAAATCCGGTGCCAATAGCCTTTTTTCCATTCTTTGGTCCACAAAAACTTTGTCGAGCATTTAGGGCATCAAATATGTTGTTTTTCTGGTAGAACTCAACGAGATCTACACGGACATATATAGTTTTCCATACTTTAAATGCTTTCTTCAGCCTGATTAACCCTTGCAAAGGCTCAAAAATCGCTAAAAATACGTTTCCACAGCTCAAGTGTCACATCTAACCCTAAATATTTTCTTTTAATAAATGCGATTTTTTACATATTTGTTGTTTTTTAATTAGATAACGCACCATCATATTGTTTATCAACATTATTTTTTAGTGATTAAAATGTCTTTGTGTAATTCTAAAATAAATTGCACTTTCCACCAAAACGCTGTGAGCTACGTTACCCCTTTTTAACACACGTTATTGGAAAGAAGTAAAACAGGTATCAATGTAATTTGTGGTTTTTGAAAGGAAACACTCATAGGTTTTTAAAAATCACAGTAAAAATCGTGATGCTGTAGCATTTTTGGCATAGAAATGTTGTAAACATTGAAATTTCGACCGACCATGTTAAGATTGGTGAGCTACGTTACCATGATTCTATAGTATGCACTTGTATTACATGTACTTCCTAATAATATGTGAAAGCTACCAGTGGTCGAACCCCATTTATATTAGAATTAACCGACATAACGTTCTAACGTTCGCAAATCACATTAAAAACCAGTGAACTACGTTACTGTGAGCTACGTTACACACTCATTTATGCATCTTCAAAACTTCTATGAAATGGTGAAATCGGTTTTACATTTCACTCAAGTGATCTTTAATTTGCTTTTTATGACCTTGGATTGAGTAAAAACAGTCCATTTTATAGTCGGTAACGTAGCTCACATTACATTGAGTTTTAGTGTTAAAAAACATCATGACTTCCTGAAAGAAAAATATGCAAGTGGTGTTGGCAATTTTTTACATCTGAAAGTAGTGATATATTTACTTTTAAAAAACACAAAAAGCAGGTCTTTTTGAACAACTTTTATTTTTTCTATTTTTTTAGTGGATTGGCACCGGATTTTGTAGAATGAGCGATACAATACCGCTTTTTACAAGATACTAATCTTTCAGGTGTGAGTAATCAGCCTTTCTTTGACATCTATGGTTCAATGCATAGGTACCGCATGAACGATGTAGTGCAGGGCGATCTATTCAAAATTGTATTCATCTATTGCTATGGTATTATTCCGACTAACTACGTCACTACGTTATTCTTTTAAATTTGTGTATTTACTTGTTCATTTTTAATCCCCATTGGCTGTTGTCATATTTTTGCTGTTTGGCTATATCTCAAAATCAATATTTCAGAGTTCCGACTGATTTTGCTTGATCGCATCACATATGACACTTGGGTATTTGTTGCTATTTGCATGTTCTTAGCTAGTTGCCTTCATAAAGTAGAAAATAACCCAACATATAAAAGTTTTCTGGCAACTTGTGTGCCCCATTTGAAAATCTTATGAAAACATAGTTGCATCTTAACAATCTTTTGAATAAAAACAAGCTTGTATACTAGACAATATAGTTGTTATCATGATTTATTTCAACATTGAAATGCACCTGTAAGCACCTGTAAAAAAATTAACATTCTCTAGAAATGGTTAATATTGTTCACTTTTCTCTTTATATTCCTTGTTGAATGTGATTTTTACATGGAAAATACCCAGCAGTTCTACCAATACGATGCTTGCAAATCCTAATATTGTCAATAATAATTAAAACCAGCAACCATTAGATGCATCTTATAGCTCACATTTAAGACCTCATTTGATGAAATTGGTTGTGAATTAAAGAAACGGTGATCAAAAATCCAAGGAAGGAACAAAATCAAAAGTTGCATATGTTCTACTTGATGGAAAGCACAGCCTAGTTCTCTTGTTCATGAACACTTTGTGTGCAAATCAATATGGTGCCCTATGAAGCAATCTGCAACTTTTGAATTTGCACATTCCTGATATGGTGATCTTTTGTAATCCTTAAATGTTTTTCACAAATGTTGCCTTTAGTGAAGCAGATCACCTCAGAGTATGATGCTTTGTATCAATTCAAAATCCATTGTTAAATTACATGCACTTTAGAGTAAATTTTACAAAGAGAGTTCATGATCAATAGGCGTCGTACGTACATGTAATAAGGATATATAACAGAACCCATCATTAAGTTACAATACGTAGGAATTAACTTTAATGATGGGTTATTGACAATAGAATCAGTTGAAAAGCTTACAATTCCATCTGATCAGTTATCATGGTAGGGGCATATGAAATTTGTTACAATAATTTTTCAACCATGTTACTTTTTGAGAAGCCACATATCAACATCACCTTACTGCAATCAATATCACCTTGTTACAGTGGTACACAAAAGCAAATGTGTGATAATCACTCTTTAGAACAATATTGTGACAATCGATGACTACCATGAATACATATTTTGATACAAGATTGAGTGTTGGATCATAAATTAATGCTTGTATGAATACCATCATAACTAAGTGCTAGAACACAGCCTACTCTTGGCAATCCAATGTCTAGAGCTTATTATTAATATTATAGCCTCAGCAGTGTTGGATGCAAGACATGTTTCATGCGTAGCATTATCAGCTTGCACTACTTGTTTTATATTTGCACACTTCACTCTATAAGTCTATAGCATAAAATTGCTACACATTTACAAAATTGTGTAGCGAAGCGATCAAAATTGAGTAGCATTTTGCTCTGTGATACCAGCTATGGCCAACGTTGATAGCCGGTCTGCATGACACCTTTACAATTATGACATTATCCACACAAGCATTTGCAATATTATCCTATCATCTTATGCAACTACCGTAAACATTCTCATAATGACACTTTGGGCTCACTTGTCACTTGACATAAGTGGAATTTTACGCACAACCTAAAGTACCCTTCAGTAAAATGGCTACCATCAAATAAGGGCACGCAACCTTAATTCTTGTTGGGATTTCAGAGGAGGGAGCGCTCTATTTGCCCATGAAATTTACCCCCAAGACAAAGGACCCATGTGCGCCATTAGAATCTTTACGGTATCTCTAGAGTCATTCAAATAGCTAATGATCTACAGAGCTTTCATCATCCTCATCAGTTCTTGGTGATGATGCTTCTTCGTTCTCCTCCTCCTCTTCCGATGAGCTCTCCTCTGAAGAATAATATATCACCGGGGGTCTGTTTGTGTTGATAAACAGGTCGTCATCATTGTCATCCTCCTCGCTATCACTGTCGCTGTATTCGTTGTTACCTTTCTGCTTCAGAGTTGCTTTCTCAAGTTTGTCTGCTATTTGGATGATATTGCTGTCTTCGCTTTCTTTGTCACCCTTCAGAAATTCTTCTGGCCTATCAAACAAAGTGGGTAAAAGAGATTGTTATGAAAATCTTTTTGTGACCCTACCGAATAAATTACCGTATGCAATTTGCGCCATAGAAATGTTTAATATTTTAAAGTGCCTTAAATTGCTGACGTGCCTTTGAAATACAACATACAACTCTGTTAAATCCTGAACAGAAACACTTGCTTGCTAAGTTGCTTGTAAAAATGTCAAGTTTGACTTTCATTATATGTACAATGAAGTTAGTTTGTAGCGACTCCTTAGGAACATTTATTCCGTCACTTGAGGTATTTGTTAGGTTGAATAAAAAATATAAATATTTGCACATATAACTGCCTTCAGAACAAATATCTAAGTGCTTTAGATTTGTTCCGGGCCATGTCTTTGCTCGCTGATGAAATACTGATTTCAACTTATAAATGTTTAGAGGGTTCAATTCGTGTACATGGGCTCATGCTGGTCCAAACCCATCAGGGCTGTTCAACATGTGCCTTTTGGCAAGACAAGACACTTTATGTTGCTTACTCCCCTCATACATAAAATGGGGAGATGTTAAGATATATATATATAAACTGTGTGCCATTATCATAGGCTGCCAACTGATGTGAAATAGAGGCTCATCAGGAGTTGCACTACAGCTTAACACAAAAGTTGTGCATATGTTTTTCTCATATCCAGCACTTTTTTAATGCTTTGTTTTTCAGTTGTCATCACTAACAAGCACAACACAATGACATGTACAGTTGGTACACAAAGATAACAGCTAGACAACTGTATCTACTGTAATGCAATATCCCTATTACCTTGTGGGAAAGATTTTAAGTACAAATCAACAGTTGGTAGAGAACTCCAAAAGGTGCATTTGACACAGAGTTGCTTGTGGTCCGTCTTTCATGGAATCGGGTTTAGCTTTTGCGCTGCATGTGTATAAATTACACACATATTGCAGCAAACTTACCAAAATCCTTCCTTTTGAATAAACTTGATTTGCTTTGGGAAGAGAATCACAATTATTTCTCCCTTCACCTTGTCACCTTCTTCTATTGGGTCCACAATGACAAAATCTCCTGTATAATTAACAACAAAAAATAATAATGAGTAAAAAAAGCCCAGGTTTTACAGGCCCAAAACGTCACAGATTTTATTTTTTGTAGCTGTACAAAGTTAAAAACAGCCAATTTTTTGGCCAAAGTGGATTAATTTTGATTTTAAAAAATCAGAAAATTTTACACATTTTTTCCAGATTTTTTTTGGGTCATGTTGCCTCAAGAAAAAAAATCCCAACCGACCTGCCAGCGAGGAGAAAATGGTAATGGTAAATCTAACTACTGACCTCGTTTGATCCAGACATTCTTGCGAAACTTGGTTGGCATACTTGCAAGAAACTTGTCACCAGATGGCATTTTCACTTCATGAAGATTGTTTCCTCTTGGAGCTACAACCTGTGCAATAAAACATAAACAAATCTTGATGAGTCAGTTAATTGCATAGATTCTGGGCATGTGTACGTACTACGTATGTATGTGTATGAAGCAAATTGAAGCACCGGCTTAAAGCCATAAAAAATTGTAAAGTACCGGTACCAAAATTGTTTGCTATTTTCTGCGATTCCTTTTAAACTGATCAAAGGTCATGGCCTCGTGGGGAGTTTGATTGACAGCGACGTTAAATGCAAACTAGTCTTTTTAATTCTGTCTCGGACTAACATTGTAAATCTTTAAGACAGAAAATTAAATGAACACAAACTACAATGTTTAGACCTTATTGGATCGCTCGTATTTGTCTCTGTGAGTGAGGCTCTCCAAATCCGGGGAGGGGATGTAAAAAAAAAAAAAACATTTTACTTTAATTCATTATTGTTACCAGGACTGACAATATCCTGCAAGTTTGCCCAATTTCCCGCGAAGGAGCTTCCTGAATTTTCTTTTTTTCCCCACCATACATGACACCATGTAAAGGAATAGAAATTCAGAAGTAAACAATACCAATCACGATGGGTATGGCACCAAGAATGTTGCTCAAATAAAATGTCAGCAAATCATACTTTAATAGTCTCTTTAAAATGAGCAAACTTTGCACAGATAAGTAGGGCTGTTGTCGACAAGGCTGCTGTCAAGTTCCCGATATTTTGACATAATGACAAGCATATAACAATTGTCAACAAAATCTAGTCACTAAAAATATTAGAGATAAGCTGAATATGCTTATCATCACCATTATTTACCAAAAAATCTACATCAGTCTTTGATTTCATTCGTAAGTGGTGCAGGTTATTTTTACATTACAATCCAAATATTCTGATGATGCATATACTATGTGGTATAGCAATAATTTGGTGTTATGACATACTTTGACGAAATACTTCGCAACGCGTCCTCTGAAGCCAAACGCAAAGGAAAGGAAAAATACAATGTCGTCTCTGGCTGAACTTAATATTTTGACTTTATTGATGTATTGCTTTGTCAACAACTTGTCAACATCGGATCTTATTAGATTTGGCAATTGTCGACAGTGCAAAATCTACTCGACAACAGCCCTACAAATAAGTCATCAAAATAAATTTAGCAAACTTAACCTTCATGTACAGAAAGTGTGATCTGCATTGAAAAAATATAGACATGTACACTGCACGATTTGTTCGAGAACTCTAGCCAAGAATTTGCTCACCGATAGCTTCACATTCTAGGCTAGAGACTGTTGCATTCAAAATCTAGCTGCATATGCTGAAGCATGACACCGTGTAAAGCAATGGAAGTTCAGAAGTAAACACAGCCGATCACGACAGGCGATTGCATCAACAATATTGCTAAAATTACACTTCAGCAAAATTTTAGACTGTCCAAATACGCAAATTTTGCTCAAAAGATACAGTTGACTCATCGAAATAACTTTCATCCAAATTTCAACAGAATAAATAACCTCCGGTGTAAAAAATTGCACCGCAGTCCGACCGAAAAACCATAGTAAAGTACTCTAGCATCGAATGCGTAACTATCGTGTGCAAATTAATTCGAAGCTAGAGTTCTCAAGTAATGCACGACCTGAAAAGAAAAGGCATTTTTAGTCACATGTGTGACTGAGAACGAGCTATTAGTGCGGGAAGCTTTTTAGCGCAAGAATACAGTTAAAGCATTATATTTCGAGGTGCTGAAAGACACCAAATTGGTGTCATATGACCTTTGACATTCTTTTGTGGCGAGTGACATGGTCTTTCAATTCACGCCGAGTGTCCTTGACAGGCGTGACTATGCTTCAGTGGTCATGAAAGAATTCAAAATATAACCTCTGCCTCATAATCCCGAGCTATTGTCTGAAACTGCTCCTCGGAAAATGTATCATAACAACTCACGTCTTCAAATGATAGTCATGTAACGACCAAAAGATAAATTACTGACTATCATTGAAGACTGAGTTCCGCAGTCTAGAATACAGTATGTATACTTGTACTCTACAAAACATTGAACCTACCTGCACAATTTGCTGATGCTCCTCTGGGAGTACAAACTCATCAAGCACTTCTCTTGTCACATGTTTACGCTTCGTTGCCTTTGACATCTTGTTGTTCAGATCTTGACAGCTGGTGACTAGCCTTGTTTGCTTGCACTTATTATGTATGTACAGACTTCAGTTGTAAATCGTAATGTTGTATTATGAAAATTGGAAATACTGTCATGAATCCCGGCCCGGGCATGAATCATACAATGAATTTTTTACATACTAGCCAGGTTGTTGGATCTGTTGATATTTTTCTATGATAAATTCGCTCGTAATTATCTTGGAATAATATTGAAGCACCAGTTTAGTCCGTGTTTTAGGTTATGAGGTATACAAAAATAATATTGCTTTGGTATTGCACAACAATAGTCAGTCGAGCATTCAGTGTTGCGAGTAAGCTTAAAATTGTTAGTCAAAACTTGCGTATTTCTCAGCCCATAAGCGGGCTGACACTGAACCTCGACGGCTTTAATAAGCCATAATGGTTAAAGAACTCAGTTTTAGTTGTTAAAATATCTTGCTGATGTAGACAAAGCGTAGAAACATGAGGCAAAACACAGACACCTTTGATAACGTGAAGTCAACATGATGATCGCCATTGCGGAAAGGAGCGGTGTGGCATGATGGGAAGACAATTACGACGCCCTCATTCTGCGGCTCCAGTCCGACGACCGTCGTCACCATCCCACCCAAAAAGAATAGACAAGTTTATCATGATTAAATGGGCTTTAGACTTTTTTTAATCAAGGTACTAACCGTTCGTTCGTTTTCCTATCTCTTTTAACTAAAAACGCACAATTTGTTTTAATTTTATTCTTTTATGATACAATTAGAATGTTAACTTAAACATTTTAATAACCATTTTATTAGTGTCTAAACTGCAAATCAAACATGTCAAAAGAAGTACACATGTAACAAGTCGATTTGTTTCTGATTAAATTACAGTTTGTTTTCTTTTTCCTTTTTGCATATCTTTGCGTCAAAAAACGGTAAACGGTTGTTTACTGTTTTTATTTTCTTCAAATGTGAGAGAAAAAATAAAAATATACCATTTAGACTTCTGATTTTGAATTATGAAAAAAGGAAATACATAGTTTTCCGTTTTCTGTAGGTTAAGTTGTCTGTAGGTCGAGTTATCTGATATGCCCTTATGCAGGGAAATGTTTGCAGACACAATTACGTTAAAATTTCTGTATAGTTTGAGATCCTTCTTAAATGAAAAGAAAGTTGCAAGAAAGTTTATATGTTTTGCCTTATATTTATATCAGAAATTAAGTCCGGTTCAGAAAACATCTTATGACGCAGGTAAATATAAATTTTACTGCAGATAAAAGCTTTTA
The DNA here is from genome assembly GCF_039555335.1 of Amphiura filiformis. NCBI lineage: Eukaryota > Metazoa > Echinodermata > Ophiuroidea > Amphilepidida > Amphiuridae > Amphiura > Amphiura filiformis. The sequence goes on along the minus strand of NC_092632.1, from coordinate 64,415,448 downwards.
AAGGGAATGGGAAGCAAATACAAAAAAAATTAGGCTAAATTTTGCCTTATATTATCTGAAATTAAGTTCAGTTCAAAGCACATCTTACGGTTCATCTCATGTAGCTATAAAATTAATATAATTTTGTAATTGTTACCTTACAGATAAAGCTTTTAGAACTTGGTTCCTTCTTGAGTGAAAACGTGCTAACAGCTCAAAACAACGTCATGTGCGAATGAAATTAAAAACGTATCCGCAATTCCGCATACAACCCACCTTCTGGGAGTTCTGGTATATTTATCATGTAGCCTATACAATGAACATCCTGTTTTGTGAGAAGTAATTTCTTACAAAATGAAAATCATGTTTTGCAAGTTAAAAGTGGGTGGGTGTGTGTGGGTGTGGGGGGGGGGTAAATTCTTAATATAGCGTTCTGAAAGAAACCAACTTGTGTGATGCATAATGTAAGAGTTTGTCCATATTAATAAAAATGTTATATAAGTCCTATCCTAGATCTATATTCATGATTTTTCTGTCTTAAATGAAGAACCTTGATTTAAGTTTGACTCGTCTACTACTTCACGTTAGCTTATTATGCTATGATGATAAATCTTTATTTAGGCCTATCATGCCTATATAACCTACATAATTGACACGTGTATTTCGATCCTGAGAGGAACTGAGCGAAAGAGGAAGGGCCGGGTGGGAGAAGGGGCACTGAGGAAGACATTCATTGCCATTGAACATTGATAGTTTTATTTCATGTCTTACAGGCCTTACAGGTATATATACAAGCATAACTACACTGCAAAACAGCAGAGTACTGCTCAATTGGGAAACAGATTATTTTAATGTGGTATACGGTATACCGGTAGGTCTCATGTAAGATAGAAAACAGAATATGAAAAATTCTGACCAATGATCCACGAGATTGCCTCAGTCATAATCAATGAAAAAGACCGTCAATTCGTCATAAGATGTGAAGAATCTCTTTAGTGGTATTGATCGAATCATGAGCGTCAAGCAAGTGATTTACTTTAATAAAATTCAGATTAACGCATGCCCAATAGATGCGGGCCGCAAAAGAGCGAAATTGTGTAAGTGAGTAAGTGATGTTGCCGGATGATGTTACAGAACTGTCACGTCCTGCATGCAACATTTGAGGATGCGACTTCATGTGGTATTTAATTGCGGACTCGAATGATAGTTTCGTTGCGGCTTTATTTTGTTTTTCATTTTCCGAGTCATCATAGAGCTGGTAAAGAGCTGTAAAGTATAGTAAGGTAAGCGCAGTTTTTTCCTTCATTATAAGTACATTTCATAGCCGTCAATTGTGTATTATTTATACTAATATTTACCCATTTCTCAGTGTTATTGTGCTGATGATACTAATAATGCGGCTTAGTTCATTGCATTTCCATAATTATTTTAAATTGTGCTTTCTGTAAATATGATATTTTTAACTACGCTCGAAGTTAGAAAAATACCATCTTACAGATACGGACTGCCCCTCGTATGTGCCTTGTTTTTGTATAATGATAAAGGTTATCTGTAGCTTAATGGAATTGGATAACAACGTTTGCACAGACAGTATTTCTTATGGGACAAGAGTGCACATCAGACATATCGAATTGCATTATGAAAATTAGGAATGTCTTTCTAATATCAAGTAATTGAAATTGGCGATATAAAGCACATTTTATGGCAAATGATTGATATTTTTTATTTTTCATATTTAACAGTCCTCGAAGTAAAATCTATCTGTGTATGTAGCTGGGAGGAAAAGCCGACGATCATTTGAAAATTTTGACCTTAGGGGCCTACACCCCCCCCAAAAAAAAACCTAATTTTTTTAGTCTCTTTGTTTTCCACAGTTTGATGGTAATAAAATGGATAACAACTATAATCATTTGAACTCGCTGCTATCTATTTTGTTGTTGATGTTACGTGTGTTCTATCACACCTACGGACAAGGTGAGTAACACTGCAGCTTCATGTTTAATGCCTCTAGGCTATACTTAATAAAAAAAAGTTCAAATTCAACCCCCGGGGGCACTCGCACATATTATAACGCGCCGAGTATGGATTCAAGTGTGCCACCACAGTGGTGCCACAGGTTACCGTAACAGGGCCCTTAACTTCCTCCTATTTATCAATGACCTTCCGGATGACATCACCACGAACGTCAGGTTGTTTGCCGACGATTGCATATTGTATACTACTGTAGCCGGGCCTGAGGACGCTTGCAAACTACAAGCAGATTTAGATACACTTACAAGATGGCAAATAAAGTGGCAGATGGAGTTTAACTTGCAAAAATGTTATGTTATGCATGTCACTCATGCAAGATCACCTCATCTCAACACGCTCCTTTTTGAAATTTCCTTAATTGTGTATTTTAGAAATGTGTTCCAACTCGACATTCGAGTGCAGCGAAGATTATTGCATAAGTTTTGAAGACGTATGCGATGGCCAAGAGAAATGTCCATATGGGAATGACGAACGCTATTGTGGTAAGTACAGTCTATTTGAGTAGGGGAGACCGGGGTAAAGTGGAACACGGGCAAAAAGAAACACCCCATTAACTTGCTGCCCTCAATCTCCAAGCTCATACAGAACACGGTATGGATCCAGCATTGTTTGTGATAGGAGGCAATCGAGTGAGTCGGGTATGTGTGATTTTTACAGAAAATGTTTGTTTTTCATATGTTTAACCCGATAATTTATAGAAATATTATTATCTGCCAAAGCACTGTGCTTTTGCTGAATTACTTCCATAACCATATGACAGGTGGACTTAAGCCTATTCTATGCATGGTAACTGGGCTAGCATAGGCCTACATTAGCGTACAAGATAGTGATGCATGTCGGGAGAAATCTCACATGGTCGCGGCGAACGGTGGACTGGGGCAAAGTGGACAATAGTCCAACGTGGATGGGGCAAAGTGGAACACCGGAAACAGACCACACTCAGAACTATGCAATATAAATTTATTCGGCCATAGTATACTGATATACCAGGGGTAGGCCCTAAAGTGGTGTTGACAATGAAGACACACCTGAAGGGGATGCATTTCTGTAATGCCCCCTCCGCGTTTTTCACTCTATCCCGGCCCAAATGAACCTGGGGCAAAGCGGAGCGACCTTTTTCAAGTTCACACCATTTAGCTCCATTTAATAAAACCTGCATTTTTGATCAACTTTATTATGTCATTTGTTAGTTGCAGTCCAAATGTAAGATTATAAACCTTAAGTTTTGCCTTGCTTTGCTTCGTCATCCTGTTTGGAATGGACAAAACAATTTTGGTCTCCCCTACTTTGAAGTGGTTCGGTGGTGCAGCCATTGGGACGTCCCGTCAGTACATCACAACCCGTCGGTACAGTTATACACTCTTAGAAATATTGTACTCAACTTGAGTAAAAAGGTCACAACTCAACAAAATGAGTAAACATTACTCAAATTGAGTAAATAATACCCAACATTGAGCTCATTTTAATAGATATTACCCTCAATGTTGGGTAATATTTATCAATATAACGAGTAATGTTGAGTAATTTTTACTCAACTGATGAGTTGTGACGTTTTTACTCAATGTTGAGTAAAATATTTTTTGAAGTGTACCAGTAAAACAATTCTCCAATTGACGGTTTGTTTGAAAACGAAGTTACTTCAATTTCACTTACTTTAACATTAAAATGGCAGATTTCGCGCGCTTCGCGCACAACTTTCACGGCAAAGTGTTACATTGGCAACTTCGTGTGTCCCCCTCATCCGTATCGAAAAACGTGGTACGCCATTGGTCGATCACAAAGACCGAGTACCTTCAATACATGTGTGTCAAAACTTTCAAACACACGCTTAGCATTAGTTTACTAACATTACCGATACTGCATGATTAGTAGTAGTACAGGGCGCTGTGCAGTTACAATCCTTACACCTCAAATGATAAAACTAGAATTGGGTTCCATCTTTTTCAATGCTTCCCAAGAGGGGTTGAAGGTTATAATGGGGACAAAATTGAACATTTGTTCTATCATGTTGTAATAGGGGAGTTCGGGGAGTGTCCGCCCTTGGGGCAAGTCCGCCCACCACGTGTTTCTGATCACGTAACTGCTGGGAAAGTACTGTGATGTGCCCTGAGTAATTTAATTTGTTTATCTTTGTTTACAATTTAAAGTTATTTCATGAGAGATGAGAACCCCCGTACAAGAGTTTGTGTGTAGGCCTAATGATATTTTGGGAATCCCTAGTCATGCAATCCCGTTTTTAGCAGAAAAACAAATTCACTCATATCCAATTTTGGATCTTGGGGAATTCCCAGTTTCCAGAATGTTCACTGTTGTGTATGATGTGGTTAAGTCTGGGTTGCTATGCACATTAAATAAGGTACCGATGAGATGAGCCAGTTAAATTCCATGTGCTATAATTCCAGCAATATATTAACGAAGGAGATTTCGAGTGCAACAAAGTGCTCTTCTATACCCAAAAGGGGAATAGATTCTTCTGTCGACTAGCTGAAGTCTTGATTACCAAACAATACATCTGTCAATGAAGTGGATCAGCGCAGAAAAAAACCGGTTTCCTGGAGAAAGAGAGTAATTGGTGAAAGCAGCACCATTTTGGGAATTGTCATCTGTGCGAGGATTTTATACACAAAGGATATATAAATTCAAGTCTACATTGGTCTTCGCTGAACAGTGATTCTCGCAGGACAAGTGAATCAGGATGTTATTCATCAGTCATGCAGAACATTGAATGCAATAGAACTTTAGAAGAAAGCTGCTGGTCAAGTAACAGTCTTAAGGTTACACGAAGAAACGTATATAAAAGACGTATAAAGTTGTTCTCTAAAACCGCGTTTTCTCAGCAATCAAATATCGCAGTGAGTCAAATGTTGGTGCATGGATGTATCTTTACATTATTTTTGTGTGTTTATACAAATTTTTAGAATCCGTATGAAAATCCTTCGTTTAAATCATTTTTACGCGCCATGTTCACAAGATCAAAAACGCGTTCCATTAAGTTTTTTTTCAAATGTTCGCTCCGTATAAAACCACGCCGAGTGATTGTTTTCTCCTTTTTGGGCGAGAAATGCGCAGCATTTCTCGCACTATTGCGATGGGTTTTGGTCTACTTATTTCCTCACAGCGTTGCAGAATAAAAATAAAATAATCGTGCTGTCTATGTAATCAGGAAACTACAGAGGCGATAGTGTACATTTAAATTTGTCATTACTACTTCATTTTGATATACAAACAGTGCTATAAAGTTGTTTTACCAAGGAATGTGTTTGTATTAAAAGAAATAATTGTTTTACAACTTGGATGAACTAGAATTACTTTTATGCAAATCCGAAAATTGCAACAGATGTTTTCATTTCTTTAAGATTTAGCGGTATTGCCAGATTTGACATACAGTTGGGCTACATTAATAGCCTCATTATAGTTTTATTAATACTAACAAAATACTTGCTTGTATGTGCTTGCTGTTCTACTATGGCATATAAAATCTGTTAATGATACTACACACAGTCAATTAAGTTATGTCAACATGTCCTGGCCTTCTTTGAGATCGCATGCAAACACTGAACAATGACATCTCATTTACATAATAATGAACTCATGTCTGTGAGCCAATTTTAGTCGCCATTATCTTATTTACATAATGGTTTCGACTTCGAGTCATGAGTGGTGATTCATTGTTTAAATTGGCATACTCCTCTAAATATCAGGTGGTGGCCGCATTGCATTCTCTAAATTCAGTAAATTTTCATCGTCAACCGTGTAATTGAATGGGATTATTTTGAAATTTTAAAACGCTTGAAATATGTTGATATATAATATAAATACAACTATACAAGCTAAAACCGTTGGGGTTCGATAATGAACCCCAAAATTCTTTCCCCGACGCGACCCCAACTTCCTACCCCAGTATCAAATGGTGCGTCCCTTAGTTTAATTCTTTCAATCAAAATTTCACTCCTCTGCTAATGATGACAAGTGAAAATCGAAGTAATACTGCATTAGGCCAAACAAAAAAATAAACATATTTCACGTCCCCTCCCGCTTCCTTTTTGGAGGTTTCTTCAATTATATTTTTATATTTTGAAATTCAGTTATAACTTTTTTTAAATTATGTCTAGGATGTTGAGATGCTTTCTATAGCCTTCCCAATATACAAGAAACAATTTGGAAGGTTTTGAGATCATTAGAGGGGCCTACCCCTCAGAACAACAAATAAAAAGAGGCCTCCTCCTTTTTGCAGGCATTTTTATTGTGCACGCTAAAATAGCTCTAAATATGGGTATTTACATCGATTCTGCGATACAAAATAAAAAGGCCCCTCCTCCTCCTTTTTTTCAAAAACCTGGACGTGAAACATGTTTTTTATTTTACTTGGACTTATCAATATGGAACTACACCTTTATCTTGACAATTAATTTGCTCGCCTTATTCCTTTTAAAGGAATTTTTATTTGTATTGTACTACAAATCGACCAAAGAAATAATGTTGCCATGGGAAAGAACCAAATACAGTACCGATTAAATTTTATTAGCCCGTTTTGGGGAACAATTTTCGAGAATCTTGTACCACAAAACACTGTTATGTTACATTATCGATATCTGGATTGTGGAACGTTAATTTTGATTTCCATCTGCCTACATTGTTTCTCAAATGTCTGTCGCTTACTTTACCATTTGAATTTCACTCCAAATTTAAGCTACTTTTGCAAAAAACGTGGTTTTTCGCCAACGATACTTCCGACATTTACAGCGGTAAAGAGCTTGTTTATCATAAGAGCCTATTATGCACTATTCCATAATAGTCAGTTTGAGATCAATCAATTCATATGTCCCACAGTGGCTCAATCGGTTAGCGCGCCGGAGTCACGTTCGACTATATAATACTCTAGTTTTGAGCTGGAAAACTTGGTACGTGTTCGAGTCCCTATGTGGTCCATTCCATTTATTTTATTTTATTTTTCTCTCACTTTTTTTTTCTTTTTTCTTGTTCGTTTCTTTCTTTCTGACTGCAGCGATTGATTGTTTTTGCCCGGTTTTTTTCATTAGGGCCTATATAATTCAGGAATTTTTAGGCTAGACTAGTCTAATAGGCGCGGCCTATGAATATATTTTTACAAATTAGATCAACAAAATATTGGTTGTTGGTTTTGTTATTGTTGTAGGCATACATATTGCATAATCAGGGTATAAATAGGCCTACTAGGCCTATTATAGCCTACAGAAGCATTGATTTATTTCACGACAGATATCATCCAGGATAATTTTAAAAATTGAAAATTTAGAAAATCCAAAGGAAAATTGCCGAAAACGGCTGCCCACAATCAACACCCCCATGTATTTTTATCATTGACTTTGTAGTTATAGTTGTAGTTATAGTTGTAATCACATTTTTATAATCATTTATAATTGTAGTTGGATTATAGTTGCATTTATAGTTGCAGTTAGAATTGTAGCTGGATTCAGAGTTATAATTAGAGAGTTATAGTTGAGTCTAGAGTTATAGTTGAGTTTATAGTTACTTTATAGTAGTTGTAGGTTTAGAGTTAGGGTTGAATATTTCACTTATGCTACATATGATCACAGAAGTAAGAAATCTTTCATGATGATCAGGTATTAAACCTAGTAAATTCAAAACCTAGGTCTGTAGATTGAAATCTTCTTAGACTATACTCCAACATCAGATACTCTTTTTCTGGAAGACCTGGGTAAATTACTTGAGGGCACAACAAAGGGGAATTAGTTTTATGGCCATATTAAATGTTTTCACTGTGGGAGACTATTAGCATGATTAGTAGTTGTGAGAACCCAGGCGGCGGATGACATGATCGAGCCGGCAACTCGTGAAACCGCTCGGCCGTATGGCATTTTCCATATACTCGGTTAGTTTTGTGGGGTTCATTATCGAACCCCAACGGTTTTAGCTTGTATTTATATTATTTATCAACATAGGCCTATTTGTTTGTGATATTTCAAGCGTTTTAAAATTTCAAAATAATCCCATTCAATTACACGGTTGACGATGAAAATTTACTGAATTTAGGGAATGCACGTCATACACCACCTGTGAAAACCATAGATGTGAAAACAGACCCTGGAAATAAATTCCAGGATCTGTAGTGCTGTGACTTGGTATAGATCTGATCACTACCATGCCTATACTGCTAAAATAGTCATGATAGTGGGGTGGGTGTAACAATGCGGTACTGAAAACAATTGTGCCATTTAGTACCATTTATCATAACATAATTAGTGCAAATTGCACTCTATTAGTTTAATTAGTGTTCAGTGGTGTAGTTCAGAGGTTGTGGTGCCCAGGGGCCAATGATACATAATGGTGCCCTTTTTTCCATCAGGCCCCCCCTTACAAGTGTTTGTGAACGGTCCCTAAATAGTTTATTTGTGAACATAGCAAGCATGACATTTTGCACACATTTCTGTACTGCCCGGGGTACTGCCCCCTCTTTTAAAGTGCCAAATCCCCACAGCTCATAATTAGTGCACAGTCCAAAATGAGGGGTGTTTGGGTGATGAGCGAAAAATAAAACCACTGACAGGCCTGTACATAGAACCCTACAAATTTTTATTGTCTCATCAAGTCCTTAAAATGAAAAAGTTTTGAATTTGATATATGACACATTTTGAAAAATGCACTTGAGCAATAAAAATGAATGCCTTTAATTTCTTAATATGGTACTTATAATTACAAAACCTGGTCTTGTTACGTTCAGAAAATTATTTTTGTAACTTAATCATTTGTTTTGAAATGATAAAACTGAACTATTAATCACTTTTTAGTTTTTGCCATTTTGCCGGCAAAAACTGTTTTTGCCAAGCGGTTAAAAACATGGTTAAAACCACGGTTTTTTCCACTTGCGGCAAAAACCTGCGAACCCTGCCTTTCAGAGCTGAAATTATCAAAATCAAGGGTCTTTCGGAGTTCTATTTTGGTCACATATAGGGGGTCTTTCAGAGCTGCGAAATCCAAAAAGGGGGTCTCTCCGGGGAGCATACCCATATGGTCATTTGTGTTGAGTGCCCCCCCACCCCAGGACCAGCCTCTCCCACTCCCCATTACTGCTGATGCTGGTATGCCTCTGCTCTTCTGGGTCTTTGAATTGATGAAGGATCATGCTATAAAAATTAATTTTTGTTGATGCATTCTGGGAAGAATACATAGTGTACATGTATTTAACATGACAATAACATGGTTTTAAAAATGCATTATGGGCAAGAGTTCCAACAATGCATTATGGGCAAGAGTTCCAACAATGCATTATGGGAAAGCATTCAAATACAATCTACAGCAATGCATTATGAGTAGGTATAGCATATAGTTTCAACAATGCATTATGGGAAAGCATTCCAGTACAGGTTATGGAATGCATTATGGAAGGCATTTGACTACAGGTATAGCATAGTATCAACAATGCATTATGGGAAGCTATGGCATTTCATCAATACTTTGTATGGGAATATAAGGTACAGCTGATGCATGTAGGCCTATTTAACATGACAATAACATGGTTTTAAAAATGCATTATGGGCAAGAGTTCCAACAATGCATTATGGGAAAGCATTCAAATACAATCTACAGCAATGCATTATGAGTAGGTATAGCATATAGTTTCAACAATGCATTATGGGAAAGCATTCCAGTACAGGTTATGGAATGCATTATGGAAGGCATTTGACTACAGGTATAGCATAGTATCAACAATGCATTATGGGAAGCTATGGCATTTCATCAATACTTTGTATGGGAATATAAGGTACAGCTGATGCATGTAGGCCTATTTAACATGACAATAACATGGTTTTAAAAATGCATTATGGGCAAGAATTCCAACAATGCATTATGGGAAAGCATTCCAATACAATCTACAGCAATGCAATATGGGAAGACATTCCGCTACAGAGTATGTATCATTTTTTTTTTTACAATTTTGGTGGAAAAAAACAACAACCTTTGTTTGGCTTTACATTTGTACATGTTTTATGGAAGATATAAATCGCAATTTGATCATGATAAACGGCCTCCCATGCCGTGGCGGATCCATGCAGGGCACACCCCGGACCGTGTCCCCTTTCATGGTCCATGAAATGGCTTTAATTCGGCATTTATTTTTAATTTTTTCCAAATACTGAGGGGGTGCATCTTCCCTCAGACACCCTCCCTATATGGATAAAGAAGTACCCACTTAGCCTAGGCTTCTGTTTTGGACCAGTCGCGGGGCCGGTGGAAGGGCACATTGGCCCGTGCGCCCCGCCCCCTTCGCGGCTAAAAAAATGGGGAAAGGAGAGAAGAGAAGGGGCGAAAAGCTGCGAAAATGAGAGAAAGGAATGAAGAGAAATGGAGAAGAAGAGAAAAACAATATTCGCACGTAATTGAGTAGGCCCAAGCCTTCTTATCCATGTTATCTGTGATTATTTTAGGCATTGCTTGAAGGCGGGTTCTCTGCCCAAAAGCCTGTGAAATTACTGCGGGCCCGCCGATACGCAGGGCCCGTCACATTTTGTCACCAACATCTGTATTAAGACGACTCAATGCTGACTTCAACATCAATCCGTGCATGCTTTAGTAGGCCTAAGTCCAATTAATAAAGTGTAATATTTAAAATTTTGCAAATTGAGTTAAAGCAATGATAATAGTGTAAAAATATGCACCAAATGACTTAAATGGGACCTTCATTTTGCAAAATTTTCAAACTTCTGAGGGGAAATAAACTGGTAGCCGTTTTCGCTTCTATTTTGGAGATCCGTACACTTTATGTTTTAACATGTTTAAGCAATTATATAACCTAATAATTAGGCCTACAGTAATCATGGTAATAGTAGTGAATAATGGTCTACGAGTGGCTTCAATTGGGCCTTCATTTTCACACATTTTCTAACTTCTCAGACACCCCCTGCGTATGCATAAAAAAGTTGCCATTTTCACTTCTGCTTTGGACACCAGACCCTTTATGTTTAAAGCAATAATTTACATATTAGTAGTGAAAATGTGTCGATGAATGACTTCAATTGGGTCGTCATTTCATAAATATTCGGCTTTTTCAAATTGAAACTTTACAAAATACACAATTCTTACTTCTGAGGGGGGGGGCACATCCTCCCTCAGACACCCCCTGCGTATATGCATAAAGAAGTTACCCTTTTCGCTTCTGCTTGCTTCGATATTCATTATTTAAATCAATAGGCCCCTATTATTGAAAAATAACACTTTGATGTTCATTCTAATAATAATAATAATACACTGCATTTAGAACGCTATACACAAAAGTACCATAGCGTGTACAAATATCATAAAAAACATAATACATAATACAAAATATGTGTTGATATGCGATTTCAGCTATGTTAGCGCTAGCGTCATAATGTATCTTAGGCTGGCAACACCGTGTTTACATTGCTGTGATAATATACGTGACGAGAGTCAATACCGGTAGTTTTGGTTCGGTTATTTAAAGTGGTTATAAATCCCTTATAAAACCCTTTCTCAAGCCCAAGGAAATAACACATGATGTCCAGAAGTGGACTCCACCTAAGGATGCAGAAGAATTCTGAAAAATCGACGGGTGAAGAGTACAGAACGTACGCAAAGTGTGAGCACTATAGCTAAAACTAGAAGGCTATATATTTGTACACAAATACGGCTATACCCGCATGTTATCGGTTTACACAAACTTACAGTCCTTATTTGCTGAGGACTTAGGTTGCTGTTGTCAGTCTCTCTAATTCACAGTGAAGCTATGCAATTTGATAGATTGAAATTCACAATATGCAATTTGATTAGGGAAAGCTATTCCAGAGGAGTATGTAAATTAAATGGAACAGCTATTTTGGAATCATTTCAGAGGGAGTATGTAAATTAAATGGAACAGCCAAAGGTATGTTATTTGAATGGAACAGCCTTAACGCTTCACACGTGGTATTTCCAATTATCATCATCTATAATAATGCAATTTGATTAAGGAAAGCTATTCCAGAAGTAGTATGTAAATTAAATGGAACAGCCATTTCAGAGGGAGTATGTAAATGAAATGGAACAGCCTATTTTGTGGCCAGTTCAGAGGGAGTATGTAAATTAAATAAACTCAACCAATAAAGTATCGAAACGATTATAGATGGTCAGATATATCGGGAACTGAAATATATAGCAAAAACTTATTTAATGTATATAAAGCGAAACTTTCTCCTGCGCATTTTGATACCTCTTTTGTTGCTCTACGATATCATTTAGTCGAGTTATGGGCGCCTGAGGGGCTTCAAGTCAGATTTTAAAAGTTGCACTTAGCTCCTATTCAAGCCAAATGCGTTGTACTGTAACCAATAAATGACCATTGCTTTTGTCCGCCAAATTCAAACGAGTGGGCACACCAAGTATTGAGATGTCAGCAGAAAGAGTTCATGAGATAAGTCAGAGATAAGTAAAGGGTAGCAAGTATTGAAGTTGGAAGTCGAAGGAGTAAAATAAAGTTAAGTTCATGGTTAAGTAACCAGTAAGAGCACATCTTTGTCTTGATTTGTGTGTGTGTGTGTACACGACGAACGCATTTGGCTTGAATAGGAGCTAAGTGCAACTTTCAAAATCCGACTTGAAGCCACTCAAGCGCCCATAACTCGACCAAATGATATCGTAGAGAAACTAAAGAGGTATCAAAATGCGCAGGAGAAAGCTGCACTTTATATACATTAAATAAGTTTTTGCTATATATTTCATTTTCCGATATATCTGACCATCTATAATCGTTTCGATACTTTATTGGTTGAGTTTAGAACAGCCAATGGGTATGTAATTTAACTGGAACAGCCTTAACGTTTCTGTCATCTATATTATTATAATTACGCTATTGTCTCTGTGAATGGGGTGGGGTGGGTGTTATTAACAATATAATTCTCAGGTGTAATCTGTGTACAAACTCTGAGCCCTGAAGCTGCTTTATTTGATGATAAACGGACGACCCTTTTTAACATTTGGGGCCCTGGGCCCATAATATTTGACTTATGAGGCTCATGTACACATGTTGAAGTATAATTCTCAAGTGCTATCAGTAGACTTAAGCTGGGCACTGTAGCTGCTTTATTTACTGAGTAACGGCCGGCCCTATGTGTTAGCGTTTGGGGCCCTGGGGCCCATATTTTGTGACATATGGGTCTCGTATGTACATATAACAATATTTCTCAGGTGCAATCTATGTACAAACTCTGAGCTTTAGAGCTGCTTTATTTGATGAAAAACGGCCGGCCCTTTGCTTTAACATTTGGGGCCCTGGGGCCCATAATATTTTACTTATGGGGCTCATGTGCATATGTTGAAATATAATTCTCAAGTGCTATCAGCAGACTCAAGCTGGACATTGTAGCTGCTTTATTTACTGAGTAACGGCCGGCCCTATGTTTTAGCGTTTGAGGCCCTGGGGCCCATATTATGTGACACGTGGGGTTCATGTATACATATAATAATATAATGCTGAAGACCTATTAGTGTACCAAATCTAAACCCTGTAGCTACTTTATTTGCTGAGAAACGACGGGCCCTTTGTTTTAACATTTGGACCTCTGGGGCCCCTAGCCTAAACCATCTGGGGCCAAAATGGGCAAAAGGCACATTTACAACTTAGGGCCCATACATGTGCCACATATGAGCCCTAGTGCCCTTGTAGTTTTTTAGCTAGCCTTGTCAATCTGTTGCCCCTTATTTTAACATTTGGGGCCCTGGGGCCCATAATAATATATGACATGTGGGGCTCATGTATACTTGTATATATAGAGTACCCCTGGATCTATCAGTATACCAACTCAGGACCCTGAGGTTGCTTCATTTAATGAGAAAAAGCATGCTTTGTATTTTTTACATTTGGGCCCCTGGGGCCGTGACCTTGACCTCTGGGGCCAAGATGTGCAAAGGATAAATCTACGGGGTAGGGCCCATAAGTGTACCACACATGGGCCCTGGGGCCCTTGTAGTTTTAGCGCTAGCCCTGTCAATCTGTTGCCCCTTATTTTAACATTTGGGGCCCTGGGGCCCATAATATATGACATATGGGGCTCATGTATACTTGTATATATAGAGTACCCCTGGGGCTATCAGTGTACCAACTCAGGGCCCTGAGGCTGCTTCATTTGATGAGAAACGGCATACTTTGTATTTTTACATTTGGGCCCCTGGGGCCCGTGACCTTGACCTCTGGGGCCAAGATGGGCAAAGGATAAATCTACAGGGTAGGGCCCATAAGTGTACCACATATGGGCCCTGTGGACTTTGTAGTTTTAGCGCTAGCCTTGACAGAATGTTGTGTTTGATGGAGAAGGAAGAGGAGGAGAAGGAGAAGAAACTAGAAGGCTATATATTTGTACACAAATACGGCTATACCCGCATGTTATCGGTGGACCCAAACTTACAGTCCTTATTTGCTGAGGACTTAAAATAAAGAAATTGTAAAAAGTCGCCCAATTGGGCAGAAATGTGTAAAAAGTGAGAGTCCAAGTCACAAGGTTTAATTGAATGTAGGTTGCACTGTCGTAGCACTTAAAATAAAGAAATTGTAAAAAGTCCCCTCCCATGGGAGTCGTCTCTCTTACTCTCCATACCATAGGTGACTGTTGCCCGTCTCTCTTATTCACAGTGAAGCTATGCAATATGATTAGGGGAAAACTGTTCCGGAAGGAGTATGTAAATTAAATGGAACAGCCATTTCATTTTCAGAGGGAGTATGTAAATTAAACGGAACAGCCAAATTCTGGGGCCATTTCAGAGGGAATATGTAAATTAAATGGAACAGCCAATGGGTATGTAATTTAACTGGAACAGCCTTAAAGCTTCACGCTGGTATTTCCAATTACCATCATATATATTATAATACGGATCTGTCTTTTCAGTCCTACGTGTGTGGGGTGGGTGGGTTTGTGTATGTTATAACAATATAATTCTCAGGTGCTATCTGTGTACACCGGGAGCTGCTTTATTTGATGAGAAACGGCCGGCCCTTTGTTTTAATATTTGGGGCCCTGGGGCCCATAATATTTGACTTATGAGTCCCATGTACATATGTTGAAATATAATTCTCTAGTGTTATCACTTATCAGTAGACTCAAGCTGGGCGCTGTAGCTGCTTTATTTACTGAGTAATGGCCGGCCTTATGTTTTAGCGTTTGGGGCCCTGGGGCCCATATTATGTAATATGTGAGGCTCATATGTACATATAACAATGTAATTCTCAGGTGCAATCTGTGTACAAATTCTGAGCCCTAAAGCTGCTTTAATTGATGAGAAACGGCCGGCCCTTTGTTTTAACATGTGGGGCCCTGGGGCCTATAATTTTTGACTTATGAAGCTCATGTACATTATGTTTAAGTATACTTCTCTAGTTCTATCAGTAGACTCAAGCTGGGCATTGTAGCTGCTTTATTTACCGAGTAACAGCCGGCCCTATTTTTTTAAGCGTTTGGGGCCCTGGGGCCCATGTTGTGTGACACATGGGGCTCATATATACATATAACAATATAATGCTTAAGACATATTAGCGTACCAAATCTGTACCCTGTAGCTATTTTATTTGCTGAGAAACGGCCGGCCCTTTGTTTTAACATTTGGGCCTCTGGGGCCCATAGCCTTGAACATCTAGGGCCAAAATGGGCAAAAGGCACATCTACAATTTAGGGGTTATACATGTGCCACATATGAGCCCTAGTGCCATTGTAGCTTTAGAGCTAGCCTTGCCAATCTGTTGCCCCTTATTTTTAACATTTGGGGCCCTGGGGCCCATAATATATAGCATATGGGGCTCAAGTATACTTGTATTTATAGAGTACCCCTGGGGCTATTAGTGTACCAACTCATGGCCCTGAGGCTGCTTCATCTGGTGAGAAACGGCATGGTTTGTGTTTGTACATTTGGGCCCCTGGGGCCCATGACCTTTGACCTCTGGGGCCAAGATGGGCAAAAGGCACATCTACGGGGTAGGGTCCATAAGTGTACCACATATGAGCCCTGTGGCCCTCGTAGTTTTAGCGCTAGCCTTGACCAACGGATGTGTTTGATAGAAGAAGATGGAGGAGGAGGAGGAGGAGGAGGAGGAGAAGAAACTAGAAGGCTATATATTTGTACACAAATACGGCTATACCCGCATTTTATCGGTTTACACAAACTTACAGTCCTTATTTGCTGAGGACTTAGGTTGCTGTTGTCAGTCTCTCAAATTCACAGTGAAGCTATGCAATTTGATGGATTGAAATTCACAATACGCAATTCGACAAGGGGAAAGCTATTCCAGATGGAGTGTGTAAATTAAATGGAACAGCCATTTCAGAGGGAGTATGTAAATCAAATGGAACAGCTATTTTGGGACCATTTCAGAGAGAGTATGTAAATTAAATGGAACAGCCAAAGGTATGTAATTTAAATGGAACAGTCTTAACGCTTCACACATAGTATTTCCAATCACCATATATAATTAAATTATTATAATACGCTATTGAAATTCGCAATATGCAATTTGATTAGGGGAAAGCTATTCCAAAGGGAGTATGTAAATTAAATGGAACAGCCATTTCAGAGGGAGTATGTAAATTAAATGGAACAGCCTATTTTGTGGCCATTCCAGAGGGAGTATGTAAATTAAATGGAACAGCTATTTTGGGACCATTTCAGAGAGAGTATGTAAATTAAATGGAACAGCCAAAGGTATGTAATTTAAATGGAACAGTCTTAACGCTTCACACATAGTATTTCCAATCACCATCTATAATTATTATAATACGCTATTGAAATTCACAATATGCAATTTGATTAGGGGAAAGCTATTCCAGAGGGAGTATGTAAATTAAATAGAGCAGCCAATGGGTATGCAATTTAACTGGAACAGCCGTAACGTTTATGTTATCTGTATTATAATTACGCTATTGTCAGTGAATCTGTTTAGTCCTACGTGTATGGGGTGGGATGGGATGGGTGTTATTAACAATATAATTCTCAGGTGCAATCTGTGTACAAACTCTGAGCCCTGAAGCTGCTTTATTTGATGATAAACGGACAGCCCTTTTTTAACATATGGGGCCCATAATATTTGACTTATGAGGCTCATGTACATATGTTGAAGTATAATTGCTATCAAGCTGGGCACTGTAGCTGCTTTATTTACTGAGTAACGGCTGGCCCTATGTTTTAGCGTTTTGGGCCCTGGGGCCAATGGTGTGACATATGGGGCTCATATGTACATATAACAATATAATTCTCAGGTGTAATCTGTGTACAAACTCTGAGCTCTAAAGTTGCTTTATTTGATGAAAAACGGCCGGGCCTTTGCTTTAACATTTGGGGCCCGGGGCCCATAATATTTGACTTATGGGGCTCATGTGCGTATGTTGAAATATAATTCTCAAGTGCTATCAGCAGACTCAAGCTGGACATTGTAGCTGCTTTCTTTATTGAATAACGACCGGCCCTATGTTTTTGCTTTTGGGGCCCTGGGGCCCATATTATGTGACGCATGGGGTCTCATATATACATATAACAATATAATGCTAAAGACCTATTAGTGTACAAAATCTGAACCCTGTAGCTCCTTTATTTACTGAGAAACGGGGCCCCTAGACTTAATTAAACATCTGGGGCCAAAATGGGCAAAAGGCAATTTTCAACTTAGGGCCCATACATGTGCCACATATGAGCTCTAGTGCCCTTGTAGTTTTATAGCTAGCCTTGTCAATCTGTTGCCCCTTATTTTAACATTTGGGGCCCTGGGGCCCATAATATATAACATGTGGGGCTTATGTATACTTGTATATATAGAGTACCCCTGGGGCTATCATTGTACCAACTCAGGGCCCTGAGGCTGCTTCATTTGATGAGAAACGGCATGCTTTGTATTTTTACATTTGGGCCCCTGGGGCCCGTGACCTTTGACCTCTGGGGCCAAGATGGGCAAAGGATAAATCTACGGGGTAGGGCCCATAAGTGTGCCACATATGGGCCCTGTGGCCCTTGTAGTTTTAGGGCTAGCCTTGACAGAATGATGTGTTTGATGGAGGAGGACAAGGAGAAGAAGGAGAAGAAACCATAGAATGGCACTAGAAGGCTATATATTTGTACACAAATACGGCTATACCCGCATGTTATCGGTTTACACAAACTTACAGTCCTTATTTGCTGAGGACTTAGGTTGCTGTTGTCAGTCTCTCTAATTCACAGTGAAGCTATGCAATTTGATAGATTGAAATTCACAATGTGCAATTTGATTAGGGGAAAGCTATTCCAGAGAGAGTATGTAAATTAAATGGAACAGCCATTTCAGAGAGAGTATGTAAATTAAATGGAACAGCTTTTTTGGGATCATTTCAGAGGGAGTATGTAAATTAAATGGAACAGCCATTTCAGAGGGAGTATGTAAATTAAATGGAACAGCCTATTTTGTGGCCATTTCAGAGGGAGTATGTAAAGTAAATAGAACAGCCAATGGGTATGTAATTTAACTGGAACAGCCTTAAAGTTTCTGTCATCTATCTTAATACTAATCACGGCGTGTCCGTCCGTCCCTCTGTCCGCGCGCTATCGCGTGCGCGCGGTGCGTATTGCGTGCGCGCTATCGCGTAGTGCGCGGAGTATACCGACGGGCGCAGTGCGAGCATCGGAAAGCATTACACGTGCAGAGGCGTATTAGTAGTTTAAAAGGTCAGGGCAAGTAGGCCTATATGGGTAACGGGTGTTGGATAATTAGAGATAGTAAGCAAGAACCACCCAACCCGAGAACCGCGAAATCTAGTATTATTATAATTACGCAATTGTCTGTGAATGGGATGGGGTGGGTGTTATTAACAATATAATTCGCAGGTGCAATCTGTGTACAAACTCCGAGCCCTGAAGTTGCTTTATTTGATGATAAACGGACAGCCCTTTTTTAACATTTGGGGCCCTGGCCCATAATATTTGATTTATGAGGCTCATGTACACATGTTGAAGTATAATTCTCAAGTGCTATCAGTAGACTTAAGCTGGGCACTGTAGCTGCTTTATTTACTGAGTAACGGCTGGCCCTATGTTTTAGCGTTTGGGGCCCTGGGCCCATATTATATGACATATGGGGCTCATATGTACATATAACAATATAATTCTCAGGTGCAGTCTGTGTACAAACTTTGAGCTTTGGTGAAAAATGGCCGGCCCTTTGCTTTAACATTTGGGGCCTGGGGCCCATAATATTTGACTTATGGGGCTCATGTGCATATGTTGAAATATAATTCTCAAGTGCTATCAGCAGACTCAAGCTGGACATTGTAGCTGCTTTATTTACTGAGTAACGACCGGCCCTATGTTTTAGCGTTTGGGGCCCTGGGGCCCATATTATGTGACACATGGGGTTCATATATACATAAAGCAATATAATGCTGAAGATCTATTAGTGTACCAAAGCTAAACCCTGTAGCTACTTTATTTGCTGAGAAACGACCGGCCCTTTGTTTTAACATGTGGGCTTCTGGGGCCCCTAGCCTTAAACATCTGGGGCCAAAATGGGCAGAAGACACATTACAACTTAGGGCCCATACATGTGCCACATATGAGCCCTAGTGCCCTTGTAGTTTTATAGCTAGCCTTGTTAATCTGTTGCCCCTTATTTTAACATTTGGGGCCCTGGGGCCCATAATATATGACACATGGGACTCATGTATACTTGTATATATAGAGTACCCCTGGCTCTATCAGTGTACCAACTCAGGGCCCCGAGGCTGCTTCATTTAATGAGAAACAACATGCTTTGTATTTTTACATTTGGGCCCCTGGGGCCCGTGACCTTTGACCTCTGGGGCCAAGATGTGTAAAGGATAAATCTACTGGGTAGGGCCCATAAGTGTACCACATATGGGCCCTGGGGCCCTTGTAGTTTTAGCGCTAGCTCTGTCAATCTATTACCCCCTATTTTAACATTTGGGGCCCTGGGGCCCATAATATGACATATGGGGCTCTTGTATATATAGAGTACCCCTGGGGCTATCAGTGTACCAACTCAGGGCCCTGAGGCTGCTTAATTTGATGAGAAACGGCATGCTTTGTATTTTTACATTTGGGCCCCTGGGGCCCGTGACCTTTGACCTCTGGGGCCAAGATGGGCAAAGGATAAATCTACGGGGTAGGGCCCATAAGTGTACCACATATGGGCCCTGTGGCCCTTGTAGTTTTAGCGCTAGCCTTGACAGAATGTTGTGTTTGATGGAGGAAGAGAAGGAGGAGAAGAAACCATAGAATGGCAATATACCTGTTCATGCTTCGCATGCGGGTATAACCATACTAGAAGGCTATATATTTGTACACAAATACGGCTATACCCGCATGTTATCGGTTTACACAAACTTACAGTCCTTATTTGCTGAGGACTTAGGTTGCTGTTGTCAGTCTCTCTAATTCACAGTGAAGCTATGCAATTTGATAGATTGAAATTCACAATGTGCAATTTGATTAGGGGAAAGCTATTCCAGAGAGAGTATGTAAATTAAATGGAACAGCCATTTCAGAGGGAGTATGTAAATTAAATGGAACAGCTTTTTGGGATCATTTCAGAGGGAGTGTGTAAATTAAATGGAACAGCCAAAGGTATGTAATTATCATCATCTATAATTATTATAGGCCTAATACGCTATTGAAATTCACAATATGCAATTTGATTAGGGGAAAGCTATTCTATTCTAGAGGAGTATGTAAATTAAATGGAACAGCCATTTCAGAGGGAGTATGTAAATTAAATGGAACAGCCTATTTTGTGGCCATTTCAGAGGGAGTATGTAAATTAAATAGAACAGCCAATGGGTATGTAATTTAACTGGAACAGCCTTAAAGTTTCTGTCATCTATATTATTATAATTACGCAATTGTCTGTGAATGGGATGGGGTGGGTGTTATTAACAATATAATTCGCAGGTGCAATCTGTGTACAAACTCCGAGCCCTGAAGTTGCTTTATTTGATGATAAACGGACAGCCCTTTTTAACATTTGGGGCCCTGGCCCATAATATTTGATTTATGAGGCTCATGTACACATGTTGAAGTATAATTCTCAAGTGCTATCAGTAGACTTAAGCTGGGCACTGTAGCTGCTTTATTTACTGAGTAACGGCTGGCCCTATGTTTTAGCGTTTGGGGCCCTGGGCCCATATTATATGACATATGGGTCTCGTATGTACATATAACAATATTTCTCAGGTGGAATCTATGTACAAACTCTGAGCTCTAGAGCTGCTTTATTTGATGAAAAACGGCCGGCCCTTTGCTTTAACATTTGGGGCCCTGGGGCCCATAATATTTGACTTATGGGGCTCATGTGCATATGTTGAAATATAATTCTCAAGTGCTATCAGCAGACTCAAGCTGGACATTGTAGCTGCTTTATTTACTGAGTAACGACCGGCCCTATGTTTTAGCGTTTGGGGCCCTGGGCCCATATTATGTGACACATGGGGTTCATATATATATATATAACAATATAATGCTGAAGACCTATTAGTGTACTAAAGCTAAACCCTGTAGCTACTTTATTTGTTGAGAAACGACCGGCCCTTTGTTTTAACATTTGGGCCTCTGGGGCCCCTAGCCTTAAACATCTGGGGCCAAAATGGGCAGAAGACACATTACAACTTAGGGCCCATACATGTGCCACATATGAGCCCTAGTGCCCTTGTAGTTTTATAGCTAGCCTTGTTAATCTGTTGCCCCTTATTTTAACATTTGGGGCCCTGGGGCCCATAATATATGACATATGGGACTCATGTATACTTGTATATATAGAGTACCCCTGGCTCTATCAGTGTACCAACTCAGGGCCCGAGGCTGCTTCATTTAATGAGAAACAACATGCTTTGTATTTTTACATTTGGGCCCCTGGGGCCCGTGACCTTTGACCTCTGGGGCCAAGATGTGTAAAGGATAAATCTACTGGGTAGGGCCCATAAGTGTACCACATATGGGCCCTGGGGCCCTTGTAGTTTTAGCGCTAGCTCTGTCAATCTATTACCCCCTATTTTAACATTTGGGGCCCTGGGGCCCATAATATATGACATATGGGGCTCATGTATATAGAGTACCCCTGGGGCTATCAGTGTACCAACTCAGGGCCCTGAGGCTGCTTAATTTGATGAGAAACGGCATGCTTTGTATTTTTGCATTTGGGCCCCTGGGGCCCGTGACCTTTGACCTCTGGGGCCAAGATGGGCAAAGGATAAATCTACGGGGTAGGGCCCATAAGTGTACCACATATGGGCCCTGTGGCCCTTGTAGTTTTAGCGCTAGCCTTGACAGAATGTTGTGTTTGATGGAGGAAGAGAAGAAGGAGAAGAAACCATAGAATGGCAATATACCCGTTCATGCTTCGCATGCGGGTATAAATAGACTAAAAACTTTATGTCAATATTTTCGCCGCTCGGACCAGTGCACCCACTCCACGCCAAAATTTCTAATTTCATCCAGAGGGCGCTGTTTATATACCAGCTAGTACCGGACACGATAGAAAACAAAAATCAAAATGAACTCGTTTCACGCACCAGTAATGAACTGGGACAGTCCAGACCTCCCAAAAGAATTTAAGAGATTCAAGCAGCACTGTCTTTTCACATTTAAAGGCCCACTGGCAGATAAACCAGAGCTACGACAAGTCAATTATTTGATGACATACATGGGTGATAAAGGCAGAGAGGTCTACAGCACATTTGAATGGAAGCCAGCAGTTCCAGCAGATAAAGAAAATAACATTGCAGCCCAACCTGCTGAGGATGCCACACTTGATGGAGTGTTTGGTAAATTTGAAGCATATGTTGCACCAAAGAAAAATGAAATCAGAGCAACGGTAGCATTCAATAACAGATATCAACAGTCTACAGAGAAATTTGACAATTTCGTAACAGACTTAAAAATTCTTGTCAAAGCATGCGGGTACCAGGAAGAAGACCGAATGATCCGGGACGCCATAGTATTACGCGCTAGGGAAACGGTGGTCAGAGAAAAATGCCTGGACAAAGGAGATGAGCTGACACTATCTAAAGCAATTCAGATTGGTCAAAACCAGGAAACAGCCAAAGAAAGCATGAAAGCAATGTCTCAAAAAGCTGAAACAAATCTCCACGCAATAAAGAAGACACAGAGAAGTCACTACCACGGTGCAAAGCCGAAGAATGGATCCGACAGAGGTCCAGACAAGAAGAAACAGATGTCGGACAAGACATTCCAGTGCAAGAAGTGCGGTAAAAGGCATAAACCAAGGTCATGTCCTGCATGGGGAACAACTTGTAAATCCTGTGGACAGAAAAATCACTGGCTGACTCATTGCCCTTCAGCGAAGAAAGTCGACCAAATCGGCACAGCTGACAGCACATATGAGCCTGAAGAGTTCTTCGTAGATGCGCTAGTCACAGAAGACAGCGATGAAGAAGAGTGGATTTTACCAATGAAGATCAACAATATCACAGTACCGTTCAAACTGGATACTGGGGCTGGATGCAATGTTCTTCCAATAGGTGAATACAAAAGACTAAAACCCAGACCAGAAATGAAGAGGACGGAGGTGAAAGTTAAAGGGATTACTGGAGCACGAATACCCATAATTGGTGTTTGCATGGCACAAGTAATATACAAATCAGGAACAGTACTATTACCATTTCACATCTCAAAGGAGGGTGGAAGACATAATAGGTATCAACCAGTGTTAGGATTGAAAGCCTGTAAGAAGCTAGAGTTGGTCAAAGCTATCTGGAACATAGAAGCTTTAGGTGGACCATCAGTCACAAGATACAAGATCCTTCAAGAAGAGTTTGGAGATGTGTTCGAAGGCCTCGGATGTCTACCGGGTGAACACAAGATCAACGTAGACAAAGAAGTGATCCCCGTGAAGAATGCCTGTCGGAAGGTTCCATTTCCGGTCAGAGAGAAGTTGAAAGCACAACTCGACAAAATGGAACAAATGCAAGTCATTGCCAAGATAGATGAACCAACTGATTGGGTTCATGCAATGGTAACAGTGGTCAAGAAAGATGGCAACCTAAGAATATGCCTTGACCCCAGAGACTTGAACAAAGCAGTCAAGAGAGAAGATTTCAAGTTACCATCAAGAGAAGAGATGATGGCGCAGTTTGCAGATGCCAAATATTTCTCTAAATTAGACGCCTACTCAGGATTCTGGCAGATCAAGTTGGACGAAGAAAGCTCCAAGTTGTGTACATTCATCACACCGTTTGCCAGATATCGGTTTCTGAGGCTCCCATTTGGAATCTCAATGGCTCCAGAAGCATTCCATCGCAAGATCCACTGTCTGTTTGAAGATCTTGATGGAGTTGACACCATGATGGATGATTTCATCGTGTGGGGTGCTACAAGAGAGGAGCATGATGAACGTCTAAGGAAAGTGTTGGAGAAATGCAGAAGTGTAAACCTGAAGTTAAATCTTGACAAATGCCAGTTCGGAGTCAACGAGCTGACATACCTAGGAGACGTCCTTAGCGACAAAGGAATTAAACCTGATCCTAAGAAGACTCAAGCAATCCACGATATGCCACGTCCAGAGTGCAAAGGTGATATTCAGAGATTTCTGGGTATGGTCAATTATCAAGCCAAATTCATACCAGATGTATCAGCCAAGGCAGCTCCACTTAGAGCACTGCAAGAGAATCAGAATGAGTGGTTATGGGGTCCTGAGCAAGAGTCGGCATGGAACGACCTGAGAACAACACTGACTACAAGTCCAGTCTTGAAGTTCTACGATCCGAAGAAACCAACAAAGATCTCCGCTGATGCTTCACAGAACGGCTTGGGCGCAGTCTTACTTCAGCAAGATTCAGATGGTTGGAGTCCTGTAGCCTACGCATCGAAAGCGATGACAGATGCCGAGACTCGCTACGCTCAAATAGAAAAAGAGTGTCTTGCGCTGACAAATGCATGTGAAAGATTTCACCAGTTTGTACATGGTATGACATTTGTGGCAGAAACTGATCACAAACCGCTAGTCTCAATCTTCAAGAAGCCACTAGCAGATAGTCCGCTACGCCTACAGAGAATGCGCATAAGACTCCAGAAGTATGACTTCAACCTGATATACACACCAGGAAAGGAACTGTTCACAGCGGATGCTTTATCAAGAGCATTTGATCAGTCAGAGTCCGCAAAGAAAGATCCATCGCTGGAAGAAGAGGTAGAAGCATACGTAAATGCTATCATGACAACATTGCCAGTAGCTACTACAAGAATGGAGGAGATTAAGGAAGAAACCCTGAAAGATCCTATTCTTACAAAGCTAACCAATGTAATCCTGACTGGTTGGCCAGATGAAAGGAGACAATGTCCACCAGAATGCAGAGAGTACTGGAACTACAGAGAAGAATTATCAGTAGTTCAAGGCATCATCTTCAAGGGTGACAGGATAGTAGTACCCTCAAGTATGCACAGCGCCATGTTGGAACAGATCCACAAAGGGCACTTAGGAATTGAAAAGTGCAAGCGTCGTGCAAGGGATGTACTTTATTGGCCCAGAATCAACTCGGACATTGAAGCTATGGTACAAAGTTGCCCAGCATGCATTGGAAACCAAAGAAAACAGCAAGCTGAACCAATGAAACCACACAAGGTACCAGATCGACCGTGGGAGAAAGTTGGGGTGGACCTTTTCACAATAGATGGAAGAGATTATGTCGCTATGGTAGACTACTATTCACAGTACATAGAAATCAGCACCTTGACAAGCAACACCACCAGCAAAGCTGTAATCAATGCCATGAAGTCAAATTTTGCAAGACATGGGACACCTATGGAAGTGATTAGCGACAACGGACCACAATTTACAAGCCAAGAATTTGTAGATTTCAAGAAAGTGTGGGACTTTAAGCACACAACGTCAAGTCCACACTATCCAGCGTCAAATGGGCAGGCAGAGAATGCAGTAAAGCAAATGAAGTCCATGATCAGAAAGGTGACTGCAAGTAAAGAAGACATTTACCTTGCATTACAGATCTATAGAAGCACACCACTAGAGCATGGAAAGTCACCAGCAGAACTTTTGTTCAATAGGCGCATTAGATCTAACCTGCCAATAGCCAAAGTCCTATTAGGCACACTAACAAAGTCTTCAAATTCAACGAAGAAGATGAAAAATGAGTTGAAACGAAGACAGAAAGCAAACTATGATAAGAAAACTGCTTTCTTAGCTCCACTGAAAGTGGGAGATACTGTAAGAGTACAGAAAATGGACAAGCCTACTACTAACAATCCACTTTGGTCACAGAAAGGTGTAATCTTGGAAGTCCTTCCAAATAGATCTTACAAAGTGAAGACTACAACTGGTGAAGTTTACAGAAGAAATCGGCGTCATCTGATGAAAACAACAGAGTCAACGCTTCCTGAAGAGTCAGATGAGGAACAAGCTACAAACCAGCAACCAAGTCAAGCTACAAATCAACAGCCAAGTCAAGCTTCAGAGTTGTCGCCTGCTGCAAGCAAGTCACCAGCAACAGCAACAGCACCAGTTCGTAGAAGTAGTCGCGAAGTCAAGTTAAACCCAAAATACTACAGCGAGGAGTATACCGCTTAGACATTTGTTAAAGTTACTTTCATTATTGTGTGGTAGCAAGATAACTATTGCATAAATAATATGTTTGTTAAAAAGTTGTAAAACAAATTTGGACAATTGTACATGCATCACAAGAAGTTTGAATGTATGAAAAGTTTGAGCAGTTTTGTATGGTATATTATGCAACTTCACATACCATAAAAGTTTGAGTTTAAAAGTTACTCTAGAATAGTTAAATGAAACAGTGATTGGTAACTAAGCAGATATGTTTGGATTTCTTTTCTTAGAACATGTTTGGAAATCAGCATGTCCAAATTCATGCTAGAAAATTTCATTGTTTTGTCAAAAGATTTTACTAATTTGTAAATCTGCATAGTTAAGATCTCACTGCATCATACAGGTAGTTATGTTTGTTGGAACTTTGAACATCTTAATTTGTTAAAGCTGAATGTATTCTATAATTCTGAAATGTTAAAAGTGTTTAAACATCACACATGTTAAAGACAATCAAAGACTCAAAAATGACTCAAAATATAGATGTAAACACTGCAGTGAAGCTTTATTCATCACTATAATATTTTACACTGCACAGGATTTGAAATGCATATTTGTAAAGCGTTTTATGGAAAACAGCTAAAATGCAAGGATACAGCAGAACTGAAATAACTCTGAACATTTGAGAACTTTCAAAAGCATTGTGAACTTTCTAAAGTATCAAGTTTTGCTGAACTTTATCTTTTCCGTCAAAAGGGGGAAGATGTGTTGATATGCGATTTCAGCTATGTTAGCGCTAGCGTCATAATGTATCTTAGGCTGGCAACACCGTGTTTACATTGCTGTGATAATATACGTGACGAGAGTCAATACCGGTAGTTTTGGTTCGGTTATTTAAAGTGGTTATAAATCCCTTATAAAACCCTTTCTCAAGCCCAAGGAAATAACACAAAATGCATCAGAATAAATATGATTTCAACAGTCTCTTGAAAGAATCAATGGATGGAGCTGATCTGATTGTAATGGGGAGTTCATTCCAGGCTTGGGCAGCAATGATGTGAAATCGCTTTTCACCAAAGGCAGTGATACTTGCTTTGGGAATTGCCAAGCGAGTGGTATCACCCGATGATCTGAGAGGTCGGCCAGGAACATATAGAATGAAACAGTCAGATAAGTACACTGGAGCGAGATTATGCATAGATTTGTAAACATATAGCAGAAGCTTGAAAGTAATGCGGTTGGAGATGGGGAGCCAGTGCAATTTGACTAGCAGTGAGGCAGCATCAACTCTCCGACCGACAGCAAAGATGGCTCTTGCGGCGGCATTTTGGAGACGCTGAAGTCGACAGATGTCTGTGGCAGATAGATGAGTAATAAGAGCATTACAGTAGTCAAGCCTTGATGTTATTAAGGCTCGTGCAACATGATGACAGGTGTTAAAGTCGATGAAACTACGGATGCGCCACAGATTCTTGATCTGAAAATTGATAGTTTGGCGAAGGTGATTTATGTGATTAGTGAATGTCATTGTCTGATTATAAAATACGCCAAGATTGCGGATTACTTGAGATGGTATGATCATGGATGTACCTATGGTGAGAGTAAGCGATGGGAGAAGTCTGAGGCTGTAGACAGAGCCGGCAACAAAGAATTCTGTTTTGGAATCATTCAATTTGAGGTAGTTGGAGGCCATCCAAGATCGAATTTCATCAATGCAAGATGTTAGATTGGCAAGAGTTAAATCAAGTTCACCAGGGATACGAGGATCGAAAGACGTATATAACTGGGTGTCATCAGCGTACAAGTGGTAGTGAATACCATATTTGCGTGCGATATCACCAACTGGTGTAGTATAGATGGTAAATTTCAAAGGACCGAGTACCGATCCTTGAGGAACTCCAAATTCAACAACGACGGGATCAGATAGATGGCCACCTATATTGACTTGACTTGTCCATCCTTGCAAATAAGAACGGCACCACTCTAATGCCACACCACAAACTACAAATTATATACTTTGAAAACGTGCTTGATTTGTTGTTGAGTTATGTACGTTTTACAAAAGTGTTGTTGTTTCAGCCCTCTTTTCAACATAACTCAAGAACCACAGGACCTACAAAAGTATATCTGTGATATTTGAATTCTTCTACACGCTTGCTATGAAATGATCAATGCAATTTTGGCCAAATCTCACTACCCGCAAGATGCTGTGAACTACCAAATCGCAACAGTTTAAAATAGTTAATTTACACAATAATAGTGAAAACTTGTCAACAAATGACTTCAATTGGACCGTCATTTCACAACTTTTCGGCTTTTTCAAATTAAAATTTTAGACAAAATGGTCCACCAAATGGCTTCAATTAGGTTTTCATTTTGCAAAAGTTTTTTCACTTCTGAGGGGGTACATCCCCCCTCAGACAACCCCTGAGTATGCATAAGGAAGTTACCCTTTTTACTTCAAACCATGGAAATAGTAGATGTTAAAGCAATAGTTTACACAATAATAGTTAAAACTATTCTTCAATTGGACCGTCATTTCACAAATGTTCACCTTTTTCAAATTACAAATTTTACACAATAATAGTGACAAAATGGTCCACCAAATGGCTTGAATTAGGTGTTTATTTTGTAAAAGTTTCTCACTTCTGAGGGGGGCACATCCCCCCTCAGACAACCCCCTGCATCGCGCAAGCGCCACGAACGCCGCTGCCGCGCTGATTATCATAAGTGTGTGCCCTCCCTTTTCAAAATTCCTGGATCCGCCACTGCACATAGCATATAGTTTCAACAATGCATTATGGGAAGCTATGGCATAATTTCAATAATGGTACAGAGAATGACTTTAGTTATATAACTCGATCTAGCCAACTATAAACTCAACTATAATTCCAACTACAACTATAAACTCAACTATAATTCCAACTACAACTATAAACTCAACTATAATTACAACTACAACTATAAACTCAACTATAATTCCAACTACAACTATAAACTCAACTATAATTCCAACTATAACTACAACTACAACTATAACTACAACTATAAACTACAACTACAACTATAAACTATAAAATGTTAACACTCCATCAGCCCATAATTATGATAAGGATAATGAACTGAGTGCAATGCATTCGTCAAGATAATCGCACGCGCCGTGGAGTTATTGCATTTAGCTCGAGAGCCGATAGGCTCAAGAGCTAAATGCAATAACTCCATGGCAAGTGCAATTATCTTGACGAATGTATTTGCACGAGTACATTATCCGTCATACACTTTGAGTGTAGGCCTATTAAAACAATAGGCAATATTAATTGCTGCATTCATTATATTAGTTTTAATATTAGGGAAAATATCTTACATTTTAAAAACACCGTCAGGACATTGACCAGCTACGTAGCATTTAACTGGTAAAGAAAATCAATCCCGTATAAGTTAGCTATCAATGGTATCGATTGCGCCATACGTCATACTTTAGTAACTTATTCACGCATGGTTTGTAACCAATTGACTTTATGTTGTGATCATTTAAGGCTGGTTCAAAGTGAATATTCGAAGGCGAATATTCGGCTTCGAATACTTTTTGTGACGTCAAAATATATACGGCAACGAATAAAATATGATGACACGCCGAGTTGAACCGGATTAAATATCGCGCAACTGATAGTGAGATACTATTGATTTATATGAAAGGCTCGAGGTCACCTGAATATCGTTCAACGAACGATGATTTCAAAAATCCCCAATGAAAATTAAGGCATCTGGAATGAGCGTTTTGAGCGTTTCGACAGTATTTTTGTGGGACATGAGAGCACATCAGACATATCGAATTACATTATGAATACGAAGAATGTCTTTCTGATATCAAATAATTTTCATTTTTTGAAATTCACGATATAATACAAATTTCATGACAAATTATTAAAATTTGATATTTTTCACATATTGATATATAACAGTCCTCGAAGTAAATATTATAAATCTAATGATATTTTCTTAAAGTGTATGTAGCTGGGAGGAAAAGCCGACGATCAATTGAACAGTTTGCCCTTTCATATTGAAGATATGGATTTTTTTTCCCAAAAAGACGTATTTTTTTTGGTGTTTTGACATGCTCTCAAGACTGCAAACCCGATTCTGCCATTTTTAATTCGCGGACCTATTTTCTCAATAATGATAAAAATGCGACTTTTTTGGTGACTCAAATTTGTGTATAGGCTTTCCACTTTTATTTAAGCTATAATTCGCCACTCTTTCTGATTAATAAGTCTAAAGCCTCAAATAGTTTCTGTATTTTACCGGAACTCATTAGGGTTACACAAATGGCGCATTGATTTAGTGGTGTGCCCCTTATTAGTGCAGTACAAGCATACCCATTTTTATATGATATGAAAATAAAGGAAAATGCCTGGCAGGCAATAGCATTCCAATGCTGTAGTGATGGTAAGTAATGTTTTATGCAAATAATATGATATTTAGGCTTACAAACATAACCTAAATGTACAAGTGAATGTTTCCATACTAACGTAGCTCCATTTAAATCGACTGATGCAGAAAAAAAGTCTAACTCCAAATTCAGATTTATGCCTCCACCCCGGTTTTACATAAATAATGTTTGGTCCCAGTTCTAGGTCCCCATATGCATCTGTCCCTGGCAGAGGATGTGTGAGGGTCTGGGGGTGGTAAATCATTGGTTATTGATATAAAATGCATTTGCCATGGAGGTTCACCCATTTTTGTCATCTTTTCCGCACTAGCGGAATTCTTGACGTTTTTGGCACCTATAAACGATGTTATTTTGGGCGGAATAAAGATGTAATGCGTTGTTATCAGTCAAATTCATAATTATAATTAATAATTAAGAGGGCAAAATAAGTAATATGTAGGAATGGATATATAGCGCTTTGCAATGAATATCTTCATAAACTATGCAGAACAACCAAAACCACGAGCGTTGGTACCATATCATTTCGTGTTCTTTTAAAATAAATTCTTGTTTATTTCTATAATTTGTGAATCAGGCATTAAAACACATTTAGGCCATAGCAATGTAGGCCTACACAAGTTCGGAACGAGACCTTTTATCTTTTGACGCGTATTTCGGTCAAATGCCAAAATTGATTGCTCAATGAATCATGAAATGAGAGCAATACTACTTTGATGATACCGATCTCTAGTGGATATCAGCCAATGAAAAAAGTATTCACCTGAAATATATTTGTAGGAGTTGAATTTTGTTGAACTCGACAGATATATATTTGGTTGGTCACCGTGGGTGGTCTCATATATAACACTTGTGAGGGCTGTCATATTTGTCGTCGCTTCAATCATATCTTATGATATTGATATATTTATTTATTTATTTATTTATTTATTTATTTATTTATTTATTTATTTATTTATTTAATTTATTTAATTATTTATGTATTTATTGACTTATTTATTTATTTTTTATTTATTTATATCTATTGACTCATTAATTTTTTGATTTGCTTTGCAGTTGAAACACAAGAAGGTATGGGTCAACCTCCGCGCCTGTTACAGGCAGGTCATAAATGCCCTGAAAAGCGTTAAACGGGTGGAGTCGGTGGGGTCTACTACGGGGGTCCAGGGGCAAAGCCCAGGCGGGGGTCAAGGGGGCTGAGCGCCATGAAGCTCCTGGTTTTTGGCATATTAGAAAATATCAGTGTTTCAGAGTACAAATTTCACAATGGAAGTAGTAGGCCTATAGATCTTCTCTCTTTCTTTCCCTTTTCTCTTCTCCCTTGAGTCCCTTCCCTTTTCTCTTCTCCCTTCCCCCTTTTCTCTTTTCTTCTTTCCCCTTTCTCTTCCCTCTTTCTTTCCCATTTTTTTTTCCCTTCCCCTTTTTTCTCTTCTTTCCCCTTTCTCTTCCCTTCCCTCTTTTTCTCTCTTTCCCCTTTTCCCCTTCCCAATTTTTGACTCTTCCAGGGTTTTTTTTTTTTCCGGGGGCAGCTTGCATCCCCCCGGCCCCCACTGGTTACGCCACTGCTCCTATTTAGACCCATTTATATAGACATTAAATCATGACAATAGTTCAATGGAGTTTACCTATTATGATTTTATTTACTTCGTTAAGGAATTTCTCTAAATTTTGCTTACCTTGGTCAACGGGCAATACTTGTTAACAGTAGGGCAACGCTGTGAATTGTAGAAATATATCTTTCTCCGGTTCATAGTTTTATATTCGAAGCCGCATATATTTTGACGCCCAAAACGTATTCGAAGCCGAATATTCGCCTTCGAATATTCACTATGAACCGACCCTTAATATCGTGGTTTCGAACACAGAGAGCACTGAACCAGTTGGAAACGATCGATTTAGATGTCCGACTAGTACTACGGTGAATATCAACTGGACTTTATAGCTCTATAATTTGAACTTTAAAATCTACTTATATTAAAACACACGACATTGGGATTTAACAATTTGTTCAGTATTATCATAGGCCTTCAAACACATGTGTTTGAAGGCCTATGGTATTATAAAGCATGATCATGATATTATGCGCTAGTGTGTGTTTCCTGGCCCGGCTATGTTATTTTAGATATAAGCCTACATGTATTTCATTTGTAAAATGCTGAATATTTTGCAATGGTGTCATCTTGTATAATTATGATCCACCTGTTTTTGGCCCTTTTTAATTAATAGAAGCTCGATTATTCTCATTTGATGTTTGATTTATTTGAGGTCATTAATCATAATTTATGACAATGATCTGCCCTTTGCACGAGCGATTGCCGAATAGGGTGCAACTCTACTAGTCTTATTACAAGACTGCCCTACCCCAACCCTAAACCCTAACCCTAAACTCCGTAAACGAGGACTGGACTCAAGTCTAACGAGTTGCACCCTATTCGGTAATTGTACCCTATTATAGAACACCGTTTGTAACTATACCATTTTAACACCACAGAATGTATATTCGTACTTTTTTGATGGTATATATATCGAACAGACAATTATATAGTTATGTGACCTCTGTGTCGAAAGCGTCACCTAACTCTACTATATGGTTAAGTGAAAGTAGTATTTCTAGTATTTGAGCGTGCACGTATTATCTAGAATCTATTGTTTAGCGTGCAGGTTTTAGATAATGCATTGTTTAGCGTGCAGGTTTATATAATTTGGGCTGTGAAGGGTAGTTCGCGAAAATAATGCACGGGAGAAGAATACATAACGATGAATAGAAACGGGCACTAGAAGTGTATGGTCCTATAATCATGGTCGCCCTCCCCATCCCTGCAACATAGGCCCCTATAGGATGACTCACGAGCCGCGGTTTGTCCGTGGCCCTAGTTCAGATTGATACACTATTGTACGCGTGAGTACATTCTTTTCTGCATGGCTGTTTCCATTATTAACTTACGCCCCTCTGGAATCAAGCCTTGAAAATCAATTGTATTTAACCTTAACAGCGTATTTTATTGATTCTGAATGATTGTATGTATTTATGTTCATTAACAAATCATTGTTAAATCATACTTTACTTTCATTAAAGATGCAGATATTGTTCCCTTAATCAAACAGTGTGTTTTGTTGTGCATTCTGAAGTGAATTTGGGTAAAAGGTGTTTTTGGCCTTGAGTCATTTACGATTCGTAACAGTACCATGATGATCTAATTAGCTGGCACACGTCACAGCTAAGTCACAACCCCCCCAAAAAAAAAAAAAACCACAAGACAGTCTCGCAACAAACATTATCGTAAAAAACGCAATTTGTTTTGTTTTTTGTTTGCTTTACTCTGTTGCTGAAGTAATTTGAGACCAGTTTCGGACCATTCTTATTTGACCTCTGTGTATGATTTTTTTGACACATGACCTATTCGACGTTATAACCCATGAACTTAGTACCGTAAAACAATATGACAATTGACTTTTTTTTTTTTCTAGTGATGCGAGGAACAATTTGAGATACATTATAACATGATAGGACCATTTTTTAGTTTTGGCTCCATTATGACCTTCGACCCCTCGTGGGAAGCATAGGGGAATATAGAAAAATTTAACCATGCAATTCTAGTTTTGAGGTGTAAGGATGGCTAAAAACATTGGTTTCACTAATGTAGCAATATAATACCCCAAACACACAGCGCCATGTTCTAGATCATGATGATGTACATGCTGTATAATTATTAAAAAGCACAACTCTGACATGTAGCTACATGTTAATTTACAGTATGTACAAAAACCGCATAACTTGAAACATAATATTACACAGCAAAATAATACAAATACTTTGCAGAGTGCTATAGGTTAATCAATGGAATTGAAGGTAAATATCAGGGAGTCTCGGAAATGCTAGCACGAACGCGTAACAATTTCTTTTAAAAATCTTTTCTGTTCATGTTCTGATAAACAGACGGGAGGAGAATAGAACGGAAAGAGAAGGAAAAATAAACCAAACCAAACATATTTGACAAGACCAATTATAAAAACAATTATATTATTAATTGCTTGTATGCAGAGGTCACACATTATTCGATGAAGTCAAATGGTCTTCATAACAAGCACCAGTGAAGATGTTTATATGAACGTACTGATTAGTTGACATTCATAATAGCAATTATTCACTGTAAAAACATTTACATTTAAACGCAATAATTATAGTGTGTATTTAAAGCAACACTTAAAGAGGCATTTCATAATCCACAACCTCGCCCCCCCTTTTTTTTCTTCAAAAAAGGTGAGATTTTTATACCATTGGAAGCCTCTGAATACATAAAGTCTATGTATAAAAAGTTGCAGGCAAATTAATTCGTTTAGCAAAAATATGATCGCCCAATTACGTACTGGTACACAAGAACGAAATTACGACAAAATATCGTCAAATTTGAATTACGTTCTGGTTGAGTTAACAGAACGAAATTACAGTGCCTAGAGCAGTGTAATACACATAATATTAAGCGGCTTTATGTATAACTCACAAACGCAAAATAGGAATCAACTGTAATTTTGGGAATAAACTTTTTTCGTGGATATCTACTGAAAATTATTATAAAAAGAGGATGCTAGAATCATGAAATATTCCTTTAAAAGAGAGATCACATCACCTTATTTATATCAAAATACATAATAACCATTCAACAATAAAGGAATACAATAAACATTTTTTTTTGTTCAAAGGTTACGCAGATTCGATGAAGTCAGAAAAGAGAAGGAAAAATAAATAAAAAAATATTTGTCAAGACAAGTATATAAACAATTATATTATTAATTGCTTGAAGTTTGTTATTCAGAGGTCACACATATTCGATGAATTCAAATGGTCTTCATAACAAGCGTCAGTGAAGATGTTATAACGCACTGATTGGTAGTATCTAAATAGAGATCACATCACTTTATTTTCAAAATACATAATAAAACCATTCAACAATATAGGAATACAAGCCCAGAACAGATTGTAAAAAAGATCATACAGTGCGGACAATTTACAGTATAAAAACAAATATGAAGCATTGAAGGAAAAAAACATTATTAAAAGGCACAGAAATAAGTTTTTTTTTTTTTTTTTAATTATGCATTGAGCAAATTGCACTGGTCACAAGACCTTTTATCATTGGCATGGTAGATGACAAAAGATGCAATTAAGGACAACTTGGAAACCTTGTCGCGGAAATCCTTGAAACCATAGCACTCCTCCCTATGCCATACATAAATTCACCCAGCCACATTTCCCTAAATTCAATCGTTCATTCGTTTATTTCCATATATTAAAAATATACAAGTTTTCAGTATATATCCACGAAAAAAGCTTATTCCCAAAATTTCAGTTGATTCCGATTTTGCGTTTTTAAGGATTTTATTTCACATAATCGAGTTATGCATGATTATGTGTATTACACTGCACTGCTACTGCCATTGTTGTAATTTCGTTCTGACGATATTTTTGCTAAATGAATTAATCTGCAAGAAATTATTTTGGTACATAAACATTATGTAGCCAGATGTTTCCAGTGGTATAAAAATCTCAACTTTTTTTGAGAAACGTGGGGGGTGGGGGGGGGGTGAAGCTGTGGATCACGAAATGCCCTTATAAATATAAGGGGTACACCAAATGATACGTCTAAGTTTGTAACTTCTGTTGTGAAATTCAGAAGATTCATTATTATTATTGATGTTGATTTTGTTGCTGTATATAGGTGGTTGCCCCAGTATACATTGGTACTATTGGAGAGGATATCTCTATTTTCTTGAATCAGATAGGAAGACATTTGACGAGGCAGAATTTGCGTGTCAAAAACTTGGCGGCCATCTTACTAGTATCGTGGATCAAGAAGAAACGAAATATTTAGCATGTGAGTACATGTAGAAAAAAATATCGTTATTGTCATCATCATGTGAATTATATTGGTGACCATCGGGATGGATTCCTATTGATTTTCATTTGATTTGTGTATTTACTCGGATGACAGTATATAACGCCTGTGCAATTCAATTCGTTATTCGATTTGTTTCAATTTATGTTTTTTTCTTCTAATGAATGTTACTTTGTTGACGAAAAATCATTTACGTATGACGTCAAATATCTGGTGGAAAAAGCATCATCGATTTGAATTCAGCAAACATTCCTTTTCCTCCTTTTCTTTTTCCTTCTTCCTGTTATTCTAAGACCCTTTTAAGTGGACCTCACATATCTTATCGTATTCCATTTGTATTTTATCGTTTTAAACATGATTAGACCTTGCTTTTGCCAAGATATGGGTTGGACTTACCGACGTTGAGGAAGAAGGCAACTTTGAATGGATAGATGGGTCACAGGTAAGTAGGTCTAACATTTTGTTTCTATTAAAACAACGAAAAACAATTATAGGATTGAATTGAGACAGATCTGATCATATTTTAAAGTATACACTGATTACACTGCAAAAGTTACCGCCCGTGTATGTGACAGCAGTAAAATAACCAATACATTATTGCCTGTGTCTGATATGGTATTTTTGCACATGATATAGTTTGTTTGTCCGCCGATATCCGTTTGTAATAATAATACATACATATTTTGGTGAGCAACAGAATATAATTATATGAGCATGACGAGTGGGTGAAAAAACACTGATCACTCATCATGCTCATTATGATTCTGTTGTCCGCCGATATCTGTTTGTATTATTATTACAAACGGATATCGGCGGACAAACAAACTATATGGGTGCAAAAATATCATATCAGACACAGGCAAATGCTGTAATGGTTCTTTTACTGTTGTTAAGGGATCTGGAATGAGCGTTTCGACAGTATTTATTGTGGGACATGAGAGCACATCAGACATATGGAATTGCATTCTGAATACGAAGAATGTCTTTCTGATATCAAATATTTTTTGAAATTCACGATATAATACAAATTTTATGACAAATTATTAAAATTTGATATTTTTCACATTTTTGATATATAACAGTCCTCGAAGTAAATTTTATAAATCTAATGATATATTTTTAAAGTGTGTGTAGCTGGGAGGAAAAGCCGACGATCAATTGAAATTTTGACCTTTCATATTAAAGATATGGATTTTTTTTTTCCCAAAAGACCTAATTTTTTTTTGTGTTTGGGAAAAAAATCCATATCGTCAATACGAAAGGTCAAAATTTTCAATTGATCGTCGGCTTTTCATCCCACCTACGTACACTTTAAGTATAAATCATCAGATTTATAAAGTTTACTTCGAGTACTGTTAAATATCAAAAATATCAATTTTAATCATTTGCCATAAAATGTGTATTACATTGCGAATTTCAAAAATCAAAATTATTTGATATCAGAAGGACATTCTTCGTATTCAGATTGCAATTCGATATATCTGCTGTGGTCTAATGTCCCACAATAAATACTGTCCAAACGTTCATACCCCACCCCTTAAGTACACGGACGGTTATATTTGGCAGTGTAATGAGTGTATCCTTTAAATTGCAGAGTGATTTCAGAAACTGGAGACCAGGTCAGCCTAACAACGTACCGCCAGGCGAGGACTGTGCCGAGTTCTTAATTACTGACGAAGGGAGATGGAACGATGTTTGGTGTGATTTTGTCTTGTCCTACATATGCAAGAAGCCCGTGACTGGTAAGGGTTATTGACGCTGGATTACTAAACTGGCCTCAAAAAGAAACTTATTTTTCACAAGGTCATATCTTAAAATCCTCTCCATAAAAATGAACAGAAATTGCACACAGGATTACTTCAATACGTACTCTACTCTAAACACTGGTCAGTAACCAAACAGTTGTCCAACTGACACAACAGCAAAATGCACTGACATGTAATACCTTCCTGGACCACATTCACAGCGCAACAGATTTCTTCACCTGTGAATGTGATCCCGGAAGCTGTTCCGTGTCAGTGCATTTTACTGTTGTGTCAGTTGGACAACTGCTTGGTTACTGACATGTGTTTAGAGTAGAGTATTGAAGTAATCATGTGTGTAATTTTTGTTCGTATACAGGCGAATAATTGGAACCCAGCCAAAGAAATCTGTTGCGCTGTGAATGTGGTCCAGGAAGGTGTTGCATGTCAGTGCATTTTGCTGTTGTGTCAGTTTGACAACTGTTTGGTTACTGACCAGTGTTTAGAGAAGAGTATTGAAGTAATCCTGTGTGCAATTTTTGTTCATTTGTATGGAGAGGATTTTAAGATATGACCGTGTGAAAAATTATAAGTTTCTTTTTCAGGCCAGTTTATTATTATTATTATATATTATTATTATATATTATTATTATTATTATTATTAATGATAGTATTGTATGTTACTATTCTTATACTATTTGTATTATGTAAATATACCAAAATCTAAGTCATGAACTGTAAATAAACTCAAATAATCAATATCTTGGTGTAGATTAGTGATCTAGTAAATAACATCATAATGTAAGGTTAAATCGAATTCTGGAAATAAAATTTGCAACTTACATGTGACAGTTGTGTCCGGCTTCCATCAAATAATCAATATTTTTGATTTGTTAATTACATTTTTAGAGACCGTGATTTTGCAAAAAGGTTGACAATTCTAATTTAAAGAAACAATTCGGCAAATATGCATGCAGAATGTAAGGTGTAGGGGCCTTCGTTACGAATTTTGTCCAAAAACTTACAAAATATTAATTGACGGTTCAGATTATCTAATTACACGGGAGAGAACTAAAATAGATTACAAACCATCGTCCCTCTCCCACCTAATGTAAATTATTGCTTAGTTTGAAGAGCATTCATCATGTTCATATAAGTTAAGGGAATGTCCTATGCCCGCAGCGACTTTATTTCAGATGGAAATTTTATTTTATGTTCTATTACCCCCACGACCTATTATTCAAAATCGCGCACTGTGATTTGTTGAAACGCGTCACGTGAAAGACCATTAATTAGCAATAAAGTGGCCAGGGCAACGAACTTTATCACTTACGCTTTGGCTACGCGTAGGCGCTCCACAACATCTTCAAACATCTTGAAATAATTGGGCAAAAAATGTGATATTTTCTCTTTAAATCGCACTATTTTGTGGTAATAGAATAGAAATAAAGGGTGCAGCATTATCCTTTTCACGCAAATAATGTGTCCTCGGCGCCTCACCCATTATTTACGTTTTTACTGCCTCGGACACATTATGATAAGGATAATGAACTGAGTGCAATGCATTCGTCAAGATAATCGCACGCGCCGGGGAGTTATTGCATTTAGCTCGAGAGCCGATAGGCTCAAGAGCTAAATGCAATAACTCCATGGCAAGTGCAATTATCTTGACGAATGCATTTGCACGAGTACATTATCCGTCATACACTTTGAGTGTAGGCCTATTAAAACAATAGGCAATATTAATTGCTGCATTCATTATATTAGTTGTAATATTAGGGAAAATATCTTACATTTTAAAAACACCGTCAGGACATTGACCAGCTACGTAGCATTTAACTGGTAAAGAAAATCAATCCCTGTATACGTATGGTATCGATGGTATCGATTGCGCCATACGTCATACTTTAGTAACTTATTCACGCATGGTTTGTAACCAATTGACTTTATGTTGTGATCATTTAATATCGTGGCAGAGAGTAGTTATTCTTGAGAGGGCACTCACCTCATTTGCATGGCAAAATTACCCGTCTCCTCTGCAGCCAATTTGGTTTCGCTCCATCGAAATCAAGCTGGTCACGGAGGAGACTACTTTCCTTTGTGTTTGTTCATTTGTGTATGGAGAGCCCTTCTTGGAGTCCGTTTGGACTCAGGCTACGCTCTCAGCTAGAGTCCGACGCTGCATTGTACTAGAAACACCTTCTCTGTGAACTCGCTAGAGCAAGGAAAATAAAAACTGGTTTCATTACTATCTGTTTTTGAGCTTTTTTGCAGGTCTGCGACCATGGTGTTACCACAACTGTCTTTGCGTCATTAACATGTGCTGGAGTCTAGCACAGGTCAACCAAAGTCCCGGATTTTAATAAGACAATAATGATTGACACACACACCAGGAAGTTTCTCATCCAAAAGAATGAGAAAATTTAAATTCTCACCATTTTGGCCGTTTCTCATCAAAATGTCCGTTTTCTCATCCAAAACTTCCTTTAATGTATTAAGTTAGCTTAGGCCTATTGATCCTAAATTTGCTGGTAGGGTAAAACTCGTTTTAGGGGGGTGTTTAAAAAAGTTGGCCACACATGCGTATAGGCCTACATTATCATACTTGAGTGCCCCTCCCCGGTGAAATTTGAGATTCATTTGGTCACCGTCCTAAGCGTCCTTGCCCACACGAGTCGCCCAGGAGTAGGCCCTACCCGGCATTATTAATTATTAGTGGTTAGCCTCCCTAAATACAGTCGCCTATCGTGTTGTCAATTATCGTTACTTGTGTCCATGGATATGACCCCATGTATAAATAAGTAGTCTTCATAGAATTCACACAGTCTATGCCATATGTCATTTACGGATACAAAGAGGATAATAATGTTGAGGGCGCCCACAAAATCTTACACCGTCTTACACAATGTTCCAAGGCAAAGTTCAGTTTAATATTTACTCATCGTACAAATACAGACGTTTTATTGTGTGATGATGTTGTCTGGATGGGTGGACAGTTGTCACACTGTGGAAAAACAACAACCGGGAATCCGCATTCATTTACAAATAGCATTAAATTAGTATCACATAGTGGCCTCCGTGCAGTGGAAAACCTTAATTCTTTCATCAAAAAGAAATGAAAATGACAAAAAACCGGATCCACCTGTACGCCTATAAAATGGGCACAGAAATTTGTCTCAAATATGAATGAATTTTAAGAAACATACGGGATATGATGAACCAATGACCTGACGCCATGATAGTAGGATCTATTAGTCGTTTTATATACAATGTATATACCGTGTTGTCATAATACCAATATTTGACATAATATATAACGAGTAATATTTAGTATTGTAAATATGCAGTTCATATGCACAAACGAACACTGATCTTTATGATATTCAGGTTGTTGTACATCTCATATAACATGTCATATAGGAGGTCATATGTGTTGACCTTCTCCTATTGTATTTGTTCATCTGTGTATGGAGAGGATTAGCGCCATTAAAACTCCATCAGTATTTGGGCGTAGTTCAGTGAACTCACCAGATTGCTATTCCAAGTACTTTGATAAATACAGATAATATGTATTAATGGGTCGAGGCGATTGCATTGAAAAACTAATAAATTATTCATAACAGTTACGTAATCAATCGATAGTGCGGACACTTTTCATTTACAAACCACCAAAATTCGTAATCTTTTAGCGTTGGAAAAGAAACCACGTGAATAGAGTGTCATAGCCCTGATCGTGGTTTCGAACACAGAGAGCACTGAACCAGTTCACCTGGAAACGATCGATTTAGATGTCCGACTAGTACTACGGTGAATATCAACTGGACTTTATAATTTGAACTTTAAAATCTACTTATATTAAAACACACGACATTGGGATTTAACAATTTGTTCAGTATTATCATAGGCCTTCAAACACATGTGTTTGAAGGCCTATGGTATTATAAAGCATGATCATGATATTATGCGCTAGTGTGTGTTTCCCGGGCCCGGCTATGTTATTTTAGATATAGGCCTACATGTATTGCATTTGTAAAATGCTGAATATTTTGCAATGGTGTCATCTTGTATAATTATGATCCACCTGTTTTTGGCCCTTTTTAATTAATAGAAGCTCGATTATTCTCATTTGATGTTTGATTTATTTGAGGTCATTAATCATAATTTATGACAATGATATTTGCATTCGGTAATTGTACCCTATTATAGAACACCGTTTGTAACTATACCATTTTAACACCACAGAATGTATATTCGTACTTTTTTGATGGTATATATATCGCACAGACAATTATATAGTTATGTGACCTCAGTGTCGAAAGCGTCACCTAACTCTACTATATGGTTATGTGAAAGTAGTATTTCTAGTATTTGAGCGTGCACGTATTATCTAGAATCTATTGTTTAGCGTGCAGGTTTTAGATAATGCATTGTTTAGCGTGCAGGTTTATATAATTTGGGCTGTGAAGGGTAGTTCGCGAAAATAATGCACGGGAGAAGAATACATAACGATGAATAGAAACGGGCACTAGAAGTGTATTTGCGTGTAAAGGATAATGCTGCACCCTTTATTTCTTAAATAGAACATAATACAATAGATAAAATAATACTCAAGAACTAACATTACATACAGGTGCTTGCTCAATTAGTATTACGTGCAAATTTTATTACAAAATTATATGCCATTCTATTTTTTGTAAATTGGCCAATGGCAAAGTCCCAGGGGGTAAAGTGTCCTATGTCCTTTATACATGGTTTGACAACCTTTGCTCTAATTCATGTCTCTTTTCAGGTGGAAATGAAGAGATTCAACTTCTTCTATATGGTTAGTATTGGAGCTACAATCAAGGAAAATCAATATTTGGCACACCTTGACAATATATGTTGGAATTCTTCATTGTCGCTCTGATAGTGAAAGTAGT
Source organism: Amphiura filiformis (assembly GCF_039555335.1). NCBI lineage: Eukaryota > Metazoa > Echinodermata > Ophiuroidea > Amphilepidida > Amphiuridae > Amphiura > Amphiura filiformis. Next base: position 64,371,919 of record NC_092632.1, on the reverse strand, counting down.
ATTATTAGGCTATGTTTGATGAGAAGTACAAATATTTCCCTTTCTGCTTCCCGCCTCCATTCCCCATCAGTCAATGCTGGGGAGACTTCAAGACATCCCAATGGAAAAAGTGCTTTCATCAACATTGAACCCCCGGGCATTGAACTGGGGGAGAGGGGTGCCGATTTACATTTAGTATGCCAGAGTGCGCCAACATTAATTTCCTTGATTGTAAGTTTGTTTAGTCATACAATAATGGTAATGTGGTATATAGTGCTGTGTCGTTAACTTCGTCAGAATTTATGTTTTATACTTACGGATAACGTAATGTTGTTATAAGACAATGGCGTTTGAAAAAGTTCAATTTTTTTTGACGCTGTACTTCATAATATATTATGTAAAAATTTATTTCATTGTGTCATTTTGATAATTGCGCTGTACACGTGTTTCTATTAAGGGGGTACTACACCCCTGTGGTAAATTTGTGACTAGTTTTGCATTTTCTCAAAAATAATAACACACTGGTAATAAAAGTTATGTATATTATTGGGGCAAGGAATCCAATTACTACACTGGAATTTCAGTGACAAGCGGTTCGTTATTTATGATAAGAAATAAGGTACCGCTAGGATGTACCTCATTTCCTATCATATATACTGAACCGCATTTCTTGAGTCACTGAAATTTCAGTGTAGTAATTGGATTCCTTGCCCCAATAATATACATAACTTTTGTTATCAGTGTGTTATTATTTTTTGAGAAAAATGCAAAAATAGTCACACATTTACACAGGGGTGTAGTACCCCCTTAAAAAACATATGAACCGACATTGATATTTATTTTAATTAATCAAATTAGAAGTGCAGACTCTTACAATCTTTATTTATCCATCAGAATGAATGTTTTAAACTGTAAAAGTACACATTCAAGTTGGCCTTATAATAGGTTTCTTTGGTTACCATTGTGCTACTAAGAATGGTATATTAATGTTTCAAAACGTCAACAATTTATTATTATTATTGTGCAAAGCAATGTCTTTCAAAAGCTGTACTCGAACTGTGAAATAACGAATAAAGATTTTAAATACTGAAACATTTAACCCAATCGATTGTGCAGGTTGTCTACCCGCTCATTGAAATTTAAATGCTTACAAAATTCATTTTTGAAATTGATTTGTCCATTCTTGAGCAACATTTACTTAACTATAAGACAATGTTCATGGATTATACACCAATAATATTCATGTCATAATACACCTATAAAATTTAGACCGGGCTGACGACGTTCAGGAAATATTACCTCAAAGCCCAATAAATTTGATTAACAACAGAACCATGTAGCATAAAGTCCCAATTTGTGTCCCCCCCAATCGATCTGAAATTTTAAAATATCCTATGGGAAAATGGCCGAAAAACGGCTTGTGCCCCCAATCAGACCCGGTGCCCCCCACCCAAATCGGATGACCCACGCTACACAGTGTCATCGCCCCGATATCTTCATGGCAGAAAATGCCATGGTAGGGTGAATCCACAGCCACGAATGGCCATTGTGTTCCCACCTGTTTAATAGCTTTTAAACACATAGGCTGAAGGACATCCGACTAAGGCTAATGACATTAGCCTGTGACTGACCTCTGTTTGTGTCAGTCGGTCTGACACTCGTCGATTCGTGATAGCCACATACAGTCTGGCCCGAGACTACCCCCACGAGGGTCTACGCTGCGCTATATAAAATCTGATGATTTTGGTCACTTTTTCAGCTCAAGACGCACGCTAGTTTTTCAAAGCGCAACCTAACGACGATAATATATGTTGAACATATATGTTCAAGTGCAAGGAACCACATCTGGTTTCTTTATACGAAATCATTTACGGGAGATATTCATCATTTTTCACCCCGGTATCAAAAGATTTATCGTCTGAATATCAATCGTGCAGAGCACATTGTGATGTGCCCTCAGTAATTTAATTTGATGATTTATCTTTGTTTACAAAGTTACATGAGTGATGACATTTTTGGGGAACTCCCCTCTCAAATTGAGCAAAACAAGTTGAATCATATCTAATTTGGAATATTTGGAAACCCCCCTTCAGATTGTAAAGAGATGCCATCATATATGGGATTCCCCTCAGGAAGTGATGTAATGGGATTTCCCCTCAGGAAGTGATGTCATGTGAAAGGTTAATGTTATAATTAAGACTTTGGAATTTCCCAGATTGAGCATAATGTGAAGGTAGTAAATGGCCCATAATAGAATGGGGTTTTTCCCATGCTTGATATATATAAGAAATGTAAACACAATTATTGTCACAGTTGATAGTGTTGATCTGGGCTATGCTTACAGTCCAATTCCTTGAAAGAAAGGAAATTACAAACCAGAAATATTTTATGTAGTCAAAGTACTACTATTTACCAGTGTTGTCGGAGAAGATCTAGAATACGTCAAAGAACGTTATTCTTCCAAGAAAGGAAATATATTCTTCTGTCGACTTGCTGAAGTCTGGTATTTTGATTCAACGCAACTGTCAGAATAAGTGGGGACAACTGCATCGCAGTCCTGCTTCCTGAAGATATTGTGTGAAAGGTGGAAATAGCACCAAGTTTGGAGAAAGCAGCGCAAGGAGTTAAATGTGGAGAACTGCGCAAGGAGTTTAGCATAGGAGAACGGCGCAAGGAGTTTAGCATAGGAGGACGGCGCAAGGAGTTTAGTATAGGAGAATTGCGCAAGGAGTTGTAAACGTGTTTGGAGAACACCATTTTCGTGTAAGGATTTTATACGCAAGGAGTTATCAATGCAAGTGTACAAAGGACTTCGCTGATTGTCGCAGGACAAGTGAATAGGGATATATTACATCAGTCGTCCAGAACATTACAAGAACTTTATGATCACCAAGAAGAAGAATGCTGGCTAAGTACAAAATAGATAAAGAGTGATTATATTTGATTAATGTATATGTGCATTTGTAGTCATTATATTGTACCAAACGAATCTTGCTTTCAATTAAAGACTTAGATTTTGTTAGCTTAAACGAACAGTGTATTTGTGTTGTGCATTCGTGTGAGTTCGGGTAAAAGGTGATTTTGGCCTTGAGTCAAGTACGACTCGTAACAAAATTTATGTGTATCGATCCCGTGTATTCATTTCAGTGTCCCTGGCTGTACTAATGTAATTATTAACCGGGCGATGTCGGTGTGCGCTACGCCACTGGTACTCCGGAAAAACAGTGGCATCACCACGGAGTCACCAACCAGTCAAAACAAGACTAATAAATAAATGTTTTCATAATTTTCTTTCAGGAGAAACGGATGTAATTCAAGAGTCAATTCAAGGTATTATAGGCCGAATTTTATACTGGTATTTCAATGTCGTAATGAGGATAATCATGAATTTCTATATACTCGTACCGTAAAATCTCGTGTACAAGCATATATGGTGTTTTTGATGAAAGCTAATTAATACGAAACAGCCGTAAATATGTCGATACCATGACTTGTTTGTATATGCTTTTATTTGCTCAAACTACAAATTGTTATAATTTTGTCGATAAGGTGCTTGGATTAATTTAGCTTTTATTTTTTAAAAGCATTATGCTTGTAGACGAGGTTTTACAGTATTCAAATAACGTGACGCCACTTTTTTTGAACCCGGGAATTATGGAAACTTTTGGGCATCATAACTGCTGAATTGTTGTTGTCTAAAGTATAAAAGCACACATATTTAGAATGGCTTAGGTTTGGAGAAAAATGTGTGAGAAACATGGGGGATTTGTGTACATGTGTTAGTGTTGGTTGTTCTATGTTGCTGGTAGTTCATTCTATGATTCTTAATAAACTATTACTGATTGTTTAATATCTTATAAAAAAAAAGGAGGATGCAGTATGCCTTTAGGAGTATCCAATAATGAGATTTCGAACGATCAAATCTCAGCATCCAGTTACCTAGATGAGCACCATTTACCTTACTATGGTCGCCTATTGAATGACAGCTATTGGATGCCCAGTCCAACGGACGACGAACCGTGGATCCAAGTTACATTTCTGCAACAAATAGTAATATCAGGTATCGTCCTTGATGCACATTTGAGCCTGGATGTTGGATGGATCTGGGTAGATATGTTCTATGTGACTTATAGCCACGATGGCGTAGTGTGGAAGCCATATGTGTACTTTACTAAAAATGACAAGGTATGGTGTTATAAGTAAATATCAGGGGTAAAAATCTAAGAAGAAAACTTTTCCCCCAAAGTGCCTCGTAAAGCGCCCAATTAGGGCACATTTAGGTGCTTTTTGGTATACTGATGGGAGATAAAAACGGCACAAAGTAGGTATAGAGGAAGCCAGCATCCGAAAGTCTGCGTGGCACATCCCTACAAAAAATTCGAACAACCTCCCTCCCCGTGTCTGAAGTTACGGTAAACAGACAATAGCATTTAAAGGGGCATTTCGTGGTCTACAGCCTCATCCCCAAAAAAAAAAAAAAAAAAGTTGAGATTTTTACACCACTGGATACCTCTGGCTACATAATGTTTATGTACCAAATATTTCTTGCAGATTAATTCGTTCAGCAAAAATATCGCCATTTGAATTTCGTTCTGGTGCACCAGAACGAAATTACAACACATTGTCTATGGAGCAGTGTAATACACATAATCATGCATAACTCGCAAACGAAAAATCGGAATCAACTGAAATTTTGGAAATAAGCTTTTTTCGTGGATATCTACTGAAAAATGTCATAAAAAGAGGATGTTAGGATCACGAAATCCTCCTTTAATAACAAAAAATGTATATCCTAATGGCAACACTTATCTATTAACCTAAAATGTAAATCATATAACGACAGCACTTCATCTATACTACGTACAAAAAGTATCTTCACTCTTGGCAATAATCTTTTTAATAAACAATTTTGCGTAACATGATAGATGCATTATCTTATCCTGCACGTTTGTACACCTTTTGGAATCTGCTACAACCTCTACAAGCAAATAGTTACATAGCATTTTTAAAAGTGACAAGCTGGTCTCAGAGAAATTCTAACAAGCAGAACACAAGGACGTAACACATTCTCGTTGGTCAATCTTTATTGTAGCAGTAGGATTTTGCTTCAATTGTTCTTTGTAAGTGAAGATGGTAAAACTGATTTGATTGTTTTTTAGAGGTAGAATTATACACTGCGCAGAAGTACATTGACGAAATATTTCAACCAGTTATTGCAACACAACTGAAAAAAAAAAATAAAGCTGTGAAAAGATGAGACGAAACAATGCTTAAATAAAGATCGACTGAAGCAAATTGTGTTGTATCTTTGTGATCTTTCGGAACTTTTTCTCATATACATCATGTACATGTACAAGACAGTTCGTTCATTTTCAAAATACGACCTTCGTCCATTAAAATGCTTGTAACTTTGCTTGCGACCACTACCGAAGTCGCAACATATCCAGCGATATGTCAAAATGTGCAGAATAAGATAATTAAATAATTATAATCTTTTTAAGTGTTACGATACTTTTTGTGCGCAATATAACAATGTTTTATACAAACTTATGGAGCCTCAAATTTGAACATATTGCAAGAAAAAAAAAACCCAAATAATAATAACAGCCACAATAGGCGACTGATCTGCGGATCTTGTTTTTTTTTCAGTGTGGCCAGTTGTTCTGTTACAAGTCAACAACAAATGAATACAAAGAAGTAACCATCTTCACTGCTAGACACGCTTGTCGACGAAGCCTTATCCTGTATCATCAATTGAAAGCATCCCATCTTCGTATCCACCCTATTGTAACATCAAAAACAGAGACAGAACGTCTGAAGGTTGGATGTAAACTGGAAATAATTGGATGCACTGACGATGGTAAGTGCTGTCGGTCATGCTATTTGTAAATGGATGATGTAACATTTAACAAGTCTGATATGTATTGAAGTTGGAGGTTACAGAACCATAAGATATTTTCAACAATTTGCCATCGAAGTGACGTAATAAATCGGATTGACTACCATAGCAATGGGGTAAAACAATTTTTGAAATACCGCGCTGCACTGGTACGTTCACACGGTACCTCTGCATTGAACCATATCAAGCTGATCACTCGCACCTGTAAGATTAGTATATTTGAAAGGAGCGGTATTGTATTCAATCTATGATTGCAGACATACACGGGTGTTGAATACAACCTGCTTGTAGTGCAGCGCGATACATTCAAAAATTGTTATTGCTATGGTAGCGATTATTATGTCACTTCGACAGCGAATAATGAGAGAATAAACATGTCACTTGTCGTATAGCCACACTAGGTACATAACTTAGTTAAATGCCTGGTTGTCTTGACCATAAGCAATTCATGGCACAACAAACTGTCCAATGTTATTGTCCAGTCCACCATTAGCTAAGGTTGAATCATAGATCCTAAAAGTAGAACATATCCTAATGCGTTCAGGATTGGACGTGAAAATTTCCAACTCAAAAATAGTAGATCCAGTTGACTAGATTATAGTTCAAATATTATTATAACATATCCCAACTTTCTCAGATTGTGACTATTCCCTCGGTGTTGCTTCTGGAGGAATAACCAATGTAAAGCTGACGTCATCCAGTGATTATGATGACCAGCATACACCGTTATCTGCCCGGCTAGGAATCATACCTGATGTTGGATTACAGGGTACAGGGTGGATTCCAGCTCAAGAGGACTCGAACCCGTGGCTTCAACTTGAAATGGAAGCTGCGTACACTATTCGTGCTATTGTTACACAAGGATGCGGGGATCAGCTTTCTTGGGTGACTGAATATTGCATTTCATTTCCAGACTTTACAAATACATCGGTAGAACACCATAGTTCAGTTTGTCAGGTAAATATCGCTTATAATTGAAGACAGAATTAAAAAGACAAGTTTACGTATGACGTCCTGTCAACTAGACCAAAAATGCCCTACTGCGCAGGTCAGTAACCAATCACATCACGCCTTTGCCATGACATCAGACGCAAACTAGTCTTTTTAATTCGGTCTTCAATTATAATACATGTTTGATGGCAAGAAGTCTTTGCACATTCTGTATTTGATGGAATTTAAGTGCGTTTTGCACTGTATTTGATTGAATGTAAAAGGCCAATTTTGCCCTGAAAGCTGACCGTAGTTTCATGGAGTCTGCAAGGGTTTTGCCCGAAATGTCCATCTACAGATTTTGATAAAGCATTTTAATTAGGCATATGCAAACATTACTTATTAAAGGTCCGTGACCCGATCGACACCCCAACCTCCATTTTTATTCATCAAAGCTGTTTTTAGTATCAAGAGAAAGCTCATATTTTCCTCATAACCCCAGTGAAATTTAACGTAGCGATTTGTAGTTACCATACCGGAAGTATAATGTTATATCATATGGGGCATTGTTATACATGTTTTACTTCTCATATCAAAACCGCTGCAGCAATGCAACTCAAAATTTGGAAACGAATTGGACCACGCCTCTTTAAGCATTGATTGATTTTAAAAAAATGGAACGCAAAGAAGTTCCGTAAATGCTTTTTGTTTGGTTCTAGCAAAAAGCTTATTCATTGGTGTACTTTGACTCAGTTGAATATTTATTTAAATCAAGCTTGAGAGTAAGCTTTGATAAATTTTATTATTGTTACTTGCAGGTATTTGTTTCCAATAATGATAATATTGGAATAAAAAGAAATGATATAGAGCCTGAAATTCAAACAAGAAGCATTGTCGTTCAACCAATTTCTTGGTATAATCGTCCATGCTTACGTATAGAGCTTATCGGTTGTGCCTCAGGTATGTTGACACAGTTCTAATAATTTAACGGGCAATATAACTTGTATTTCTAGTAATCATGAGAATAGGTTATATATAGATTTGATCATGCTTGATTTATTTTGCTACGCACACTTAACGTGGCAAAAATAATGATTTTGACAGGAAGCAGGTACTGAATACACGCAGATTTAGTTTTCTTTGCTGACAGAAATCTGTAAAAGTATGTGAATATAGATTGATAAAATAGCAAGTAGAAATAGACGTTTCCGAGCGTGAAAAATTACGTCGAATTGTCTGCATTGACGAGATTCATTAAAGGCATATATGTGACCGTACACCACGAATGAGCCGTAAATGTCCTCAATTGTATTCTGAGTTACAGTGTAAAATGGGCATGAAGGTCGTATTCATAGGTACCTCAATTTGGTGCTACGTGTACCTCATTTAATGAGATACACGTAGCACCAAATTGAAATACCTATGAATATGACCTTCATGCCAATTTTACTGTAACTCAGAATACAATTGAGGACATTACAACTCATTCGTGGTGTACGGTCACATATTGTTCTCCAAAGTTGGAAATAAGTACCATAATTATTTCTTTGGAGTTTTCAACACAACAACGCAAAATTAGAGGCCCATCCCTTAACACACGTGTGAAACCCGGAGTAGCAAAACTATGTAAGGGACTATCAAGTTTTTTGCATCGTTATTATTATTGTAGGCTATATACCAATAGTAATCAAACACTATATTGACTGGACTTTTGATAAGTTATAACTTTATTCATATATATTCATAATATATCTATATGCAGCGATGGATATACCCATAATGAGGTTTAAAACCTTTCTATGCTGAATAAACACTAGTTTCGCGTGTATAAAAAAGTAAAAGTATACTTTGGAAGAAAAGCGCACATATTGTGTGTACCCAAGAAATGTTGCTTTGTACAAACTAATATAAAGCATATTTCCCGGTATTATTTCACTTTACAGAAACGCAAAGATGCAAGATAGATCACGTAGCATCCTGTGACTTTACGAGAGTGTGTTCTTATCCATCTGGACAAATAGCTTCCTTAGACTTCCCTGTTCCTTACCCTCAAAGAAGCACCTGCACCTGGCAAGTCATCACCGATGCAGGGACATTCATTGTTTTGAACTTTGTGGAATTCGATATCATTTCATTAGGCGACTGCACCTCAAGCTCAGTAGCAGTTTATAATGGTGGTTTTCAAGTCGATGAATCACTGATTGGATCTTACTGTAACTCTCGACGTCCACCATTGCCACTTATCGGCGCTTTTAATCGGCTGTTTCTGGTTCTTACAACTGGTGCTGAAGAGCCTGGTATTGGATTTGTTGCAACATATGTACAAAGCAGACGGAACACAAATGTTTATGTTCCGGAAAGCCCAGGTTTGGAATTATCCATTTGTAACAATCTGTTATTGATCATTGCGTATTTTGTAAGACCTTAGGGGCCATTTTTATATCAGTGATATGAGGAGTAAAATAATATTTGTACCCAAAACATGTGGCTTGTGGTTATGAAAGTGTTTGCCTTGAATAGTATCTTTGGTAATGCTTAATTCTTCTCTAATAACGAATTACGAATCTATTACTTTTCACCATTCAAAGCTCGTTTTACTTTGATGAAGCAAAAAGGAAAGCCACCATATGTAGTCTTGACAAATGACAAGATGTTGAATATACACCGGATTTGGCTATTCCATTTAAAACCCACACTACCCCTGTGGAAGATTTTGGAAATATCTTCCACAGGGGGAATATGTTTTTCAAATGTAATTGGTCAGAGTTATTCATTTTGAAACCCATACTCCCCCTGTATTATGGCTTTACCTATATCATGGAAGAAAGAGAGATCTCTTTCTTCCATGCCTATATCTTCCACAACTGGAGTAAGTTTTTCAAATGGCAGTTACCCAATTGTGTATTCTATTCAAAATTTATACTCCCTTTGTGACAGACTTTTGATAAATCTTCCACAGGGGTAGTGTGGAATTTAAATGGAATAGCCCATTCTACCTTTTCTTCAATTGTTTCAGATAATTTGTGCCCCAGGAACTGGACTATTTTCAAACATAATTGTTACAGCGCATATTATTATGACATACCCCTCAACTGGATGCATGCTGAGGAGAAATGTAAAGAAGACGACGCCCATCTAGTTAGCATCCGTGATAGTGAGGATATGGAATTCGTTCATTCTTTAATTGTTAGTAACCTTAGAAGAGATATCCAAGGCTCATTGAAGACATACATAGGTAAGCATTCTATTTTTAGGATGATTTCATCAAAATATCACTGGCCGAAATGAATCGTCAAAAAAACCCTCAAAATACAACCAAAATCAACTTCGATAGCATAATCGACTATTCAAAAGAACTAATCAGTTAACTTCTGGTGTTCTGTGGCAGTATTCGCCCATTCCACGGGTCCGCCACATGCAAGGAGAGCTTCGAACTGGCAATAGACATAAATAGTTCCACAGACTTACGTTGATACCTTTAAATTATATTAGGGTACAAGATAATGAATGGAAATATAGTATAGTTTGTTTCAAAGGTAGCATTAAGCATATCGATGTAACCCGAAGGTAAAGTCCCATTTTGTCTTCTATATTTGGTACAGGGTTAACACTTCAAGGTAATCAATGGATACACAAATGGATTGATGGACACTCACTTAGTTACACAGACTGGATTGCGCCATTAAAGAATGACATACAAAGGTAATATGTTATCCGTTTCAGCTGTAAGTTACGTATCTGCTTAATGCATATATAGTCAGAGTTGGATTTGTGCAGGAAGAATATTATAGCAGTCAAGTTAGCTCAACCGATAAGGCGTTCGACTATGGTGCGAGAGGTTGCGGGTTCGAACCCTGGCGGTGCCTATTACGCTCTCGTGGAAAAATTGAGTTAGCTTGAAATTCCCTTGGACAAGGAACTTACTGCTTATTTTCTCGTTGTAACCCGTACGAAACTCGGGGAGCTGATCCTGGTTCTGATGGCTATTTGTGGAATGGGCCTTGGGTGTGCGCTCTTGTAGCAGCAAAGTCCCTGAATAGTTGTTAAATGGTTTATGGAATGATGTGGGGCCGTAGTGGTCAGCGACAACCTGTAAAATGTGCTGAGGCTTGTGGATCAACGTCTAGGCGTTGTGCCTGTGCGTAGCGCACTATAAATCACTGCGTTTTTTTCTTGTTTTTTTCTTTTTTTATATTGTGTTGATCTTAAGATGAATGTGCATTTTCAGAAATACATTATTTTAAAGTGCTTTTAAGCAATAATTAAAATGATTCAAGACAAGCAATAGCAAATACATTTGTGGAAAAGAAATTAATCGAGGAATCTAAATCGAATATGATAAAGATTCTATGATACATGTTCTGTTGTAACTTCACAGTGAAGCGGATTGGACAATGCGGCAACCTGATGGTGGAAGACTTGAATCATGTGTCCTCATTGATCTAGCCAATGTACACTCTACCAACCATTGGCATGATGTGCCATGTGTATCCGATAATGATGCTCACCAGTATATTTGTATGAAACCCACTCTAGGTAAGCTTAAGACCGGTTCTTGTGTGGTCGCTCATGACTGCGGTCCGGGTTTGAGTCCCCTTAGCTTCAGTGCCTAGAGAAGACAATGCCGATCCATATTTTCTTCAGACACTCTGGTTGTCTCCTGTTGCTATTCGCTATACCTCCTCCACAACGAGTCTGTTACCTTCCCAACATTGAAGAATGCCAGTACCCATTTATACATCTGGGTAAAGAGGAGTTACGTAGGTAAAGCAACTTACTCAAAGGCACAATACGCATGGCCACGGCGGAGTTCGAATTCGCAATCCCACGATTATGAGGCCAAACACAAATAACTGAGTATCTGAATCGCAGCGGTGAAATGATGAAAATACTTTTGCATGGTTATAAACTATAAGCTAATAAAAATATCAGAGAATGATACTTTAACAAACAACAATATTATATTAAAGCCATATTATAACATTTGCTGAGGAGAACGCCCTCAAAAAAAATTTAAATTCAGGTTTTTACACGATTGTAATGTACTTTAGTAAACAAAGATTCTCTACAAAAATCAAGACTTTAGGTGCTGTAGTTTTGTCAAAATCCGAGATTTTGAATAAACCGACGGAACCGTCGTTTTATAATTACGATAGAAATATTAGTCGAACGCGTATGCGATGTCAACAAACCCCTACGTACACGGCGTGCGGGACACCCCCCACCCACACACCCCACACACCCCAGAGGATCGTACCATATTACAACCGCCGGAGTAACATGCATTGGCGCTAGTAGTAAATTCCCATTTTCTTTGCTTTACTTCACTTGTTCGGCTCAAAATTAAAATGAATACTAATCTATTTTTAAAGAAATGTTAAAATATGGCTTTAATGTAAGATGCGGTTTGTGGGTTTGACATTTTTATAGGAAGGAGCAACACATCTGAGGCGTTTGTCACCGATCTCAATTTGTCAACCTCAGGTACTCAACAGATTTTACCTTTCTAATACCGTTCCAATACATAAAAGCTGAATGTTTGGCACAATGTCCATATAACGAACATAAGTTGTTAAGAAGTATAATCAAAATATAATATTGAGATCAGCACCACATCGATTTCTTAAAAGATCGATTTTATAACATTTTATAACATATTTTGAACTTATTTTACACAATAGCAGTTTGCCCGGAACACACGACAGAGTGTCAAAATGGAGAATGTATGCAAACAATCTTTGCATGTCAACAGTCAATTGACTGCCTTTTTGAAGATCAATGCCGAAAAGGTAAGCATAAGGAGCTATTTCAGTTGAAATACACGGGGAAATACATACACCCCATATGGAAGACATGACCTAAATCTTCTACACGGAGTGTAAATTTCAAATGGAGTCATCCATTTAGGTAACCCCATCTGATTACGGTCATGACTTCTAAATGGTGTGCGGACTTCAACTTGAATAGCCCAATTCCAAAAACCCTACATAACATAAGCGTACACATTTAATTGGAAACGCAAATCGTCAACATCAACATCTTAATTCAAAACACTGCAAACGCAACAATACATATTTCATCGTACAGTGTAATGTCAATTGACCCAGCAAGTAATTTTGGAACAAACTCCACTTGTATGGAGTAAAAGTATTCTCAATGTGAGACATTCTCACAGCTAAATTCATTAGAGCAGTTAGAGCCGGTTAAGACAACCTATAACACCTAAGACTAATCAATTTATTCGACTGGATGTCTGCAATTCATAACCAATTATACATAAACTTGCCTCAAAAAGAAACTTATAATTTTCACAAGGTCATATCTTAAAATCCTCTCCATAAAATGAACAAAAATTGCACACAGGATTACTTCAATACTCTACTCTAAACACTGGTCAGTAACCAAACAGTTGTCCAACTGACACAACAGCAAAATGCACTGACATGGAACACCTTCCTGAACCACATTCACAGCCCAACAGACTTCTGTTGCTGGGTTCCAATTATTCGCCTGTACATGAACAAAAATTACACACAGGATTACTTCAATACTCTACTCTAAACACATGTCAGTAACCAAGCAGCGTAAAATGCACTGACACGGAACAGCTTCCGGGACCACATTCACAGGCGAATAATTGGAACCCAGCCAAAGAAATCTGTTGGGCTGTGAATGTGGTCCAGGAAGGTGTTCCATGTCAGTGCATTTTGCTGTTGTGTCAGTTGGACAACTGCTTGGTTACTGACATGTGTTTAGAGTAGGGTATTGAAGTAATCCTGTGCGTAATTTTTGTTCATTTTTATAGACAGGATTTTAAGATATGACCTTGTGAAAAATTATAAGTTTCTTTTTGAAGCAAGTTTACATCTTTTGGACTGTGCGAGTTGATCTTTGCTAATAAAACAGTACAAAGTCCAATGAAAGCAAATTGAAACATCTTCATTTCTATCCTGACATTTTGTTTGATTCAGTTTTAGGACAAGTACAAGAAGGTACTGAGATGATTCGAGGAGATTGCAGACCTGGAGAATTTCAATGCTCACGAAGTAGAGAATGTATTTCAATATCACTTTTGTGTGATTTCATCAGCGATTGTCAGGATACATCAGACGAAGAATTCTGCGGTAAATCTTGTCTCCAACACGCGTTTTAAGAGCTAAACACTCCGTACATTTTAGTCCTTCACTTGGTCCTGGAACTTGGAACAACGATTATATGAACTAAGCCTTAAATGTAATTTGTACCTGACTGGGCATTTAAAAAAATGCCCAGTCAGGTATATTTCACACCTGCCTAACACAAGTCACCCAATTTCGGATACTGGACGCTAATTGACTTTGTACAATCTTATGAATATCGATATCATTGTCCAATATGCTAGCGCTCTAATCGAACACAAATAATATTCAATTTACTTTGTTGACCTGATGAATTATGAAATTTACTTGAAGGAAAATAATTTACAGTTATGAGTTATATTGTAGAAGTATTTAATTACAATTGGACCTTTGTCCCGAGAATAAATAAGAACCCCAAATCTTCTGGAAAAATATTTAGTCCACTTCAAAGGGCAATGAGCAAAGTATCGCTCTCTGACAAGTCAAGGGTCGTGAACTTTTCTTTTCTTTAGTTTTAAATCTCATTTCTTTGAAATATGGAACTATTTTCTACAGAATACCCTACGTGTAATGACGACCAATTCGCTTGTTCCAATGGGCAGTGTCTTGATATAGCCAAACGTTGTGATCTCATCCCAGATTGTATTACCAAGTCTGACGAAGAGTTGTGTGGTAAGATGAAACGTTTGATAAAGCACTATAATAGAAATCTGGAAAGTAGGTCAAATACCACCATTGCTATATTACACTTGGCAAACGATTATTTTTCATAAATTGAAGACAGTCACAATATTTAAAACCCAACAATACTTAATGAATATACATGATTCAGATTAATATTATTTTTAAGTTTTCTTGTACATGTAACGATCTGAAAAGTCAATCAAATGGCTGCCTGTTAATCAGTGCGCTGTCAACTCTGAAGGTCGCATTGTTGACGGTCGCAACATCAATACAAATTGTTGCCATGCGAATGAATTTTGGTAATATTAACAACACTGGCAATTTAGCGAGATTTCAAGGCATCAATCTAAGAAATGGTGTTTTCATTAGTTATAATTTTTTTCAACAGATGAAGCGAAGGACAGTTTCCAATGTTACGATGGGACCTGGCTTCCTGGTCATGCTAAGTGTGACGGACAACGCGATTGCTCAGGGAAGAACTGGGAAGACGAGTCTTATGAATGCTGTAACTATATCATATTATAGTACAAGGTGTCCCAGATTGATTTATCAAAAATATATAGTCAACAGTGTATCTAATCTTAATAAGTGCAATACAATGCCACACATGTCTCCTATATTCTGTGACTTTCATGGAAATAGCTTGATTCGTTTTCGCGTGACATTGCTATTACAGAAAATGGACAAAAACGGAATGTGTGTAATTTATCACCATCGTCCAGCCGCACTGTGCAATATATTGGAAAAATCCTACATTCTTTTATAGGAAATACACCAATTTTGGCACAGATGTAGAGCTTACAATTCATGATATGGAATTAAGTGAAACATTTCAATATGACATCAAATATTTAGGTTGAAAAACATACTTTTTATGTGATTTTTACCACAATTTTTACCCAAAAATGTCATTATTACAGAGGATATAACTTCCTCAAGAATCCTCCGCAGTAACATTTTATCTTCTTCGCCACGTAGCTGTGGGTTTGCCAATATACTGTGGACATAAATGCATGCTGTGACACTAAGGACGAACCTTCTCTATACTTTTATTAAAACTCCATCTCTACCCATCTCTGCCGGCATTTCAAATGATGAAACTCACACACCGCAATAATTGGCTTTAAAACTGCCGCCAAAGAAAGAATAGTTTAAGGTCACTCGAGCATAGCAAATCCTTTATTCCATACAAGGATTGCTTCGTAACATCATAAGAACAGGACACAACAAATATACTGCATAACATTTTCCAAACAACTTTTACAGATTTTCAAAATAGGTTGCTTTGTCAAAACTTGGAATTTACCATTTTACGCAATCCTCTCTAACTTCTACTAGAAACGTCCAATTTTTAAAATCTGAGAAAGCTAAATATATGTAGAACTTAAGAGGACTTGTCCAGGAAATTCGACTTTTGGGTGGCAACGGCCAAAAATAGATTTTCCTTATAAGTTGAGTGGTAAGAGGCCTTTGTCTCATATAAACACTGGTGGATTTATTTTGACAATTTATATCTTGTTGCCATAGTAACGGACATTTTTTCCATTATTAGCCAATTTAACCAATTGTCACACTTTCGAGCAGTAAAATACCCTTTTATTAGAGTAACTGTACCTCACACATAAAATTTCTTAATATTTTCTTATAATTTTCCCGATATAGATGGAAGGCTTAGTAGCAAATACATTGCATAACAAATTAGAATGGGGTCAGAATTGGGCTATACCATTTATTTTAAATAGGGGTGTTTTTGATAATTTTGAATATTCCCATTTAGACCTAACTTCTGGGCTTCATACCCCGTATGGTAACGCTTCATTTGATTTGTCATTTTAGGGTTGACTTGATGGGACATTGTTACATTGAAAATGGAAGAAATTAGTTTGGGGAAAATCATGTGGTAAACAGGGTGTTGCCAGAAAATGTTGCATACTTTCAATTTTGTAAATGGATTTAGGTGCATCATAAAGCTGATTCTCGCATAGAATACTTGTATAAAATTGTACTATTATCGTGTACAATAGTTTAGTGTACTTTGTATAATGTATTTATATAAAAAAAAAATAGCAGAGTTGCCATTCCACATGTAAGTGTTGCCATTTTTGGCAAAAAATGTACTACATCTGTAAAAAGTTAAACGCATGCTTGCAACACTGATGGTGTTCATGATGAACTATAAATAATAAACCGTACTTTGATATTGACTTGTCATGAATAGCTGCATACAACTAAAATTGACATTATTATAATAATATTTGGATTGTATTTACAATATCTACAGTTAAAAGTTCTATATCAACTTCTCATAGGCTTAATCCCCCCTTGAAATATGTGTAAAAATTCCGATCTTCTTTGCTCGTTTTGAAGCCTTTTGGGCACCTTTTGAGATATTTTATGACAACCAGTCGATTGCAAATCGAAAGTTTAACATATGATTCAATGTATGGGTAGCCTGAAGTTCCACCTCGTTTTCCAGGTACGAGGCACTAAACAGCGCCCTCACTGTTTTTGATATGCTCTCAAGACTATTTCGCGGACCTATTTTCTCGATAATTATAAAAATGCGACTTTTTTGGCGACTTAAATTCATGCATAGGCTTTACACTTTATTTGAGATATAATTTGCTACTCTCTCTGATTATTTGTATAAAGGGCAGCCCAAATACCTCAAAAAGTTTTTGTATTTTATCGGAACTCATTAGGGTTACACAAATGGCGCATTGATTTAATGGTGTGCTCCCTTCAAGGGTAGGCTACCGAATGTTCATAAAACTTTTGTTATTATGTTCTTGAAATATAAAATGTTTTGAGTAAAACACTCAAGGTTTGAGTGCTCTGTGACATTAGCCCTATTAAATTTATATGGTGAATTCTGAAAATGTGCACATTTTCAATATTTTGACCATCTACAATGTATTTAGATTTGCATTAAATACCAATAATCTACCTTTAGTTTTTGACCGTTTATCTACTAAAAACCGCTTTAACCCTATAGCTAGAACTACGAAAAACAACCCCTCTCCTAACATTTTTATCTGTCATAAAAAACACATGTGCCTGCGCCCAAACGACCTAAGCTAGTCGTAGATCCATCCTTTGCGCTCATTTTAGTGATAAAATGTTCTTACCCGGGTAGAACCCGGGTAGAACCGATCGTCAAAGATGACTATAGAGGGAGGTTGGTGAGGCACCCATTGGTTTGTACAGTAAAATCAATGATTTTCATTTTGCGAATAGTGTGTCTTTTCCTTTTATATTGAGGAGAATATTCACTGAAAATTAAATTTTTGTAGAATTTTTAGGCCAAAATCAATTTTTCCTACCATATATTTATATACTTTTGTACATGGGCAGAATTTCCCAAATTTTCATGGGCACCCTCACATTATGACATCATAGCAACATTGTGTGGGGAATATTTGTACTTATTTTGGTATTAGTACTGGGTAGAGGACAGGGGCTATTTTAGGAGAAAAAAGTCACTGCACGTTCGCGATGTAAAGTCTCGGCCAACCAGCGGCAACGAGCTCGCGGGCTGGGGGAGGGGTGTTGGGGTAGGGGCGTAGGTAGGGATCACCCCCGCCCCCATCACAAAAAGCCAAAAAGGTTTACCGTACTTTGTGAGCGTATAGCGAGTGAAAAAAAACATGGTTTTTTATGCTTTTTCGGTCAAAAAGATCACAATTTGCCCATCTGTGAGCGCAGCGAGTGAAAAAAAAATGGTTCTTTTTGCTTTCTTGGTCAAAAAGATCCTTTTGGGAAAGTTCCTAAAAGGATCCTCTTTTTAAAAATAAAAATAAATTCTGGTTATGCTGGTTGTAGGGGAGTTTTTCCCCTCGATTTTTGACCGTTTTCATGGTATTACTCTTGTTTACTTTTATTTCGTTACTTTTTAACACAGAAAAAAAATTGCCCATTAAATGAGTAAAAACAATCTTCTAAAAAATCACCATAACATTGAATTGAAAAAAGCAACTTGGCCGAAGGCCGAACAAAATGATTTTAGGGGAAAAATTACTGCAGTCCAACACTTTGCTTATTTATAGGGATTATAGGACTATTTTTATTAGCACGTTATCAATGTTGCGAACTCAAATGGGTGGGGTCCATGCACGCCTTATAATATTAGATCCCCTTACAGAATCGAGGGCGAAGCCCCAACTTGGCGGGCCCAGGAGGTGGAGCCCCATGCTCGCGAGTTTTTACATTTAGGCCTTTTCAAGGCATCGAACCGGAGAGCTTCCCCAACACAATTATTCATGATTTATATAACTTGGACAGGGCAGGGTGGGCGCTGACAATACTAGTGGTTCGCAAACTTGCATTTGACTTGCGTTTTCGAGAAACATGAGGAAAGAGACATGTTAAGTGCGCGCAGCGCGGAAATTTTGTAATTGAAACCTGAAAGTGACCATACGGTATAGGTGCTATGAGCACCCATATTGATTTTGTCGAACTGCATATACATATTTTAAGCACGGATTTTAAATTCTCACTGCACGGAAATTTAATCTCACTGCACAAACGTGCCAGGCGGCACGTTAAAAAAGCCCCTGGTAGAGGAGACCCATAGCTATACATTGGTACCAAATATAATGGTATCAAAAATTAGGGGGTTACATTATTTCTGTTGGTAAATTAAAATGATTTTTTCCCGAATTCAATTAATGTAATAATAATAATAATGATAATGATAATGATAATGATAATGGTAATAATAATAACACCAACAACAACAACAACAACAATACTAATAATAATAATAATAATAATAATAATAATAATAATAATAATAATAATAATAATAATATAAAATACTTAAAATGCAATTTTCCAATTTTTTTAAATAGAAACACTGCTTTTTTGGAGAAGTTGTTATTCATTAATATTTTATAAATTGTTAAATGCTACCAAAATACTTTGTTATGCAAAATGGTTCTCTACTAGTAAGATTATCCCTGAACTAATTTTTCTTGAACTAAAAAAATGAATGATTAAAACCAAAATACTATAGAAACACTGTATTTTCAGCATTTTGATATTTCTGTAATCTCATATTTATATTTGCAATACATTAGGCTTACAATCTCCAATAATTGTAATTTCCCCAATGCTAATATTACAAATATAGGCGAAATAGACAAATAAGAGATTGTAAAAATAGGGAAATTTCTAGAAACACTCTGAGCATAAAGATGATTTCCCCAAACCATTTTTTCTATAAATTCTTAAAGCATACTTTAATCTTCCAGGAAACAAAAGTTTGTTGAATTGGAAGCGTTGGCATGATACTTACAACCGTTTCAACCATACAGGTTTTATGTACTTTTAAAATAATAAAAACACCCCTCTTAGAAAAAGTGGTATCTCCCAAATCAAAAGGCCCTCAGTTCCCATTTAGGTCCTGAAACACAGACAAGACCTGGACCTAAATTCTACCCTCACCAACTTGAATGAACCCACTCTAACTTTCTTCCAGAATGATATCGAATTGACAGAAAATTTTACACATAATTTTGCCAAAATCACTCAATTTAAGGGGAAAAGAACAATTAGCCGTTTCCATGGCAACAAGAAGCTGGTGTCACTATAAATGTTATTTTTGATACATCACCCTAAAGTATCATTGATTGACACAATATGAAGAAAATTGATGATTTTGCGTTTTGCCACAAATTTGAAAAATAAGTCTATTTTCCTGGACAAGTCCTCTTAAAATGCAAAACAATATGACCAATAAAAATGCCGTTTATACCTTAAAAATTCCATCTTTCCCGGTATAAATCATTCTGGGACACCCGGTAGTAATGTATTGCTTTTACAATTTTGGAATGACCGTCGAGAAACATTTTATACCAGTGCGTAACTGCGTATCATTGAACGCAATCTAGTGGCAGGTCTACTTATGGACTAGTGGTGGCAGTGGAGATTGTGTTGGTTGTGATGGTGTAGTGCTGGTGATGGTGGTAGTGCTGGTGGTGTTGGTGCTGTTAGTGGTGGTATAAGGTGCATTATATACCTCATATATAGATTCCTGTAATCTGATTGGTTGAAAGTGCAGTCATTGAATTAACTATGCCCGCAAAATGAACTATGGACCGGTCCATGGAAATGAACTATGGAGCGGTCACGTGCGTCACGATCAAACTGCGCGTTTTTTCCAGCGTAAAATGATATTACGCACACGTTAATGTTTTCACGCGCTATAATTACGCAGAAATCGCAGATTGTAACCTGTGTGCCGTTCGCATTGAAACTATTAATTTCTCTTCCCAAAATCGGATGCTTTTAACCAAACAGATGACAAGAATCTTAAGATTTGGTATATAAAACAAATATTGACTGCTTTTTATTCGGGGCATGGTTAAAATTATAGGCCCGCAGTGATCTCAAAACCATGACTATGCCCTCGGCTACGCCTCGGGGCATAGTCATGGTTTTGAGATCACCTGGGCCTATAATTTTAACCATGCCCCTCATAGCAGTCAATATTTGTATAATAGTGAATTTGGTGATGGTGATGAAATCTAGTGATAACCTACATACATGTATCGTGATGGTGCTGCTTGTGGTTTTGAATTTATTTTTAAGGAGAAGTTTGAGGAGGAAGTGAAGAAGTCAATACGATATAATGTTGGTGCCTGAAGATGTATCGCTATAATTGAAGACCGAATTAAAAAGACTTAGTTTGCATCTGACGTCAAAGCAAAGGCGCGACCTGATTGGTTGCTGACCCGCGCAGTAAGTCATTTTTGGCCTGGTTGACAGGACGTCACACACAAACTAGTCTTTTTTATTTCGGTCTTTTATTAAAAATCGCTGCGTACTTTTATTTATTTTTTGGTAACATTTTGTATAACTGTTTTTAGACATGTATGAAGCAAATTACACATGCGATGATGGACGTCTGCTCTGCAAAAATGGCGCGTGTGTAGATCCCAAGCACAGATGTGTTTATAGCATAGACAAATTCGGCTTTCTAGAAGGTTGCAGAGATTCCACTCATCTTCAAGATTGTGGTGAGTGCCGCAAGTAACAGTTTAAACAGCAGTTGATAATTATTTTCATCTTCGCAACACGTACTTGCTAATGTTTTACACAACATAGATTAATTATATTTGTGTTGTTCATTTGTTTGTTTAGGCATGTATGTTTTGTAAAAAAATTATAAATAAATAAATAAATAAAGTAATTTATATAGCGCATTATGCCAGGCCTCAATGCGCTGAACAGAGAACTAAACTTACAAATACATTATGCAAAAACTACAAAAGTACATATTCTATTAGGCATAATACAACCAATACAAATTAATTAGAGTAAAATTATGATATTAATAGCAAGCAGTAATTCATGCGAAGAAAATTATTTAGTTTTCCTTTATTTTATATCTTATTTAACAATAACACCGGTCCGGTTCATCTTGTCTTCTTCTGGTGTGTAGATAATATTGTCTGTGATAATGGTCTGCTGAAGTGTCCTGGTTACTACTGTATTCCATTGCGTAATCGATGTGACGGAGATTTAGATTGCCCCAATGGTGAAGACGAGGATAAATGTGGTAAAACTGGTTTTCCTTTCCATGTATGCGATTAATCAGAAGCTATCATTGAATTTCACGACTAGATAACACGATTAAAGGAATTCGATAACCTTTCTTTAAAGACGATTTGAAAGATTAATATTGGTATCTAAACATCCATAAAATATTAACTCTCTTCACGCGGGTGTCGACAGCAGACGACATGTTTCAAATTTTTTTTTAATTTAAAAATTTCAGAAATGTAAATTTTCATGACCATATTTGGAATCAGCATGAAAAATGCATTAAAATGAGTACAAACAAGCCTAGTATTGGTTCAGAATTTCTTAAGATAGCTCTTGATATTTTGAGAAAATATTTCAAAACTTCAACTTTTTCCGTTGAAGCGCATGGCTAGCACGCAGAGCATTAATGAAGGATCAATGCAGGTTGAAGCCCCGCACGGTTTCAATGTTCGTATTTTACTGTTGCTGCTTATGATGACTAAATTCTAAATTACATTTCCACTTTTCTATTAATTTTCTATTTAGCAAGGTACTTATGATTTTTTTAGATTCATTCAGCTGTCCAGGACACTACAAATGCAGAGAGCATCAGTATTGCCTTAATCAATCTGAAATATGCGATGGAATCAAAAACTGCCCTCAAGGAGATGACGAATTGTTTTGTGGTGAGTGAATACTTATTTCTTCCTTAGTTTATTTACATTATCCATGCTTTGATTATGTCTTCCGCGTTTGCGTCTTTTCTTGAGTTCAACAAACAGGTGACGCATATAGATGGTTACAATTGATTTTTATCATCATATCATCACAAACTAGTGCTAACAAAACACTTTAATCTGTTTTCAAAATTCGTTTTGCAGGCCTCTCTTGCCCGAAAGGGTGCACTTGTTTTGGTTTGTACTACTCGTGCGAAGATTTACACTGGAATAAGGACAAGGCCACAATGATTCCAGAAAATGCGAGGGAATTGTAAGACTGAACAACATTTTATGTACATATTCATGTATACAGGCTGTATCAAAATGATTGGTACCCATCCGTTTTCATGTTTATTGACAAGCCTGCTGCTTCCAAATGCAGCGGCGGATCACAGTAAAATGACCCCAATTTGCAGTTTATAATCGTTCACATTATTTGTCTATAAATTAGGTGCATTCCATGTTACATTGTGATGTGGCAGTCCTGTCCCATAATCACAGAAAAGTGACGGTACCAATCATTTTGATACACCCTGTATAGATTGTGATCACTTTATTATTTGTCTTTCTTATTTAAAGTTTTGGAGAAAGGATTTTCAATTGATAGAATAGACACGACAACAACAACGTAAATAGTAAATAAGACGGGGATAAGACGTTGTGATGTTCTAGGTAAATTAGTATACGGGTAATGACTCTGTACTTCCACCTAATGCATCATATAGCATATAACACAGATTGTATTAACTAAATGTTTCTTATTGTTACGATGAAGGCATGTGAGCTTCGTGCAACAGTTACCAATACCAGATGAAAGAGGATCAATTGAAGGACGTCTTTCAATCAATTTAAAACGAATGCCTTTTCTAATTGTCATGTAAGTTTCGAGCGTTTGATGATTACCCAGGGGTACTGTTTTGTATCGTATCTTACACACGGCTGCAACGTTGTCACGGCTGGGTCTGGGATCACCAATTTTGTCTTCTGCTGACAATATCATTTGCTTTAACAAACTTTAACCAAACTTGATCACAGCCCTGGCTGCCATATTACGAAGAAGCATAACATTTCTACGGTTATGAAGCCCCACAACCACCATAAATGTTCTCATTCATCCCAAGGACAACAAGATAAAGACAAGATGTGTTTATAAGATCCTTTCCAAAAAGTTACCCCAATAATACAATAATAATAAAGGAATGAACACAAATGGGAAGCTCACTGAAATTGCTATTACTGACGAATCGTGATCACATCGCAGGGGCAAATCATAGACCTTGAACCCAGAACAGCATTTAATCATTTTTCATATTTCGATCCCCCTCTCAATTATGTATGTTTACATCCTTCCAGAAACCTTTCGGGGAATGGCATTACAGCTATTGATTCTTCGACATTTGAATATAACAAGAACCTTCAAATATTGTACGTATGCATAATCCCAATCATTCAACATTTTCAATCTGAAAGTGCACATTACTTCGGTATAACTTAATATGTACATGTGCAAACAACTTCCTGACAATTTGTGGACATGGTAAACAAATTACAAGTTGTACCGCCAAAGCCGCCTAGGTAAAGCAAAATAATTATATAAAAAGATTTATTTTGATAACCCCTGATTATGACGTTGGATCATACATATCTAGACAAGACAAGTTTGTTCATTAACCAATTTTTTTATATTTTTTTCTTCAGAATTTTGGCCGACAATTTAATTACACATCTCTTGAATGCCACGTTTATCAACTTAAGACTGCTTAAACACTTGTAAGTAAATAATTTCTTGTTACAAAGCATTACCAGTTACCAGGCATCCCCCGAATGACGCCATTTATCTTGCCGTGCGCGTGCTCGCGTCGGAATCGGCTATTACCACTTGCGGCATTACGCACAGAAAACCATAATTCTCCAACATAAACACGTACCTCACATCATGTACACGATTCATAAAAAGAATATTTGACTACATTTCCATTTCACTAACTGGAATACATGAATATGATATGGAATTTCTTTTCTTTTCAGGGACGTTTCGAAAAATCCGTTGACTATGATTGACATTGGTGCCTTCACAAACCAGTATTCGCTTCAATTTTTGTAAGTACTGTGCCTTTAGCTGAATCCAATTATCACTTTAATATCCATACAGAAAGGGTTTAACTCGCTATACAGCCTCTTTTAACATTTTTAGCACGATAAAATAAATTATTCTTGTGCAAAATAATTCGATGAACTTTCCAACTGCCATGCGCACGATACGACAGAAGGAATAAAAATGAAGGAATTGACGTATTTCACTGCTAAACAAACCTGTAAGCCTTGCAGTTTCACACTGTTGCTGTGAATTTAGAATCGAAAGAGACTAATATTTCCAAAACTGGAATATGCGAATACAAAAGTTACAGCATTAATGGTCTGGTAATGCATGTAATGTATTCAATTATGTGAATGTGGTGACTGGTGTTACTTTATCAATTATTCCATAACAGGAGTATCGAAAAGACTTCTCTTCACGGCGGTGACGAAGAAACGTTCATGGTATTGACTGCACTTGAAACTTTGTAAGTGTATAAAGAGAAAATTGGAATATCCTTACACATTTCGTAACGTAGGTCGTAAAGACAGAGTAGAAACACGCACTTTCTCAGTATTGGTTTCTTGCATTTAGATACTGATATTTGTTTAATAAATGTTGAATTACATCGATGATTTCTTCATCACAGGCACTCCGACAAGTACTTGTTCTGTTGCCTGATGGCAAATTTACCATATCTAACTGATTGTCTACCAGAACCAGATCAATTTTCATCTTGTGAAGACTTGATTCGTTTACCATTGCTACGAATATTCATGTGGATTCTTGGAATCAGTGCTCTGGTTGGTAACGCGTATGTGATAATAAATAGACTGGTACCCAATCGGAAAAGCACGCGCAGCTGGGAGATGTGACAAAAGTTCAAAACATATTGGTTTGCCACCTGGCGGTAGCTGACAGTATGATGGGTGTGTATATGGTGATCATTGCATCGGCTGATGTTTTCTACCGAAATCGGTACGCCTACTTTGCAGAACAATGGCAAATCAGTACAGTCTGCAAAATGGCAGGATTATTATCGGTACTTTCTAGCGAAGCTTCAGTGTTTTTAATGACAGCTTTAAGTATTGACCGCTTCTTTTCCTGTCTACTTCCTTTTAGTCCGTTGAAACTTCGACCAAAGTCGGCCAAAGTTGTCGCATTAATTGTGTGGTTCGTGGCTTTTATTTTAAGTCTGGTTCCGGTGATGATACCGAGTTACTTTGGCGATGCTTTCTATGGACGATCTAGTGTATGCTTAGCGCTACCACTAACCTCTGCAAGGCCGCATGGATGGGAATACTCTGTAGCGCTTTTCCTTGGTGTTAACCTAGTTTCATTTCTTATTATGCTATTCTGTTATATAAGTATATACTTCATTGTCAAGTCATCTTCACTAAAAGCGGGACGTGATCAAGATGAAGCCCGCGCGCGGGAGATTCAATTGGCTCTCAAAATGGCGTTCTTGATATTTTCCGATATGGCTTGTTGGATGCCCATAGTGCTGATGGGAATTCTCTCTCTCACGGGCAAAGTGGAGATTCCATCCAGTAGCTACGCGTGGATAGCTGTGTTTGTATTGCCGCTTAATTCATCACTAAATCCGTATCTCTATACGATTGTAACACAAAGTCTAACAAAGAGGAAAGCTTATAAAGAAAGGAAGTCGTTTGCCGGAAAATCTGTAATAAGTGAAGGGGAACACAATTATGGCTTCAGAGTGGATACAGTGGAAACTGATCTACCTACTTCTAATGGTGAGTGTATAATATTCCATGACCATAATTATTATACTTACACCCTCTCTTTTCTCCCTCTTTATTAATACATAGTTTACACACCCATACAAAATGCATGAACAAAAATATATACAATAAAGATTACAAAACAATGCGTAACATCAAATCGGAAACAAGCAGACCAAAGCAAGCAATATATTACAATTTCGCAAAACAAATGGATTTCAACCCTTTTTTGAAAGCAGGCAATAAAATGGGTATTGATTCAAATTTATTTTCTTTGTATTTAGAATCTGTACTTTTGGACTTAAACAGTTAAAAGTGTCTGACCCTATTGACAGGATCACATACACCTCCCACGTCCCGGTCCCACGTACACACAATCAAAATGCAGATTTTGGTATTATGTAACCAACAGTGGTAACCACGGTAAAAACTCATATTTTCACTGTGACACACATGTTTGCTTCCAGAATCCGGACCGCTTGAGCAATTTAAGGCACCACATCCAATTTGGTCCTATAGAACTATCGGTGCCCGGTAAGGTACCGATAACTCTTAACATCGCTCCCTGTAGATGTAATACATTGTATCAAGCATAATAATGAACATTTGCATAGTGTTATTGGTTTTCATTTAAATAAAAAACGAATGCACTGTATAAATGTTCAGGGTACGATAAAAAGTGTCATCGGTACCTCTTCGAGCACCGATACCGCTATAGGACCAAAAAAGATGCTGTGCCTAACTGTTAACTCAAAACTTGGAATACGAATGTTTAGGCGATGGGTCCCAATGTGATGTTGAAAACACCATATGTTGCAATCGGATCACATACCTTTAAATGAGACGAAGAGTTGAAAGTACCTGAAGGGTTGAAAACCCTTTTTGTGTGTTTTCGGAATAGAAATATTTTTGTTTTTCCTACTATTCTGCAACAATATTTTTTGTCTTTCCTACTTTTACTGCAACATATCTATAATGTAACATTGTCACAATGGAATGATTGATATATTTTTACGTCTTTAATGTTGTATCAATTGATTTGCCTTTGTTTTACTATTCGCAGCCTTTAAAAAGTTTCAAACATTCTGTGAAAACATGGAATCACAAAATTTGCTGTTTTTACCGTTGTCAATAACTCAAAATAGCGACGATTTGATCGCTTTGTCTGGAATTGAACCTAACGAGGTTACTGAAACATTGCTTCAGAATGTTGAAGCGGACATTGATAAGGCTATCAAGTACCTTCATGACAATGACGTCATGTATGACGGTGCATTGACTTTGGATCATATTCTCATACAGGTATTTAAGTATAGTAATTGGCTTATGTACAGAATGAATTTACATTTTTGGTAAATCCCATAAGCCTTTGCGAGTAAACCTGAGAACTCGTCATTTGACGTCACGCCGATATACGCCGATGCGCACATCGTTTATCAAATATCGTTACTGCACATTGCAAGTCGGCGTGACGTCAAATGACGAGTTTTCAGGTGTACTCGCAAAGGCTTATGTGATTTACCGAAAAAGGTCAATTGATGTGTGTTGTATGCGACGTTAAAATAAGAAGGAGAGAAGATGTCGGCGCTAACGTTCATGAACCTAAATAAGGGACCGATCGTTATTTACGGCAGGGGGGGGAATGGGTGTTTTGGCAAAATATCGACAAAAAATTTCGCGTTCCCCCCTCGCGTCCGCTCAAAATTTTCGCGTTCCCCTTGTTTTCCCAATTTTCTCCATTTAAAATTTAACAATCCCCCCTCCTGGTTCAACTAAAATTTCAGGTTCCCCCTCAAGACCACAAAAAAATTTTGTGTTCCCCTAAATTTACCCATTCCCCCCCCTGCCATAAATAACGATCGCTCCCTAATTAACATAAGTGCATTCTTTCTTGTTAATGACACCTCATTTTCACTTAGAGTGTAGCAGACAATGTAGCCCAGCCGCGTGGTGCAATACATTGGACAAATTGAGCACATTTGAAGAAAAGCAGAGATGTAAAGTTTGCTGTGCTGAATAATTCTGGATATAGGGCTCACTCACTCGGTCGACGGTCCAACAATGGATCTCCAGAGACGTCTGTCGTGCACGCTGCTCCTTAATTTGTTTGGATCCTGTCCAGCATGTCCAGTATCTTCATCCGCATAGATCTTGCGTGGCCATTAGACTTGATCCACCAGTCCTTCAACTGCTTACGCACGGTCATCGGGTTGTGCTGGCAGGTGAGGACTGGTAACGATTGCGTTCGAAAATTGGAGCATTTATTAGCTCATGAATAATTAATTAGTTCTTATCACGTGGTCACAGCATCTCCTTTTAAGGATGTTATAATTTATTATGAATGAAATATTTGCATTGTTTACTATATTGACATTTGACATGAAATTATAAATAAATAAACAAATTTGTACTGCCTGAATATTTATTCATTCTAATTTCAGTTCACACATCATTTTCCAGGCCGTTTTCCATGCATTTTTGAGTTGTCACTCGTCTCCTCATGCTTTAGCTCTTTGACTTGCAAAATATGCATTGTTTTTTCTTTTTTCCTTCATCATTTAATACGAACGTGGGAAATTGAAAAAAAAAATATATTGATTGTTATACAATATTTCATTTTTTTTACTGTTTATTTTATTAATTGTTCAACTTGATTCACGTGTATTTTGTTTCTATGACCAGTGTGTTTGTTTATCAGGGGCTGTCATTTTCTTCGAAAGGGGGTGGGTCATGAATATACTGGGGATCATAGAATTTTTAGACCAAAAATAGAGGGGGTTATAATTTATACCCCAAAATAAAATAGAATTAGGCTGATGACACAAAATTTGCCCAAGCTGCGCGTGCATTCTTTCAATTTACGCTCAAAATGTACGTACAATCTTTAGTTAATTCAAAATAATATATAATTCAAATTTTTTGCCCGCTCCGCGCACCTTCTTTACGCTTTTTTAACCCTATGATCAAAATTGTAACACGCCCACACACTTTCTTCACATTTAAGTTTTGCATGCCTCGCGGCTTACTAGGTCCGGTGATGAATAATTTGTCGTCAGTCTGTGTAGGTGGGAGGGGGTCATAAAACTTTTCGACTCGAGATAAGGGAGTCGTAAAAAAATTAGCCCGCGATAGAGGGTCATAAAAAATTTACTTAGATTATACCGTTTGTAAGTCATGTATAAATGTGCAGTTGGGAGTGGGCCTAGGACTACGGTACGGGATTGGTAGACAGTATAGTGTTGCACGGTAGTCACAATGTTACGCAACTTACGTCACACAACTTACGTGGCGTAACTTACGCGTAACTTACATTGCGTTGTTAATTTACATAGCGTGACACCCCTTTACGCGTAACTGCGTTGCGCAATTTACGTTGTGTTGGTTGTTAAGTTACGCAGCTTACATTGCGTAACCGATGTTACGCAACTTACGTCACACAACTTACGTGGCGTAACTTACGTTGCGTAACTTACATTGCGTTGTTAATTTACGCAACGTGCCCCCCCCTCACGTTGCGTAACTTATGACGCGTTGCGCAATTTACGTTGCGTTGGTTGTTAAGTTACGCACCGTAACTTACGTTGAATAACTTACAACTTACGTCACACAACTTACGTGGCGTAACTTACGCTTGCGTTGCATTGTTAATTTCATAGCGTAAATTACGTTGCGTAACTTACGTTGCATTGCGTTGTTAAGTTACGCAAGCGTAACTTCACGTTATGCAACATAACTTACGTTGCGTTGTTAATCTCACGCAACATAACTTACGTTACATAGCGTAACTTACGTTGCGTAACTTACATTACATTGCATTGTTAAGTTACCCAGCGTAACTTACAAAGCGTAACTTACGTTGCGTAACTTACGTCACAATGTTACTCAACTTACGTTCTAATAACGGTAGGTACACGGCTAGGCTGTAGACTACAGCAAGTCATGCAAGTGTAACACTGTGCATACATAACGATACGATGTGTGTATAATAGGTCCAGTCTTAGACTAATGTGGGGGTGCGTGAGGCGTAGACTACGGCAAGTATAATGCCCTGATGGTACGATGCATGAGGGCCCAGCCATAGACTACGGTAAGTGTAATGCTTAAATGGAGAAATGCGTGCAAGGCCCAGCCGTAGACTTGGAAAAAGTTAGGTAAATAGGATTACATGTACCGTACATAGTCATGGTACTACTAGCATAATACTAGGCCTAGTAGCATGACCAGTATTTTGTCCTACATTCATGCAAACATACCATGACAGGCTAGGCCTATTATTCTTCTAGGCTTACTCACATTTGAATACTTTGTGGCTAAGCCTAAGCCATGAAGCCCGAGCCTAGGCATGATAGGCCTAGTCATAATTGTGGGACTCCGTTTTTGGATCGAGTCTTTGTCAAATTGTAAAATTGAGTCTTGAGATCCAACCCATGATTTGGCATGAAGACATGAACTTACCAGTTTTTTAACATGAAGAATACCATCCATTCGATTTCAAATTCAAGTGCAGTGCAGCGTCTGATGTAGGAGTCGTGCAGTTGCACAGCACAGTTCTCGGTGAGGCAAGTTACAATGTATTGACAGCGGGACTGACAGTCGTGCAATGCATGAATGACAAGCATACTCAGATTCAGACTTGACATACACTGTGACATCGTAATTTAAATTTGTAAACCAGCACCATCACGGTCACACTGTTCATGGTTTGATTATGACATCGAAGACCCGGGCGGGTTCAAGAACATGACAACATTAGCTCTTCGTGCAGCATATCTGTCAATTATGCAGCATGTCTGAATCTGATGTACATGACATGTATGCCGTAGGCCCTACATGCCTATCATGCCATGGTATGCAATCATCATGATCATTCATGACCATCACGACAATGAATTTCTTTGTCTGTCTTGAGACCGTGCATGACTTAGTAGCTTTCTGTAGTACTTACATGCTTGTGCCTAGGCTACACTGATCAATGAATAACATACAAATTACGGTGTGTATACAATCTGTATAGTTGAATTTATCTGGCTGCTTGTGACTTGACAGTGTACATACAATTCATGAATTGCAAACTAGAAAATACCGATCGCCGTTTACATGGCACAAAAATACCTCCTATTTTGCTCTAAAATAACCCATGACTTCAGATAAACGGTCTAAAAGATAACTAGCAACGTCACCTTCAACTTCTCCAGCCAAAGTTTCAGCATTGACAATCAGGTTTGAAATTAAACATATTTTGTTGTTTTTTCTATGCACTTTCACACAGGCAAGCTGATGGCATCTCTCTGCTCTGATTTCACACAAAAAATTAATTTCATGAATAATTAATCACGTATCATCTCTTCTACAAGCCCTAACTGGCCGTACAACAAGTATTGCGCAGGCGTCAACGATAATACTGCTGATGAGTTTGAGCTAGTTTCTACGTCATTGATTAAGCTACTGCGCACGCCCGACGTGTTTTCGTCGTGAAAACAATACAATACAAAAGAATTAATCGCCCCACTTTTTTGCACGGTTCGTTCTCAGGCCCCGAATCGAGAAACGGCCATTTTATTCCGCCATGTTGATTGTTTCGAGATCGGGGCCAAGGGACTCAGGCTACGTGGCCATCCCACATTTCTTTTGCATGCCTGAGTTTCCACAGCACTAGATCCGACGCTAACTACAAATTGAGCACAAACGTAATTTATGGAGACTATATCTCGTGACTATTCAATATTCGTATATAAATATCATCTTATCATTGTTATAAAAAATTGACTAAAATTATGTTGCTCTGGTTAGTAACTGGCCAAATTGTGACTTCGACAGCTAAGTACCCATACACAGGGCCGGATTTACCTTTTGGGAGCCCTGGGCCAGGCCAAAATTTGGAGGCCCCCAAACGCACCTTGAGGAAGGTATGTGCACTCAAGTGGTCAAGTTTTAGATTTCACTAGGACATTTGCGCGCGAAAAAATTCAATTTTAGACTATTTTAGCCCAAATATTTGTAATTTTTGTACCCTATTTTGGTCCAAAATATGGTGTTTTTCGGCTAAAATGGAAGATGCACACTGCACAAGGCAATTTTGGGGCCCCAAAACGTTTGGGGGCCCTGGGCCCGAGCCCATCTGGCCCTATGGTAAATCCGGCCCTGCCCATACATTATGTATCATTGATATATAGAACATCAAGTCTGATGCAAACATTTGTGTTGCATGAAATGATCTCATTGTTGGTAAAACAAAATTGAGAAAATTGCGAACCATGCATTTTATGATGACCATTGATCATAGCCTTCAAGAATTGTTGGTCTAAGACAGATCTTACAATAGACATTTTGATTCAAACATCAATACCAATACATTAAATGTTTGCCTAAGAATCCAATTTACTTAGTGCAGTTGTAGTCTTTTTGATATCGAATTTGGGCAATAATTGGGGAAATATATTCAGCCTAAAAATCTCAACTCATACTGAAAAGGCTCACCTGGATCCATATCCAGACCAAACTCTACATCCGCTGCCAAATTATATGCTTTTCTTCAAATATGCGCAATTTGTCAAATATATTGCACCATGCACCATGCGGCTGAACTATATTGACTACAACCCCCTACTGCTCTCTACTGACAATGAAACAATGTAATAATAATATAATAATACATTTTATCTATTAGACCGATACTATATAGCGAACCTTAATCAAAATTAGTGATAGCGAACTTTAGAGATAGCGTACCTTAATTAATTAGTGATAGCGAACCTTAATTAAAATTAGTGATAGCGAACCTTAGGTATAGCGAACCTTAATTGCAATATTATTAGTGATTGCGAACCTTAGAGATAGCGAACCTTCAATAAATCAGTGATAGCGGGCCTTATTCAAAATTAGTGATAACAAACCTTATTCAAAATTGGTGATAGCGAGCCTTATTTAAAATTAGTGACATCGAACCTTAAACCTAGCAAACCTTATTCTGAATTAGTGATATCGAACCTTAGAAGTAGCGGACCTTTTTTTAGGTATAGCGAACCCTTTTCTCTATTAGTAGTCCAGGAGCAAGATCCCACAGGGGGCCTAAATAAGGACATGGTTCATCCCCCACTACATACAAGGTTTGACACCATAGGTAGTTAGTATGGACCCTCTAGAGCACTGCTAGGTTGGTAGTGGACTCAAATTGTGGTATCACTTTTTTTTTACAGGTCATTTTATGTATGGACGTATAATCGCATAAAATCACCAAAAATAGGACAAAATTAAGGGGTAGGGGAAATATAAACTCCAAGACCTCAACTTTTACTCATAATAATGAATTTATTTTGGTATGAATATGTAGCTAATTGATTGTTCTAACTGCCTAGTATTATTTGAAAGCAAACCTAGGTTTCATTTGATCATGATTTGAAGTGGCCAGTCCATACACTAGTGAAAAATCAGATTTTTCACAACAATGCGTAGGGTGGGTGTTTTTGTGACATTGGCTTCAAATTTTACTATTGTGCCAATTACTGTTTTCAAAATTAATTAAGTTTCCATTTTTTAATTTTGTTTTTAATATCAAGCATATCTAGGCAAGCTTTGATGTTCTGGTTCAAATACTTATGTATGTGCATGTTTGCTTGCATTTTGGTTTGTGTTGTGTGGGTTTGGGGTAGGTGTGTGTGGGGGTGGGTGCGGGGTGTTTATAGGGTTCAGGGTTGGGGTGTTTTACATGTCTTAATATGTCACTCGGCTGAACTATATAAGTTCTATTAACAAAATTTGTTTGGTAAGTTGCCATTCATGTAATATTTTGAATATTTATATGTGTGGGGTGAGATCAACCGCTGTTTGTCAGGAAAATAGACTGAAAATGTAAAAAAAATAGTAACTTTTCCACATGTAGCAGCGTGTGTAACAAATATTAAGGGTAGGGGGAAATATAAACCATTATAACTCAACTTCAACTCATGATAATGAATTCATCTTGGAATTAATATGTAGCTAATTGATTGTTCAAACGTGTTAGTATTATTTTAAAGCAAAGCAAACATTAATTGTCAGGTAGATAGCTATAAAATGTGAGTAAATGTTACTTTTCTATGTATAACCATGTCAAATAATGGCATTATTAAGGGTAGGGGAAATAAAAACCACCATAACTCAACCTTTACTCATAATAATGAATTCATTTTGGTATCAACATTTAGCTCTAACATGATTGCTCTAACTTTCCAGTATTATTTTTAACAGAAAAACCATAAGATAGACATAAAATATGAAAAAAATGTTAATGTGTAACAGCGTAAAATTTGACAATATTAAAGGTCAGGGGACGTACAAACCAACGTAACTCGACATTTATTCATTATAATTCATTCATTTTGGCATTAATATATAGCTATTTGGTTGTTGTAATCTTTTAAAGCTATAACGCCGGTCGTGCGGGGCTCACAACTGGGTTACGGGAATTAATTGCAAAGTACAATTAATCAGACAAAAATACACGCACGTATTTTACGTTAACCCAAAGCTCCTTTTAATGTTGTAACTCTTAAGTTTCGGCACGCAGGCCTATGCAGTACGTTTTCTCTAAGTATTACTGATATTCACCTGAATATCATGAATCGGTAAGGCTATCGAGAGCTACTCTCTCGGTTAAGACCAACGGTCTGAATGACTTTCCCTGAGTTTGGGACCTCTATTTATGTGTTTTTGGAAGCTGCCACGTCAGCAGAAATGTTGGTTACGAAACCATTACTCAGCAGAAATTATGGTTATGAAATTTGATGACGTGGAGCTTATAAATTTAGTACGTTCAAAACAATTTAATACATTTTCATAATTAACATTAACGTGTCATCTAGTGCCAGGGGGAACTTGTTTACCAAATTGTGAATATTCGTCCTTCACAACAAGTTATATACATTCATGAATAGACCGATTCCTGATATCACCCGTAGATTATCTTGTTAAATTGTATGAACCATAATCATAATTAGTAATCTTAACACACATTAACATGGCTTATCCGTTTGAATTGCCCTAAATCGGGTTACTATCATAATAGTCTTTGTTGCTCTATTATTATGAACACGAAAACGCTGGTAGAAAATATGTACCTATTATTAGGTGTTTTTAACCAAAATTGTAAACATCTATTTCCGTGAGAAAATACATGATCTAAATGAAAATAACTTGGGACTGAAGAATTTGTTGGCCTAATTTGTTTTGTGATAAATTATGATAAATTTAACGAACTGGCAATGAACTTCCCGTTACAAAGCAAAATAACCACTAATTGTTAGCTGGAAAGACATAAAATGTTTTAAAAATGTCAATTTGTCATGTGTAGTACCGTAAAATATGACAATATTAAGGTGTAGGGGACATTCAAATCACCAAAACTCAAGTATTACTGATGAAAATTAATTCATTTTGGTAACAATAATGTAGTTAATTGATAGTTCTAACTTTCTAGTATTATTTAAAAGCAATTAAGCCATTAGTTGTCCGGTAGATAGACATAAAATGTATGAAAATGGTAATATTCAATGTCTAGCAGCGTAAAATATGACAATATTAAGGGGTAGGGGACATACAAATCACCAAACTCAAGTTTTACTGATGAAAATGAATTCATTTTGGTATCAATATGTAGCTATTTGATAGTTCTAACTTTCTAGTATTATTTTAAAAGCAATTAAGCCATTAGTTGCCCGGTAGATAGACATAAAATGTATGAAAATGTTAATATTCAATGTCTAACAGCGTAAAATATGACAATATTAAGGGGTAAGGGACATACAAATCACTAAAACATAGGTTTCACTGACGAAAATGAATTCCATTTTGGTATCAATATGTAGCTATTTGATTGTTCCCATTTTCCGGCATTATTTTAAAAGCAATTAAACCATTAGTTATCAGGTAGTTAAACATACAATATGAGAAAAATGTTGATATTCCATGTCTAACAGCGTAAAATATGACAATATTAAGGGTAGGGGACATACAAATCACCAAACTCAAGTTTTACTGATGAAAATGAATTCATTTTGGTATCAATATGTAGCTATTTGATAGTTCTAACTTTCTAGTATTATTTTAAAAGCAATTAAGCCATTAGTTGCCCGGTAGATAGACATAAAATGTATGACAATGTTAATAT
This sequence comes from Amphiura filiformis, assembly GCF_039555335.1. Classification (NCBI taxonomy): domain Eukaryota; kingdom Metazoa; phylum Echinodermata; class Ophiuroidea; order Amphilepidida; family Amphiuridae; genus Amphiura; species Amphiura filiformis. The sequence goes on along the minus strand of NC_092632.1, from coordinate 64,335,097 downwards.
TCAATGTCTAACAGCGTAAAATATGACAATATTAAGGGGTAAGGGGACATACAAATCACCAAAACATAGGTTTCACTGACGAAAATGAATTCCATTTTGGTATCAATATGTAGCTATTTGATTGTTCTCATTTTCAAGCATTATTTTAAAAGCAATTAAACCATTAGTTGCCAGGTAGTTAAACATACAATATGAGAAAAATGTTGATATTCCATGTCTAACAGCGTAAAATATGACAATATTAAGGGGTAGGGGACATACAAATCACCAAAACTCACACAGTAAAAAATATTTTAAACAACTGTTTAAAATTTTTAAACAACACTGTTTACGCCGGTCACTCTAACAACTTCTGTTCAAAGTTTAAACAACCTTGGGTTGTTTAAACTTTAAACATCTAATTGTTTAAAATTTTAAACAATTTTTTAAACAATAGTTTTTAAACATCTGGGTTGTTTAACTTTAGTTGTCCGGTAGATAGACATAAAATGTATGAAAATGTTAATATTCAATGTCTAACAGCGTAAAATATGACAATATTAAGGGGTAAGGGGACATACAAATCACTAAAACTCAAGTTTTACTGATGAAAATGAATTCATTTTGGTATCAATATGTAGCTATTTGATTGTTCTCATTTTCTGGCATTATTTTAAAAGCAATTAAACCATTAGTTGTCAGGTAGTTAAACATACAATATGAGAAAAATGTTGATATTCCATGTCATTTTGGTATCAATATGTAGCTATTTGATAGTTCTAACCTTCTAGTATTATTTTAAAAGCAATTAAGCAATTAGTTGTCAGGTAGATAGACATGAAATGTATGGAAATGTTAATATTCAATATCTAACAGCGTAAAATATGACAATATTAAGGGGTAAGGGGACATACAAATCACCAAAACATAGGTTTCACTGACGAAAATGAATTCCATTTTGGTATCAATATGTAGCTATTTGATTGTTCTCATTTTCTGGCATTATTTTAAAAGCAATTAAACCATTAGTTATCAGGTAGTTAATCATACAATATGAGAAAAATGTTGATATTCCATGTCTAACAGCGTAAAATATGACAATATTAAGGGGTAGGGGACATACAACAAATCACCAAACTCAAGTTTTACTGATGAAAATGAATTCATTTTGGTATCAATATGTAGCTATTTGATAGTTCTGACTTTCTAGTATTATTTTAAAAGCAATTAAGCCATTAGTTGTCTGGTAGATGACATGAAATGTATGAAAATGTTAATATTCAATGTCTAACAGCGTAAAATATGACAATATTAAGGGGTAAGGGACATACAAATCACCAAAACACAGGTTTCACTGACGAAAATGGTATTTTGGTATCAATGTAGCTATTTGATTGTTCTCATTTTCTGGCATTATTTTAAAAGCAATTAAGTTTCCCACGAGGGGTTGAAGGTCATAATGGGCCAATACTAAAAAATGATCCTATCATGTTGTAATGATGTAATCTCAAATTGTTCCTCTCATCGCTAAGAATTTAAATAAAATTCCCTTTAAAAGGGAAGGCCAGCCTCAATGCAGAAGAGGTCTTGTAAATAGTTTGGTCACCGTGAAAGGCATTTTTAGGATCACGCTTACATCCATGTTACATGACAGTCCACCAAACCATCAATGGTGACATGCACACTGAAAAAGCAAAAAACATTAACTCCTATAACTCCTGTCAACTCTTTAATTCATTACTCCAAATTGTTCTGTATTTTTGTCTTTACTGCTTTTTACCCATGCTTATTATTAAAATCAAGAAATACAGTTGTTAGTTAATTCGCTATGTAAACTCAACTTACATGCACATTTTATTTTAAAATGATTTTATATTATTTCGCAATGTATAGTTTACTATAAAGTAGATAGTGGCAAGCACATGATAAAGGACTGATCATTCACTACAATCTTCACTTTTAAACTGTATTTTTTGAATGTGTTGATTGTTAGTCCGAAACTCCTGCAAAGCTATGGACATGGCATATTACCTACTCCATTCTGTAATAGTCTGCATTGTGTGTTTTCTCAGTCTTCAATCATTTTGTTGAATGTAATTTTATGAATCAAATAAAAAAGATAGAAAGTGGCCTCACTTTAGTTATGTGTCATTTTATAGTATTTATAATTTATAAAGTAAGACAATAATTCATTTATTTTCTATAAGTGCATGTCAAAATATGGGATATATTGTTCAATATTATAGCTAGCCCCTAAAAACGTTATTTTCCATCGGATTTTTCCTGTTGAAAAGACAAAACTGATGTTAAAGATAGCAATAATATCATCAATACCATTTTGAGTCAATTTTATCCATAAAACGATACAGGATAGGATAGATAATTACTTTGACTTCAATATGGTCCATATAATGAAGATTTTGATTCTACAACATTATTAGATCTGTTATCAACATATCAGTTATGCACTCACAGGCAACCAAACATCATGCTATGCTCAGTAGTCCACTGATATGACCTTGTTCCAGTGATCATTCCCCGCTAATTACTAATTGTTGACCATGTCATTTTTTTGATATGCTGATTGCTGAACAAGTTTATGTTTATATGTGTAGGCCTAACCTATGATAACTTTTTAAGTCATAATTAATTCAAACATAACTTTGGCAATACTCAATCGTTTTCGTTCGTTGAAACGGCAAAACATACTTTCTTTTCCTTGCAAATCGAATTAAATAAAAAAAAAATTCATACCAATAGAAGAAGGCTATAATCTTAGCTAATCTTTAGTGTACACAAATCCCATCTCCCTATGGGCTGGCGAAAAAGACAATTGTTATAGTTCTACGAAGCTTAGTTCAGGGGTTATAACGTCGAATATATCAAAAATATCATAAATCATAGGTCAAATTTTAAAAATGGTCCAATTGCACCAATTAACGTAAGAAACCTCAATCGTATACTACATTCAAATGTTGGTGCAACTATTTGTATTCCCGTGTTCCCCTTCACATTTAATGCAGCCAAAGTTGAGTTATGGTAATATTTCCCCTACCCTTAATATTACCATATTTGACACTGTTACACATGGAAGTTTTTCTTACATTTCCTTTGTATCTACATAACAACTAATGATACTAGAACGTTAGATGAATTCATTATCACGAGTAAAAGTTGAGTTATGGGAGTTTATATTTCCCCTACCCCTTGATATTGTCATATTTAGGGACCGTTCACAAACACTTGTAAGGGGGGGCTGATGCAAAAATAATTTTTCCCATAATTTTCATGTAAAAAGGGGCCCTAAATTTTTGAGGTCTGTAAAGGGGGGGCCGAAATTTTTTGCGATGAAAGTTTTTTGCATCAGGCCCCTCCCCCTTACAAGTGTTTGTGAACGGTACCTTCTGACAGTTTCTGTGTATCTACCTGACAACTAATGATCGCTTTGTTTATAGAAAGTTAGAACAGCCAATCAGATACATTTTGATACCAAGATGAATTCATTTTCATGAGTAAAAGTTGAGTTATGGCAGTTATAAATTTCCCTACCCTTAATATTGTCATTTTACGCTGTTAGACATAGAAAATTTACCTTTTCCTCACAGTTTCTCTATATCTGCCTGACAAATAATGGTCGCTTTGCTTTATAATAATACTAGAAAGTTAGAACAACCAATTAGATACATTTTGATACCAAGATGAATTCATTCTCATGAGTAGATGTTGAGTTATGGCAGTTTATATGTCCTCTACCCCTTAATATTGTCATATTTAAGCTGTTAGACATAGAATATTTACCTTTTCCTCACAGTTACTGTGTATCTACCTGACAACTAATGATCGCTTTGCTTTGAAATAATACTAGAACTAGAAAGTTAGAACAATCACTTAAATACATTTTGATACCAAGATGAATTCATTCTCATGAGTAAAAGTTGAGTTATGGCAGTTTATATTTCCCTACCCCTTAATATTGTCATATTTACGCTGTTAGACATAGAAAACGTACCCTTTTCTCAGTTTCTGTGTATCTACCTGACAACTAATGGTCGCTTTGCTTTAAAATAATACTAAAAAGTTAGAACAATCAATTAGATATACATATTGAATTGAATTAAATAGAATGGCTTTTAATTAAGCGAAGTCGAATTAAAACTAAATTGTCAATGGGGAGAAATTTTTGGCCAGGTGTAAAAATGGGGAGTTTTTTCCCCCTTGTGTATAATATGGATTAAGCTGTTGATCTACTTGGAGTTATGCACATCAGTGATTTCAGATATGCGTTCACCCGCGTTAAAACAGGTGCATGGTTATAATGCAATCATAATGGTTTTGTTAAATGTTTTTGTTGTTACTACATTGTGTATGATGCAACCAATCACTTGGCATAAGTGTAGCTGGTCAAATGCAAATGGGTTTTTGACTCATATCATGTTTTATCATCGAGAGATCAACTGCTATTGAAAAATGGTTAAAGCATCTATGGTTAAATAGCTGCATGTCAATATAAAACAGTGGCATGTTTAATGCTTGCATTCGCTCTATGGCAATGTAAAGGAATCTCCTAACAGGATATTAACAAAATGACAACAGTAAAACAATCAGGGTATCGAGTGCAAGTAGAATGTTACATAGATTGTGATTGTAAAGCAGGACGGACGGGGCGTCATCATGGTGGAATCTTTGTCTTTCGGCGGTATGGAAGAGATAGAGGACTTGAGTAGGCAAGTTATGATTAATCTGTTAATTTATACTATGAAATAATAATGATAATAATAAATAACAGAAATAGCAATAAGGAGGATCACCACGAAGGACAGCGATTAAGTTATACGGGTAGCATACATGTAGCAAAAGATTAAGCAACTATTATACTTTATCTCGTATCTTTTAAAAATTTTATTAAATGTAAGCCTACACGTATAACATTTATACGCGTATAACATCTATAAGCTGTGCCAAGAAATGAGTGCGTAAAGGCATAAGATAGGAGGCGAGTTAATTAAAACATTTAGTGCCAGCGTGGGCATTTCAGTTGATCGAATAATATGAATTAATATTATTATGTGGTTAATAGATTAATTTCAAACATGCTCAATATACACGAGCACATGGTAGGCCTATGTGTAAGACGGAGGGCAAGTAGTAGGACCTATGGTACCTTCTGTATTGGGGGATCAATTTATATACAAATGCACGGTCAGATTCATCTTCGAGTTATTGCGAGTTGATAGAGTACGTAAAAAACCCGAATTAGTATCACACAAGTTCGAATTAATGACGCTTCAGATTGACATGGTTTCGTCAAAAAATAATAGGCCTAAACACGAATATTTCAGGATATAAAAGTGGTATTACGGTAATTATGGTAGGCAATAAGTACAAGGATAACTAGCGGGGAACAAATTTAATTAAGCAACAAATGGTAAGGACAAGGAGGTTACACTAAATTCATGTTTTTATTACTAATGCAAAACAGAATAGCGAAAAAGGAAAACTATTGTTTATGGCAGAGTCGAGATCTTATCAAGCAAATGAAGAAGAAGAAGAAGAAGAAAAAAAAAAAAAACCTGACATCTGAATAATATAAGAAACTAGCCAGATTAACAATAGATGTGAACAATTGCTGTACAAACGGGAAGTAAAGAAGCCCAACAAGAAAAAATGTCTTATTTTCTGGAGGTAAACCAATTGGGATGGTCACTTAGGAAATAAAGAATAGGCCTAACATAAATATAAAAATAATAAGCATACCAGATACAGTAACAGCATCTACGTGTATTTAGTGGATTGAAATAAAACACATTTGTATAGGTAATGATAGATATAATATAGATATGCAGTAAAATATATAAATAGTCCTTCAAAAGCATAGATTAGTAACAAGGTAGAAATGACCGATCAAAATTAGTGGATCTGCATTATATAATTTAACATAACAATATCAAAGAATACATACAGGTAATATAATGAAGAAAAAAAAAGTAATTAAATAAATGGAAGTGAGTATATTAGGTTTAGGCCTAATATCAAACATTTATAGTTTACATGCGTTTAAAGAGATTCGTTTGGGTGGTTGTCAATCAATACCAGTTATATTGAGTTAGTGCATTCACACAACTCCATCGATGGTTTAGGACGTTTGGAGTGCAAGTATATATATGTAGGGTAGCGAGAGGCCTAGTCTTGTACAATGGTAAAAAATGAGAACCTTTAAGCTTATTACAGTATTAGTAGATACGGTACCTTAGGTACTGGCTAAAATATGGAACATAGGCAGATCACATGACCGGGTTAGCAATATTGGAATATATTCGTATCATAGGCAAGAAATATAATTTTGAGTATAGGCCTATACTAAAAATGTGAACTTATGTAGTTAGGCATTCATTTATAGGTGGTATTATAAAATATGCTGACACATCAAATATGAAAAGGTACATAAATGTAGGCACGAGCAAGGAATACATGATTGTACAAAGTAGATGAGAAACGGGTTGAATTTAAGATTGAACAAAGTAGGAGGAGCAGTAGATGAGGAAGCCACAAATTGCATAGTGCGTTCTGATGTTTACCCCCCCCCCCTTACATGATAATTAAAACAACTAATGCATTAAGAGAACAAAACAAGTAGAAAGGGCGAAGGTTACGTTTGCTAGTTCATATTTGCATACAATGTTAAACAAATTTATAACAAATAGGCGTTTCAAAAATAAAAACAAAGGAGTAGGCCTATATTTACAATTATAGGTGCAGACGTATATCAAAGAAACATGGCTGAACAGACACCAACAGACAAACCATATCTCCATAAATCATAAAACAGTAGTATAAGACATACAGTGTATATAGCATCAGTCGTCTCTTGCTGTGTATTTTTGTTTCATTTCAGAAATTCATAGTGCTGAAGTTGTGGAATTAGCGTACTTGGTGGGATTTGGCAAAACGTGTATTGGACATCATGTATGGTATACAGTTCAGTCTACAACAAGCGACAATGGGCGGTACCTCACAAGGCAGAGCTCCTGAGCTCAGGGAAATTAAAACAATTTCACGCATAACGCATAAAAGCTGGGATCAAACTGCGGAGGATATCAGCATTCAAGTCGTAAGGCCTACAAGAAGTTAATAATACTGAAGTTCTTGAATAACATACCACTGATGGTTATAATACGAACATGAATAATGATGAACAAGGTATGGCAAAACGAAGTTCATAAGCTTATCGAAATTAAAAACAATTTCATGCATAAACACGGATCAAACCGCATTAAGGCCTACAATGTACAGCTCATACTACTACTACAATATGGGCTTAAGGACAGACGCGGTATTGGGGTCGAAGCAGCCAAAATATTGATTTCGTTATCTAAATCAATATATCATGGAAAAATAACATGTTGATGTTTTGCAAAGTACATTCTACAAATCATATACCGTGAAAACGTGCCGGATTATGATATCGTTGTTAAGGAGTTGGGTACGTTTTACAAAAGTGTTGTTGTTTCAGCACTCTTTACACCTGGGTCTTTACAACATAACTCAAGAAATGCACATGACCTACTAAAGTATATCTATGATATTTAAATTCTTCTACACACTCGCTATGAAATGATGAATTCTAATTTTGAAAAAGCTCATCCACCAGTTGCAAGATGCTGTGAACTACCAAATCGTAACGGCCGGAGGTGCGAATGTGTCTCACATATGCAGCAATTATACGTGCTTTATAGGTGATGTTGTAAACTGTTAAAATCGATGCACAGTCGATAAGTGTATAATATTAATAGTCGCATCAACCCCGCATCATCAACATAATTGTCAGGGGTGTGTCAGCATGGAATTGGCATTTGATGAAAGCTCAGATAACAAAAAACCAATGCAAGTAGTTTGTAGTCACTAAACAAAGTCACGCAAACTTTATTCTGGAAATGGCATGATCATCACCAGAGTTAAACAATGTCCACAAAAGTACAATGAACTGCAAGTACACTACAGGGTTAAGCAGTCTTTTGTTTTCCCTGGGGATACAAATTGAAACTTAATTTGTCAAATGCATAAAACCAGTAGGTAACATAACACTCTTACTATGAACTTGACAGTTGGCAAAGGCGAAATGATAAACCAAGTTCATAAAAGAAAAATTGTATATAGATCCTGTATGGAAATCCTTGGTAAATATTGAAACGATACACGCTGGAATTGGAAGGTTTTCCTGCTTTTATCCCACGAAGGTTTTGATTAGGTTTTTCTACGTTCCAATTACATCTATTCGGTATCAGTGACAGTATTAAATCCAACGGATTGGTATGGGAATTTGTGTTTGTATGGGTATGGGTTTAATTTAGTCAACAATTATTTGAAAAGCCGTTAAGAAAGATAAAATATACAGTAAAGCATTTAGCCACTCCAATGCTCCAAATCAGTTCTCGAGGTGCTAACCGCTTAACCCACAAGTAATTTGGGTATTATGTTGGGCAAACTTGTGGCATTCTAAAGTCACAATCAACTTATGCTCCACAAGTTGAAAAAAAAGTATCATCCTATATTAAACTGGATAGTGCCAGCTAACTTCAGGCTGCATGTTTCACATGGCACCCTGGAATATTGAATCATTGAAATTGAAAAAAAAAGGGCGGGGGTTAAGCAACTTCCTTCTGAAATGAAGGAACTTGTTTGGCAGTTATTTTTCGGCTTTCAATGATATTATGCATTAATTATATGCATTTATGACAAATCATGGCAAATGACATGATCATTATTTGAAATCTGCCTCAAGTATGGAATTGGGTGTTATAAAATACACTTTGAGGCTTTGGTAACTTGTGCCCTTAATTAGTGCAAATTATGGTCATGTTTGGCTTTGGGGCATTTACCATAGGGAATAAAATGTGCCCTGAAATGGCTGCGGATTATGGTCTTGTCCGGGTCAAGGGTCACTTTCCCATGGAATCTAGAAGTGTGCCAATTGGCGAATATTTATGGTGAATAAAATGTGCCCTGAAATGGCTGCGGATTATGGTCTTGTCCGGGTCAAGGGTCACTTTCCTATGGAATCTAGAAGTGTGCCAATTGGCGAATATTTATGGTGAACAATGGTAACTTGTGCCCTTAATTAGTGCAAATTATGGTCATGTTTGGCTTTGGGGCATTTACCATCTAGGGAATAATATGTGCCCTGAAATGGCTGCGGATTATGGTCTTGTCCGGGTCACGGGTCACTTTCCCATGGAATCTAAAAGTTGTTAAATTAATAACGTCATAAGAAATAATGTGCCTTTAAATACGCGCAGATTATGGTCATGTCTGGTGTCGAGGCATTTTTCTTTGGTATGTGATACTTAAGAAATCCCATAGAGGATATTCTTTATATATAAATAAACCAAATGATCTCTCGGTTGGTATAGAACATGACCACCACAAAATTGTGTTGTCTCCCATGCTTGTTTTTGAGTCCAATGACAATGGCTTTTAATTAAGCGAAGTCGAATTAAAACTAAATTGTCAATGGGGAGAAATTTTTGGCCAGGTGTAAAAATGGGGAGTTTTTTCCCCCTTGTGTATAATATGGATTAAGCTGTTGATCTACTTGGAGTTATGCACATCAGTGATTTCAGATATGCGTTCACCCGCGTTAAAACAGGTGCATGGTTATAATGCAATCATAATGGTTTTGTTAAATGTTTTTGTTGTTACTACATTGTGTATGATGCAACCAATCACTTGGCATAAGTGTAGCTGGTCAAATGCAAATGGGTTTTTGACTCATATCATGTTTTATCATCGAGAGATCAACTGCTATTGAAAAACCCACCCTCCACGCCCAATAAATGTACATGTATTAAGTGCAAGTAAAGTAACAGCGAATCATGTATAAGTTAACGTGTTTTAGCGGAAAATTAGTAAGAATAATTAATTGGTCATAAGTTTTACATAACTGTGAAAACATGTTTAATGCTAAATTATGCGGCTTAAATTTACACAAGCATTAAATTAGTCAGAATAATCAATTGGTCATAAGTTTTACGTAACTGTGAAAACATGTTTAATGCTAAATTATGCGGCTTAAATTTACACAAGCATTAAATGTTTTATCAGAGCGTTAAACATTTCAAAGTTAATCATTTGAAACAAAAATGCCTTAAGAAATGTCAAATATTCACAAAATGAGTTAAATTCGAAGTCATGGATAACAATATAAGAATTGAAGTAAATATTAACAAGCCGTGCAGGCTTAATGGAAATTAAGTTAATGCCTTAACATGTTTAATAAAACATGTTTATCATAATAAGTGGGGACACGGATAAGATAATAATTCGCAAGTCAGCAAGTTATTAAAATTTTGAATTCAAGTTTAAGTCTTAAAGCTTCCACTTGTATATACTTGTGCCTTAAACACTGCATATAGCGGTCGTGTTAAACTAAGAATGTCTCCAAGCGCAAAACACTGGAGAAAAATGGTTCACAATGTAAATAGAGAACTAGCTGTATAGAAATAAGATAACAAGAGTCAACAAATTCAAAATAAGTGTGATATGACGTTGAATTCATAGCAAATTCTGAGGTCTGAGAATTTGTATGCTAAATAATTCCACAAAAAGAATGTTTCTGTCGGCATCAAGGAGGCACTTTATCATAAAATTAAAAAGTAGAAGAGAAAGGCACTTTACCACATAATCAAAAATAAATAAAATAAAAACCAAAACAAGCAAAAATGGTTGTTGACGTTAAAGACACAAGCAAAGTACATGTATGTCACCAGTTTCCTAGGCATGGTGGCAAATACATACCAATTAACTGTGCCAAAGATGGGAAATAAATACGTGAAATGAGTTAAGCAAAACTTTTCAAGTCTATAAAAGAAGACGCATATGTGCAGTTATTTTTCGGCTTTCAATGATATTATGCATTAATTATATGCATTTATGACAAATCATGGCAAATGACATGATCATTATTTGAAATCTGCCTCAAGTATGGAATTGGGTGTTATAAAATACACTTTGAGGCTTTGGTAACTTGTGCCCTTAATTAGTGCAAATTATGGTCATGTTTGGCTTTGGGGCATTTACCATAGGGAATAAAATGTGCCCTGAAATGGCTGCGGATTATGGTCTTGTCCGGGTCAAGGGTCACTTTCCCATGGAATCTAGAAGTGTGCCAATTGGCGAATATTTATGGTGAATAAAATGTGCCCTGAAATGGCTGCGGATTATGGTCTTGTCCGGGTCAAGGGTCACTTTCCTATGGAATCTAGAAGTGTGCCAATTGGCGAATATTTATGGTGAACAATGGTAACTTGTGCCCTTAATTAGTGCAAATTATGGTCATGTTTGGCTTTGGGGCATTTACCATCTAGGGAATAATATGTGCCCTGAAATGGCTGCGGATTATGGTCTTGTCCGGGTCACGGGTCACTTTCCCATGGAATCTAAAAGTTGTTAAATTAATAACGTCATAAGAAATAATGTGCCTTTAAATACGCGCAGATTATGGTCATGTCTGGTGTCGAGGCATTTTTCTTTGGTATGTGATACTTAAGAAATCCCATAGAGGATATTCTTTATATATAAATAAACCAAATGATCTCTCGGTTGGTATAGAACATGACCACCACAAAATTGTGTTGTCTCCCATGCTTGTTTTTGAGTCCAATGACAATTAATACCAAGATGAAGTCAATATCATGAGGAAAATATTGAGTTCTGATGATTTATTTTCCCCTACCCCTTAATATTTTTCTATGTTATGCTGATATACGAGCGAAATCAACATCAGTTTTCGTTGGGTTTTTAAATTTTTTTTGTCTTTTTCCCAGTCCTACACATAAATATTCAAAATATTACATCAATGGAAACTTAACGGATTTTGTAAATGGAAGTTGGTGCAGTGTAGTGACATATTAAGACATGTACACACACACATTCATCCCCTCCCCCCACACACACATTATATGCTTTTCTTCAAATATGCGCAATTTGTCAAATATATTGCACCATGCGGCTGAACTATATTGACTACAACCCCCTAGTGCCCTCTACTGACAATGCAATGTAATAATTATATAATAATACATTTTATCTATTAGACCAATACTATTGTTATTTTACAGAAGTGTGGTGGAGGAAGAGCGTTTCTTAAATTATCAACTCTCTGTTCTACCAAAGATGGCGCTACTGAGAAAATCTACGAATCCAGTTTAGAGGAATTTCACTGCCTCCTTCATCAATCCAAAAATTTGCACTGATTTAGAAAATGATGTCCTGAAATTTTGTCATTGAGTACAATCTCCAGTGATTTATTAAAATGTATCACCATGATCACGATTTGTCGTGATCTAGTAGAATAACAGTAGCTGTGCCCAAACGACGTCACAAGTGGTTTGATCACGTTGTGTGGATGCCTGACAACAGATTACCAAACCAAGTGTATTACCATGATTTCATCCAAGAAGAAGAGGCCGCCTGAAACTGGATTGGAAGGACCAAATACAACATAATTCACGCTCCCATTCGGTAAGGCAGAACAGCTTGCAAAACGGCGCTCTGACAAGAAAGTCAAGCAGCAGCAAGCTCTTCTACGCCTTTAAAGTCGCGTTCACACAGTCGGACTTAAATCACTTATTACCGGACTTAAATTACGTCGGTAATAGTATTGGATTTAAGTGGCAGTGTGAATGAGCGTCGGATATAACTATATCCGACGTAATGTGCTTTAAATCCGACAAATATTTATTAATTAAAGCCGAAGATGAGCAGGTTTAAGAGCTGTTAAGACCGGTCGAAACGTTACGTCCGGTAATAGTAATTACGTGACATCTGCAAGTCGCCATACCGTGTTCAACGATGTAAGATACCCGGATGTACACAAACTCCACACGCAAAAGTATAGGCAAAAATTACAGGTTGCAAGGAAAATTATTCTTGCAAAATAGTGGCATTGATTACAAAGGGCAAAATAATTTGACCCGCATAAACTCTTTATTTGGGTTTTCCATTACGGAAAAAAATTAACGACGGAAAAGCTAGATATAGCTGATTTAAAAACTTATACATGTATTTCATTATTTCCGTGCTAAATGGGCGTGGCAATTGATGGCCATATTGATAATTTTTGCACGTGATGATAGGGAACTTAGGGGGCTGTCATTTTCTTCGGAAGGAATGGGTCATGAATTAATTTATTTGGGAGTCAAGAGAAATATTTCCCAAAACTCCCCCCCCCCTAGTGCCGCCACTAACCCTAATTTTAACTCTAATTGACGAAACTGTAACAACTAGCCCTTTTCGAAATAATGACCCTCTCGAACTAATTTGAGACAAATTGCTGTGCCCATTTTATAGGTGCACAGGTGGATCCGTGTTTTTTGTTGTTGTTTTTTTGTTTTGTTTTTTCATTTCTTTTTGAATTAAGGTTTTTTACTGCACGGGGCCACAAGAGTGATGCTAATTTAATGCTCTATATATTTAAATGAATACGTGTTCCCGGTTGGCTCTATAGCAATTTCACAGAAAAGGTATTTCTAGTACAATGCAGCGTCGAACTCTAGCTGAGAGCGTAGCCTAAGTCATTATAGATTCCAAAAATGGCTCTCCATACACAAATGAACAAACACAAAGGAGGGTCGTTTCCTCCGTGACCAGCTTGATTTCGATGGAGCGGAACCAAATTGGCTGCGGAGGAGACGGGTCATTTCGCCATGCAAATTTTCCAGTGTCAACCGCCTGGGTAAGCATGTTAATCGCTCGGAATGCGAGACCTCAAAATCTGTGCAAGATTTATATTGATCTGATCAAGATTAGTGACCTGTTCACATTACTTGTAAAATCGACAGCTGGTGAGACTTTGAAAAAAACAGGAAAATTAATACAATAAAAATTAAACAATGGATAAAAGAACAAAACAAGATGGCCAGGCGTATATAGATGGATATAAAGCAGCTTTCCAGGTACCATTGAGAGTGTTTATGAGCCAATCCATGTCAACTCCAGGGATGTGCACCGCAGCACCTCTTTTTTTTTCAATTTTTTTTCTTTTTCTGTGTGGTGGAAGATATTGATGAGAAAGTAAAATCCTGAAAATTTGAGCTTCATACTTCATTTCGTTTTCCCGTGGCATCAATTTGAAATTTAGGGGGGTCATCGTAAAAAATGTGTCGCAACGCGAAAGACGATGTTTGGAGGTCCATAAATGTATAAAGGGAACCCCCTACAACTTTGAAAAGTATATATCCTGGGGTACTTTTTTGTGTACAATTAAAATATGGTATCAGAAAACGTGTAACTCCTTTACTTTAAAAGATATAGGGCCCTCAAAATCATTGTGCAACTTCGTCCATCCAGGACCAACTTCGGGGGGTTAGAACTCCAAAAGTAAAACTAATGTTTTGTCCATTTTTTTGCCAGTGGTAGGACATTACTCTTATCCCATATTGAGCCTATTAGAATACTTTTAGCTGAGATATTACCCACGCAAAACTCCAACTGTACATTTTTTGTACATTTTGACCCCCCTGAAAACCAATGTCAGACATTTTGCCCCACCATCAACTTCAGGTATGTTGAAAATATGTTCTTGGACTCAAATTTTCAGGATATTGCTTTCTCATCAATATCTACCACCAAACAAAAAAAGAAAAAAAATCGAAGAGGTGCTGCGGTGCATATCCCTGGAGTTGATATGGAATGGCTCTCATACTGAGTCAGCTTAATCCCCAAAAAGGCATTTCCGTTCTTTTAAGGTTAGCCGAGAGTTTTTCATGCGCTTGATATCAGAGGGGTGTAAGTTCATAACAGAAACAGCCATGCAGAAAATTAACAAGCGTGTACACTGGGACGTAGGCCTATACTTACAATAGAATATCGATCCACGGTCAAGACATGAAACTTGGCTTAGCTCGTGCCCGGAGCTCGTGAATCGGGGAGGGGGGGGGTGTCATGAGGGGCGGCATGCCGGGGGGGGGCACAAGCCGTTTTTGGCAATTTTCATAAGGATTTTATAAATTTTAAAATTGATTGGGGCACTTCGTCAAGCTACGCCCTGGAAAATGTGTTGATTTTGAATTTATAGCCTTGATATCTTTGATGAAATAAATAAATGCTGCTATTCCCCTGATTACAATGTAATAGGGTACAACAATAACATCAACAACAATATCAAAAAGCAATTATTTGCAAATCGAATTTGGGAAGAACAACGAGACAGACTTAGCAGGCCTACAAATTTCTGAATTATATAAAGTGAACAACAATCAGTCACGATTCACTGCAGTCAGCGAATCAATCAAATAAAACTAAAAAGAAAGGAGCAAGAAAGAATAAAAAATAGTGAAAAAGAGAAAGAAAAGAGAGAAAGAGTGAGAGAAAGAAAAAGAACGAAAATGAAAGGAAGAAAGAAAGAAAGTAAAAATGAGAAAAGAGAAAAAAAAGGAAATTCAGCCTCACGGGGACTCGAACCCACAAAAAAGGTTCACAACAGATTCCCAGTCTAATGCTCTCTCCACTCGGCCACACATCAACTTACGCAATTGCTTGTTCTCGAAGCGGATATATTACTTTAATATGACGCAATTACTTGATTACAATCGCGTCCGCACAATGGCTCTTAGAATAAACAAGCATGTCGGCGCTGAAATTTTGAACGAACTGATGGAGGAAAACCTCGTTTTCTGCAATACTAGCTTCAATTTGGAGTGAAAATCAAATGGGATAGCAATTGGCAGAATGTTGAGAAATAATGTAGGTATTCAGATGTCTAAATTAACGTCCCGTAATCAAGATATCGATAATTTCACAAAACAGTTTTTTCTCAGACAAGATTCTCGAAAATGTTCCCCAAAAACGGGCTTTTTAAATTTGATCGGTACTGTATTTGGTTCTTCCCCATGGCAACATTATTTCTTTAATCGATTTGTAGTACAATACAAAAAGGAGAAAACAATCACTCGGCGTGGTTTTATACGGAGCGAACATTTGAAAAAAACTGCATGGAACGTGTTTTTGATCTTGTGAACATGGTGCGTAAAAATGATTTAAACGAAGGATTTTCAAACGGATTCTAAATTTTTTTATAAACACACAAAAATAATGTAAAGATACATCCATGCACCAACATTTGACTCACTGTGATATTGGATTGCTGAGAAAACGCGGTTTTAGAGAACAACTTTATACGTCTTTTATACGTTTTTTATACGTTTCTTCGTGTAACCTTAATAGCGTATTTAAGTAAATCATGTAACAGCATGGAAATAGTAGATCTATTTAATTCTACTACAAAATCAATTGATATTACAATGTAATACAGTCACTATAAACACAGTATTGTTTCCAGTATTATTACTACATATATGCACAGTGAAAACTTGTACGGTTGATTGATTATGATCAATGTGGTTACTTAAAAATAAAGTTAACCTCCAAACCAGCACGTATAGGCCAACTTACTGCAGTATATTAATCGTGGCACGCAAGATATCCAGTACCCCATGTATATGTACACAATAATACACAGAGCCGCTAATCGGTAGACCATGTAGACTAAATAGTGGTAAATCACTGTCTTTATGGCGTTTTATGCTGTATAAAATTACAATCAACAAGTTGTCGTCAAAGTACTTCAAGTTGTTGGTAAATCCAGCGATAGCAACACTTTGCCAAGGATTCAAGCCCCGGATTCAAGCTGAAAAGCGTACGTCGTAGTACGTACCTGATCTGAAAAAAAGTTTCGTCTACAGGGACATGACAATGTTACCAGAAAATGCCGCTTACCGATGCCTTGTGGTGGGAATAGTGTATACCATATATTTGTGCCTAGGCGCTGGTATATTCTGTGCTATACAACAACCTCACGATATTAAACTGAGGGTACACTTGGATAATGCCAGAGACAATTTCCTCAAGCAGAATCCATGCGTCGATTCGGAATCTTTGGGAGTATTTTTAGAGGTTGTCGAGACGGCGTCCAGTGCGGGTATATTGATAGGTCCTAATAATACTCTTGTACCAACATGGAGTTTTGCATCCAGTTTATATTTCAGCGTAACTTTACTTACAACAATAGGTAAGTGTTGATGCTATACTTTACTTTCTTCCAAGGAGATTGCTTTTTAGCGATAATTGCGAAATATTCCATGAGGTAAAAGGGGTGTCATTAAGTTTAATGAGAACTACCTTATTATTTTATAAAAGGTAGGTAGGGAAATTGGAAAAATCTGAAATGTGAAGGGTTTTAAAGGATGGAAACAAACAACGGTGGGGGAGGGAGAACTTAGGCCTGGTTGTTATACCTTTTATTCGACGCCGAATATTCAACGCAAGAAGTTTTTACCTTAGCCAAATGGCATTTGGCTAAGGGTCTCTTTTTCTTAGATTCTGATTCTTTCTTTCTTTCTTCTACCAATCATATAATGAGCCATCGTAGCCATATGCATTTGTCAATTTTGACGAAATTTGGTTATTATGACCATTGGGGGTGCCACAAATGTCACGTGAAAATGTCTGGCGCAAATGTCATGTCAAGGTCATTATAGCCCAAAACGTGTTTTTCACTTAAAATGCTACCCCTTCCCCATATTACATAGCACCGTGACGTCACTGGTACACATGCATCGTCTATAGCCAGTGTCTAAAAGTTGTACACAGAATTGGGGTCAAAGGTCATTTAGGGGTCATTTCCGGCATGTAACCAAATACCTTAAATCGGACATCATAGCCATATGCTTTTTGCCATGTTGACCATAGTTGAGCACTAGGACCATTGGGTGGTGCCACAAATGTCACGTGATCATGTGCGGTCAAAGTTCTTCCACTTACGGACAATGAACAAAAACGTAATTTTCACTATAATTTACTAGGGGGGCCCTATGACCCCCATGATTAGTCTACTGTAGTAGACCATTTAAATTTATTATCCCTCTATCCCACCATGGAAAATACACCAATCCTGTTCTGATCCAACAGCTATCTATCCTTTTTTCTCTGGGCAGGGCAGTCACTGGGGATGTGGATGTGTTGTGTTTTAATGCATGGAATGGTATGAATTGTTTAAAAAAGGAATGCAAAGCAGTCTACCCCATGATAGATTTGCACACAAATATATCATCCATACAGCAAAGATATATAGTCCTTACAAGCCCATTGTGGTTCAATGAGCCATGTAAAATAATAATTGGGCTGATCATTCCTCATTATGTACGTGTGCTTTAAAGTATACATTATAGTAAGAATAGGTATGTCCTTGCCAGGTTTTTTAAAGATCGGTAAACAATCTTTACAGAGCCTTCCAAGGATATCTGTGTATTTACCTAGCTAAGCTAGGTCTTGTCTTTCTGTCTGATTCTTCTTCTTTCTTTCCCCAATTACTTTCAAAATGCTGCTGCTCCCGTAAATTACATAGTAGCCCTACAATGTCGTCACCATCATGAACCATAGGCTGGTGATACAAATATCGCATAAACAACTCTAGGTCAAAGGTCATAAAAAGATCAACATCACTGGCTAAGGGCCGTGCTCTGTGAGCACAATGTCTAGTTGTTATTCTAATTGTTGACTTCAAAGCATATATTCACCCCTGTATATTTCTAAACAAATGCAAATACAAATATGTTAAAATTATTTTTTTAAAGCCAGTACCTGTACTCTTTAACTCTGATTTAAGACCTCATTTGTTGAAATTGGTTGAGAATTAAAGAAACTGTGATCTAAACCCTAAAGAAAGAAAAGAAATCAAAAGCCCAGGATCAAAAGTTGCACTTTGCGAGCCGTGCTTTCACGCAAAGGTGCTAGTTCTACGGTTCGAGAACACTTTGTATACAAATCAATACAAGCATGCAACGGAGAAAACTGCAACTTTTGAATTGGCATCTTCCTTGGAGTTTTGGTCTTTATTTCTTAAAGATTTCAACGAATGAAGAAGGAAATTAAACACAATCATCACAGGGAATCAGAAAACACACTCCAGCGCTCAACCGTGATCAAAAACTCGAGCTCCTTTTATTATAATTATATAATGCGATCAGTAGAAAGGCCATCAAATGTCGAGAGCAGGACATACAACCAAGGGGGTGACACTAAATTCACGGTTGTTCTATTAGCCACGCAAAATCTATGAAAAATTCAGCTGGTTTACTAGCTAGAAAGTGAGGCCAGTTATCGATCCGTTATAGCTCGTTATGAATAATTCATGTTCGACCCCTTGGATCATGTTAATTGAGTTTGGCAAATAACAACGTTGTTAGTTTTGCGAACTTTGCCTGTTCAATGAGAGTATAGCGCGCCCCCAATACATCTGGGCACAAACCAGGCGAAAACGATCCAGTTTAATGAAATGGCGGACGGGTATTCCCATCAGGCACCAGTGATATGTTTTTTCAAAGAAAGTCTACTAATTTGATATGAATTTTTGCAATAGCAAAGTCAAAATTAGGACTTGCTGTCAATAATATGAAGGAAATATGTGACAGAGGCAAGGTGTGAAATACAAGTAGTATTTAAGTTATAATAACCTTTGATACCCGACCTGACCTTCCATCATGGCGCCTTACTCGTCTTTATGTATTTCTATTATGCTCTCAAGTAAAATAAAATACCAACCTGCACTGAGCAGACAATGTTACTTGGCTCCCAGCATGAATTATTGATTTTATACGGAGGTAAAGAAATGCACAGAGAATGTGCATGATGTGCAAGCATACTCAAAATATTTACGGTAAATCTGAATAGTGGTCACATGGTGACATATCATGTGTTCGGGAAATCACGTGGCAACATTTTAAGATTTCAGGCTTGTTTACTAGTTAATTGCCATTTGTACTCTTTATTATTTATCTTTGTTAATTAACATATATTTTAAATGCTGATAAATCGTGGTTGGCTGCCCATGATATCTGTTAAATTCAATGTTTTATGAATATAATTCTACCACGCAGAGGGGTCACGCAGCAGAATTTCACATCACCTGACTTAGCTAGATTTCGAAGCTCTGCTCTTCAAATTCATGTAAATTTCAAAGTTTATACATTTAATATATTTAATATGATACTAATTTTTTGTTATAACCAACTGGTACACGAAATATACTAGCTTATTACCTATACAGAAAGGTGATTATCAGCCTTCACTCAGCAAATTGACATGCCCGGCATATGCAGCCATTCTCCGTCTGGATAACATGACTGTCGCCCTCAATACGTCTGGGCACAAATTTAAATAACAATACGCTATTTACATATCAATGCGGCCTCATGCTAATTAAAGCTGCCCCATCCAGGAGTTCATCTATGATACAACTCCACCACTTCATTATTCGCCGTAGCTGTATACAAGTTTTGAATATTGCCCTGCACTACAACGTTCACACGGTACCTATGCATTGAACCATAGATGTCAAAGAACAGGGATAAAAACCTGGATCCTTATTCTATAGAATATTCATATCATGCTGTGCACTCGCACCTGTAAGATGAAAAGTGGTATTTTTTCAATCTATGATTACAGGTGATGAGTTCAACCTGCTTGTAGTGCAGGGTGATCCTGCGATATATTCCAAAATTGTATTCATCTATTACTATGGTAGTTATTCCTGTTACATCACCACTTCTACGGCGATTTGGAGCCCTCCTGATAATGTGTGTTGTACACATCGAAATATTGAGGTAAATATCTCAATAAATTTGTGTTGAATGACGAAAACGAAAACTTTGTAACTTTTATTCCTGCTTTTCATCAACGATATGCCTGTTAATTTAAATCAATCTATTGTTGACATGTGTGCGGATGACACCTTAATTTACGTTTGCCATAATAAAGATAATAAAGACATTGGCTAGATGATAACCTAATAAAATCCAATGTTAACAAAACAAAAGTTATGCTCTCATCACACCTCATAGAACCAATAAAATTGACAACATTAATGTTGTTATATGAATAAATGTGGAATAGATAATGTTGAATCATTTATCTTGGTGTTTATATTGATGCTAATTTAAAATGGAATGAACACTTAAAACATGTTCGTAGTAAGGTTTTTAAATGCATTTCCCCAGAAGTTCACTTGTTACTAGTTTAGTTAAAGTATAGATATCATATTTCATTGTCAATAATACACTTCATCACTTTATAATTAGGTTGTAAATTAAGGGCTAGTCGGTCCAGATGATTATATAATACCTCGGCTCTACCAATATACAAAAATATGAACGTCTTTCTTTGTTCGATTTGAGGCCTTTTTGGCTATCATAGTTAAGTTACCTGATGTACATTTTTGTAATTAGTGTTTTGCATTTGATTTAGCATACATTTGTACACATGTGCAATGTGCATATCAATAATAATTTTCATATCACTGTGTATGTTCAAAACGGGAGAAGGAAATTGAACACAATAGCCGGGCACAATAGCTCGCAAGGATGCGCGTGGGCAATCAGAAAACACACTCCAGTGCTCAACCGTGATCAACGACCCCGGTCAACGATTTGAGCTCCCTTCATAATCATAATGCCCTAACCCGATTAGGGCATTATCCCTAATGATTCATAATCATAATACCCTAACCTCTACCAATACCAATAGTCTACAACAAAACTGAACGTCTTATAATTTAATGCCCTTATTCGATCAATTAAATAGAAAGGACATCAAAGCAGGGAGCGGGAGCAGGACATGCAACTCCATCAGCCAGGAGGGTGAGAGTTCATACCCGGCCCCCGCACTCCATGCATCCGCAGGTATTCATGCTTGTCGGTGAACTTTAAAAACACCCCCTTTTGTATCTCATTTCACGAAGTTTTAAAGGGAAAAACACCCCTTTTTTAGCGATTTCGCGAATTATTTGCCCTTCGACAATACCCCTATTTTCCCTAAAACGCGAACGATATTTCTAATATACCCTTTTCTGGCAGAAACGCGTAGGCTGCTCGATGAAAATAGCCTTTTTGTCAATTTCGCGAACATGTGGTTTGAAAAAACACCCCTATTTTGTGTGTTTCGCGAATCGCGTTTCTTCATCTGAAAACACCCCTTATTTCGCGAAATTTTCGACGAGCATGAAAACCCGCGGATGAACGGAATGCGGGGGCCGGGAGTTCATAAGAGCAATGCGGAACTTAAAGGACTTACCTTTTACGGTCACAAGCTGTCACAGCAAGTGAGTAGAGATCACTTGACACTTCCGTGCGTTTCTAATACATTTCGATTTAGACTTAATTAAGTTAATTTTAATGTTCAACCCACGTCACTGAATATCCATTGAGTCACAGTTCCAGACAGCAAGCTTCAACGTCTCATCCAGAGCAGGACAGAAGCTGGGCGCTCTGAGGAGAGTCGCAAACAAACTTGATGTGAGAGGCAGGGCAACCGTTTACAAGGCTGAGTCGCAGTATGATGGAATACGCCTCACTGTCGTAGATGAGTGCCAGCGCCACCACTCTAGGATTATTAGACTCTATCCAGAGGAAAGCCCTTCGAATCATGTGAGGTGTGAGGGAAGAGGAAGCGATTACAGAGTTGAACATCACATCTCTCCATCAAAGACGTCAAGTTGCTGCAGCAACACTCCTCTACAAAATGCACACCAGCTTGTGCCCACCAGATCTGAAGGCACTGCTACCAAAGCCATTTGTAGTCAGAAGAGCTACCGCTCTAGCTGGTCCAAGTCTTGTCATGCTCTCACCATGGACTGTAGCAGTCCATGCTCTCACAGTACCAGTTTCTAGAACCATATCTACTGGAAGGACCTTCATCCACATAGCCTACCAGATGGAGTAGTAGGAGACGTAACTGACAACAGCGCATCATCCTTCAAGAGCAGAGTGCATGATAAGCATCTCATTTCGTGTGTCTGTACCCCTTCAATCTTGTTGTGAACCACTCATTGGCCCATGTGGTTGTCTTATAGTGCTTAGGTGCCTAAAGTTCTTGACTTGTGTTGTGTCACTCCTCGTGGGCTATTGCTCACTCTAGCATTTTATTAAAAACAAAACAAACAAAAAACATCGAAATATAGACATAAATATCATATTGAGATAAACATCTCAATAAATTCTGTGTTGAATGCCAGTTTAAATCTACTTTGATTTTCAAAAACTTAGCAACTTTTATTCCTGTTTTTCATCAACAATGTGCCTGATAATTTAAATCATTCTATTGTTGACATGTAGGCTATGCGGATGACACCTTATTTAAGTTTGCCATAAAGATGTTACTGTGATTGAAAGAGGTCTTAATGAAGACCATGTGTTACTCAGCCACTGGCGCCGAATTGGTCAAGATGGGAGATGCCGCGCTTGTTGATAGAAAGACAGCTTAGGCTAATAGAAATTGGCACTCCTTTCGTGGTGGATAATATAAAGTATAAAACATACAAGCATATGTCCAGCACTTAGGCAGGGTGATTCTTTGTTGGATTATTTTATTTGATCCTATTTGTGACCTCTTCTCATAATGTATTACTTTCTTTTTCTCACAAGTCTGAAACATCGCACAGTACCGTCCATGCGAACTTGGATGTAAGCTTAAGCTTAGGCCGACATCATGACGGTGTTGACGCAAAGTGAGTTCTTAGAAAACTTGGAAGTATGATATATCTCCTTAAATTTGCCTCTGTGGGCTTACTTTAATAAATACGAATATAGAGTAGGCCTAGACCTATGACTGTGAATTGATCGGGGAATTGATGCCAAGACAAACAGATATCGTAAAAGTCACCGGCGCTTGCAAAAGTTATGACTGAACGCTGTACAATGGTTTATACTCGTCATGTATATCGCCATGGTCGGGGCACGTACCGGGTAAGTAGGCCTAGTATTTGCATGCTTGTCGTGGTCGACCTGGCTATAAAATCCTGGCGTTTGCGGGGGGAATGTGGCAACCCAAAATTTACGGTCGACCTGGGAGAAACCGATTTACGATAACTTAGGTGGTCTATCGTGTGCGATACGATATTTTAGGTCGACCTGGGATTTTTTTCTCCCAGCTTGACCCAAAACGCGCCACTGGCTAGATGATAACCCAATGAAAGACAATGTTATCAAAACCAAAGTTATGCTCTCGGCACACCTGATAGAACCAATAAAATTGACAACTTAATGTTGTTGTGAATAAATGTGAGATGTCAAGTCATTTTTAAATGATACTTAAAAGTGTCTTGGTGTCCATATTGATGCTAATTTGAAATGGAATGAGCAGGTAAAGCATATTCGTAGTAAAGTTTGTAAACCATTTTGTTCCAAGCAGTTCACTTATTATTACTATTTTAATTAAGTACAGATATCATATTTCAGTGTCGATATTACATTACCTTACAGTCAGGTACAAATCAGTCCACAATAGATGATTATATAGTTCAGTTCAGTTCAGTTCAGTTTTATTTTATATTATATATCAGTTCAGTTTTATTTCATTTAATATAATACCTCTTATCTACCAATTCACAAAAAGATACGTAAAACCATGATAACCGCATTGTCAAAAGCTATAAGGGATGTATAAGCCCGTGTATAAGATCTAACCAAATCGACTGTTCAGTGTCAAAAGTGGCCAGGTGGACTTAGCTATGGCTATACAATACCAACCCACACCATGGCACAGCCCCGAGCTGCTTCGAAGGGTATAGCGCCCTCAATTTGATATTTTCTTGTATTTTGACAAATAATCCCCGTGAATCCCCCTATAGTCACATCATAATTTCTTTACATTTTGGTTCTTGGACAAATGTCTTCAACGAAGCGACACCTATCTGGTAGTTGGACAAATAATCCTCCTACAGTCACGTCATAATGTCTTTTTGGATTCTGGCCGCTACACCTGGCGGCTATCTCTAAATTCCACCCACAATATTGCTCTTTCAATATCTTAAGCTATCTTATACTTCCATCGCGTCTTTAATTAACCCATGAAGACAAATTAGTAGTCAGTATAAGTGGACCATGAGTGGACTGAGCAGTGAGAGAGTATGCAATCATGACTAAGTGAGATTACCGTACCCGTGTACCAACTGTGAACTCAGGTAATCCCGTGGAAACTCTCGACCAGTAATCGTGAGGTCCGGGGTTCAAACCCGCCGAGTCCTGTGTTTTTTTTCTGCACACTCAATTAAAATACTAGATCTACCATTTCCACCAGGCCAAAAGGATGTATGCTATTTGTCAGATATATGTACTGTACTTCTTTTGTCGTGGTAAGATATCATAGGAAATGCATTCTTCTGTTTTGCTTTTTGTGACAAGGACTAATTTTTGTGCACAATAGGCTGAAAACGTTTTCTTTCGAGTGCTGTAATTGCTTTTATACTATGGAAAGCCGATCATTGAATATTTAATTGAGTATTTAACAAAACGTTGAATTCGAGTCAAGTTCTGTCTGCAGATATTACTAGCGCCCTCTAGTATGAGGTACATTCTAGCGGTACCTTTTCTCTTATCATAAATAACGTACCGTTTGTCTTGAGTCACTGAAATTCCAGTGTAGTAACTGGATTCCTTGCCCCTATAATATACATAATTTTTGTTACCAGTGTGTTATTATTTTTTGAGAAAAATGCAAAAATAGTCACAAATTTATGAAGGGGTGTAGTACCACCTTAAATAACAATTGGACACATACTAATAAGCAATTGTCGTATCCAGACTTTAATCATTATTGCACTATAAATCTGAGTTACCCGGGGAGTTACCTGAAGCTAAATTCACGGTTTTTTCTAATAGCAACGCAAACCTATGACACTTCTGTTGGTTTGCAACCTACAAAGTGAGGCAAGCTATCGGTCTTTAGGGACGCACCGTTAGATTCTTAGGTGGGGGTAGGAGAAGTTTTGAAAAAAACTTCACTACATGAGCAAAAAATAAAACTTTCCCCACCTAACTAAAGGCGGCGAAAAATTAAATTCCCCGGCCCCAACTTCCTACCCCCCCCCGATAATCTAATGGTGCGTCCCTTATAAATAATTCACATAAACCCAGCACATAAAGTCTAGCGAATCGTACCTGTTGAAGAGAGTAAAAAAAAACCTCTAGAAATGAAACGAACTCCGCAAATGGGTAAAACTACTATAATCACACCAGGCAGCAGTGATTTGTTTTTCAAAGAAAGTCTTCTAATTTGATATAAGAATAACTGTTTGCAATAGTACTGTCGAAACTAGGACTTGACTGCACATAATTATATAAGTGACCCTGGTCGTTGTCATACCAAGCGCGCCAAATGTAATTATCGTCGGGGCGTGAGAAATTGAATTGCCTCACTTTGTGAGTGACCTGAAAACTTTTACAGCGAGTCAAAACAGACACAAAACAGTAGTTATTTTGGATCACGCAAAATGAACCCGAGCACAAACGACGGGATGTCAAGTTTAATTTAGTAGTTTTCTCATGTTTTTTTTTAAAATACAGTCGTGAAAAGTGCGGCACACAAAGAAAATATTGAATATTTAGGTTACGAATATTACTCAATGAAGTAATTATATCCCTTTTTCTTTAAAATTCGGTGTCACCAGAGCAGTGCAATGTTATGCATGATCCCAGGATCGTGGAAGTAAGGGACCGATCGTTATTTACGGCAGGGGGGAATGGGTGTTTTGGCAAAAATATCGACAAAAATTTCGCGTTCCCCCTCGCGTCCGCTCAAAATTTTGCGTTCCCCTTGTTTTCCCAATTTTCTCCATTTAAAATTTAACAATCCCCTCCTGGTTCAACTAAAATTTCAGGTTCCCCCTCAAGACCACAAAAAAATTTGTGTTCCCCCCTAAATTTACCCATCCCCCCCCCCTGCCATAAATAACGATCGCTCCCTAAGAGGCTTTTACCTCCGTGCTAGGATGAAGTCAAACACGTTAATTTCGGCTTTTCAACTGACCTGTTGATTGCATCAAAGGCTTTCTTGAAGTCGACAAAGGTGACTGTCAAAGAGAGCTGATATTCCTCGAAGCGGCGATAAATATAAACCAAAACGTATTGTACATTTAATATTATAATAGTATTCTGCTCGCTACGTTTGTACCACATTGTTGCATGTAGGACCGATTTGAAGAATTGTTTCATCACCTGACTTTGGCCTGTGCAAGAAGGATATGATGAAGGACTCGATGTTGACACATGGAGCTGGAGTGGATATGGTGGAGAAGTTTTTGCACGTAGAGAGGAAGGAAGGGGTTGATGGCACACCAAGATGGCGGGGGCAAGCAATTTCAATTGACGCTTCTTGTCATCATTATTAATTCCGCTCATAGAAGTATCCTGCGCATTCTCGAGCCACTTTCATTCCTGCCGAGGCTCGAACCCACGAGCTTGGAATTAGGAGGAGAGCGCGCTATAAACCAAAAGAAGACATCCCGTTAGCCCGATAATACTAATACCAATTTTAACTACACTGTCTATCATGTCTATATGAAACGACTTTTAAGTCAAATGTCTTTTTATGATTAAAATAATAAAACAAGATATTTGTTCACCACTCTTTAACTTTTTGGTCAAGTAGGGGCTTATACAGTGCATAAAGGAGCACATTGATCATTTGATGTGGGTTTTTTTTTCCAAAAGTCAATAAGTCAACAAGCCATGAACAATTTACAATCGTATTTCTGTTTTTCCATGCCCTGAACACCCTGTATATTTTTATAACGAAACGGTCGATTGATTATGCTCAGTGTGGTTTAAAGTGAACCTCCGACCAGCACGCAGTACTGCAATATATATAATCGTGTAATGCAAAATCTACCCATATACACGTAGCAGCCGGTCGGTATATAGTGGTACATCACTTTATTCTAGATTTTTGTTTTAATAATTTTTATCTCATTAATTTAAAGCATGACTGTCTATGCATTATGTCATTGAATTACTCTATTCAGGAATATAATAAGTGTGTCTGGTAAATGGACAATCAACAAGTTGTCGTCGAAGTTCACTTTCAGGAAATCTCCAGTTGGATGTGTGTGTTTTTCTCTTTAAATTGTACGTTAAACTGTCACACTTTGACAAGTCGAAGTTGTTGTCATCCATCGGTAGAAACCACTTTGCTTATGCCAGATATAGGCATATTTTACGTTTAAGAGGAGAGGTCGGTGGCTGCGAGTCAGCCCAAGTAGTCAAGCTGAAGAATTCTACGTGGTCTGAAAAAGTTTCGTCCACTGGGACAATGTTACCAGAAAATGCCTTTTACCGATTTCTTGCGGTGACAGCAATTTATGCCACATACCTGTGCCTTGGCTCTGGTATATTCTGTGCCTTAGAACAACCTGCAGAAAGAACCCACCGGATACGCTTAGATAATGCCAGAGACCATTTCCTTCAGCAGAATCCATGCGTCGACGCGAAATCTTTGGAAGTATTTTTAGAAGCTGTCGAGACTGCGTCCAATGCGGGTATATTGATAGGTCCTAATAATACTGTTGTACCAACATGGAGTTTTGCATCCAGTTTATTTTTCAGCACAACTTTACTTACAACAATAGGTAAGAACACGGTCATATTATTAGGAAGTGAATATTTTGTTCTGGGGCTGAATTATTCAGGCGGGCACTGATAGCTACTGGTGCTACATAGCTCTACATTCTGCCAATGGCTTCATAACAATCGAAAGTAATATAAGTAGATTACCATTATTGTGTTACATTGTAATCAGCAACATATTAAAGATATCATCAAGGTAATCATGATAATACGAATTTTGTACTCGTAAATTCCATTCAACACTGATAATAAAGTTTGGTTTAATTTGTCACATTAACGATAAGTCAAACATTTTGGGATTAACCCAAATACACAGCATACAGAAAACTAGTTCCGGGATGCTTTGTATTGTATTATGTTGTATGTTAACATTTTTGTACATCCTACCAATAATTCTATGAGATCAAAACCCTACAATCGACCCTTTTGTCTTACCTTTTTGAATATAATTGATTTTTATTATTTATTTATTTATTTAGTTATTTATTTATTTATTTATTTATTTATATATTTATTTATTTATTTATCTTAATTTACTTTTTATTATTTATAATTTATCTTATTCATCTTGATTGATTCATTCATTGTTTAATTTGCTTGAGATTGATTGACTGATATGTTGCTTGATTGTTTAATTTATTATTTGCTTGCTTGATTAATTAATTAATTGATTGATTGATCGATTGATTCAACAAGACAAGATAAAAGATAATTTTACAAGACTAAATGAGGGAAGTGTAATACAAATTGGTCATAAAGATTTTGAATTCCTATGAAATAGAAATAAAATCGTCTACTCGAATTATCCGAAAGGTTTGGATTTTGCTTCGTTACAATTAAAAACAACGTGTGTGCCATTTCGTTCAACTTGAGATATACAAAGCATTATTATTATTTCAAACCTCTCCGAGAACTAATTCATTCAAGCAGTTTTATTATTTGCACACTATCCAATTCAATTTGAGCAAACAATAATATGCAATTTGATAAGCTGTCGCAAAATTGACATTATTAGCTTGTGAATATTTTAATTAATATCTCAGTTTTGATAACACTACTTTGGCATTTATATCTGTTTGAATTGATTAAATAATATTTAAACCCCAATGAAGCTATGTTTTAATAAAATTCATAAATCTTTATAGCAAAAGGTTAAGACTGAGTTTTATATTGTCTTATATTCAAGTATTCTGCAGCAAAACTTAAACGAGATATGTCGCATTTTGAATTCAATCTAGTTTGTGGATAGAAAATGTTTTTTCGCAAAGTACCAACATTTGAAAAATGTGAATTTCCACAGATGTTTGTATTTTGTTGAAGACAAAAATATCAATAATTATGTAGGCCAAGGCCCTTATACTGTATAATTTTACCAATTTTTGTGGAAAGTTAGTTAGCCCATCAGTTGCATATTAACTATATATCACTGTACATCAACACAATTATTTTAAACAAAAAAATCGAAACTACGAAGATATATCAATATTTTATACATTAATTTTCATCGATATTTTCTCGAGGTTAAATTACGAAACCGCAAGTGTAATCAATTACAATCCGTGGATACACCAATCACAGTAAATATAATATAATTATTATACAAGTGGAATGATTTTTGACGTGCCAATAAAAGGGAAAAGTGACAAATTATTGATAAAACAATCGACATTTTTATTTAGAATATTTTTGATATAATCGGCTTAAATTGTGACTAGCCATGCATGAATATAACATTGTGTGTACATGTAGAATTAACGGATTTAATTTGAAAGTATGTAACAGGTGTTTGGTGGTATTAGTATTATGCATACTTGCAATTAAGGGGTACTACACCCCTGTGGTAAATTTGTGACTATTTTTGCATTTTTCTCAAAAAATAATAACACACTGGTAATAAAAGTTATGTATATTATTGGGGCAAGGAATCCAATTACTACACTGACATTTCAGTGACTCAAGTCAAGCGGTTCAGTATATATTCTAGGAAACGAAGTTCATCCTAGCGGTACCTTATTTCTTATCATAAATAACAAACCGCTTGTCTTGGGTCACTTAAATTCCAGTGTAGTAATTGGATTCCTTGCCCCTATACAATTTTTACCACTGTGATATTAGCTTTTGAGAAAAATGCAAAAATAGACACAAATTTATCGAGGGTGTAGTACCCCTAAGCATAATTATCTTAACGGCTCTGGTAGCAAACGTTTGGACAGTATTTTTGTGGGAAATGAGAGCACATCAGACATATCGAATTGCATTCTGAATACGAAGAATGTCCTTCTGATATCAAATAATTCTGATTTTTTTTTAAATTCGCGATATAATACGCATTTTATGGCAAATGATTAAAAATTAATATTTTTGATATTTAACAGTCCTCGAAGTAAACTTTATAAATCTAATGATATGTACTTGAGGTGTATGCCTATGTAGCTGGGATGAAAAGTCGACGATCAATTGAAAATTTTGACCTTTGTATTGAAGATATGGATTTTTCCCCAAAACACCAAAAAGATGTATCATCCTTATTATGAAAGGTCACTTTTCAAAGATTTCAATTGATCGTCGGCTTTTCATCCCAGCTACCTTCACTTTAAGTACATATCATTAGATTTATAAAGTTTACTTCAAGGACTGTTAAATATCAAAAATCTAAAGAATATCACATTTTAATCAATTATCATAAAATATGTATTATATCGCGAATTTCAAAAATATCTAAATTATTTGATATCAGAAGGATATTCCTCGTATTCAGAATGCAATTCGATAGGTCTGGTGTACTCTCAGCTCCCACAAAAAATACTGTGCAAGCGTTAATACGCATGTTTTTTATTTTTCTACAATTTTGGGTTCAGTATACCAGAAGAACTGAATTTTCACAAAATTATTTGGTGCACTTGGTAATAAACGACTCCAAAGTGAATACAATACAAAATATATTATCGTACACGAGTATAACCTATATATATTAATAAATTATGTTGCAATATTTTTTGTTATTAATTATAATGCATTACAGCGATAGTACCAGCATTCCCGAATGAGAGGTTTTGAAGCATCCCTGATAACATGGACAACTTCTATCCTACATGTAATGTAAATTGAGAGCCAACACAATTTCTAGTCACATTTCTATATAGAAGAGATCAAATGAAAATTTATATATATTATGATTGATTACACAACCAACACAGTAATGATGATGACGACGACGACGACGACGACGATGATGATGATGATGATAATGATGACTACGATTATGACGACAATAATAAGACTAATAATAATAACACTAACAATAATAATAATAATAACACTAACAATAATTATAATTATAATACTAATAAATAATTTGTATTAAGGGCTCGGATAGCGACGTTTACACATATTTTTGTGGGACCTGAGAGCACATCAGACATATCGAATTTCATTTTAATTTTTGAATACGAGGAAATGTCCTTCTGATATTTGGATTTTTTGAAATTCACTATATACTAGTAATCTACATTTTATGGCAAATGATTTTGAAATTTAACAGTCCTCGGAGTAAAATGTATAAATTTAATGAAGGGCGCGGATAGCGACGTTTTCACGTATTTTTTGTTGCATTTTGAATACGATGTCCTTCTGATATCAAAAAATTCAGATTTTTTAAAATTCGCGATATAATTCATATTTTATGGCTTATGATTAAAAATTGATATTTTTGATATTTAACAGTCCTCGAACTAAACTAATGATATCAAAGTGTATGTAGCTGGGATGAAAAGCCGATGATCAATTGAAAATTGAAGATATTCATTTCCCCCCTCCCCCACCTACTTTTTTTGGTGTTTGGGGAAAAATCTTCAATCTTCTTGTTGATTATAAAGTGATGTTGAACGTGTTCCGAACGTGGACGACTGATGTGTATCCTTGTCCACTGTATAGACCACTTGACATCACTGTTGATCAACAAAGGCGAGGGACTCGTCTATCGATATGCTCGAACGAGCCGCTACACTGTTCAATGGCTTTCTTGTATTGTATGAAATGTGGCGGGCGATTTAAAATGCACATGCCCTTAGCAGACTACGATGCGTACGCACACTGCAGGGAAAAGAACAATGTAAATTGTCATAATGCGCGCGCATACTGCCGGGCAATGACGTCACATGCCAAGTGGTCTATACTTGGATTTTTATATCCTTTGCGTATTAAATAGTCGCACAGATGACAATTTTCAAACTGGTGTTGCTTTCACCAATTACTCACTTTCTTCAGGAAACATGCTTCTTTCTGCGCTGATCCGCTTTATTGACAGATGTGTTGTTTTATAAAAGAAAGAAGAAAATTAATCTCTTGGGAAGGAGGAGAACTTTCATGTCACATTGAGATATATTGAGATTTCCAATATCCAAGATAGATATAATTGGATTTATTTTTCTGCTCAAAACGGGTTTTCCCAAATTTGTCTTTATACACAAACTCTTGAATGATTACTTGAACAGGGGATTCCCATTTCTCACACCTCTCTTGAAATAGCTTTCAATTGTAAACAAATATAAATGATCAAATTAAATTACTCAGGGCATATCACAATACATACTCGCTATATAACAGCGTGCGTGATTGGTCGAGAGCCGGGCATGAATAACATTAATGCCCGATGACCCGGATGTGCGATCGCGGACGGTAAGGAAAATGAAGGAAAATAAAGTTTTTAATAATGTTACTTGTTATTTTTTGTTATTATTTTGATGAAATAAGAATCACAAAATTTTCAGGTATGTATGAACGGGGCCAACAACCGTTTAGTCATGGAAATAATTATATGAATGAACCCCTAATTAATGTTCGAATGATTTAAAGATAAGTAACGCAAATTTTTCTCTTTGTTTGTTTTCTATTACAGGCTATGGTCATATGGTGCCATTATCCATAGGTTCTCAAATCTTCTCCATCTTATTTTCTCTTGTTGGCATTCCTCTAACTGTCTTCTTTCTCGGCATCATTGCAACGAGTTTTAATAAACCATCACAAAGCTTATTGGAGTTCATGATGACAAAGCTGAGTAAGTATACGAGTTTAATGTATTGCGCAAACAATCGGGTAAAAATTACTTGATTTATGAAACCTTTTATTATCATTCATTTGACGCATCTCTATAGGCGCAGACTCCTAACCAGCCTACATCCATGATTAACCATTACAACCAAGGATCAGATATTCGATTTCTAACGGTTAAACCGAGATTTCTTACACCCTCTTCAACGTGAGTGCCAGTTGATATCAAAATCTCCTATGGTTTTCAATTGATGTAACTGGCGTTCGTATAGAAGTTGGTGTAAGAGATCACAATCTGTAAAATAACGTGGTTAGTTTCTTGTGCATGGGGATTTGGCTAGATCGATATTTCAAACAAACATGATATATCCATGAATAAATTCATCTAATCAGGATTGTCCATAAATCATAATTTGTAAAATTTCTTGTACAAATCCAGAAATTATTGGGTATAAAATGATACTCCAATGACACTTTGAACAAGTTCATCAGGACTGATATGATTAAATTAAATATCAGATTATGTTGTACAAGTCCAGAAATTTACTCACGTTTTAGACCTTTCATCTTCCGTGCGGAAGATTTCATCAGTAATGCGCCGATACAAACTTCTGCAAACAACTACACACCCTGGGGATGAGAGTAGGAGGACCAAAGGTGGTGCACCGTGCAGCGGCTATATCGGCGCATTACTGATGAGATCTTCCGCACGGAAGATGAAACGTCTAAAACGTGAGTAAATTTCTGGACTTGTACAACAAAATCTGATATTTAATACTCCAATGACAGTTTCGTACTACATCGTAGTACTTTCTCAAATTGAATGATCAATGAACTTGGCTTTGGTGGCGCTGTTTTAGAGTTGAGTAACTGGTCATTAATGCCATGTGCGGTAGAAACATAATAATTAATGTGATCATACCATCATAGAAACGGTAGAAACATTTATGATCAGTTTCTCAACTCCAAAACAGTCTCACTAACATTAAGTTCCAACAGGAAGCAGCCGACGAGGAGCGGGAGAATTCAATTGGCCATTCAATTTGAGAAAGTACTCCCATGTAGTACGAAACATTTAGGTATATTCAACATCAAGTATTACCCAATAATTTCAGGATTTGTACACAAGAACAAATTAAAACATGTCATATGATTTTATTTCAAATTCTTGTGGTTATGTCATAATGAGCAACATGTGTTTAATGCACATGGCTGCAATAATTTCACATAGTTCACTTTTTCGAAAGTACATGTACATTTAGTACAGAATGTGTTGGGTAGAATCGAAAAACATCAAAAACACTTGTTGTTACTAACATGTCCAATGTGCTAATTGTCCTGGGATATGTATCCAACAAAACCAAAATCATTCGCTTGAATGTGTACTATTTCGGACAAACTTTTGAACAAGTGACACTATTCCACTGACTTATTTGTACTCAAAATGTCGTGCTTTTCTCATTACACTGACCCGATTCATCCTTCTTATCCCAACCCTACTCCCTATTCCAGAAAAATACAGCATTAATTTTTTCGTATTAAAAGATATATTATCCTGTTTTGCCAAATGAAACATAGCTAAATCCGAATCTTTTAGTTAGTTCTAACTGGCAATATAAGAGTCAAATTTTGGAAATAAAGGCTAAAAACATGCGTTTTTAGGGGATTTTTCGTATGCTGTGACAATCAAGCCTTTTACCTGTATTAAGACTAATTTTAAGTTATGCATTCTAATATTTGGAAAACACATTTCTAATCTTTTTCATAGCCAATTATCAAAAATAACGTAAAATATTAAAATTATGAGCTATCTCTTTCCTCACTTAAAATTTTGGAATGCTTATATTAGACTTGTGCTAAGTCTTCGAATTTGGTGACTACAATTGTAAGTAGGCCATCTTCCTTCAAATTGCAAAAATATTACAATTGGACTTTTATTGCCAATTAGAACTAGCCAAAGGATTAGGATTAGGATTTAGCTATGTTTCATTTGGCAAAACAGGATAGCATTTTTTTATTCCTAAAAATTAGTGCTGTATTTTTCTGGAATAGGGAGTAGTCTTAATCCTTACCCTCGAAACCATCTTAAACACGTTAAAAAATGATGTTTACTGACTTCGAATGATCATTAATTTCATATTATCATCTCTATGGCTTCGACACTTGTGTCTCGTATGTTTTCTTGATCATTTCTTGTTATATTTTTCACATCTGCATCATTCATTGATTAAAAACAACAGCTGGGTGTCAAATCCATTCGGTTTTGTGTTATGTGTGTGCGGGGTGTTACACCTTTTCTTTTTAACATTCATTAATTTCATTTACCAACCAACTTCATTACATGTTCTACCAATTCTGCACAGATACCAGAAACACAAAAACAGGCGGTATGAAAAATCCAATTTAAATGTAAAGCTACATTCTTGCATGATTTTGAGCATGAGCTACAAATTCATTCTCCTCTATCTTTTACACAAATATCATTGTCAATTTCGTCCCTATTTTAGTTTTAAACGGCAATATATTTGCATTTGTGGTGCTTGGAAAATGATTGTTTTTAGCATATCCATGCCATAAAAATGACCGCGCATATCATTGACCAAATTTTATGGTTCGTAACGTAACTTAATTAGGCATGTAAGCGGCTCCCATCCACGCCACACAGTGTCATCGCCCCGATATCTTCCATGGCAGAAATCGCCATGGTAGGTTGAATCCACAGCCACGCATGGCCATTTTTTTCGACCTGTTTAATAGTTTTGAGACGCATAATGGGCCGAGGGACATCCGACTAAGGCTATTGACAATAGCCTGGTGACTGACCTTTGTGCGGTCAGTGAGTATGGTATACGCCATGAGGTCATCTGCTTTCAGACTGCCTCCACGAGTGGCCTACGCTGCGCTATAGTTCGGCACATATAAAATCAGAATTTTTGTCAGTTTTTGAGCTCAATACGCGCGGTTCTTTCTTAATACGCAAGCTAACGACTATCATATCCTTTCAACACATATATTCAAGTGCAAGCATAAAAATATGGCTTCTTTAGAATAAAAAAAAATACGGAAGATATTACTCATTTTCTTCCCCGGTATCCAAAGATTTATCGTCTGAATATCAAATCGTGCATAGCACATTCACGTGTATCGATCGATCCCGGGTATTCATTTTAGTGTCTCTGCTGTACAATGTAATTATTAACCAGGCGATGTCGGTGTGCGCCATTCTCCTCTGTCTTCAGCTCTTTGTTTTTCTTTTTCCTCTTAGTCGCTTCCCTTTCTTATATTATTTCTTTCATAAGTATGTAAGCTTTTAATAGTGAGACCAGTCCAATTCTTCTTTCTGCTCATTTAACACTGCCTCATTTGCTTTTTTGTCTTTAAAACTCACCTTTTTCCAATCTTCTGTACTTGCCACCGTTGCTTAGCCATCTGCAAATCGCACAACAGGCACACACTCTTCTTTTCTTTCCATTGCCTCTATATCATTTTCTCCATATATATTGAGAAGAGAACCGGTGACAGTAGACATCCTTGACACACTCCTTTCTCAACTCACTTGGGATTGAAACTCCATCTACCAATCACACCTCAGCCACTTGTCCCATGTATAATTGGCTAATACCAATCTACTGTCTCACCAGTCAACTCCGATCCTCTTTAGAACAGCTTCACCCAGCTCATCATATCAAAAGCTTTCTCAAAGTCTACAAAGCAAATACATACTTCAATTTCATGTTCCCGACTTCTCTCGCTGAGCATCCTTATCACCCAATATTGCTTCCCTTGTACCACGGCCTTGCCTAAAGTCAAACTGGAGTTTTCCAATAAAGTTTTTAGCCTCGGTCTCTAGCCATTGATTCCATCATGAGGGCAAGGATTTTGTGGCACTATATTTCTCTTGCAGTAGAATCAGTTCTAATAAATTCGCCTGGTCAGTCTCTTGATGTGCAAATTTATTGCAGACTTCCTTCAATTCCTCAGTGCCCTTATCGCCAAGGAGGGCAAGGGGGACATGGGCCGGGAGAGAGAGAAACAGATGAGAGAGAGCATTGGAAGTGAAAGAGAAGGGGAGGAGAGCTCGAGATGAAGATATCGAATGTAGGGGAGGAGGAGGGGAAAGGGGTAATTTAGGGAAGAGGTGGTTATATAGGGAGGGGAGCCCCCTCTTAAAGAGGTATGGGTTGTGCTTCCCGGGTATAATAAACTAATTCATAATCAAATCATCTCCATGCATCGTTTATGTTTCATACAAACAAACAAATCCCCCACCCCGCCCCATCCTACAATATACGCGCATGTATATGATTTCTAGGCCTAGAACTCGTGAGTGTAATATGCACCTACCTTCGACAGAGAGCATCAACACATTACTGTCGTCCGCGGGATAGATTTCCGATATCAATCATGATAATAATTATGTTAGGGACGCACCATTAGATTCTCAGGGTGGGGGTAGGAAATTTTTCAACAAAAAAAAACTTCACCCACTACATGAGCAAAAAAAAAAAACTTTCCCCACCAACACTAAAAAAAAAAAAAAAACCTTCCCCCACCTAACTGTTATAATGCATGAAATTAAAAAAAAAAAATTGCCGCCTTCGGCGGTGAAAAAAAACAAACTTCGCCGTCTTCGGCGGCGAAAAAATTTTTCTTCCCCCGACCCTAACTTCCTACCCCCTCCCCCCCTGAGTATCAAATGGTGCATCCCTTAGCACAATAGGCTATTGTATACTTCTGGTTATATACCCTATACTGTGTCCTCCCAGCATAATAGTGTTATGATTGCAGACCAGATCAGCTCTACTTTTTAATCCCTTGATTTTTGGTTTCTGAACAAAAGAGAAACCAAAACTAAATATTTGAAATGAGGGATTGTATATATAGTTGCCGTAGAAGTGACGTAATCAATCGGATTAACTACCATAGCAACAGATGAATACAATTTTGAATATATTGCCCTTCACTACAACGTTCACGCGATACCTATGTATTGAACCATTGATGCCATTGAAAGACTGATCACTCGCACCTGTAAGATTAGTGTCTTTGAAAAGAACGGTATTGTATTCAGTCTATGTTTGCTGACTTACACAGGTGATTAGTGCAATCTGCTTGTATTACAGGGCGATCTATTCAAAAATTGTATTCATCTATTGCCTTGGTAGTTAATCCGATTGTTACGTCACTTCTACGGCGAATACCAAATAGTTTGAAAAACAATATCAGCGGGAATTACTGGGGCAAATGCTGTCCTTTTTAAACTTTTCATGACCACTGAAGCATAGCACAAGGTAGTCTCCGTCACAGCCAGTGTGTCTGTCGGTCCTAATCCTCGTCATTCCTTCGGAGACCCCTTTTCGGCAGGTCACTTGTATGTTTGTGATAACCACATGCAGTCTGTGCGCGAGATTATGAAATACAAGGTTGTCAAAGGTGACGCACGTACACTAGATATACTTCCGCTAAAAAAATTCAAATAGACTAAATGTTTGCATGCTAAATTCTTGGTGGACTGAAAATAACATGTAGACCTGTTATTGTTACTGTTGCGCTTGGGAATGTAGTCCAAATTTATGTTAGATGCATGCTTTTGTAGTGGTGCACGAGATGTGGTATTCAAAACTATCCAATATTCTTCTGCCAACGAGGTTTTAAACAAAAGTGGAAATGGGGTTTTGAACAAGTAATTAAAATAATTTTCTTTAAATTAGCATAGTTTATTTCTTGGTTATTTTTTGCAGCTTTTAAGAATTTTGTTACCACTGTCCTGTTAAGAATAATGATGCTTTTGTTGATGTTGTTGTTGTATTTTCTGTTCATGAATATACTTCGTCCATTTTTTCCAGATACAATGATGTCAGATCACTCCGTGCGGCTACTACACATATCAATGCTAGCAATATTGATAACATCCTTCTTATTCCTTGTACCTGCATTAATATTCGCTCGTTTAGAGCCTGGATGGACTTACTTCGATGGCTTATATTTTGTCTATATATCTATGACAACAATTGGTCTGGGTGATTATGTACCAGCGTTCCAGACAGAAGATGTGCCTTATGAGGATCTTAGGGATGTTTATCATTTAGCAGTGACAGGTTAGTGTCGGATTTGGGCTATTCCATTGAAAATCCACACTCCTCCTGTGGAAGATTTTGGAACATCTTCCACAGGGGGAGTATGGATTTAAAATGGAATGAACACTTAAGGCTGCTCCATTTGAAATCCATCCTCCCTCTGTTGAAGAGTCAGGTATTTGATATTTTTCACATTTTTGATATATAACAGTCCTCGAAGTAAATTTTATAAATCTAATGATATATTCTAAAAGTGTATGTAGCTAGGAGGAAAAGCCGACGATCAATTGAATCGATCGGCTTTTCATCCCACCTACATACACTTTATATACATACACTTATAATGTTTACTACGAGTACAAAAAATCAATTTTTAATCATTTGCCATAAAATGTGTATTACATTGCGAATTTCAACAAATCCAAATTATTTGATATCAGAAGGACATTCTTCGTATTCAGAATGCGATTCAATATGTCTGATGTGCTCTAATGTCCCACAATAAATACTGTCCAAACGTTCATACCCCATCCCTTAATAAAATGCATCCGGTGTTGGTCATTTATTATCATGCCATTTATTATGGCGACCTTTCCTTTTATACCTTTTTAGAACGAGCATCAATAGTATAAAGTGAAAATCACTTAATTGCTGGTAACAGCTGCAGCAATGGGCTATTCCTGTTGAAATCTGTACACCCCCTATGGAAGACCTGATCTTAATCTTCCACACAGGGAGGGTGGATTTCAAGTGGGGTTACCTGAATGGGTGGACTCCATTTAAAAACTACACCCCTGTGTGAGAGATTAAGGTCATGTTTTTCCATAGGGGGTGTATGAGTTTCAATTGGAAGAGCATAATGAAGATCCGTAAACCATCACGCGATGGTGTTAGGTTTAACATGTTTAATGAAAGCATATATTCACGAAAAACACATGCAATTCTACCAAGAATCAACATCAAACCTTGAGAATCTCAATACCAGTGGCAACTCATTAACACGAACTTGTCTGGGCCTCACGATTTAGTATGTGTAACAGGAATTCGTGTTAGGTTTAAATATAACATTAATAGCTTGGGACTTCAAAAACACTTCATGTTATCAGAAATTTCATGTTAACAGAGTTCGTGTTAACGAGTTGCCACTGACTAACTAGACTCGATTGTATGGATTTGAATGCAATGTTCCATTTAGGTTTTAATCGTGTCAACAAACATTTTAAGTGTTCAAATTTTGGAGGAAAATTATACATTTATAGTTAATGTTGACAAATGTTCGCAATAATTATTGATCGGGTAAATAAATCAGAGTGACCATGTTGTTGTTGTTGTTTTAAATAAAACAACAAAACTAGTAGGTGTCGGTTATATATTTATAAAAATAAAAAAAATCTTTTCTCTTCTAACCCTAATTGACTTATGTCTTTGTGTGTTTGAGAGAGGAGGAGCCCGGGGAGGGGATCGAGAGAATTATGTGTGTGGAATGTGGGCCCTACGTGAGGAAAGTATTATACACAGGTAGTGCAATCAATGGAAAAACTACACTGTTGTGATAGTTGTTATTTAGCATGTGTGGGTTGGCGGTTGTCATCGCCCCGATATCTTTATGGCAGAAATCGCCATGGTAGGTTGAATCCACAGCCACGCTTGGCCATTTTGTTCCGACCTTGTGAGACGCATAATGATTCGAGGGACCTGACTAAGGCTACTGACAATAGCCGGGTAATTGATTTCTCTAGTGTGTGAGTAAGCTTGTATACGACATTGAGGTCAATGGTCATCGACTTTTATACTGCTTCCACGGGAGTAGTGAGTGCAGCTATAGCCTGCGCGCTGTAGTCCATACATGACCAACGCAAATATATAAAATTAGAATTTTGGTCAGTTTTTGAGTCAAGACGCACGGCCTTTTCTCAAGACGCAAGCTAACGACTATCATATCTGTTCAACACGTATTTTCAAGTGTATGAGACCAGATCTGGTTTCTTGAGACGAAATCATTTACGGGAGATATTCATCATTTTCTACCCCGGTATCCGAAGATTTTCGTCTGATATCAAAATCGTGCATAGCAATTCACGTGTATCGATACCGGGTATTTATTTTAGTATCTCTGCTGCACCAAGTAATTATTAGCCAGGCGATGTCGGTGTGCACCACGAATAGGTCTCAGAGAGGCATGCATAAATGTACGAATGGAAATTGGAAAAAGGCATGCTTTGAATTGTAATTTCTAGTCTGAAGGCATCGGTACGTTTGATACTTTAGTGATTTTCATATTCAACAATTGACATTATCATGGTTATAAATAATCCTTTGCAGGTGCGTCTAGCTCTCAATTAAAACCGAGGGTGATATTGATATGAAAAGAAAATACATTCTTATTTCGTACTATTCATTTTTAATAGAATCCTTATTCATTTATATTTGATCTCGTGACTATTCGTTTTGATGAGACATATTATTCGTTTTGATGAGACATATTATTCGTTTTGATGAGACATATTATTCGTTTTGATGAGACATATTATTCGTTTTGATGAGACATATTATTCGTTTTGATGAGACATATTATTCGTTTTGATGAGACATATTATTCGTTTTGATGAGACATATTATTCGTTTTGATGAGACATATTATTCGTTTTGATGAGACATTATTCGTTTTGATGAGACATATTATTCGTTTTGATGAGACATATTATTCGTTTTGATGACACATATTATTCGTTTTGATGAGACATATTATTCGTTTTGATGAGACATATTATTCGTTTTGATGAGACAAATTATTCGTTTTGATGAGACGTATTATTCGTTTTGATGAGACATTCGTTTTGATGAGACATATTATTCATTTTGATGATACATATTCGTTTTGATGAGACATTCGTTTTGATGAGACATATTATTCATTTTGATGATACATATTCGTTTTGATGAGACATTCGTTTTGATGAGACATATTATTCGTTTTGATGAGACATATTCGTTTTGATGAGACATATTCGTTTTGATGACACATATTATTAGTTTTGATGAGACATATTATTCATTTTGATGAGACATATTATTCATTTTGATGAGACATATTCGTTTTGATGAGACATATTATTCATTTTGATGAGACGTATTATTCATTTTGATGAGACATATTATTCATTTTGATGAGACGTATTATTCATTTTGATGAGACATATTCGTTTTGATGAGACATATTCATTTTGATGAGACGTATTATTCGTTTTCAACAGACATATTATTCGTTTTGATGAGACATATTATTCGTTTTGATGAGACATATTATTCGTGTTGATGAGACATATTATTCGTTTTGATGAAACATTCATTTTGAAGAGACGTATTATTCGTTTTGATGAGATATGTTTTTCGTTTTGATGTGACATATTATTCATTTTGATGAGACATATATTCGTTTTGATGAGACATATTCGTTTTGATGAGACGTATTATTCATTTTGATGAGACGTATATTCGTTTTGATGACACATATTATTCGTTTTGATGACACATATTATTCGTTTTGATGACACATATTA
The DNA here is from genome assembly GCF_039555335.1 of Amphiura filiformis. NCBI lineage: Eukaryota > Metazoa > Echinodermata > Ophiuroidea > Amphilepidida > Amphiuridae > Amphiura > Amphiura filiformis. Next base: position 64,291,987 of record NC_092632.1, on the reverse strand, counting down.
TTCGTTTTGATGACACATATTATTCGTTTTGATGAGACATATATTCGTTTTGATGAGACATATTCGTTTTGATGAGACGTATTATTCATTTTGATGAGACGTATATTCGTTTTGATGACACATATTATTCGTTTTGATGAGACATTATTCGTTTTGATGAGACATATATTCGTTTTGATGAGACGTATTATTCGTTTTGATGAGACGTATTATTCATTTTGATGAGACATATTATTCGTTTTGATGAGACATATTCGTTTTGATGAGACGTATTATTCATTTTGATGAGACGTATATTCGTTTTGATGACACATATTATTCGTTTTGATGACACATATTCGTTTTGATGAGACATTCGTTTTGATGAGACATATTCGTTTTGATGAGACGTATTATTCATTTTGATGAGACGTATATTCGTTTTGATGACACATATTATTCGTTTTGATGACACATATTATTCGTTTTGATGACACATATTATTCGTTTTGATGACACAAATATTATTCATTTTGATGATACATATTATTCGTTTTGACGAGACATTCGTTTTGATGAGACATTATTCGTTTTGATGAGACATAGGCCTATTAGTCGTTTTGATTAGGTATATTATTCATTTTGATTGGAGGTATATTATTCATTTTGATTAGGTATATTATTACTTTGAACCAACAATCTTATCCAAATGAATAGTTTCTGTTTTATTTTAACAAATAACTATTCAAATTGACAAGATCTCCAATTCTTTATTTGACAAGATTACACATTTCATTTTGACAAGATTCTGTTATGTCCCCCTCTGATAAGACAAAACTATTCAAATTTCACTCTTTTGGTCATTTTTATAAGAATCTATTCATTTTTGAAAAGAGCATATTCATTTTTTAAAACGACAAGACAATTTGATCAAATTTGATGAATTTCTTGTCATTTTGATGAGAAAATCCGGTTCATTTTGAAGAGAAATCTGTCAATTTTGAAGAGAAGTCTTCTAATTTTGAAGAGAAATCTGTTATATCCACCTCCGAATAGTCATACTTGTCAAATTTGAATAGATTCTATTTTTAGAGTGTAACATACCATTAATAATTATGAGGTAAACACACCGTAAGCTACACTGCATACTCGATAGTGCATATATCATTTCATTTTATGACTATTGGTGAGCATAATTATATAATGGGCAACAACCATGACACTAAAAAATTATGTAATGTTATTGTTCGGTTTTTTTTAATTTGGTGTACACTCTGTTTCTTTAATTTCCAGTGTATCTGCTATTTGGCTTGAGCATGTTGATCTTACTAGTAGAAACAGTTGTCCAGATTCCTGAGGTGATGATGAAATTGTTGGCGAGAATTAACTTCTCTTCTGCATCGTTATCATTCGATTTCAATCTTCGCAATGGTAAATCTACCGCCAAGGAACCATCAGAGAAGGAAGACCTAGCCTCACAACCAGCCAGTACATATAGTACTATCAATAATTCGGAGAATTAGGGGTATGAAGATAACGGCGTCGATAGAAGTATAGGTTAATAAATGCGTATCACTTGTTGGGAGTGAAATTGTACAAATACAATGCACTTGTACTGAGATATTGATACGTCTAATGCACGAGCCCCGTAGGAGGAGTGCATTAAATGTATCAACATGTTGATACGTCTATGCACGAGCCCCGTAGGGGGAGTGCATTAGACGTATCAACATCTCAGTACAATTGCACTATTCTGTACAATTTCTCGAGTAACAAGTGATACACATCTATTAACTTTTAATTTTACCTTTTTATGAAGTTTTAAATGTAAAGTATTATCTGTTTCAGTTACGTACAGTTACACATGAATATTGTTCAGGGTAGCATATTGATAGAAGGAGCGTATTTTGATTCTAATTGTTTTGAAATACCCAACCTACATCCGAAGATCTAAAGAAATGAATGAGGTCTAAAGAAATGAATGAGGTAACTGCGTTAGCTGATACAGATAATGCATAAATGTTAGTAATTTTTAATCAAAACAATCTCAGTGAATCAAAACAACTGTTCTTAAACTACTTAATATAATAGAGTCGTCCTACCAGTATGCTTCAACTAAATTTTAAAATACGTATTTATAAATACGCACGTGGCCACCTCCGCGCTGCCATAACAGCTTGCAGACAGTAAGTCTCGAAGTGACCTTCTACATAGCGGGGGGGGGGGTCTTACTGTACATTTGAATACAAAGGCGGTAAACAAAGCAGTAAAATTGTATATTTTGTTCAAACTGTGATTGTAAACGTTTCCGTCGATAAATATTTTTTTCCGTCGGCAAATACTTTCAAAATTTTGTTTTTGATAACATATTACAAATTCGGAATCCCCCATGTGTAATAATTTTGCTATTCAATTAATACTTAAATTTGGCATGAAGACTTGGTCACGCTTGCTGGTCTTAGTATGCCGTGCCCATGCATGGATTACGTGCGTATTTATAAATACGTATTTTATTATAGTCGAAGCCTACTGATTCAGTATAAATTTACTATAGGCAATAATTATCATGCTCACATATTCTGCCATTATTTCAATAATATTCCTCGATTCACAAGTAGGCACTATTCAACATTAATCAAAACAGGATGTAATATTATGACCTTGAAATTTTTAATGCATATTTTAACAATTTTCAGCCGATTTTAACATGACATTATTTTGGTTTTAATGATCTGATGGTAGTGACAATTAAAATTTCATGTTTTTGGTGGATTGCCAAATGAGCATTGTGCAGTATTTTTAACAAATTGTTTTAGCAAACATTGGACAGTCTTTAAGCATATTTGCATTCCTTATATACATACACATATATGTTGCATAAAAATATCATTAATAATGAAAAATAATTTGACTACGAATGTCAATTTTAATTTGACGGTCAAAATACCGGCTGCTTCTATATAGTGTAGATAGAACTCGTTATAATATTGAAATGAATTATGACGGCATGTATAGCCGAATTATTCGCCAGGTGTCACCAGATGTTACGAAGGGTAACCTTGAATATCATCATCTGATACAAGAATAACTGATAGGCGAATAACACACTAAACGTTATATGGTCTATTAAAATCGCATGTGGGGAGGAAATATTGATAGATGTAATATTACAAATATTTATTTCAGGTGTTCTCCTTTGTTATACATATTATAGTGTAAACAAACATCAAAACAAAATCTCACCAAGAAATCCCTCCCAAAACGGTGTTGATGAGCAAGTAATTTTACAGCAGGGTGAAAGTACTACACTTTTTAGTTAATAAATACACAAAGATCACTTTCTAGGTCAATATTCCTACTCGACAGGGAGGAAAAATACTGTATAACGGGATTGGAATATTCCAGTTAAAATACATAACACACCCGGGATAACACACCCCCACCATGGAAGACATGACCTTAATCTCCCACACACAGCATGCACAGGGGGTTCATATTTCAAATGGAGTCAACCATTCAGGCAACCCCAATTGAAATTCACACTCCCTGTGTAGAGGATTATGATAATAGAGGATGTATGGATTTCAAGTGGAATAGCATCATTTGAATATTTATGACTTTTCATGCACCAATATTTTATGTTACTATAGTTTAATCTGTCTGCCCTCTTAAACTGTAATTTAAACATGCCCGGTAATAATTTTGCTCAGTCCCGAATTTCACCAAATGCTATAGAAATAGCCATGCAGACGGGGTAAAGCCATTTATTTAGTGGTAGCTCTCGGATAGACAATTGAGACGATATTGATACATTTTTAAAGGTTAAGTTTTTGTGAATGTGGCCTGGTGCAAAGTTGCAAAAAGTTGCCTAAACACTTTGCAAAATTGCCCAAAACCTTTCATAAAGTTGCATAAAATTGCGAAAAGTTACTGGAGGTAAATGCAAAGTTGCACAAAATTGCAAAAAAAATTACCAAAGTCGAATGACAACTTTGCACAATTTAGCACAATTTAGCGATTTTGTGTGTGTCAATTTCGACAATTTTTGACGACTTCCCCTGTGACACAGGGCTTATAAGCTTCCAACATTAACAAACAGTTTTAAAAATCCCGTGTGCTGGATTGCCACAATTCAAATCGCCTCCAATTACTCAACTACAGTATCATTATTGCGTAATTTGTGTATACTGAAGAAATCGAGCAATTTGTGGCAAATGATTATTATGATATTATTTATTTCTTATTTAACCTGGGGTGACCAGGTCAATGCAATTGCGGTGTTCTCCTTTGGTCCCCATAAGTGTCTACTTACGTGTGGGGTATTTGATGTTCCTTATTTAAATATTTGAAAATTTGGCCATTTGAATATGTTAATTCATAGTGTGTATTTATTTTATATGATACTTTATCTGTAGCATACAATTGCATGACGTGTGGTCTTCCTGTCCCGGTATTAACCGAATTTAAAGCGCCCTTCCTAAGAACCTGTACTTAGTGTAGATATATTTATATTTTTATAGAATTGTAAATAATGATAATTCTATTATGAATGTGAAGTGATAATATTCATATATTTTCCAGCGTGTTGTGTGATGACGTCAGTTCTTATAGAACTGCAATATGTATACTGTATATATTCATTCTGTGTCACCTTGCGTACCTTGCCCTTCGAACAAAAATGGCCAAGGGATCAAATCAAAACTCGACCGCCGGTTGACCGCCAGTTCCGAGCGGTTTCCGGCGGTTCTAAAACTCTACGGGAATATACACAGTAATGAGATCAGTCGTCACACCCTGGTTCACATGGCTGCGCAATACAATTTTCAAGTGGAGTGATTTCAAGTGGTTTTATACAAATGTAGTACAATAAGAAGAATTGATTTTCCTTTCCTGGAGTTCTTGTCATGTTACTCATGCATTCTTGAATATTAATATAACATTGACCTCTGACAACCGGACGGAACCGCCCAGAACCGGTGGTCAACCGCCGTTCCGAGTTTTGATTTGATCCTCAAATGAATCACCAGTCCGTGAATGATAAGACTTAAATTTTGGTATTCTGCCTGACATAATATTTACCACAAGTTTAGTGCGTACGTGTTCACGACTGAGAAGGGCAGCATCTTCTCCAAGATTCCCAACCACTTCCACTGTGTACGAAAAATGTAACCTCAGTCAATGTATTTTATAGGCCTATACACTAAGCCAAAAAAGAACATTTTTCACAAGGTCATATCTTAAAATCCTGTTCATCAAACCAAAATTACTGACACGACAGCAAAATGCACAGACATGGAACAGCTTCCTGGACCACATTCACAGTCCAATAATTGGCACCCAGCACAAGAAATCTATGCAAATGTGAACAAGGTCCTTGCACAGATAATTCCCAAAGAGTAGTGGAATAGTGTGGAACAAGACCTATTTCTTCAAGAAAGTGCGTGAAAAGCAGAACTGAAAGCAGCGCCGTTTTTTAAATTCTTATCTGTTCAACGATTCTCACAGATTTCTTGTGCCAATTAATTAAGTATTGGGCTGTGAATGTGGTCCAGGAAGCTGTTCCATATCAGTGCATTTTGCTGTTGTGTCAGTTGGACAACTGCTTGGTTACTGGCATGTGTTTAGAGTAGAGTATTGAGGCAATCCTGTGTGTAATTTTGGTTATTTTTGATGGACAGGATGTTAAGATATGACCTTGTGCAAAATTATAAGTTTCTTTTTTGGCTTAGTGTATAACAAGCGGCATTGTCTTGTGAAATACAGCCTGTCTCAAAAAAAATTGTGCAAGTGAAAAGCGCTCTCTTTGGCAATTAGAAAATACCGTTGTGACATAATGCTTATACCATTGTCAAGGGGGTAATCTTAGCTCTCAAATGCCGTTTGTTTTGTTCAATTTGCTTGTTTTAATCTCGAGATATGTTTAGTTAACAACGAAAGGGTCAAATCACAATTGTGCCACTTTTACTTGGGAAGAGGGCTGTACATGTAAATCAACGATAACATCAAGTTTATCATGAATTTGTGAAATCAAAAGAATGCATCAATTTATACACAACAATACAAATTGTTTTTACCGTTTTTACCATGGTACAGGTAGTAATGATTCCCGTTTTCCACTTATTAAACAGATTAAAAGATAAATACATATTTCACATTCTGCTGTAAAATTAAATACATGTGCATGCCGATGATTTTATCACGGTAAATACTGTTCTCTTTGTCACTCAAGCCATGTAAGAGCTTTTACGCATAGAGCTTGTAAACGTACGTGTGGTAGAAGTGAATAGAGAGATTGCGATTTCCAAACATACATATCGAACGTTCGTGGAGTCTATTCAAAACCACTCTCCTGTGTCGGGATTTTGAATAGATTCCACGTACGTTCGATGCTACGTTTGGAAATCGCAATCTCTCTATTACTTGGTTCAGTTTTGATAAGTCAAAGTTTTAACCAATCCTTGTATCTTATGTAAGTTCAAGTTTCAACTAATTCTTGTTGTACCTTGTGCGACCAATTACCTTGACATCAATTGACACACAAAAATGCTAAGAGAGGTTGGCAAATTAAATTATCCATGCATATTGGATATAAAAATGGCGTCGTTGAGCAGATGGTTTATAGCAAAATGAAAATGTATAATTAGTGTGGGCGTTATTGGAAATATTACGTGTTGTGAAAAATTGCCGATTGTTAAGATATAATTTATCGAGCAAACCACTGCAATTAAGCTAAAAATAATGTAAACTGCACACGATTATTTTTATGTGGATCGTTTTTACCGCACACCAGTCACACGAAATAATGGACAATTGGAGAACTGAGCTTAACATTTTTTTAAGAGAAGTAAAGTGGTATTACTTGCTTTATTGTAATTTTTATCATAGTATACATTTTTAAAACACATTTGCTATATTTTAGATAAGTAAACAACCAATTACAAAGTTTTAGAAAGTATTGTAAAGTTTGAATGCACGAATCAAATTTGTGATTTTTAATGGTTAGGGTACATATCGAATGCTCAGTGCCAGAAATAAGTAAGTGCAAATTACACGCATCATTTCGGCAACAAGTGGACGGTTAATTCTGCCCTCCATAATAAATGTAAGTGAATTTTGGGTCTAAGCATGGTCACTTGCGTCTATCTGTTTGGACCATGCATATACCCACATGCATTTATTATAGATGGCAGAATTAACCGTCCATTTGTTACCGAAATAAGTAACATGTAATTTGCAATTACTCACTTCCGGCACTGAACAGTCGAAATATAACTTCAATTTGATTGAAATTTGGATTAGTTTTTAACGAAAATGTTATCAATATGTGGAGTGTGGTGTTCAACCTGGTTGTTTTGTAAAACAAGTTTCAACATGTTAGGATAAATAATTCATAAAATAAGCCACAATTCTCTTGTCATGCTCGTATGAGTAAGTCAACACCTACGCAGCATTACAAGTCCACATGTCATATATTTTATGGATGCCATTTGGCAGTAAGTGATCATTACATAAATATGGGCCACGCATATCCTTCGCGCGCAAATGCTTGCGATTGTACCACGAGCGCGCGAAAACGTGACATACAAGTCAATAACGTGTGTACTTTAATTTCAATAGTGAGTTTTTGAGAAGTCGGACTTACATATATGAATAATGACATTAATACTAATGGGGTGTATTCTTCAAGTGGCCTTATATAAAAGAAGACAGAATTAACTAAGACTAGTTTACGTATGACGTATGACGTAGGTCAGCAACCAATCACGCCGCACCTCTGCCCTGACGCCAGACGCAAACTAGTCTTTTTTAATTCCGTCTTTACGTTTTATTGGTACAGATTTTAACTATGCGTACGTCAGTGTCAGTATCCGACTCTATAAAACCTTACGTTGATTTCGTTTTACTGTATTTTTTCTTAAATACTAATTTCTATTAGGCGCCAACATTATTTGTAACACATTTTATCCACAAACCCTGTTGTCCCTTGTCGATGTCCTCGACATAATTATTTTCAAATGAAGTCTTTATTGTGCAATTTATTTTTATCAGTAGGTAAGCCTTTGTATAAAAATCAATGTGTACATAAAATGTATGTAAGGTAGCATGTATGTATGTAACTCAGGTATGTAAATTTACGCTATAATGTTTTGTGCTATATAATGAGAAGAATGAATGGTAGAATGAAAAATTAACCCTTGTATAAAAGTATATTAGAACGAATAAATGCGGATAGTTTCATAGAACATTGCCGTTTCTTCCTTTCTTAATTCTAATCTATGTGATGCAATGGCCAGAGTTATCTACTCTGGTGTGTATACGAGGTGTGTTTTCAATACTTGTGGAAACCCATAACTCCAAGGTCAACGTTTTTTATACAGGGCTCAAAATTCAAAATTTAAAGTTGCTCAAATTTTGTTAATACCAATTCCGAAATAGTTTGACCTATCTGCGACTTACCGTTCCGGAGTTAAATTTATGAGCAAAAAGGTCAAAGGTCAATATTTGGGTTCCATATAGGTCCAAACAATGAATAAGGAATAGTTTGCAATACCTGAGAAACTTTGTTACCTAGATAATATAGTGAAATGGGTCAATACCAATCAGTCTATTGGTTGTGACCTATTTTGCTGTGTTTTCTAGGTATCTAGAAGAACTCTTATCTAGAAGTGTCATAGATAGTACAAACTAATCTTTTTCTTGGTTGCTATTAAAAGACAATTTTTTTTACCCATGTGGAGCACAAATGTTGACCTTCGACCCTTTTGCTCTTAACACCGGAACGATTAGTCGTAGATAGGTTAAACTATATATATTCTAAATCCTTATGACCAGAGGAATATTTTGGAATTGGGTTTTAACCAAATTTTAACAACTTTGTGAAATTTGACCACTGTATAAACTTTGAGCTTGGGAGTATTTCCCTAATAATTGCTTGCATCACTTTGGGCTCAATTGTGATACCAAAATTGATTAACCCGGTACTATCCGGTGACTCATAAGGCTGCGTTCACATAGAAGTATACTATTCGGGTACACGGTGCACGTTTTACAGGTGCACGCGTATATAGTTAAATCGAGCAAGGCAATTTCATAGTACCGGGTCACATAAGGCTACGATCGCATAGAAGTATACTATTCGGGTATACGATGCACGTTTTGCAGGTGCACGCGTATAGATTAAATCGAGCAAGGTAATTTCATAGTACCGGGTCACATAAGAGCTATTTGAAAAGGCTGTATACCTGCGTATAGTATAGTATAGTGGGAATCGCGCGTGTTTGATTTTAGTGCAGCGTATACCGTCCAAATTTTAAAAACCTAAACCATATGTGGGCAAATTCATTTTTTTAATAGATGCACATTATGACACTCATTGAATCATGTGACCTCAAGAAGTAAAGTTACAATGCAATGTGACATTTGATCAGGCTGAGTTCACATAGTATACCGCTATTCGCTAGAAAATTAAACGCATGCTATGAACGCTCAGCATTGAACTGAAGTTACAAGCTCCTATTTGATAAGTATAGTTGTATAGTATACTTCTATGTGAACTCAGCCTAAGAGTAGAGAACCTTGGGATTAGCGAAAAATAGGACTATTCACTACTTGCACGGTTCTGCCATTATGTACTATGTGCAAGGAGAGCCTCGAACTGATATATCATGAAAGGAATAATTACATAACTTTACACACAATGTAATATGACTGGTTCGATTCGCATTCATGTGTGCTGCCAGTTCGAGGCTCTCCTTGCACATTGTACATAAGGCTGCGTTCACATAGTAAGTATACGGTATGGGATTAGCTATAAAATAGGACTCATTGATCAGGCTGAGTTCATATAGAGTAGTACTATGTGAACTCAGCCTGATCGAATGAGCGTATTTCGTATAGCGAACAGCGAGTATGTCAGTTTACCCATTTTCTTCGTCTTATCAAATGCTTGTAACTTTACTTCTTGAGGTCACATTGCATTCAATGAGGTGTCATAATGTGCAGAATTAGATAGTGCATCTATTAAAAAAATGAATTGACCCACATATGGTTTAGGTTTTTAAAATTTGGACGGTATACGCTGCACTAAAATCGAACACGCGCGATTCCCACTATACTATACTAAACGCAGGTATACGGCCTTTTCGAATAGCTCTATGTGACCCGGTACTATGAAATTACCTTGCTCGATTTAAGCTATACGCGTCCACCTGCAAAACGTGCACCGTATACCCGAATAGTATACTTCTATGTGATCGTAGCCTTATGTGACCCGGTACTATGAAATTGCCCTGCTCGATTTGAGCTATACGCGTGCACCTGTAAAACGTGCACCGTATACCCGAATAGTATACTTCTATGTGAACGCAGCCTAATGGCGGAACCATGCAAGTAGTGAATAGCAGACCTATGGACTGGCAGATGTAGACTGTTAAATCTCCACCGAGGCCACATGCTATTATTAAACGTTCTATTTTTTTGTGCAGGTACAATTTATTAATTGACGGGCTCACTGACTTCACACAATGCAGTTGTTAGAAAGAGATCAATAATACCAATTTTCTTTAACCTTTTCCTAAAGCAGTATTCAGACTTTTTATTGTACGTACAATATTGTATGCAACATATCTACGTTGTTTAATCTATTGCCATTCTATTTCCAGTAATGTTTAAGTTCTAACGAATGTTTGATGACGTAAAATCGATAATATATTTCTACTAGATATTACATGTAACATATTATCGATTTTTCGTCATCAAACATTCGTTAGAACTTAAACATTACTGGAAATAGAATGGCAATAGATTAAATAACGTAGATATGTTGCATACAATATTGTACGTACAATACTCGGAGTCTGTGGAGCGCTTAACGTTCCAATGTATTATGGAATCAATTATAATCAATGTTGAAAACATCTAAACGCACATTTAGAATAATTGGATAATTGATTCACGGAAGTGTTCCATCCCCGATTGTCTTAAGCAATATTGTCTTGTGCCCTGAGTAATTTAATTTGAATATTTATATTTGTTTACAACTTAAGGGATCTGGAATGAGCGTTTTGAGCGTTTCGACAGTATTTTTTGTGGGACATGAGAGCACCTCAGACGTATCGAATTGCATTCTGAATACGAAGCATGTCTTTCTGATATCAAATAATTTAAATTTTTGAAATTCGCGATATAATACAAATTTTATGACAAATTATTAAAATTTGATATTTTTCAAATTTTGATATATAACAGTCCTCGAAGTACATTTTATAAATCTAATGATATATTCTCAAAGTGTATGTAGCTGGGAGGAAAAGCCGACGATCAATTGAAAATTTTGACCTTTCATATTGAAGATATGGATTTTTTTGCTGTTTTGGGAAAAAATCCACATCTTCAATACGAAAAGTCAAAATTTTCAATTGATCGTCGGCTTTTCATCCCACCTACATACACTTTAAGTATAAATCATCAGATTTATAAAGTTTACTTCGAGTACCGGTAAATATCAAAAATATCAATTTTAATGATTTGCCATAAAATGTGTATTACATTGCGAATTTCAAAAATCAAAATTATTTGATATCAGAAGGCCATTCTTCGTATTCAGAATGCAATTCGATGTCTGATGTGCTCTAATGTCCCACAATAAATACTGTCCAAACGTTCATACCCCTTCCCTTAAAGCTATGTCATGAGAAATACTAGAAAGGGCAAAAACCAAGAGTTTGTGTGTTATGACATGTTTTTGGGAAAACCCTTTTGGTTACAATAAACAAACTCAATCAGAGTTATCAATAATCTTGGAAAATCCCCACTATTCCAGAATGTTCATTGTTTTGCACAATTAGGAAATCCCCAAGATTGTAATGTGAATATGACATCATTTTGGGAATCCCACAGGAAGTGAATGTGACAGAATGGTCTATTAATAGATATGAAACAATTAGTTTGGTCTTTGCAGAATATGAAGAGATATTGTAAACTCTCTATATGTGTGTTGGTCGTCGTTGTGCTTCACAAGGAGGTACATTTGAACCAGTCTGCATAGCCAGTAATGTGCTATTTTAATAGAGCAACGAAGGAGGTTTTGAGAGATTTGCCGGAGTCTCGTTCTTAAAACAACACGTCTGTCAATAAAGGGGAGCAGTGCATAAAGAAGCCCGTTTCTTGGAGAAAGAGAGTGATTGGTAAAAGAAGCATAATTTTTGGAGATAGTCATCAGTGCAAGGAAATAAAAGTATTTGGAGAAAGCAACACCATTTCTGTGCGAGGATGTTATACGCAAAGGATTACAAATGCACGTGTACAGTGGACTTCGATGTGCAGTGATTTTCGAAGGACAGGTGAATAAGGATATATACATCAGCTGTCCAGAACATTGCAGTAGAACTCTGTGATCACCAAGAAGAAGAAGAATGCCGGCTGCCTTGACCACCTAAAGCAGGCAGATCTAACCCTTGCAGCACTCACGACTTCAAAACGTAACAGGAACTCCCGTGATTCGTGATCCACAGCCTCATCCCCCACTTTTCTCAAAAAAAGTTGAGATTTTTATATCACTGGAAACCTCTGGCTACATAATGTTTATGTACAAAATATTTCTTGCAGATTAATTCGTTTAGCAAAGATATCGTGAAATTTGAGTTTCGTTCTGGTGCACCAGAACGAAATTACAACGTATTGTCTATGGAGCAGTGTAATACACATAATCATGCATAACTCGCAAACGCAATACCGGAATCAACTGAAATTTTGGGAATATGCTTTGTTCGTGGATATGTACTGAAAAATGTCATAAAAAGAGGATGCTAGGATCACGAAATACTCCTTTAATACATACGATATAGAAAGAGACTGTATTTGGAGGTATGTGTTTGGACAAGCGTCCATCTAGGAGGTACAACAGTAGATTCCGTTTAACATTTTCGGAAAATGAGAATTCCTGCAATTCATAGAATAATAGTTCAAGGTCTTACACTAAATACAATAATGAACATAGACAGTGGCCTGCGAATCCAGCACCAAACACCTTTTTTTTCCTAAGAAATAGCCAGTTTCGCTACATAATGGTAGTCAGTTTCGCAGCTTAAAATAGCCAGTTTCGCTACTTAATGGTAGTCAGTTTCGCTGCTTAATGGTAGTCAGTTTCGCTACTTAATGGTAGTGAGTTTCGCTGCTTAAAATAGTCAGTTTCGCTACTTAATGGTAGTCAGTTTCGCTGCTTAAAATAGTCAGTTTCGCTACTTAATGGTAGTCAGTTTCGCTGTTTAAAATAAAATAGTCAGTTTCGCTACTTAATGGTAGTCAGTTTCGCTACTTAATGGTAGTCAGTTTCGCTGCTTAAAGTAGTTTCACTGCTTCAAAATAGACAGTTTCGCTACTAGCCAGTTTTCCTGTTTAAAAGTAGTCAGTTTCGCTTACCGTACACCATGTACACAAAAATGTATTCGACAAAAATGTCGTGAATAGTGCCTAATAAAACATCTGTCTAATCATTTCAGAAATTATCAACTTTCTGGTCCATCTACAGTGATCTACCTCTTCTACACTACCAAAAACAATTAAAGGATCAGAAATTGACAATCCTGATTTGAATTATTTCTTTGTCTGTTCTCGTGCTGACCAATGCGGTTTTTTTAGTGTCATTGGACTTTGGTACCCGTTAGTGCAAATGTCCTGAATGACATGATACTCATATGATTAACAATGTTAATGCTGTTTTTGAAAACTGATGTCAACAAGTAAAGTTTGATCCTTTAAAGGAGTATTTCGTGATCCTAGCATCCTCTATTTATGTCATTTTTCATTAGATATCCACGAAAAAAACCTATTTCCAAAATTTCAGTTGATTCCGATTTTGCGTTCGCGAGTTTTGCATGATTATGTGTATTACACTGCTCCATAGACAATGCGTTGTAATTTCGTTCTGGTGCACCAGAACGAAATTCAAATTTCACGATATCTTTGCTAAATGAATTAATCTGCAAGAAATATTTTGAACATATACATTATGTAGCCAGAGGTTTCCAGTGATATAAAAATCTCAACTTTTTTTGAGAAAAGTGGGGGGATGAGGCTGTGGATCACGAAATGCCCTTTTAAATACTTTGAGTAGTGTATGATTGTCATCATATTATATGTGGCAGCGTGGCAGGATATGCGGTTGTAGAATCGCGGGGGAATCCCTATAAGCATCAGATGTAACAGATTCGGTACAAGCTGCGTCCAACAAAATCCTTGAACGTTTGCCGGATTATACTAGAACTCTGTATTGTCTTTGAATGCTGGCTAAGCCACACTGTGTAAAGTAAGAGTGTCCGGCTGTGCCTCAATATTGGGGTTATTTTCGTCTGCGTCTTCTGGACCCATATATTCAGCATCAATCTCTCCTTCAAACATATTCTGAAGAGAAACAGTAACAGTTCTTGTTCCTGAAAAAAAAAAAAAAAAAAAATTAAAATAAAAAATTATATTTGAATAATTATTTTCAAAAAATAACAAACCATATGTTGCATTTGAATTTACGAAACAACAAGACTTGTATCATAGATAATTAATTTCATCTGCCTACGTAGCCGGAAAAAACAAACCCCACGAACTCAGTACCGGATGTGGACATTTAGATTTATGAAGGTCGGACGGACGGAAGGTCGGATGAAATAAAGGGTATTTGAAATTACAATAATATAAATCATGATAATGGTACAACGTTTAGTACTCTGCTCTGAGCTCATAAGGAAAATAAAATTACTCTCTGAAAGCCCATCATAACATAGAACTGATTTTACAAACGCTTACACAATTGTTTGGTGATCAGAGCAAATTGAAATGAAACACAAGATTAAAAAGAAACATGCATTTCACTTGTCTTGATTAAAAATGTAAATAACTTTAGCAATTCTCACATTTGACTATTTTCTAAGCTTGCAACCATTTATTTTCTTAAATTCAATATCAAGACTACTCTCCTCATATACAACTACAAAAGCACACATATTTAGGCGCCTTTCTAGAAAAAATAATGTCTGAAAAGAAAGAAAGAGAATAGTTTACCAATCCAAAGTGTTACA
Source organism: Amphiura filiformis (assembly GCF_039555335.1). Taxonomy (NCBI): domain Eukaryota; kingdom Metazoa; phylum Echinodermata; class Ophiuroidea; order Amphilepidida; family Amphiuridae; genus Amphiura; species Amphiura filiformis. The sequence continues at coordinate 64,276,940 of NC_092632.1, read as the reverse complement.
ATTAAACAAGACAACAAATAAAAACAAATCCCGACCGGCACACAACCCAACTTAAAAAAAAGCAAGGGAATTTGCCGGCATGGGATTCGAACCCACGACCTTCCGATCTCTGTCTGAAAATTGAATGTTCACCAATTATAGTAATCGTCCCATGGTATTAAGAAAACGAACGTTACGTTTTCAAAGGTGATTGTCGAGTTGAATAACTTTAATGCCGAGACCATCAAGTCGAGTTGAATTGAGTCAGCATGGTAAGTAAATAGGGGAGTTAAGTGTCGAGTCGAGTCTTCTCGTTCTTGAAAATAATGTTGAGCCGAGTTTGCGTTAGTATAGATGAACGCGTCGTTTAACTCGTATTAGAGGGCACTTACTTTCCCCCAGCCTGAATCGGAGGCCTGTGTCCTTTGGTTCAGCTTCTTCCATTGCATCTACTATCGTAACTGCATCTTCCACCACTGGTTTACTGATATAGCCTGGATCATCCTCTCTGTAATACATACCGTAAAGATATGACAATAAGCATACAAAATGATTAAGAATAATGTAGAAGGTGTTGCATGCATTCGTTTTAGGATTGACACGTTCGTCGCAACAGAGAGTTCGGTCTATCAATAGTTCACGAGCAATGGCGGAAAAGGGGCAATTGGTCAACTCCTTTATCAGGTAAGTTTCCTCCTCTTTCTTCTTCTTCGCTTTCTTCTTTAATACATAAAAAGCGGACAGAAATGAGACGTGTCACACAAATTTATTAACACATTAAATCGTCGACTTAGCGAAAGTATTACATGAAAGAGGTGCCGCCACTGGTTGTCAGTGCTAGTTTTAGCGTTAAAATAAACTTACTCAGTCGCCAGAAGTCCCAGTTCTTGTATTTTCTTCTTTAGAGCACTTTCATGAACACTCTGAGACAGTGAAAATTCTACCATGAATATTTCCAGTACAAATGCAATGAAGATACTATGTAGGGAAAACAAATGCGATTTTTTTCTTAATATTTATCATCATGATTATTGTAAAAAAGGTTAAAGGAGTCGAACCTGCATTTTTACAAGACGTAGTGGTCATCTCTCTTTCTTTAGCGATTAGGCCAGACTCCACCGTGAAATGTTGCTGTGGGGGATCGCCACACCTCCTCCACAGCGAGTCGGTTACCTTCACAGCACTTAAAAGAATACCGGTACCCATTTATACACCTGGGTGGAGAGGAGTAATCGAGATGAGGCGCCTTACTCAAGGGCACAACACGATGGCGTCGCCGGGGCTCGAAACCGCAACCTTCTGATTATGAGCCGGACGTACAGCTCGGCCACGGTTTTCACAAAATGATTGTTGACAATGGCATCATTGTTATATTTTGTTTTATTTCTTTGATGTTCCGAAGCATACGCCCTATTGCATTTTAATCTATATACAGCAGAAGGTTCTCGAACAATTAAACGTATGCTCTATTTTATTATACAGGTACTCACTTGATAATGACAATAACGACAGTCATGTGGAAGAAGATAAAGTAGACCCTTGCAGCAGCATTCGTGATAATTACAAATCCTTCACTGATAAGTAGTTATCAGTTAAGGAATCATATCATTAGCATAATATTGTACAAATGCAAACCTATCCTTGACCAGGACTTGGACTTGGAACCTGCGGGTAATTTAAATTGACCCATATGGTTACCATCTGGCCTGATCTGGGTATCTTGTACTATTGTTGCCATCAGGTCACATAGGTAATCTATGTAAAGGTTAACCCTATAGACGTTTTTCGTAATTGACCACTTCGTTGCCGTTGGCGGCGTTTGGCTCTGCTAACTCCAATTTGGCCGAGCAAGAAAACTGAAAGCGAGGCCAAAAATTAAATTACATAGCCTACGCCTAATTATGTAACGTTAATTTGCCTAGTAACTGCAAGGAGACATGGGATTTCCGGGAACTTTTGATGTGTTATTAAATATGCTTTTCTGAAATGAATGGTGATTAAATTATTTTTCTTAATTTGACTACAATCCACGAACAAAAGGTTGGCACACTTTGCCTGTCTTTTGGTATATCTCTGCCCCCGCTCCCCCAATTCAATGTTGGACCAAGCCATGTTGTCAACAGGTCCGTGAGACCCTCCAACATTGAAAGATGGGGAGTGGGGAAGGGTGAGATATAGGGGGGAGTCTGTACTTCAATTTTAATAGGGCACGCATTTTCCATTGTTTAATGCAAGTGTGCCACCTATTAATTTCGCGGATTGTAGCTTATATGGCCGTGTAGCTCCTTTGCCCACCCGGGTTGCCCACACTCTCATTCCCGGACCACTACAGCTTGACCAATAACCTTAGTGTGATTAAAACCCGGATTAAAATGACTTCATCATTAATAAAGAAAAAGGATATCATGCCATTGATTAACAACAGTAAGTTCGAAGAGAACAATGAAAGCCTTCACGACGTCGTTGAAGTTATTGTTGCAGTAGTGGTCTCGATAAAAATCTGAACCTTCTAGTTTCTTATTCCCACAAAAAGGAAGGAATACAGGGTCATCTTCATAGCCGTAATAATCGAAGAGTCCGGCGTAAAGTTCCATTCCAATAATGGCGAACACGTAATATATTACCTGCGTGAAATTCAAAGCGAAGTTACGAGTATGACGTAAAAGTACGAGGACGTTAACCCCCTGAGCACTACCTGCCGATCTAACATTGCCACTGGTTGGTCAATTACATGATATCTTCACTTTAATCACCAATCAGAATGGAGCTTTGCAAATAATTCACCCTAATTTTTTGTGTGGTGAAATTATTCTAACAATGTTGGTGATTGGTCCAATCGATAATGAAAACTTCTTTCTGGCCAATCGGCAGGTAGTTCTCATGGGGGCTTTACACTTGATATTTCCCATAAAATGAAAAGGAAAGAATTTTTACTCAGTTAAATGATTCTTTAGACACTCAATTATAAACCTCTTTCTTTTTACTTACAAATATCACCCCTCCAAAAGTAACTATAGCTGGTCCGATGTTGCTTAATGTTGCAATTATAACCTGAAATCTGAAAAGAGAATTTGAAGAATTAGAAACAACCGTGACAATATCATGTCACGAAGCGATTCGCATACGAAGGGAGACAGCCAAAAGAATTTTGTACATAAAATATTTTAATAACAGGACAATACAGACAATATTGTATATTATCATAAACATCGGACACTGATAAGTTATTATTTATTTGATTGTCACCATGAACGCCAGAAATAACGAGAGAGATAGCGGCGAGTTATAGTAAAACTAGTCTACTTCACCGTCTAGAATATTCTCTATTTTAAAAACAATGTGAAACCCCCTACAATGAACAATGCAAGATGTTGACAGTTGACGTAAAAGTCGAAGTAAATGTGAAACGGCATTTCGCAAACTCCCCATTGTACAAAGACATGGCAACTATATGTAAGCTTATGTAGTCCAGAAGGAATGTGCCCAGGTGATGTGCGCCTTCACTGGTAGATGTCTCATTTAAAGGAGTATCCTAGCATCCTATTTTTATGATATTTTTGAGAAGATATCCACGAAAAAAAGCTTATTCCCAAAATTTCAGTTGATTCCGATTTTGCGTTTGCGAGTTATGCATGATTATGTTATTATTTTTGTTTTTACAAGAAATGTTTTGTACATAAACATTATGAAGTCTGTGGTTTTCAGTGATATAAAAATCTCAACTTTTGGTGGGATGATGCTGTGGATCACGAAATGCCCTTTTAAGACAGACCATCACGATATGCTAATTAGGGTAAGTGGTTACTTACTGGTTTGGATTAGATTTTCAGTTAGGGTACGGGTTAGGATTAGTAACTCCCGACCCTAATTAACATATCGTGATGGCCTGTCTTAAATGAGACATTTACCCCTTCACTGTCGAAATTACGTATGAACTTCTGGGTGCGCATACCCTGTTCGCATAACGTCTCAAGCTATCGTCCGCATTATCGATCTCAGTATATTGCCTAACGGGGCAGTTAGGACCTATAGCCTGGGAAGTTCTAGGCTACGCTGTGTATCCACTCGACTCTGCAATATTACCTAAAAGTCTTTACTGAGTGTAAGCTCTGTTCGGAGTACCTAGTATCTAATTAATAGCTAGAAATGAGGTATAATGCCTGTAAAGAGGTACGTTCAACTTGCTTGCCTTTATGAATTGACTCGCATTGCTGTTTGACGACAGACATTACCTCCGAGTCATTTCCATTGTGGTTCTAGTCTGAATGGGAACTACTGTACAGCAAGAACTGTACAATACTTAGATTTGTCATCGTTAATTATTGGTTTATAATGTTGTAAATTGACAAGGCCGGATTTACCTTTCTGGGGGCCCTCGGCGAGGCCAAAATTTGGAGGCCCCCAACTCACCGTGAGGAAGGCATGTGCAGTAAGTGGCCAAGTTTTGGTTTAGATATAAGAGAGATTGCGAAATTTACGTGAAACGTGACACGGGAACGCGAACAGCAAGCTACATTAGTCGAAAATCGGTTATTATGCCCTCTAGAGGGTGAAATCTATTGTGAATTGGTCAATCGTGGAATTACCGTAAGGCGAGTACGTTCCGGTTGGTAGTAAAAAATGACGTTCCAAAATGACAAAAAAACGCATTATAAAATGCAGAAAAATGTTATGTTTATCATGTTATGAAACGAATCAAAGTATCCTAAAAGAACAAGTAGAGTCCGACATGTAATAAAATCCATTTTGGGGTTAAAATTTGATCTCGTATAGACAAGAAGAAGTGAACAAATTTCGATTTTTTTCGACGCGAATTCGAACGGGCAGATTGCCTATTCATTTGTGTGTGGAAAATGCCGTCCAAAAATCAGCTTGCGAAGAGGCGTTTTAGGCAAGATTGTGTCGTGTAACGGCATAAATGCGGTATAATTGTCTGTTTGGGACGGTGAACAGAAGTTCGTGCAACGCTATTTTTCGTTCTGCATTAAACAGCTGTCAAAATGTTTTGCTTATGGATACTATTCAGCAAACTCCAAAATGTTTTTAAAACATGATAATGCATGTGTTTTTGGTTTTAGTTAAAACGTTTTGATAACATATCGATGTATGTTTATATAAAAATCATGAAAACTCGTGTTATACTGAAAAAATAATACAACAACATTTTAAGCCAAAATTCGAAATGCTATAGTAAAATATCATTTGGCAAACATATTTAAGTGTCTATTGTGTTAGAACGTTTATCAGCAAGTTTAGAACAAAGGGTTTTTTGAATGTTATTAAAACTTTTAATGCCCTTGACCCTCACATAACCTTGAACGTTTTCTGTAATATATTTGTGTTTGCTGGGTAGTAATCGAACTAGGCATATTAGATTATCTATTTTCATTTTGCTTTAGAAAGTAAACAGGGTATTATTTATATGATAATGGAGTTTGTTTCTTGTTATTCGAATAATATACACCAAAACTTATAGGCATCCAACACCAAACTCTGTTTAGATTATGTAGACAAATAGCATACACGTGTGAACATAGGCCTATGCTCATTTTCCAATAGCCTGCAAAACTCAAATATGGACTGAATGTTTAGAGCATTATAGATACAGCCAGTCGTATTTGCATATCAATACCGAGGAAAGTAGTTCGATGAAAGAAGATAATCTTCTCTGGTTCGATGCACCCAAGGTGAATCAATGGGTGCTTCCTATTACCTTTAGATTATTTGTCTCAGCATAGTGCCATCATGATTGCAATTGCGTTTACACGTAGTCTTGGTTCAGACTCTATGCGGCTATCACGAACATACTAGGAACGACGAGCGTTAGGACCGACACAAACTGGCTGTGTAGGAGGCTAGTTTGGATGTGAACGGGACTATGACGTTCTACCGCAAAATGCAGAAATCCGTAACCCGTATGGCGTTTGCAGTGAACGCCTCTCCGCAATCTCTCTATTGATCGACGGTGTCGGCGGGAGCATTATAATTCAGAGAGATTTACCTAGGACATTTGCGCGCGAAAAATTCCAATTTCAGACTATTTTAGCCCCAAATGAAGGTGAATTTTGCTATATAAAGGAGTATTCTAGCATCCTATTTTTATGATATTTTTGAGTAGATATCCACGAAAAAAAGCTTATTCCCAAAATTTCAGTTGATTCCGATTTTGCGTTTGCGAGTTATGCATGATTATGTTATTATTTTTGTTTTTACAAGAAATGTTTTGTACATAAACATTATGAAGTCAGAGGTTTTCAGTGATATAAAAATCTCAACTTTTGGTGGGATGATGCTGTGGATCACGAAATGCCCTTACGGGTTAGGATTAGTAACTCCCGACCCTAATTAACATATCGTGATGGCCTGTCTTAAATGAGACATTTATCCCTTCACTGTCGAAATTACGTATGAACTTCTGGGTGCGCATACCCTGTTCGCATAACGTCTCAAGCTATCGTCCGCATTATCGATCTCAGTATATTGCCTAACGGGGCAGTTAGGACCTATAGCCTGGGAAGTTAAGCTACGCTGTGTATCCACTCGACTCTGCAATATTACCTAAAAGTCTTTACTGAGTGTAAGCTCTGTTCGGAGTACCTAGTATCTAATTAATAGCTAGAAATGAGGTATAATGCCTGTAAAGAGGTACGTTCAACTTGCTTGCCTTTATGAATTGACTCGCATTGCTGTTTGACGACAGACATTACCTCCGAGTCATTTCCATTGTGGTTCTAGTCTGAATGGGAACTACTGTACAGCAAGAACTGTACAATACTTAGATTTGTCATCGTTAATTATTGGTTTATAATGTTGTAAACTGACAAGGCCGGATTTACCTTTCTGGGGGCCCTCGGCGAGGCCAAAATTTGGAGGCCCCCAACTCACCGTGAGGAAGGCATGTGCAGTAAGTGGCCAAGTTTTGGTTTAGATATAGATCGACGGTGTCGGCGGGAGCATTATAATTCAGAGAGATTTACCTAGGACATTTGCGCGCGAAAAATTCCAATTTCAGACTATTTTAGCCCCAAATGAAGGTGAATTTTGCTATATAACAGGCTAGTGCGCGCGGAGCGAGCAAAAAAGTGGCAATTTTACCCTATTTTGGCCCAAATCTTGGTGTTTGGGGGCTAAAAAGTAAGATGTACAGGCCAAATTTGGGAGCCCTGGCCCAATGGTAAATCCGGCCCTGTAAATTGACTCCCGGTCTTCAAAGATTTAAGTAAGAAGCAAGGAATCTGACATACCTCTCGAGATTTGCGGGAATTCTGACCAATCGTAAGACTCGAAGAACAAGTAGGAAATCTAAAGTGTACTCTGTGAATTCCTCTGAAATGATATTGCAATGTTATTGTACTCAGTATGTTTTGTAGATGTTTTGCAGATGTTTTTACAGGGTTCCGGCTAGACCAAGTTTTGGGGGCTTTTGCAGAGCTTTTTACAGTAAAATCGTGAGCATGGTGAGGGACCCTATCTTTTTCACATTTAAAGATTATGGGGTTCACCTGAACCCCATAATTTGAGACTATAAAACTTGATAACCACGTCAGAATCAGTGTGTCTATTATAGAGACCCCAAAATCATCTTTGGGACCCCATAGTTTTCAAATTTGGCGGATTATGGGTTGGCAAGATAAACCGCCTTCGTAGCCATTCATTAATTGCATGGCACCATCAGTCATTCGTAACAAAAACTTGTTTGAAAACGGTAATCTTTTCTGTAAGTTTTGAAGACTATCCTCCTTTTGTGTACGACATACTTCGAAAAGGCTATAATAATAATAGCCTTTAGCTTCGGATTTGCAGAGAAAGAACAAACAAATCACAGTTGATTATGAACATTACAAATGAATATTTCAATACGTAATCCTTTCGTTGGATATTCAATTAAGTCAAACTATAGACTTACACTTTGCCAATGTGATCCTAATGTACTTAAAACATGTCCATTGCGGGGATCAGCTAATAGTATATACTTACTCTTTTCCGCGATAACTTCAAATATACTAGCCACCCAAGCTGCAGTAATTACCGTAAAATCAAATCTGAAACGAATCGCGTAAATACCAAGGTATGATATCAAATTATATAACATTTATTCCAAAAATGTGTTAAGGAATCGGATAACAACGTTTGCACAGTATTTTTGTGGGACCTAAGAGCACATCAGACATATCGAATTGCATTCTAAATACGAGGAATGTCCTGATATCAAATAATCAAGTTTTGATTTTTTGAAATTCGCTATTACATTATTAGGCCCTATATATTCTATTTTATATTAGATGTTAGTACAGGTTTGGGATTTTTTATTCCTACATTGGTGGAACCAATGTTTTTTTGCATCCTTAAACCTGAAATAATAAAAATTTGATTCTACTTTTTTCTATGCCCCCTGTGGATCCCACGAGGGATCGGAGGTCGCAGTGGGGGGAAAACTTAAAAATAGTCCCATCATGTTGTAATGTATCTCAAATTGTTCCTCTTATCACACGAAATAAAAAAGTCGATTGTCATATTTTTCTACGATGCTTAGTTCAGGAATTATAAGGTCGAATAGGTCAAATGTCAAAAATATCATACACAGAGGTCAAAATTAAAAAATGGTCCGATTTCATGGTCTCAAATTACATTATTTTTGTAATTACATTTTATTCGTTGTCGTTTATCGCATGCATCACTAAACCAGCATGTGTTACTAATAAATTGCACATGTTACATTATAGTAGATCAATAAAATGTGCATTAAAGATATGTTTTGCAATAATATCTCTCAAAATCCTGTTCAAATATAGGATGGTGGTCCTAATTACCAAACCACACAAAAAAAGGCTAAAAACTATCTTTGAATGACAAGTAGTTTCGGACATTTTTATTTTGAGTCCGAACACAACCACACTTGAGTAATAATATTAAATGATATTCCGTATTCTTTTTAAAATTAGTAAAAATCGACCCGTCCCCGTTTTTTGTTTTTGTTGTTTTGTTTTGTTTTAAATTTTTAATTTGTATCATAATTATTTGTTTTTTATAACAATGGACAATCATATCTCGGTTGAATCAATTTCGCGAAACAAAGAAAAAGTACGTACATTGAATAATACACCATCCATTGAACTTTCAATCAGTGATACAAATTTACCGAGAAATTTACATACTTCAGTAATTAACGCGTTTTATTTATAAGTGTTACTCAGTATATTTTTTACAGTGACGTAGATAATGATTTTGATGACGTAATAAAAGTGTTTGTTTGTCAGTTTATTTTTGGTTGTTTGTTTGTTTTTGTTTGCTTGTTTAAACGGTCACTCCGTGTGGAAACACACTTGGGTCCTGATGGGACTGGGCTCAAGCAAAATGCTCAAGCCAGGCGCGGCTAAAAGGCTGGCCAATACGGGATGAAAGAGAGATAATATTTGACAAAAAAGATCACGGAAAAGTAGGACCATTAATTATTCTCATGCAGCCTTTTTCTCAAGAGAGAAGGAACTCTTTAATATCCAAAACTGCCACGGAGGCGTGTTACAATCATAATGGGATATTGCAGTCAAAATCCATACTCCCTTGTGGAAGATATTGGAAATATCTGCCAAAGGGGGAGTGTGAATTTCAAATAGAATGAACACATTAGGCAGCTCCATTTGAATTTCATACACCCTTTGAGAGCTTCTAAGAAAGATTCAACTTGAATCTTTCCTGAGGGAGAGTGATTTTCAAATGGAGCTACTAATGTGTTAATTCCATTTGAAATTCATACTCCCTCTGTGGAAGATATTTCCAAAATCTTCCACAGGGGTAGTGTGGGTTTTACATGGAATGGCCCAATGATACTTACAAGTCCCAGGGATTCCTGAAGTAAGCCTTGAATCCTATAGCGTACATTCGTAATAAGATTTCCACGGTGAATATGGACAAGAAGAACCATTCCGCCTCGTCAATATCAAGACCAATCAGAATGGCATTGATTATGATGATTGTGTCAAACGTCCAACGAAAGCCTCTGAAAGAGAGGATTTAAACCAATCAAAGGCCAATATTCTCTTTCTTTTCAATACATGGGAATTGGGACGTTGGTTAAGCTGATAAGTTCACCAAATTCAGTACACTACACTTGGGCCCCGGCCCCCAACTCAACACAAAAGTTGACAACCATGAGAGTTACCAAATCTTTCAAAGGCCCCCTTTGCAATGATTTTTCATCAAATTTACCCCCCTTTTTCATGCAAAATCGAGGGCAAAATTTGGCCAAAAAAACCCCCTTTTTTGTGGTTTTCAAACACCCCTTAACAATGACACTAAATATTGACATAAAATTTCTGGATTTTCTCAAGTACCCCTTTTATTCAAATTTCACGGACAGTGCAAATTAAATAACCCTATTTTGCTGATTTCACTGTCAAATTTCACGGACAGTGCAAATTAAATAACCCCTATTTTGTCAATTTCGCGGTCCTTGCTACTGGTAAGAAATTTACCCATTTTCCGCGCAATTTGGTAACTCTCATGGTTGTCAACTTTTGTTGAGTTGGGGGCCGGCACGCGTTATTTCTTTCTGCAACCATAATGGGCCGCAATGCGATAACACATAGTACATACATGTAATTAATAGGCCTATGAGGCTAGATATAACACGAGTTTATTACCATTATTATTTCCTCTTACTTAATAAATAAAAAGAAATCGATAGAATTAAAATTCTATAACGGTTTACCTGGGGTTCGAACCCACAACCTTCGTATCCATAGTCTAATGCCTACACGACTGTGCTATGATTCGTTGTGCCAGAAAGGTGTTTGTTTATGATACTTATTGATTACGGAATAAACTGCATAAACACAATATACTATTACTAGTATAATAAATACGAATATAATCCTAACCCTAACCCTAATCCCTAACCCTAACCCTTACCCTAACCCTAACCCTAACTAACCCTAACCCTAACCCTAACCTAACCCTAACCCTAACCCTACCCCTAACCCCTAACCCTAACCCCTAACCCTAACCATAAGACCCTAACCCTAAGACCCTAACCCTGACAATAATGAACCTTGCCTCGGACTATGCGGTTAGTGATATATTGCGGCCCATTATGGTTGCAGAAAGAAATTACGCGGCCGGCACTTGGGCACTTTTAATAGTGATAAAAAGCATGATGAGTTTCCACACATGAAGTACATACGGTTATTTTAAGATCAGGACCCCTAAATAACTATTGTTTTCAAAAGTATAGTTTGTACTATCTATGAGCTATTGTTACAGAGTTATTCTATACAAAACGTCCTATTGTGTCAAAATGACATTTTTGATTGTGCTCCGTATCATTAATTAAACTGGTAGAGAAAAGACGAGCAACATTCATGGCGTCTACTGTTTGACAGTGGCCTTGTGCATTTGAAATGTTTTCAGTATCTGCCACAGCGCCATCTTTTATGCGATATAAAACTTTTTGCGTGTTGACATGATTGAGGACAGTATAAAACTGCCAATGAAGAGGACTTTTCAAAATGACAATCGAATTTTTACCTGTGTTTTACTATTGTTCGTACTATTGTACTAAGTTTTGAGTTGAAGCATGTTGGCATCCATCTCTGGAAAAACGGCTGCTGGTCTTTGATTTCAAGTAGCTCTACGTTGAGAAGGTCAACCACCTTCAAAAATTCCCTTTTGCCTGAATACAACATGGAGCAGAATAACGAGCTGATGTTAAGGGGTGGGGTATGAACGTTTGTACAGTATTTATTGTGGGACATCAGAGCACATCAGACATATCGAATTGCATTCTGAATACGAAGAATGTCATTCTGATATCAAATAATTTTTGAAATTCGCAATGTAATACACATTTTATGACAAATGATTAAAAATTGATATTTTTGATATTTAACAGTACTCGAAGTAAACTTTATAAATCTAATGATATGTACTTAGAGTGTATGTATGTGGCCGATGAAAAGCCGATGATCAATTGAAAATGTTGACCTTTCGTATTGAAGATATGGATTTTTTCCCAAAACACCAAAAAATTAGGTCTTTTGGGGAAAAAATCTATATCTTCAATATGAAAGGTCAAAAGTTTCAATTGATCGTCGGCTTTTCCTCCCAGCTACATACACTTTAAGAATATGTCATTAGATTTATAAAATTTACTTTGAGGACTATATCAAAAAATGTGAAAATATCAAATTTTAATAATTTGTCATAAAATTTGTATTACCGTAAAACCCCGTCTACAAGCATATATAGTGTTTTTAATGAAAGCTAAATTAATTCGAAGCAAGCGTAAATATACCAAAACAATAGATTGGTCTTAATATAATACTTGTTCGTATATGCTTGGATCCGTAATTTATTTGCTCAAACTCCATAATGGCGCCTGTATGAATGTAGCTTTCATCAGAAGCATTCTATATGCTTGCAGACGGGGTTTTACGGTATATCGTGAATTTCATAAAATGAAAATTATTTGATATCAGAAAGACATTCTTCGTATTCAGAATGCAATTCGATATGTCTGATGCGCTCTCATGTCCCACAAAAAATACTGTCGAACGCTCATTCCAGATCCCTTAACATATTTGTTAAGAGACAACACACGTTAGTTATGTAATTACACCATTCTGCTTGGAATCTTTTTCGTTAAAAAAAATGATCTTCTATCTGTGTAGCCATCCCTCCATGAAGATCTGACTGGTAGATGGATTGATTGAAACTTCTAAAAAGTAACTCTTTTAAAAATCAATTTGTTAATCATGATGCTTTACTGATATTTTTTTTAATTCGTAAAGCAAGTGGTTGACCACTTTGTATATAATAAGCCCAATCGCCATTCTAACTTCCGGTTTTTGAGAGCAGTTTTGGGACACTTTGACCTCTGACATATCGGAAAAATTTACGTAATTATTATTAATTTTCTTATTATTGTTATAATGTTGATCATTAAAAATACTAAATAATTAATTTTTAAAATGCTAATATTTTTTATACTTGTTTTAATTATTGTAAAACATTTTAGATTATATTGTGTACGTACAAAAACCCAATATTTCTGAATTTTCTGAAAGGTCAAAGGACAAAGTGTCCCAAAACTGCAAAAACTGCCCTACAATGCATTGCAAACTTCCAATGCCGATTTGGCTTATTATTGCGGTGGCTGAAAGCTGCTGAAAGACTTTTATCATTCCCACAAAGTTAACAACTGATGCAATGACGGACCTCAGGCAATTTTAAAAGCGGACTCTGTGGGGCAAAAAAAGTGAAAATATCCTATTTGTGGAACCAACCCGAAGATGATATAACCAACCCGAAGATGATATAACCAACCGTCAATAATTTTATGTTAATGTCCTTTCCGGAGTTATTTTTGTATTCCGGGGGTATTTTTAGTGGCAACAATATCATTTGTATACCGCCTTTAAAGGAAATGGCTAATTCGCTGTCGAATGCTACCATAGCAATAGATGAATACAATTTTGACTATATCGCACGGCACTACAAGCAGGTTGCACTCAACACCTGTGTATGTCTGCATGCAATTGTAGATTGAATACAATACCGCTCTTTTCAAAGATACTTATCTTACAGGTGCGAGTGATCATAATGATATGGTTCAATACATAGGCACCGCGTCAAAGTTGTAGGGTAGGGCGATAGAGTCAAAATTGTATTCATCTATTGCTATATGGTAGTTAATCCGAGTATATTACGTCACTCTCTGGCAGTGTCAGCGACTTGCTGATTTGATTTTAGGGGTCTCAATCATAGGTGCCCGATTTTAGTAACTTTTACTCACTGACAAAGTCATCTGAGTCTTCATCCAGCACACGCCATATTAACCTGATTTGGCTCAGGCTTCGTTTGGGTTCCACTTGCTGGAGTAATATGCAGAACCGTTTCCAAGGTAACACAAAACAATTATCCTTCCACACTTTGACGATGTCCCATGCTTTGGCAAGTTTACGCCGCTTCATAAATACAGATCTTTGTACTTCATTCTGCAATCAAAAAATGCGACATGTTGATGGGTTCAATCGTATTTCAGCGATATCGATGTTACAAATTCGCAATTCATTGTGGATTTGACCTATCGGGAAAATTAGTTTAGTTATATTGATTATTTATTTATTACTGTAATGTTATCATTAAGGGGATACTACACCCATGCCCAATTTTGTGCCTATTTGTGCATTTTTCTCAAAAATTATAGCGCATTGGTGACAAGTAAGATATGTATATTATAGGGGCAAGGACTACAACTACTCCATTGGAAATTTTAATTTAGCACAGACAACAGTTGTGGAGTTACAGTCAAAAATGAGGGAAAACCAATATTTGATCAATAAATCAATAACTACTTGCCTTGAGTTGCTGAATTTTCAGTGCAATAGTTGTAGTTCTTGCCCCTATAATATACATATCTTACTTGTCATTAACGCGCTATAATTTGTGAGAAAAATGCAAAAATAGGCAAAAATTTGGCCAGGGGTGTAGTATATTAAAGAATATTTTCTAGCCATACAAAGGGTTCGGTTGTACCAAATTTGCCAAAACCGTTTAACAATGCATTAGCATTTGTAATGCCGATATCGCTAATTATTGTTAATCACATTCTCTCTCGCAAACCATCTCTACAAACACCCTCACCCCCACACCACACCCCCACACAAACGCACAAGGTATAACAATTATTTCGGATTTGCGGCAAATGGTAGGACCACGTTTAACATGCAAGGTTTGCTTTAGCAGTAACAACGGCGCTGGCAATGTAGTATTTCCGGATTCGCAATACCTCTGAGAAATAGTTCAATTTTATTAGAATCAGCGTTATATTCGTCCCCACACCAAAACACACGCCACCAACACCCTAGCATACATGCCCACACAGACACCCTACGAACAACCCTCTCCCGTGATATACGCTACTGTTAGGCCTACACTCCAAATAAAAATTGCTGTAAAATTATATGTTAACATAGCGCCCTATACATTGAATTGCCTTACGGTAGCAATGCGGGTACCAACTAATATAGTTTTTCCTGGTTATGCAACACCTTTGGGAAATAATTTGTTTAGACGGTTTTTAGACCCAACGTTATATACTTGTTCACACACCCAAATGCACCCCAACACGCCACCCTAATCAACCCCACCCCAACCCCACACACCCCCACCCCATTGCAAGAAATGGTACCACGCTACACACCCTATTCATTCTTTGTAGTGCAACATGAGAACCGTGTATCCCCGGTTTTCCCGTCTTCGTAATACCTTCGTATATTAACTTCGTTAGAAAAAAGAAAACCCTGTTCTACGGGCCCGACCGACCCAGATTTTACCAAAATTGGGAAACAAATTTTCCCTGTTCAAATGAATGCCGACCCAAATTTCAAAAAATTCAGGAACAAATTTTTTTCTGATATTTCCCCAAATTGCAAAATATTCAAAGATGTTGGTAATTTTAGGGTCATTTATAGAAAAATAAAGAAAAAAAAGAAAAAAGAAAAAAAAAGAAAGAAAGAAAGAAAGAAAGAAAAAAAGAAAGAAAGAAAGAAAGAAAGAAAGAAAGAAAGAAAGAAAGAAAGAAAGAAAGAAAGAAAGAAAGAAAGAAAGAAAGAAAGAAAGAAAGAAAGAAAGAAGGAAGGAAGAAAGAAGGAAGGAAGGAAGGAAGGAAGAAAGAAAGAAAGAAAGAAAGAAAGAAAGAAAGAAAGAAAGAAAGAAAGAAAGAAAGAAAGAAAGAAAGAAAGAAAGAAAGAAAGAAAGAAAGAAAGAAAGAAAGAAAGAAAGAAAGAAAGAAAGAAAGAAAGAAAGAAAGAAAGAAAGAAAGAAAGAAAGAAAAAAGAAAGGAAGAAAGAAAGAAAGAAAAAAGAAAGAAAGAAAGAAAGGTGGGTTTTTACACTAACCTTGAGATGCATCCGATAGTTCTTGTATATGACAGCAAGAAAAATACCGATGAATATATAATTGCACAACATTACAAATATGATAAAGAACAGCATATACCACGGGTTTTCGTCATACGCTGGCATCCTGGAAAATTATAAAGTTGAAAGTTTATTTTATGAGGCTTTCATTTGACACTAAACATAATTATCCGAGAGCACGTTTTCAAAATACCTATTAATGCTTTCAATCATTGTCATGATTGTGTTTAAGTAGGCCTACTATGCTATACCATTAGAATTTTGCATGTTTGTCTTTTTGTAAGTAATACAAACGGTTTTTTTAAATCTATACCGAAGGTAAATTACGAATATGGTAAAATCAAGATATCCCCATAGCTGCTATTATGAAGAGCTTATTTCCAAACCGTTTAAGTCCACAACCCCATGTGTCTCATTTACTTGTGATACAATCACAATTACTTTGACAAGTTTGACATTAGCTACAATGAGTTATACCATCAACAAGTCATTACCGTATTTACCATAACAATGCTGGATAACAATATGCAGACTATTGTTCTCATTTGGGAAACAAAGCCTCACACAGTATTGTTACTGTGCATCCATCCACTGTTTGCTTTGTAATGGTGCATCTGAAATTATAATACCTCCCATTGCAATATTGCACAGGTAAATCAGAAACATGGGTTTGTGGACTTAATACGGTTTGGAAATCAGCTCTTCATATGTCAAACCTTCATAGATATCTAAGTCTAAGTTTGTTTCTTTTAACCTCTCACCTTACAATCCAAAGGATGTTCCAAAATGTTTATCTTATATAGTACCTCCATACATATACGACAACATATAAAGTTCAATGTCTAATTTTTTGTATACAGTTTATAGCACAGGCTTAAATATCATGATAATGCATCTTGCTATCTACTGAAGATAGCGCGTACTATATAGATTGTACATTCTATTGAAGATATCTCTTATATGATCAAGTGGTAATCCTTTTGTGACACCTACACCTTATATCCAGAGAAAAGATGCTTAGAATTGCATACATCCACGATGTTTCATAGAGTGTTGCTTTATATGTTGTGGCATAAGTATGGAATCTACTCAGACCCTGATCGTTCGGGGCTAATTTTAGGAATTATATAGTTTGGTTTAGTGTACACTGGATGATCAACCGATAAAAAAAAGTCCTACTGGTCGGACTACTTTAGCTTAGGTCATTGATAACAACAACATTAAAGGGAGGTGACCTGATATATTTGGAAAATATAATTCTTAAAACTTATGTATAACATAAACTGTTGTCCCTTTCAAGCATTCATGCAAAAAGATCATGTAAATGTTCATTGTACTTCTTCATGGCATTACTGACATTAAATACAGCGTAAAATTGGTAGTCTACAGTGTTTTTATTAATGATAACCATCATGATCATGTAATAAATTGATATCAAATGAAAGATTCTATTTTTCTCATTAACATACTGAAATTAGGAGTTCCAAATTGGTGTATTTCCGAAGATATCATCAAAAAACTGCTGAATTAGTCAAAATGTGGTATACCACATTTGAGACTAATTCAGCAGTTTTTGATATTTTCTTCGGAAATATACTGATTTGTAACGCCTAATTTAGATATGTAAATCAGCATTTTGATAAGGTGAAGTTGGGGATGAGGCTGTCAATCCGGTCACCCACCTTTAATGATTGGTTTGAGTATTGAAACTATGGTACCTACATGATATCTGGGCTGTTGGCCGTAGTAACTAATACATAGAGATCCCATACGTTTTTAAAATAGTCGAGGAAATAACCATCATCACCGTTGATGTAATTTAAACCACTACAAAATAATAAAAAGGAAATAAGCAATAACATCGAAACGATAAAATCACCAGAAAAATACCGTTTTATATGGAAGGTACTTTGATGAACAACAATAAGAAATATGTTAACAATATTGATTGCAGTGCTTTGAATTACTGTAAATTTTACATTATATAAAAAGGCATGATTTGAGCCGTTGAATAGTTAGTACTACCATTATGTTACTTTTAGATAAGTCCATGACTATACTTACTCGTATTTAAAGAGTTCTCGTCCCAGAAGAGCAAACAGTGCAATAATCATGAATAGAAGAATGAGCACATTGATGATCTCAGGAAGGGTTCGTCGTATGTTCCTTACAGCTTGCCGTAACTTTGTAAAGAAAGATTAATTCAGTTTATAGCGATCGCAGTTACCAGATTTGCACGTTTGCCAATATTCAGTCAAACGTTGTTATCGGTGAAATCATAGCTATTTCAGTGAATGCTAAAGACACATCACCGAGATTCACGATCTATTCTCCTTTATACAAAAACAAAATCAAACTTTCTGACGTTGTGGTACAGGTTTTTGTTGTACTAATTATGAACTGTGATCCTAAATTAGCTTTCAAAATAGGCCTATAATTGATATAATTAGGATGCTTAAAAGTATCTTACCAGTCTCATTTCGGGAAAATTTATTAGAAGAAGAGGTCTGAGAACCCTTGAACCCCTGACGGCAACGTGTGCTCCTGCAAATTGTGCCACAAAGATGTAGATGATCATATCAAGGATGGTAAGCTGCATAATATCAAGCAAATACACGAAATGATCAGGTGAATTACTCTTATAATGTTAGAAACTTGAGTCAGAAACAAGTTACAGAATACCATGTATATTTCTTGCAACGAAATATTGATTATGATCAATGTCAGTATTAATTTTCATTGCAAGAAATATACAATACTAAATATTAACTGACAAAGGTAATGGGTATAATGCATTAATGGGAATAGGTAACTTTTCTTCATTCTTATATTAAAGGGCTCTCAAGTTCTAAGTTCCCCTCTAAGACTTTCTAAAATAAATCGAAAAGCGTTTAACGAAATGTTGGTCACCAGCTCCAGTGGTGATTGGCTGTTTCCATCACATCTGTCTGAATCGCCGGGTTGCTGCTAGGACGGCAGTAGATCTTACCAGATTTATATACTCCAGATTTATATATATACCGTACCAGATTTATATACTAGATTATATACCAGATTTATATACCAGATTTATATTGGAGGGCACGGTGGCTCAGTGGTTACGGCCTTGGACTCATAATCTGCGAGCTTGCTCGACGTGCGCGGGTTCGATTCCCCGTCCCACCACCGTGTTGCGCCCTTGGGCAAGGCGCTTTGCCTCGCTTGCCTCACCCCACCCAGGTGCAATGGGAAGCTGTTAGGGGTAGTCACAGTCGTTGTACTGATGGACCCTGCGCCACTTGTAGGCTGCAAACGTGGTTCCGACATATTCTAATGACGGCGGAATAAATGTAAAGCGCTTAGAGGCTGTTTACGGCATAAAGCGCTATATAAATGTCTACATTTATTTTATTTATTTATTTATACCAGATTTATATATACCAGATTTATATACTCCCACTTAAAAGTGGGAGTATATAAATATTCTACATGTAATTTTTTCTGTTGCGTCGTTTTTTTAAAGGAAATTCCTTCTTATATTGAACTGTGCGTTTCTACTTTTTACTCTTGGGTTTTCTTCACCGCAATAGGTATCTGCGATGCAAATTGCGCTCTTTACAAATGTTGGTTGATTATTATTATCCCCGGCTTATTATCACACCTGAATCTTTTCTACCAAAAAACTTACAGCAATGATTCCGATGACGACGAGATGCTTAGCGTCTTTCCACCAGAGCCTCTCTGAAGAGAAGGAATAGTTGTGTACCAATCTGAAGGTATAATAGCACATACAGGCTACCTCTAATAGCATTGTACCCTGTCAAACAAGCAACAAACAAATTAACAACAACAACAACAATAAACAAAACAAAAACAAAATGCATAATGTGTTATGGATATTTAAAAGATCATGAAGATTATTACATGATCAGGAAGTTTTACCAAGTGTAATAGTTTTTCCATAAATATTTATTCGGTCAGTACGCACCGTTCTCGAAATTACAAGAAGGTGTTGCACTCTAAAAAAAAGTTTGCAAAAGGTTGGTTAAGGAGATTACAGCCCAAAGTTGGGTAATGTTTTGCCCAATATTGGGTTTGGCTATTGGAATTTACACAACATTGGGCAAAACATTATCCAACATTGGACAAAACATTACCCAACTTTGGGCTATAATCTCCTTAACCAAGCAAACTTTTCTGAGAGTGTGGACCATTTTCTAAGTATAGTTCGGATCTGATTAGTTCAGATCGGAATAGTTAGTGGTTAGATACATATGATTTTGATTAGTTTTAATATTATGTGCAAAAAGGGTGTGTTTAGATTGACTTCACAACATTGTACAGCAAAATATCAAATATGATATAAGCAAAACAACATAGCGAAAAGCTTATCAAATAGAGAAATGAAAACTTGTCTGACGGTAATTTATCTCGTATATCCTACATACCCAATACGGTATTTCCCAGCCCGGAATGGCGGGCTTTTCGAACATTGCTAGCAGAAGGTTTAATATAACAAAGAAATACAACATCCATGATAAAATACGTTGGTTGTACAAATGGTATAATCTGTTGAAAGGAGCAAAAGTACAAATGTTTAGATCACTAATAAAGTCTACATAAAGCAATAACAAAATCAGATTAATAATCTAAATTAATCAGCAACAGCATGTACTTTAGCGTTCTGTCCACGTTAAATAAAGAATATTTGTTGTTGCTGTTGTTGTTGTTTATATATCCAACTAGTTAACTAGTTTCATATTAATACATTAATTGATTAATTAAACAACGGTTGTTTATTATAGGCTTACCTAAGGCTCCTAAGATCAGTTTTGAATTGGAAATTTCTATTGTATTTGGCATCTATGACGTAGGTTGCTGCTAAATATAATGACTGAAATTCAAGAAGAAACAGACAAACAGATAAACTTCGCGAACAAAATGTATGAAACGGAACAATCACGCCAATATTACAATATACCTCGTTCACAATAATTGGGAGAGCGTGGCCTAATGGTGAGGTCCCGGGTTCGACTGCGGTGGAGATTTGCTGGGATATTAACTTGGGAAAATATGTCTGAAATTAATTGGCAACCTCTGTAGATTAAATTCAGACTTCCGCTTTCCCCATGGTTCATCTAGAATTGGGTAAATGAATCATGAAAATACTCCGTCCTTCAGAGGGGACGTTAAGCCGTCGGTCCCGTGTACAGAGAGCCATACCTGTACATGTATCTCGCAGCCAGTTTCGAAAAGAGTAGGATGTAAAGCCCTGACTGTTCCCCAGCAAACACAAAACGTTTTCGACATCATTCGCAAAATGTCATAAAAGGTTGTCAGAAAACGTTTAAATGTCGGGTTATATAAAGGGTACATTAATGGTATAAAACGTTTTCATAACATTAAATAACAGTTGTTGGTAATTTACTGCACAGCAAACTCAAATGTTTTACAGAAAACATTTAAATGTCGGGTTATATAAAGGGTATAAAAACGTTTTAATAACATTCCGAAAACATTTTTGAAAACTTGGTACAAATCATTCTAAACAGAATGTTATTTTGGGGTTGAAAAATATTTTGCAAAAAATGTTTGCCCAAAATATTTACAATAACGTTTTTAAAATGTTTTCACGACCTTTATACCTTTATATAACCCGACATTTAAATGTGATTAAAACGTTTTGTAAAAAACATTTTAAGAACATTTCTGTGTTTGCTGGGTGCAAATATTTTAACATAATGTTATTTAAGTGTTGACAAAATATTTGGCCAAAAATGTTTGCAAAAATAGTTTAAAACGATTTCATGACCTTTATATAACCCGACATTTTAATGTTATTAAAACGTTTTTACCAAAACCAAAACCCAAAATATAACTTATTTAAAACAATAGAGGCTTTCTTGGGTTATCCAGGGTCATCAAAACCCGAACAAATCAAATCAAATCAAACGTCAGTATTATATGAAAGATAATTAATCTATACTGCTAAAACTAAATTACCAAATAAAGTAGGCAGTAGTTGGTAGATGGAGAATTTTATTTTCGGTATTTTGATCATACCTCATTCGGCACGGTGTGACTTTATTTCCCACAACTTATAAAAAAAGAGAGCATTTTAAAGTTGACCAAATTTACTTTTCCTTCAGACACGCTGCAATGAGCCCGTTACAAAACGGAGGAAAAGGCAATTTTTTTTATTTTTGAAACTCTATTTTTTCGTCATTAAATTGTGTATAAGTAATAAAGTCGCATAGTTACGAATGAGGCATTACAAACGCAGAACACAATTCTCCATCTATCGATCACCGTTTTATGTTGTAATCTAGTTTTAGTGTCTTTAAGGGATCTAAAATGAGCGTTTATTGCGTTTCGACAGTATTTTTTGTGGGACATGAGAGCACCTCAGACCTATCGAATTGCGTTCTGAATACGAAGCATGTCTTTCTGATATCAAATAATTTTCATTTTTGAAAATCACAATATAATACAAATTTTATGACAAATTATAAAAATTTGATATTTTTCAAATTTTGATATATAACAGTCCTCGAAGTAAATTATATAAATTTAATGTTATATTCTTAAAGTGTATGTAGCAGGAGGAAAAGCCGACGGTCAATTGAAAATTTTGACCTTTCATATTGAAGATATGGATTTTTTTCCCAAAAAGACCTAATTTTTTTTGGTGTTTTTGGGAAAAAAATCCATATCTTCAATACGAAAGGTCAAAATTTTCAATTGATCGTCGGCTTTTCATCCCACCTACATACACTTTAAGTATAAATCATCAGATTTCTAAAGTTTACTTCAAGTACTGTTAAATATCAAAAATATCAATTTTTAATGATTTGCCATAAAATGTGTATTAAATTACAAATTTCAAAAAATCAAAATTATTTGATATCAGAATGACATTCTTCGTATTCAGAATGCAATTCGATATGTCTGATGCTCTGATATCCCAAAATAAATACTGTCCAAACGTTCATACCCCAGCCCTTAAGAAATCACTTCTGTTTTCATAAGTGTACAGATACAGTATAAGCTAATTTCACTCGATTTTGAGGTCAATCATTGTAAAGTACAAAAAAAAAGTAAATGGTATGTGACAGGCAAAAAGTATGCAGAAAACTTTATATTATGTTACAATAATGTATAACTTTGATTCTTCAAATTCAACTTAAAGAGTGTTAAGTGCTATGACTTTGAGGTCGACGTTTGGCCAGAGAGCTGTCAGTGGCTAGTGGTATAACAGGCCATTTTAGCGCAGAACGGAAAGACGCAGTGCACCCGGCGGTCAAAACGCTACGTTTCAGTAACGCTCCCCCTTCTACGCAAACACCCTCTCCACCCCCCACACAAAGGAATTTAACAAAAATAAATAAAAACCATGCAGCGGAGTATTTACATGGCCCTTCAGTCTCGCTCGGTAAGTACCAGTATCAGTGATCAATGACCTTTGCTCAAGGTTCATCGTCAATCTTTAGATCTTCTTATCAATACAAACCGTTTAAACATGTGAACTATTTCCAAAGGTCTATGTTGTACGTTTTGAAGAAATAATAAACATGATGATAAAAAAAACAAAAATGCGATTCTCGATCATATTATTCTGATCAAATAAGAACTGATAAGTGATTTTCAAAATCAATTTCTGAGGCAAGTGACAATAGACAATACGTTAGTCTTACCGTATCATTGATAGGTGTTGTGTGTTGGTTAGTCTTACCGTTTCATTGATAGGTGTTGTGTGTTGGGTAGTCTTACCGTTTCATTGATAGGTGTTGTGTGTTGGGTAGTCTTACCGTTTCATTGATAGGTGTTGTGTGTTGGGTAGTCTTGCCGTTTCATTGATAGGTGTTGTGTGTTGGTTAGTCCTACCGTTTCATTGGTAGGTGTTGTGTGTTGGTTAGTCTTACCGTTTCATTGATAGGTGTTGTGTGTTGGTTAGTCTTACCGTTTCATTGATAGGTGTTGTGTGTTGGTTAGTCTTACCGTTTCATTGATAGGTGTTGTGTGTTGGGTAGTCTTACCGTTTCATTGATAGGTGTTGTGTGTTGGTTAGTCTTACCGTTTCATTGATAGGTGTTGCGTGTTGGTTAGTCTTACCGTTTCATTGATAGGTGTTGTGTGTTGGTTAGTCTTACCGTTTCATTGATAGGTGTTGTGTGTTGGTTAGTCTTACCGTTTCATTGATAGGTGTTGTGTGTTGGTTAGTCTTACCGTTTCATTGATAGGTGTTGTGTGTTGGTTAGTCTTACCGTTTCATTGATAGGTGTTGTGTGTTCGTTAGTCTTACCGTTTCATTGATAGGTGTTGTGTGTTCGTTAGTCTTACCGTTTCATTGATAGGTGCTGTGTGTTCCCTATGTTCAGGGTTCGTCGGTTGATTAGCGAAATCTATATTGATGGAATTCGCGGCATCCTTATGGAAACTAACAGTCTGTGGTTTGATAATATCTGCATGGTCCTCTGCAACCTTGGGTGGCTTCGTTAAGGCCGCTATAATCTTTACTGTTCTGACAGTTTTTATGAGATCCATATCAGCGGAGTGGATGAATGATAGCAGCTAATTTCCTTAGTGTGAGTAATTTGTCTTCTGCTTTTAGATGGCTTTAGAGCCTGTTACGTCTTCACTTCATGTTCTCATGTAACAGAGGTGACTGCTTTTCTGATCAAAATCTGTAAGATAAATGCAATTACTTCATGACATCTGTAGTAAAAACTGCATCAAATGATTGGTATTATCAGTTCCCAGTGCTACGGACATGATGGACAAAATGCATGAGAAAAGTTATAACTGGGTTGCAAGCCTTAATCACAAAAATCGCACGTCCTTTTATGCTCCTTTTTTGGTTTTTGGTCCCAAAAAGTTCGTCCCACAGATAAAAAAAAATCTAAAAAGAAAAAAAAACCCACATATTCCGCATTAAGTTTTTAACTTGGGAAGGACTTTGAGATGAACTACTAAATTAAGATGGCCTAATGTATGCTAGAATGTTATTATACATTTCCACTTACTAAGACATTCTGGTCGTCTGATGTGCAAGGGGTGTGCAAGTTCGGCGCATCTCGTTAATGAAGTAGGTGTTGTGTATTTACATCTGACTGCAGAGTGCAGAAGCAATAGTTCCCTATACAAATTGTAGCGGTATTCAGCAGCACTTGTGGAAGTTTCAGAAGAAACAACGTGCAGCATTTGACGTGGTGTCAATTTTCTTTCAATGCGAGTGATGAGCATATAGACAGAAAACTAATGAAAATGGATGGAACTTACCTTAATTCTTACCAGTCTGTCATCATATTACCGGTCAATGAACACACAAACACATTACTTGATAACCGTGTTATGTGTTTATCTTAACAGCATAATGAGAGGCACTGATTTGCTGTGTGACTGGTAGCCACTGGTGCTTGGTTTGAAGTGAAGATGGTTCCATCACTGATAACACACAGCTGATTGGTAGCTGATAAGTTGGCAAAATGTACTTTGATCGTGTAACTCCCGTCCAAAGTAAACAAAATACACGTGTTGTAGCAGGTATATAGTAGCGATATACAGACGTCAGGTAGATGTTGGAGACGGAGTACCAGAGATCGTTTAAATTTATATATTATTAAATATAATTTATATGAATTAAGTCCGACTTATAGAGTATTCGTAATGAATGTTGCCGACGTGATAATGTATTAATATGTTGTTAGGACTGGTTGAAAATAATTTCAAATGTATTACATTATAATCTTATCATTTTGACCAACTGATACTTAACACCGTGTGTTGGTACAATCACAGCATTCCTCCAGTAACGATAACATCATAATATGAAACAAATCTAAGTGATGATCAACATACAACAAAGACTCAAAGTTACAGATTAAAAAAAAGAATGATTTTACCATTTCACTATTTTCAACTTCAACTTTATTTTTCACAATCAAACAAACAGACAAATACTTATTAGGTACATTATTACAAACAAAGATTAGACGAAACGATTATGGAGGGAATGATTGAAAGGCCAATAAGGCCAGAATTGACCACCCCTTTTATAAGACAGAAAAAAGAAAAGCAAAATGAGAGACTATCACACAAGACACATACAACTTAAAGACTTGCTCCAAGAATTAAATGTATGATGAGAAAAGTTGCAATTTGTTTTGTTTTTTTCGAAAGTTTTTCAATGATTTAGCTTCTTTGATAATTTAAATGTCGGGTTATATAAAGGGTACAAAAACGTTTTAATAACATTCCAAAAACATTTTTGAAAACTTTTTTTTTTTTTTTTGAAAAATATTTTGCAAAAATGTTTGCCCAAAATATTTACAATAACGTTTTTAAAATGTTTTCACGACCTTTATATAACCCGACATTTAAATGTTATTAAAACGTTTTGTTTGCTGGGTGCAAATATTTTAACATAATGTTATTTAAGTGTTGACAAAATATTTGGCCAAAAATTTTTGCAAAAATAGTTTACAATGACATTTCGAAAACATTGAAAAAATATTTTTGTAGTGTGTTTTCATACAAAACGTTTTAAAACGATTTCATGACCTTTATAACCCGACATTTTAATGTAATTAAAACGTTTTTACCTAAACTAAAACCCAAAATATAACTGATTTAAAACGTTTTAAAAACGTTTTTTGTGTTTGCTGGGAAAGTACTAAGGAGATAACCTTCATGAGCCATGAAAGCACTTTTAAGTGCTTAAAAGCACAGTCCCTTGTAGACAGCACCTGTCAGCACCATATATCCAGCTCTATCTAATGTATGTTTAATGCCACATTTGATCATTACCATATAGTGCTTTTTACTTGCCACAAGGTGATTCTAATACGAACACTAATACTATAATTATTACCAATACTATCGTAATACTTAAAGGAGGATTTCGTTATCATAGCATCCTCTTTTTATGACATTTTTCAGTCGATATCCACGAAAAACGCTTATTCCCAAAATTTCAGTTGATTCCGATTTTGCGTTTGCGAGTTATGCATGATTTTGTGTATTACACTGCTCCATAGGCCACTGTTGTAATATCGTTCTGCTATACCAGAACGAAATTCAAATTTGACGATATTTTTGCTAAACGAATTAATCTGCAAGAAATATTTGGTACATAAAAAAACATTATGTAGCCAGAGGTTTCCAGTGGTATAAAAATCTCAACTTTTTTTGAGAAAAGTGGGGATGAGGCTGTGGATCACGAAATGCCCTTTTAATACTATACAACTAGGCCTAGTACTAATTATAATACAACTAAGTGGCGTAGCGTCATAGGGGCACGGGGAACGTGCCCCCCCAATCGATCTGAATTTTTTAAAAATCCCATAGGAAAATGGCCGAAAAACGGCTTGTGCCCCCCAATCAGACCCGGTGCCCCCCTCCCCAAATCGGATGATCCACGCTACGCCACTGATACAACCAAAACTAATACTAATATTAATACTGATATTATAATACTGTTTAATTAATATTATTGCTAATACTAATACTCGATATGTACGTATAAATGCTGACTATTGTCCGATTTGGTCTATTCCGACTTTTTGTCTTTGACGACCACTGTATCCTTTAGAACATTAAGTTAGAACATGAAACCTCGCCTTTCATCATCAATAACAAGCTACGACACATCCTTATACCCTCAGGAGAAGGGTAGGAGTATTATACACGATGTTGTTTGCTTTCTTTTATCCGTTCTTATGGCAGAATAATAAATCTATTATACTAAAATGAAGGGACATACAGTGATTTTGGCAGCAAAATAGAATGTAAATTTGATATTACATGAAAACCAAACATTAGAGCCTTTTAAGGATATTGAGATGAGGTTTATTTTCAAAGCTAAATGTATCTCGAAGACCTGGGAAAAGACCAACGCGTATACGGTATGTGTACCAATCTATCAATGAGTAATATAAAAACATTCAAACATGCATAAAGCTACCTACCCTTTGTTTTTTCTGTGGCCGTTATTTCTTAATTTAATGTGTATTTTTCAACGCCGTTTTTGCACCATTGATTTTGTATCATAGTCTTGGAATATCTTAAAACAATTCAACATCCCTAATTTTGAGAAATCTGCCTTTGAAAAAAGTGTAAACCTTTTTTACCGTCAGGATGCAGAGAGCACTTGAGCCTGGACAGATTAATCGTGTTATCTACTGTAGATAGCACCATAAGACAAAGTATAGTCATAGGTGCTATTGACAATGATTGCGACATATTAATCGAAAGTGCTATCTACAGTAGATAACACTTTCGATTAATATGTCGCAATGTGCTATACGATTAATATGTCTCAATATCTACTGTAGATAGCATATTGAAACATATTAATCGTAAGTGCTATCTACTGTAGATAGCACATTGAGACATATTAAATCGTAAGTGATATCTACTGTAGATAGCATATTGATATATATTAATCGTAAGTACTATCTACTGTAGATAGCACATTGATATATTACTCGTAAATATTAGCTACTATAGATGGCATATTGAGATATATTAATCGTAAGTGCTATCTACTTTAGATAGCACATTGATACTTATTAATCGTAAGTGCTATCTTCTTTAGATAGTACGTTGAGACATATTAATCGTAAGTGCTATCTACTGTAGATAGCACATTGATATATTGCTCGTAAATATTAGCTACTATAGATAGTATATTGAGATATATTACTCATCTAAGTGATATCTACTGTAGATAGCACATTCAGACATGTGCTGAGGCTTGTGGATCAACGTCTAGGCGTTGTGCCTGTGCGTAGCGCATAAATCACTGCACTGCCCTTTTTTTTTAAATCGTAAGTGCTACATTGAGACATATTAATCGAAAGTGTTATCTACTGTAGATAGCACATTGAGACACATTTTAAAAATCGTAAGTGCTATCTACTGTAGATAGCACATTGAGACATATTAATAAGTGCTGTCTACTGTAGATAGAACATTGATATATATTACTAGCTACTGTAGATAGCACTTTCAGACTATAGTACATGAGACATATACTGTAGATAGCATATTAAAACATAATCGTAAGTGCTATCTACTGTAGATAGTACATTGAGACATATTAATCGCAAGTGCTATCTACTGTATATAGCATTATTGAAACATATTAATCGTAACTGATAAGTGATATCTACTGTAGATAGCACATTGAAATATATTAATCGTATGTGCTATCTACTGTAGATAGCACATTAAGACATATTAATCGAAAGTGCTATCTACTGTAGATAGCATATTGAGACATTAATCGTAAGTGCTATCTACTGTAGATAGCATATTGAGACATTAATCGTAAGTGCTATCTACTGTGGATATCATATTGAGACATACTAATCGTAAGTGCTATCTACTGTAGATAGCATATTGAGACATAAATCGTAAGTGCTATCTACTGTGGATATCATATTGAGACATACTAATCGTAAGTGCTATCTACTGTAGATAACACATTGAGACATACTAATCGTAAGTGCTATCTACTGTAGATAGCACATTGAGACATATTAATCGTAAGTGCTATCTACTGTAGATAACACATTGAGACATACTAATCGTAAGTGCTATCTACTGTAGATAGCACATTGAGACATACTAATCGTAAGTGCTATCTACTGTAGATAGCATATTGAGACATTAATCGGAAGTGCTATCTACTGTGGATATCATATTGAGACATACTAATCGTAAGTGCTATCTACTGTGGATATCATATTGAGACATACTAATCGTAAGCGCTATCTACTGTAGATAGTATATTGAGACATACTAATCGTAAGTGCTATCTACTGTAGATAGCATATTGAGACATTAATCGGAAGTGCTATCTACTGTGGATATCATATTGAGACATACTAATCGTAAGTGCTATCTACTGTGGATATCATAATGAGACATACTAATCGTAAGTGCTATCTACTGTAGATAACACATTGAGACATACTAATCGTAAGTGCTATCTACTGTAGATAGCACATTGAGATATATTAATCGTAAGTGCTATCTACTGTAGATAACACATTGAGACATACTAATCGTAAGTGCTATCTACTGTAGATAGCACATTGAGATTATACTAATCGTAAGTGCTATCTACTGTAGATAGCATATTGAGACATTAATCGGAAGTGCTATCTACTGTGGATATCATATTGAGACATACTAATCGTAAGTGCTATCTACTGTGGATATCATATTGAGACATACTAATCGTAAGCGCTATCTACTGTAGATAGCATATTGACACATAAATCGTAAGTGCTATCTACTGTGGATATCATATTGAGACATACTAATCGTAAGTGCTATCTACTGTAGATAGCATATTGAGACATTAATCGTAAGTGCTATCTACTGTGGATAGCATATTGAGACATACTAATCATACGTGCTATCTACTGTAGATAGCATATTGAGACATTAATCGTAAGTGCTATCTACTGTAGATAGCATATTGACACATAAATCGTAAGTGCTATCTACTGTGGATAGCATATTGAGACATACTAATCATACGTGCTATCTACTGTAGATAGCATATTGAGACATTAATCGTAAGTGCTATCTACTGTGGATATCATATTGAGACATACTAATCGTAAGTGCTATCTACTGTAGATAGCATATTGAGACATAAATCGTAAGTGCTATCTACTGTGGATATCATATTGAGACATACTAATCGTAAGTGCTATCTACTGTAGATAACACATTGAGACATACTAATCGTAAGTGCTATCTACTGTAGATAGCATATTGACACATAAATCGTAAGTGCTATCTGCTGTGGATATCATATTGAGACATACTAATCGTAAGTGCTATCTACTGTAGATAGCATATTGAGACATTAATCGTAAGTGCTATCTACTGTGGATAACACATTGAGACATTAATCATAAATGCTATCTACTGTGGATAGCATATTGAGACATACTAATCATACGTGCTATCTACTGTAGATAGCATATTGAGACATTAATCGTAAGTGCTATCTACTGTGGATATCATATTGAGACATACTAATCGTAAGTGCTATCTACTGTAGATAGCATATTGAGACATAAATCGTAAGTGCTATCTACTGTGGATATCATATTGAGACATACTAATCGTAAGTGCTATCTACTGTAGATAACACATTGAGACATACTAATCGTAAGTGCTATCTACTGTAGATAGCACATTGAGATTATATTAATCGTAAGTGCTATCTACTGTAGATAACACATTGAGACATACTAATCGTAAGTGCTATCTACTGTAGATAGCACATGGAGACATATTAATCATAAGTGCTATCTACTGTAGATAGCATATTGAGACATTAATCGTAAGTGCTATCTACTGTGGATATCATATTGAGACATACTAATCGTAAGTGCTATCTACTGTAGATAGCATATTGAGACATTAATCGTAAGTGCTATCTACTGTAGATAACACATTGAGACATACTAATCATAAGTGCTATCTACTGTAGATAACACATTGAGACATATTTATCATAAGTGCTATCTACTGTAGATAGCATATTGAGACATTAATCGTAAGTGCTATCTACTGTGGATATCATATTGAGACATACTAATCGTAAGTGCTATCTACTGTAGATAGCATATTGAGACATTAATCGTAAGTGCTATCTACTGTAGATAGCACATGGAGACATATTAATCGTAAGTGCTATCTACTGTGGATATCATATTGAGACATACTAATCGTAAGTGCTATCTACTGTAGATAACACATTGAGACATACTAATCGTAAGTGCTATCTACTGTAGATAGCACATTGAGACATTAATCGTAAGTGCTATCTACTGTAGATAACACATTGAGACATACTAATCGTAAGTGCTATCTACTGTAGATAGCACATGGAGACATATTAATCATAAGTGCTATCTACTGTAGATAGCATATTGAGACATTAATCGTAAGTGCTATCTACTGTGGATATCATATTGAGACATACTAATCGTAAGTGCTATCTACTGTAGATAGCATATTGAGACATATTAATCGTAAGTGCTATCTACTGTAGATAGCATATTGAGACATTAATCGTAAGTGCTATCTACTGTGGATATCATATTGAGACATATTAATCGTAAGTGCTATCTACTGTAGATAACACATTGAGACATACTAATCGTAAGTGCTATCTACTGTAGATAGCATATTGAGACATTAATCGTAAGTGCTATCTACTGTGGATATCATATTGAGACATATTAATCGTAAGTGCTATCTACTGTAGATAACACATTGAGACATACTAATCATAAGTGCTATCTACTGTAGATAGCATATTGAGACATACTAATCGTAAGTGCTATCTACTGTAGATAGCATATTGAGACATTAATCATAAGTGCTATCTACTGTAGATAACACATTGAGACATACTAATCGTAAGTGCTATCTACTGTAGATAGCACATTGAGACATATTAATCGTAAGGGCTATCTACTGTAGATAGCATATTGAGACATATTAATCGTAAGTGCTATCTACTGTAGATAGCATATTGAGACATTAATCATAAGTGCTATCTACTGTAGATAACACATTGAGACATACTAATCGTAAGTGCTATCTACTGTAGATAGCATATTGAGACATTAATCGTAAGTGCTATCTACTGTAGATAGCATATTGAGACATTAATCGTAAGTGCTATCTACTGTAGATAGCATATTGACACATAAATCGTAAGTGCTATCTGCTGTGGATATCATATTGAGACATACTAATCGTAAGTGCTATCTACTGTAGATAGCATATTGAGACATTAATCGTAAGTGCTATCTACTGTAGATAGCACATTGAGACATATTAATCGTAAGTGCTATCTACTGTGGATAACACATTGAGACATTAATCATAAATGCTATCTACTGTGGATAGCATATTGAGACATACTAATCATACGTGCTATCTACTGTAGATAGCATATTGAGACATTAATCGTAAGTGCTATCTACTGTGGATATCATATTGAGACATACTAATCGTAAGTGCTATCTACTGTAGATAGCATATTGAGACATAAATCGTAAGTGCTATCTACTGTGGATATCATATTGAGACATACTAATCGTAAGTGCTATCTACTGTAGATAACACATTGAGACATACTAATCGTAAGTGCTATCTACTGTAGATAGCATATTGACACATAAATCGTAAGTGCTATCTGCTGTGGATATCATATTGAGACATACTAATCGTAAGTGCTATCTACTGTGGATATCATATTGAGACATACTAATCGTAAGTGCTACCTACTGTAGATAGCATATTGAGACATTAATCGTAAGTGCTATCTACTGTGGATAACACATTGAGACATTAATCATAAATGCTATCTACTGTGGATAGCATATTGAGACATACTAATCATACGTGCTATCTACTGTAGATAGCATATTGAGACATTAATCGTAAGTGCTACCTACTGTGGATATCATGTTGAGACATATTAATCGTAAGTGCTATCTACTGTAGATAACACATTGAGACATAT
Organism: Amphiura filiformis; assembly: GCF_039555335.1. Classification (NCBI taxonomy): domain Eukaryota; kingdom Metazoa; phylum Echinodermata; class Ophiuroidea; order Amphilepidida; family Amphiuridae; genus Amphiura; species Amphiura filiformis. Next base: position 64,243,499 of record NC_092632.1, on the reverse strand, counting down.
TTATCATAAGTGCTATCTACTGTATATAGCATATTTAGACATTAATCGTAAGTGCTATCTACTGTAGATAACACATTGAGACATACTAATCGTAAGTGCTATCTACTGTAGATAGCATATTGAGACATTAATCGTAAGTGCTATCTACTGTGGATATCATATTGAGACATATTTATCATAAGTGCTATCTACTGTAGATAGCACATTGAGACAGATTAATCATAAGCGCTATCTACTGTAGATAACACATTGAGACATTAATCGTAAGTGCTATCTACTGTAGATAGCACATTGAGACATATTAATCATAAGTGCTATCTACTGTGGATATCATATTGAGACATATTTATCATAAGTGCTATCTACTGTAGATAACACATTGAGACATACTAATCGTAAGTGCTATCTACTGTAGATAACACATTGAGACATATTAATCGTAAGTGCTATCTACTGTAGATATCACATTGAGACATACTAATCGTAAGTGCTATCTACTGTAGATAGCATATTGTGACATATTAATCGTAAGTGCTATCTACTGTAGATAGCACATTGAGACATTAATCGTAAGTGCTATCTACTGTAGATAACACATTGAGACATTAATCGTAAGTGCTATCTACTGTAGATAGCACATTGAGACATATTAATCGTAAGTGCTATCTACTGTAGATAGCACATTGAGACATATTAATCGTAAGTGCTATCTGCTGTAGATAGCACATTGTGACATACTAATCGTAAGTGATATCTACTGTAGATAACACATTGAGACAGACTAATGGTAAGTGATATCTACTGTAGATATTACATTGAGACATATTAATCATAAGTGCTATCTACTGTAGATAGCATATTGAGACATTAATCGTAAGTGCTATCTACTGTGGATATCATATTGAGACATATTAATCGTAAGTGCTATCTACTGTAGATAGCACATTGTGACATATTAATCGTAAGTGCTATCTACTGTAGATAGCACATTGAGACATATTAATTATAAGTGATATCTACTGTAGATAGCACATTGAGACATATTAATCGTAAGTGCTATATACTGTAGATAGCACATTGAGACACATTAATCGTAAGTGCTATCTACTGTAGATAGCACATTGAGACATATTAATCGTAAGTGCTATATACTGTAGATAGCACATTGAGACATATTAATCGTAAGTGCTATCTACTGTAGATAGCACATTGAGACATATTAATCGTAAGTGCTATCTACTGTAGATAGCACATTGAGACATATTAATCGTAAGTGCTATCTACTGTAGATAGCACATTGAGACATATTAATCGTAAGTGCTATCTACTGTAGATAGCACATTGAGTTATATTAATCGTAAGTGCTATCTACTGTAGATAGCACATTGAGACATATTAATCGTAAGTGCTATCTACTGTAGATAGCACATTGAGACATATTAATCGTAAGTGCTATCTACTGTAGATAACACATTGAGACATATTAATCATAAGTGCTATCTACTGTAGATAGCACATTGAGACATATTAATCGTAAGTGTTATCTACTGTAGATAGCACATTGAGACATATTAATCGTAAGTACTATTTACTGTAGATAGCACATTGAGACATATTAATCGTAAGTGTTATCTACTGTAGATAGCACATTGAGACATATTAATCGTAAGTGTTATCTACTGCAGATAATACATTGAGATATATTAATCGTAAGTGCTATCTACTGTAGACAGCACATTGAGATATATTAATCGTAAGTACTATCTACTGTAGATAGCACATTGAGACACAATAATCGTAAGTGCTATCTACTGTAGATAGCACATTGAGATATATTAATCGTAAGTGCTATCTACTGCAGATAGTACATTGAGACATATTAATCGTAAGTGCTATCTACTGTAGATAGCACATTAAGACATATTAATCGTAAGTGCTATCTACTGTAGATAGCACATTGGGATATATTACTCGTAAGTGCTATCTACTGTAGATAGCACATTGAGATATATTAATCGTAAGTGCTATCTACTGTAGATAGTTCATTGAGACACATTAATCGTAAGTGCTATCTACTGTAGATAGCACATTAAGTCACATTAATCGTAAGTGCTATCTACTGTAGATAGCACATTGAGACATATTAATCGTAAGTGCTATCTATTGTAGATAGCACATTGAGACACATTAATCGTAAGTGCTATCTACTGTAGATAGCACATTAAGACACATTAATCGTAAGTGCTATATACTGTAGATAGCACATTGAGACATATTAATCGTAAGTGCTATCTACTACTGTAGATAGCACATTGAGACATATTAATCGTAAGTGCTATCTACTGTAGATAGCACATTGAGACATATTAATCGTAAGTGCTATCTACTGTAGATAGCAAATTGAGACATATTAATCGTAAGTGCTATCTACACTGCAAATAATGTTGGTCAAAAAAATGACCAACAGTTTGGTCTATATACAACACATGAAACAGTTGGTCAAAATTTGACCAACAAGAGTTGTACAAAAATTATGACCAACAGTTGGTTTACAAAAACTTGCTCAAATATTGGGCAAAGTATTTACCCAACACAGTTGGGCAATTTGTTTTACCAATTATTGTTCAAAATTTGAACAAACTGTTGGGCATTTTACACGGTATTGGTTCATATGTTGGTTTATTTTTGCATAACTGTTAAGCAAAATATTTGACCAACATAGTTGGGTAAATATTTTTCACTAAATGTTGGGCAATATTTAATAAAACTGTTGGGCAAATAGTTGATTGTACCAATTGTTGGACAAAATTTGATTAAACTGTTGGGCATTTTACACATTATTGGTTCATATGTTGGTTTATTTTTGCTTAATTATTAAGCAAAATATTTGCCAAATTAGTTGGGCAAATATTTTTCAATTGTGAGGTGAGTTTTCTCTAAATTAATTATAAATACATACAATATTACACGGTGTTACTTGCCTCATTTCATTCTGAACACTGTGTATGAAAAAATACTGAGAAATTTAGTGAAGTTATTTTCAAATACTTGATTGATTAATAAAAACTGATACGTAAGCTTATTAACTGCTCAGTACAGACTGCCATCATGCATGCATGGCTATGCGTGCATATCACGAGTGTCTGACTCGTACATGTCGTAAAACAACTTCACTAAATTTCTCAGTATTTTTTCATACACAGTGGTCAGAATGAAATGAGGCAAGTAACACCGTGTCATAATATATGTATTTATAATTAATTTAGAGAAAACTCACCTTTAAAGGTGTCAATTAGCTGTGCCAGCCCCACTCTGCCAGCACCCATGTCATCCGCCATTTTACGATAAGATCGAAAATGTGCTTTCCAGAACCGAACCGCGCGAATGTTGACCAACTGTTGTTCAATGAAAAGACAACAGTGCGCATGATCGAAAACTTTGCTCAACATTTTACATCTTTTTGCCCAACAACTTGTATTTCACGCAATTTACTACAAAGTTGCCCAACTGATGTGATTTATTTTGCACAACAGTCGTAGGCTATATAAATTACGTGGCCAAAAACTTAACCAACTTTACTCCTCTCGTAGTAAAATAAAGATAAATAAATGGTCAAAATGAGAGGTTGCCCAATAAGAATTTAGATTTAACTATTATTGGGCAAGCCGTGACCAACAAATAAGTAAAAGAGTTTGCCCAACCAAATAGGTAGAAAGATTTGACCAACTTTTTTGCAGTGTACTGTAGATAGCACATTGAGACATATTAATTATAAGTGATATCTACTGTAGATAGCTCATTGAGACATATTAATCGTAAGTGCTATCTACTGTAGATAGCACATTGAGACATATTAATCGTAAGTGCTATCTACTGTAGATAGCACATTGAGACATATTAATCGTAAGTGCTATCTACTGTAGATAGCACATTGAGACATATTAATCGTAAGTGCTATCTACTGTAGATAGCACATTGAGACATATTAATCGTAAGTGCTATCTACTGTAGATAGCAAATTGAGACATATTAATCGTAAGTGCTATCTACTGTAGATAGCACATTGAGACATATTAATCGTAAGTGCTATCTACTGTAGATAACACATTGCGACATATTAATCGTAAGTGCTATCTACTGTAGATAACACATTGAGACATATTAATCGTAAGTGTTATCTACTGTAGATAGCAAATTGAGACATATTAATCGTAAGTGCTATCTACTGTAGATAGCAAATTGAGACATATTAATCGTAAGTGCTATCTACTGTAGATAGCATATTGAGACATTAATCGTAAGTGCTATCTACTGTAGATAGCACATTGAGACATATTAATCGCAAGTGCTATCTACTGTAGATAGCACATTGAGACATATTAATCGTAAGTGCTATCTACTGTAGATAGCACATTGAGACATATTAATCGTAAGTGCTATCTACTGTAGATAGCACATTAAGACACATTAATCGTAAGTGCTATCTACTGTAGATAGCACATTGAGACATATTAATCGTAAGTGCTATCTACTGTAGGTAGCATATTGAGACATATTAATCGTAAGTGCTATCTACTGTAGATAGCACATTGAGACATATTAATCGTAAGTGCTATCTACTGTAGATAGCACATTGAGACATATTAATCGTAAGTGCTATCTACTGTAGATAGCACATTGAGACATATTAATCGTAAGTGCTATCTACTGTAGATAGCACATTGAGTTATATTAATCGTAAGTGCTATCTACTGTAGATAGCACATTGAGACATATTAATCGTAAGTGCTATCTACTGTAGATAGCACATTGAGACTATATTAATCGTAAGTGCTATCTACTGTAGATAGCACATTGAGACATATTAATCGTAAGTGCTATCTACTGTAGATAGCACATTGAGACATATTAATCGTAAGTGCTATCTACTGTAGATAGCACATTGAGACACATTAATCGTAAGTGCTATCTACTGTAGATAACACATTGAGACATATTAATCGTAAGTGCTATCTACTGTAGATAGCACATTGAGACATATTAATCGTAAGTGCTATCTACTGTAGATAGCACATTGAGACATATTAATCGTAAGTGCTATCTACTGTAGATAGCACATTGAGACATATTAATCGTAAGTGCTATCTACTGTAGATAGCACATTGAGACATATTAATCGTAAGTGCTATCTACTGTAGATAACACATTGAGACATATTAATCGTAAGTGCTATCTACTGTAGATAGCACATTGAGACATATTAATCGTAAGTGCTATCTACTGTAGATAGCACATTGAGACATATTAATCGTAAGTGCTATCTACTGTAGATAGCACATTGAGACACATTAATCGTAAGTGCTATCTACTGTAGATAACACATTGAGACATATTAATCGTAAGTGCTATCTACTGTAGATAGCACATTGAGACATATTAATCGTAAGGGCTATCTACTGTAGATAGCACATTGAGACACATTAATCGTAAGTGCTATTTACTGTAGATAACACATTGAGACATATTAATCGTAAGTGCTATCTACTGTAGATAGCACATTGAGACATATTAATCGTAAGTGCTATCTACTGTAGATAGCAAATTGAGACATATTAATCGTAAGTGCTATCTACTGTAGATAACACATTGAGACATATTAATCGTAAGTGCTATCTACTGTAGATAACACATTGAGACATATTAATCGTAAGTGCTATCTATTGTAGATAGCACATTGAGACATATTAATCGTAAGTGCTATCTACTGTAGATAGCAAATTGAGACATATTAATCGTAAGTGCTATCTACTGTAGATAACACATTGAGACATATTAATCGTAAGTGCTATCTACTGTAGATAGCACATTGAGACATATTAATCGTAAGTGCTATCTACTGTAGATAACACATTGAGACATATTAATCGTAAGTGCTATCTACTGTAGATAGCACATTGAGTCAGATTTATTATAAGTGATATCCACGAAGATAGTTAGACATGTATATAGTGAGAGCACCAGTTGATCATCCGTGGACAAAAATCTTTTTTGATGAATTTGAGGAAATCGTTGTATAATGATTTCAAAAGGATACTATATTGGTAAACCACATAGGCTACTTTGTGTTTCTGCGTTTCAATTTGGATTGAACTTAAACTATCTCGCGGGATACCATTATTTAGAGACACCCTATTTCTGACGTGAACCCAATTTAAAGCCTCGCCTGTCTTACGGTGGTTTTGGAGCGTATTATCCTACTGATTTTATGCGGTTTTTTTGAAAGACAAAGTGAAAAAGTTTTATTATGGGATCAAAGATCAACTTTCATTACATATGAACCGTCTCTTAATGTAATTGAGTGAAAACCTCACTCTACAAAAAGCTTCAAAGAGAGAGAACAGTGAAAATCACTCCAAAAAGCACATTGTCGGCGCGGCGGAAGCATATATTAAAATTCAGGGGGCGTCGGGGACGAGCATATTTGGTTCCGGTTTATAATACTGGGATTTTTTTACGCGAAAAATTTCAATTTCAGACTAGTATTAGCCGCAAAATGAAGATGCATTTTGTACCTGGCGGGTTAGCGCGCGCGAAGCATGTAAATTTGTGTTTACCCTATTTGGGCCAAAACACGGCAATTTTTGTGCCAAAAAGAAAGGTGTACAGGGTAATTTTCTTCTATTATGATATTTCCCCTTGCAAATAAATTAGGTGGGGCGTGTCCCATCGCCTATGCAAAAGCGTGAAACTCTCTCAAAAGAGTGAAAATCATCCACAAAATGTAGAAACCACTCTCTCAAGATATTATTACACTACATTGCTCTTCTTTTAGGAGTGGTAGGCCCTACACACTCTTTTAGGAGTGATTTTTACTCTTCTCACTCGTTTGGAAAGTGAGTTTTTCACTCTAAGTTTTACCATGCTTAAAATCCCTTTAATGTTAAACCTGTCGTTTCTTAAAGACGTTCTTATATGCGTGCCATTGGCGTGTTATACGGTACAATGAAGATGCTATTGAACTAGCCAATGATGACCTTGGCCTGTTATTGTCATCAATATAGCACCGAGCATCCTGTCAAAAAATATATCAATATCATCATTTCATCGATTTGTCTCAGACAACTCTCATATTACCAGGTGGTGTACAATAATCGATCCAGTGAAATATATAAAATGTATATAAATAAAAATACACTGTCACACACACACATGGATGGCAACAGCCAAAATGTAAATAATTTAGTATGCAGGTATATGCCGATTAGAATATAAACGGTAGGCCTATATACAGTTGTGCAGGATTTTATATTTTCCACAGAACACCGACTCTCCGACGTGAATTAACACCCCGGTATTAGATGGAAATATCAGATGTTCAGGTGGCAACGAGAAAAAAACGAAGTCATAACTGCTAAGACGTAAGTCGGTGAGTAGAAATGTCGACATAGCTTGTACTAAAATAACAGGAAAATGTCACAAAAACCTTTAACCAAATGAAAACATAGATATGTTAATATAATACCTTGAACCCTAACCTGGCACGGTGTTGGCAGCTGTTTTGTGTTATTAATAGACAAAAAAACCTTCCATGAATCCTACATGTGTAAATTTTGTTAATAATACCTTATTAATATTTCTCTCTCAACGGACATTTAACCATATACACAATTAGCTACAATTTCCTTTTGTCTGCTTATTAATTTAACAACGTTTATTTCTGAATTTGACAAACTCAAAAGCTATCATATGTTACGTATAGATAGTTTTATTGAAATTTGTCATATCAAATTACCGGTATTTCAATTCAAATTCAAATACAGTCAACTTTACGCGCAATAAATCAAAATTTAATGGTGTTTTTTTTTTTCTTGTTGAAAAGTATCCCCAAAGAAAGACAAATCCTGGTCAAAGAATGTCCTTGAACACCCCTACAAATAAGAATGGAATAGTCACCGGTCTATTCTTTATTCTGCCTTGAACATGTTGAAAAGGCACACAGAATTTAATACGAGACGGGACTATTGTGATCAATAGAACCTATCAATAGAACCTCTCAGGCTTCACTGATATATCATCAATACATAGTTTCATGGTTCACTGTCAAAATAGTGCTAGCAAATCATGCAAATATTGCGTTAATCGCACCACATTAAGGATGGGATATATTTATGTAACATGGATTTGACGGTACCAGACGAGGCAAGAAATACTGAGTAACGGAATATATTAATTGTCTTCTAGTAAGTTCCGTAAGTTTAAGCAAGTCATCTTGAGTCGAGGTCAGTGCTTATACATCATACTCTCTGATCATACATGTGTTCCTCATCTCATAGCAGTGTTATTTTCATATGTGATGGAGATACATTGGTTCTGAATATCTGCTGGAATCTATATAATTTGTGTATAAACATCTTTATCACTGTTTATGAGTGCAGTTGGCGGGAAACGATTGTCAAGTAATTTGTGAATTTTCAGCAATTTTCAATGCGTTTTGGACAACCTTATTTATATGATGGTATGTTTTGGATTTTGGTTGATTTGGTGAAGTAAAATGTGACGGACTAGACGGGAAGTAACATTGTCCACCATGTCCACTAGAGAACTTATTATAAATTCCATTAGGCGCTATGGGGTGAGCATTTTTCTGGTGAGGGAGGGTTGAGGGTCCGGGGTTGAGGGGTGGGTATGGAGTATATTGTGTGCGTAGGGTGTAAGTGTGCCAATGTGTGGGTATGCAAATGCAATGTATAAATGCAGCGTGGGCATATGTGTAAAAATCATTTGTATCAAAAATTACTATATTTAGTTGAGTTCATTTGTGAGTGTGGTAGTTACATACAAAGGCGTCGATGTCACGGTCTGTTCACAGATTTTGGCCTGATCTCTGTTTGCATTTTTAAATACCTTAAATACCTCAAAATACATGAACCAGTCATGAATTAAATGTGTTTGAAAAGAAGAAAGCACAAATTAAACACACCTATGACTTGGTGACTAAGTGATCAAATTTACAATGACCATGATGACCTGCCTGCACCTAGCACACGATGTAAACTATGGACTAGAAAAAAAGTAAGAAAAATATTTGTCTAGCTCTAATAAGGTGTAAGGTTTCTCTTCAATGTATTCAGGCTATAGAAAACTCTAGATTTCCGCTGTAATTGTGGCGATCCGTGTATTCCATTTAGGCCTATATCACGGATTTATTTCATTTTATCATGGAGAGTTTATATAGAAGCATTTCTAGGAAAAGTGATTTCCTGGTTTATCAGTTGACAGCAGCATGATGCAGTACCGTAAAAGCTCGATAGTTAGCATATGTGCTTATACTATCGAGCGCTTTTAAAACATGCAAACATGAAGTGCCCCATCCACAAAAGTGTAAAGGGTTTTGAGCAAATCATCGATACACATAGTTATATACGAACAAGTAAACTCCATTAGCTCAGTTGGTAATGCGCCGGTAAAATTTCATGTTTTCAAAAGCGCTCGAGTAAGCACATATGATAACTATCGAGTTTTTACGGTATGTTGATATGGAAATTTGCTGTAGACATATGTCAGCACTGCACTACAAAATTATGTATCAGAATAATTTGAATTGTCAAGACATTCTGAACAATCATATTGAAGTTTATTCAATGTGTTTGTACACACGATGCGGAGGGCAAAATAAATCGGCTATACAACAGAAAATGTTTGTGGGTACAACAAACCAGGGTTTGCACTTCCCTGAACAAACTGAATACATATTATGTAATACAAGTACGGTATATCGATAAAACGTGTTCCATCAGTGAAACTGATATTGCCTGCAGCCTCTATCACTCAGCTGGATATCAGCTCGTCTTTCTTCAAGATGTCAGGGTGTCTCAAATAATCCTACATGTCATAACTTTTATTAGATATCCTGGTATGATATTCTTATCGGATGATCAGGGCTGGGATGTAGGCTGGATGAGCGACAGATTTCGGGCAGTACACTCTTAAAATTAACTCCTCAAAAAATGAATCTATTCAAATTTGACAAATATGACTATTCCGAGGGGGATATAAACAGATTTATCTTCAAAATGAATCGAATATTCTCATCAAAATGAGTAGAAACTCATCAAATTTGATAAGATTGCCTTGTCAATTAAAAAATGAATAGTATCTTGTCAAAAATGAATAGGTTCTTATCAAAAATACCCCCCAAAAGAAAAGAAAAGACATTTGAATAGTGTGTCTTGTCAGAGGGGACTTAACAGAATCTTGTCAAAATGAAATGGGTAATCTTATCAAATAATGAGTTGGAGATTTTGTCAATTTGAATAGTTACTTGTTAAAACAAACTGGAAACTATTCATTTTGATAAGATTGTCAGCTCAAAGTGATAATATACCTAATAAAAATGAACAGAACATCTCATCAAAAGAAACAGTTACGGGATAAAAAATAAATGACTTTTTCGTACTTTTTTGCCTATGTCACATTTTGCTCCCCCCTTCTCACCCTAACCCTTCCCCGTTCTGAAAAAAGTCCTGTCTATACAACTGTATATAATTATTATAATTATGGACAGATCTGTATATTTGGGGACACCCTGTATATCCAATTTCAATCTAATCACCGGACTGTGTCCGACTATCGGAGACCTATGTAAACGTGTAAAACGATTTGTGTATATTTCTGACGGGAACAGTTTCAATTTTACTGTCAGTTTCCAATACTGCAATGTAAACAGACATCCTTATATAAACAAGATATATATTTTTTCAATCCAAACACGCCTTTTCTATCTCGCTTTTCGTTTACCACAGATTTAATTAGTTGGAGCCTTGATCGAGAACAGCGGAACAATATATCTCATGCAGCACTGAGGACTGTCATACATCGGTACAAGCATATGCTGAAAATGTAAGTTCAAGTTCAATTTCAATTTATTTTAAAAAATAACTTCGTATTAACATAAAGTATATTGATCCGTGTTTTGTTTTTGCTACTATCCCTACAATTTACTGATTATTACATAACCAAATACCGAGTAAGACTATTAGGGCGAGTTTCCCGACAGGAGTCTTATTAAGCCGTAGTCTTAAGGTGGCCTTGAGGCTACTAAGCCTAGCCCGCTCTCGAAGCCCGAGTCTTAACTCTAGCCGGATTTCTTCAACGCAAATTCAACCCAGTCTTAGTGGCCTTGCAGGCTTAACGCTTGACAACCTCGTCCCTTTCAACCAACGACTTAATTGTATAGGCTGTTGGAGGTAGATGTACATAAGCTGTGGTCCTCACGGTTTACCGTACTAACAAGGTTGCCGTCTCATTATCGCAATGTTCCCGACGCAAAGACTAGCCTGGACCCGCGGTCTTGTGCTTGGGCTTATACCGCACACAACTAACTTGATGCAAGAATATTGTGTCTGTTTTTGTGTCTTTTATGTATTATTTTATTTCCACTTGACTTTTTATGAGTCCAACTTGTATGAATGATACATCTATGCTTTATATACTCGTGATTTTTTCTTTGCATACCAAAAAAGGTAAACCTGTAAGCCTAATGGAAAGGAATCTGTGATTCCCCTAAAAAGGAAAGCAACCAACGTGCTATCTACTGCTGATATCAGTAGTCTTCTCAGATCTCACATGAAGTTATCTGTTGGTACAATATTTATAATTATTGAAGTAGAAGATATAGCAATATTATATGCATCTTATCCGTAAATTCAGTTTTAATACTGCATGCATTATTGTTTCGTGTCAAATATTTACTAATACTATATATATTTACCAATTTTCTTCTATTGTATTAAATTGATGTCCAACCTCAGACCTGGTATAATATAGGCACTCCAAAATAATATTGTAATAGGCCTACTTATGAAAAGTACGAGTATCAAACTATTAAGGCTTGGATAGGGACAGGTGGTATCATATAGGTCTTCATCATGATGATGATGATGATGATGATGATGATGATGATGATGATGATGATGATGATGATGATGATGATGATGATGATGATGATGATGATGATGATGATGATGATGATGATGATGATGATGATGATGATGATGATGATGATGATGATGAAAGATTTAAAAAAAATTATATTCGTTGTTAAAACAAAATCATTCAAAATGAGTAGGTCTTATGATAGCAACAGCTATAGGCCTATACTTAAAAAAAATTCAACTAACTCAAATGAACACTAAAATAAAATGCTGAAATGTTCAACTAAATCGAACAATTACTTACCCACAGTGGCGTAACTAGACATTTTCATTTGGTGGTTGGGTGGGGGAAAGCGGGGGCAACATTATAAATGAGGGGCAGGCATCGTTCATGCTGTTTGGGTTTGTAAGGGGTGGACTGAGTGGGACGTCTGAGGAGTTGTGGGATCTGCTTGGAATGTGTCCCCGGAACATTTCTTTTTGACATGGGGGGGAGGTGGGATTGAAAAAAATTATGGTACAAATGCCATATTTAAGCTATTAAAGCTGATGGTGACATATAGGTCAATGGTACAAAAGTTGGATAAATGCAAATTATTTAAGGTTAAAATGACCAAATATGAGGTTAATTAATAACTCTCAGAAGTAGGCCTAATTATTTTTTTTTCATGGGGGGGCGGGGCAAGAGCTCCCCCGTCCCCCCCCCTAGTTACGCGACTGCTTACTCATGTTAATTGAAAGACCGTCAAAAATATGAAAGATAAACTTTGCGTTACAATTTAAATAATTTGTAAATTGAAATAGACCAAGGCTTACGACCTAAGACCTGCTCTGAGGCAGGGCCAAGAAAAGCCGCTGTAAGCCTGGTCTAACAGGCTTGTGTAGACTACGGCTACAGAAGACTGATTTCGAGAAATGCAAATTTTACTGAAGCCTGGGGCTAATCCTACAAGCCTGGCCCACGGGCTAATGAAGCCTCGAGGCTATGGTAGCCGTGCTTCGGGAAATACGTTTTCAGTTAAGCCTGGTCTTACGACCTCTTAAGCCTTGAGGCTAGACAAGCCAATTGCTAAGCCACCCGTCAAGAAATTCGCCCTTAGAGTGGTTTTATCAGGGAAGTGCCCTGTTTTTATGCTATAATTTCTCCCGGTATTACTATTATATCCTTAGAGCTATCATCATCAAAGAAGTAATTTGACGGTTGTGTTTCCTCTGTTTGGTAATACGATGTAATCAAACTAGAGCTGCATGTTATTAATTCTAATTGAATAGACTAATTAGTCACTATGTCGCAGAAGGGGTTCACGTAATTGTAATTATTTCAATACATGGGAATATTAATTAACAAATCGGTGATTGATGGTCATTTAAATTGGTGAATGACGTGGAAAACATATCCATCTTTAGAAGCATACGAACTTGTGTGCTTTTAATTTTTTTTCTTGCACCATAATGCCCATCAAACACAAAATATCTTTTAAAACGTCTTAAAACATTTTTTTACAAAACTTATCTAACGTTTGTGGCAACTTCTATAAATGCTTTGAAATTGTTAGTATCTCGACATATAAATATTTTCTGACAACCTTTGTGAGCCCTTAAAGTGAAAATATGACGAAAATGCTTTTGTGTTTGTTGGGTAGGCCTACGTATATCTTGGGATATTATTAACTTTATCGGTGTTTGTTTTTCAGTGCGTCATTCACGTCTTAGAAGTATTGTGCACCGGAAACCCGGGCCCGGAAAGTACACCATAGAAAGATTTGTATTAAAGGTAAGAATATTATTTGTTATACCTGCGTGGCATGGCGCGTATTTTTCTATCAGCTATAGTTAGCCTATATCATATCAAAATGTATGCGACAATTTCAGCTAATTTCACTTGGGTTCTAATGATATGACATCGATAATCAATTTTACTTTTGAATAGTGACATTTGATACGAGCACTTTCTAACAAAGAATATTGAAATTATGACTCAATATTTGTATTCAAATAAGTTACACAAACTTATGGTGTCTTCAAACAAACACCCCCGCAAACCACGAAAACCATTATGTGACATAAATTCCTGCGCACAAAAAATTGTCCGTAAAAACGGTTGACGGTATGAAAGATTGTTCCAAAAATGTTAAATATTAGTGTGGCCGAAGTGTGTAGCCATTAGTGTTATTGATGGGCCTACTACTCTCAGTGTTAGGGTTTTTTTTTTTGGGGGGGGGGTGTTCATTCAGACCAATGCATATTATTTTCTGAAGGGATCATGTAAACGTTGGCGTTACCAAAATATTGCATTTCATGTAGGACTACAAGATCAACGTTGAATAATTATTCCCCTTTGTTAAACAAGCGCACTAATTCAAAAGACAAATTTTATAATTCAAAGGAAAAGGTCTCATTCCTGTATCAGTTTCGTGTATCAGTTGCATGTCTTCGAAACCTCCACGTCTGTGATATTGTGAAAGAAAGAAAGAAAGAAAGAAAGAAAGAAAGAAAGAAAGAAAGAAAGAAAGAAAGAAAGAAAGAAAGAAAGAAAGAAAGAAAGAAAGAAAGAAAGAAAGAATAAAAGAACATAATAAAAGAATAAAAGAAAAAAAGAAAAAAAAAAAAAAAGAAAGAAAGAAAGAAAAAAGAAAAAAAAAAGAAAAAAGAAAAGAAAAGAAAGGGAAAGAAAGAAAGAAAAAAGAAAAACAAAATGCACACATACGTGACACACTCCATCACATACATTTCATGTTTAATGACAAGAGTGATCAAATTATGTTTTTTTATAATGGATATCAATTTGTAAGCGCTCTTTAGCAAAGTCATAGTTCATTGAATGTACTGATACATAGCTAGTATATGGCCAATATAAATGTGCTTTCATTTAATGACATAAAAGTTGCAAAGGAACACGTGAGGTTTTGACTTTTAAAACCGACATTTTGGTCAAAAAATGTGCCTGGATAGGTATAGTTTTCAACAGATTTACCACATTCGCCGTGCTATAACATTGAATTGCGTTATCTGTTGACCTAATGTTAAAAAAAAAAAGAGTTTTTATGGGGAAGTGTTAACTTTCGTTCTATACAAATAAATGTTCTGATTGGATGAAGGGAACACTTGAGGTTTTGGCAAAAACCAATCACAGATGTTTATTTTCCACTTGATCTCACACAGCTCTTATGATGCTATGCACTCAACCGTGTAGTATAACACAAGATTGCGTGGAGACTAGACTCGCTGTGCTGGAAATATCTGTGCTGGCCCTACTCGGGTGCATCGAGGTGGAAAATGCATTGATAAGAGAATCATTATTGTAGTCAAACCCTTTCATTTGTTGCGAGAAACCTTTGACAACGACAAAATCAAAACAACAAATATGTTATAATCATATACACGGCTTCAACTTAACCATTTACTAACGGATTATTCCATTGTTTGTGTGATATACAGGGTGGAACACCATTTCATCACCGAGTCTTCATTAATTTAGTGACTGTATAGGGTGCTCCAATAACGTCCATCATGATATCCTGGAAGTCCATATCCCTTCTCTTCGTCGTCTTACAAATCTACCTTATAATTGGGATGATTGCATTCCATTTCCTAGAGTCTGACAACGAAACGGTTGTTCGTGTCGACACACGACAATATAAAGAGAGAATACTAGCTAATTTTACTTGCTTAACCGAAGAGAACCTGGAGGCACTTATATCGGTGATTTCAACAGCTATAAGTAATGGTATAGATCCGTCTAATAATGCAAGCAGTCCGTCTAACTGGGAATATCATCAGGCTTATTTCTTTTCGGGAACAGTCATAACAACAATTGGTAAGATCGAATTTATTTCATTGTGTATCCACAACGTATTTTAAGGGGAGTTAGTGGCTGATTGATGTTTTTGGTTTTTTGAATTTGTTCGATTCATAGGTGAAATATCGATGGTTCTCAAAAACCCACAGCAAGATATTTAATCACTCTGATGAACCTTTCTTTAAGGGTCGGTTTCTCGAAGCATGACAGTTGTAGGGCTTCCTAAGCCATCAGGCTTAAGCCCAATTAGTCCTATATACCAGTGCTTACAATTTCACATCGTACATCATCTACAAAGATAAATTTTAAAAAAAATGGATCCACATTGGTAGGGCCATCCTACTGGCTTAGGAAGCCTATGGTGACCACTGGCAAAGGTTCGAGAAATAGGACCTGAAAGGCTACACAATCTGGTTCTCCGAAGGCTTCGTATTTTCAGGAGCCCTTTTGTGGGTCCAAGTGCAAAGATTCCTCAGCTTTTACACTGTTTCCCCATGCATCCTGGGGACAATTTGCATTAACAGTAACGAGGTAGAAAGAGTGTATCAACATAATTATATTAAATAATATATGTAGTAAAAGTGATAAATTATCATCTTCACAATACTAAATCATTTTTAATTAACTTTCTATCAACAGGTTATGGACACATCTCGCCTAGCACCCGATCTGGTCAATCATTTGTCGTGTTATACGCTTTAATTGGAATACCTATATGCGGTATCTTATTATCGGCAATAGGTGACAGGTTTAACAAATTTAAAGATAAACTTCTGATGGACGTAGTATACCAGAAGTTAGAGATGAAATGGCAGAGGAAGACATTTAGTTTATTATTGATGTGTGGAGTGGGGATGACCTTCTTTATACTTATACCTTCAGCTATTTTCACAGCGATAGAAGGTTGGTCCTATCATGTAGCGGTATACTATTGTTTTATATCGTTGACAACTGTTGGTTTTGGCGATTATGTTGCAGGTAGGTATTACTATGCAGCAAACACAAAACGTTTTACAAAAAAGTCTTTAAGGTCTACACCCCTTGATAAATTTGCGACTATTTTTGCATTTTTCTCAAAAAATAATAACACACTGGTATCAAAAGGTATATTATAGGGGTAAGGAATCCGGTTACTACATTGGAATTGCAGTGACTCAAGACAAGCGGTACGTTATTTATGACAAGAAAAGAGGTAGGCCTACCGCTAGAATGTACCACATTTCTTAACATATACGAGTTGAAATTTCAGTGAAGTCATTGGATTCCTTGACCCTATAATAAACATAACTTTTGTTACCAGTGTGTAGTTATTTTTTGAGAAAAATGCAAAATTAGTCACAAAATTTATCAAGGGGTGTAGTACCACCTTAAGTGGCCGAAATATGAAATAAAAAAGACCAAAACTACATAAAAATCTGATTAAATCTCAGAATGTACATGTACTATCAAATTTTACATGTTTTATATACACTTTTAAACATCAGGTATAGTTTTCACAATAATAGAGTCCAAATTAAATATGGTAGACATCGGATCCATTGCTCGATCGCATTACATCACTACCATTTTATATCCTTTTAACACACATTTGCCAGGGCATTTCCCCCCATTTTACCATTTATATATCGTCAATTACATGACCTAATTATATCAATCTATGATGTTAATGTAATGAAACTCATATAGCACATAATTGCGATGCATTAGAGTGTCCTCGAGTTAATTTGGTAACAAAAAGCATCGTAAAGCGACGAAAAAAACCCACCAGGGCCCGACCGACTCAGAATTATAGTTTTGGAGAATCTTTTTGGTTTTTTTATCTTTTAATTTTGCTAAAATCATGTAAAATCAGCCGTTTTGGGGCCAAAATGTTGGGCCAAAATTTATTAATTTGGGCTGAAACTGTTTAGAAAATATGTTTGCAAAAAATCTTACGATTTTTTTTCAGATTTTTGTGAAATTTTAGGGTAATTTTAGCCTCCAGGAAATTAAATTAAACAAAATAATTAAGTTGCCAGCTTTTACGGGAACTTACCGCTAGATGCTTAAATAAGCACAAATTTCCAAAATAGAACCAGGCTATACATGGGGCCAACTGTTTTTATTTATGTTAGGCCAAAAAAAACATGTTTGTTTCCAGTAGCAGGTCAAAAAAGTCAAATGCGAAATGCGTTTTTTTTTAATTGTTTATAATCCATCCCTTTTTGCTGCAAATTGGAATGGGAATTTACAGCGGGTCTCTCCGACACACACACAAAAAAAAATCATATTTCTTCATATTCAAGAATATTTATGAAAATGAATAAATATTTATGATCCCCTTTCAACCTGCAGATTAAAAAAGGTATTTAAAAATATGATGTGATGTTTTCTCCAGTAGTTTTTTACTACGCTCGATTGTTGTGTGATGTGTAAATGTTTTCTCCAGTAGTGTTTTATATTATTTTTTTGCGATTTTCCGGCTTTTTTAAAATTTTCTTTGAAAGTGAAAAAAAAATCTAATGCGGAAAATAAGCCGTCAAAAATATAATGCGCGCGCTATACATGAAACAAACTTGTTTTTTGGGTTTTTTTTTTGCCTTATCCTCTTTCTTTTTCTCTTTGAACAGGTCAAAACCCTGACATCCGCTATCCAGCAGTCTACAAAATCATGGTATTCTATTGGATCTTATTCGGACTGGTCTACCTCGCCATCATCATACAAGACATTTCAGATGCATTTTCATCTTCTGTGGAGAACTTTGAAAAGAGACAATCGAAAAAATTAGCAGGAATGAATGGAGCCGAAAAAGGCTTAGCAGAAAAGAAATCGGACTTGTCGGATGAAAGTGACGATAAAGAAAACGATAAAAGTACTGAAAGAAATAACAAAGTAATCATAAACGGAGACAATGGAGAAGTAGGGAGCGATACATATATGTAATATTGCATTTGATATTTTGTTCTTAACAAACAGTGGAGAAGTCGGAATCGATACATATTATTATGTAAGACATTTCTGATGCACTTTCATCTTCTGTGGACTCGATAATCAAGGAAACTAACAGGAATGAATGGAGCCGAAAAAGGCTAACCGGAAAAAAATCGGACGTGTCGGATGAAAGCGACGATAAAGATAACGACAAAAGTACTGAAAGAAATAACAAAGTCGGAACCGATACATATATTATGAAAGACATTTCTGATGCATTTTCATCTTCTGTGGACTCAATCGAGGAAACTAACGTAACAGGAATGAATGGAGCCGAAAAAGGCTAACCGGAAAAAAATCGGACGTGTCGGATAGGGTGCATCTCTTGCCCCTCATGTTACCCAAATTTCTTGTCCCTAGTCTCAAAACGTTCCATTGGTCAAAATATTACTCCATACCAAATTTAAAATTATTCCGAAGTCGTTTAGGGGGGCCTCCGTGACGTTGAAATTGTTGGTCAATTGCCATACCATATGCATAAGGCAGCTATTTTGTTTAGATGGTTAACATTAGAAATTACTGCTGCCTTATGTATTTTGTCCATGTATTTAGGACTATTATGAATCAAGATGTAAAAAAAGCCCATGTCCCAAAATTAAACATAAGGGAGCTATCTACAAGGACCAATTTTATGTAAACATAAATGGCTGCCCTTTGCTGTCTTTACTGTGTAATTGTGAAATTACTTAAATATTCATAACTTTCCTGTTTCCATGCCAACTTTGAACCGTTAGGCTGATAGTTACGACTACAGACTATAATGATCACACACTTGCATCTAGACCTTGCTGAATTTGATGAGACAACACACACAGGACTGAGGTTCTTCAAATCTTGATATTGGATATCTCCGACTGGTACTGGCATGATCATTTTACCTTATTCGGCTTTATACATTGTCTTTGTTGTTGCCGTTTAAGCCAGTGCTTCTCCTGTGTTGGTACTTTGTCAATTGTCACTGCAGAGTGCAAAATTCTGCAAAGTGTACCATTTTGTTTGGTTTTACATTGCAACTTTCTTTTATGTGCGATGATTTAACTGGCATTGAAATTATATGATTCACATACTTAAGTAACCTTTGTAGGCCTATGAATATTTCCATGAGAGGTACATGTAGTTCTTCTTGGATTGGAACCTCAATTCAAGTAAGCAGATCTTTATGGGGAACAAAAGTTTTGCCATTCGTCTGGCCTAGCATCTACACTGCTCTGGAATCTTAAACTTAACTTCTGAGTTTGCTCACCACTACCTACAATAATGCAATTCACAACTTCGCGAAATCATCTCTGCTGAGAACTCTGATCTGAAGATTTGAAGAACCTCAGCCTTCCATTCTTTTTAACGTATAACATGATGCTGTCTCATCAAATTGAGCAAGGTCTATAAATGTGCAGTGTGCGATCACTCTTCTGTAGTAGTATCAGCCTAACAGGTCAAAGTTAGCACGAAAACAGGAAAGATATGTATATCTAAGCAAATTCACAATTACACAGTAAAGACAGCAAAGGGCAGCCATTTATGTTTACATAAACTTGACCTCTGTAGATAGCTCCTTATGTTTTTTTTTTTTGAGTTAGACTATTTTAACATCTTGATTCATTAATAGTCCTAACTACATGAACAAAATACATAGGGCAGCAGTCATTTCTAATGTTAACCATGCAAAACAAAATAGCTGCCTTATGCATATGGTATGGCCATTGACCAACAATTTCAACGTCACGGAGGCCCCCCTAAACGACTTCGGAATAATTTTAAATTGGGTATGGGGTAATATTTTAACCAATGGCACATTTTGAGACTAGGGACAAGAAATTTGGGTAACATGAGGGGCAAGAGATGCACCCTAGTGTCGGATGAAAGCGACGATAAAGATAACGACAAAAGTACTCGAAGAAATAACAAAGTTATCATAAAAATTGAGACAATGGAGAAGTCGGGAGCGATACATATGTGACTGCACACCACGAATCAGCCGTAAAGTCGACCCCGGTCAATTTTGTTTTATTTAGCGTTTAGAAAATATTTATCATAAGCTTTAAAATGGTATATCATTTAACTTCAAACGAGATCCAGAAGCGTGGTCATGATTTGTTGAAATCTGTTCCTTCAACAAAATTGTACTTTTTTCGGTTCTACATGTGTCTCTTTTTCCACATTTCTGGTAATAAATGTCAAACAATCATAATTGGCGGTCACTTCAAATCATCCCCAAGCCAACGAGGTTCAGGAATGTACCTATAGACAAAATACAATGCTTTGTTATCCACCAATTGAACTGGATTTAGCCAAAGCAAACAAAGACAAGAACTTTTCAAGGATTCTATAGAAATAGGTATAGAAGCTTATTATCCTTTTCAGCAATAGGATTATTGATTGGTTTAAACAGTGTTTGATGAGATACTTGTCGCACGGAATTGATATACCTATGAATACGACCTTCACGCACATTTTACACTGTAACTCAGAATACAATTTGCCGAGTTTACGGCTCATTCGTAGTGTACACTCACATACGATGTAATATTGTACTATGTTATTTGATATTAACAGACAATGCCCGGGAGACAATGGGAATTCTTGTTGGGAATTTTAGAGGAGCGAGCTCTCTATTTGTACATGAAGTTTACCCCAAAGCAAAGGAGCCCAGGTGCGCCATTAGGCGAACATTTACGATATTGCATTGTGTCACTCGCTTTATTGGCTGCTTTTATACAACATAAAAATTAGTGTTGAGAAAAGAACCGTTTTACGATTATCATGATTATACCTTAAATAATGAAATCAGTTCATGCTGCTTAAATTTTAAACAACCTGAACAACTTAACGGTGTAGGCCTACTGAGCAACGGTTTGAAATTAAAAATCAGTCAAATGTGCAAGTTTACTTTTTAGACGAGTTATTTCAACTCATTACCAACCTATATATTTGTTTTAATATTTCGCATCTTACCCCACTCATCAACTTAGAGAAAGCAGACATTTGAAGGAAAAATATAATAACGTAAATGATAGATGTTTTACACTGGAATGAAACCAACTTGCATTATGGTGGTTTGATCAAATATGTCCAACTCTTTTTACAATCGCATCTTCTTTGATATTTAAATAAATTGTCACGACATTTTAAGTCTCGTACAACTAAAGTGATAGTAATTGCCTGAATCCTATTCATCCATATACACACACTGGCTAGAAGTATTGCAACATCGCTAGCGCTGAAAAAGACGACTTCATCAAACTGTAAATTGACTATACAGCCAGCCAATTTCGTTTTCACATTACGTAATATTACGTAATAACCAGTCATAAGGGTACGGCGGGGTGGGGCGCGTGCCCACAATTGATTTGAAAATTGAGAAGATCCCGTAGGAAAGGTGCCGAAAACGGCTTGTCCCCCCCCCCAATCAGGCCCGGTACCCATAATCATGGTTGGTTCCCCGCACAGGATGTCCCACGCTACGCTAAAGCGCTCCACAGACTCCGAGTATTTGACGTACAATATTGTATGTAACATATATACGTTATTTAATCTATTGCCATTCTATTTCCAGTAATGTTTAAGTTCTAACGAATGTTTGATGATGAAAAATCGATAATATGTTACATATAATATCTAGCAGAAATATATTATCGATTTTTCGTCATCAAACATTCGTTAGAACTTAAACAATACTGGAAATAGAATGGCAATAGATAAAATAACGTATATATGTTACATACAATATTTTACGTGCAATAAAAAGTCTGAATACTGCTTAAGTCTGATGACAACGTGTTAGTACACAAAATGTCCAGATGCCTTTGCAATGGTCGACAATGGCGGTGGAAGAATGATGCATGAATGTCGGATGGAAGAAATTACCAGCTTTAGAAGCCAAGGTCCTTCAATTAGGTGTGGGAGCGGGGACTCGAAGGAAAGCTACCTCATAGGCACTTTGAACCCCGGGACAAAAATCATTAGCTATCGTGGTCTTGAGTGTTCATTACATGTAAATGTCATTATGACCTTTGTGGAGTAACATGTGGTCTTTATTGCTATTGAAATTGAGTCCTCCAACCCTTGCAAGACCTTATTTCGTAACCACTTTCCGGAAACCTTGCAGAAATCAATTAAGCCAGATGGCGACCATTCTAAAGGTATCTGGACAATTTGTGGTTTTAAGTTTCTTCGTCTCTGCGCTCACTCGAATTTCCATTATTCCGCCATGTAAGCACTGGAGTACGCTCATGATGTTATCATATAGTTGACACCTTCACCCATCTTCCATCCTATTGCAAGAACATGGCCATCTTTGGCCAGTAGCATGTGTAGTGCTGCTATCAATGAAAATGAATCGCAATAATTAATACCCGTAACTACTGTTTGTAAGAATCAAGCTCAACTTATTTCAGTTTAGGCATTCTGATTTTGTTTTGCCAAACAACTTACCCCTTCTAACCATTATTATAATTAAGAATAACGATTATCAGTCAAAGACCATGAAAGATTCCGAATGCTGAACTTTGTGCCAGGCCAGGTCTTAACGAAATTCTACCACTACCATTTAAGACTATAACATTTAGCCTTTATAAGCCCTGAATGTACAACGTTTGCGAAAACGTCTAGAAAGAACTTTTTATATTGTTATTTAGGCCTAAGGAAAACGTAAAATAAGGTTTTTGCTAATTGTTGTCAAACAATGGCCAACTATTTAAAGACTTTTTATTTGCAGTAAGTTTCCTATCCAGAGATATTGCAAACGTCTAACTTCATTCGTATTTATCAAATTAAACAGTCAGTATTACTTAGGGGTTGATTTCAACGGATAATTAAGATTTGACGTTTCAATGTGGGTGAACTTGTTGCTGATCAGTTTCTTTAAAATATTGTCAAAACTTGTGTACCATGACGACCACTGTAAGACTGGGAGACAACAGACATATATACCTGTATACTCCTTTTTATACAAAATACTAATTTCCAAAACGATGTTGCTTTCACCATTCACTCACTTTCTTCAGGAACAGTATTCCTTGTTCTGTTCACTTAGACGAGTTGTTTCGTAAACCAGAGTTCAGCATGTCGATATACGATCAAACAAATTCCCTTTCTGGGATAAGAAGCGCACTTTTGGCGTACTTTAAATACCTCCGTTCTAACTGGATTATAATTGAAGACCGAATTAAAAAAAACCTTGTTTGCGTCTGACGCCAGCGCAAAGGCGCGACGTGATTGGTCGCTGACCTGCGCGGTGCAGAACGTCGTACGCAAACTAGTCTTTTTAATTCGGTCTTCAATTATAGTGGCACAGGCACATTGGCTACGCAAAACAAATGACTGGTTCGCAAGAGTGGTGATTGATAAGAAGTCAGTGTGAACCTTTTCCAGGTAATCAACCAGTAGCACTGCATGCCAGAATATGGAGGCTATCACCTTGCTTGCGGACTTCATCGCCTTAGCTTTCCTGGAACATGGAGAACCTATGTTCTTTTGTCTCTGATTGGAAGTGATGGACTCAGGTCTCGTAGTTCCCATTCTCTCGGGATCCACCTCAAATGGCACATGGTCCGTTGACATGTTGTGCCGAGTCCGTTTTATCTCAGGTCCAATGAGCTTCGTGACCCACTAACTGACACCTTGGACATTTGGAGTTCGTTGTAGATGACTGACGCCTTAGCTTTCCTGGAACATGGAAAGTGCAAAGGCGCGACGTGATTGGTCGCTGACCTGCGCGGTGCAGAACGTCGTACGCAAACTAGTCTTTTTAATTCTGTCTTCAATTATAGTGGCACAGGCACATTGGCTACGCAAAACAAATGACTGGGAGATATCTTGCTCGGTGGCAATGTAACGCTCGTCTATCTGCCATGATGATGTTAAGAATCTTGGCAATAGGCTCGTCTGTGCATGTGGTGACGGGAACTGACCTTCTTAGACAAAGACGGGAGTAGTCTTCGAGGCTCTTGCTGCCATGTTTGAACTCAACAGCTCATTTCTTTATACCATACCGTACGAAGGGACATACTCCTCAGGTGTGGCTACAATGTCTTGTTGGATCTTCTAGGGTGTTAAGCCCTGAAGATCGAAGTAGCGGATGACGGATTTTTTCATTTTTTTTCAATTTCAAGGATTTAATTCTCCGGAACCGCGGCTAACTGTCAAGGATTAATTATCAGAAAAACGTTTGAAAGACAATAACTTCAAACTTTCTGTGTTATCATCAGTTCTACACGTTGATAGCTCAGCTCCTTCTATACCTGAGGCCGGTGTATCCAACTCTAATCCTAACCCTACCCTAACCATAATTCTTAACCCTAACCCTAACACTAATCCTTTTAGTATTTCGTGCTCTCTTACACTAAGGATATCTCTTAGGCCATGTAGGCCGCGAACGCATCACACACCGACATCGCCTGGCTAATAATTACTTGGTACACCAGAGATACTAAAATCAATACCCGGAACACGTGAATGTGCTATGCACGATTTTGATATTCAGACGAAAATCTTTGGATACCGGGGTAGAAAATGATGAATATCTCCCATAAATGATTTCGTCTAAAGAACCCAGATGTGGTTCCTTGCACTTGAATATATGTGTTGAACAGATATGATAGTCGTTAGCTTGCGTCTTGAGAAAGAAGCTTGCGTCTTGAACTCAAAAACTGACAATAATTCGGATTTTATATGTGCCGAATTATATAGCGCAGTGTATAGGCCAATCGTGGGTAGTCTAAAAGCATTATGACCTATGGCGTACCATGCTCGACTCACACACAGCGAGGTCAGTCACCGGGCAATTGTCAGTAGCCTTAGTCAGATGTCCTTCGGCCCATTATGCGTCTCAAAACTATTAAACAGATCGGAACAAAATGGACATGCGTGGCGGTGGATTCAACCTACCATGGCGATTTCTGCCATGAAGATATCGGGGCGATGACACTGTGCATCAATCACCCCTCGTACAATTGGAATAGGGATTGTTTTTCTTAGAAAAAAATAAAGACCTGGACAACCTTGATTTTTAGAGGATAAAACGTTGATTGTGTTTTTTATCCTTTTTGGGGGCAAAGTACGTCGAGAAAACCTTGACCATCATTTGACGTTAATAGGCGGTGCGTGTTTCGCCCAAGTATCAATGCAATACAAATGGTTTCATGGTGATCATATGATGCGCTATGATGATATCATATTAATTTCTATATTCGGGTGTGTAAATATCATGACATAAATCACAATCCGCAACAGCTTGTGTAGCTTTGGAATAGACCGATTACAATAGCACTGATCAATGATCACTTAATTTGTATATTCAATTATGACATTTGTCATTTTGTACATGCAGTTTTATTGCTCTCTTCCGCGGAATAACGATGATAATGTACATCGTATGCATATGAAATAACACGAAAAGCAATTGTTTTGATTTAAAAGTCGGATGTTTTGAATCATGAAAATGTATGAGATAATAACGTGGTGAGTCCAATTGGTGAGATAAGTTACCATCATGGTTTCAAGCGCAAAAGAGAAAGTTATCATCGATTGACGAACTGGAAAACTTGCCGACCCGCTTTTACAGACTATTCTTCTTAGTGGGTGTGATTTTGAGTGGAAAACAAAATGTGGCGGTGAGTATAAAACGATGTAAACAGGTAAATATCAACACTGACGCACAAAATAAAGTAGCTTAATGTAAAGGTCATGCGTGTTGTAAATCGTAAAATGGGCAATGATGAATATGATGGCACCATGCGATTGTAACAACAACATGTTAAATTTAACTGATAAAGCATAATATATACGCTATAATAAGAATGAACGGTAGTTTCTCTGTGTGCAGTTTAATTGGTTTCAATGGTTTGATGATATATTCCCGGGATATATTTTGAAGAAATTCGATTCGTCTCGATGGATGACAGTTGGTGGGTTTCACCATACTCTCACCATATATTCTACTGGTTTTGCAAAAACAATCTTTAGCATACAATAACAAATCGTACGAATATATTCTCTACAGTTATGGTTAATTAATATGACTGATTGATATGGGTACAAAGTAGTGATATCTATATACTGAACATATTTTGAAATTATGGTAACTTGGTGTTGTATGTAAGACGCCGGGATCGGACGGTGGTTCACTGAGTACGGTGTCATTATGAAGTCATGGGTTCAGCTCCCTCTCTCCATTAAATTGTGTATGACACAAGGCCAGCCTCAAAGTCAGTTCCGATCAAAGTTCTGAAGAGTTCAATACTCATTCAGCTCTTTTAACTATGATCAATTTTCCGATGTTACCTATAGGCCTAAACATCCAATCAATCAATCAATCAATCAATCTTTATTTTCATCAATCTCATACAAACATTATAGCATTATTATATACAATTATTGTGTATTAACAAGATTTGATGAAGGTAGGTACATCACAAAGCCGAGGCCTGATAACGATGTACCACCTTTTAACTAACAAATAATTATAATTTAATCAAAACAACGAATATACACATAAACATAAATAAAAAACAAAGAACCCATCTTAATTTACCATAATACAATTTTAAGCAAACAAATATTTTAGCAGTAGTATAATATCAAGTAGTATAGTGAATAACATAGAGTCAGCACAATATGAATTATAAGAACCCATCTTAATTTACCATAATACAATTTTAAATAGGCAAATAGTTTAGCAGTAGTGTAGTATCAAATAGTATAGTGCATAACATAGATTCAGCACAACATGAATTATATCATTATTTGGTATCTTTTAGATACCTTAACATACTATTTTTGAATTCATTTACCAGTTTAGCTTCTTTAATTTCACTTGGCAAACTATTCCACAGCCTAGGACCAAGTGTTAAAACATCAGTGACTTTATGGATGTCAGTTCGATAATTCTCTTTCTTTCTGGTATTATAATTGTGAATAGACTTCATGTTTATGAACAAGTTGTCAAATGAACTTGGTAATAGACCCTTATGATATTTGTACATAAATATACCCAGTTCTTTATTATACAGATGGCATATATTAAGTAAATTGTACTTTTCAAACAATGGTTTGGTGTGGCAAAGATACGAACTATTATTTATAATTCTTACTGCTCTTTTCTGGAGCTTCACAAGTCTGTTTAAATTATACTTATTAGCAGAACCCCACAATATTATACCGTAGCTTAAATATGGTAAGATTAGCGTACAATACAGCTGATACAGACTTGTTTTTGGTAAAAAAAGTTTAAGCTTGTTTAGGACACCAATATTTCTAGAACATGTTTTACTAATGTTGTTAATATGTGACCTCCAAGTTAGGTTGTCATCAAGTGTAATGCCTAGAAATTTAACGTCATATACACGTGAAAGTTTGCATCCATCCAGAAATACATTGTGGACATCAGTTATATTCTTTGTTTGATGAGGTGTTCCAATAAACATAAGATTTGTTTTACTGGCATTCAGGGATAACTTGTTACACTTAAACCAGTTAACAATCTCCTTCAACTCTTTATTCATATTGTCACAAAGCCTTTGGATATTGTTATCAGAAAGAAAAACAGTTGTGTCATCTGCAAATAATATAAACGATAGAAGTTTGGATGTTCTGCTAATGTCATTCATATATATAATAAATAGTAATGGCCCCAAGATGGAGCCCTGTGGCACCCCACACTTCACACTGGTACAAGATGATTTTAAGGAATTAAAAGATACATATTGTTTACGGTTTGACAGATAGTTTTCAAACCAGTTATACGGTACACCACGAAAACCATAATGGTACAACTTTTGTAATAAGATGTCATGATCAATAGTATCAAAGGCCTTTGAAAGGTCCATGAAGACACTTGCAGTATACATATTTTCATCAATAGCCTTGTTTGTATCTTTAATCAAGTCTAGTACAGCCATATACGTAGAATGTTTATGACGAAACCCATATTGCCTATTGTACAGTGAGTCTTTGGCATTTAAAAAGTTACTACATCTTTCATGAACAATTCTTTCAAGAATTTTTGAAAAACAAGGCAACACAGATACTGGTCTATAATTACCAAATAATTGTGGAGAATCTTTCTTATATATAGGTACAACCTTTGCTATTTTCAGAGCATCAGGAACAATTCCTTCTGTTAGTGACTTGTTGAAAATGATTTTCAATGGATATAAAATTTCAGTGGCAACCAATTTTACCACGTCAGACTTTATTAGATCATAACCTGGACTTTTTCTATTACCTAAGTTGTTAATAATCTTCAGGATTTCATTTTCGTCTGTCGGTTTGAAAAAACAACTAGTGGCAAATGGTGGTCATAGACCACAAACCTAGCTGGGCATGTTGGTGTTGTGGAGGTATCTGACCCCTGTAAAATGTTCCAAAAATGTTCCCTTGGTCATGAGGTTTGTTGTCACCGAGTTTGAGTCCCGTACACCTTACATATGTCCAGAAAATGCAATTTAAAGATTTGACCCCATAATGACCTTTGCCCTGACCCCTGCAAAATGTTCCAAAAATGTCCCCCTGGTCATTAAGTTTGTTGTCACCAAGTTTGAGCCCCGTATCCCTTACAGATGTACATTTCTAAGATTTGACCTCTGCATGACCTTTGACCTGACCCCTGCAAAATGTTCCCCTGGTCATGAGATTTGTTGTCACAGAGTTTGAACCGCGTACCCATTACGGATATCGCAAAAATGAAATTAGAAGATTTGACCCCAGATAACCTTTGACCTGGCCCCTGCAAAGTATTCCAAAATGTTCCCCTGATCATTAAGTTTGTTGTCACCAAGTCTGAGCCCCATACCCCTTACAGATGTCCAGGAAATTCATTTCTAAAATTTGACCTCTGCATGACCTTTGACCTGACCCGTGCAAATTGTTCCTCTGGTGATGAGATTTGTTGTCACCGAGTTTGAGCCCCATACCCTTACAGATGTCCAGATAATGCAATTGGAAGATTTTACCCCCTTAATGACCTTTGACCCCAATTCTGTAAGCAAGTTATAGGCGTGTGGTATAGCCGATGCATATATGCAAATGACATCATTGTACTATATAATATGTGGCAGAAGATGCATTTTGAAGATATTTGGTTAAATACCGGAAATGCCCTTTAATGACCTTTTTCCCCAATTCTGTTTAGACAGTATGGGCACTGGATATAGCCAATACATATGTGCAAGTTACGTAACTGTAGGGTGTAACATGTAGGAGTAGAAGCATTTTGAAATAATTGCCAGAAAGAAGAAGAAAGAAAGAAAGAACTAGTGGCAAATGGTGGTCATAGACCACAAACCTAGCTGGGGCATGTTGATGTTTTAGAGGTATCTGACCCCTGCAAAATGTTCCAATAATGTTCCCCTGGTCATGAGGTTTGGAGTCACCGAGTTTGAATCCCATACTCCTTACAGACGCCCAGAAAATTAAATTTTAAGATTTGACCCAGATAACCTTTGACCTGACCCCTGCACAGCTTTCCAAAGTGTCCCCCTGTTCAGTAAGTTTCTTGTCACAAGAGTTTGAGCCCTGTATCCCTTACAGATGTCCAGAAAATGCATTTCGAAAATTTGACATCTGCATGACCTTTGACCTGACCCATGCAAACTGTTCCCCTGTTCATGAGATTTGTTGTCACCGAGTTTGAGTCCCATACTCCTTACAAATGCCCAGAAAATTAAATTCTAAGATTTGACCCAGATAACCTTTGACCTGACCCCTGTACGGCGTTCCAAAGTGTTCCCCTAGTCAGTAAGTTTCTTGTCACAAGAGTTTGAGCCCCGTATCCCTTACAGATGTCCAGAAAATGCATTTCGAAAATTTGACCTCTGCATGACCTTTGACCTGACCCCTGTAAAATGTTGAGATTTGTTGTCACTGATTTTGAGCCCCACACCCCTTACAGATGTTGAGATAAGGCAATTGTAAGATTTTACCCCTTAACGACCTTTGACCCCAATTCTGAGTGCAAGGTATGGGCACTGGGTAAAGCCGATGCACATGTGTAAGTGACGTCATTGTGCTATGTAATATGCGGTAGAAGAAGCATTTTGAAGGTATTTGGTTATATACCGAAAATGCCCCTTTAATGACCTTTGATCCCAATTCTGTTTGCACCCTATGGGCACTGGATATAGCCGATACATATGTGCAAGTTACGTAATTGTAGGGTGTAACATGTAGGAGGAGAAGCATTTTGAAGTTTGTTGCCAGAAGAAGAAGAAGAAGAACTAGTGGCAAATGGTGGTCATAGACCACAAACCTAGCTGGGGCATGTTGGTGTTGTGGAGGTATCTGACCCCTGCAAAATGTTCCAAAAATGTTCCCCTGGTCATGAGGTTTGTTGTCACCGAGTTTGAGTCCCATACAACTTACAGATGCCCAGAAAGTTAAATTTTACGATTTGACCTAGATGACCTTTGACCTGACCCCTGTACAGCATTCCAAAGTGTTCCCCTGGTCAGTAAATTTTGTTATCACAGAGTTTGAGCCCCGTACCCCTTACAGATGTCCAGAAAATGCATTTCTAAAATTTGACCTCTGCATGACCTTTGACCTGACCCCTTCAAACTGTTCCCATGTTCATGAGATTTGTTGTCACTGAGTTTGAGCTCCATACCCCATACAGATACCCAGAAAATGATATATGATTTGACCCCAGTTAACCTTTGACATGACCCCTGCAAAATGTTCCAAAAATGTTCCCCTGGTCATGAGGTTTGTTGTCACCGAGTTTGAGTCCCATACAACTTACAGATGCCCAGAAAGTTAAATTTTACGATTTGACCCAGATGACCTTTGACCTGACCCCTGTACAGCATTCCAAAGTGTTCCCCTGGTCATTAAGTTCGTTGTCACAGAGTTTGAGCACTGTACCCCTTACAGATGTCCAGAAAATGCATTTCTAAAATTTGACCTCTGCATGACCTTTGACCTGACCCCTGTAAAATGTTCCCCTGGTCATGAGATTTGTTGTCACTGAGTGTGAGGCCCACACCCCTTACAGATATCGAGATAAGGCAAAATAGAGTTTACCCCCTTAATGACCTTTGACCCCAATTCTGTGTGCAAGGTATGGGCACTGGATAAAGCCGATGCACATGTGTAAGTGACGTCATTGTGCTATGTAATATGTGGCAGAAGAAGCATTTTGAAGGTATTTGATTATATACCGGTAATGCCCCTTAATGACCTTTGACCCCAATTCTGTTTGCACCCTATGGGCATTGGATATAGCCGATACATATGTGCAAGTTACGTAATTGTAGGGTGTAACATGTAGGAGGAGAAGCATTTTGAAATTAATTGCCAGAAAGAAAGAAAGAAAGAAAGAAAGAAAGAAAGAAGAAAGATCCGATAGCAAAACAGTACCTAGCTCGGGGGGTTGGAAACCCCCCAGCTAGGTAAAGAGGAATCGGATAGAAAAACAGTACCTAGCTGGGGCATGTTGGTGTTTTGGAGGTATCTGACCCCAGCAAAATGTTCAAAAAATGTTCCCCTGGTCATTGAGGTTTATTTTCACCAAATTTGAGCCCCGTACTCTTTACAGATGTCCAGAAAATGCAATTCTAAGATTGGACCCCAGATAACCTTTGACCTGACCCCTGCACAGTAGTCCAAAATGTTCCCCTGGTCATTAAGTTTGTTGTCAAAGAGTTTGAGCCCTGTACCCCTTACAGATACCCAGCAAATGCGTTTCGAAAAATTTGACCTCTGCATGAGCTTTGACCTGACCCCTGAAAAATGTTTCCCTGGTCATGAGATTTGTTGTCACTAGTGCGTTTGAGCCCCATACCCCTTACCAAGGGTGAAAATAAGAGAGCTTGAACCAGGGGCCACGTTGGCCAACAAATGGTACCAGGTTCACCAAGAGTGAAAGGATCCAGGGGCCATTTCCACTTAAGAGGGTCAATAAAAATAAAGATGTCCTGGATGAGTAAAATTAAGCACTTGTTGCTTTGAATTTAGTTCACTATCCAGGGGGCTAGTTTTGTGAGAAAAGTGTCCCCTGGTCAACTACAATTGAGATAGAACCAGGGGCCATTTCAGAGCTTCTGGGGGTCAAACGGCTCCCATCACCCACTTAATTTCACCCTTGCCCATTACAGATATCCAGAAAATCAAATTATGAGATTTGACCCCAGATAACCATTGACCTGGCCCCTGCAAAGTGTTCCAAAATGTTCCCCTGATCATTAAGTTTGTTCTCATCAAGTTTGAACCCTGTACCCCCTACAGATGTCCAGGAAATATACTTTTAGATAGCAAACACATAAATGTATCAATGTGGCCAAAATCTTGTGGCCACATGTGGATAAATACTACATGATGAAACATGAGGACACAGACACTCACAGGTTTGTTATTATATCAGCTATATCTTTTTTTTTCTTTCTTCATTTAAAGGGTTAATAAAATATGCAATCACCAGCACAAAAGTTTATAAAGCCCCAGCTGATAGGATACTGTTTCACCCCGCTGACCCCATATGACCTTCGACCCCAGTTGACCTGTTGGATGACCTTTGACATTAATTAATTACCGGTAATTAATTAAATTTATTTATTTATATATTTATTTATTTTACTGACTACTCTTTCTTTCTTCCTTCATTTAATGGGTTAATATAACCCTCCCCAAGCCATTGGATTCATAGAGCAAGTGTAAGTTACCCTACTCATACATACAACATTAGCAAAGTTATAGTTAGACTGCTTTGCATTCCCTTTTAAATAAAAGTTCACACTCCTATGTCATTCCATGCATAAAACACATCCCCCACTGAGTGATTGCTCTGCCCAGAGAAAAAAAGGCGTTTTTTCTTGGTGGCGTGGCTCTCAGGGGACAGCGGTTTTCGGAGTGGGCTACCAAGATTTATAGCTGTTGGATCAGAAGAGAATACAGGGATGATAAATTAAAAAGGTCTACTAAAGTAGACTAAGTTATAATCAATGAACTTTCAGATAGGAAACATAACTAAATATCCATTTGGCCAATACTATAATAACTAAAGACCAACTGGCACTTTGGATACATGATAACAGGTGTTTTA
Organism: Amphiura filiformis; assembly: GCF_039555335.1. NCBI lineage: Eukaryota > Metazoa > Echinodermata > Ophiuroidea > Amphilepidida > Amphiuridae > Amphiura > Amphiura filiformis. The sequence continues at coordinate 64,209,762 of NC_092632.1, read as the reverse complement.
CTACTAAAGGCACATTTAAGAATTAATTTTCGCTATTTAATAACTGCACTGTCCATACCAAGCTTAAATTAGCATGACCCGCCAACATGAAATAAGTACAGCTTGTCTGTACGCAGTACGATAATACTCAAACATATGAGGCCAGCACTAATAAGGAAGAAGAATTTACCACAACCATTTTGTCTCAGCATTTTGTACCACATTTTCCACCCCCTCCAAGTATTTAATTTATCATATTTATCAAATTGTTTTTTACCAACATTCTTTTTATGTACAATTGTACATGACTCAAGTATAATAATGTAATACACTTTAATATCATCCTTATCATCCTTTATACCTGGGCTTTAATATAATACACAAGTTTTAGCAATGATATGTTAAAACTTCAGCAAGTTATAACTGTGCCTTTAATGAAACCACTTCTCTGAAGTGTCAAGGGTTAGCCATCTAACAGGTGATAAGAGATTTACTATGACATGTGATGTAGTACACAAAAGCATAATTCTGGGGTTGATAGCCAGAAATGCTCCCACAAAATGAGCACAAACTCGCCAGGGCACTATAGAAGATAGAGTCCATTATTAATCACAAAACACATTATGGAGGAAATATATTTTGAAGACCAAAGCAAGGAGCCAACTTTATGCTCATTTTGTGAGAGCTGGTCATACTGAGTTACAACTTTCTGGTTCTGAACCCTCGATATGAAAGTTTAGATTACCCAAGTTTGTCCCTTGCATGTGGAAAGCTATGATTCCTATCTACAAGGTGTCCTGAGGTGTCACAAAAAAAATTGCAGTAAGCAAAAACGGATAAATGCTTCAAATACTGTCTTTAACAAGTGGCTATTGAAAAATTTAACCTTTGACCACAAACACTGGCCAGTGACCATGCATCAGTGCAAGTTGTTATCAACATACTATGTTGCATGTAGCAGATATAAATTTTAAAGCTTTTTAAACTCTGACCGGAAATGACCCCTTAACGAACTTTAACCCCAATTCTGTGTGCACCCTTTAGACACTGGGTATAGCCGATACATATATGCAGGTGACGTCATTGTGCTATGTAATTTGTGGCACAAGAAGCATTTTACAGGTATTTGGTTTTATACCAGTAATGCCCTCTTAATGACCTTTGACCTCAATTCTGTGTGCACCCTATAAACACTGGATATAGCCGATTCTTATGTGCAAGTGACGTCATTGTAGGATGTTGTATGTAGGAAGAAAAACAATTTTAGCTCAATTCACATTTTGGCTTATTTGACCCCTCAGTGACATTTAACCCATTAAAAGTCAGGTGACATGTATGGTTGTGGTCAATGATGCTTGTGACCAAGTTAGGTCAAAATCGGCCGAAGCATGTCTGAGCTAGAGCAAAAAAATGTGCATTTTGTTGCCAGAAAGAAGAATCGGATAGCATAAGAATACCTAGCGGCGGGGTGTAAACCCCCCCAGCTAGGTAAGAATCGGATAGCAAAACAGTACCTAGCTTGGGGGGTTGAAAACCCCCCAGCTAGGTAAAGAAAGATCGGATAGCATAACATTTACCTAGCTCAGGGGGTTGAAAACCCCCAGCTAGGTAAAGAAAGAAGAACTGACCAAAAACAGAACACTCGCAAATTGGAAATGTGCGATTGTAAAGACTTAAAAATTTACATGTCTCAACTAATATTTCAAGTCTTTCTAATTGAGAGTGTACACCAATCACTGTCACTATTATTCAAGTTTTTTGCAATAACCTTTCAATTCCCACTGAGCCCTTCCAAAATCATATTAGCCATCAATCCTCTCATACACACATTCCCTGGGCTTGGATGATGAACAGATGTTAATTGCGGGCAAAACAGACACATCATTTATCGGTATGCCCTATCTATCTACCTATTGTGCAGAGCTACTACGGTATGGGTTCCTCGTACTAACTTTGTTGCCAGCGGAAGAAAACGGGAAGATTACAGTGGTTTGTTGCCAGCGGAAGAACCAAACGATTACAATACCTAGCTGGGGGGTGTAAACCCCCCAGCTAGGTAACTAGAGTTGCAACTATTAGTTAGATACTCATCAAAATTTTTACCTTGGTGTTTTATAGAGGCAGCTAGTGTAGGTCCAATGCTGGCAAAGAATTCATTGAATTTGTTTGCTACTTTTGATGGATCATTATAAGTTTCATTGTCACTTACAAACTTTTGAGAAGATGTCTTTTTTGGACATCTGAGTACAGAATTTAGAATTTTCCATGTATTTCTCATATTATACCTTTCTTTGTCCAGTTGTGAACTGAAATAATTTTGTTTTGCCCTCCTCAATAAGGAGTTTAACTTGTTACGATACATCTTATATTTATGTACATTCGCATCAGTAGGTTTTTGGATTTGTTTTTTGAACAACTTGTTCTTTCTACGAATACATTTTAGTAGAGAATATGTTATCCAAGGTGCCCTAGGCATCCTATTTTTAGTATGAGATTTCTTAACTACCTTTTTTGGAATACATTCATCAAAAACTGCTTTAAATTTATCAATAAACTTGTTGTATGATACATTGGCATCATGATTTTCACACACATTGTCCCAGTCAACCTTGCTAAGTTTATCTTTAAGTGCATCAATGTTTTGTACACTCATATCCCTAATTTCGATGACAACATCATTGGTATTTTTACCATAAACACTTAAGTTTGTAGACACAAATATAGGAAGATGGTCACTTATATCAGTTAGAATAATGCCAGATGTTTGATTTGCATAATTGTTGGTAAAAAAGTTATCAATCAGAGTTGCTGATTTTCTAGTTATCCGAGTCGGTTTAGTTATACTAGGGTATAGAGAATATGATGTTATAACATCTACAAATTCACCAGTTGGTTTATGAACATCGTCATTGAGTAGGTTTATATTAAAATCACCCATTATATATAGGAGCTTATTTTCCTGACCTGTTATTTTACATAATACAGCATCAATATATTTATTAAATTCATCAATAGTTTGGTCAGGTGGTCTATATACTACACCAACTACAATGTTTTGCGAATTACTTTTTTCAATTTCTATAAACAACGATTCAGTATACTTCAACTGATTTAGATCATTAATATCATGTCTAACATTATAAGCAATATTCTCATCAACATACATAGAAACACCACCGCCTCTCTTGTCATTTCTATTACACAATTCGAGGTTATATCCTCTTAGATGATAGTAATCATGAGGCTTTTCTTTCAACCAAGTTTCAACCAGTCCAATGATTTGAAAGTTGACATCAATTTCTGAGAGTAATTCCTTTAATGCATCAACGTTTTTAGTTAGACTTCTTACATTGCTACAAAGTAATGATAAATTGCTGTTTTTTATACCGGCTGTTTCTTTCAGGTTGTCTGTGGAAAAATATTGTGTGTTACTGTTACAATCATTTACTTCAAATGCATCATCATTATCAAAAGGATTGTATTTCATGTTATCGAAATGGGATTTCATATATTCAGTATCAGCCGACATGTCCTCAAAACACCTATACAATTCAAGTTGGAATTCGCGTTCGTCAGTAAAATGATTAAAAGGCAGTGTCAAATTTTCATTACAGCTGGAGCAATGCCAATATTTTGTATAGTCATTGCTTCTGAATTCCTTTGCAGATAGGTCACTACAACATTTGTGAACATATTTCTTACATAAATTGCAAATTAACTTTCTATGATTTCTTTTTACAAGATGGGAGCATATAGCACATAAACAAGACATAAATAAATAAAACAACAAACAAATAAAGTAAAAAAATATATATAAAGCAATAACCTAGTTATGCTGTAAACACAGCAAAATATTAGGGTTTCACTTAGATATTACTAAGCTTGCATGCCAATATTATAAAGAACATATTTATAAGAACATATTTATCAAAAACAATTTGCGAATTAAGTCACATCCTAGCTGGTACAAACTATTCTTTATTTGAATTCTTTTTGCAACACGACCGATTTGAAACCATTTTAAAATTATTAAGTCGGGGCATTTCTACGATGTTAATCCTTGTAGTCCACCTTTAACTTGAGAACGTCGCATCACAATATCCCTTCTGCATCCCGCAGTGTCTATTACTTAGAATATGATCCCATTCTCAAGTAATTATCCCCTTTAATATTAGACTACCCCGTAGTCCACTTGCCCATTATGCATATACTCTGGATATTGTATTTAAGCTTAAAACTCTGATTTAATTAATGTGTGTACAATTGATAGATTTTCACATCTGATCTTTTCAGTCACCCTACACCCTCTGTTTGTTAGCTCCCCAAGTGGACTACTGACATTGGATTGCGGTCAGAGATGCTTAACACAGCTGTCTATGAGCTTCTATGGATGAGATTGTCGGAAATCTGGCCTACTAAAATTGGCCATGATGTAATGCATCTTTAAATGGATCTGGCTTGTGATTGGTCGCCCAGATCTCGTTATGGTTTAAATCCTCCGGGTACATATCATTACCATTAATAACTACATGGTACACAAGTATGCCGCCATTGTGTTGTGTAATTGCATGAACGCGTCAATAAGTGCATGAGCGCGTATTGTATTTGCTTGCGGTTAAATTTGATTGATAAACAAGTATGATTGACAGTGTGAGTGTTAGGGACTTTGCCCGCTCAAAATCCCGTTTTAAATTGAAAGTCCATAGTCTATTTTTAACCTGGAATTTCGCGATTAATAAACTGGAAGATTTTAAAATCAGAATTGTTCAGTGAAGTGCCAATACAATCATGACATTATGATATGTTGCATTCAATAATATAAGCCTACGTACACTTTACTTTTACTGTCACTAATATAATTATATAAACTTTTTCATAACAATTTTATACTAGTATATATTTTGATGTAATAAATATCAGTATAATTTCGAGTTCAACTGAATGCTTTCATCATGATTAACATTAATAACATGCTTTTATTTATCAAAAATAGACTATGGCATAGTCTACTTTAATATGAGATAACAACTAAAAATATATGCATCAAATTAAAAAAAAAACCCAAAGAAACGGCGAAGTAACAAAAAGAAATCCAGTTATGGTCTGCGAAATTTTGATACCGCATGATTTTCTGAAGTTGCACTGAAAGTCACCAAGCCAGTGTAACATATATTTGACAGTTCTGTTTCTTCAAAATTTGGATAAAATTATAACGTATTTTTTCCCGCCAAAATTTTCGGTCCACCATATCTAATTACACCTACACCATTACACGTCTAAAAGATATTTAAAAAAAATAGAATTTTATTGTTCTAGATTAAAATATCTTAAGTTACGTACTTCTTTCTCAAATTTGTGATTTTATTTTTTTTAATTTTTTGATTTTGTTGTTGTTGTTGTTGTTGTTTTTTAATGGGAGAGTAATATTAAACAAGACGTTTCTCTCTAGATTAATAACATACAATTTTGCTTATTTGGAACTGTGAAGGTAACTAGTTTATGAAGGACCGACAAAATTGGGTGGAAAATTGTGTTTTTAGACCTTCTTTTTTTATAAAAAAAAAAAGAGGTAATTTTTTTCAAAATTTAGAAGTTTAATTCCTTTGTATTATTTTCATATATAAATTAATCTTTGTTACTTTAATTAAAGATAAATGAAAATAAAGTTAATAAATTTCCCACCAAAACCATCGCTAAGGTCATCCTTATTTGAAAATGCATCTTTCACAGGATCACTATGGCAACAATATTAAGTTTAGAATAAAAGTTATAAACCAGTTTAGGAAGCATTTTAACCCGGTCTTATAAGTGTGTCAGAATGCGGAAGTAAAGTGAACGTCATCGCAGTGAAAGTGTTACTGACCTGCAGAGCAACCCACGCAAAGACACAAACAAACCAAAACACACGCCCGATTTCAGCAAATGCATTGATACTGTGTAAATTCAAACGCAATCACAACAAACTTTTAAAGTTTAGTTTAGTTTAGTTTAGTTTAGGGTAACAATGTCGACAGCTTTAGGGGTAAATGATGGTGATCCTGATGAAGAAATGGAGATGGTCACTGAAGGCGAAAATGGAGTTCAAGTAATTCGGTATGTATTTTTTGAAATGTGGGATAATTTGCTAGTAGCAGTACGTATTAAAATGCATATGTTTTCATAGCTATAATTTATAGATCAGAAACCCTGGACCAAAAATCAATTTTACTATATTGTTTAATTCAATTTTTACACCACGGTGACCTTGAGCGTGTGTTTTATTCGGTTGTGTTATGTGTATAGGCATATATAGCCATAGATCGTCTATGATATGGCTCTATAGGACATGGAAAAGTCCCGGTTTTAAATTAAAGTTTGAAAAAAAATTAAAAACGTTCTCAACATGACAAATGCGACAAATGCTCTCTAAATATGTCAAATAAGTGTCGGTCCGCTAAATCCATCCTGCTAAATCCATCCCGTATAAGGCGTATTTAAATTAAAATTTAGTAGTCCCGGTATTATAATATTCCATACCATGAATACAGAAAGTCCATAAAATTATTATCATAAACGGCCATGCATTTTGATAGGGTTTGTCATTTTTGTGCTTTTAAAAAACGTAAAGGACCCATACCTAGAACCGGTCGCAAGTTGTGTGTGCACGTAAACCTCCTTTTATGCTTTTACAGGTTCATTAAACACAAAATCATTGTCGCTATCGTTTGAGTCTGTCTTAACAGGAGTTCGTGTTGTCAGGGCATTACAGGTATAATATTTATGTTGAAAATTGTTGTGTGTGTTATTGTGTTAACGAGTTTCCTCTGTAATAACTATATAATCAATACCAATTTCAGCAAACACAAAATCAAGGTCATAAAACATTCTGTATGCGAACAAATATCAACACTTTGCAATGTTGTCAAAATGTTGTTGTAAAATGTGTTTTTGTAAACATTTACAAACATTGTGTCAAAACTTAAATAAATAATGATTTGCATTTAATATTGATTAGTTGTCACCTTCACCGAATTGGAATGCTAAATTGGCCCGGGGGATCACTCACATAAATGGTCTGTACGCATGTGTGACCAAAAAAAAGATGAATGACCAAATTCCATTTTTGGACATCCTGTAGTAAACCAAACAACTAAACCAAACTCAAGGTTTTAGGCCAATAGGAAAAAGACCCTCACAGACCAGTATTTGTCTTTCACATCCCATCATTAACTTTATCAAAGAAAGGGAGTTGTTCAGACATTTGTGACAGGAAAGACAGAATAATAACAGAAGTTACCAGACAAACCTCTTTTAATATGCTGAAGGTGACAACTCACCAATATATGAACTCTCCAAATTATTAGTCACCATATTTGAACTCTCCAAATAGTCCTCAGTTCAAAGTACAAAATGCCAAATGACATTGACATAGCACACCACATCCTAACTTTACCAAACAAAACTCTTCCAATTTGCTGAAGGTGACAACTCACCATATTTGAACTCTCCAAATGATCGTCCCCACTTCAAATTACATACATACCCAATACATTAACATAAAACACCATATCCCAACTTGACCAAACATAATACTTCCAATTCTGTGATCATGGTGATGGTGACTCACCAAAATTTTAATTCTCCATATAACCGTACCCCACTTCAGAGTACAAACATCCCCAAGACATCAACATAAAACCCAAACAACAGAAGTAACAATATTCACCTGGGTCACATGTGTCACAAAATGGCCCAACCCACTTTTTTCTCGTTATATAAAAACCTCACAGTTTGTATACCACCTAGAATGACTCCTATATAGGCAACACAAAAAACATTTTTCCAATACATTAGGTAAATCATTTTACATACCCAAAAAAATATACACAAACATTTGCTTGATCCATGGAGCAAACTGTCAAAAATGAAAGAGGGTGGATGGGTGGTATTAAAGGGTAATAACCTCTATCCCATCTAGTGCCCTACATATTTGAAATTTATTCCATATTCATTATGTGATGAAGATTTAAGGGAGTAGATCCAGATTCAGGTTCCCCAAAATATTTATCTTGTCCCCCAGTTTGGCCCCCTCCCCAACTTTTAAGGCAACCGCCCCCCCCCCCAAAATATATATAAATATTTCCACTTTTTGTGACAATTTTGTGCAAAATTGGTTGATTTTGCCCCCCCCCCAAATTCACTTTTCCCCCAGATATCCCCCTCCCCCCTGGTGCCACCACTGATCACATTGCCCACCAATGGGAATACCCACATCAAATACCACCACATACCAAAATTATAAACATTTAAAAATTAAGATGGAGAACTTGCTTACATACATGTATTAATTACTAATTATAATCTATTATACAATAACATATCTTATACTTTAGTAAGTAATATCATATCAATACCATGCTGCGTTTGATGACCTCATGTAGGTGACCTTTTCATAGGCCTGTCTCATCCACTCACAGCTCATACTTTGCATTTCTACCTGGTGTTTGTTTTCAAACAGTGTTTCCATCTGATAAAACACTCATTTTTATCTCAGTTCATTATACCATGTGGAAAGTAGATCAACCTGATTTTAATTGTCAGAGCAATCATCTGTCTTCATTGCATTCCAATCTAGGTAATAACATAAGTGGTTTATTTCGTGCAAATTCAAGCAGTAAAATGGAAGCATATTCTGATGACTAGAAATGACCATCTGGTATTTAAGAGGAAGCATGGGATTCGATTTCACACTAGTCCGAGTCCTATGTGGTGACTGACCACATTGAAAAGTGTATTCTTTATAAATGGACTATTCCAGAATGATTAGCACGTAAAGACAACTATAACTTTTGAACCACTATTAAAAAGGCAGATATTAGAAATTCTGTTTTAAAAAATCACATGTCTTCTTGAGTGAGTGCCACTAGTTTCTTGAACAGCCCAATTTGTCTTCTGTTTACTGATTTGGTTATTGTATTATAATAGTTCTATAGTCTTGCATGCATAGTTCTTTAGTCACGTCAAATATCTTGCAATTTTACATACAATTTAGCAATCCCAACAAATTTTACTGAAAGTTGCAAGTGCTTGTTTCAAAATTGTACAAAATATCCCCTTTATTTAACTCGTTACTTTTGTTGGAATTTTTATAGGAAGATCAAGTTTTGATAATAAATACTATCATCTACAATGTCCTCATGTCAAATGGTGCAATTCATTAACTTCTATTTAAGAATCACAGCTTGAACTTTGACTTCAAAATGTGGGAGATGAGTTTGTATACCTAATGCATCCAAAGTTCATTCTATGAATGTACAAACGTATTAGGAAAAATGAACTTGTGCTGATAGATGAGCATGTTTGGGATCCAACTTGTAGAATCAATATTTGAACATCAGACAACAACATAAATTGTCTCAGACTAAATTGAGTATCATGTATACCAGTAAACACTAGTCTACACTTTTACTTCTACACGTAGCTTGCGTAGTATTTTTTTGCGCATCAACTGGAGTCTGCACATTCAATAATGTTTCTAAACAATGACTTATTAAATTTGTAAATTAATTTTTGCAGAGTTGACGTACCAGGCAACAGCAAGTTGAGCAAGATGAAATGGAAGAAGCTCATCATCTTATCGGTTGTTTTCCATGTCTACTTGATACTTGGTGCTGGTATATTTCATTACTTGGAGAGCGGACAAGAGGATGAAACAAGGAATAATGTCCGGCAGCTTAAGGAGGGTATTCTTGCTAATTACACCTGTCTTGATAGTGATACATTGGAGATGATAATTGATGTTGTTGTTAAGGCAGCCGGTAATGGTATAAGTCCTGCGGGCAATGTGACTAGCCCATCTAATTGGGATTTTGGCAGTGCTTTCTTCTTCTCTGGAATAACAGTCACAACTATAGGTAACTTTTTCTTTAATATATATATATTAAATTTCAAAAGAACATAATATTATTTGTAACTTTGTAAAGTTTCATTATCGATTGATTTGTTGCTGGGGTATATCGTCCATTCAATCAAGTTGAAAAATTGTTTCATATCTCAAAATGCAGTAGTATTGCAAACAGTGTGCATTTATTTTATAGCTATAGGAAGTGCAATAACTACTCTCTCCATTCAGAGTTCTGTGATGAATCAAAGGGATCCATAATTCCTTTGTTTCAATGTTTTAAGAACTTTATCCACTCAAAATAGTATGTAACTTTGATTTCTTATTTTCAATATAATTTATAAAGCCATCTACATGTAGCAAGCATTTGATTTACAAAATCTGTTATATAGCAATCATATTGGAAGTCTTTGTTCAAGTTTTTTAGAAATGAGCAGCGAAATAATGTGTTATTCAAGTACGGTATCTAGGAAAATGGTCTTTGCCATGTTTCAATGAATCTGGTGCTTAAAAATCACCAATTATCAACTAACATTAAAAAATGTTAGTTGATTTTATAGAAAAAGTTAATTTTAGACTATGGAAAAGAAAAATGGTATATTTTTAAGTAATGAGCATTTGAGCTTAAAGGGGTGTGACCTAATCGACAGCCTATCACCCACTTTCTTCATTAAAACTGAAATGTTGGCATCAGAAGGAGCTCATTTTTCTCATTATCCCAGTCAAATTTAATACCCGGATTATGTATGTTTAGTTTATAGATGGTGTGAACAAAGATGTAGTGAATTGTGGTAACCACACCTGAAGTGATGTACTATCCTATGGGGCATTGTTATACATGTTTGATTCCCATATAGCAAAACTACTGGAGCAATACAACTTACAGTGGCGGATTTAGAGGGGGGCGCACCCGGCGCGCGCCCCCTCTATTTTTTGCAGAGCGGTGCCTGACTCTGTGTATTTTTGCAGAACGGCGCCTGACTTTGTGTGGGCGCCGAGCCGTGGTGGCGGCGGTGTTGGCTCGGCGCCCTCTCTATTGAAAATTCCTGGATCCGCCCCTGACTTAAAAATTCAAAAAAGAATCAAACATGTATATTAAACAATGCCCCATAGGATAGTGCATCACTTCAGGTGGGTAACTACAATTCACCACATATTTGTACACACCATCTAAAATATTGCTTTATTGGTACATGTAGGCCTCAAATGTAAGATAAAAAACAGAACATAAAAAGATTCGACCATGCCCCTTTAACAGAGACTTTCATCTGGCCTAAATAATGTGTAGTTTGGATTTAAATTAATAGTACAAAAACCTTCTGTGGAATTTAATTTAATAACTATTAACTGGCAGTACGTTGTAACCAACACTCTTAATTTAGAAGGAAACTAATTATTTTAAGCATGGTTGTTTGAGCATGAAGAATAAGCATGTTAATCAAGTAAATCAAGTGTATTGTGCTATTCCATTTAATATCCATACCCATGTGGAAGATTTTGGAAATATCTTCCACAGGGGGACTGGGCGTATGAATTTCAGTAAATGGAATGAACACATTACCTAGCTCCATTTGAAACACACCCTCCCTCTGTGGAAGATTCATGTTGAATCTTTCAAAGAGGGTGTATAAAATTCAAATGGAGCTGCCTAATGTGTTCATTCCATCTGAAATTCATGATACTCCCTCTGTGGAAGATATTTCCAAAATCTTCCGCAGGGGTAGTGTGCATTTTAAAAGGAATGGCCCAATTGCAATTGACTTACTTGGGTCAGGTACAAATCGAACTGCAAAAGCTGCGGAAGTAATTATTAAGGTCATTTGAATAAGGAAAATAATAAGAATTTGAGATGCTTTTTCACTTATAAAATATGAATGCCTTGATCAATTTTAGCAACTGAGGTGTCATTTTAAAGCTTGCAAAATGCTTTCAAAGCAGAAATAATTAACTAAAATTGACTTCACCTGCAAAGTCCACCCTTTTGATGTCCTGCATCACATATTTCATGTTTTATGTTCTTTGATTAAGATTTGATACTGATTGAAAATACCAAGATGTGCAGGGAATTCTAAACTATCAACTCTTGGTATGCATAAAAACTCCTTCAGTCTTCCCACTCTGCACAATAAGCATGATAAACCCATGTTACAAACCCTCAGATTTTACGAACATCAGATTTTGCATAAATTATTTGAATATTTGGACTACTTTTCTAAACTTTTTAGTGTGTAAGGCCTATATAAAGGTATCCATAAAAAAACACCACACAATTTGTGATGAACAAAAAATTATATCTTCTTTGGCCCTTAAATTCGACCTCCATAGAAATGTGTCACATTTCAAAAAAATTAATGTGAAATTGATTTAATACAAAGGAACTTCATTTAAGGACACAAAACATAACATTGAAAAATTTACATAATTTGTTAGTTAGTATGCATGTTGTTGTTGTTCATTCGTTTGTTTCTATGCTTTAATGTAAATGAGCAATTGCCCAATTCAAACACCATAAAAGGTACATATGAACACAGACCACAGATGCATCTGATGTGAATAATCACAAAGAGTAATTACATTAATTTGATATTGTTGGTATTGTTGCTCAGTTGCTACCTGCACATATCATCAACACATGATCTGTAGTTGCTTGGTCTCCCCATGATCATAATGTGTATCATGGTTCCATGATACCATAATCATACAGCAATCCCCACCCATAGAGTAGATCGGTATAGCACTGTTGGCAATGACACATGTTGTACTTTTGTATCAGATTAGAAACTATCTTTAACCCTAACCCTAGAACTACCGAGCCATATTTGGTAACACTGACTACAAAGCAGTGGCGAATCCAGGGGGTGCTTTAGGGGCTGAAGCCCCCCGCACGTTGTTAAAAATCATGTAAAATCAGCCGTTTTTGGGCAATTTTAGCCATTAAGCCCCTGAGCCCCCGCAGGAACAGATCCTGGACACGCCGGTGCAAAGGGTGGTTACTGCACCCCCAATTTTCAATTATAAACATCATACTGTTATATTTAGAACCAATATATAGCTATGGGTCTCTTCTATCCAGTGATACCAAAATAAGTACAAACATTCCCCACATAATGTCGCTATGACATCATAATGTGATTGTGCCCACTGATTTAACTGTAGAAACAAATGGTGGGCCTCACCAACCCCCCCCCCTGGTCATTTTTGATGGCTGGTCCTACCCCAAGTAAGGGACCGTCCATAATTTTCACCATTTTCACTTACGTACAAAGCGTACGTAAGAGGGAGGGAGGGGGTAAAAATCCTGGGCATGTGTACGTAAGAAAAATGGCGATTTATCTGAGCAATAAAAAAAAATGAAAGTGATAAATTATGATTTTTTCCAATATTTTATTCATATAAAATTGACCTAAAATTGTACAATTTGTTTTAACAATTTCTAACAACCAACAAAACTAACTTTGAAATAATTATATGACTGTTTACTAAGTGCTGTGTGAAAATGAGAGATTTCCATGACTTCAGGGCTGAATGAGCCTAAATTGAAGGCAAAAACTGCCCTTTTCAAAAGTCACAAAGTAGGCTATGCTTGTCACAAAAGTTGATTCATGGCTTGTTACTAATGGAAAACCCCATGTGTTTGAGTGCAGTTTAAAATCCTCACCAAGTGAATATTTACTGTAATGTGTATCAATTCTTGATCATTCAGCCATGCAAATCCCCTTGGTGCAGAGTTCAGCACAGTGAGTTGTAAGATGGTCAATTCCATTCCTTGTCCCAATACGCCTTGCAGTTAACATGCATAGGCCTACTTTGTGACTTTTGGAAAGGGCACTTTTTGTCTTCAATTTAGACTCATTCAGCCCTGAAGTCATGGAAATCTCTCATTTTCACACAGCACTTAGTAAACAGTTATATAATTATTTCAAAGTTAGTTTTGTTGGTACAAAACGAAACCTTACGGTGTTATGACGACATGTTCAGAGGGGGACTTATTTCTTTTGAGGTGTTTATATGGCATCAAAGGCTCAAGTTTGGATTGTGTGCCTGCACTGTTGCGACAAAAGACATGAAACCCATAGTTTAATTGCAAGAGCATACATTAAACATGCCAAAGGGATGTCCCCCTGGTACTGGTTCCCCATATATATGATGTGATTCCGGGGGTTCTTAGTGGAAAAGAGAGTATTGGGTTTTCAGCAGATTTTGGGGTACATTGAGTCATGTAGTTTAGATTCGGGCTGCATTTTAAGCTGATATTTTAATTTATTGATGGCTCTCGTTTTCATGAAAATATGGTTTTTCACCATCTTGCAGGTTATGCGCCTACTGCCCATCTAGCGCCACCTGTAAAAAAAGTAAACATACTTTTGAGACCATTTTTGGACCATAATGTACATAAGGACCAGTGATTACACTGACAAAATTCATCGATATAGCTCTTTTCCTTCTGGGTGATGTCAAAAACTTTTGGATACCCCCTCGTATATGTAGTACTCATGGAAATCCTTCGCCATTTTATTTGTACGTAACTCGAGGGAGGGAGGGGGGTAAAAAGTTACGTACGCTTTGTACGTAAGTGAAAATGGCAAAAATTATGGATGACCCCTGAGGTACTGGGATAAAAAAAATTGTGATTACAATAAGCACAAAGGATGGATCTACGATTAGCTTAGGTCGTTTGGGTGTAAACACACGCATTTTATGATGGATAAATAATTGGGGGGTACAACCCCTCTTTGTAGTTATAGGGTTAATATGAGTCAATATAAAAATTAGGAGTAAATTGAAGAAAATACATACAGGATATACAATAAGAGTATAATTTCAATATATATTTGTTGTCTTTTTCCCACCCAGGGTACTACTACGACCAGCAGGCACTAGGATCCACAACATGCTCATCTATCAGGGCACAGTCCTTTAACCCCAATACATTTGTACATTTATTGAATGACCTTTGAAAATATGGGTACAAAAACTCATACTCTGCAACTTGAGGTTAAATTTTGCAGTATGATTGCTTAATTGAGGTTATTGAACTATGTCTTTGGGATGAGGCCGTTGTGGTTCAAAGTGAGGTAACATCAATATGTCAATAGGACAGTCTTCATATAGATAGTCTCTGTTTTTGTATAGATTTTGTTTGTTTGTGGGGGTGTTTGTGTGAATGTGTGTGTTTTTGACCTATTTAATTTTCTTTTGTCTTACTTAAAGGGCATTTTGTGATCCACAGCCTCATCCCCCCACTTTTCTCAAAAAAAGTTGAGATTTTTATACCACTGCAAACCTCTGGCCACAATGTTTATGTACCAAATATTACTTGCAGATTAATTCGTTTTGCAAAAATATTGTGAAATTTGAATTACGTTCTGGTACACCAGAACAAAATTACACCATATTGTCTATGGAGCAGACGGTATAATATTATACATAAGGCCAAAAAAAATGCGAAATGCAGTGGGTTTTTTTTTAACTTGTGTGATTTTAAAATGCGCGCAAGCTTTGAGACAAACCTTCTTTTTTTTTTGCCTAATCATGCATAATTCGCAAACGCAAAATCGGAATCAACTGAAATTTTGGAAATGAGCTTTTTTCTTGGATATCTACTGAAAAATTTCATAAAAAGAGGATGCTGATCACGAAATCCTCCTTTACTGTGTGACAAATGCTCTAGCTTTATGCTTGTGTAAAATAATCAATTCAAGAAAATACAAGTATTGATACTTATTAATGTTTCTTCCCCGCAGGATACGGTCACATAGCACCGACAACCCCGGCGGGCCAGACATTTTGCATTGTTTTTGCTCTCATTGGAATCCCAGCCTGCGGTATCATGCTGACGGCGATAGGAGAAAAGCTTAGCAACCTAACTGAAATGGCGGAGAGGCCATTTAGGACTAGACTGAAGCAAAAATGGCAGAGAGTGCTTTTTCATCTGTGTATTATTGGCGGATCTATGTTTGTGTTCTTTGTAACGATACCAGCTATAATATTTACGAAAATAGAAGATTGGGACTTTCAAATAGCCTGGTATTATTGTTTTATAACTGTATCAACCATTGGATTTGGGGATTATGTTGTCGGTAAGACAATTTGAAAATATTTTGCAATAATCATAAAAATATTTATTTGAGTTAGTACTGGCAAAATACAAGACAATGACATAATAATTGCAATAAATAAACAAATAAGTATCTTAAAATAAATATTACAGTAATATTTACCCTGTTCAATTGATATATTTCAATCTTTCAATGGTTGAAGATAGGAATCTATTTTATAAATAGATTGAAATGGATTTGGATGGACTCTATCTCTTTTTGCAGACTCATTTCAGGGATTCAAATCCGAGGAGAACCCAAGAACAGGTTCTCCTGAAGGTTCTAGCTGGATTACAACTAGGAAAACCAAAATTGGTTCTCGTAAGCTTCCAAGTCTCAGATCGCATGTTGTGTAGCCTAGTTTTGATGAGAACCAAAGGTTCTCGCAAACCCCTGTATGAGAACCTAAACAGGTTCCTGCAATTGATTGCGAATTTGAACCCCTGCATTTCATCATGCAATCAAGTGTTACTACTAACTGCAGTCACTAAAAGATTTAGAATCACTTCTATTGGTTAAAAAGATTGAAAAACAATTTTGCAAATCAATCCTTTTTGACTGAATGTTAAATCGGAATAGATTTATCCCTAACTTTAATCGCTAAATGGGATTTGTTCCTAATTGCAGTTGGCAACAGATTGAAAATTCAATATTTTTGATTAAATATCCAATGGAAAAAAAGCAAATGAAGAAAGAAATTCATTGGACAAAAATATACATACCTTATACCATGTAATCTTAGAAGGACTATATTGAATGGGGTGCAGCCTGTCACTCAGAAGACACAGTATAGTAAGAAGACCTGCTATTCAGAAAACCCTTTATTCAGAAGGCCCACTAGTCAGAATTTTCTGAGTAGCGGGCCTTCTGAATAACAGACTTTCTGAATAGTGGGCTTTTTGTTGAATTTTATGTACCACTCAGAATTTTTTTCTGACTAGCGGGCTGTATCCAACCCTAACCCTAATCCCTAACCCTAACCCTGCAAAGAGCCTGTTAATCAGAAGGCCCACTACTCAGAAAATACCCACTGCTCAGAAAATATTTTCTGAATAGCGGGCCTTCTGATTAACAGGATTTCTGATTAGTGGGTCTTCTGGTTAGCAGGTCATTTAAAGCAATAATATGTGATTTGCATAAAGAATAGATTCCTATTTAAATGTTTGTTTTCACTGATCACATTATCCCCTTTTAATTTCGAGCCAAACAAATGAGGTATAACGAAGAAAATTGCGATTTCATTCCAGTGCCTACAATGCGTGTACTACGCTCGCCGATCGCATCATGCTTGACATGAACTCTGAATAAAACCGGGTCGACCCGGTTTTAATATAAAAAGTTAAATCTTACTGTTATTAAAGCACTTCAGGCTTAGTCTTTTACGTGGTATTTTAGTACACCACTGGGCATTATAATTATGCAAAAAGTAGAAATCTGAGTAAAATTGAGGGCGTCGCTGTGAAGCAAATCGCACATTATGGCTTTAAAATGAAAATAAGTCAGCTATTCAGAATTTGACAGATTTTTTGAATAGCGGGCCTTCTGAGTAACGTGTCTTCTGAGTGACGGTGCCCCCCATTGAATGTTATCATAATGATCACTATGCATTGAAACTCAATAGGCTATACAAGATAATATACAGCCAAAAATATGCACGGTTTCAGATTTCTATAATTGACTATCAATTGCATCTCTTCGTGTTTCTCTGTCAACATGAAATGAAATCCTAAAATTGCCATTTTTGTTGTTCTTTTTCCCCCTTCTTTCAGAACAAAACCGGGATATAGACTACCCAGATGTTTATGTAGTGATGGTATACTTTTGGATCATATTTGGCTTATCATACTTAGCACTCATCATACAACAAATAGGAAAGATTTTAACCTCAACTGGAAAAGTTGTTCAAGAGAGAGTCTCAACAACTGTAACTACCGTAGCAACTGCATCCATGGCAACCGGAAGGGTTGTACACGATCGAGTTGCTAAACAATTTTCTCATATCAAAGGATCTGATGCTAATATCAGATACAGTAGTTCGGATGATGAAGGAGATCCTGATCACAAGAGAAAGAGAAGACCAAGTAAAAGATTACATTATAGAGGCAGCAAGAGGGGGTCCTATCATGGGCAGGATACTCCCGAGATTATAATCTCACCATCGGATGATAAGATGCATGGGATTTTGACTGATTATGATGAAAAGCCAGTTGTTGCACCCTCAAATGGAACCATAGACGATGGAAATAGTAAGAATGGAAATTTTACAGTGGTCGATCCAGATGATAAATTGGAAACTGAGACTGTAACATCGGAGTTGTCGGTGGCAAATGATAATGAAGTGGAATTGAAAGAGGTGACGACGTAACCCTTGCAACTTGAATGTAGGATATATAGATATTTTTTGTCACAAGCGATGTGCTTAATAAACAATTCTGCTAAAAATGAGTAAAAAGCAGATATCTTACCCTTCCCAAAATCCTTTGCAATAGGATGCATCACCTCATTACATTAAGGGCTGCGCAATAATTATGTGTACCCCGGGATGGTGAATTCTAAGTGGTCTGCCAAAATTGCTTGCCCCCCCCTTTGACCATGCCAAAAACTTTGCCCCCCCCTGTTGACATGCCAAAACCTTTGACCCTCCCCTTTCGGACGTGCCAAAAAATCTTTGCCCCACCCTTTACACACTAAGATTTCTGGGAACCAGAATTTAAAACCTTAAATTGTCTTATCATATTATGCGAGCGCAGCAAGCAGGAAATTTTGCATATTTGAATGTGTTCCTAATGATTTCCTACACCTTTTTAGGGCGTAATATAGAAACGGTGCCCAAAATATCTGTGCCACTGAAAATTTGCCCCCCCCCCCTTTCGACCTGCCAAAAATCGCTTCACCCCCCCTTTCAACCTGCCAAAAATGTTTGCTAACCCCTTTTGGCCTGCCAAAAATATTTTGCCCCCCCCCTATAATTCACCACCCTGGGGGTACACATAATTATTGCACCAGCCCTTAAATAACACTCCTATTACTTTGCATAGGTTCCCTTTTGTTTTCGTGTTGAGAATAGACTGTCTAACTATCATGTATGTCAATGTGCCCTTTGTCCCTCTAACATTTAGCGTTCTCAGAACCTTTAGCCTTTCAAAATACCAGGCCGATATCAAATTGCCATATATCTCATCAAGCATAATCATAGACCAGCATAATTGTACTTACAGGCAACTGGCCAACTGCACATGATTATGATACCTATCATTTATCCATTTCCAAATGGGTGCACAGTGAAGTTATAAATAATCATGATGGACTAATCTTAAATCTTTTAGTAATCAAAATTCAAGCTATGCCAAACTTGTACTTGTTCAGTGCCAAGGGGACTGTAACAAGCCCTCTCTGATTACAAAATCCCCCAGTTTCTCGTGCTGTGTGCTCACAGGCTGCTTCGTGGCCAGCCACTGTACATCCCGGCTTCACATGCACCCCCTCAAAGGCGTGCTGCACACTCATAGGCTGCTAGGCTGCGATGTGAGTGCAACACCTCTTGAAGGACAGGAACTAGTTCTATCCCAAACGTTCACAAATCACCTTTTTGCATGACATACCAAAATGGACCAAAACCCAAATACGGTAAACATGTGCCTTCATGATGCTTGAATTTGACATTACTTTATATATCAAAATAACATTTCAGTTTAAAGTTTGCCAACAACTGAAAATAATTAATACTAAAAAGGCAACTCAACATTATGTTTATGTGAATCTCTTTTCAAATGTGTACTTAATTTGAAGAACATGTATAATCTATTAAAGAGCTAACGTGATTGTAAATTGTTCTGTATTTGATACAAATGATATATTTCTTTCAAAAACAAGACAACTTCTTGTAAGTCTTAAACTTGTAAAATATATCAACAATATATAGAGGATGGCCAAGTTGATACTCAAATGATGATGGTGAAAGAAGCATTAAAGGAGTATTTCGTGACTCTAGCATCCTCTTTTTATGACATTTTTCAGTAGATATCCACAAAAAAAGCTCAATCCAAAAATTTCAGTTGATTGCAGGGAGTTATGCATGATTATGTGTATTACACTGCTTCATAGACAATGTGTTGTAATTTTGTTCTGGAGTACCAGAATGCAATTCAAATTATTCAAAATATTTTTGCTAAACGAATTAATCTGCAAGAAATTTTTGTACATAAACATTATGTAGTCAGATGCTTAGATAGTGGTATAAAAATCTCAACTTTTGTTAAGAAAAGTAGGGGGATGATGCTGTGGATCACGAAATGCCCTTTTAATGCTCTGCATGCAAGTTTCGAGGTATTTTCTCAAAATATCAAGAGCTATCTCAAGAATCACTGGAACAATTTTAGGCTTTGTACTCATTTGAATGCATTTTTCATGCTGATTCCAAATATGTGATTGAGCTAAATCAGTTGGAAGTCGGAAATATTGATTTTGAGATATAGCCAAACAATGGATATATTTCCTTTCATTTCCTCTTGTTTTGGAAACTATATTAATTGCTCATATCTTTTGAACTGGTTGTTCAATTTCAATTGGGAGTTTCTGCAAAATATAGCTTTGCAAATGCTTTTTAGAATCCTAGAAGAAACTTACAAGGCACATTTGAGATTTTGAGAAAAAAGTGACTTTTGCAATCTTGCATTCATAGGGAAATATAAGAAAGGGTGTTTTCTTTTACTTCTAGCAGTAAAAGGGGACTGTTTACTACACCTTAGTAACTTCTTTGGATGATAAATAGAGGTCAGTAGGAAATTTTCACCTGAATATCTAAATTTGATCAAAAATGTGCCATACGCCGTTTTTATACTGAGCCACTCAATTG
Source organism: Amphiura filiformis (assembly GCF_039555335.1). NCBI lineage: Eukaryota > Metazoa > Echinodermata > Ophiuroidea > Amphilepidida > Amphiuridae > Amphiura > Amphiura filiformis. The sequence goes on along the minus strand of NC_092632.1, from coordinate 64,188,950 downwards.
AATATGACTTACTTCAGACTGATTTTGCTTGATCACACCACATATAGTCATGATAATGTACAATTCTGAAAATTTTGAAGATTTTTTAAAGAAAATTTTCAACTTGTCGTCTGCAATCAACACCTGCGTGCAGAGTTTAAATGATTTGGACAAAATATTGAGCACAAAGATACGCTAATGATTTGTCCCAATGTTCAAAATTTGATCAAGGTTTGCAGCCTTTTCTGTGGAAGTAGCCTGCAGTGGCGGTGCTACGGGGGACTAGACCCCCAGTTTACTCCCCCACCTTTGAGGCAAAAAACAGTTTGCCCCCCTCCACTTTTGAGGCAAAACCCACAAAATCACGTAAATTTCCACTTTTTGCAGCAATTTTGCCCTCCCTGAAATTCACTTTGCCCCCCCATGCCCCCCCCCCTGAAAAAATTCCTGGCACCGCCACTGGAAGTATTTGTAGGCCTAAATGTATGATGATGTTCAACATGCTAATGCTAGTTAAATATATCACAGAAACCTCACAGTAAGCCACAATCTGAGCGTTATGAATGTAGCTGATCGATTAAATCAAATAATTTTTGCAGGAAAAATATTATAGAATGCATGTGGTTTTGGGACATCTATTCTGCTCTGTATTTGAATTTGAAAACCATAATATGCCTTAAAACCAATACCTAGGCCTTAAAGACACCAAATGTGCCTTGCATACCAATGATTTACTGTCAGGCCCATAGCCAGGATTTATTTTGAGGGGTGCTGATTTTAAAAAAGTGGACTTTTTTTACCAAAATTTGGACCTTTGTTAACTGTGGGCGGATTTGGACATTTTTTGGACCAAAAAGGCATAAAAAACCTTTATTTTTTCGCTCGCTATGCTTGCAAATGGAATTTTTTTGGTCAAAAAAGGGGACTTTTTGGGCCTTTGGCATTTTTTTGGGGGAGAGGTTGTTTCACCTGGCTACAGGCCAGTTTACTGTTATGGGTACAGCACTGGTAGGGTGCAGGGTGGGTGAAATCAGTGGCATACCTATGCGAAAAAGGCATGGTTGAACTATGGTTAACCATGGTCAACCATGGTTCAACCATGGGTTTTGACCATGGTCAAACCATGGTCAACCATGCTTTGAAAAATGGCACCACGGCCAGAGACCATGGTCAACCATGGTTAACCTTTTGACCATGGTCTATCTAAAGTGACCATGGTCAACCATGGTTAAAACTTAGCATGTTTGACCATGGTTGAACCATTGTCAACCATAGTTCAACAACCAGGGTTTTGACCATGGTCAACCATGTTTTGACCATGGTCAACCATGTTTTGACCATGGTCAACCATGTTTTGACCATGGTCAACCATGTTTTTGACCATGGTCAACCATGTTTTTGACCATGGTCAACCATGTTTTTGACCATGGTCAACCATGTTTTTGAAAAATGGCACCACGGCCAGAGACCATGGTCAACCATGGTCTATCTAAAGTGACCATGGTCAACCATGGTAAAAAATTTGCATGTTTGACCATGGTTAAGAAACAATAGGAAGAAAGGGAAATTATGGGGTAAATATTTAACAGAATAAACTGCATAATCATATTATTTAGATTTATTCTGTTAAAAATCTTATTTTAACTTATCAAATTACTAGTTTTTATATTCTATGGTGTCAAATATTTATTCACAACGTTGTAAATACGCATTAAATACGATTAATAACAACAGAGGGTGCTTTTTCTCATTCACTACCCAGAGTCAACCATGGTCAGGTGAGGTGATGACCATGGCTGACAATGCTCAGCCATGCTAAAGCATGGTCGACCATGGTATACTTAAAAGTGACCATGGTCAACCATGGTCAGGTGAGGTGATGACCATGGCTGACCATGCTCAGCCATGCTAAAGCATGGTTGACCATGGTATACTTGAAGTAACCATGGTCAACCATGGTCAGGTGAGGTGATGACCATGGCTGACCATGCTCACACATGCTAAAGCATGGTTGACCATGGTATACTTGAAGTGACCATGGTCAGGTGAGGTGATGACCATGGCTGACCATGCTCACCCATGCTAAAGCATGATTGACCATGGTATACTTGAAGTGACCATGGTCAACCATGGTCAAGTGAGGTGATGAACATGGCTGACCATGCTCACCCATGATAAAGCATGGTTGACCATGGTATACTTAAAAGTGACCATGGTCAACCATGGTCAAGTGAGGTGAAGACCATGGCTGACCATGCTCGGCCATGCTAAAGCATGGTCGACCATGGTATACCATGGTGACCATGGCAACCATGGTTGACCATGGTCAAGCCACCATGGCTGATCATCGCTGACCATAGTTAACCATGGTCAACCATGTTTTGACCATGGTTGACCATGGTTGACCATGCTAGCACGGTTGACATTTCGCCTAGGCAGCGTCCTAGGTGCACGGGAGGCATGTGCCCCCATCTATCTCAAAATTTAGAAAATCCCATAGAAAAATTGCCAAAAAATGTCTCGAGCCCCCCCCCCCCCAATCATGGTTGGTGCCCCCCCAATATGATGACCCATGCTACGCCACAGGGTGAAATTAAAATCAAAATCACAAGAAAAATCCATAGACGAGTAACAAAAAATCAAAATGCCTTAAGTAAAAATTCTGAGGTACACATCTTCCTATATCATTCTGCAATGCAGTCACCGGACGGTTCCAGTTGAAATCCATACACCCACATGATCTTAATCTTCCACACAGCTAATATACCTGAACACAGGGGTGTAAATTTCAATTGGAGTTACCTGAATGGGTGACTCCATATATGAAATCTACACCCCCTGTGTGGGAGATTAAGGTTATGTCTTACATAGGAGGTGTATGGATTTCAGTAAGCCAAGAATCACCTATAAGCCCCTCACATCTGATTATGAGTTTCAATCACATAATTATTTTCAAACAACAAGGTAACTTTTTCATTATTCATTATTTTCCCAAGTTTCATTTATCAGTCAAAATGTAGAATTAAACATATCATATTTCTGTACATGTACCCCAAATTACCAAATAAAGAAAGGAGGTACACTCCAGCGAGTGAAGCCCAGGGGTGAAGTGAGTTCAGAGTAAAAAATATATAAAAATTCTAGGGTTTTTTTCACCGCAAAAGCACTTTTTAAATTTTAATGTTTGAAAATTGGCAATAATTAATTCAAATACATGCTGCCGGATAACAGGAAACGCAGAAATCGATCGCTTAGAGTATGGAACCCAAACAAATTCCCAAAACCCAACTCCTACATTGTAGATCCCCTCCCACACTAGTCCAACGAGTAGGACCTTTTTTCTTGATTACCACTTACCAGTCTATACTCAGCTCAGACTATGATCACTATCTCTCATGGCGCAAGAAAGATGAATCGCGAAAGTTCAGTGACTGCGCCGCCCGGGCAGTTAGTGGATTTTCATGGTTAATCTTTCTTGAGCGATCAGAGTCTGAGTAATAGTTGGTAACTAGGAAAAAACAGGTCCTACTGGTCAGACTATCGGTGACATCCCGCTATCTCTAAGGTCCGCTATCTCTAAGGTTCGCTATCTCTAAGGTTCGCTATCACTAATGTGTAAAGTCTATGGAGATCAGAATCCCGCTATCTCTAATAGAGAAAAGGGTTCGCTATACCTAAAAAAGGTCCGCTACTTCTAAGGTTCGATATCACTAATTTAGAATAAGGTTCGCTAGTTCTAAGGTTCGATATCACTAATTATAAATAAGGTTAGCTATCACTAATTTAAAATAAGGTTCGCTATCACTAATTTTGAATAAGGTCCGCTATCACTAATTTATTGAAGGTTCGCTATCTCTAAGGTTCGTTATCACTAATTCCAATAAAGGTCCGCTATACCTAAGGTTCGCTATCACTAATTTTGTTTCAGGTTCGCTATCCCTAATTAATTAAGGTTCGCTATCTCTAAGGTTCGCTATCACTAATTTCGATTAAGGTTCAATATACCTAAGGTTCGTTATCACTAATCTTAAATAAGGTCCACTATCTCTAATTTTAAATAAGGTCCGCTATCTCTAATTTCAAATAAGGTCCGCTATCTCTAATTTTAAATAAGGACCGCTATAGCTAACCTTATTTGAAATTAGAGATAGCGAACCTTATTTAAAATTAGAGATAGCGAACCTTATTTAAAATTAGAGATAGCGAACCTTATTTGAAGTTAGTGATAGCGAACCTTAGAGATAGTGAACCTTAGAGATAGCGAACCTTAAAGATAGCGGACCTTATTTAAAATTAGAGATAGCGAACCTTAGGGATACAGGGATTGTTAAAATTAGAGATAGCGGACCTTATTTTAAATTAGTGATAGCGAACCTTAGAGATAGCGAACCTTCAATAAATTAGTGATAGCGGACCTTATTTAAAATTAGAGATAGCGAACCTTATTTAAAATTAGTGATATCGAACCTTAGAAATACCGAACCTTTTTCAAAATTAGTGATATCGAACCTTAGGTATAGCGGAACCTTTTTCATAATTAGTGATAACGAACCTTAGAGATAGCGAACCTTAGAGATAGCGAACCTTAGAGATAGCGAACCGTAACCAGACTATCATATCCCACACAAGCACTGTGGTTATTTTTGCGCACACAATTTTCGACAAATGGAACCTTTTGTGTGTGTTGGTATTTTTGCATAATTCATGCCTTAACGACGTTATTATATCACATGTCGTTAAATTTGTTATCTAACATTTGTGAAATTTGCGAAAATAAAACCTCATGAAAATGAGAACATATACTTCACACAGTTAGTAACACCCATTAGCAACACATGGTGGGGGATACTAGTAATACATGTTTTCATGTTACAGATGTTTTGTGTGTCAGTGCATAGACTGTAAACAACAAAACCTGAAATAAATTATTCTATTTTTATATATTATACCATATGCAATATCTAAAATATTATAAATACCATTTTCAGATGTCATTCTTTTTCATGATTTTGGGTGAAATGTCGATGTACTTTTTGATGAATGAATATCATTCAATTCAATGTTTATTATGTGGTTGGACAATTAAGCGAAAGGCTTATAATTATATACAAGTGCAAACAATCTTCAATTTAATTTTTGTTTCATAAACACACAAGCATAATATTTTACAGGGTTCAAAACAGTACAGAGCAGAAGTATAAGGTGTAGGCCTATTACAAAAAAGAGTGAACCCAGCAAATATTTTGTTACATAAGAAATGTATTTTAAACAAAGATATGTTTGTTTGTTTAAACGGTCGCTCCGTGTGGAGACACGCTTGGGTCCTGATGGGACCAGGCTCAAACAAAATGCTCAAGCCAGGCTAAAAAGCCTATATAAGCATGCTGGCCTGTATGGAAAGAGAAGTGAGAAACAGATTTGAAGACAAAGAACAAGGAAAGAAGGCCACTCCCAACAATCAAGTTAACAATTTTACTGTCAGCCTTTGGGTCAAGAGAAAGGAAGTGCTTAATCCAATCTCAACTGCCATTGAGGCTGAAAATGTTGTTTTATACCTTTGTGATTGTAATTGCACATCTTTCAGATAACAAAATACCAGAATTCATTTGATAAAATCTTTTTTGAGATATTTTAAAATCATATGTAAAGTATGTTACATTTAGTTTTGCGCTTTCATTTATTCAAAGTGAACTATATATACACACAACCAGCAAATCTCAACCGATGCAATGTTAAGTAACGTAATTGAAAAGCATATGTCATAGTTTATGGTAGTCTTGGTCCCAGCCGATTTGTGCTCTTCCGTCACTACATTGTTAACAACCCTGGTTTGGTTAGTAACAGAGAAGCACAAACAGGCTGTGATCGAGACTAAGTACATGGTTACAAGCTGTTACACCACAGACAAGAAAGAAACAGACTGCGTGCAACCAGTCAAAGTCCCCGTGTGTTGTATGCTGCCAGTTTTCGCATATTCATGAGGGCCGATTGTTCGATCGTGCCGTGTCTGACAATCATGCCAGCGTTGTGTGCCTTCGCGTATATACGCGATAGAGCGTTGCGTGCCTTTGCGATTGACCATAAAAATATGCGGTAAGTGCATAGCAGTTTTGCCTGTCGCATCATCACAATCGGCCTCATTACCGGATGCACGCGGTCTGTTTCTTTCTCGTCATGGTTACACATTCTCTACTAGGTCATTTCTCTAACTAGGTCAATTATTCATTGCTATAAAGAACATGAGGCCATAAAAATGTTTTGCCTCATGTCCCCTAAGAGATTACAAATCCAATGTGATATACAGTTTTTTATTTTTTATTTTATCAATGAATCGGCTGTTCGGGGGGTTACCCCATTAAAAACTCGACGATTTTGGCCCATTATGTTTTGCCAATGGCAATTTGTCTTCATTTCTTGAAAATGAAAATTGTGAAATAAAATTATATTTTTGAACATTTTCACCATCAGAAATTCAATGCATGCTGGAGACATGAGACAAACCTTTTTTTTTTTTTGGGGGGGCTGAAAACTTTAAATGATACTAACAAAATTGTCACCTTGATGTAAATATTGCCAGTACATTTAAATATTATGCTGCAAATATTACAGCTGATTGCACCGTTTTACTTTAGAGTTACATATCATCAGTTAATTATTTACAAGATTTATATATATTTGAATCTTGTCTCAAAAATGATTTCATCAAATGAACTCTGGTCTTTTGCTAAAGATAGCTAAAATATGTTGCAATTGCATACATGTATATAAGCATCAAATCTGTGTTTAAAACACATTGTAGTAGCACTTTGTTTGGGGTCTGCTTTTTTGGGGGATGCTGCGCATTTCTCTTACTTGCAAGCAGTTTGATTGTAGAGTGCAATTTTGATATGTTGCCAGATTTGTATGGACTCTCCAAATAGAAACTCTCATTATGCCATAAATTTGTGGTCACCACAACCAAATTGAAATAGATTTGTTCAACATAGTCATGACATTTGTGGGCTGTGTGTCTCTGATTGACTTTTCAAGTTGAAGCAGACAGATGCCTCTCTGTGATGACCATTGACAGCTATTGACAGATGAGATAGTTTCAAGTTGAAATAAAATTCCCTTTAAAAGGGAAAGCAGGCTCGGTTGAGAAAGAGTCTTGTAACTAAAAAAATCTTTTTTATCCTAATAATGATGGTTTTTCATAATTCACACCGCTACAGCCAGTAGGGTGTGTGTAGGGGTGTGACAAGCAAAATTCTTTCTTGCGTATAAGTGTGGTGTGTGTGTGCGCGCGCAAGTGAGGTGTGGGGGTGTTTTCCGACAAACAAGGACACACACATGACATTTCACATTAAAACTGTGGACCACACTGCAATGGGGGACCGTCCTCGGTTTCAGAAGTCTGCAAACAACCACAATTGGATGTGTAATGCATATGCGTCTGCGAGATACGCCCTCTATTGTGAATTAAATATACCGTCCGCAGTTGCTAGAGTAAAATTGCATCTCATACACATACACACAAAAAATGATGACAAAAACCGTGGTTTGTTGATTAAATGCGGTTTCAAACGTCCGTGTTTGCATAGTCCTAAATTGTGTCCACGTTTGGAGGCGAACACCCATGGGAGTGCAGGCCTTGCCGTCTAGATTTTAAAGGCGAGTGGTTAATCACTCGCTAGCATGATGCTAGGCGAGTGGTCGAATTTTCACAAATACCACTTATTTGGGTATAATCAAATAGAGCTTTGGTCTTAAAACGGTATTATGCATTTGTGGTTTCTCCTCTTGGAGGGGGCACAGAATCGATTAAATGCTGAATTGGCTGATTCGATGGCTTTGTGAGATTCGCAGCGAGTGATATTTATTTTCTATGGCGAGTTGAAAATCGCTCGCTAGAAATCAAGTTTAGGCGAGCGGTGGCGGGCGAGAGCGATCGCTCGCCTCAAACGGCAAGGCCTGGGGTGGGTGCAAGTGTGGGTGTGTGTGGGCATGTGCAATACATGTGTATGAGGAATTTTGAAATGGGTTAGTAGAATTGATTATTATGTATTTGAGATGTAACTTTATCTGATGATAAAAACTATTCTAATGTAACTGATATAAGCTTATTGGCATCTACATGTTTCAAATATTACACAAAATATTTTACTGATTCAATCAAATATAAAATGAATAATTATTTCATGTTCATGAAATTCTTATATCTCAAGCTTTTGATACATATGTATATTTCATATTTTAAGTAAAATCTTTTGTCTTTTTCAAGAAACTAATACAAATATTGGACTTGTATACTTATTAAACTGAAACATTTAAGTCACCAAAATGTCTTGATGTATTTGTTACCATGTGTGTTCAAACCATGTAGTGTAACAACATTTGTCCTATTTTACATGTAGTGTCTTGTAATTGGATGTGTCTTCAATGATAGAAATATGGAGTAGCTGTCTTGCCTGAAGACCTGAAGAACAGTAAATTTGAGGCATGCTCTCTATCAGCTTGTTCTAGGTATGTCTAAGGGCTGTGCAATAATTATGAGGAAAAGAATTTTTTGGCCAGCTGAAAGTAAACCAACATCTCGGGGGGGTCACTCCCATTGTGGCCTGTACACCATCCGCGATAATAAAAACGCGTAAAAAGGGTAGTTTTTCGTGGGTAGGCACGATATGTGGGTAACACGTTTAGGGTGTCAAAAACATGAAATATTGGAAAAAGGGTAGCAAAATTGCAATTGCTAATACGCGGAAATGAAATTTAGGGTATGAAATTTGATGCAAGGAATAAAATCCTTGTTTAGGGTGTGAAAACACCTGTTTAGGGTATTGTTTTAGCCAAGGGTAAAATCCTTGTTTAGGGTGCTTTTTAAAAGTTGATCATCGCGGATGGTGTACAGGCCACAATGGGAGAGACACCCCCCAGGCCAACATTCATGTGGCACCTTTTGAATAAAGTGCTCTAAAAAGGCTTAGGAAAACAGTGCGGAAATGCTTAAATATGCAAATTTTCCTGTTCGCTGTGCTCGCAATATATATCAATACCATTTAAGGTATTGCAAATTGAGATCCAAAAACAGTGCAAGGGGGGAGGGGGCAACAATTTTTTGGCAGATCAAAGGGGGAAGCAATTTTTGGCAGACCGAGAGGGAGCCAAGCATCTTTGCATATATTAGTAGGTCCCTCTAACTGATATTATCTGCTAGCATTGAGACATGAGTTTAATAGTATTAACTTCTTTTGTGTCTTCTCTCGTTATGTATGTGACTTACTAAAGAAATGACTCACAACTGGTTTCACAAAACATGTCTTAAATTGCGTCATCAGACAAGACACATGATGGTTATGCTTTATGTTTTTCTGTAATTTGCTGTAGGCTAGATATCTAAATGCAAGACACTGCATATAGCTTTAATATATTGATTGGTTATTTTCTTTACCAGATTTCTTTTCCCCCTTTTTTGTTGAACAGTTCACATTTGTATTTTCCGCCTTCAAAACTTTTTCTCACCTGTGGATTCTATGCTTGTAGTTGATTTAAAATGAAGTAAAATGTACATTATTTAACAGCTCCAGTACAACAGCATGAAATATTCAAAGCATAATGCATGGTTAAACTTCTGTGTCTAGCCCATATATTATTTCAGGTTGAATGTTTGGAGCTTCATCAATAAGACCAGAGTAAGCGTTTGTGTTACCGCTGAAGGAGATGATGGAGCGAGTAACGGGCAGGTTCTTTAAGAGGAGCATAAGTACCGATGACAACACACACACGCTAATTGTGAAGTTAATATATATTTATTTGGCCGGTGTTGATTTTCTTTGATAAACACAAATGTTCTTGATGATGAATAAAAATTGCAAGTCTTGATACAGATGATGATGAGAGAGAGGAGTCGGAGACAGGTCTTCTCCCGATGGTGGTCACAAATCAAAGACACTGGGATCTCCCCTGATTTTTCAGACCAGGGTGTGACAGGCCATCTCCTGATCAACTTTTGACCAATCACGATAGGGTACAGATCCCAGGGCCTAATTGCGGCCACCAATGTTAGTTTCATAATCCCAATTAAGATGATTTTGGGATTATACATTTTGATCCCTTCTCAATAAGGAGGAGAGAGAAAATCTCAGATTTTAGGATTCTTCTATATGATACCTGAATAATAATAGAGGAGGGGATGAAGGTGCCGATAAACGGTGGACAAACACTTGAGGAAATGGCTTGATTATGATAATATATTTTTTTGGGGTAAACAGAATGATTATCTCCCCGGTCTCTCTTTTCCAGATATTTCCTTATTAATTGTTGGTTAATAATTTAATATTAATTATTGGTTAATATTAATTATCCTAAAGACAATACCGTCCATTCTAATCTCCTACATTTGCTTGGCTGGCCTTCATGAAACAACGTTGTAAACAACAATGCTTTAATAAACCACCAAGTTCATTTTAAATATATTCCAACTCCCTTCTTGGTTGAGCACTTTACTGTGGATGATTTACCTTACTTGGATTTATTTAAACTCATAAATATATACGCGATGCACAAACCCTGGCCAGTCCAGTAGAATGAACATTCCCAGTTTGCCTGAGCCCTGTAGGCATTGTAGGGTCTGGGCTAGTTCTCAACCAGTACTTGGTACTGTGGGCCAAAAATACAAATGACTAGTGCATAACCCAGTAGTTGTGTCCATCATTCATCATTACATAAACATCATATTATCATAAAATTAATAGGTAAATACATGTACATATTGGATGTAATACATGTACATTGTATGTAATTTAATGATGGTGACATAAATTACAGTAATGATAATTGTATTTCAATAATTGCCAAACAGTTTACCAACACAAAAAACATGTATAGACTAGACATGGTAGTCCGTGAATGTTGTGTAGCATACACACATCTGTTAAAAATATTTATGAATGTGCCGGATACATATGTAGCAAGAAATGTACATGATATTACTAAGTTTGCATAAAATATAAGGAGAAAAAAGTAACAAAAACGGTTTGTCTCAGAAGACTGGGGCATACAGCAGCATAATTTGACTAATTACTTTTTTTAAAATAAAATTTCAGATTTTCATTGTTATGATAAAGAATTTTTTTTAAATTGGCCACTATGATGCAGCAAAAACTTGCAAAATTGCATATTTCAAAAAATAAAAAAATACTGTGCAAATGTTGCTATCCGATTCTTTAATAAGCTGATATTTTGGACACAATAAACAGTTCCCTACGTAAACAGTAAAATTCTAATACATATTTTTAGATGTGGTAATAAAAGCTAAACATTCAAAATTTCTGTTTAATTGGTGCTGATCAGAGAGTATTTTAATATTACTTGCTTGTTGCCAACTGCCATGCATCATGGACATCAGATGCCCAAATCAGATACAGACACAACAGCTTGTATTGCCTGCAATTTAATTCAATTGTTTTGGGCTATTCCATTTAAAATCCACACTACCCCTGTAGAAGATTTAGCTAAAGTTTAAGCTAGAGGGAGTAAGAATTTTGAATAGAATAGACAATTGGGTAACTTCTATTTGAAATACTCACTCCAGTTGTGAAAGATATAGGTAAAGCTATAATACAGAGGGAGTATGTGTTTCAAAATTATTAACCCAGACCAATTACATTTGAAAAACATACTCCCCCTGTGGAAGATATTTCCAAAATCTTCTACAGCTATAGTGTGTATTTCAACTGGAATGGCTAATTGCTAGGTACACGATAACCATACTGTAGCAAATCAAATTATTCTACTTCCATGATTATATATATGCAATTTGTGAGCATTTCATGAAATTTTTCAACCATAAATGGTGCCTGTCTGTTTGACATTGGATACGTTCTCACTGGATCTGCTACCACCAGGAATTTTGAGCCTTAAACTTCCCAACATACCAGCATCTGTCTTTGAGCAATTGCCACCACAGTTTAATTTGAATGTTTATTAATTAACCATAACCTAATTGAATCTCAAAAGCTCACTATGAAAAGCACTGTGCATGCATGCATATCATGTGATGCAATGATGCAATCAGTCTAAGTCATACTCAGGGAATCACTGGCCAGGCCAGCGAAAGTACTATGTGTACAGGCCTGTGATTTTGTGTGTTGCATGCGAGAGGGGCTTGAAGGTTCGGAGGTTCAAATTCCGGGGGTGCCAGGTGACTTCTTTGTTCATCTTCTCTCCTTTTTCATTTGTTCTTTAACTCCCGATAGCAAAAAAACATGGGTAGGATTCGGGTTCAATATTGGAATCTCCTATATAGCCCTGGTGGGTTCAGTCTTCACTGACAATGTGTACGCATGATGGTTCCAATTAGGGGTACTTTTCGAGAAATGTCCGCAGAATTTTCAAGGAGTGGTCATTTTCAAATCCTGGAACGGTCATACGTCCTACCTTTAAATACAAACTGAACCCACCGGGTATATAGCACTATAATATAAATGATATACCCGTACCTCTTTAATAGTGCTAATCAGTACCATGCAATCAGTAGATAGGAATAAGAAAGGATGTGCCTCAATGGCAGGCAAAGGTAGCAGCATCAAAGAGGATCAAGGGACCAAACTGCCTCGTAAATAACTACAATATGTTGACAAATTGCCACTTTAATCAAAACCATAACTCACTATCTCTCTTAATTGTAATTTGCGCTGCCTTGCTTAACCGACCAGAGCGACAAAATATCTGCAAAACTTTGCTATTTCCTATATCTCTATACTTTAACATGTTTCATTTTGTGTATAAATTTAACGTGCTCTTCCAGTATTTTTTTTCTTTCTTACCTCAGACAATTATAGTCCTATAGTTAATGTTTACTAGCCTGAACTCGATTGTAAATTGACATATAACATGCGCGTATTTGGGGGGGGGCTTTGGGCCGCCAGCCCCCTGGGGTCAAAGTAGGGGGCGGCCAAAACGAAGGGGCAGCGGAAGAAGAAGGGGAGGCCAAAACGAAGGGGGAGGCAAAACGAATTAGCAAAGAAAAAAGGGCGGAAAAAATTGAAAAGTATAAAAAAAATTGAAAAAATGGTACTATACATCAAAATGTGTTGCTTTTAGGGCGCTACATATAAAATCCTTTTTTTTTTTTGCTCTTCACTTTTTCAAAAACCGAAAAAAAAAAATGGGTTGTTGGGGAAGGTGGCAAAATTGAATTTTCTTCAGCCCCCGGGATAGGAGCGGCCACGGTACACCACTGTATAATATATGTTAACAATATCAGTTTGAAGATTTTAATGTTACATTGGTCCACCATTTGTGACAGTTTTTAAGATTTCAAGACTTGCAAATCATCACCAGGAAATGCAAAATAGCAGAATTGATGCTTAAGTCTACATTTAAGTTGATTCCGTTCTTCCATCGACTTTGATAAAATGAAAGATGCAGGCAATGACACATTACTTTGGCACACCCTCTCTCAGATTTTTTGAATATGTGACCAGGTAAATTATTGGGCTATTCCAGTTGAAATCCATACACCTCCTATGGAAGACATGACATTAATCTTCCACACAGGGGGTGTAGATTTGAAATGAAGTCACACACTCAGGTAACCCCATTTGAAAGTCACACTCCTTATGGTGAGGATTAAGGTCATGTCTTCCACAGGGGGTGTATGGATTTCAACTGGAATAGTCCACTGCAAGAAACACCTCACCAATTAACCACCGTTCCAAAGTCATACATTTTCATTTAAATCAAACTAGTCTCCCGGGACTAGTCTCCACCCTACATTTTATTACCAATCATCACTATTATGGCAATCACTTTCATCAATGTTTACCTGGACAACCAATCGTTTCCTAATGTTTACCTTAGTAACCAATCAAAGTCACTGGCAGCAAGCGAGGCAAGTTACCAAGATGTTACTCATTATAGTCAAGTAGCAACTGATGGTATGTTGACTCTCCTACTTGTCATAGATGGTTGCTGTATCATGTAATTGACTTGCCCTTAGCTAGCTGCTGGCCCAGTTATGTCATATACGATATATAATATATATATAAATTATAAATATATATATGTGACGTGCCATGTCAAAACTAGACACTTTTGGGCAGGATCATAATGATGGATGATTAAGATGGGTTTTACGAAACTAATTTGTATCAAAAATTATAAGAAGCAATTAAACCTAAATGGAACAAACTGGCAAAATAAAAAACAAACAAACTGTGCCTGGTCATGATGCTGCAGCCAAACAGCTCAGGCACATTGTTTTTGTGAATCTCGGCTTTGATTTGAAGCACAAGAGCAGAATATCATCATTTAATATGTGCAGGGCCGTTCTGACCATTAGGCCAGGTAAGGCGGTCGCCTCGGCAAACGCAGAGCGGCGCAAAAAAAGACAAAAACGGGAATGGAGAAAGAAAAGGGAAGCAAAAATGAGGGCGGATAAAAAGAAAACATGGGCAGTATTCAAATAGGTAAAAACTGATGAGTTTTCAAGGGGGTAAACCCCCCCCCCTTAACATTTTTTTGGTATGCTTTGGTGGGGCGGCAAGGCGGCAAAATCCCTAGGAACGGCCCTGAATATGTGACCACCATGTTTACCTCATCTTTTTATCAGCCTTTATGTTAATTTTGTTTCTTGGTATTCCATGTGTTTCCATAGTAACAGCATGACTACCAATACATTGGAATAATTCTAATTAGTTCCACTCCACTGGCAGTAACAACAAAACGAAATTAATTTCAAAAAACGTACAGAAATTTCATTTACAATATTAAATGAAATGGGTAAAATAATGGCTGGTCCAATAAAAACAAAAACAAAGCTGCTGATTTCTGTGTAAATACTTTCCTCTTAAAATTGAACCGAAGTAAAATAAATGTAAGCTGAATCAAAAATATAGTTAAATGAATCAATCACTGCCACTCCTTCGTAATTAATTTAATACAACAGATGATTCCTATTAAGTGGTCATATCTGCTCCATATGTGACGCAATCTAATCAGACTAAAGTTGGCAATAATGAAATTGAGAAACAGGTAAAAATCAGCAGCAAAAAACGATAAAAAAACATAAGAATATGTCAGGGACGTAGGGACTGCAGCATCGGTAAGCTTAGCAATGGTAATAACTTAATTTTCAAATTTCTGACTTTGGACTAAGTGGATCAGATTGTGTCACATGTGATGCGAAGAGCAAAAACAATGCTACGGAAATCAGTGGTAGAACTACCCACATTCACAAACCGTGATGCCTCTCGAAAAGCGAGCGAAGCGAGCACCAAGTGTAGGATTATTGGTGGAATATCTTGGATCAGCATACTAAGGTATCAGCGTACAGCACAGAGCCTGTCACTGTTGAGGTTCCGCCAGAATAAACATTCAGGTCCTTTTATTTATTTTGTTAATGAAAATTCATTTATAGGTTAATAAATGTGTATCACTTGTTGGGAGTGAAATTGTACGAAGTAATGCATGCGTATATACTGAGATGTTGATGCGTCTAATGCACTCTCCCCAAACCGATTTCATAAACGAGAAAAAAATCCAGTGATTTTTACTATTTAAAAAAAAAAAAATTGTCATTAAGGGATCTAAAATGAGCGTTTATGCGTTTCGACAGTATTTTTTGTGGGACATGAGAGCACCTCAGACCTATCGAATTGCATTCTGAATCTGAAGCATGTCTTTCTGATATCAAATAATTTTCATTTTTGAAAAGCACAATATAATACAAATTTTATGACAAATTATAAAATTTGATATTTTTCAAATTTTTGATATATAACAGTCCTCAGTAAATTATATAAATCTAATGATATATTCTTAAAGTGTATGTAGCAGGGAGGAAAAGCCGACGGTCAATTGAAAATTTTGACCTCTCATATTGAAGATATGGATTTTTTCCCAAAAAGACCTAATTTTTGTTTGGTGTTTTGGGAAAAAAAATCCATATCTTCAATACGAAAGGCCAAACTTTTCAATTGATCGTCGGTTTTTTATCCCACCTACATACACTTTAAGTATAAATCATCAGATTTATAAAGTTTACTTCAAGTACTGTTAAATATCAAAAATATCAATTTTTAATGATTTGCCATAAAATGTGTATTAAATTGCTAATTTCAAAAATCAAAATTATTTGATATCAGAATGACATTCTTCGTATTCAGAATGCATTTCGATATGTCTGATGTGCTCTAATGTCCCAAAATAAATACTGTCCAAACGTTCATACCCCAGCCCTTAAAAATGTTGGCAAATGCAAGCAAATATGATACATCCACACACAAGGAAAAATAACACGTCCGAAAGCACTGCATGTACTACAAAATTTTATTTTGCGATTCTACCAAATTTATGCACCTCGGATGTAGCTAATGTCTGCTCTGACTTGTTCTCACTATCTAGGAGTGAATGAGACCTGCTATCTGAGAAACTGAAATTGTATGTAATTTTTGACAAACTGTGAGGCTTACACATGAAATAAAAGAGACTCCTAAGTGCATATAGGCCTAATTGGAATCCAACCTATTTTGCATAATCAATTCGCTTATGAGTTTTAAAAATAGGTCAGCATAATTAATTATATAATAATAACATGTCCATTTATCTTATACCAGCAAAATTGATAAATAGCAATTTGCATGATCACGTCCCGGATCACGTCCTGTCCCTAGTGGAATGGACACTTCAGTGATATGTAATAGTTATTCCACGAGTGGCCTTCAGGCCACGAGTGGAATAACTTACTTGTACCAGCCCAGAGTGATACATGGCAAAAGAGACCACTGTCTGGCCAACACATGTTATTTATTACACTATTATGCTGTATGTTGACAATCTATGTTTACAAACATGCTGAGGTCATGGTTGTGTCCTCAAAGTATATACTCACATGGAACCCTTGTTGTGAGGTTACATAATGTTGTCTGGAAAATTTTAATTGAAAACAAGGACCACTCTCTGGGCACACCTGTTTATGAGGATGTTACAAGTAGTCTACCATGTCATGTGTTATGTCTGGAGCAGGTCATCTCTTTGGGTGGGTCTGTTTACTTATTGAAGTATATACTAGAGGGTGCGATAAGTAATCTCTCATGTGACTCCTTATGTCTGGAGTGAAACATGGGAGTGATACATGGGTTTTGACTCCACTCCTCAGGAGTGGTACTAGGCAATAAAATCACCAAGTATGGTACAAATTATGATGCAATGCATGATGACATAATAATATCTACAACAATTTAAGGGCTGGGGTATGAACGTTTGGACAGTATTTATTTTGGGACATTAGAGCACATCAGACATATCGAATTGCATTCTGAATACTGAAGAATGTCATTCTGATATCAAATAATTTTGATTTTTGAAATTGCAATTTAATACACATTTAATGGCAAATCATTAAAATTGATATTTTTGATATTTAACAGTACTTGAAGTAAACTTTATAAATCTGATGATTTATTTAAAGTGTATGTAGGTGGGATGAAAAGCCGACGATCAATTGAAAATTTTGACCTTTCAGATAGAAGATATGGATTTTTTTTCCCAAAACACCAAAAAGAAATTAGGGCTTTTTGGGAAAAAAAATCCATATCTTCAATATGAAAGGTAAAAATTTTCAATTGACCGTCGGATTTTCCTCCCTGCTACATACACTTTAAGAATATATCATTAGATTTATATAATTTACTTGAGGACTGTTATATATCAAAAATTTGAAAAATATCAAATTTTTATAATTTGTCATAAAATTTGTATTATATTATGATTTTCAAAAATGAAAATTATTTGATATCAGAAAGACATGCTTCAGATTCAGAATGCAATTCGATAGGTCTGAGGTGCTCTCATGTCCCACAAAAATACTGTCGAAACTAATAAACGCTCATTTTGGATCCCTTAAAGCTGCAATCTACTTCATTAAAGTGTCACTCAGTGAACAACCTGAATACATCAAAATTTCATTTTTTTTGGAATGAATTAGCAGTCACTGGGTTTAGCAGTTCTCTGGATATAGCCTGGTTTTATGATATACCCAGCAAACACAAAAACGTTTTTAAAACGTTTTAAATAAGTTATATTTTGGGTTTTGGTTTAGGTAAAAACGTTTTAATAACATTAAAATGTCGGGTTATATAAAGGTCATGAAATCATTTTAAAACGTTTTGTATGAAAACACACTACAACAATATTTTTTAAACGTTTTCGAAATGTCATTGTAAACTATTTTTGGCCAAATATTTTGTCAACACTTAAATAACATTATGTTAAAATATTTGCACCCAGCAAACACAGAAATGTTCTTAAAATGTTTTTTTACAAAACGTTTTAATAACATTTAAATGTCGGGTTATATAAAAGTCGTGAAACATTTTAAAACGTTATTGTAAATATTTTGGGCAAACATTTTTTGCAAAATATTTTTTCAACCCCAAAATAACATTCTGTTTGGAATGATTTGTACCAAGTTTTCACAAATGTTTTTGGAATGTTATTAAAACGTTTTTATACCCTTTATATAACCCGACATTTAAATGTTTTCTGTAAAACATTTGTGTTTGCTGTGCAGTAAATTACCAACAAATGTTATTTAATGTTATGAAAACGTTTTATACCATTAATGTACCCTTTATATAACCCGACATTTAAACGTTTTCTGACAACCTTTTATAACCTTTTGCGAATGATGTCGAAAACGTTTTGTGTTTGCTGGGTAGCATGGTTTTGGATCACCACAGTCAAAAGGCCCTATATACTAGTAGGGCTAATGATGAGTTGGTCAAAGATATGTTGAGTGCATAGAGACCTACATGTATTAATTGTTGTTGAGTACTTTGTGAGGAAGTTATCCCATTATCCCTTAATTGAGCTTGCCATCTTAACTGGCTATGAGACTTAAAGGAACCTTAGGAATAGTAGCAATCATATTGGACCCATTATCACCGTACTGACGCGAGTATAGTCCCACCCCGTTTTTGGGTGAACATTTGTCAAAATTGGGGGTGGGACTATACTCAATTTCAAAAAAAAAAAATAATAATAAGTTTTTATTTTTCGGTTTTGTAGTGTCCCTGGACCTAGACCTAAATGCTAGGATCATTCATGGTTGACCTAACAAAAAAAAAAACAAAAAAAAAAAAAAATCAAGATTTTTTGTATTTTTAATATGAAAATTGATAATTTGTATTCATGTCAGTCTATTAATGATTTCAAAATGCATTGAATTTGAATGCATTTTGAAATCATTAATAGAGTATGACATGAATACAAAGTATCAATTTTCATATTAAAAATACAAAACATCTTGAAATTTTTTTTAATTTTTTTTTAGGTCAACCATGAATGATCCTAGCATTTAGGTCTAGGTCCTGGGACACTCCAAAGTCGAAAAATAAATAACTTAAAAAAAAAAAAATACTCGGCGTCAGTACGGCAATACCAACCACTTGTCTTCAAAAATGAAAATGAAGATTTAAAAACTAGGATAAATTGCTGTTTTTTAGCTTTAAAATGACATCATGCTTGTTGAAATCAGATACAGAAAAAAATATTTTATGAGGCAAAACAAGCTCAAATTTCTTTTTATTTCCTTTATATTTTCTCATTTTATTTCATTGTTATCTACGAATGAAGCCAGCCGACAAGTGGTCAGTTTTGGTGTGATGGGTCACATATGCATTTTGAAATGTTGTTTCTAAGGTCACAGATTAGTTCATGTCCCTATCATTGCCTTAATGTATTCATAAGGTTAAATACTAGTATCTTTAATTCTCTATAATGGAAAAAATATGTCATTTCATCAAACACATTTTTCTCATACATGAAACTCTCACTACAAAAGACATTATTTAAGAGTAGAAGAGTGAATCCCTAAATTACTAAATTTCAACATATGATAACCTGAGACATTTCTTGTTTTTTAAAAACCACTAAAGTGTAAAGAAATCAATTTTACAGTGCGCCATCCTTTTTGGTACCTAAAAAGAACACATCAGGGTGGGAAAAAATTATATCCAGAGGATGAATTTGGGAAACTTTTCATCAAAATTGTTAAATCATGGTAGAAAACATTCTGCACATTATTCTGAAATTTGCACAATTTTGGCTATACATATTGGTATTTTTCAGTGATTTTTAAGCATAGGCGTAGAGCCGTGGGGGGGGGGGGGGATAAATCACCCCATATTTGCCGGGGGATGGTCCATGTAATCATCCCCCAATGTTGACGGCTGTATGTAGGTTTCTGAACAAATTAACCTCATATTTGGTCATTTTGGGCCCAAAAGTGCAAATATTTGCACGCTTCACTCACATTTGTTCATTTTTTGCACCATATTTTAAGTTTGGCATCAAAATGGCAAAATTTCTCGCGCGCATTTGTACCATAAACTTATTCTGTCGCTAAAAGGTACTGGATTCACTACACTTCAAGAATTTTTTCAATGTCAAAAAGAAATCTACGCCACTGTTTTTAAGCACCTTTTGCTCATGCCATGCCATCGCTTCTTTTTTTTCCCAACCACTGACCAGCTCTAATTGTGATATGTGATCATGAAGCCATATTCCAATTCTGAGACAGTGACTTTATAATGTCTGGTATTTCCAGTTTTCTTCACAGAAATGTGACTGTGTCATTATTTGAACAGACTATGTTATTTTCACTTTCTGAGCCCCAATGTTTGCATTCTGTTTCCACAAAATAGAGATATCAATGAGCCTGATCATATATACCAGGGTTGATCTAATAATACAGCCAACATATTTATAATTACTATACAAACATGCTATATTGCATAGTAAATATTAGATCTGTGACAGTCAGTCTTACTGGCGGACCATGTGCGTGTTTGGCGCAAATGATGCATGATGTAGGGCAGGTATCATATTGAATATGACATACAGTACTTTAGCTTCAGTACACACCACTGACTTGTCTTAATTCTATTAAACGTGATCGATCAAATTTGAATTTAAACCACATAATTTAAATACCACAAAATAGCCTCCCTGAAGCTCAATCCTTGAAATTTCAGAGAGAAATGGAACTTCTCTAAGTTACCTGTTTTTAATTCAGGCCCGGCGCAAGGGATTTATAAGTGGCGCGGCGCTAGAAATATACTATCCAATTCGAGCGTAGTGAGCGACGCGAGCGGAGCGTCTAACGGCGTGGGGTGCAGGGGCCCGGTTAATGACCCCTGAAATTTTTTTTGTTTCTGGATGCGCTAGGCCATTTCCTGTTGTTTTTTAAACAAAATTGTGGATATTCTAGACTTAAGTTAACACCAAAATACTAGGTCCCGGTTGCGCGAGAATCACGAAAAAAAAATCACTCTATTATAATTTCCCCCAATTTGCAATGGTTAATATGCAGATTAAGAACTTCACATTATAAAACCCGGAAAGGGGGGGGGGTGCCGCTTAGAATTTGAAAGTAGACCCATCAATATATACAAGGTGTCAAGGGCGGATCCAGGACTGCTTCCCGGGTGCTTTAAAATAAAATATCGTAAATGTAAAAAAATGTATCCTACGTGAAGCGAGCATCGTATCGCAGGGGGGGTGTCTGAGGGGGGATGTGCCCCCCTGAGAAGTAAGAAACTTTTTGCAAAATGAAGACCTAATTGAAGCGATTTGGTGGACCATTTTGTCTTTATTAGTGTGTAGAATTTTAGTTTGAAAAAACCGACAATTTGTGAAATGACATGGCATGAAGCCTTTCGTGGACAAGTTTTTCCTATTGTTGTAGGCCTATGTTTAAACATAAAATGGGCAAATGTTGAAAGCAGAAGCGAAAATGAACACTTGTTTATCCACTATGCAGGGGGTGTCTGAGGGGATATCAAGTTCCCCCTCGGAGCTGCAGAAGTTGGAAAATTTTGCAAAATGAAGACCTAATTGAAGCGATTTGGTGGACCATTTTGGCACTATATTAGTATATATAAATTTTTAGTTAGAACATGTTGAAAAAGCCGAAAATATTTGTGAATGACGGCCCGTCCATATGAAGCCTTTCGTGAACAAGTTTTCCCTATTATTGTCGTCTAGTGACTTTGGTGACAAAATGTGAAAAGCAATTTGCACATGCTTTTGGTACGAGGACCCGCCTTCAAGTAATGCCTAAAATAATCAGGCCTATATTATAGGCTTCCGATCGATGTGCGGTTTTTTAGGCATGGACCTACTCAATTACGTGCAATTTAACTTTTTCTCTCCTCCCTTTCTTCTTTTTTTTATAGCTTTTTTCCCCCTTTCTCTTCTCTCATTTCCTCTTTTGTGTGGGGGAGGAGGGCCCGCCCCCTAAACCGCGCCTGATGTAAAAGTTATGACCAATACGGGGGTCCAGTGTGTTGGAAGGGGCAGCGTCCCCTTGCCTGGGGAAATTTTGCATTTCTGAACTCAATTCGCCCGATTTGGTGCATACTTTTTCCTTTCTTTCTCTCTTTCTTTCTTTCTTTCTTTCTTCCTTTTCTCTCTCTCTCTCTCTTTTTTTTGCTTTGCTCAAAACTGGTGCGGCGATCGCCTGACCTGTCGCATAGGTTGCGCCGGCCCTGTAATTTGATGCCTTTTGGAATTTTACACATTTCTTAATTTGGTGACATTTTTAAAAATAATTTCCCAGGCCGTTTCCTTAATAAATTCTGATCTCTGTGCAGGAGAAAGTAATAATAATTTGTTTTTTATCTCTACAGGTAAACATGTAATTATTTTCCTTGTACTGTAACATAATAACTTCAATGTCATCATTCACTCTGAGCCAGTCATATCAACATGATACCTTGTGATGTTAATATGGGTCACAGATTACTTCTCAGATGTGACCCAGGTGTGTTTGATGTATGGGTCATCATTACATTAGTAACATGACACATTACTATGCATGAACCTACGGTGAGATGAAATAACAAGTTTAACTAGTGGCAAATGGTGGTCATAGACCACAAACCTAGCTGGGGCATGTTGGTGTTTTGGAGGTATCTGACCCCTGCAAAATGTTCGAAAATGTTCCCTGGTCATGAGGTTTGTTGTCACCGAGTTTGAGTCCCATACTCCTTACAGATGCCTAGAAAATTAAATTAATAAGATTTGAACCAGATAACCTTTGACCTGACCCCTGCACAGCGTTCCAAAGTGTTCCCCTGGTAAGTAAGTTTGTTGTCAGTGAGTTTGAACCCCGTACCCCTTACAGATGTCCCGAAAATGCATTTGACCTCTGCATGACCTTTGACCTGACCCCTGCAAAATGTTCCCTTGGTCATGATATTTGTTGTCACTGAGTTTGAGTCCCATACCCCTTACAGATGTCCAGATAATATAATTGTAAGATTTTACCCCCTTAATGACCTTTGACCCCAATTCTGTGTGTAAGGTATGTGCACTGGGTAAAGCCGATGCACATGTGTAAGTGACGTCATTGTGCTATGTAATATGTGGTAGAAGAAGCATTTTGAAGATATTTGGTTATATACCGAAAATGCCCCTTTAATGACCTTTGACCCCAATTCTGTTTGCACCATATGGGCACTGGATATAGGCGATACATATGTGCAAGTTACGTAATTGTAGGGTGTAACATGTAGGAGGAGAAGCATTTTGAAGTTTGTTGCCAGAAGAAGAAGAAGAAGAAGAAGAACTAGTGGCAAATGGTGGTCATAGACCACAAACCTAGCCGGGGCGTGTTGGTATTTTGGAGCTATACGCCCCAATGTCAGG
Source organism: Amphiura filiformis (assembly GCF_039555335.1). Lineage (NCBI taxonomy): Eukaryota > Metazoa > Echinodermata > Ophiuroidea > Amphilepidida > Amphiuridae > Amphiura > Amphiura filiformis. Next base: position 64,165,280 of record NC_092632.1, on the reverse strand, counting down.
GATTACTTCCGCAAGGTACAACCCGGTCGGAGTAACTTTAATTATTTGACCTGACCTTTGACCACGGTTGTTTGATGGGATCATTTATTAGTTTTTTTAAACAAAACGTCATGTATAACCAAATTTAAGGCATAAACAGCTAAAAGTGATATCATGCTAATGTATACAGATGCTTTTGAGCCATTCCCAACTTTAATTTCCCCTCTTTTGGCAGTATTAATCTCCTAACCCTTGCAAAAAATAAAGAAATATGATTTAGGATAAATAGCGCCATCTATAGTTTGCATTTAGTTAATAATGAAGCCAATTCTATATACATCAAACAACCGTGTGACTTTGGATGACCATTATGGTCTCATATTCCCCAAGCGTCAGGGATCGTTGTCTGCAAGTTACGGCCCAGTTGGAGCAACTTTAAATTTCTCCTGACCTTTGACCTTGGATGATCTTTACAGTTTTATACTCCCCAAGTGTCAGGGAACCTTGTCTGGGAGTTACAGCCTGGTTGGAGCAACTTTAAATTTGTTCTGACCTTTGACCTCTGATGACATTTGCGGTTCCATACTCACCAAGGGTCAGGGATCATTTTCCACTAGTTAGTCCAATCGGAACAATACTAAATTTGACCTCCAATGACCTTTGCGGGTTCATACTCCCGAAGTGCCACGATTGTTTTCCCCAAATTACAGCACAGTTGGAGTAACTTACAATTTGACCTGACCTTTGACCTTGAATGACCTTTGCGGTTTCATATTTCCCAAGTGTCAAGGATCATTTTCACTGAGTTCCAGCCCAATCGGAGAAACTTTGAATTTGACCTGACCTTTGACATCAGATGACCTTTGCAGTTTCATACTCCCCATATGTCAGGGATCATTTTCCACAAGTTACAGCCCAGTCCGAGCAACTTTAAATTTGACCTGACCTTCGACCTCGGATGACCTTTATGGTTTAATACTCCCCAAGTGTCAGGGATCATTGTCTGCAAGTTACAATCTGGTTGGAGCAACTTTAAATTTGTTCTGACCTTTGACCTCTGATGACCTTTTGATTCCACCAGGGATGTTGGCCAGTATTTGAAAAGAAGAAGACATAGAGAGATACATCTCAAAACAAAGAATGTGTTGACACTATTAAAAAATACATTAGCACTATTAATGACCACTACACTAGAAGTTTGCAAAATTTGATGTTAATTTGATCTCATGAAAAATCTAACTACTTCCAGTATATAATTGGACATAGTGTTCAAATGAAAAGTAATAAAAACAAAATAACATTACAGACTGACTTCGATTATTTTAACAAAACTAAAGAAACTGTAATATGGTTTTGATTTAGAATTTGGTTTATTGAAACTCAAGATCATGTTTCAAAGAAACAAGGAAACAAGTGTATAATTGCAAACAAGAAATCAACTATGAATGAAACTATAAGCAACATTTAGGCTATACCAATATTGCCTATACAAATAAACTGGAAAATTAAAGAATATACATGTGAAATATGTGAAATTCAAGTTATGTTACTCAAAATTGAGTATTTGATTGAAACGTATATATGCTTATTTCATTGTAAGACAGAATAGCTTATGGGTGAAGAAAGTAATTCTGAAACCATGTCGCTTTACGTATATAAAGGCATGAGATGACATGCATAAAAACAGAGACAAGTATGTATCTGATTTGAACGAGATACCTTTACTTTAAGCTCCAGACCAGTTACTCTCTAAATGTACACCGAGTGGAAAGAGTGGAAAATGAGTGAAATGGAGGACAACCCCTTGAGTGGAAAAATTCACTCTAAAAGGATTGAAAAAGTAGTCTATAATATGCTCTCAAAATTGTGAATATTGCCTAAAGAAAATGTACTTTATTTAATTTTAGAGTGTTTTCCACTCACATGCTCGAAATGGGTTGTCCTTCATTCAACTCCTTGAAAGAGTGGAAATTCACTCTTTTTTACATTTAGAGAGTAAGAACTGCTGACTTTAATACCATACCTGAACTATTATGTGTATGCTGCTTTTAAAATATGACTGCTTAATTACTTCATGTCCTCGGAATCTCAGCAAGCAGAACCAGAGCACAACATGATATTCCAGTGATATTCCATACTATATCTTACACTCAAGTCGAAAATCCTGCCATACAATAACTGTTACAATCACTTTGTACACCAAGGGCAAAGGTTACTATGAACATTTCTTCGTTGTTAGGGCAACACAGATGAATTATAACTTTTCCAATATATAATAATTGTGTTTGAAATAAGAGCTGACTATCACTACACTTCACCAGGGACCATATCCAACTTCCTTAAAGATTTCAGTGAGAACTACAGCTGAAGCTGATTTGTAAATTTTAGGAAGAAGATGCTGAACATTGCTTCCAGCACCCTAAGTTCCAGGGTAGAAGAACTTTCATCTTTTCCAGAACTTTGTACCAGTGGAAAATGATGAGTTGAACAAAAACAAGACAACTCTAAAGGTCCGTTCATATACCACCGCATTTGCACTTACTAGTATATTGATATGTTCATCAATATATTGACATTGATATAATGTTATTATGCATGTTTAATCTTTCAAAGAATTGAGATCTATACTAGGCCTATGTCACAGACATGCCTTATGGAAACAATGTTCCATTCTTACAGGAGGGGCATGTGAAGTGTCATGTTTCATTTCCCCAGTTACAGCCCCATTGGAGCAACCTTGAATTTGACCTGAGCTTTTACCTCAGATGACCTTCATGGCTTCATACTACCCAGCGGGATCATCACCCCCCCCCCCTCCACCACCACCACCACCACACCACCACCATCATCACCACCACCAGTTAAGGACTTTATTTTTCCGTATTCATATTATAATGGGAAACAGATCATTATATCTTTTGGCCAAAGAAACATATAAATATATCGATGTGGCCAAAAATGTACTACCCGTGTTTCCAGAAATGAATTATTACCCACTCACGACACCCAATCCAATCATGTTCAGACAGGATAGAATCCTTGAGAATTGTGATTCCTTATTCCTATGTCCACACTACTACATGTAGAAATCCTCAAATTTTGCCCCAGTCAGCTTTGGAATTGCAAAGGGAAGCTAAATATGTCCAGACATGCACAAACTCAACATTCATCACAAGTTTACCCCAACTGGGCACTCTACTCAAGGTAAATAGGCCTGCCCATTTGCTCGAGTTGAATACTATACCCCTTGTACCATACTTGGTGATTTTATTGCCTAGTACCACTCCTGAGGAGTGGAGTCAAAACCCATGTATCACTCCCATGTTTCACTCCAGACATAAGGAGTCACATGAGAGATTACTTGTCGCACCCTCTAGTATATACTTCAATAAGTAAACAGACCCACCCAAAGAGATGACCTGCTCCAGACATAACACATGACATGGTAGACTACTTGTAACATCCTCATAAACAGGTGTGCCCAGAGAGTGGTCCTTGTTTTCAATTAAAATTTTCCAGACAACATTATGTAACCTCACAACAAGGGTTCCATGTGAGTATATACTTTGAGGACACAACCATGACCTCAGCATGTTTGTAAACATAGATTGTCAACATACAGCATAATAGTGTAATAAATAACATGTGTTGGCCAGACAGTGGTCTCTTTTGCCATGTATCACTCTGGGCTGGTACAAGTAAGTTATTCCACTCGTGGCCTGAAGGCCACTCGTGGAATAACTATTACATGTCTGAACACACCTTAAATTGCACTTTGTGGCTGTGATTACCCAAGTATACAGGTGTCAGGGATGATCTCCAGCAATAGCCAGCGGTGCTTCATATCTACAAGGTGTCCTGAGGTGTCTAAATGTTAGCAAAAATGGCTTAATTACTTCAAATATGCACTTTAACGAGTGGCTATTAAAAAAATTAACATTTCTCCCCAAACACTGGTCAATGGGCCATGCATCAGTGCAAATGGCATCAACGTACTATGCTGCATGTAGCAGATATAAATTTTGAAGCTTTTTAGACTTGTACGGAAATGACCCCTTAATGAACTTTAACCCCAATTCTGTGTGCAACCTTTAGACACTGGGTATAGCCGATGCTATATGTGGAAGTAATATATTGTACTATGTAATTTGTGGCACAAGAAGCATTTTACAGGTATTTTGTTTTTATACCGTAACGCCCCTTAATGACCTTTGACCCCAATTTTGTGTGCAACCTATAAACAGTGGATATAGCAGATGCTTATGTGCAAGTGACGTCATTGTAGGATGTTGCATGTAGGAGGAAAAGCACTTTTAGCTCAAATCACATTTATGGCCTATTTGACCCCTCTGTAACCTTTAACCCATTCAAAGTCACGTGACATGTATGGTCGTGGTCAATGATGGTTGTGGCCAAGTTAGGTCAAAATCGGTCAAAGCATGTCTGAGCTGGAGCAAAAAATGTGTATTTTGTTGCCAGAATTTGGTGACCGATTAGGAAAACAATCCCTAGCCGGGAGAGACCCGGCTAGGTAACTAGATCTGGTTACAGATCTGGACCTAGCCGGGGCCGGAAATGCCAGTCTTATCTTAAAGTTTGAACCGGCTATTATGGACATCTCACACCATTAATGGTGCATCACTGTAGCATGTAGGTGCTTTATCCGTCTTCCATAGGCTGAGATGCAGCTACTTTTCCGTAATTTTAAACATTTTTTGGCAAATTTGACGTTTTGACCTCCTTAATGACCTTTGACCCCAAAATAAAAAAAACCTTATATACAACAAGAAAATGCATTGTTACAGTTTAAATTTAAAAAATCTACTATGCTTAGTTATGGAGATAAAAAGTCTTAAAGTTATTTAGCTTAAAACCGGAAATGACGTCTAAATGACCTTTGACCAAAAAATAAAAATACCGTGCATACATCGGGTAACACTAATGCATATATGAAGTTTATGTGACTCTGGTCTGGTTACGTTTTGAGATATAAAAAAATTAACATATTTGATGATTTTTGGTTTTTGACCGGAAGCGACCCCTTAATGACCTTTGACCCCAAAACTGTAAGCACCCCAAGGACCCTGGTTAGTAGCAATGCAAGTGTGTTAATGACAACACTCTGCTATGTAATTTGTAAAAGCAGTGATTTTTTGAATATTTTTAGCTTTCAGACCGGAAATGCACCCCTTAATCACCTTTGACCCCTTATCTGTGAACACCCTATAGACACCGATCAAAGTCAAGTCACATGACCTAAGCATGTCACCATCACATGTTATTTGTGGAAGAAGAAGCATTTTAGAGTTTTTTTGCATTTTTGCCATTGTGAGCAGGTCAAAGGTCAAATGGAGTTCAATGTCATGTCACATGTGGGGACATGGTCAGTGGTGTTTTGCGACCAAGTATAGTCAAAATCGGTCAAAGCATAACAGAGCTAGGCGTAAACGTGGCAAGTCACGCATGCGTGTTGCCAGAAAGAAGCAGAAGAAAGATCCGATAGCATCACAAGACCTAGCCGGTGTCCCGGCTAGGTAAAGAAAGAAGAATCGGATAGCAAAACAGTACCTAGCTCGGGGGGTTGAAAACCCCCCAGCTAGGTAAATATCAAGAGCATACTATAAATATCAATGTAAACTGATCTGATTTCTGCCACTGTACTGTTCTATAATAGACAACACTCAATTGGTTTCCAGGATTGCCTGATTGCCAGACCAAATGCGCAGTGAGTGCCACATCAAGGCGGTGGCAGATGTGATAAAAAGTAGCCCAATTTACAGTCAAAAGGCACCCAAAATCCTTCAATTTGGGCAGTTCTACCTGGGACTACCAGTGGTGTCAATCCATCTTAAAAAGTGGGGGAGAGGGGGAATTGAGCCTCAATTTCCCCAACATAGCTGAAAGTTACAAAAAGTGGCTAATTTTCTCAAACAGTGGGAGACGGCCAGATGTCACCCAATTGACACCCATGGGGACTGCTACTGAATTCATAGGGAAGAAACCTATTAAATTCAAGGAATCACCCATGGGGGATGACTACTTGATTCACAAAACATCCTTTACAAAGGGATTGATCACACTTGGAAAAGACCATTAAACTTTTTGAAGACTCCAAAGGCTGTGACCATCAACAAAATAAAATTGCCATAGAAACATCAGTACCGACAGCCGTAATACTTAAATGCAGCCCAATTTTGGGGAGTGTGGTATAAGTAGCCCAATTAGGCTGACAAGTCACATAGTCAGTTTCCAGTTCAATATATCAATCATAAACACTACGTGTAATGATTAGAATGATGCCAAGCAGTGGGAAGTTGTAACATAGGCCTAACGTCCAATTCTTACTCCACATCGCAGCGCGATGCGATGCTTTTAAAACCTCGCAGCATCCGCAATGAAATTAAAATGTACATTTTAATTTCATTGCGGGATGCTGCAAGGTTTTAAAAGCATGTGGGGTCTGCATCTCCTTTTAGGCCCTTCACAATTGATTCTTAGTTTCCTGTTTCATGGTTGAAAACAAGGGATGAGGCGACTTTTAATTATTAATTATTAATTATCTATTATTTTCTTTATTTTAAACCAAGTGGTCGCAACCTACATCAACCCGTTTTGACTAGGACCATGCATTTAATTATTTTACATCTATGTTTGATTTTATAATAAGTTATGGTAGAGTTAAATGTTCTTTGTTTATTCATCATTATAGTTGATATGAGCAAAGTCAGAAGAAGCCAAGGAAGTCATTTAAAGTTATTTTAAAAGAGAAAATCCAAAATAAAAATAAAATAATTAAATATTTTGCAATTCTCAACTTTGGACGCGGGCGGGAAACAGGAAACTAAGAATTAATTGTAAAGGGCCTAAATATGGTCATTCTGCTGATCAAGATTTTCCAGCAGCCAATCACAAGCCTGCACGGTTGCGATATCGCAACGCGATGCTATAAAGTTGAACAAAATCCAACTCCATCGCTGACCGAAATTTCCACAGCGCGATGAGAATTTTTACCGCCGAGCTTGTAAAAACCTGGCTCAGATTTCAGTTTTTATAGCATCGCATAGCACTACAATGTGGAGTAAGAACCGGACTTAATACATACAACTGTGATAAGGCTTGCAAGATATGCCACAGATAGCATTGATTGGAACATTAACCCATTAAAAGTTTTAATGGCATCTATAATTCATTTAATGAAATCCATGTGTGGTGCGAGTCTGATTACCAAGTGTTTGTTGCTGAGGTCGTAAGGGACCGTTCACAAACACTTGTAAGGGGGGCCTGATGCAAAAAAAATTTTATCTCAAAAAATTTTCGGGCCCCCCCTTTACAGACCTCAAAAATTTCAGGGCCCCCTTTTTGACATGAAAATTATGGGTCAACCCCATAGAAAAGCATATAAACTTAATTTTTCCAGGAAAATTTGTGATCATTTTTTTCAGGCCCCCCTCAAAAAAAAAAAAAAAAATTTTCAGGGCCCCCTTTTTGCATCAGGCCCCCTTAACAAGTGTTTGTGAATGGTCCCTAAGTTCAATAAAAGAAATGTTGCAATAAAAGTTTATGAAATCTATTTTGGGCCCGGTGGGTTCAGTTTGTATTTAAAGGTAGGACGTATGACCGTTCCAGGATTTGAAAATGACCCCTATTTCACGGGGAATCGAGGACATTTGCAGCAATTTAACCCCTATTTTCGCGAAATCAAGGAAAATTTGCCCCAAATACCTCCCCTATTTTCATCATTTTGAGGATGCATTTTCATTTCACCCCCTTATCACAAGGAATCGAGGACATTTTTCCGAAATAAATACCCCTATTTTTACCATTTCAAGTACGCTTTTGAATTTTACCCCTATTTCACAGGGAAATGAGGACAATAATAAAAACTGTAGCATTTCAAGGACAATTTTGCTCCAAAACACCCCTAATTTGGACAATCGCGAACAATTTTGTCCTCGAAAATTCATGGACATTTCTTGAAAAGTACCCTAATTGGAACCATCATGCGTACACATTGTCAGTGAAGACTGAACCCACCGGGATTTTGGGCTGCCAGCTGGCAAACTTTTTAAGATGATATTTAGCAAAACTGATACTGCTTCAAACCCAGATTTAATGCAAAATTTTGCTAAACATTTTGTTTGTCCTATTCTTTTTACCATCCTACAATGATGGATCCGCAGTGTGTCATAGTCCATTTGAATTCAGACCTGTACATGCATGTAGTGGTATGCATAAACGTTGGTTCATTAATATGTTCCAGGTGGTACAGATACACTACTTAGCATATGCAGGTGTGATGTGCCCTGAGTAATTTAATTTAATTTGATTATTTAACTTTGTTTACAAGCTGAAAGTATTTCATGAGATGGGAAACCCCCTGGTACGTGCAAGACAATGGTGTGGAAAGTCATTTTGGTATTCCCCAAATTATTGTAAACAAAGTCAGAGCTATGTTTGGAACTTGGAAAGCCCCAGTTCATTATTGCACCATCAGGAAAACCCCCCAGGAAGTGATGTAATGTGAAAGGTGAATGTGTGTAATTAATCTTGGGAAATCCCAAGATTGCAGCAATGTTGTGAAAATGTGATTGAAGTAATGGTTTATTTATAGATGATGGTTTTTTTGCATGAGTACTGATATAAAAAGCTTGAGGCTTTTGTTGGGACTTTACAGAATGTTATGTGAGATTGAAAACTCCACATGTGTGTGATGGTCTTCGTGCTTCAAAAAAGAAGTACATTTAACCAGTTTATATAGCCAATAATTGAGCTAATTTTAATACAGCAACGAAGAAGACAGCGAGCACACAAAAGTGCTCTTCCTAATCAAAGGATTAAAAGTTCTTCTGTCAAATTGCTGGAGTTTGCTGGGTTTGTGACTTCGCAGGACAAAAAAACAGTGGAGCTGTGTTAAAGAAACCGGTTCCCTGGAAAAAGAGTGATTGGTGAAAGAAACACCATTTTTGGAGAAAGCAGCGCAAGGAGATATATTTGAGGAGAAAGCAGCGCAAGGAGATATATTTGTGGAGATAACAGCGCAAAGGAGATTGGAGAAAGCATCATCATTTTCAGTATGAGGATTTTATACGCATAAGGATTTATAAGCGCAAGTGTACACTGGACTTCGTGAGGACAAGCGAATAAGGATATATTACATCAGTCGTCCAGAACATTGCAAGAACTCTAGGATCACCAACAAGAAGACAGCTGGTTAAGTAGTCATAGAGTAAAACTGTCATTGTGTGATTTTATTGTATATGCGATATTGTTATTATATGTACCGATCATACTCTATTTTCAATTAAAGACTTAGATTGTGTTAGCTTAAATAAACAGTGTATTTGTGTTGTGCATTCGTGTGAGTTCGGGTAAAAGGTGATTTTGGCCTTGAGTCAAGTACGACTCGTAACAAAAATTGGGGGCTCGTCCGGGAAGATACACTGTAAAAAAGTTGACATTAATATACTGAGTCTTGAAAGTGAAAGTACAGTATGACAGAGTTCAAAGCAGAAGAGTTTCTTGAAACTATAAATTGGGAGAAGTTTGATGAGTTGAAGAAGCCTGATTTATTGGCATGTGCCCAACATTATGACAAGAAAGCAAATAATCAAAAATGCCTTGATAGATGTTTTGGTCGGGGAAGATATTTTTGATGAATCCTATTTGGAAGAGAAACTTGAAGTAGAAATTGGTGGGGACTCAGCATTTAAGTTGAAAAAGAGTTGGAAATTCAATTAGAATTGAGGAAAATGGAAATGGACCAAAAGAAAATGGAAATGGATCAAAAAGAAAAACTGGAAATTATCAAGTTAGAGAATGAAAAACAAGAAAGACAAGAAAGATTAGATATGGAGAAACAGAAAATGGCAATGGAAGACAAAGCGCCATGAAAAGATGGCGCTGGAAGCACATTTGAAAGAAAAAGAAATTGAGTTTGAACAAGAGAAGTTGGCTAAGCTAGGTGACAAATACTCATCAAGTTTCTCCTCAAAGTCAAAGTCAGGGTTTGATGTTACAAAGTATGTAAAGCTTGTGCCTAAATTCAAAGAGAAAGAAGTTGACGAGTACTTTCAACATTTTGAAAAGGTAGCTACAAATTTGAAATGGCCTCCAGAGCATTGGACCCTACTGTTACAAAGTAGTTTTGTGGGGAAGGCCAGGAGACTTACTCAGCTCTACCAATAGAGAAGTGTAATAATTATGAAGAAGTTAAACAGGCAGTCCTTAAGGCCTATGAATTGGTGCCTGAAGCATACAGACAAAAGTTCAGAGATTCAAGAAAGCAAGCAGATCAAACCCATGTAGAATTTGCCAGAGTAAAAGAACAAATGTTTGACAGGTGGCTTGGTTCAAAAGAAGTCAAAGATGATTTCGCCAACTTAAGCAATTGGTTCTTATAGAAGAGTTCAAGAAATGTGTCCACGTTGACATTAAAACCCATTTGGATGAAAGCGCTAGCAAAATTAAGACGCTAAATGAGGCGGCGACAATGGCGGACGACTATGGCTTAACTCACAAATTGAATGGGAGTAGATTTAGTCAGAACAGAAGTTATTCAAACAGGTTCAGCCATAATCAACCTAGAGCAAATCAGGGTGGTACACAAGAAGTGAAACCTCAGTCTAATTCACAGCATAGTGCTGGTGGTAGAGGGACCCCAGGAGTTCAGGTAACAGAGCAAAATTTGGGACTGAATTTAAAGCCAAAGTAACTTGTACTCATTGTAAGAGACCAGGGCATCACGATGACCCAGTGTTATTTCTTAAAAGGCAGACAAGACGCACAAAAACAGCAGCAAACTGCTAGTAATACTGTAGGATGTGCAGTGTCACTTGAGTCAAAGAAACAAGTCAGTCAAATCAAGAAACAAGAATTCCCACAAAAGGGAGGTGAGACAGACAAGGTGTGTGAAGAATTTGAACCATTTGTGTTGGAGGGAGTAGTATCACTTGGTGAGAATGGTAGTCCAAAGCCCATCAAGATTGTGGGAGATACGTGTTGTGCACGGTCTATGATTCTGGAAGGAACTTTGCCCTTTAATGAGGATAGTTCAGCAGGTAATGCTTTGATCCAGGGTATTGGGATGGAAATAATTAGTGTACCTCTCCACAAAATTAACTTGACATCTGACTTGGTTTCTGGTCCTGTAACCATAGGAGTTAGACATGAATTGCCAGTCAAGGGAGTGTCCATGTTGCTAGGAAATGATCTGGCAGGGGGGAAGGTTTTTCCTGACCCAATAGTCACAGATAAGCCCTGTATACAGGATGATGATAGTGAGGAAGAGGAGATATTTCCTGCATGTGCAGTGACACGGGCAATGAGTAAGAGAGCCTCATTAGAAACAATTGAGGACAACCAAATTGATGACTTAGGCTACAATTTGGAAGACACATTTGTGTCAAAGTTGAATGAGAAAGAAGATCAACTTCCGTCTCCTGGGGATAAAAATACCCCTCAAAATGACACAGCCTCTGAGCATGAACAAATTGGGGAAACCATGAAAGACCCATTAAGTCATGACAAGCTGATTCTGGAGCAACAAAATGACCCAGAACTCAAAGAGATCAATCAAAGGGCATTGACCCTAGAAGAAGCAGAACAAAATTCTGTCTGTTTTTACAAACAAGATGGTGTGCTAATGAGAAAGTGGCGCCCACCTGATGTGCCTGCCGATGAAGAGTGGAAGGTAGTGCACCAAATTGTGGTACCAAAAGTCTACCACACTGAAGTTATTAACATAGCACATGATAGTCCCATGGCAGGGCATTTGGGTGTTAAGAAAACTCATGAAAGAATTCTGAGACATTTCTGGTGGCCCACTCTCAGAAAAGATGTTTCTGAATATTGCAAAACATGTCACATATGCCAAGTAGTAGGGAAGCCAAATCAGAAAATACCTCCTGCTCCATTAAAGCCAATTCCAGCCTTTGATGAACCATTTAGTGGGGTTATTATTGATTGTGTAGGCCCCCTACCAAAGACTAAGTCAGGTAATCAATACCTTCTGACAATTATGTGCGCGTCAACACGCTTTCCTGAAGCCATACCTTTGAGAAATATTAAAGCAGTGACAATAGTGAAAGCTTTAACCAAGTTCTTCACATTTGTGGGGCTCCCCAAGTCCATACAGTCAGACCAAGGATCAAACTTTACTTCTGGAGTATTTCAGCAGGTCATGTATCAATTAGGTATAGAACAGTATACCTCAAGTGCTTACCATCCAGAATCACAAGGTGCACTAGAAAGGTTCCACCAAACATTGAAAAACATGATCAGAACATACTGTTTGGAATTTCAGAGGGACTGGGATGAGGGAGTGCACTTGTTGTTTGCTGCTAGGGAAGCTGTTCAGGAAACTTTAGGATTTAGTCCTTTTGAGTTAGTGTTTGGACACACAGTGCGCGGGCCCTTAAAGTTGTTGAAAGAAAAGTGGCTCAATGAGAAATCAGATATCAGTTTATTGGATTATGTCTCCAATTTTAAGCATAGGCTTAACAGAGTAACTGATATTGCCAAAGAAAACTTGAAACAGGGTCAGGCCAAAATGAAACAATGGTATGATAAACATGCCAAAGAGAGAGTGTTCAAACCAGGTGACAAAGTTCTAGTACTGTTTCCAATTCCAGGACACCCATTACAAGCCAGATATCATGGCCCATGTGAAGTGGAGTCAAAAGTGGGTGAAGTAGATTATATTATCAAGACTCCTTGTAGACGCAAGAGCAGGCAGTTATGCCACATAAATATGCTCAAAGAGTATGTTGAAAGAAGTGACAGTGGCATTCCAAAACCTGTGTGTACAGTAAAACATGCTGATAATGTAGACAAACATGCCGATGTAGACAAAATCGCCAATGTAGACAAGAGTAAAGATGACAATTCTGATGTCACATTTGACCAGGATAAAGAGCTGGAGCACAAAGAGTATAATGTAAAATTGAACAATTCTGATGTGCTCACTAATTTGGACTCAAAGTTAGGTCATCTTTCTCAAGATCAACAAAAGTCAAATTGCAAATTTGATTCACAAATTTGACAATATATTTCCTGATACGCCAAGTAGAACAAATGCTGCATTTCATGATGTAGATGTTGGTGATACAAAACCAATCAAGCAGCATCCTTACAGAGTCAATCCATTGAAAATGGAACATCTCAAAAATGAGATTAATTATATGCTAGACAATGATATCATAGAATCAAGTAGTAGTGAGTGGAGTTCACCATGTATTCTTGTTCCCAAGCCTGATGGTTCATACCGATTGGTCGCATGAGACATGAGAGCTGCAAATGTTCATTCAAAGACAGACTCGTACCCAATTCCAAGAATTGATGATTGCATAGACAAAATTGGGAATGCAAAATTTGTTAGCAAATTTGATCTTTTGAAAGGGTACTGGCAGGTTCCACTCACAGACCGTGCCAAAGAGATTTCTGCTTTTTGTACACCATTTGGTCTTTACCAATACAAAGTTATGCCATTCGGGTTGAAAAACGCCCCAGCAACATTTCAGAGAATGGTGAACCAAATTGTGGCAGACATAGAGGGATGTGAAGCGTATGTAGATGATTTGATTGTTTACAGTCAAACTTGGGAACAACACATGGAACAACTCCATCAATTGTTTGAGAAGCTGTCTGAAGTACAGTTGACAGTCAATCTGGTAAAAGTGAGTTTTGCCATGCCACAGTCACATACTTAGGATATGTTGTAGGTCAAGGTCAGGTGAAACCTATCAAAGCCAAAGTTGAAGCAATTGAGCAATACCCCACACCTGTAAACAAGAAGGCACTCATGAGATTTCTAGGAATGGTTGGCTATTATAGAAAGTTCTGTCCAAACTTTTCAGAGATAGCAAGTCCTTTGACTGATTTGTTGAAGAAAGATGCAAAATTCATTTGGTCAGAACAGTGTGAAAATGCTTTTCACAAAGTCAAGTCAATACTCATGAGTTCACCAGTGCTAACTGCACCTGATTTTCAGAAGCAGTTCAAGTTGACTGTTGATGCCAGTGACATAGGCTGTGGAGGTGTTGTGATGCAAGAGGGTGAAGATCAAATTGACCACCCCATATGTTACTTTTCAAGGAAATTCAACAAGCACCAGAGAAATTACTCCACAATTGAGAAGGAGTGTCTAGCATTGCTATTAGCATTGCTACATTTTGATGTGTATTTGGGTACCACAGTATACCCTGTGCTTGTTTTCACAGATCACAATCCCCTCACCTTCATCAACAGGATGAAGAACAAAAACCAAAGACTGGTGAGGTGGAGTTTGACCTTGCAAGAATACAATCTGGACATCAAACATATTAAGGGAAAAGACAATGTAATGGCTGATGCCCTGTCCAGAATTGCATAAAAAGGGCTGATAAACAAAAATTTCCTTTAAAAGGGAAGTTGTGTGTGACAAGTAGTCACTGTGTATGATGAGTTAAATACTCAAAGTTGATAATATGTTGAAGTTGATGTAAAAGAAGAAAACATTTAAGAAAGTTTTCATTACATTCGAACTTTCTTCTTTTAAGGGGGAGGGTGTTATGTGCCCTGAGTAATTTAATTTAATTTGATTATTTAACTTTGTTTACAAGCTGAAAGTATTTCATGAGATGGGAAACCCCTGGTATGCGTGCAAGACAATGGTGTGGAAAGTCATTTTGGTATTCCCCCAAATTATTGTAAACAAAGTCAGAGCTATGTTTGGAACTTGGAAAGCCCCAGTTCATTATTGCACCATCAGGAAAAAACCCCAGGAAGTGATGTAATGTGAAAGGTGAATGTGTGTAATTAATCTTGGGAAATCCCAAGATTGCAGCAATGTTGTGAAAATGTGATTGAAGTAATGGTTTATTTATAGATGATGGGTTTTTTGCATGAGTACTGATATAAAAAGCTTGAGGCTTTTGTTGGGACTTTACAGAATGTTATGTGAGATTGAAAACTCCACATGTGTGTGATGGTCTTCGTGCTTCAAAAAAGAAGTACATTTAACCAGTTTATATAGCCAATAATTGAGCTAATTTTAATACAGCAACGAAGAAGACAGCGAGCACACAAAAGTGCTCTTCCTAATCAAAGGATTAAAAGTTCTTCTGTCAAATTGCTGGAGTTTGCTGGGTTTGTGAAGGCCACGCATCTGTCAAAAAACAGTGGAGCTGTGTTAAAGAAACCGGTTCCCTGGAAAAAGAGTGATTGGTGAAAGAAACACCATTTTTGGAGAAAGCAGCGCAAGGAGATATATTTGAGGAGAAAGCAGCGCAAGGAGATATATTTGTGGAGATAACAGCGCATAAAGGAGATTGGAGAAAGCATCATCATTTTCAGTATGAGGATTTTATACATAAGGATTTATAAGCGCAAGTGTACACTGGACTTCGCAGGACAAGCGAATAAGGATATATGACATCAGTCGTCCAGAACATTGCAAGAACTCTAGGATCACCAACAAGAAGACAGCTGGTTAAGTAGTCATAGAGTAAAACTGTCATTGTGTGATTTTATTGTATATGCGATATTGTTATTATATGTACCGATCATACTCTGTTTTCAATTAAAGACTTAGATTGTGTTAGCTTAAATAAACAGTGTATTTGTGTTGTGCATTCATGTGAGTTCGGGTAAAAGGTGATTTTGGCCTTGAGTCAAGTACGACTCGTAACACAGGTATCATAGGTAGTGTATGTGTGGCATCTAGTGGTACGTTAGTCACATAAAGCTGTTGGTCCTGTGTACCAAAGAATCATGTCAATGTATCAGAAGCTGTTTGTAAAGAGATATACGCCCACCCCAACCCATCTTAGGCTGCAGGATATTGTGCATAGTTAACTGTGCACGTAAAGCCCGTGAGACAATTTTACTAAACATATTGAGGTACAGAACATAAAAGGATAAAAGAGGACTAAAAAAAGGCTAAAAGTTTTAAGCAAACGAACAAATCAAACAGACCCAAATTCAGAATTTGGGAAGAGCTATGCTGTGGTGGTGAAAGACTAGACTAGTACTAATATTTACACAACCAAATCCAATAGCATTCTTACTGAACAAATTTTGCACAAATTGCTGCAAAAAGTAGATTTTTTTTTACAAATTTGGTTTTTTTCTTGGAAGTGGTGGGGGCAAGAAAAATATTGTGGGGAATTCCCCCTTGTCCCCCGTAGTGCCGTCACTGGTGCTAAGTGGATTTGCTGTATGTAATATGTGACATGATCTGGTCCGTGGGGGCCAAAGGCGGCAAATTTGAAATTGAGATAAAGGCAAAAATATGGAATAAAAAACAATAAAATACATAAGAAAATAGGCCTCACAAAACATCAGAACTTTAGAACGAAGTATGGTAGACCTTGGTTGTTTTCAGTATATGATAGCCTAATGTTTGTGTAAGGTAATAATTATTGTAACTCAATTTTCAAAAATGCCTCCTTTGGCCCCCATGGAGCAGACCGTGTCACATAGAGTAATTTAACAATAAGTAATGACACTGTAAACACAAAATATTTATCATATAAAACTGGTTTCATAATTTATTCTGCCATCACAAGCAAAATACCATTGGCAAATTGAAACATTTTTAACTTTCTTTCACTCTCCTATATGTGACCATCCAGCACAACTGAGCCCTGAAGTCGCCAATCATCATTTTTGAGATATTCAACCAAAATATTCTGCTTGAAATTAGCTTTAAAATTATGTATATCATGTCTATAGTACTTGACATTTAAGAAGTGAAAAATCAATAAAACAGTCAATAAATCCTTTGTTTCCTATTGTTTATTGTTAAGTTCAATGGAGCATATTCAATAGTGGCACTGGAGACATCCGGGCTCAGTTGTAGTGGATGGTCACATATTCAATTTGTATCCTGTATATGAGATACAGCTACCTTTTATTTTCAAAAATTCAATCCTTGCACACAAAAATATCATTGTGTTGGTTCTTTTAAATCAATTTTCAAATGATGATTAGCCAAATATTTCAGTATTTGTGCTATTAAAACTGTATAAGAACTAGCTCCGTTCTTGAACATCACAATCTAAAGTGCGTCTGCAGAAACTGAAAGATGGCTCAGTTCCTAAGACTAAAAGTTGCCAAGCTTGGCATTGGACAATATTTCACACACACACCCCCACACGCACTAACTACTAATATAATCATTACCAAATATAATCACATTTTTAGGGTATTCCAATGTATCATTTGTTGACATCTTTTACAAAATCAAAAAAATATTTTAAAACAGATATTCTTACTTAATTTTGCAAATTGGCAATAGACACTAACTAAAATTGTTGCAAGTATACATAATGTTTATAAGCACCAACAAGAATTTAGCATTTGCAATAATGTACACAGCATCAGGGGCATGTCCAGAAATAAGAGAAAACCATTGTAATCGAACATGGCGGTACACCACACAAATTGAGAATCTGCACTGCCCTGTATATTGGCGCCGTCAGCTATGGGGGAATAATTGGGATAAACAGGTCCTTTGCCAACAGTACGAGGAAATAAACAAAAAAAAATGTGACAAATTTTTATAAATATGTGCATGTGTCACGCCTTCGATGCAATCACGATTTCACTATGAAGCGTTTCAAATTGCACCTATAAAAGTCTGCAAGTGCCAGCACAAGCAGTGTTTATTTCCCAGGCAAAACATGGATACACCCAATTATTACCTCATACCCGAATAAAGATGGCAGCGAGTCCTGATTCTTCTTGTCTATTTATGCGGGGTATACCAAAGTACTCAGAGCATTTTAAGAGAGGACCACACACAATCAGTTCATTGCATATTAGAAAAAACATCAACCAAGTTGTTACTTTTATTAAATTATTTGCCCAAATTCCGAAAAATATTTACATTTTGAGCATCACAATGTTATCGCCATTGTGATGTTTTGTTGCAAGTTTGAACTGCTTCTGAGCTCTTAAATCAGAGTGGCAAGTTTTTGGGGTTTTTTTTTCACCAACAAATAGCGACAAGAGTCAACGTTTTGTACCATATGACCCTAAAAGTGTTTTCATAGACCAAGCTTTTATCTGACACCAAATTTATTACATAACCTCCTACAGCAAACTCAGAAACGGTGAGAAAATTCACCTATTTAGTGTATAGGAATGGTGAATTAGTGTGGTCCCTCTTAAAAAGTTTTATGAGATTCTTTCATGATCCTGGGCAATTCAATACATACTTGTGCAAAATCAATATTATTTTCATAGGGAGATGTTGCAAGAGCATCCTCCACACCAGTATACAATTGTTGATGTTTACTCAAATTAAATTATCCTCTTATCGCCCCAGACATCCAGATTTTCTCTTGGTAGGGGCTACATTTGATTGACAAAATCATACAGAACTACAACACATTATAATACAATGGAACCTTGGAACATTTTACTTTCATAAAAGGATAAAAAGAATTGCATGTATATGTCTACATCTAATATACTATTTCACTGGTTCAAACATTGAAACCTGCTAATATTACAACATTTTCTTTAATTTGACTATAAACTATGTTTCTATATGGTTCCTATTTCTGATATGAAAGTCAAACTGAAGCAGACATGCTCTGCTTGCATTGTATTGCACAGTATAAAGAGAAAACAAAAGACAACAAAACAAAGCAACTTATTAAAGATGGAATGGATCTTATATTTGCCTATCAAATAAACTTTTAGTGCTACATTGTTTTCAAATACTGATATTCACAACTGGAATCAGTGAAGTCCATCATGAGTCTCAAAGCCAATGAATTGAAGTAAAGAATGCCAACTCCAAAATGTCTGTATTATGTTACTTATAATGGTCTACATTTGGATTCTTTTACATGCACCCAATTCAATGCGCCTGCTCCGAGTATCTACTATTTTGCATGTCATGCAATTTAAACAATGTGCTAGAGATTTATATGTGCAAACCTTTATAATCGTCATGCTGTCCTCATATATGACAATCCAGTATGGTCAATTTTATACAGTAAGGAGTCCATTTTGGAATCCCATAAGAAGTCCACCTCCTTTGTAAATTCTTCATTCCAAACCAATTTATGTAACTTTGAAGCTATGACTTAAAACCAGCTTACATTTAACAGATACCTTCAAAGAATTATTCTTTGCTTGGTAAATTCTCTCAGAATTTTCTTTCTATGATTTAAAAAAAATTCCCAAAATAATGCTGCCTGATACAAATTCAATGTATCTCATAAACAACTAATACATGTACAAGGAATGTCATGGCACATCAGCAATGTGTAACATGATCATACATAATACTCAAATGGTACATTGTTTGAAGACTATTAAATTCTGATTGGGAGTTTCAAATGTTCTGAGGTGGTCAGAGAATTTTGTTATATCCTTCCAAAAAAAAGTCAGAATTTCCAATTTGAAGTCAAGTTGAACTACAGTTGAACAACCTTTTGAAAATCAGTTTAGCATGACTAGATTTTAAAGGGTTTGTGGTTTTATGTTGCCTTTACTAGTGACATTGATTGCAATATCTCAATATGCTTTATGGAATAGTGTACACATTTACTGTTATTAAAGTCATTTCAATACATATGGGACATGATCAAGGGGAATGAGTCACATGTCGGCCCTGGTCGAAAATGAGTTTTACACATGTTTCTAAAGAGGACATTTAGAGCTTTCAGAAACTGAAAACCCCATGTTGATACGACGTTTCTTTGTGAAGTTACGTCAATTTATCAATCGCTGAAAACAATATAAAACAAAAGAATTTTAACACTTTCTTTGCCAATATCTCAAAATCAATATTACCGACATCCGACTCATTTCCCTTGATCGTGTCACATATGCACTCAACAAATATCATTATTACAGGTAACCTTCCATAAATTCATAACAACACTTACCACATAAAGCAATGTCATAATACACAGAACAAGGGTGATAGATTCTCACTAATACTGCGCATATTCTATGGCAGAAGGTTAGCTGGGGTTAGTAAATATATAAGTAGCAGGATGATTTAATGAGCAGGGTAAACTTAAGGGTTAACTTAATGGGAAACCAATGTAATGAATGGATGGGTAAACTGCGCGCTAACTGCAACAAAGGTTAAACTTATTGGGCAAAAATGTGATGCTATTCATAGGTGTAGAGTCCAGAGAGATGGGTGATGAATCCCACCAATATTTTGATAAGGGGGGATATTCCATACAATCATCCCCCAATGTTGTTGGTTGCTTTGAAAGTAAGCATCCTGTTAGTACTACAGCTACTTTTCTTTTTCCTCAGGGGTGAAAAAGACTAAAAAACACTCTAAGAAATTCCTCAAAGAAAACAAGACAACATGTTATTTTATAACATTGTGTTTATTTGTTTTAAACCCACCCGAGTGATTTATGAATCATTATCAGAACAAAATACTAACAATTAGAACAATCGATATGTAACCCATCCGACAGAGATTTCAATTGACTGAGAGTAATTCTAATTAATGGCATGTTATAATCAAAGACAGAAAAAAAAGTTTCAAAAAAAAAGTTTGCATCTGATGACAAATGACATGTTAAAATCAAAGTTATATTCAGACAGAGATTTCAATTGACTGAGAGTAATTCTAATTAATGGCATGTTATAATCAAAGACAGAAAAAAGTTTTTAAAAAAAGTTTGCATCTGATGACAAATGGCATGTTATAATCAATGTTATATTCGGACAGAGATTTCAATTGACTGAGACTAATTCTAATTAATGGCATATTATAATCAAAGACAGAAAAAAGTTTTTAAAAAAAGTTTGCATCTGATGACAAATGACATCAAAGTGATATTCGGACAGAGATTTCAATTGACTGAGAGCAATTCTAATTAATGGCATGTTATAATCAAAGACAGAAAAAAAAGTTTCAAAAAAAAGTGTGCATCTGATGACAAATGGCATGTTATAATCAATGACAGAAAAAAAGTTCAAAAAAGGTTTGCATCTGATGACAAATGACATGATATAATCAAAGACATAAAAAAAAGTTTAAAAAAAGATTTGCATCTGACGTCCCTGTCAATCAAACTGTGGCACGACCCGTGATTGGTATGCATAGCGTAACTAGGGGGCGCCATCCCTAGTTAAGCTATGTTAACCGATCATGGGCCATGGGAAGTTCGATTGACGGGGGCGGAGGCGAATCTTTTTTTTTTTTTTATTCTTGTCTTCGATTATAGTTTCTGGAACTTTGTATTTAAAAGGAACTGACAACATATGATGTTAAGATGTCTAAAAACAAGACTGCTGTCAAAATTCCTAAAATTGAAATGAAATATGAAAAAGTATGAGCCTAAAATCTCTGTCAGAATTAAACAAGGTAAAAATATGAAGACAAAATGTCAGTTTTGGGTTTTTGGATTTAAAAGGAACTGACAACATATGATGTTAAGATGTCTAAAAACAAGACTGCTGTCAAAATTCCTTAATTGAAAATGAAATATGAAAAAGTATGAGCCTAAAATCTCTGTCAGAATTAAACAAGGTAAAAATATGAAGACAAAATGTCAGTTTTTGGAACTTTGGATTTAAAAGGAACTGACAACACATGATGTTAAGACGTCTAAAAACAAGACTGCTGTCAAAATTCCTTAATTGAAAATGAAATAGTATGAGCCTGAAATCTCTGTCAGAATTAAACAATCCAGGTAAAAATATGAAGACAAAAATGTCAGTGAGTGGTGATCCATGATCGGCAAATATAAATAATACTATATACAGAGTTGCTTTTGTTTTATGATATATACAAGTCCGGGTTAAGAAATCTGTAAGACAAAAAAGACACAGAAATACAAGATGGTTTAGTGATTAGTGATGTGGTAACAAAAGGATTAGTTCATATCAGAGAAGGTATCTGAACACTTCCCACAATGCATTTCTTCCCTGTGAGAATTTACTATTCAGTGTACTATAATATGGGTCGATAGTGACATGAAATACTTAAATTGCAAGGTCTGGATGAACTCTGTTAACCCTAACACCCATAAATACCACTTCTTTCTTTGTCTTCTCTCTTTTTTTGTTTCTTCTATAACTTCCGATAGCAAAAAGCAGGGTCGGGTGTTACGGTTAGATAGCATGTATTTTTCCAGATTGAAGCCTATGTTAACCCTAATACCTATAAATACCACAAAATACCACGATGAAAACCACTGCGCATGCATGAGTCCCAGAGTCTGCGATGACACAATCACCCTAAGTGTTATATGCTCACGGAATCGCTGCACGGGGCAGCGTAACACCCATGTAGCTACCGGTCCATGATCGTGTGCTTGGCATGCGGGGGGCCTAAGATGACTTCTTTCTTCATCTTCTCTCCCTTTTCGTTTCTTCTTTAACTTCCGATAGCAAAAAGCAGGGTTGGGTGTTAGGGTAAATTCAGATATTTTTTGTCACCATCGACCCATGTTGCACTGAATAGCAAATCAGTACAGGGAAGAAATGCATTGTGGGAAGTGTAAGACAGCTTCTCTGAGGTCATGTATTAGTTCATGTAATTTGACAACTTCATGGTCAATTTCAATTTCTTATCTGCATCAAAGGCTACTCTGAAGGTCTTGCCTCTGATATGATTAACAGTCTAACATGTGTGAGTGCAACCTAGTCATTTCTCATCATTTCAGTGCAAGAAAGGTGTACTGGCTATTACTGAGTTGCCCTATGTCACTTTCAAATTGATAACAAATTCACAATACATGGAGCGAACTCCAATTATGATAGCTGCCACATGCAAACAAGGCAGTTTACTTTGATCACATACATACAGTCTCCTTGCAGTCTAACATTAAAAGATGATTATTAATTCTACACTCATCATGTTTCATTTTGGTAATTGGAAACTCATTCAGAAAAGGTTGTATGTTGCCATAGCACATACTTACATGCCATGATATTGATTGAAAAATGTATATTGCCCGATCAGTGTAAACATTCAAACTGACATTGAGTTTGGTTTCCAGGGACGCATTGTTTACTTTGACTCTCATCTTTCTACATTTTTTAGCAAACTAATCTGATCTCAATTAGCGCTCGTATCTAAAATTGAAATTCCAGTTAGTAGAAACAAATGTGAAAAGTCACGAAAGGATCTGGAAATTCCAGTCCTTCTGTGAACAATACCGATTCCCTATTGCTGCTTTACTTCCACAACGAGCTAGTACTATATACTTATGAATTACCTCACCTGATGTGACTCAAATTACATTCAAAATAATAAACAAAATAAAAGAACAAACAAACAAGTCGCTCTACCATCTCATTCACAGCACTGATCATGTGCAATGTCGACTCCAATAAGTATTACAGATATATGAAAGCACAGTGTATCTTCATATTTTCTAGAATATTATTGTTCTATTTCACAGCTATTTGCTTATTCTGTTGAAAATCGGGCAGGTAACAAGTGAGGATCAGATGATACGTGGGATCGGAGTAGTAGGTACTACATAGGTCACACACAGTCTAAGGGTGATTGGAGACTAGGGAAGAGTTCTCCTATAAAAGAGGAGTCCAGTCCTGCAGCTGCTACACAGATTGAAGCATTTTATTATGTTCTTCTGACCAAGGGCCTACTTCTGAACTGGGCTGTGCCAGTTGAAATCCACACACCCACTATGGAAGACATGACCTTAATCTCCCACACAGGAAGTGTGAATTTCAAATGGGATTACATGAATGGGTGACTCCGTTTGAAATCTACACCCCCTGTGTGGGAGATTAAAGTTGTGTCTTCCATAGGGGGGGGGGTGTATAAATTCCACCCAATGATATAGCTCTATGTTACAGAACCTGTTCAACTTTGTAACTTTTGTTACAGCGATAAAATTAAAATCTCTTTTTATCTACGATATGCATATAACTTACCGATTTATGCTTGATGTTGGCTCTGTGAGCCTGAAGGATGCTGTTGCTGATCCTAAATAAAAATTTAAAAAAATGGTAAATCCTTGATGAACAACACAAAGACTTTTGATAAAGATAGTAAAATTTGGACATAGCATAGCATGCTCAATCTGAGGCTATTGACGGACATGTTGATACTACGCTTTATTTCGTACAGACATGAGTATTGCTATAGAGGGCTATACTACAGGCTGTATGCATTGTAATGTACAAACCGTAGTCTGGGAGTGGAAAAGTAACCTCAGATCGTGCACTGTCTATGTTTGTTCCATTGGGCTATGCCATTTGAAACCATATACTCCTATGGGAGACAAGACCTTAAACTCCCACAGCGGGTGTAGATTTCAAATGGAGTCCCCCATTCAGGTAACCCCATATGAAATTCACACTCCCTGTGTGGAAGATTAAGGTCATGTCCATTTTGCATATCCAAGATATTGCCTCCCAAGTATCTGCCATGTTATGTACTTACAGTCAAAATGTTTATACTCGAGCAGACAGATGGAGTAACACCGCATTTAAGGTCAATCGGAGCAGTGCTTGAGCTAGCGGAATTTTGTGCTCAAATATTGAGAAAAATGAAGCACACACTCACAGGGAGCTGTATTGATTCAATACGTGATATCCCAGGGCTACTTGTAATGGGTTTTATTTTCCCTCATGTGCATGATTTTTCCTGGGAGAGGGAGGGCACCTGACGGGTCAGTGGTTCAAAACCTGCTCCAGAGGAAACACTAGAGAAAAAAAGTTTCTCCTTTCTTTCTTCTTTCCTTCCCTGGGTGTAGGATTAAGAAAGAAAAACACTCTTAACATCGATAACATCAACTGATGACGTAAGTTAAACAAGTTTAAAACCTACCTCCAATGGTGATGAAGTCCTTGGGCCACCTCTCCGTGGTGGAGGTCCCCCTCTCATATGTGGTGGTGGTGGACCCGGTGGAAAGCCATGTGGTGGTCCTGGTGGAAACCCATGTGGTCCAGGTGGTGGTGGACCACGCATTCCAGGTGGGCCATGGGGTCCGAATGGTGGTGGACCGTCAAATGGAGGGCCATCGAAAGGTGGTCTGGGGCCATCAAATGGAGGGCCATCATAAGGTGGTCTAGGACCATCAAATGGAGGACGACCTGGAGGGCCATCGAATGGAGGACCAGGAGGGCCATCAAAAGGTGGACGTGGGCCTCTGCTACCTGGTCTCATACCTAAGAATGGTGTAAAAAAAAATGAGATACACATTTTAGTTGGTATTTTGCACACTGTATCAAAAACTGTGAAAAAAAGATGACCAATTACATTCCTACATCACAATTCTTGCCAATACTGAAAACCAAGCCTATGCACTTAAATTAAATATTGAATGATTTTAACAGACCAAGTACATGCACTACGTTTTTTTGGGTTCGAAATATGTTTACAATCAACAAAACAGAGAAAAGACTAATATAACATAATACAGGTCTACAATTAAAACAAACTTTCAAGAAGTAAATATGTGCCAGGGGTTTTCATATTTTTTTAAAATCATTAAGTATTCAATTTGTGTTGAACAATGATCATACCAAAAAAGGTTAAGGCCAGAAAAACATATCATAAATCTACTTTTCACATACCATCGCCATGGAAAGGTTCTGGTCCTCTCATCGGATCTCCATACCGTGGACCACCGTACCGTGGATCATCCATGTGTGGAGGTGGGGGTCCTCTGAACCCTGGTGATGATCCCCTCCTTCCAAATGGAGGTGGTGACGGTGTGCCCGGATGCGGGGGTGGTCCAAAGTCCATCCTAGGAGGTGATGGTGTGTACCTATCATCGTAGTGATGCGGAGGTGGAGGACCTCGTGGAGGTGGAGGTCCATCGAATATCGGCGGAGGACTATCCATTGGTGGCGGAGTGTGCTGCATACTGTTACGGCTTGGGCCTCGTCTTGATGGAGGTCCTCTGTCAGTGGAGAGAGAGACGGAGAGGTTATAATACCACTAACATTAATTTGGTTGAATGAAAGTGACTTGAGTCAATATCAGAAAATTTGAAAAGGGCAAAATTATTAAATGAGCAAATAAATGCAGAAAACATAAGAAATTGTGCATTTTAGGATGTCATAACTTCACAACCACATACGCTAGAAATATGGGGTTTTCAGCATAGCAACGGTCACCAAACGGGAAATAATAGCACAATTGTAACTCAAATTTAAGTAGATCATTGTGTCACATATTATAAGGACTTGCTTGTATACTTCAATAATGCATGTAAATGCTGTATCCAAGTAGATTGTTACCCATCAAGTTTCCAAGGGTTGCTACATTAAAATGAAACATAATGCTGGTTTCTTACAGTCATGCCGCTTGCCCCTGAGCGACGTGACGCTCACGCATATTGCAGACAAACAGACACAATCAAGGCTTGTGATAGGCTGATACATCATGCATTTTGATACAACCTGTAGAATTGACTCTCTTTGCATAATTACTTCATTGATATGATGTATATGAATATTAAAAACTTACGGTGGATGGAATGGAGATGGGCCACCACGTGAGGAAGCAAAATCCAGAGATGATTCCAAATCAGTCAGCCTGCGAAGGGGAAAACAATCATATGAACAAACAGGTTATTTAGCTTCCTGTGTCAATGATGCACATGTTCTGAATAAGGAGTAATGGGCTATTACAGTTAAAATCCATATCCCTCCAATGGAAGATTTGGCCTTAAAAATCCACACAGGGGGTGTAGATTGTAAATGAGTCATTCAGGTGACCCCATTTGAAATTCCATAGGGGGTGTATGGATTTCAAATGAAATTGACCTTTTCTGTAAATCCTATAATTCCTTGCGGTTTATACCTGAGATGTTGCAATGCGCAGAAACGACGTGTGATAAAAGATGTGCACATCGGTGTGACGTCTAACCGGAAGGAATTATGGATTCATCATAAAGATCAACAGCCCAATTTTCTCTCAGACTTGCTAAAGACCCACAAAAGCCCATGTACCAAAATCACATGACTAGGAACAAGTGCAATATTAGTGATTTCTCCAATATAGATTTTCTTCCATTTTCTACCTTTTTGCAAGCGTATGTAATGCAATCATTATGTAAATACAATTCTACAATATTTTTTTCAACTCACTTGTGTCTTAGACCGGCATTCTCCCTCTCTAGTTCTTTGACTTGACGTTCTGCTGCTCTAACTGCCAACTACAGGATAAAGAATACATTGGTACAAGGAAATAAATATGGAGGCAAGTCAGAGGAATTGTTAACATTGTTACAACTTTATTTGTACATGAGGGCGCACCATCAAATCACTCCACATGACATTTGATGTACCAGTGAAATGCAGTTAAAACAGTCCACCGCTTATTTGAGCTTGTTGCGACTTTATTTTCTAAACGTATGGACAAAATTTGTAGGTTTTTAGCTGATTTGCTTCCGACAAGTATCTACATGAAGAAATCTGAGAAAATGTCCCAATTTTTTATTTTAGAAATAAGTTTTGTCGTGAATTTGAACAACGTCCAGTTTGGAAAATTAAGAAATTTTTAGGATTAAATTAGCACCTTTTTCTTTGTGGCAAAATAGCAAAAAAGTTGGTGGTTAGCAATATATACCGTTAGCTTTAATTTGATACTAAGCTTTATATGTTTTTCAATTGCCAAAATGGATCCAGAAGTGCATCTTTCTCTGTGTAATTCAATGGCGCGTTTAATGGTGGTGCGCTCTCACATGCCAAAATAATGTTCAAATTTACAAAATTGTTCTTTCACATGGTCATGATAAAAAACATACTCTTATAGTCAAAATCTAACATGTAAAAACATCTGACCTGAATAAAACATGTAATTGAATTAAGAATGCAAGATTACAACAGATAAATAATAAACATCTATATAAATAAAAGGAAGATTGCTCATCTTGTGCGCAAGTGTTCTCCGAATTGCCGTGACTTTCGACTTTGATTTAGTGGTTTATTGATCGGGTACATATTGCCATTATTTCATCGGACATTCGTTTTTGCACAAATTGATGGTAACTAAGAGAATAACATAAAAAACTGCTGTGTTGCTATGCAAAATCGCATGCAGTGGCATTGTGGGTAATAAGGACAGTGTGAATCGCGTAGTATAAATATTTACATTCAAAACCATACGCAGAGCAACATTGCCCGTTTTCTGCCAACTGCGAGGTGGCCAAGAAATGATTCAGGCTATCTAGATGCGCAACAACGCATAATTTATTAATGATCTTACGAGCTTTTAGCC
The DNA here is from genome assembly GCF_039555335.1 of Amphiura filiformis. Taxonomy (NCBI): domain Eukaryota; kingdom Metazoa; phylum Echinodermata; class Ophiuroidea; order Amphilepidida; family Amphiuridae; genus Amphiura; species Amphiura filiformis. The sequence goes on along the minus strand of NC_092632.1, from coordinate 64,137,124 downwards.
TCTACGCATGAGCTACGCGCCCCATTTTCCGCCACTGCATCGAGGTTGGCAGCCAAGAGAGTAAGGCTACGACGCGTGAATCAGGAGCCCCGAGGTGGAGGCAGTCAGTGTACAATTTCATTATTTATTCTAGCTTTTAAGCCCCACGCAGAGCTACGCGCCCCATTTTCCGCCACTGCATCGAGGTTGGCAGCCAAGAGAGTAAGGCTACGACGCGTGAATCAGGAGACCCGAGGTGGAGGCAGTCAGTGTACAATTTCATTATTTATTCTAGGCCTATGAAACGTCGTTTAGTTTTACAGCCAAATTCATACGGGAGATTGAGGAATATATATACGGGAAATGCATTTGGTTGAAAACGGTCAAGAAATATGGTTAAAACCGGGTGTTTTTTCCCCGGGCTTTTTTATTGTCGAAACTCAGTGGTAGCGCGTAGGGCCTACCGTAACTAACTGGCAGTGCGTTGGCGTTAGTGCGTTGGCGTACAAGGGATGTGACGCGCACGCACGGGCGCATATGCATAGGCCAACTTTCCGTGCCTGAGAAAAATACTTCATGAGAAAAGGAAGCTAAAATAATGAGAACATAATTAAATGCAAATGGGAAATCACACGCTAAGCAGGAAATATGAAAACTGGGAACAAAATATGTAGAAAAAAGCCAAAGCTAAAAGGACAAACGTAAGAAAGGGTAGATTTATAAAATAATAAATAATAATAAATAACATCAATAAATAAATAACATGGAAACGGAAAATAACAGCATATATTTATTGGAACAAAATAGATCTATGTAGAAGAAACTGAAAAGGTTACAGTAATAACTAAATGAAACGGGAGCAAAAACTAATCAGCAAACGTAAGAAAAAAAAGCTAAAATCAGATTAAAATCAATCAGGAAATATAAGAAAAAAGAAGCTAAAATAATGAGAACAGAATTAAATAAATAACATGGAAACGGGAAATCGCAAGCTAAGCAGCATAAAAAAGAAGCTAAAAGGAAAGCGTAAGAAAGGACAGATTTGGAACATAATGGGAATTCGGTTAGGCCTAAATAAATAAATAACATGGAAACGGAAAAGCACTAACTAAATAGCAATTTTTTTTAAATGGGAACAAACTAGGCCCATGTAGAAGAAACTGAAAGAAAGAAAGAAGCTAAATGGAACTGCCAGAAGGGGCAGGTTTAGAAAAATAAAATTTACTTTTTCAATGATTCTACTTTTCAGTAATTCCTCCTGTTTTAGTGATCGCTCCCATTTACTCATCTAGCGGGGACCCGCGCGAAGCGCGGGTATCCCGCTAGTATAACAATAATTGAACATATGCAACAAAGCAAATTGGAAAATAATAATGTTCTCTCCTCATAAGAGTCAATCAAGTTAGGACTTCTGCACATAGCTGCACACCCACACCAGTCCACCCCACTCACACAACTAACACGCTCACCCCCACACCAGTCCACCCCACTCACACAACTAACACGCTCACACCCACCCCTACTTAAAAAAACATGTGCTTTCGCACACACCCACCCCCCCTCACACACACTTTTAACAATATGTGTACATCCATATCAAAACGATGCACTTGTCGGCTGCTACATGTGTCTCATTTCACATAATAGCTAGGAATAAATACAAGACTCATCTCCGATGTGGAGGTCACTTCAAATCATCCCAAGTCACATGGTTTAAGAATACAGATAACATTCCTTATACAATTTGACTTGGGGATGATTTGAAGTGACCTGCACTTGATATGAGTCTGGTATTTATTCCTAGTTATTATGTGAAATGAGACACATGTAGCAGCCGACAAGTGCATCGTTTTGATATGGATGTACACATATTTCAAAAAATGTGAAACATAAAATGTAATCAAAAAAAAAAATTCAAACCAAATCTAAAACGATTCCATGATCGTAATTATTATCATGATCACAAAAATGTAAATAATATTTTCAACAGGTTTAAGTATGAACGGAATTGCACCAAACTTACATGTGAAAACTCAGTGCACCTCTCCTAAGAAATAAAGAGTAGCAATTGTGAGTTGATTGATTTTGAATTGATAGATAGTGCTGCTTGAGTGACATTAAATTGTCTGATCCATATGACAGTTTAGCACCAATAACTGTTTTTATAGTCAGTGATTGGTTTATCAGTCCATGTGTTATACCATGATTCTTTCCTGGTAAATCTTTTGCTTATTTAGGGCGGGCCAGTCATCAAGGTTGTTCCAGTTTAGAACATTTCAAGCTTGGGACATGACCCATAAAAATTTGTACCAGTGCAGCATTGGGCTATATTCCATGTAAAATCCACACTACCCCTGTGGAAGAATTAGGAAATATCTTCCACAGAGGGAGTAAGAATTTCAAATGGAATTAGCACATCAACCAACACTTTTTGGAACTCACCCTCCCTCTGTGGAAGATTCAGGTTGAATCTTTCTCATCAGAGGGTGTATGAAATTCAAATGGAGCTGCCTAATGTGTTCATTCCATTTGAAATTCATACTCCCCCTGTGGAAGATATTTCCAAAATCTTCAACAGTGGTAGTGTAGATTTTAAATAGAATAGCCCATTACATTATCTATCTCTTCACTCACTTATTTTCTAATCACACAGATAGGTGCCGTCATTTTTGAAAGTCAAATGCGATTTACAGTATAAAGAAAAAAAAAAGAAAGAGAATATAAGGCCTAATAAAAAATAAATGAATTATGTAGGTGTCCCATAACCAAAATGAATGCTAAAAAGTGCTCCTAACATTTTATTTACCCGTTGCTGTTGTTTCCTATTTTACACATTTTGTCAGGATTTATGATAAAATATGCCTCAAATTTCAAACAAATTTTGGAAACTTGAATAGGTGTAAATAAAGTTTGTGACTGATTGTCATAGATTTTATTATTTCCTGTAATAATAAGATTTGCTCATAAATATTCCAGGTAATTTGTCATGATATAATTTATTATTCCCCGGTACTTTATTTCTTAAACCAAAACTGCAGAAGGGCAGTAAAATTGTTCATATGAACCATCCTATAGTAAGCAATTCAAACATTTTACCAGCAATGTTGAAGTGCTTTAAGGGATCTGGAATGAGCGTTTTGAGCGTTTCGACAGTATTTTTTGTGAGACACGAGAGCACATCAGACATATCGAATTGCATTCTGAATACGAAGAATGTCTTTCTGATATCAAATAATTTTCATTTTTTTTATGACAAATTATTAAAATTTGATATTTTTCACATTTTTGATATATAACAGTCCTCAAAGTAAATTTTATAAAACTAATGACATATTCTTAAAGTGTATGTAGCTGGGAGGAAAAGCCGACGATCAATTGAACATTTTGACCTTTCATATTGAAGATATGGATTTTTTTCCCAAAAAGGCCCATTTTTTTTTAGTGTTTTGGGAAATAAAATCCATATCTCCAATACGAAAGATCAAAATTTTCAATTGATCGTCGGCTTTTCATCCCACCTACATACACTTTAAGTATAAATCATCAGATTTATAAAGTTTACTTGAGTACTGTTAAATATATATATCAATTTTTAATCATTTGCCATAAAATGTGTATTACACTGCAAATTTCAAAAAATCAAAATTATTTGATATCAGAAGGACATTCTTCAGTATTCAGAATGCAATTCGATATGTCTGATGTGCTCTAATGTCCCACAATAAATACTGTCCAAACGCTCATACCCCTTCCCTTAACTATCAAAAATACTGATAAATCTTCTACAAATTACTCCAACACAAACGTTTGAAAAAGCTATTGCTCTTACCCATGCTTCATGTGCCTTCTTGTCATAGGCTTGAACCTACAGAGAATAAAATACATAAATAGGATCAGCAAATTGTGACATGATCAACGGGAATGAGTCACATGTCGACCCTGGTCGAAAATGAGTTATACATGTTTCTAAAGAGGACATTTGAGCTTTCTGAAACTGAAAATCCCATGTTGATATGACTTTTCTTTGTGAAGTTACATCAATTTATCAATCGCTGAAAACAATATAAAACAAAAGAATTTTAAAACACTTTCTTTGCCAATATCTCAAAATCAATATTAGCGACATCCGACTCATTTCCCTTGATCGTGTCACAATTTGCTTTTATTTTCAGTTTACAATCCTACTGCCCACACAATTTACTCAGAAAATACTATTGAGACTTCGTAAGTGTTTTGCTGTCTCAGTATACTTTGCACGCTGCTGGTAATCAAGGTGGCCATACACCACTACACCACCCTATTCAATCTACAGTATAAATCAATGTTGCAAAGATCAGCTAAGTTTCTTATGGGTAACCTGCAACAAATTAGCATTGCTGTCCTAAACTACTGTCCAATAATGCATAGCTACACAAACAAGCACCAAAGTAGCAGAATCCAGATTCACTTGAGTTTCACACAGCTCCTCCTTTGAGAATACACGGCATAAGTTGTATTTATCAGTATAGGGTATTTCACCAATTGAAACCATTTTCTATACCATGAAACTACATCACCCTCAATACACTTGACAAAATCTCTATTTTATTGTGCCTGTGCTTTATGTTAATTACCTCGTCCTTGTGGAGTTTCTCGGTCTTTTCCATTTCTTCTTGAAGATCCTTGTTCTTTTTCCTATAATAACAATAAGATTAGTCAAAATTACCAATTTGTAAGGTAGAAGTGCAGATATGTTTGGGTGAGTGTGTGTATCTGTCTATCCGAATGTTCCTCAGTGTGTGTGTGGGGGTGTGGGGTGTGCATGTTTGTGCGCATATCCAAGCGGGGGTGAACACTTTATGTGTATGACTACATCTATACTTCATCTACAATCTTAGAAAAAAACACTTTAAAGGCCTACTTGGAAATTATTCCCCTTTCTACCCCCTAAATGTTGCAATGTACAATGTGCTCATGTTCACCATATCGTCTCTCCACATTGATTGGCGGGGAAAGGGGAGGGAGTGTGCGCGAAAACAAACAGTAAGGTAACTCTATCATAATGATTAGTTTCTAGTGACTCATACAGTATGCGCACTTTGGTAAGAAGAACATGGGAATTAGAGTAAAAGTCCGTTCATACTACACCGCATTACTTTTTGCTGCAACTCGTCACATTTCCAAGTTCAAATGTATTTAACTTTATTAGGATAATGCAATGCAGCATTTCGCAGTACAACATACGGGAAAATCATACTACTTGGCATGTCTGTCTAAGCCCTGACTCCCATACTTACAAGAGGCTACTTCTCTCTGCAAGGATGGAAGCTTTGCTGTCAGTTTCCTTTTTCAGTTGGCTATCAGTCTGAAGACGCTGGGCTTCTTCCACACCAATTTTCCTGTGCAACACAAGAACAACACATAATAAATTTAACGGTTTTAAATTTTAATGAATTTACATGTAATGTTCTTCCCATAGAATTCAACAAAATATTCTACTTCTTCATGAGTAAGACAATAGCTGATCTTAAATATATTCACAGACGAAATCATTTTAGTGAGTTAGCTCATGTGACGTTTAGCCCTTCCTTAGCACCAAAACAAATTTGTCACTGGTGATGTAAATAAGAGGGGGGGTCTTCTCACCTCTCTCATTTAATAAGTTGGTAAGGGATGAAATCAAAACTCAACCGGCGGTTGACCTCCGGTTCTGCCCAGTTCCATCCGGTGTTTATTGTTCTAAACAATGGAAACTGGACAGAACCGGATTTGACCAGCGGTCAACCACCAGTCAAATTTTGATTTCATCCCTAACAATGTGCTTTGTTCTATCGGGGCATAGAACTGACATTTATCCATCAGGCCTACCTCTGCATATCAATTTCTTTGTTCTTGAAATACTCTTGCAGCACAGACAGCTTAGTTGTTGATTCTTCCTTCTCATATTTCATCTTCTTATTTTCTTGTCGAAGTGCTTCCATGGTGTGCTGATCGGCACTTTGCTTCACTGAATATAATCATAATAATAATAATATTTAATAATGCCATTAAGATTTAAAATTCAAGGACTTTTCAAGGACTTTCAAGGTCCATAAGCATGATTTTCAAGGACTTACCACAACACAAAAATCATGATGCGGCTCTCCAAAGTGACTGCTCGTCTCCACTCCCCAACTTTTGTCAAAATTATACTTTAGGTAAAATTCAATTTTCAAGGACCTTGTGCAAATTTCCAGGACTTTCAAGGCCTGGAAAAGGTGTTTTCAAATTCAAGGAGTTTCAAGGACCGTGGGAACCCTGCAGAAAGCATATGATTTTAAAAAGTAATGCTGTAAAATATGAAAGGGAGTAAATAATTTGGCTGAAGCAAAATTCAAACTGGCGATCTCTGATTTGTGTGACTAGTGCTCTACTATCTGAACTAACAAGCCCTATGATGGCCGGATATCCCAGTTACAAATATCTTTGTTCAAGGCGCTGGTCAGAGTCATATCCACATTATGATACAACCCAGGAAGCAACAGTACAGGGGATCAGTAGAGATGCTGCTTTTACTAAATTTACAAATATTGAAAAAAATTTTTTTTTAATTCAAATTCAAAGTACATAAACTATTCCCTGTTTGGCTTAGGCACTGGGCTATACCAGTTGGAAGACATGACTTCAATCTCCCACACAAGGGGAGTGAATTTCAAATGGAGCCACCCATTCAGTGTCGTCTGCTCCAAAATGGGCTATTCCAGTTGAAATCCATACACCCCTATGCAGGCCCACAAAATCCACGGGACCGCGGGACCGGCGGTCCCAGAAAGAAATTAACAGCTGCAGAAAAATTTTTAAGCCAATAAAAAAAAATTAAAAAAATAAATAAAAAAAAAAATCGCAAAAATTGTAAGTTTCAAACTCTCAAACTCAACTTCAAGATTTATTATTTATTGTTTTCCACCTTATTATATGCCTCTTTGTCCATTTTCCCTTCCCTGCTCCCTATCTCCATGTTCAATTTCAGTCATTATTATCCATAAAATAAACTCAGTAAGCGTCGTGGGTCGTCGCCAGCGACTCGGTGCTCATTAAAATTCTGCAAGGACAACGTTAGTCTTTTGTACAGTCTTTGTGAGCCTACTTCGCCCACGTGCTCCAAGTACCCGGATTGACACAATACGATGCATGCGGAAGTGACCAGTATTAAATGACAGACACCCAACACGCTATTTTTAGACATAATTATCTTGCTTAATTTAATTATTGTTTGGTATGAGTTTCGTATGAAAATGGTATTCCCAGCATCAAGAAATATTTCTCATTTTGTTTCTGCCTTAGTATCAACTTTTAAGTCCTTTTTGAAAAAAAAAGGGTTTTATTGTCAAGCTATTTTACGAACGAGGCAATGCTGACTCGTGAAGCGAAGCAAACGTAAACACAGCCGGAAGGCATGCTGTCAGTGCACAATCAAACTTGCCCCATTGCCACTGCAGGATTTTTGCAATAGAAGCTACCGGGAACCAAATTACATGGACGGCAATGGCGCCACTGCACGACCCCAATTGAAACCAGCCAGTCCACCTAATTAATTATTCATGAGCCCAGCACATGACCAGATTCGCAGCCATCGGAAAAAGCCGAGGTGGATTTATGAATGAAAACAAGCTTTTATGAAGATCCGGAAAGTACCGATTGATGATTTTCGGAAAATTAAAGATGGCGGGCTGTCACTACAGTTTTCAGAATGGGAAAACATGCTACCGAGCGGAAGTTATAGCTGTTTGAAAAATGACTTTTACCAGCATGAAAACACACAAAATTTGTGAGTGTCATAGAAGCTTAAATTTCATCCTTTCAGTAACTTGATTTAAAAATTTGTTATGGTAAAGAAGGAATTAGTTTAGCGTAAATGGAAGTTTGTTTCATGCAGTCATGCTCTTGTTTACATTGCTCGGTTGTGCATTTCCCAAGGCTTGTTCGCAAGCAATATTCATGATGGTTTTTCTCATGAAATTCGACCAAAAAGGTACCCATTTAAAGGTGCAACATTACATATTTTCACACAATTTTTATCAATAGCAGGTCATTTTATGCTATATGTGTTAATGTGTTTTGAAATTTAAAGTCCTAAACATTTCCAAAAATGGTCCAAAACTAGGCCCAGATCGCACCAGAGAGCATCAAAATACCTTTGGCTTCCAGGGCCCTAAGGCGGGCCCTGGACCCCAGCAACCGATGGGGACTTCAGGCTACGCTTCGTGATATTTGACAGAAAATATTTGCCATTACAATTTAAGGTCCCAGAAAGAGTTAACATTTTTTGGGGCCCTGCCCCTATGTAAGACTTGACCTTAATCTTCTACACAGGGAGTGTGAATTTCAAATGGAGTCACCCATTCAGTGTTGTCTGCTCCAAAATGGGCTATTCCAGTTGAAATCCATACACCCCCTACGGAAGACATGACTTTAATCTCCAACAAAGGGCGATGTTCATTTCAATGGAGTCACCAATTCAGATAGCCCCATTTGAAATTCACACTCCCTGTGTGGAAGATTAAGGTAATGTCTTCCATAGGGGGTGAAATAACCCATTACAAGCATGTGCTCAAACATGCAAATTTAGGACATCACAGTTCTCTCAGAGAAACACTTAACTTGTGGGATAAAAATTAATAGTCAAACTAATCCTCAGCAAACTTGCACTTAAATTCTAGGAGTTTACTCACGTTCATGTTCTCTGATCTGAGTCATTGCAGCATCAAGATCTTTTTGCAGTTTTTCTAGTTCTTTCTCCATCAGTGCATTTTTAGCATTGACCCGGGATGTATCCAGCAGCTGTCTGACATGTTGTTCATTGTCAACTTCTGAAAACGAGAATTAAACACAAAATTTAGTAATTAGCATTTCATGTAAATGCAAATACATGAACAAAAATTGCAAAAACAAAATCCATACAGAGAATGCAAAAACATTTAAAGGGAAAATGCAATACAAATACAATTAAAGCATTCTAGAATAAATCTCCCAATGTATTGCTATTAAATGCTCAACCAATCATAGTTATTTATATGAGACCTAACACCAGTAAAGGAGGTGAATATGGAATCAAATGAGGTAAATTGGTAAATTTAAACAAACTACTTATACACATCACTGTATCAGACTTTGGTACTTAATTTTTTCTGAAAATGTTTACAATTATGATTAAGTTAAAAGATTTTTAAAAACAGTATACTGTGTGTACCCACCTGTGCCATCTTCGTCGGTCTGGTTGCCTTTCATTTGAACCAAGCAGTCTTTCAATACCTAGAGAGTGAGTCAAAATAAAGCAAAATTATTGGTCAAACTGAATTCTCTTTTTGCATAAACAACTTTTTTTTTTCAATTATCCAGGTTGAACAGGAAAGTGATTGGTCAAATATTTCACAGGGACATTGGGATATTCTAGTTGAAATCCATACCCCCTATGGAAGACATGACCTTAATCTTCCACATAGGGAGTGTTGATTTCAAAAGGAATTTACCTGAATGGGTGACTTCATTTGAAATGCACACTCCCTGTGTGGGAGATGTCTTCCATAGGGGGTGTATGGACTTCAACTGGAATGCCGCAATAAAAGATGCTTGCTGATTATTTTTTGGGAGCAATTTTTTGGAAAATGTTTTATACTGAAAATCTCTAATTGGGCCATTATCCGAGATCAGGTTTGCGACTGCACTTTCCCAAAAAAACTTAAAATGTGCGTGAAATTGGGCAAAAAGTACCAAAAACAGGCTGAAATTAAATAAAGTTATGGAAATTTTGACTTAAAAAAAATGAATTCAGTTTTTAAACTGAAAATTCTCTTGCCTGCGAGATACTGACTCATGTTACGTTTGGTGTTTGGTGTTGATTCTCAATGATTCAGGGGCACGGTGGCGTAGTGATCCACAAGACTTTTACTCATAATCGGGAGGTAGTGGGTTCAAGTCCCAAAGCGTCAACATGTTGTGCACATAGACAAGGCTCTCCACCCCTATTGACTCTCCCCACCCATGTGTACAAATGGGTACTGGCTTTATTCAGTCTGGCCCAATCACCATGAGTGATGGGCACTCAAAAACTGTGAACACAGGTTCATCACTTTCACCTTTACAAATCTGAAACATCTGTGTAACTTACTTCAATTTCATTGGTCTTGTCATTCACCTTGGTGTCAAGCTCTTTGTTCATTTCCTCCTGGAGTTCCAGCTTCTCTTGGATTTCATTCAACCTAAATAAAAACAAAAAAAATGTTTGTTATATGATTATAAAAAAGTATTACAAGCGATGGTTAATAATTATTACAAGTCAAATAATTATGAAAACTTGTGTTTTTATATTAAATTATTCATATTACCTAAAACAGTGTAATGATAAGACTAGAAACGTCACGGTTTTCGATGCAAGGCATCGATTGGGATGCCTTCACCACGGGGCGATTTAATTTTGGAAATATATTATAATAGCTATTATGTCAAACTGTATGAGTGGCAAACAAACATATCCTCACATGACCTTTGATATCTGTATGTAACCTTGGATACTACCAATACTATAACATTTGGCATGGTGGAGCCAACCAAAAGGCTAAAAAGGTAACAGGCTGTTGACTCCTCGCTTAAGTGCAATAAATAAACACTCAATACTGGATGCATTTCTTTAATCATAGTGGGTTTATTTTACCCCCACCCCCAAAAAAAAAAACCATACACATGGACTCACCTTTCATTGAGAGATGTGAGGTTCTCATTCATCTAGAGGGGAAACGAAAAACAGAACAAAGAATTTAACATCCTCATTATTATATGGTCATATAATCTAAGATGTTTTCCCCCACATTAAACATTACACACCCTGTATGGAAGACATGACATTAATGCTCTGCATGCTAGCCATAGGCTTCAACATAGAGAGTCCAAGTTTGGAGACATTTTCTCAAAATATCAAGAGCTATCTCAAGAACCAATGAACCAATACTAGGCTTGTTTGTACTCATTCTAATGCATTTTTAATGCTGATTCCAAATATGGTCATGAAAATTTACATTTCTGAAATTTTTGAATTTTTGAAAATTTGTTCAAACTAGTCGTCTGCAGTCTTTAATCTTCCAAACAGGAGGGCTATAGATTTCAAATACAGTCACCCATTCAGGTAACCCCATTTGAAATTCACACTACGTACGTGGAAGATTTAAAGTCATGCCTTCCATATGGGATGTATGGATATCAACTGGAATAGCCAATATGTGCCAGGACTGTGGTTCTAATTACTTTTGCATTCCAAGAGTTTGACGAGGGAAACTCTCATTATGAACAATTTTACGAGTACAAATTAAATAAACTTGTTTTTTAGGCTGCCGATGCACAAGCAACACACAAATATTAGCATTAAAGCCATATATATGGAGTCCGACTAAACAAGTCGACCCAAGTAAGCAAGCAAGCGTGACAATTTGCCCAGATTGTGATCTCACCATTTTGCTAGAGCCAAGCAGTTCTTGGTTCTCCTGATAGATCTTGTCATTCTCTTGCTTCAGCTCCTTGTTGGCTTCATCCACATCCTGGCTGCTTTCTTCCAACTGCATGATACACAAGACAACATAAAAATAGATGTGTGTTAGTTCACAGGTTTAATTTTAACTAGAATTACGTGGTTCATAATTAAGGTGGCCCCACAACAAAGGTTGGTAAATATAAAGAATATTATCACAAGACCAAGTTTGAAGTTGATCTGTGATTGCTTTTGAGTTGCAGAGTGGATTAACCGAAATATAGGCAAAAAATGCAAATGAGCTCATTAATATTCATAAATATGCAAATAATGTGACACAAAACTATACAGCACATGATGCCACCATACCCTATCACAGTACCAAGTTTGAAGTTGATCGACCATTGCGTTGGAGCTGCACAGTGGATTAATGAATTTGCTTCCTCAAAAGATATAAAGAAACAAACAAAGAACCATCGGGGCAATAATGTGGGGGCCAAAAATTTCACACAAAATGACAAATTTCCAACTTATGCATGATCCAGAAAAGATTTTGAAGAATAATTTGCGTATCAATATCTATTTCATCTTACCTCCTGGATCTTTTGAAGAAGTTCACTGTTCTCTCTCTTCATTCCCTCCCTTGATTCTTCATACTCGTTGATCTGGATCATTAAACAAGATTGTAATAAAACTGTAAGCAACTGTACAACAAATGTCCCAGCCATAGACCTAAGGTTGAATACAGTACAAATACATACATGAAATTGAAACTGCAAAAAAACTAAATTTTAAAGCATTTTTTTTTCAGAGGTAAACCTTGTGGAAGCCCAGGTTGCTGTAATTTAAATCATTAAACAATGTTTTCTGCATAATGTACATGTACCCTAGTGTTACTGTTAAGCTTTATCACATCACACCATGTCAGCAAACGGACTGGTAAATCAAATCAAAGCTGAGAAAAATCTTGGGAACTGACAAGTTGCGACACACATTTTAATTTTTCCATCCCCATCTGACCTGAAAGTATTTTTACAAAGGCACAGTGTTCCCATCCCTTTGCGCCCTCCCTTAACCCTAACCTTACCCTAACCATAATCCCTAACATTGATCAGTACTTACCTTTTTCTGAGATTCACTGAGGTCTGCTTGAATCTGGTCATATTTGTTCCGCTCGTGATCGAGTTTGATCACAGAAGCATCTTGCTTCCTTTCCAAGTCCGCACGGATAGCCTGTAGAAAAAATGTCAAGGATTCAATGAATTACATTGGAGAAAGTGGACTGTGTTATCAAGGGGAAAATACTGCACCTCTATGCATGCTGAAAAGTTCATCAATGCCTTCTTGTCTGCATTCTGTATGTCACTTAGGCGCGCTCTGCTCTTTTTAGCCATTTTTTGATAATTTTCATCAAAGTTCCCCCTTGCCACACCACTACATAAAAAATCTATGCGATCAAAATCCATTTTCCAACATGCAACCTTAATTTCTTTTATCACACAACTGTTTGAAAACTTACCAGGAGTTGCTTGTTTTCCTTCTCCATATTTGTGTAGTTTTTCTTGATTTGAGTCAGCTCCATGTGGGATTTCCTCCACTAAAAAAAGTATAAAAAAATACGTTGAAATTCACATACTAATATACTTTTTCTATTAATTCTGAATCTAGGCAATGGTGTGCTAATGTCATCTGGCGGTTCAAGTGACCTTCAGAGATTGCGCTACTCCAGCTGAAATCCATATGTGACACGATCAAGGGAAATGAGTCGGATGTCGCTAATATCGTTTTTGAGATATTGGCAAAAACAGTGGTCAAATTGTTTTGTTTTATATTGTTTTTGGCCATTGATAAATTGAATACCTGAGTGGAAGAAGGGCCCAACTCCAATTTTTTACAAAAATTAGTTAGACCCATCACTTTATTGCCAGCAGACTGTTCTTCCTTGTGTGTGAAAGATGAGCCAAAATCCTCGCTCTAAATAGTTTTCCATGTACCCTTAATCATGGTTTTCATGGAAGAAGGGCCAAACTCCAGCTCGTATTAAGACCTGCACCGTTGCCATGAAAACATCATATATAATTTCGAATGTATGTAATATTGTATGTTCATGTATTGAAGGTCCCCTGAAGACGAAAACATTCTGTCTATAAAACTTTGCAAAATATTACGTTTTTTCTTAATATCTCAAAAACAGTTTTGATGGAGTTGGGCCCTTCTTCCACTCAGGTATTCAATTGCTCATAACTTGGTAACCAGATGTCCTATTTTGGTGGGGTTTGCATCAAAATGTAGCATTCGTAAACTGCAAGAAAATGAAGTAAAAATCTTGGAATTGAAAATTGCCGACATGTGACTCATTTTGGAATTGAAAATTGCCGACATGTGACTCATTCCTCTTGATCATGTCACATATATCCGCTATGGAAGACACAACCTTATTCTCCTACACAGGGAGTATGAATTACAAATGGGGCTACCTGAATGGGTGCTTCAATTAAAAATTCACACTCCCTGTGTGGAAGATTTAAGGTCATATCTTCCATAGGGTTGTATGGATTTCAACTTGAATAGCCGTTTTTGAGTTTTAAAATGTTTACGCCCATTTTATTGTATGGTTACCATACATACACTTGTCATAAGTTAAATTAGAGCATGTTACACGGCTCATTTGGTCTTTTTAAAGCCTGTCAAGCCCCCGATCACGATTGTACACTTTTTTGGCAATTGTAGCTAAATAATTTAAACTGTAATTTTATCTAGCATTATTAGGACAATGTCACAGGGTTCAAATTACACACATTTTTTCTAAAACCAAACACCTTCATAAAACTGTCACATACAATATAAATATCATGCACATGATGATCAAGGGATCAAGTAATTTTTTCAGAAATAGTATTAATCAAATTGCAAAAAAGACAGGAAATATTTTCTCTCCCCCACATTTCCTTTCCCTCCCTCCCAGGGCTGGATTTACCATTTGCTGGCCCCTGAGCATGGCAATATGACTGCCCCTCTGGCTCTTCGGATGGTAACAATGTGTGCAAAGCATCACACACAAAATTTAGCCATGTTGAAGCTAAAATGGTTAAATATGGTTGAAATTGGAACAAATTTGTGTAAAGCATACAAAAAATTGAACTTTTTAAGCTGAAAAGGTCAGATATGAGATTAATTTGGTCAAAAATCACACATGCAAGCATCAATTTTGGCCCTCCCCCCCCCCTCTAGATTGTGGGCCCCCTAGGATCAGGCAAACTTGGCTCTGTGGTAAATCCGGCCCTGTTCCCTCCCTTACTCATTCACCTACCCAATCACTCACTCCCTTACCCAATTTCTCACTAACTCACTCACTCAATTTCACTCTCTCTAACTCACTCACTCAATTTCACTCTCTCTAACTCACCGTAACCACTCTCAAACCTTCAATCACATATCCGCTCACATACGTAAAAAACTGCAGTAACTCCTAGGGTAAAATATATCACATAGTATGATCAATGCAGTGTGGATGCTTTCAAGTCAATGTTGTTATTGTAAAAACAACATGAAGCACAAGAATTATGTTGATGGGATTTTCTCCAAATATATATTCATACAAAAATCATCGGACCATCATGGTTTTACTTAGTTGTACTTTACTGTGTTCGATTTTGGAAGGTACGGGTAGAGGCTAAAAACAGATAATGAAGCTCATACAAACGTGCACTTTAATGCAAAACTCCTTTCAAGTGAACTTGATTATGTTAAAATACAACAATGAATCGTAAGTGGCAAGAGATACCTCCATTATTTAGGTACTGGGTACATATGATATACCAATTTTTCACTCTGATATGGCATGTGCGCATTTCATTCAGCTCAGCTTCAAATAGCTAGCTCGGAGCACTGGGGTAAACATGCATACGCTTAAAGACGTCACACAGATAAAAAGCTACTTTAACATGTTGACGTCACTGCCACATCAGGGTGAAAAATGGTATAGCATGTGATGTGCTGGAGTTCACTCAGGGCACAGTGCATTACAATTCTGAAATGGACATTCGGAAGAGCAACAGCAATCATGCAGAGCAGTGTGCCTATGAATTGGCGGTAGTATTTCCTAGTTAAGAAACAGAACAGCATCCCCATTTGCAAGTCAACTTACCATGGTAGTATTCATGTCCAGGGCATCTTTGGTGTCTCGACATTGACCTTCAACTGTTTCCAGCTCTTGCCTGTGTGCTATCAATAAGGCTGTAAAATATAAAGTATTGTTAACATATGCAATAGACTTTGTCAAATCAAAGTTTTCCGTAGACAGTTGTTTGTGATGACTTCGGGTCATCATGCATTTCATGCAATCGTTAACTTACGCCCAGTACTTGTACTAGTTGCGATTTAATTGCGAAATATGTGTCACTGCTGAGCGCTACAAGTGTGAATTTACCTGAGCGCAAGAACGCTAGCGTTCGCTCTATTATGCATGTAAAACTTTTTACTGATAGTACTGACTAAATTTAGGCAAAATGCTGATAACCTGATTACCAGAAATAGTTCAAAGAAGTTATTAATTATTTCTTTTGTATTTCACCATTTTCTCAAACACAAAAATATCTTATTTTAGAAACATTTTCCCTATAATGTAACCACACAATCAATTTGCTTTAATCACAATTAAATAATACTGACAGTACAAATAAAACCATACAGAGTAATAATGAACTAAATCATGGAAATCTCTTACCTTTTGTCTGTCTGTTTCCACAGAACTGTCAGGAAAAGTAAAAAACAAAACAAATAATATTATCAATTATTATTATTAATAAAGTCCAAATAAATAATGTTCTTGATTTTGTCTGATTTCACACCAACTTGTTGACATAGAGGGTGTCTGTGCAACCAAGTAAAACTGACAACAGAAGTTTCAATGCAGGATTTGCACTCTACATTCAGTTGAATCTGGTGCATAACTTTGAATTATTGGTGTGAATTATGAAAAGCTAATTACAGGCAATTTCATTCTGAAATACATGCAGCCCATACCCCTTCATAGCTGCCATTTTCAAGTGTTACTATAGAGGCCTTCAGCCTTTCGCCATCTTGTGGGTACAAATGATACGCGTGTTCATGCGTCGGACACTACGCGCAGGGCGCAGCTTGCCATGCAGCTGTTATCACGCATCGACACAGTGATTTTGCTGTTCACGCATGGAGATCGAACGACCATCGCAGTGGGTACCCACAAGATGGCGGCATATGACGTCACGCTGACGGCCTCTATTGGTCCAGTTAGTTTAATGGATAGGGTCTGTACTGTTCTATAGCTTTATTTAGAGAATAAAACATGCAATACCCGAACGCATTATCGCATGATCACTGAGGATCAACATCACTGTCCACTATTGTGTGAAAACCAATCAAATTATGTGAATTCTTTACAAGCCACAACCACTGAATAAGAATCTCTTTTAGCTGATGCTGCGCAAGTTTAAAAGTACAGGTCCTGGGCGTGCCCGTATACTCCTGGCTGGCCAAAGAACAACCACATAATGTCATGTCACCTCGTCTACACACCTACACTGTAATGATTATTAATTTTCAAATATATTGTTTCTGACACTTACACAACAGGTGAATACAAAGAAGGTGAATACGATGGCGGCAACCTGCAGGAGTAAAACCACAGACCATGGGATGCCCAACAAATCACTATGGAGTACCGCCTGCATGCCTTCTGGCAGCTAGAACACAACAAAAACAGTCATCATAAATTATTGTTGATATCAAAAAGCTAACTACATAAAAACGATAGCATGTATCCAATATACAAACCTTTTTATCAATCCAAGATGTCCATTCACTTTCTAGTGAGAGATACATATACGTGGATACAGGGTTTCTCTGCCAGAAATTTGTTTGACCGAAATTGCCGTCACTGTGTATCCTGGAACCTGAAGCGTACATCCCACAAGAAAACGTACTGTACGCTCTGCTGATTGCGTGTATGCGGTGCTAACAGATGCACTCTCAGAACCGCACATATTGTATTGTGGGAAGGAATTTTGGTCAAACTGACTTCAGGTAGATAACTCAATGGCCACATATTGAGCAACTGCAGTGATTTACCTTTTGTGTGTATCACATAAATTTTCGTAACATAAGTGTAAAGTCATGATTGCCTTTTGTGTGTATCACCTAAATTTTCATAACATAAGTGTAAAATCATGATTGCCTGTTTAAATCTGGTCATAAAAAATCAGCATCTACGGTCAGATCTTATAATTTTTGTTCATTTTTTATGACAAAATCTTACAAATTCACATACCAGTTCAATGGCAGGTGCACAGAAGTGATGAAGTCCAACTATCATTGGCCACACGCTCTCAACGGTAGAAGATACAAAATCATCGATCACGGTGAACACCGATGTTGAATTCTCTCGTTGGGTGAAATCGATTTCGTTCTCTTCTTCTATTTCAACTGTGACTCCGTCGTCATCGTCATCTTCGCCAAAGGTTCGAGTAAACTAAAGGTCAAAGTTCACAAATAAAATATATGAACTCAACACATCATGCAATTGTGCCTGCATATATCTTATTTACATATGAAGTTATGATGGTTAAATTACTTACATATCACTATGGGGACACTGCAATTGGGAAGGGTTAAAATTGGATGTATCCTTGGTGTAAGATATTCACGAGTTACACTAGTTTAACGACTCCATTGATGAATTAAGCAGCCTATTGACTGAAGCTGTATTAATTCTGCAACAGAAGATGCCAGTGCCAGTTCCATGCAGTTTTACACTAAGGATAAACCTAAATTGGGGCACTTTTGCACTATACATGGGTGAAATAATGTATCCCAATAAACATCATTGAGCATTGCTACTCGGGTGATCAACATGCTAATTCACGATGCCAGTGCTACCTACAGTCAAAGCCACAATGCAAGCTTATGCAAAACAAACAGCGCCAATATCCAATATTGTATGTGACAGGGTCTTTAGAAGTGACTGGGTCAGAGACTATAACAGACCTGCCAACCTACCGAAGTCAGAAAGAGGGACATTGAGACCAAAACCTTGTACATGTACACAAACCAGGTACCGACAAATTCAAAGACTTGAGGTGTGCAATACTTTCAGACTTCAGAGAAGGTTTTGCAGGTCTAAATTTATCACAATAGACTAAGGAGAATGCTATAGCAAAATTTTAAAGTGAAATTTGCATCATTTTCTGCTGTTCTTTCATTTAAATTTGCCATCACTGAAATTTTCAGAAAGCAGGACTGTCCCTCTTTTTCACTTTGGTAAACCCCAAATGAGGGACAGTCCCTCAAAATGAGGGACAGTTGGCAGGTCTGAGACTAGTATACCTGATACTAGTCTCAGGTCTGGACAATATTGCAACTTCATCTACTAAAAGATTAAATTTTATGTAGGGTTTTATAATGGCAAATTCTACTGTACAGTGATCTCTACGATGATTCAGTTTACTCTATGGCAGGGCTCATAATCAACTGGCCTGATGGCCCCAATTTGGATTAGTTTGCTGTGGTCCTCAACTTGCCCATGTGTACTTCAACTTGCCGAAATAATTACGGTATGTGATAGGTGCTTCCAGTGCATGATAATGCAAGTGCCTCTATAGGTGACATTTTACTTACAATCCTGGAATTTAATTTACCAAACCCAAACTTTCAGTTGCCAAAGGGTAAGCCCTAAATTAGGCTACTACGATTGAAATCCATACACCACCTGGGAAGACATGACCTTAATCTCCTACACAGGGGGTGTAAATTTCAAATGGAGCACCCATTCAGGTAACCCCATTTGAAATTCACACTCCCTGTGTAGAAGATTAAGGTTATGTCTTCCACAGGGGGTGTATGGATTTCAACTGGAATAGCTCCCTGTGTGGAAGATTAAGGTATGTCTTCCACAGGGGGTGTATGGATTTCAAATGGAATAGCTCCCTGTGTGGAAGATCAAGGTTATGTCTTCCACAGGGGGTGTACGGATTTCACAACTGGAGTAGCCACTGAGCCCTGCTGTACAGTAATCTCTAAAATGACAATGTTAATTTAGGGTTATCTGTAAGTCCTAACAGGCACTACAGTAACTCATACAAATATTTATTTTTGACAATGATCTTCGTTTTTAGGAAACTTCTTATAATATTATTTTGTAGTATCTCAGTCATTTTACATTTTTCCATGAAAAAAGAGATAAAGCTAACATGTTTTCCGCAGAAATTCTGACATCCGTAACCAAACATATACCTATAAATGACTCAAATATAATCGCAATTTTTAATGAGCCATAGGATTTTGAAAATAAAATTGTGCGCATGTGCAATTTTTGATCAGGCAAACTCAATTCAGCTGATATTCAGAAAAGTGCAAATAATAAGGTGTTATTGGAGATATCTGGTTAGTTGGCCATATATACCGTTTGCAAGTCAAACCCAAAGTTTAACTTGCGACTCCCGCCAGCCACCGATTTTAGCGCTGAAAAGGTCAATTCTCTTTGACACACACCAATATTTGTAGTTAGGTTGGAATGTTAGCAAACCACAGCCCCCTTCTGTTAAAATTTAAATAAAAGTATGAATTGATCAACTTGAACTGATCAACTTTTCTATGAATTGAACGAATCCTGCAAGTTTATCAATATTTCTTTCGGTTTTACTTCTCGGTGACAAGACAAGTTTAAAATAAATAAAATAAATGTTGGTATTTACACAACGCCTTTCACATGTACCAAAGCGCTTTACATTTATTCCGCTGTCGTTAGAATATGTCAGCTGTCGTACAACGCCCAACGTATGCGCATGCCTTTAGGCGATACTCAATGGACAATATTCATAACAGCTCCCCATTTCACCTCTGGGTAGAGAGAGTAAGTGCAGTAAAGTGCCTTGCCCAAGTGCACAACATGATGGCACCACCGGGGCTCGAACTCACAATCCACCAATTACAAAGCAGAGCCCATACTGCAGTGCCACCATAAACTTAATTACTGCACAGCATGTGATATGATAGAGCCACATGAGGAAAAGGTTGCCAAAGATATATTGAGTTTGATGCTTTAACATAAACATATCATTGTTTCAACTTCCATTATTTTTGCAGTAGGCTATCATGGTCCCAAATTAATGAGGTTTTCAAACTTGGCAGTCTCTACTCAAAATGGTGCTCAATTTTCAATTCAATTTGATATGGGCCATTTAAAAAATACCCATCACAATCAATGTTATGTTTGCTTAATTAGATATTGTTATAAAATGTGATAAACCTGATGCAAGATCGATCATAAGTCTTTGTTAAATGGCCCTACATGTACGTCATATTTTTGCATGCTGCAAATCTGACATGTTATTTTGACTAAGATAATTTCCCCTGTAACCTATCATGGCTATATCATACAGTCTCATAGTAATGTCACTATTAACCTCTAGAAATATTGAAAACAAACATGATTTTGTCATATTTCCAAACAAAATGAGGGTGAATGTACATCATGATTATGATGAATATACATGTGTGCTAACAAACTAAGGAAATGTTGGACATTTGCTAGGAACATTTTTTGGTTATTTCGTTTTTATCTTTTGCCATAATTCCAAACCACTTTAAGCAAGCACTCACTTGGAAACAAAACACAATCGAGACACAATGTCTCCAACAGACAAAATGTATCAAAAATGTCCCTTGCATATTAACAGTAAGAAATGACTCATACATATATGCAAATTAACATTGGTGTTATATATGGCTAAGCACATGTGACAATATCAAGCAAACTGAAGATAAAAATGTTGCAAAAGATGTTGTAGAGCTTTAGGCTGATTTGCTCAGCTTAACCTGGCTATCCCAAGTCAATAAGTAGAGAATTAGATCACAAACTGCAGTATACCATGCTCCATGAAGTGCCAACATCTTAGTGCCAACAAATCTATCCCCACTTTGCTTGATTTGGTCACAAATGGTGAGAAATGATGCAAGGAGAAAGAAAGAAGAGCTGAAAGAATGACAAAACCAAAAACATACTACCATAAAGAAAAAAAAAAAGCATGTGACTTCACCACAGCTTGGCTGGCTGGCTAGCTGGCTGGCATGCTATTTGCAATTTCATCAAGAGACAAAGAGACACAAAGATAGCTTAAATCTCTCACCCTTCGGTTGAACCTTCCTCTCCTGACCGGTTCAGGCTCATCCCGAATCGTTGGCTTTCTCTGCTTCAAGTCTTCCCTCTTGGCTTTCGTGTCCACGCTTCCATGAGGCGGGGAGTTCACACTGGCAGGACCAGGAGGATGCACCTCTTCGCTGTCGTCATGGAAAACCTCATCAGCATGTTCTTGTTGTTGTTTGAAAAGATCTAAATCAATTTCAACAGTCAATTGTTCATCTACACCACCATTATTATTATGGGAATCACCAGGCTGGGTTTTCTCTTGAACTGGTGGTTGTGTTACCTCAACAGTATTGATGTCTTTAACTTCCTCTTGAACTGGTGGTGGTGGTTCTACCAAATCTGCCTCTACCACCATATCTTCAGGCTTATTAACATGGGAATCACCAGGCTGGGTTTCCTCTTGAACTGGTGGTTGGTCTACCTTGACAGTATTGATGTGTTTCAAATCTGCCTCTACCACCGTATCTTCAGGCTTATGATCAACCTGATTGGGCTCTTTTTGAAACTTTTCACTAGCCACAACCAAGGTTGGTTTGGCATGATCTGAAAGTCCGCTGTCCTCAATAGTCCTATCCACAACATCCTCATTTGTCACCGAATCGCTATGAGGGACATCTGCATCGAGATGCCACTCCTCAACATGACCCGCAGGATCTTCCTCTTGATTGCTCCCAAGAGGATCTTCTGGTGATTCTTCCTGGACTTGTTTTGGATCATCAAAGAAAAGATCTGCATCATTCTGACCTACTACATGTAAGTCTTCCATTGGAGCTTGTTGCATCTCTTGGTCGTGGTTTTGGTTAATGTCATCAAATGTAGGAATTCCATCTTCATTATTCTCCTCTGCAATTAGATCATGATTGGTGTCAACAGGTTCATCACTTATAGGATCAGTAATAGGAATATCATTGTCATCTCTTTCAGTTGGAATTTCTATCTCTGGTTGATGGTGTTCTTCCGTTGGCATACCAGAATCTAAATGATCCAATACCTCGTGTTGATTTTGAACATCTTCAACTATATTGGGTCCTTGCTCCTCTACCTTCTCCACCTGCTCTCCATGGTGAAGTGTTGCCGAGTCTGATCCATCACTACTTGTCTCCTTGGTTTCTACTGGAGGAATATCTATAGATACCTGCTCTTGATGGTCTGTTGGAATATCACCTTGCACTTGCTCAGTGGCATCACCTTGATTCTGCACTGGTTCCAATTCTTCATGTTTTTGGTCCATTGGAGGACTCTCTGGCTTAGTATCCCCATGCGGTCGGTACGGTTCAGATTTTTGAAATCCTACCCTTCGTACAGGATCTTTGATTAATCTCTCTAATTCCGTAATAATGCGTTCTGGATTCCCTACAAACTGAGGATGTTTTGAAAGTATCTTAACATACTCTGCCATCTTTACTTGATCGAGATCAGGATCGGAAGGTAACGACAGCGGTCTTTGTGTCTTGGGCTGCTCATCTGGAAGACTTGGTGTTCCTTCAATGTGCGAATCTGATGACAGACTATCGATGGGTGGGGTTGGCTCTAAGTGTATTCCACCATGACCCGGAGCATTGGGGACAGGAGTAGGTTGTAACGCGATGGTATCAGATGCCATATCCGGACTTGGAGTCGCATCTTCATAATCATCAAAGTAAAGAGTTGTTCCATCGATGACTTC